>NC_072439.2:2480000-3747500 GCF_028878055.3 Symphalangus syndactylus
AGATGAACAAGGATATTCGTGGTTTTAAGCTGGTTAGCACAACATCCATTCTGTAGCCTCTGAATCAAGGAGTAATTTCAACTTTCAAGTTTTATTACATAAGAACTAAACATGGTAAGGTTATTGCTGCCATAATGACTCCTCTGATGAATCTGGGTAAAATAAATTGAAAATCTTCTGGAAAGGATTCACCACTCTAGATAACACTAAGGACATTTGTGATTACTGGGAGGAGTCCAAAATATCAACAATAACAGGAGTTTAGAATAAGTTGAGTCCAATGCTCACAGATGACTTTGAGGGGTTTAGCTCTTCAGTGGAAGTAAATGCGGATGTGGTGGAAACAGCAAGACAACTAGAATTAGAAGTGGAGCCTGAAAATGTGACTGAGTTGCTGCAGTTTCAAGATACAATTTTAATGCATTAGGATTTGTTTCTTACAGATGAGCAAAGAAAGACGTTCCTTGAGATAGAATCTACTCCTGGTAATGATGCTGTGAACATTCTTGAAATAACAACAAAGAATTTAGAATATTACAGAAACTTAGTTGATAAAGCAGTGGTAGAATTTGTGTTTGAAAGAAGTCCTACTGTGGGGAAAAAGCTATCAAACAGCATCACATGCTACAAAAAAAAATCTTTCACGAAAGGAAAAGTCAACCAATGTGGCAAACTTCATTGCTGCCTTGTTAGAAGAAATTGCCACAGCCACACTAACCTTAGGAAACCACCACCCTGATTGGTCAGCTGCCACCAACACTGGGACCAAACCCTTTACCTTTGAAAAATCACAACTTGATGAAAGAACAGATAATCATTAGCATTTTAGCAATAAACTATTTTAAAATTAAAGTATGTGCATTGTTTTTTAGACATACTTCTATTGCACACTCAGCTGCTTATATTGTAAGTAAACATGACTTTTTTATGCATTGGAAAACCAACAAATTTGTATGACTCACTTTATTGCAATGTTTGCTTTACTGCAGTGGTCTGGAACTGAATCTGCAATATCTCCAAGGTATGCCTGTATATCTTCACGTATAATAGGGAAGTAATTCTACTGATACAGGTATGGTAGAGCTTAGATAATGTCTCTTATATCAAGCATCTAGATTAGTAGCTGACTATCATCAAAATGAAAACACGTTTGGGAAATAATATTTCCATTGTTCTATCTTGTTATTGGTAGGTGAGAGTGGTGGTGAACTTTCACCTCAAATTGTTTGATTTAAATAGTTGAAAAAATATAAACAAATAAGGAGACAAAAGACAAATGTATTGCTTCTATGATGGCAATACGATTATATTTCTTCTGAGTGCTCTATGACCTTCCTCCAATCTAAGCAATATTTCCATTTCTACTAGAAGCCATAGAGAGATTCACACTGTTACCCTTCTTTCTGTCTTTTGGAAATTTGCAGTGATAATAAGCTGATTTAAAATCCTTACTTAATATCAAGAACAACTCTTCCTGTCAACATGGTAATAAAATGAACACTGAGGATGAAGAAAGAGAGAGAATGATAAAGTGCATTCAGTAAAACATAAACAAGTAAAGGATGTGGGCGCAAGGTATATAGGAATTATTAATATTTGTACTCCTCTCACATATTTTGTCATGTTTGAAATAATTCAAAAGTAAGATGTAAGTAAACCTAAAAGAAAAAGTAAAACTCCCTTTAGGAAACCTAAAAGTGAATAGATTCACACTTCAACAAACTTTTGACGATGTCAGCAAGATGGAAAATAACCACAAAAGGAAAGCTGGAGATACAAGAAGAAACGTTGAGTGAAAAACGTGGAAAGCATGTAGATAAACCAGAGTCTGTGTGAAATAACAAAAATATGAAATTTGGGAATAAAGAAAGGATATAATTAAAATATGGGACAATAAGTAAGACTAAATAGCAGATGATTTGATTTCTATAATTCGAAGGTCCCTATGTTATATAAAGAAGGAATAGAGAAAATGATTAATGTAGACCTTAAGTAAAAAAATCTGTTAAAATTTCATGGTAACTATTAAAAGAATAAAGAGAGAAATAGAATTTAAATAAAAACTTCATGTAAAGGATGCAGAAAAAGTGATAAAAAGTAAAAGCGATGAAGCAAAAGAGGAACATACAAAACAAGAAATAGGATGGTAATGAATCCAAATATAACAGCAATCCTAATAAATGTAAATAAATTAACTTTCTAGTTAAAGGTTAAATTCAATAAAAGATAAGATCCAGGATTATACTATCGAAGAATCACACATGAAAATAAAAACATGGGAAAACTGACACACAAAGGATAAGGAATTAGGCAGCTTAAATATTAGTCAAAGGAAAGCTGGTGTATCTATATTAATATTATAGAGTGAAGTCTTGAAGGCACAAAGCATCACATAGAATGGAAAACATCATAAAACAATGATAATTATACACTCATTTCAACTTTGATGCCTCTAATAACTTGCCTCAAAACATATAAAGAAGTCAACAAACCCATCATACCAAGGAATACACAGTGTTCTCAGGTACGCACGGAGCTTCAGAGAAAGCCGAACCACGTGGGGAAGACATAATGCACATATCAGCCAATTCCAAGGAATTATCAGACAGATACACTTCTCTAAGCACAACAAAGTTCAAAGTCAGAAAAAAACAATTTTTTTTGAAAAATTTGTAGATTTGGAAACAGGAAAGCATATTTAAAACATACAAGAAAGCAATAAAGTCTGAAAACAGATAAATTCAACAGTTAACTTAAGATATTAGGGAAAACATAAGAAACCCAAGCAGAAGAAATGCAATTATAGAAATCAACAACAATAATGAATGAAATACTAAATAGAGATAGAGCAGATTAAAACAAAAAGATTAACAAATCCAAAGGCTAATTCTTATATACTTAATACATGTGTGTATCTAATCTACTCTCAATATTAAACTATTAATCCTTTCTTTCCTACATATATATCAACAATGATTGTTATATTTTTTCTATTTTTATATTTACACAGGGAAATGTGATATTCACCATGTTTCACTTAGTGTTTTTTAACTCAGTATCATTTTTGAGGCCAATTTTGAGACCCATGTATATAGAGAGATACTTTATTCCTTTTAACTATTGCCCAGTAATATATAGATTAAATTTTTATCCATCTATCCCCCATTTGCTATCTACTAATAGTATTTCAAAGCACATCCCTGAATTTTCCTATGCATCTCTGTTACACGTTACCCTAAAGAGAAATGACAAGCTTTTTAGAGAAGTGGCATACTCAATTTCCCTAAATGTTGGCAAATTGATTATTTAAATGGCATTTAGCAGAAAATCTAACAAAACATTTTTCTTCACATTAAAAAAGAAATCCTTAAATTGCTTCTTAGTTTCTATAAAAATGGAAGAGTGGAGAAGCATTCAGGGCTTTATGTTTTATTCAATTCGATCAATATCCTCCATAATTCTGTGAATCATCTTTTTAAAAAATTTGTAAAAGTTAAGACAATATTTTATAGTTTTGCTCCACATTATTTGAAATTTAGAAACTTTTATTTCTAATTACATTGCTATGACATTGAGTGTGTGTGTGTGTGTTTGTGTGTGTGTGATTGGTATGTATATAAATTATGTACTACAAGCAAGATATAAAAATATGATAAAGTGTTTGGACCTTAGCCTTAGAAAACAATATCTCAATAACTGTGGTGTGGCTGAGATGATATTCAGGTATCATCTCATATTTGCCTACATTTCTAAGTTTATTTCTACATTGCCAAGTTTGTCACTATAACATGGCCATTTCTTCTATAGGAGACAGATGCTCTTTAGGTGTGCCCATCATAAAACTAGTTTAATAAATCAGGACACATTGAAAATAAAATAAGCCTCAAGCATAAAGCAGGACCAATCCTTGAACAACGTGTATATTCAATATATACTCCATTGGCTTCAATAGTGAAAATATACTGTGAGCTGTCACAAAGTTGGTAGGCTATGATCCCCAGCGTGTGCTGTGCCTGTCCTTTGCATAACTAGAGGGATTGTTAGTCCTCTTTGCATACATCACGATTGTTAATAAAGTGACATTTGTCAAAATGAGTAAGCACGTGTTGCCATGGAAGGTGCCATAAGCAAGATTATAAAACAAATTGTTGTAGTTGGCTAGGAACCAGGAGGAAGATGAACACCAGAAGAAAAGGCATTCTTTCCTTAATTCCTCATACCCATTTTACAATACATTGCATACAGTTGTTTATGTAGAACACAGGCTGTTTTCTTTTTTTCTGAAACCTCATGTAACCGATGGTATTTTAAATGATATACAAAATGCCTCACACACTGCTATCCTATGCCTCATTTAACCCATTATATGGGTTCCCTCTTGAAACATTTAGTCTTCATTTGTCTATTTTTCCTGTAACTTATTTTTAGGAATAGAAAAATCATGTCCTGAGAAGCATGTCTTCTGGCACATATTTAAAATATCTAAGGGGGCTCAGGTAACATCAAGACCCTAGTGGCTGCAGACGGGTCCCCACCAATATCTCGGCATTTTATTTCAATTATTTACTATCTTTCAATATGGCCCACAGCATGAAGATTTTGCATGTAACAGTTTATTTTTTTAATTGAAAACTGAAATAATACCAATACTCATAAAAAAATCCATTCAATTATATTCAGTAAACAGTCTTCCTCTTCATGCCAGTAGATATCTGTACAGTTTCCACCTAAAATTGCAGAATTAAAAAAACTGAAAGTGGCTTAGATAGTTAAGGGACTAGTCCTAGAAATTAATTTACTGCTTTATTAGTCCATTTTCCTGCTTCTAATAAAGACATACCTGAGACTGGGAAGAAAAAGAGGTTTAATGGACTTACAAGTCCACATGGCTGGGGAGGCCTCACATTCATGGCAGAAGGAAAGCAGGAGTAAGTCATATCTTACATGCATGGCAGCAGGCAAAGAGAGAGACAGGGCTTGTGCAGGGGAACACTTCTTTTTAAAACCATCAGATCTCATAAGACTTATTCACTATTATGAGAACAGCACAAGAAAGATCCACCCCCATGATTCAATTACTTCCCACTGGGTCCCTCCCACGACACACAGGAATTATGAAAGTTCCAACTTCAGATGAGATTTGGGTGGGGACACAGCCAAACCATACCATTCCACCCCTGGACCCTCCCAAATCTCATGTCCTCACATTTCAAAACCCATCATGCCTTCCCAACAGCCCCCAAAGTCTTAAGTCATTTCAGCATTAACCCAAAAGTCCACAGTCCAAAGTTTCCTGTGAGACAAGGCAGGTCACTTTTGCCTATGAGGTTGTAAAATCAAAATCAAGCTAGTTACTTCCTAGATACAATGGGGTACAGGTATTGTGTAAATACAACATTGGCCATAACAAAGGGGCTAAAGGCCCCATGCAGGTCCAAAATCCAGCAGGGCAGTTAAAACTTAAAGTGCCAAAAAGATCTCCTTTGACTTCATGTCTCACATCCATGTCATGCTGATGGAAGAGGTGGATTAGCATGGTCTTGGGCAGCTCTGCCCCTGTGGCTTTTCAGGGTTTAGCCCATCACCTGGCTGCATTCACAGGCTACCATTGAGTGCCTGTGGCTTTTCCAGGTGCATGGTGCAAGCTTTCAGTGGATCTATGATTCTGAGTTCTGGAGGACGGTGGCCCTCTTCTCACAGCTCCACTAGGTGGTGTCCCAGGACTCTCTGCAGGGGCTCCAACTCCACATTTCCCTTCTGCACTTTCCTAGCAGAGGTTCTCCCTGAGGGCACCACCCATGCAGCAAACTTCTGCCTAGGCATACAGATGTTTCCATACGTCCTCTGAAATCTAGATGGAGGTTCCCCCACCTCAACTCTTGACTTTTGTGCACCTACAGGCTCAACACCATGTGGGAGATGCCAAGGATTGGGGGCTCCACCCTCAGAAGCAATGGGCTGAGCTTGGCCTCTGTTAGTCATGGCTGGTGTGACTGAGATATGGGGCACCAAGTCCCTAGACTGCACACAAGAGGGGGACCCTGATCTCCACCCATGAAACCATTTATTTCTCCTAAACCTCTGGGCCTGTGATGGGAAGGGCTACCACAAAGACCTTTCATATGCCCGAGAGACATTTTCCCCATTGTCTTGGTGATTAACATTCAGCTCCCAGTTTCTTATGCAAATTTTGCAGCTGGCTGGAATTTCTCCTCAGAAAATGGGATTTTCTTTTCTATCTCATTGACAGGCTGCAAATTTTCCAAACTTTTATGTTCTGTGTCTCTTTTAAAACTGACTTCCTTTAACAGCACCTGTCACTTCTTGAATGCTTTGCTGCTTAGAAATTTCTTCCACTAGATACTCCAAATCATTTCTCTGAAGTTCAAAGTTCCACAAATCTCTAGGATGGGGCAAAATGTCACCAGTCTCTTTGCTAAAGCATAACAAGAGTAACCTTTTTCCAAACGAGTCTAGTTCCTCATCTCCATCTCAGACCTCCCCCACCTGGATATTATTGTCTGTATCATTATCAGCATTTTAGTCAAAGCCATTCAACAAGTCTCTAGGGAGTTCCAAACTTTCCCACATTGTCCTGATTTTGAGCCTTTCCAACCTCTGCTTGTTACCCAATTCCAAAGTTGATTCCACATTTTGGGGTATCTTTTCAGCAACACTCCACTCTACTGGTACCAACTTACTATATTAGTTTGCTTTCATGCTGTGCATGAAGACATACTTGAGACTGGGAAGAAAAAAATTTTAATAGATTTACTGTTCCACATGCCTGGGGAGGCCTCACAATCATGGTGGAAGGTAAGGAGGAGAAGATCACTTCTTACATGGATAGCAACAGGCAAAGAGAGAGCTTGTGCAGGGAACTTGTGTTTTATAACCATCTGATCTTGTGAGACTTATTTACAATCACAAGAACAGTGTGGGAAAGACCTGACCCCATAATTCAATTACCTCTCACTGGATTCCTCCCATGACACATGTGAATGGTAGGAGTTACAATTCAAAATGAGATTTGGGTGGGGACACAGCCAAACCATATCAACTGTCATCTTGTATCTTTTCCTTATTATAATTATTGTACTAGTCAGGGTTCTTTAGAGAAATTGACCAATAATAAATAGATACATACATACATACATACATACACACACAGATGAAGAGATTTATTATGGGACTTGGCTCACAAGGCTAGGGAGACCCACCAGTCCCACCATGTGATGTCTGAAAGGTAGGAAACAGGAAAGCAGGTACTATATATAACTCACGCTCAGTTTAAAGGTCAAAGAACCAGGAGTGCCAATGTTTAAAGTCATCATGGATGAATGTCCCAGTTAGAGCAAATTCACACGTAGTCTACCTTTTTGTTCTATTTAGGACCTCAGTGGATTAGAAGATGCCTGTTCACATTTATTAGGGCAGATCTTCTTCACTCAGTTTACTGATTCAAGTACTAATCTCTTATGGAAAGATCCTCACAGACACACTCATAAATAATGTCTTACCAGCTCCCTGGGCATTCCTTAGGTGAATAAAGTTAACACAAAAAAATTAAATATTTCATGAAAAAGATAAGGACTAGATAAAGAACAAAAAGATTAATGCATATTTTATTTTTAGTTTTTTTTTGTTTGTTTTGAGATGGAATTTTGCTCTTGTTGCCCAGGCTAGAGTGCAATGGCATGATCTCCGGCTCACCACAACCTCCGACTACTGGGTTCAAGTGATTCTCCTGCCTCAGCCTCCCGAGCAACTGAGATTACAGGCCACCACACCCAGCTAATTTTGTATTTTTAGTAGAGACGGGGTTTCTCCACGTTGGTCAGGGTGATCTCAAACTCCCAACCTCAGGTGATCCACCTGCCTTGGCCTCCCAAAGTGCTGGGATTACAAGCGTGAGCCACCGCACCTGGCTATTTTTAGTTTAAAGCATAAATACAACTCTTACCTTACCTTCCAATGGTGGTAATTCTAGCTGAGTGTTATTTTTTAAGCTCACAATTAAATTACTTATTTCCATTTTAGCAATGGATTACAAAAGGTTAGTCTATCTTTCAGTAATTTATTAGAAAAAAAAACACCATTTTGTTATTGAACCCTTGGCAAAATTAAATTGAGCATTAATGCACTCCACCTCAATCTATGCTGGAGCAAAAAATAAGCCACTTTTAGAGGCCAACTCTATAAATGCGTTTCACAAAAGTCTAGTCATCCCTAAGTTTCCCCTTTATTGTTCCAGAGCCAGTCCCCAACAAATGTGTGGACAAAACCCAAAGACAAGTGACCCAAAACAAATTATATCCCCTATGAAGTCTAATCTCTGTAATTCTGTTAGCCCTTAAGCGGAGTTTTCAGGAAGTCATGTGATCGAGAGATAAACCAAAGTATTAAAAACATACCTTATAAGCTTGTTTTTTAAAAGGATTTTAATTATAGTTTCTAGAAAAGTTGAAGTTTAGTAATTCTGTAATAAATACAGTTGAGATATACTTTATGCCTTGAGAATGTTAAGTGTGTTTCTAGAAACATAATTGATAAGCTTATTTAATTTTTAAAAGGATTTTAACAATGTTTTTAAGAAAAGTTACAGTTTAGAAATTCTGTAATGAATACAATTGAGGGATTTTTTATACCTTGAGAAATCAATTATTAATTTGAAGGAAAAAAACACACATGCCAATTAAAAGGAAATTCCTAGCTGTGATCAGTAACAGTGTGGCAGAAACATCGCCAAAAATAGGCCTGCAATTGCTGACATGCAAACCCGCCACCAATCACAGAATGTGTGTTACGCATCCATAGCACATACTTCTACAATTTCTCATCAGTTTGTCTGTTTCTCTGTCCACAGCCCCTCTGATATCTCTGTGAATTTTGTAGGCTAGCTTCAAATTTTATTTTGTATTGAGATCATTCTTATATTAACACGGTTCTAGCAAAGCTGAAGTGAGAACAGACAAACCTGAGAGACAAATCTTTTTTTGGTAATCTCCATACTTCTTCAATGTGTTCTTTTAAAACCTGCAACTCCTAAGAAGTTATTAACTTCTATTTTTTCTTGTTGTAAATTATAAAGTAGCTTAATATCCACCAGGTATTACTGGAAAACAGTCATTTTTGAGCTGTGTTTGAGAAGCAAGAACACTTTGTTGGGTTAACCAATTTTAAATGCTCCTAAAACATAGAGCCCCTTTAAGAATATTTGGCAACGTGCAGTGGCTTTTGCCTGTAATCCCAGCACTTTGGGAGGCTGAAGCAAGTGGATCATGAGGTCAAGAGTTCGAGACCAGCCTGGCCAACGTGGTGAAACCTCATCTCTAGTAAATGTACAAAAATTAGCCAGGCATGGTGGCGTGCTCCTGTAGTCCCAGCTACTCGGGAGGCTGAGGCAGGAGAATTGCTTGAACCTGGGAGGTGAAGGTTGCAGTGAGCCAGATCGCACCATTGCACTCCAGCCTGGTCAACAGAGCAAGACTCCATCTCAAAAACAAACAAACAAACAAAACAACAACAACAACAACAAAACGAATATTTAATAATGCAATACTTCATGGAAAAATAGAGTAGCCAAAACCCATTTTTAAAATTAACATATATATTAACGTGAAGTATCTTTATAAAACAAATCCAAGAAAAATCAGTCTTACACGTTTGATTTATAAAAAATCCAATATAAGATTTTAAATTTATATTAATAGTAATGTTTTATAATATTTCAGTTAAAATAGAACTGACATAATTATATATCATCAGATTTTAATATATAAACATCATAGAAAATATATTCTCCAACCAGCAGAGGATGAAGTTAGAAATCAGTAACGGAGAACTAGAAAACTTCAATTTCTGAGAATTAAATACACTCTCTAAACAACTAATGGATCATTACAGAAATCATAAAAAGAAATTTAAAAATACAGATGAATAAAAACAAAAACAAAACAAACATTATGGGACATAGTAAAATAAGTGCTAAGGAGAAAACTTATAGTTATAAAAGCTTCCATTTAAACAGAATAAAAACAAAAACAAAACAAAAATTATGGGACATAGTAAAATAAGTGCTAAGGAGAAAAGTTATAGTTAAAAAGCTTCCATTTAAACAGAATGCAGATCTTAAATCAAGAACCCATTTGTACAACTAGAAAAAGAAGAACAAAGAAAACCCAAAGGCAGCAGATGTAGAGAATTTAAAATGTAGAGAAAAATCAATGAAATCAAAAGTTGATTCTTCAAAAAAAATCAATGTGAAAACCTTTAGCTAGATTGACTTAAAATAAAGAAGGCTCAAATCACCAAAATCACAAATGAAAATGAGAACATTATTACTTACTCTGCATAAATAAAAAGTATTATAAGAGTACTATGAAAAATTATATGTCAAAAATTGCATGTACCAGATGAAATCGACAAATTCCTAGAAATATGCAACATACCAAGACTAAATCATGAAAAATAGAAAATCTGAATAGATCTATACTTAGTTAGGATTATGGATCTCTAATAAAAAATCTAGCAACAAAGAAAATTCCTGGACCTGACAGCTTCACTGCTGAATTATACTAAACATTTAAAGAAGAACTATAATAATGCCAGTCCTTCATAAACATTTCCAAAAACTTAAAGAGGAGGAATACTTCATGTGAGGCCAGCATCACCATACTACCAAAACCAGACAAAGATGTTGCAAAAAACAAAAAACAAGAAAACACAACAGACTAATATCTATTGTGAACATCAACGCAAAAATCCTCCACAAAATACTAGCAAACCAAATTCAGCAGCATATTAGAATGACCAAGTGGGATTTATTCCTGGAATCTAAGCATGGTTCAACACACGAAAATTGATCAGTGTAATACCCCATATTAACAGAAGGGAAAAAATAAGCATAATTGTCTCAATTATGCATTTGGTAAAATTCAACATCTTTCATATCAAAAACACTCAACAAACTAGGAACTGAAGAAAACTACCTTAACATAATAAAATCCATACATAAATATTCAATAGCCAACATCACACTCACTGTTAAAAGACTGAAAGTTTTACCTCTAAGATCAGGAACAAGATAATGACGCATACATTGCCACTTGTATTCAACAAAATACTGAAAGTCCTAACCAGTGAAATCGGGCAAGGAAAAGACATAAAAGGCACCCAAGTTGGAAAGGAAGAAGTACAATTATCTGTGTTTGTACACAGCATAATACTTTAGGTATAAAACTCTAAAGATCACACACACACTCACATGCACACACACATAGTTAAAACTAAGAAACAAATTTAGGAAAGCAGTAGGATACAAAAGCAACACATAAACATTAGTTTCATTTTTACTTACTAACAATGAACAATCAGAAAAGAAAGTTAACAAAATAATTCCATTGATTATAGCATCAAAAAGAATTAAATACTTATTAACTTAGCCAGGGATATGAAAGACTTGTAAAACGAAAACTATGGAAGACTTAAATAAACAGAAAGATATTCCATGTCCATGTGTTGGAAGACTTAATATTTTTAAGATGTTAACACTACCAAAAGCAATCTTAACATTAAATACTATGCCCTTCAAAACTTCAGCAATTTTTATAGAAAGAAATAATCTATTCTAAAATGTATATGGAAAAACCAAGGGACACCAAATAGCCAAAACAATCTTAAAAAAGAACAAAGCTGGAGAACTCACACTTCCTGGTTTCAAAATTTATTACAAAGCTTCAGTAATCAAAACAGGGTGCCACAGGCATAAAGATAGACTTACAGGCCAATGAAGTAAAATCGAGATCCCAGAAATAAATCTTCACATATATGGTGAAATGATTTTTGACCATGGGTCCAAGATCATTCAATGAGAGAAAAAACAATCTTAAAAAAAAAAAAAAATGGTGGGATGGTGGCGGAACAACTGAAAAATCACATATAAAATAATGAAGTTGGACCCTTGTATAACAGTATGTGGAAAAATTGACTCAAAATTAATCAAAGAACTAAATGTAATACAAAAAATACTATAAAACTCTGAGAAGAAATAATAGAACAAAAGCTTCACAACATCGGAGTTGGCAATAATTTCTGAGATGTGACATCAAAGGCACAGGCAACAAAAGAAAAAAATTTAAAAATTGTAGTTGATAAACTTTTTAAAAAACTGTATTCAAAAAATACTATCATCAGAATAAAACGGCAACCCAGAGAATGAAAAATAAATTTGCAAATGATATTTGACAAGGGACTGAGATCCAGAATAGATGGGGAATTTTAAAATCTCACCAACAAAATAAAACAAATAGCCTGATTCAAAAATGGGCAAAGAACTTTTCTCCAAAGAATAGAAATGTTCAATAAGTACATAAAAGGAGCCTCAACATAATTAATCATTAATCAACATAATTAATTAGCAAATCAAAGCTAGAATAACATAACACCTCATACCCATTATGACAGTTACTATTTAAAAAACAGAAAATAAAAACTGTTGGCAAGAATGTGGGAAACTGTAACACTTGTGCACTGTTGGTGAGGATGTAAAATGATACAGCCACTGTAGAAAGCAGTATGTCAGTTCTTTTAAAGATTAAAAATATAAGTACATATAATCCAGCAACCCCAATCCTGGTATATACCCAAGAGATTTTAAAGCAAGGTCTTGAAGAGATATTTGTACACACATGTTCACAGCAATATTATTCAAAATAGCTAAAATTGAAGCAATCCAAGTGTTTGTCAGTGGATTAATGGATAAGCAAAATGTAGTGTACACAAACAAAAGAATATTATTCAGCCTTAAAAATGAATACAATTCTGACATATTCTACAATAGGATGAAATGGAGGTCATTACGCTAAATTAAATAAGCCAATAACAAAAGACAAATGCTGTATGATTTCATTTGTATGAGGTTCTTAGAATAGTGAAAATCACAGACAAAACCAATGGTAGTTTCCAGAGATATATATTGATTAATGGGTCGAAAGCTTCGGTTTCACAAGACTAAAGAGCTCTGGAGATGGACAGTTATGATTATTGCACAATATAAATGTACTTAGTATCACTGACCTATATATAGCCATACACCACATAATGATGTTTCTGTCAACAACAGACCACTTACAGGTCATTATTGCCATAAGTTTGTTATGCAGCTGAAAAATTCCTATTGCCTAGTGAAACTGAAGCTATCATGTCATAGTACAATGCATCAATGCATTGCCTTTTCTATGTTTAGATACACAAATACTTAAGATTGTCTTATAATTATCTGTAATATTCAGTACAGTAACATGCTTTACAGGTTTGTAACCTATGGACACAATGTATCACTGTCTTTTAAGTGATGCATGGTCTACTTTAAAATAATTAAGATAATAAATTTCACATTAAGTGTATTTTATTTTGCAAAGTTACCATCTCTGTCTTCACTTACGGATATTGGGCAAAGTCTGAAGCAGGTGAGAGCCGTGATAATAAAATGAGTAGGAAAGTTTGTTAGGTGGGGCAGTGAGAGTTTGACAGAATTTACTGTCAAGATCCGATGCATAAGAACGGGCATTCATTATTACATGAAGAATAACAATTTTTAGAAGAGTATATGCAACATTATTCTATTTAGATAAATCTAAATAAAAATGACATATGTGTGTATATTTTATATGATTAGAATAAAGATCTCCAAGGAAACATGCAGATACTAATAGGGATTAGAAAGCTTTGGTAGAATTGATGTCCATTTAAATAAAAGAGTATTACCCTTATGTTCCAAGTGTATATCATGCTTGTAAAATAAACCAATACATTATACAAAATATGCTACTATTAAATTGAAAACAAATTCTTCTAATTATCTAAGAAAGGCAGAATTATGTAATGATCAGAAATAGACCCCTAAGCCAGGTTTTCTGGGTTGGATTTTCAGGTCTTCTATCACTCACCAGTTGTGTGATTAACCATTAGCGTTAACTTCTCCATTCCTCATAAATTTCTGTCAAGAATTCAGTATGCTGTACTTATAGATGTATGCATGTACACAGCATGCAGAAAAATACTGGTTTTTGTATTGTTATTATCCTATTCGGCTATTTGTGTTCATTCCAGTTAATGACTATAGTATAAAAATTTAAATTTATGCTACAAATTTATTTTAAATATTTACGCTTATCTCATAGTACTGAGTATTCAAATGCTCTCAGTTCTTTTTATCAGATGCTAATTACTGGTTTATCCAGAGATCCGAATCTGTGTTACAGTCATTTTCCAAGCTTGCCTCTCAAAACTCAAACAAAGAATAAATATCACTCTGTGTTTTTTACAGTTAAAAAACAAGGGAAATAAACGACCATCACGGGCATTTTACTCTAACCATACTGGTTATTTCAAAAACTAAAGTAAAAGGCAAATCAACTTAGTGATTAGTTTAATAACTCCTTTAAAAGAGTGAGTTTTTAATTAATACAAATGTGGCTGCTCAACAATGTACTCTATTATTCTTCTAACTGTACATCTCTGAATAACACATTGACCTGTTCAGTGATATTAAGGTTTGACAGTGGCCTTTATGGAAACGTGGGCGTGTTCCAGCTTCCACTTGCAGTGGTGTGTTGTAACGATGTTTCAGTCACTTCCAGATGGGAATATTTAGGTATCCCCCTACTGGAAAGGTTTGAAGACTGCTACTATTTCTCAAGGAGCACATAGATAAACCGAATTAGTGAGCAAAGGATCAGGCAGAGTGATTGTGTCTAACCAGGTTGTCCATGCCAAAAATAAGACAAACGAAACTAATTATGAATAAGTAATTAAATGTCTGTGTTTTCCAGACTTTTGACAAGTGAGTTTTAATAGTTTTCAGATAACTTCATGCCAACTCTATGAATGTGCATAAAGGAATGAAATAAGCTGTTTAAATGCAGACTTCAAAATGTCTACCCTGTGATGACTGCAGTTGACATCAGAAACTTAGTTAGGAAAACCAGGATGTGGGTTAGTGAGACTGGCCAGGATCTCAGTGGAACAAGGAAACAGTCAATATTCAATTATCATACACAGTTTATTATTTATCCTGAAGCTGGCAATGTAAGGGGCACAATTCAGCTTTTTAGAACATAATGTCAAATGTTAAATACCATCAAATCAATTCTAATTTCAACAGGACTTCTGACTGTACAGTTAGTCTGTTACTATCTTTACCTTAAAGAGAAACATACACCACACAAGTTTATCATAACTTCACTTTAAAACTAAAGAATATTTTAAATCTATTTTGGGAGCGGTTTTACACATTTCATTGTGCCAGTCTATAATGTATACTTCCCTTTCAGAAAATGTGCTTTCAGTACACTGCCAACTAGTAAAAATTACCATCTGGTTATGTTAAAAGCAGTTCTTCCTTCTTTTTCATTTCAGCTTACCCTCAATCCACTCAGAATCAGATTCTTCACATACTTCTAAAGCTTTTGACTCAAGGTCAGAATGAAGTAAAATATTGCACTTTTTTTCTAAGGAAAAAGAGCTGAGTCAAATACACTCTATCCTACTGTACACTGAAGCTTTCTTGTTAAATTACAATTGGGATGTGAAATGTCTAGGGCAACCTTGTCCTGATTACTGATGACAAATGATTTTGGTGGACTCAACTGCACTTCTACTGCATTAGAAACGCACAGCATAGAACCTTCCTCCCATCGTGGGTGCTGGTAGAGTGTCCAATTTAAAATTGGGAAACATTTCCCTCAAATTGCAGCTGAAATTCAGCTAATTTTATCATTTCCAGAGGAACCATTCAATACCACTTATGAAGGTCACAAGACCTGCTTTCTTTCCTAATCTGAAATGCTGAGGACTTGCATAGGTACATTAAAACGCTCTTAAGCTGATTGGATTTGCTGGCAAGGTTGAAGGGTGACTAGCAGACAACTGCCACAGTCAAGTGTCAAAAGTGTTAGCAAACTTTTGCATTCATCCTAGGAAGAAGACAACAGCAGTGATTTATTAGGTAAAACATAGATGTGATTGAAATCAGAAATGGAAGACAGAATCCTGGGACTTATTTTCTTCTACTGAAAAATCGGGGCTTTAAAAATTTAAATATATTATTAAAAGAACACATTAAGACTAGCAAACAAGCCTATGAAAAGATGTTCAACATCACTGATCACCAGAGAAATGCAAACCAAAGCTACCATAGATATTATCTTACCCCAGTTAAAATGGCTTTTATCCAAAAGACAGGCAGTAACAAATGCTGAGAAGGGTGTGGAAAAAAGGAAACATTTGTACACTGTTGGCGGGAATGTAAATTTGTACAAACACCCACGACGGAGAACAGTTTGGCAGTTCCTCAAAAAACTAAAAATTGAGCTACCACATGATCCAGCAATCCCACTGGTGAGTATATACCAAAGAGAAAAAAAATGAGTAAATCAAAGAGATATCTGCACTCCTTTGTTTATTGCAGCACTGTTTACAACAGCTAAGATTTGGAAGAAAGCTAAGTGTCCATCAACAGAAGAATGGATGAAGAAAATGTGGTTCATATACACAATGGAGTACTATGCAGCCATAAAAAAGAATGAGAGTCAGTTATTTGCAACAATATGGATGGAAATGGAGATCATTAGGTTACTGGAAACAAGCCAGGCACAGAAGGACAAACATCGCATGTTCTCAATTATTTGTGGGATCTAAAAATCAAAACAGTTGAATTCATGGACATAGAAAGTAGAAGGGTGGTTACCAGAGGCTGGGAAGGGTAGTGGGTTTTTGGGAGGGGGCGGAGGGTGGAGATTGTTAATAGGTACAAAAAATAGAATGAATGAGACCTACTACTTGATAGCACAATAGGGTGACTATAGTCAATAATAACTTAATTGTATATTTCAAATTCACCTAAAGAGTGTAACTGGATTGTTTGTAACTCAAAGGATAAATGCTTAGGGAATGGATACCCCATTCACCATGATGTACTTCTTTCACGTTGCATGCTTGTATCAAAATATCTCATGTACCCCATAAATATACACACCTACTATGGACCCACAAAAAATTTAAAAATAATTAAAAAACAATTTAAATATATATTACAGTTTACAGTACTTGTGTAATATCAATACAAATATTAATATTTAATAATTAATTAAAATATTTATATAAACTGCAACCCACATCTCTCACACATAGTAGGCATTCAACATAGAGTCACATCAGTTATTTTTTGTGAATAATAATAATCAAAACCTAACATTTAATACATACTATATAATTAACACTGTCTTTCAAGATATACGAACATCCTACTTTATTCCTCACAACAAGCCTATGATGTAGATATAGAATATAGGACATAGATAATTCCTTTGTACCAATGGAAAACTTGGGAAACTGAATAGTTAAATAATTAGTTCCAGCAATTAAATGGCAGAACAAGGAATAAAATATAAGGTTGTGTAATGATTTTGCCCAATTTCTTCACCACTGTGAATGCTAAAGCTCTAAAATATTGCTGAAAAAACACAAGGGCCCTTGTCTTCATTGATCTTGCATAATACAGAAAATGATGTTACATTATGGCAAATATAATCTGTTTATTCATTTCTGATATTAAAATAGAAATGCTTGGCTAACATTTGAGCTAGTTGTAATGTTATCATATAAAAAGTATTAACCATCTTGTTTCTGTTGCACAAAATAATACTTTATTTGAATACTTCACATGGTAAAAATAGTTGCAAAAATATTTTCTACATAGAAGTGTAAATATTAATTTATTTTAACATCAATGTGTATCTTATAATACATGTTTATTATTCCCTATCTTATTAATAATGTTTGTTCCTGCACTTAGTGTATTCTTCAGAAAATAGTGAGAGAAGTGGTGGGGAGAAGTTACTGGCCGAGAATCAAGGAAAGCCAACATAAACATCTACATGGCACTCGGACTTTTTGTCAGAGATACATGTGTCCAGTCAGATCCTCTTCAGATTTAAGTGAATAGCAGTGCTTTGAGTCTTCTAAATTATCACTGTTTAGATGCCTTATGTAATTTATACCAATAATTAGGTGCAGCCCAGCTTTGTATAGTTTGACTACAGAAACTTGACATATTTCATGCGAAAATAAACTGCTGCCTCTTCCACAGTCATGGATGCTGACTCATGAAAAGATTTGAGGTAACTTACTCACATCTGTTTGCTTCACAACAGTTTTTTATAATTTCAAGAGTAAGTGTGATAATGAATACTAAGCAGAAAAAAAAGCCATATACATTTGGATCAGACTGAAAGTCAAATTCAAACATCATCAGAAATGCTTCTATAGAAGATGAATGGAATAAGTAATTGTTGGATCAGGAACCCCTAAAGACACTGAACTGTTTTCCGTTTTCAAGCACTGACATCATTCTGAAAGCAGAAGGCAGAGAGGGAGGCTCATGTTCCACATACTCATAAAGTTTATACATTTTAGGAGTTCAGAGAATTCATTTAATAAGAGAAATGGAAGCACTTTCTTTATGAAATCTGAAGTCCATGATGGCAAAATACTTTGCCCTGTATCACTTGGAAATGTGGAACGTGAGGACTTTAACTGGTATTACTACTCATCCAGCTAATAGTAACACGAAACACCTACTACAAATGGAAGACAAGTTTATGTAACTTGAAAAACGTCACTGATTTTTAATTTTGTATTTTATGCATATAATTTAGCATTTTCATCCTTATCCAAGGCTCCCATGGGTATTTTTTAGGAAATGGAATTTCTTGAAAAAACAGTCTGAAAAAATAAACTAAGCAACTTACATAAAATTAAATGGCATACTTCCTAAATACTGGATTAAAGGATATCAACATCTCTACAAAATTTATACTTTGGAAGAAATTAAGAATTAACTAAAACAATGTGTAGCTTTCAGGCTTAGAAGAAATAAAGGTTGTGTTTTACTGGTCATTATCTGAATTTCAGAATGCTGAGGCTCTTAAGAAGTTTATATAGACATTGAAGGGACACAAGAAACACACAAAGCACCCAACTTATTTTGGACACCAGTAGACAAGGCATTTTAATGCATGTTATGTCCTAAATCTCCATTAACAACTCTAAAAATTATGTGCCAGAAGAGAATTTCCATGTGCTCCCGATAGGTTAGAGTGTGAAAAAAACCTGTCCTCGGAACCATTTTTCCAATGTAATCACTTACTAGATAAACTTATATCCATTCTTGTGGGTTTCAACACTATCCACTTGGGCTGATCCTATTCTCTGCTTCCTATTCAAGACATTGTACAGCACTTCCCCTGCCTGTCTTGGATAAGATAATTAGTATACAATTAAATAAGCAAGTCTATTATTATCTCTCTCTGTATATGTGTGTATATTCCCTTCCTTTAAAAATGTAAGGTTCACTCATCCCTTTATCCCTCGCCAGTTACTGTCCCACATATCTTTATCATGCCATCCTAGTATGATAGAGCATCTGTTAGTTATCACCGCCATAACTTTTTATAACATACCACCTCCAAATTTAATAGCTTAAAACAATCACTTATTATTTTTCAAATGTCTATAGATTAGTTAACTGGTTCTGCCTATCTGAGCTGGGAGCAGTGGATCTTACACATGCATCAGTTTTCAGCTGGTGGGTCAGGCAGACATTGGTTGACATAGTTTGCCCTCAGCTGAAAGTATTCACCTGTGTTCTAATCTCTCATTCTTTAGCACACTAACCCAGGTATGATCTCACGGTGGAGGGAGAGGAGCCAGTGAGGAAGCAAAAATGCACAAGCACTTACTCCCGCTCCATCCCACATGTGCTCTGCCCCATTCCAGTGATACTCAATAACAAGATGTGAGCTTGCCAAGAAAATGGCATAGTTTCCTAGAAAAACCTCACTTTAAAGAGATTACTGGTATAAATCACTGTGTCTATGTATTCTGTAAAGTTATTCACTTGGTTGGTAAAATTTTCATGGAACTTGCATGTGTCTTTACCACAACAGTGCAGTTTTACTACTGTTGAGAGTTCAGATCAATTATTAACTCTTAAGGACGGATATCAGTTAATAAGCTGAATACCAAACACTTCATATTAAATATATATAACTACAGTAATTTTAAAATTTTCAGACAGATTTTTACTTTTTTGTCTCACTTCCTTTAATCAATTTTTTAAATATTTTCCTTTATTTTAAAATTGTGAAGCATTTAGAAAATATTTTGTTTTTGGGGGGTGGAGCCAAGATGGCCGAATAAGAACAGCTCTGGTCTCCAGCTCCCAGCCCCAGCGACACAGAAGACGGGTGATTTCTGCATTTCTGCTTGAGGTACCGGTTTCATCTCACTAGGGAGTGCCAAACAGTGGGTGCAGGACAGTCGGTGAAGCGCACTGTGCGCGAGCCGAAGCAGGGCGAGGCATTGCCTCACTGGGGAACTGCAAGGGGTCAAGGAGTTCCCTTTCCTAGTCAAAGAAAGGGGTAACAGATGGCACCTGGAATATCGGGTCAGTCCCATCCTAATACTGCACATTTCCAACGGGCCTGGAAAATGGCACACTAGGAGATTGTGTCCCGCAACTGGCTCGGAGGGTCCTATGCCCACGGAGTCTCGCTGATTGCTAGCACAGCAGTCTGAGATCAAGCTGCAAGGCGGCAGTGACGCTGGGGGAGGGCCGCCCACAATTGCCCAGGCTTGCTTAGGTAAACAAAGCAGCCAGGAAGCTCGAACTGGGTGGAGCCCATCACAGCTCAAGGAGGCTGGCCTGCCTCTGTAGGCTCCACCTCTGGGGGCAGGGCACAGACAAACAAAAAGTCAGCAGGAACCTCCTCACACTTAAATGTCCCTGTCTGACTGACAGCTTTGAAGTGAGTAGTGGTTCTCCCAGCACACAGCTGGAGATCTGAGAACGGACAGACTGCCTTCTAAAGTGGGTCCCTCACCCCTGAGCAGCCTAACTGGGAGGCACCCCCCCAGTAGGGACAGAATGACACCTCACACGGCCAGGTACTCCTCTGAGACAAAACTTCCAGAGGAACTATCAGACAGCTGAATTTGTGGTCTCACGAAAATCCGCTGTTCTGCAGCCACCACTGTTGACACCCAGCCAAACAGGGTCTGGAGTGGACCTCTAGCAAACTCCAACAGACCTGCAGCTGAGGGTCCCGTCTGGTAGAAGGAAAACTAACAAACAGAAAGGACATCCACACCAAAAACGCATCTGTACATCACCATCATCAAAGACAAAAAGTAGATAAAACCACAAAGATGGGGAAACAACAGAGCAGAAAAACTGGAAACTCTAAAAAACAGAGCACCACTCCTCCTCCAAAGGAACACAGTTCCTCACCAGCAACAGAACAAAGCTGGATGGAGGATGACTTTGACGAGTTGAGAGAAGAAGGCTTCATACGATCAAACTACTCTGAGCTACGAGAGGAAATTCAAAACAATAGCAAAGAAGTTAAAAACTTTGAAAAAAAAATTAGAAGACTGGATAACTAGAATAACCAATGGAGAGAAGGGCTTAAAGGAGCTAATGGAGCTGAAAGCCAAGTATCGGGAACTACGCAAAGATTGCAGAAGTCTCAGTAGCAGATGCGATCAACTGGAAGAAAGGGTATCACTGATGGAAGATGAAATGAATGAAATGAAGAGAGAAGGGAAGTTTAGAGAAAAAAGAATAAAAAGAAATGAACAAAGCCTCCAAGAAATTTGGGACTATGTGAAAAGACCAAACCTACGTCTGATTGGTGTACCTGAAAATGATGGGGAGAATGGAACCAAGTTGGAAAACACTCTGCAAGATATTATCCAGGAGAACTTCCCCAATCTAGCAAGGCAGGCCAACATTCAGATTCAGGAAATACAGAGAACGCCACAAAGATACTCCTTGAGAAGAGCAACTCCAAGACACATAATTGTCAGATTCACCAAAGTTGAAATGAAGGAAAAAATGTTAAGGGCAGCCAGTGAGAAAGGTCGGGTTACCCACAAAGGGAAGCCCATCAGACTAAGAGCTGATCTCTCAGCAGAAACTCTACAAGCCAGAACAGACTGGGGGCCAATATTCAACATTCTTAAAGAAAAGAATTTTCAGCCCAGAATTTCCTATCCAGCCAAACTAAGCTTCATAAGTGAAGGAGAAATAAAATACTTTACAGAGAAGCAAACGCTGAGTGATTTTGTCACCACCAGGCCTGCCCTAAAAGAGCTCCTGAAGGAAGTACTAAATATGGAAAGGAACAACCGGTACCAGCCCCTGCAAAAACACGCCAAATTGTAAAGACCATCCAGGCTAGGAAGAAACTGCAGCAACTAACGAGCAAAGTAACCAACTAACATCATAATGACAGGATCAGATTCACACATAACAATATTAACGTTAAATGTAAATGGGCAAAATGCTCCAGTTAAAAGACATAGACCAGCAAACTGGATAAGGAGTCAGGACCCATCAGTGTGCTGTATTCAGGAAACCCATCTCACGTGCAGAGACACAAATAGACTCAAAATAAAAGGATGGAGGAAGATCTATCAAGTAAATGGAAAACAAAAAAAGGCAGGGGTTGCAATCCTAGTCTCTGATAAAATAGACTTTAAACCAACAAAAATCAAAAGAGACAAAGAAGGCAATTACATAATGGTAAAGGGATCAATTCAAAAAGAAGAGCTAACTATCCTAAATATATATGCAGCCAACACAGGAGCACCCAGATTCATAAAGCAAGTCCTGAGTGACCTATAAAGGGACTTAAACTCCCACACAATAATAATGGGAGATTTTAACACCCCACTGTCAACATTAGACAGATAAATGAGACAGAAAGTTAACAAGGATATCCAGGAATTGAACTCAGCTCTACATAAAGTGGACCTAATAGACATCTACAGAATTCTCCACCCCAAATCAACAGAATATACATTTTTTTCAGCACCACACCACACCTATTCCAAAATTGACCACATCGTTGGAAGTAAAGCTCTCCTCAGCAAATGTAAAAGAACAGTAATTATAACAAACTCTCTCGCAGACCACAGTGCAATCAAACTAGAACTCAGGATTAAGAAACTCACTCAAGACCACTCAAGTACATGGAAACTGAACAACCTGCTCCTGAATGACTACTGGGTACATAATGAAATGAAGGCAGAAATAAAGATGTTCTTTGAAACCAACGAGAACAAAGACACAACATACCAGAATCTCTGGGACACGTTCAAAGCAGTGTGTAGAGGGAAATTTATAGCACTAAATGCCCTCAAGAGAAAGCAGGAAAGATCCAAAACTGACACCCTAACATCACAATTAAAAGAACTAGAAAAGCAAGAGCAAACACATTCAAAAGCTAGCAGAAGGCTAGAAATAACTAAAATCAGAGCAGAACTGAAGGAAATAGAGACACAAAAAACCCTTCAAAAAATTAATGAATCCAGGAGCTGCTTATTTGAAAAGATCAACAAAATTGATAGACCGCTAGCAAGACTAATAAAGAAGAAAAGAGAGAAGAATCAAATAGATGCAATAAAAAATGAAAAAGGGGATATCACCACCGATCCCACAGAAATACAATCTACCATCAGAGAATACTACAAACACCTCTATGCAAATAAACTAGAAAATCTAGAAGAAATGGATAAATTCCTCGACAAATACACCCTCCCAAGACTAAATCAGGAAGAAGTTGAATCTCTGAATAGACCAATAACAGGTTCTGAAATTGTGGCAATAATCAATAGCTTACCAATCAAAAAGAGTCCAGGTCCTGATGGATTCACAGCTGAATTCTACCAGAGGTACAAGGAGGAACTGGTACCATACCTTCTGAAACTATTCCAATCGATAGAAAAAGAGGGAATCCTCCCTAACACATTTTATGAAGCGAGCATCGTCCTGATACCAAAGCCTGGCAGAGACATAACCAAAAAAGAGAATTTCAGACCAATATCCTTGATGAACATTGATGCAAAAATCCTCAATAAAATACTGGCAAACCGAATCCAGCAGCACATCAAAAAGCTTATCCACCATAATCAAGTGGGCTTCATCCCTGGGATGCAAGGCTGGTTCAACATACACAAATCAATAAATGTAATCCAGCATATAAACAGAACCAAAGACAAAAAGCACATGTTTATCTCAATAGATGCAGAAAAGGCATTTGAAAAAATTCAACAACCCTTCATGCTAAAAACTCTCAATAAATTAGGTATTGATGGGACGTATCTCAAAATAATAAGAGCTATCTACGACAAACCCACAGCCAATATCATACTGAATGGGCAAAAACTGGAAGCATTCCCTCTGAAAACTGGCACAAGACAGGGATGCCCTCTCTCACCGCTCCTATTCAACATAGTGTTGGAAGTTCTGGCCAGGGCAATCAGGCAGGAGAAGGAAATAAAGGGTATTCAGTTAGGAAAAGAGGAAGTCAAATTGTCCCTGTTTGCAGATGACATGATTGTATATCTAGAAAACCCCATTGTCTCAGCCCAAAATCTCCTTAAGCTGATTAGCAACTTCAGCAAAGTCTCAGGATACAAAATCAATGTACAAAAATCACAAGCATTCTTGTACAGCAATCACAGACAGACAGAGAGCCAAATCATGAGTGAACTCACATTCACAATTGCTTCAAAGAGAATAAAATACCTAGGAATCCAACTTACAAGGGACGTGAAGGACCTCTTCAAGAACTACAAACCACTGCTCAATGAAATAAAAGAGGATAAAAACAAATGGAAGAACATTCCATGCTCATGGATTGGAAGAATCAATATCGTGAAAATGGCCATACTGCCCAAGGTAATTTATAGATTCAATGCCATCACCAGCAAGCTACCAATGACTTTCTTCACAGAATTGGAAAAAACTACTTTAAAGTTCATATGGAACCAAAAAAGAGCCCGCATCGCCAAGTCAATCCTAAGCCAAAAGAACAAAGCTGGAGGCATCACACTACCTGACTTCAAACTATACTACAAGGCTACAGTAACCAAAACAGCATGGTACTGGTACCACAACAGAGACATAGATCAATGGAACAGAACAGAGCCCTCAGAAATGATGCTGCATATCTACAACTATCTGATCTTTGACAAAACTGACAAAAACAAGAAATGGGGAAAGGAATCCCTATTTAATAAATGGTGCTGGGAAAACTGGCTAGCCATATGTAGAAAGCTGAACCTGGATCCCTTCCTTACACCTTATACAAAAATTAATTCAAGATTGATTAAAGACTTAAATGTCAGACCTAAAACCATTAAAATCCTACAAGAAAACCTAGGCAATACCATTCAGGACATAGGCGTGGGCAAAGACTTCATGTCTAAAACTCCAAAAGCAATGGCAACAAAAGCCAAAATTGACAAATGGGATCCAATTAAAGAGCTTCTGCACAGCAAAAGAAACTACCATCAGTGTGAACAGGCAACCTACAGAATGGGAGAAAATTTTTGCAACCTACTCATCTGACAAAGGGCTAATATCCAGAATCTACAATGAACTCAAACAAATTTACAAGAAAAAAACAAACAACCCCATCAAAAAGTGGGCGAAGGACATGAACAGACACTTCTCAAAAGAAGACATTCATGCAGCCAAAAAACACATGAAGAAATGTTCATCATCACTCACCATCAGAGAAATGCAAATCAAAACCACAGTGAGATACCATCTCACACCAGTTAGAATGGCCATCATTAAAAAATCAGGAAACAACATGTGCTGGAGAGGATGTGGAGAAATAGGAACACTTTTACACTGTTGGTGGGACTGTAAACTAGTTCAACCATTGTGGAAGTCAGTGTGGCGATTCCTCAGGGATCTAGAACTAGAAATACCATTTGACCCAGCCATCCCATTACTGGGTATATACCCAAAGGACTATAAATCATGCTGCTATAAAGACACATGCACACGTATGTTTATTGCGGCAGAATTCACAATAGCAAAGACTTGGAACCAACCCAAATGTCCAACAACAATAGACTGGATTAAGAAAATGTGGCATATATACACCATGGAATACTATGCAGCCATAAAAAAGGATGAGTTCGTGTCCTTTGTAGGGACATGGATGAAATTGGAAAACATCATTCTCAGTAAACTATCACAAGGACAAAAAACCAAACACCGCATGTTCTCATTCATAGGTGGGAATTGAACAATGAGACCTCATGGACACAGGAAGGGGAACATCACACTCTGGGGACTGTTGTGGGGTGGGGGGAGGGGGGAGGGACAGCATTAAGAGATATACCTAATGATAAATGACGAGTTAATGGGTGAAGGAAATCAACATGGCACATGGATACATATGTAACAAACCTGCACATTGTGCACATGTACCCTAAAACCTAAAGTATAATAAAAAAAAAATATTTTGTTTTTGTAAAACATAGGTAAAATTTTGTTGAACACCATCAATAGCATATTAAATTAAAAATGAAAGATCTCGAAGTTTGAAATACTAGCTAACATAAAATATTAGTAAAATAATAACTAAACCTTATGAATAATTTTGGCATTGTAAGTACTTTTTTAAAATTATTGACTACTCTACAAAACCCTGCAAAAAGAGAGCCCATTATTATATCCACTAGACTTATGAAAAAACAGAAAAACAAAGAAGGGAAATGTTTAACAAAAGCCAACCAGTTTTTAAGTGGAAGCACCATGATTCCAATTCAAGTTACTCTGAACTATAATTCTCTACACCATATTTACGATGGTAAAATTTAATATCTACAGAAAACTACTATTGCTGATTTTTTCAGATATAGCTTTACAAACTGTTTTGATGTGTAATATATCACTATTTTGAAAAATTGGGACATATTTGAACTAACGTTGTATTACTTCTTGCTCATTTAACTTCCTTTACATTATAACATCTTTCCATAGAGCTGGTTTCAGGATAGTGTCTCTAAATTGACAAGTTCAATGAGAAAATGTTAAAGCTATAATAATTTACTCATTGTTTTCAAAATTGTTCATGTGGTATACAAGAATGTCTCATTGTTACCGAAAATACCACAAGTTGTAAATAGTGAAAATAATCAATAGCAGAAAGTAATGTATAGTGCAATTTATCTTTGTCACTCTACCTTTTCTGGATCTTTGAGTACAAAGTATATGCTGATGTGTACGTATCAATATGGCAGTTCACACTTTTCAAATTTCCTTATCATGAACATTGATCCATCCTAGTTAACTTGCAACTAGCATACCCCTACTCATTTATTTAGCTAAATTCATATCCTTATATTTTAAGTAAACTCAAATAATGGCTCTAACTAGTATAAAATATGGCATGTAGAAAGAGTTGCTTGTGGCAGAAAAGCCTTTTTAAGCATTTTCAAAAAGGAAGAGTTTTCAACTTTATGGATTCAAAACTAAAATTGTTCTCCATTGAATCAACTGAAAACCAAATATGGAGACGCAACTTTTTTATGTCTACAATTAGCTATTTGACTTTAAGTTAGATATTTCCGACAAGTAGTAGTAGGTTGAGATAATCCATTGTACCAAGCACAGACCATGAATTTTTTTTCAACTTTACTTTTCAGCTATGTGTTTGGTGTATGTTTGGACCTTTCTTCTGATCTGTGCTCTAGTCGTATCAGAACCTATCAAGTGTCTATTACGTTGCCAGGCACATTTGTGAGACAGAGTAAGGCCAGGCGAGAATTCCTTTCGTTAAGTGTTTGATCTATTAATTAGCATGTTTTCCTGAAATGGTTGCTTTTAATCATATTGTAGAACTCTATGCACAAAAGTATTATTTTGCAATTCTTTGATACTATATGAAAGAGTGATCCACACAACACATTATAAAGAACAGAGGGATAATTGAGAATACCTAAGCTACATAATGGGAAGCAAACACTAAGCCATTTCCTTGATAGGTAACGTAACTTTTGAGGCAACCAGCTAAAAATAAAACACACCATATAGATAATGAGTCTTTAATTATTCCATTCTATGGTATGGAGTAACCCTTTCCACAGACGTGTGGCAAAGAAACATGGTTTGTGCCATTCATAAGTGGATTTCCCTCCCTTTTATTTCCTCCGAGTCTTCTTTTTGTTTCTAATTCCTCTTCCGTATATTATATAGTCCTTGTCTTACAATGCTCTGTGTCACAATGGAACTTCCTTAGATTTTGTTTTTAATATGAATTATTGAAAATAACCATTCTTTCTTTGTGACAATGAAAAATTGATTTTTAAACTTTTATTAACATGTAATACATTTGGAGAATGTATTATACGTCAATATCCATGTAGCCAATAGTCAAATCAGATAAGAAATATTGCTAATGTCTTTGAAATTCGTCTCTTCCACTCCAAGAGTCACAAAAAATTTCCTTCCTTTCTACTTTGTATAAGTGGAATTAAACAGTATGTATCTTCTGTGTCTAGATTTCTTCACTCAACACTGTATTTGGAGAATCATTTAACTACAGCCCACGGTTGTAGTTCAATCTTATTGCTTAATAATATTACACTGCATGAATGTGCAATAATTAATTTATCTCTTCTACATTTTCTGGGCATTTGAGTGATCTCCAGTGTGTGGCTATTTTGAATACTGCTGACACAAACATTTCAGTACGGTTTTTTAAACACATGTACACATTTTTATTGAGTTTCTGGGTCATGGTATATGCATAGTCACATGTAAATTTTTGGCAGAGTTTCTTTTTAATTAAGTTTTATAACTTGTGCTTCTGCTGTTCCCATTTGCATGGATATTGACACTATTCTCTCCTCTCCAATGAAAGCTCATAGGCACAAGCCAAAGACGTCTATTACCTGGCAATGGGACTTCTGCTTCATGTACACTGAGAGTTGCTATTCAATGATTTTCAGAATTTCATGGCAGTGACTGGAGTTCTATGGCCCAACTTAGGCTCAACCAATAAAAAGCCCCCTGGTCCTGTAGAAATCAGATTAATACTACTTCTTGTCTTCCATTAGTGAGTATCTCTCCCAATTATAGCCTGATGGGATTTTGCTGTTTAGTGATTTTATGCTAATAAATTATAGATCACAGATTCACACATAATCTTTGATTTAATTCTCACATACTATTTCTATAGGGTCATGTTAGCATCTCCTGTTCACTGAGAAGTAATCAGAGCAGGTAATTTTCTTAAGGCTTCTATCAACCACATTGTTGATTGAATGTCATAATTGTTGATATCAAGGATCATATTACTTCAAAAAATAAACATTGGTAACTAGTGATAGCCAAATAATGGGAAAAAAAGAGTTTATATATATACAAATAAAGTATATTTAATATATATATATAAAGTATATATAAATAGAGTATATATAAAGTATATATATATAAATAAAGAGTATATATAAAGAGTAGATGTAATTGATCTAAACAGCGGCTACCAAAATATATTAGTACATATAAATAAAGGGTAGACGAAATTGCTCTTCAAATATTCGAATATCTTAGTCATTTATAAAAATTATTCATTTTAATATAAATAATTTGATAAAGAATTTGGCCTTGCAAATGTACCTATAAAGAGGCCAACAAACTATTAAATTTGTACAAATATGTTTAAATTTGTATCTGTGGAAGACCTTATTTACCCAATTTGCCAATATTCATGTATTGTACCCAATTACAAAATAAACCAATATATGACAGTGATAATTGTCTAGATATCTGCCAACTATATTATGTCTAGCCAATTCTAATCCCAAAGTATGTATCTTTTTCCAAATTTTAAGCATACATTATGAATCTCAAAAATAATTCAATCTTTTACAGGCATTGTGAAAAAAATTATTATACTTGTTAACAAGTTCATTTTACTTGTTATTATTTATATTTTGAGGACAGGTTAAAAATATGTTATAGCCCGACAAAAATAAAATAAAGCTCATCAATTTATCAAAAACACTATCTGTATAAACACACATCTCTCTATGTTTTACATGGCATCAACAACTATTTTCCTGCTGCCATCGAATAAATATAATGTGACTTAAGTCTAAAAAGTTGTGAAAGTAAATGTATCTACATATTTTAGCCTCTCAAAACTGCCTCTTATTGTGCAATATGGAAATTTACAACTCACTAAACTTTTCAATAGATCTCTTGCAAAATTAAACTCAAATAATTGAAAACATTATAAATGTTTACCTAACATTAGAGAATAACTGCTAACAGTAAAATCCGAAACATTGTTTAGCCAAATTTACATTTGACGCAGTACATAGAATTACAAGACAAGCCATAATTCATAAAATTAAATTGTCTGTTAATGCCAACAATACTTTGACAAATTTTCGATAAATTTTATTTAATTAATGATTTTAACCCCCGAAACATTCCCATGATAGCTACTTTGAAGTATAGCTACTCTCAACTGTTCAAATGCACCTATCTTTCAAAATATAGGGTGCATAATATTTCCTCCTATTATGCTGATAATAATTGCAACAGCGAACATAATTTCTTTTGTAACTGAGTGCCTCTGAACAAAAAATTAATACTTATCTGTTTCTATGCACTGCTATGCATTTTGTGCCTACTATATTTTACATTTACCAAATGCCTGAATCTATTCTTTCTTGCGTTGAAATATTTTCATACATTGCTTCTTTCAGCCTCTACATTTTGTATTCACCAAATGCACTATATTTAGCAATCATAATCACCTCACAATGGTCAATCCCAATGTCCCTTCAGTTTCAGCAAACTGTAAGCTGTTCGCAGTATTTGGTCCTCACCATTACCTATTGCTGTTTTCCTTCACTTTCTTCTTTAAAATAATTACCCCTTCCTTCCATATTATTCTCATGTTATATAACCACATTACCATGGTTTTTCTCCTCCCTCATCCCTACCTTAACTACTCATGAGCCCTTTCCCACCATCTTTGCTGGCTTCATTTTTACGATTTTTTTCTAACCCTGGGTAATTAATTTTAATCTTCTGCCTTCAAATTTTCTCTTTTCTTCTACCTCTGAAATCTCAACTATTATTTTTATTTGATGAATCGGAAGCCACTCCATCTAAAACTTCCTATCACCAATTCCCTCTGCTACTTAGCTCCTTTCATTTCCATGGCCTGCTGTCATTTCAGTAATCCAAAATCAAATTAACATTCTTTCTATAAAATTAGTTTCCTTTTCTTACTCTCCTGTTTTTTCAAAATTTCTATTATTCCAGACAAAATTTTCACTGTTGCTTTCAGGTAACAGAGTCTATCTATACTTTTTTTGTTGTTTTAATTTTTATTTTTGGTGCGAGGTCTCACATCTCTCCCTCTTGCTCCTTCCCTCACTATTCCTTGCCTTTTTAGTTTCTGGGCTTTTAGGCCTTCTGTAGGGCAATTCCTCTTTCCTGTCGCTCATAACACACACTATTGCCACGTTAGTCTTCCTAAAAGCCTAATTCTATCTTTATACTCCGACACCAGATTCATTAATTGGATCATCAAATTCCTGGATAGTCTGGCCAAAATCAGCAGTACTAGACTCAACTAGAGATGGCAACCAAAACCATATCTGCCATCACGAATGGCAACAACTCTGCACACTGCCACCTGGACAACCCTTTACATTTTCATACTTTGCATGGATCATATTTCAGCATTTGAATACCCTTGCTCTTCAAACTTACTTTACAATTAGTCTTCCATAAAGCCCAAATTACTTCCTCTAAGAAATGTCCCTGAACTTGCCTCCGTGCAACACTATTTATCACGAAGCACAAACTTACTTTCCTCTGACCACTCACTCTTATTGAAGTGGACATCCACTTGGTTCTTTCACATGTAGCCTTATGTTGTTGTTGTTCATATATAGGACACCAAATATTAGTTAACCTACATGTTAGTATTTTTTAAAAAGAATACATCATTGTGTTGTAAATATCTTTGGATTCGAGTATTTTTATGATTATAAACCTTACATAATTTTTATACTTTTATTTTAAAAAATTTATTGGATATTTTATTTATTGAGTAATTACAACACCAAGCAACTTCCTAACCCCTATAAATAATTTATCCATTTAGCCCTGATTAAAGATAGGCATTACCTTATCACTATTTTAGAGATGGAAAAACTGAGGTTCTGAGAGGCTAAATTACTTGAGTTCACCACAAAGTGACGGGATCAAGGTTCATGTGAGTTAGTCCGGCTCTAGAGAGTGCTCTGTTCAACACTATGCTGCAAATCAATAATGATACTAATAATATTTATTATTATGTAATTACCAATGAATCTGCCAGTGTGAGATAATCAACCTTATGCATTGTTTTGCTGAATTAACTTTTCATTTTTTCTAGGCATGTTTTATTTTGACAAAGTTGACAATTCCATGTATAATTTCATTTCTTGCTTTATGATTTCATGGTTTTATGTCTATATATTATGGCATCATGTGGCCATAAAATAAATGGTGCTGATTTGTGGGAATTTAAGTCTATCCACACACACACAATTATTTGTCAGTGCTTGATGAACTCTCTGTATCAGAGAGTAATCCACAATCACACTTCACATTCTATACAATCAGTTTCCTTTTCTTACTCTCCTGTTTTTACAACATTTCTATTATTCCAGACAAAATTTTGACTGTTACTTTTCCTTTATGTTCATATTCTGGTAACAGAGTCTAGCTATATTTTCGTTGTTGCAGTTTTAAGTTTTATCTTTGGTGCAAGGTCTCACATCACTCCCTCTTGCTCTTTCCATCACTTAGTCCCTTTTGCCTTTTCAGTTCCTGGTTCTTTAGTTCTTGGCTTAGATTTCTATTCCCTTAAGATGATTGTTTAACCGTATTATTGTGTCAATGGCCATATTTTTTAAATTCTTGATAAATTCTGCCAAACTGAGCCTAGAAAGTTTGTACTAAAGCACTCTTCCAATAATGAAGATAAACCACTGTGAAGGAATCTTACAATATTTGTTCATTTGATAATTAAATTTTTGTCATTTTTATAATTTCTAGTGTTACAGAATAGATGTGTAGTTATTCATCTTATAATCCTTCTAATATGATCTACCTACCTGGCTATGCTTTGCTTATGTAAATGACATTCTGATAATAGTTTTATTTATTTCTTGTTAACTAACCACTAATCAGTAATTGATTGCCTCGTCCTTTGACTCTATGTCTTCTTAATTCAGAAAAATGTTGTTATTTAGAATAGCTTAAATTCGAGTGAAGTACCTTCTAGTTAGAAGATTGAAAATAGATTATTTCGCAGATTATGGTTTAGATACAAAATTGTACCCTATCATTCGTTATCTTTCCATCTGCCACTAAACTTTAATAGACAGAGTGAACAAGGGATGGTCCTGCAGGAGCCACACTTAACGGGCTGCCACAGCTAGTGCCAGACGGCCTTAGAGGGACTTCGGTTGTTTGTCCACAGCAGTGGTTTTCAAACTCCACTGTGCAATGGAGTCACCCAGGGGACGTGCTGCAAAAGAGACTGCTGAGATTTCCTGAGTTTCTGATTCAACAGATCTGGGGGCCCAAGAATTGACGTCTCAATGTAACACCGATGTTGTTGGATCAAAGACCACTCTTTGAGAATCAATGATCTACATGATTTGAATCCAAGAAAATTATGCCCTGAATTTCTCCAAAACCCAAGTCTCTGTCCAGGCAATCCCTAACATAATCAAATTCGGCTTCATTTATTTAGAAGTTGCTTATATAAGAGTAATAAGTCAAGCTGGTAGCACAAACATAATTTTTCTCTCAAGAGGCCATCCATTTTCCAGAATCTGTCTTCGGTCTTTACTATTTGTTCAACATGATGCCCAGTGTCCCTGCCTCAACACTCCCTCCTTGCTTCCTTCATTGAAACAAAGTCCTCGTCAATGGCCAAAAAGTACTTTCCAGAACTTCACACTCACCTTAGAATACTTTAACTTTGCACCCCCATAACAATCAAGTATACTATTGTGTGGTATTTCACACATTTTGATTTTATTGATCATTTCTATGCATATTTCTTAACTCTCTTAAAAATGCTTGTGTCTTAATAATATTGCTTCTAAATTATGTTGCTCAAAATAGTTTTTTGATAAGCACTTTTTCAATAATCATTTACTGGACCCCCAGGAGAAGGGAAAGAAAGAACAAATAACTGACTTAGCAACGTTTTCCATTTCCATGATGATGGCAAATTATCTAAAATTGGGTCTGAAATCTCACTTTTATAAACACAGAACAGAATAATTTATTTGATTTACTTAGCAATAAGCTTCGATTTCACAACATAAGCAATAAAAATAACAAATATTTCAGGATGCTATATTTTATTATGTACTTTGGACAGGTGGGACTCTGATTATATAATGTTTTCCAATTAATGGAAGAGGCTGAAGGATATATTTCTGAATTTGTAGCAACGCTTTTTGTGAATAAGCTTCTGTAAAACTTAAGAATCTCTAAAATGTTACAAGAAAAATTTGATATATATTGGTGTATACATGCTGTATTGCCCTCTGATTTAGCCACATAGCCTGAAGTTTTCCAAACTTGAAAAATTATTTTTTCAAAGTTATAGAATTTATTAGAATTTGTACTTCAAAAAACAGCTAATTTTTAAATGAATTTTTAATAATCTAGATGTTTAAAAAATTCTATGCTACCACAAAATTTCAAGGTTATGCAGCTTTCTCACAGAGTTTGGCAAAGTAGGATAAATTGAATTTTTCTGTCTTTATAGATGAAGAAAATGAGAAATCAGAGGTTACTTACTTGACCAAAGTTTTGCCACAAGGAAGAGAACTAGAATTTAGACCTAATTTTTAAGCTATTATTCTGCTTTAATCTTATTTTGTTCCAAGTTTTTGATGCATTCATCACTCAAATATTACTGAAAAGAAACATGTTCAGGTTTTATGATGTTGTTCAGAGATCTCTGAGAGAGATGATACCTCATTATTTTATTTTGATATACAACACGATGATTTTCTTTTCTTTCATGGTACAAAGAACATGATTTAACCATAAAATTCTAACAAGTGTTTTACTTTTAAAGCCTGAAATCTAAAAATGTATATTGTTCTTAGTTATTTAGTGGTCATAATCACACCTAATTGTTTATGTCGTAAACATTAGAAATATAGGGATACACAACTTTGATGAAGAATAAAAGTAAAATTTTTTTTATTCTAAGAAGACCTTTTAAATATTCTCCATTAAAAGTTTTGAATTTATTGTCAAAATTTCTCAAAGAACAAATAGGAGGATTAAAAATGTTTTGGCCAAAGATATTTAATTAGCAAGAAATAAGAGTTCAAAAATAAATTATTTATTGAGGTTAATTTCATATTCATGAGAATAGTTTCAAAAAGCATATTTCCTGAAAACATGCAATTAGATATAAGACAGGCTTTTGGTCTTTAAATGCTACAAGAATAATAAAAAGTAAAAATGGCCTTCAGTTTCATATATAATTGTTTATGTTTTCCTCCAGAATTGGCATTTCAGCTGAAGAGAATGTGTGCTTCAAACTTGGAAATAAATAATGCATTTACTTATTTGATTAAAGATTGCACAGTGAATTTAATAAAGACATTATGGTCTTGTAATGTAATATAAACTCAATCTTCTACTTACAAACAACTTTAAGACAGAATTTAGGAGGAATGTCCTTTGGAAAATTATCTTTCCTTCCCCCACAGATGATTCAAATAAACAATATATACTGTTCGGAACATTTCATTTTATCTGGAACTAACCCTCTGTTGGCATGTCTTCTTCATCACTGAAAATGTAAGAAAGCACAGCCTCATCATGAAAATGCTGGATATCCACGTCACACAACTTAAAAATCATAATGAGTTGCAGGTTTCATTGTCAAGAATTACCCTGCGCTTCAAAAATGTGCTTGCTCCTTATGAAGCAATATAAACCTTGTTTTTAATCTTGCGAACTGTATATTCTATTGGATATGTCTATTAAAGACCGAATTATGAGTGAACAATAAATGTCTTTCCTGAGAAAGATGCATTTTCTGTTGCACTTAGACTTGAAGGTGGTGTAGAAAGTACTTGGCCAAAATTGGGGCAAAGAATGGTTCCTGTGAAGAAGCAACAGTGAGAGTCTGGTTATCTACATATAAAAGAATAAAACTGGACCCTTATCTTAGACTGTACACAAAACCAACTCAAGGTAGATTAAAGGCCTACCTGTAAGACCTGCAAGTATAAAATTCCCAGAAGAAAACACAGAGAAAACAACTCCTTGATATGGGCCTTGACAATTTTTTTTTGGCTATCACACCAAAAGCTCAGGCAACAAAAGCAAAAATAAAGAAATGAGACTGCATCAAAATGCAGTGCATAAAAAGCTTCTGCACAGCAAACACTCAACAAAATGAAAAGACAGCCTGCAGAATGGGAGAGAATATTTACAAACCATATGTCAGATAGGGGTTGACATGTGAAATAAAAATCTCACACAACTCAATGTCAAAAAACAATCCGACTGATAAATACCCAAAGTATCTGAATAGACGTTATTTAAAAGGCATACGAAGGGCAACAAGTGTATGAAAAGGTGCTCAACATCATTAATCAGAAAAATGTTAATCAAAACAAATATATCATTTCACAACTGTTAGGATGGTTATTATATAAAAAAGAGAGAAGAGTGATGAGGGTGTGGAAAAAGGAAACCCATGTTCACTGCTGGTGGGAATGTAAACTTATACATCCATTTTGGGAAACGGTATGAGGGTTCCTCAAAAATTTAAAATAGAGTTACTGTATGACTCCACAATCCCCCTGCTGGGTATACACCCAAAGGAACTGAAATCAGTGTATGAAAGATATATCTGTATTCTCATGTTTATTGCAGTATATTTCACAATAGTCAGGCTATGAATACAATTGGATAAACAAATTATGATATATAGTTATATATCATATTATAATCTTATAAACTCTGTAATAATAATAAAAATATTATGTTTATAGTATTCAATCTTAAAAAAAGATTAAAATTGCCATTTTTGATGATATGGATGAACCTGGATGGCATTATGCTAAGTAAAATAAAACCAGACATGGAAAGAAAAATGCTTCATGATCTCACTTCTATGTGCTATCTAAAAACAAGCCAAGTATACAGAAACAGTAGAATGGTGGTCATCAGGGATAAGGATTAAGAGGAAACGAAAAAAAGCAGATCAAAGGGTACAAACTGGCAGTCATGTAGGATGAGTAAGTTGTATCTAACCTATAGTATGATACCAATAGTTAATAATATTGTATTCTATACTGAAAATTTTCTAAAAGTATATTTTTTAGGTGCTCTTGCCAATCACATAAAAATAAAGCTATGAAAGGTGATGGATATGTTAATTGGCTTGATTGTAGTAATAATTTCACGGCATATATTTATGCCTTAAATATGTACCATGAAAATAAGTAAATAAACTAAAATGTAGGTTATCAAAACTTAACAATTTATACACTAAAAATTTCAAAACTTGAAAAAATAACTCAATGGGAGAGATTTACAATTACTTCAATCCTATTAGAGCGGCAATGACGGAAGATAAGTAGAGGAAGGAGACAACCTGATACATGTAGACTCATCAGCAAAGCCTGAGGGACAGTAATAACATCCATAGCGTTGACAGCCAAACCATCAAAAACTTTGCTGTGAATATATTATTTTTACAACATATGAAACACAAACAGAACAGCAAATCTTGATTCAGGCATCTATCGTCCTAATTAACTGCCTCTCTGATCATGTATGCATGTGTCACCTTGATCGCAACCATTTTCGAAAACAACGAAACAAAAATAAACTATTGTAATTTTAAAAAATAAATTATCACGTGAAGTTTATATTTGAAGTTATTTTTCAGGAAAACTTCTGGACACTGAAGATACTTATAGTCAATATTACCTCAAGGCAATTATGGCACCCTAACTACTGTTTTTAGTAATATCTGCTTCCAAATACTCTTAGAAATGGGCAACTTGATAAGGTGATCCCTGAAAATCTCTGCCATCTTGATTGGGTTAACTGTGTTTATTTAAAGAGGCTAAAAAGAAAGTTGGTTTTTAATGCATGGTAACTATGCATTAAAAACAAAATTATATATGAAAAATGAAATTATATATGAAATTATAATGAAAAATGCAAGGTTACTCCATGCCTTCTAACATTATTCTTCCTACTTGGGTACGTTTTTGCCATCAGAACAAATTATTAGGATAAATAAATGTGTAAGGGCCATACATACCTACTAAATCTGAGTGCCATGAATTTGTTTGTAATTTTATGTTATTTTAATTATTGTAGTTATTGTAGTATGTGGTTATAACCCTTTTTGCGTTAATATACAGTAATCCTAGAGACACCTAGAATTATTTTAAAAGTTGAGTCAGTTGTCTCCAGTTATAGAAAATTGACTTACACACTTTTAGTAGTGAAGTCAAAATATCTGAACTGAGTTCACTTCTGCACAAAGGAAAACTCTGCAAGTAACTCAAATTTTCTCAGGACTGGCATATAGACAATTCTAAAAAAGTCCTGGGATGTGAACTATCTCAAATTGGCAGCATATACTGGCATGTGCCTCATCCTGCTGACCGTCATTTCAGCTTGAGATACTTACAAAAAAGAGAGAAAAGATAGCTTAATAGTTCCAAGTTTAAATAGTTATATTGGTATACTCCTTAAAAGAAAAATCAGCACCTTAGCGTGGAGTAAAAATTTTACTTATGATTTCTTCACTTTTCTCCCATCAACTCAACAGCCAGAAAATAAAGCATATTAATAAATACACATGCAGACACACACATTGTGGAAATCAAAGACCTGGGTCTATGTGTAGCAGTGTGTTGATAAACTATCTGTAGAGACCGGAGGTCAAATTAATTGTATATATGAAAATTATTTAACTCTAGAGACTCAAGAAGATATGCAGATAAAAGTTACTACATAAGAAAATACAGATTTCTCTATTTTTCCACAACAGAAATTATAGAGTGGAATAGTGATTTTAAATGTAGCTTCTGTTATCATTTGGGGGAATAGAAAAGTGAGGGCAACAGAGATCAGAATATAGGCACTAATACTTGAATGCCTGTTATGTGTAGCTATTGTGCTTTGACAGTTTTACATAACTTTCTTATTTAACCAACACAAAACATTATGAGATTGATGTTTCTATGACTATTTTTCTGTATGAGAAAACCCAGGTTCTGACTTGACATCACTCATGCCATATTGGGTGGCTGAGGCAGGATTCAAATGCAAACGTGGCAGCACCACAGTCTATATTTTATTAATCATACAACCACTGTATCCAACTAATTATAAAGTCTGTATGGAAGCCCAGAAAAATAGGCCAGCATTAAATTGAAAACAGCATTAAAGAGAAAACTACTGATTTAAAAACATTTAGTTTTACAACTTTTAATTTACCATAATTGTGGTTGCTACTGTGACTATTTTATAGGGAAACCATGCACAAATTAATTCATGATACATTCATGTTTTTTTGCATATGTCTCTTTAAAAAAATCGCTATTTAGGCAAAGTGCTAAAGAGAAGTTACTTCACCTTGCTGACATTGTGTCTTACAGTTTTACCCAACACATTTGAGTCATTACTTCCTTAGCTTAACAGGATTACTTAATTGCCTAGTCATGGAATGAATGATTTGGCTACTCCTACAGATGTATTAATAAAGCCTTATTGGTATAATAGTCAAGTTAAGATGAACATGCTTGTGACCTCTTGCAGAAATAATGAAGATTCTGCCATTTAAAGAGCAATAAAATGTAAAGATGTAATTACCAGCTCTTCATTATCTTATGGAATCTCAAGATAAACTCACTTTATTTCAATGTCAAAAGAGCATTAAAGTCCTTTTCAAAATGCCATTTAATTGGATAGATTAAGATACTTTAATACATTAATTTCATTCCTTGTTACTGTATATTTCACGATAAGAATGCAGGGATATATATTAGAGTTCTGGGAAACTGAAACTTGTGTAACTTACCAGTTAATTCTAAAATCTATTAATCATGTGCTTTGCTTATCTTTCTTCCTTGGTAAAATAGGGATGTTCAAAGATATTTTCATGTTGTCTAAAGCATCTGTATCTCATATGAAAATATACAAAATATATAAAATATTAACAGAAGTATGCCAAATATATACAAAATAAAAATATACAAAATATTAATTTAGCAGAAAAAAAACTGTTGCATGAAGATAAAGTACAGAATGAGTAGCTGAGTTTGAATGACCAAGAGACTCACAAAAAGATGAGTATGCACAGTTATACTAATCACAAAGGACAAAGATCCCTGTGCACGTGCACATCACACATATCTGAATAGGTCATATACAATATTGACCGCACATTTAACAATTCAATGAATGGTAACTATAGAAAAAGACAAATATGTCCAATCCTAAAGAAACAGTAATCAGTCACTAAAGTGCAAAATAGCCAGCCTATATAAACTTGTAGCAGTAGGCCTCTTCATATCCATATCTGCAACACAGAGTTAGAAATGTTTGGATTTAAACAGTAGTGAAAATATTACTACATTTCAGAAAGGTATGACCTTAACAGTATGGAGTTTGAAATTTAGAAAAATATATTTCTAACTAGGTTAAAGCTTGAGTGAAAATTTCAATTGCTTAAGATAAGCAAGAATTAGGGAGTGCTGATGAGGTAAGTATAGATGAAAAATAAATTAGCAGGCTGGTCCAAATGTAGTGGTGTTCAAAACTAATTAATCACAACCAGTTACAGATTTCTTGTTTTCTTTTCCACTCGCACATAGCCTTAAAAATAAACAGAAAAAATAAATAAAATAAATGAATAAGTAAATTGACAGTTGGATAATAGTACGACTTCCTGAAACCACTATTCTGGGAAACATATACCTATAATAGGAATACTTAGGAATATTTGTCATGAAAAGTTCATGCATAAATGGTGGCAAAATATAAACTTTGAGATTATGTGTACAATATAAATAAATGTAACAATATGCAACAAAATCGTGTTTTCTGTATATTTCATGGTAAGAATGCAGGGATATATATTAGAGTTCTGGGAAATTGAAACTCATGTAACTTACCAGTTAATTCTAAAATCTATTAAATCATGTGCTTTGCTTATCTTTCTTCCTTGGTAAAATAGGGATGTTCAAAGATATTTTCATGTTGTCTAAGGCATCTGCATCTCATATACAAATATGCAAAATATATAAAATATTAACAGAATTATACCAAATATATACAAAATAATATACAAACTATTAATTTAGCAGAAAAAAACTGTCGCATGAAAATAAGGTACAGGATGGTACTTTATCTTATGGTTTTTTTGTGAACCATAGTCAGAAAAATCAAGGGATCAAAAATAATAAAACAAAATATACCCATTGCCTTAGGGAAATCGGTAAATGAGAATTATATTTTTAAGGGAACTATATAAAAGCTTTATGTAAAAACCACAACCATATTTCTTGTTCCCACACATTCCAATCAATTCATTAGATTGTTTTACACATTCTGCAAAAATATTCTAATGCAGGCAGAGAATTTGAAATGTAAAAATTATCATACTGTCTCCTATATTTAGAGCTCAGCTACGTATCTTATATGTTAAAATGCTACTTCTGTTTGACACACTCTTACACCTACTGAGGAAAAAAATTGCTTTGTGTTAACAAAGTGAATTATCTCTCTTGAGTAACATGAGTAACTTGGTCAATAGTTACTTACCGTGTGTTAGTTATGGACTGAACTGTGCTCCCCTCTCTCCAAATTCATATGGTGAAATTCTAAAGCCTAGTATTTCTGAAAGTAACCATATTTGGATGTTTTAAATAAGAATTCAGTTAAAATGAGGCCCTCAGGGTGGGTTCCAATCCAACAAAAATGAAGTCCATATAAAATAAAATTTGGAAAGGGGTAAAAATCAGCTACATGCATGCACAGAAGTACAACTCCATGAAGCCAGACACCTACAAGCCAAGAAGAGAGGCCTAAAACAGATCCTTCCATCATGGTCCTCAGAGGAGCACTTTGACCTTAGATTTACAGCCTCTAGAACTGTGAGAAAATACATATCTGTTGTTTAAGCCACCCAGTCCGTACGTGTGTGCATGTGTTTAAGTGCCACCTTAGAAAACGGACATAATGGACTTTTTAAAGCCAGCACCCAACTATGTCAGCATCATTTTCAGATGTTTATTTTATTTTATTTTATCAAGTATTCTAATGATAATTTAAAAAAACAGTTTTGTCAGGTGGTTCACACTTTTAATCCCAGCACTTTGGGAGGCAAAGGTGGGAGGATCACTTGAGGTTGGAAGTTCAAGACCAGCCAGAGCAACATAATGAAAGCTAAGGTCTACAATTGTTTTTCTTTAATAAAAAATAAAGCTGGGTGTGGTGGCACACACCTGTAGTTCTAGCTACTTGGGGGCTGAGTTGGGAGGACTGCTTGAGCCCAGGAGATCAAGAGTACAGTGAACCATAATTGCACCACTGCACTCCACCCTGGGTGACAGAGTGAGACCCTAAATAAAAATAGACAAAAACAATTTCAAAACGTAAGACTAAAAGAAACTCAGAAAACTGTCAATTACATTTTGTTCTGATTTTTCTCTTTTATATAGTATGATGAAATGTTACATCAACTTGCCATTTTTAAAAACAAAAATCAGATGGATTTAGCTGGGCACAATACCAACTGTATTGAGAATTTCTAATGTGTTCAGATGAGAGACCTGAAGGAAAGGAGACAGATTTAGAAGGAATGATGGTTAATCAGATCAGTCATTCAAATAATCTACCTACTAGTAAAGTTAGACAAACAAACAAATGGCAACAACAACAACAAAACCCCACCCATCATCTATAGAGAAAAATCATAGTCTCCCACTTGAAATAAAACATCTGTCTGGCAGCTTCAATAAAAGGATGCATATTTTCACACAGCACAAAAGAATTATTTTTATATTTGGAAAACAAATGCTGCAGAACTATGAAAAGAAAAAAATACAGACTGTAGAGAACAAAATAAGAATTTTGTGAATTTCGATGAGAGGTAAGGCGTTACAGAAAGACCCAAAAGTCATGCTCCAGGTCCCGGCAATGTAGCTAGTAGGACAGACACAGAGTACATAGTTTTACTACTGATCACGGTGATTTAGAGATTGGAACCCATAGTTCTGTGAGATCAGGCATCATTTCAAGATAAAATTTACATTTTTAATAAATGCAAACTTTGGCTCAGCTAAACAAGGTACCTTGGGCTATATTTACTGTAGATAGATAAATTTGGCGTAATTAACCCTTGCACAGTCTAAACATACCACGTGCCAAAAATGATGTAAAGCACTGAATATGTGAGATAAAGTATGATGAATTCTATTGACAAATACAGGCAATAGCTTCCATTTAATTGAGAAGAAACCGTATACCTAGCACAAGTCTTTTTCTGTGCATTAACTTTTCACAATGCAACTATATGAAGTCATAGCCTATTTTATATGTAAATAAAAGTGTTTCCAAAAGTTAAGAAAGGGCACGGTGAGAGTGAGAAGCACAGTCTGGGTGGGCAGGACAATCTAGTTGTCTATCTGTGCTTTAAACTCCAATAAACATCATCTCCCACACCACGGCATCTAACTCAGAGTCACATTTCAATTGCCAGCAAATGGAAGCCTCATAAACCCAAAATGTGAACGGCAATGAAGTTCATAGAGCACGCTTTGAGTGCACAGAGTATCTTTGCAAACATTATCTTTTTTTTTATTATACTTTAAGTTTTAGGGTACACGTGCACAACGTGGAGGTTTGTTACATATGTATATATGTGCCATGTTGGTGTGCTGCACCCATTAACTCATCATTTAACATTAGGTATATCTCCTAATGCTATCCCTTCCCCTCCCCCCAAACATTATCTTTTAAGACTTTCACAATCACGCCATGAGATTATTCCCATATCAAAAAGTAGGAAATGAAAGCCTGGAAAGAAGTTATATTGACATTAAACTGTTCTCAAACCCAAGTGTACAAATGATTTTTCTTGCAAAGAAATTCATATTCTACACAAAGTTCTATTTCAAAATGAATTCTGGAATTCAATTAAACACTCATCTGGAAAACGAGAGCTTAAGTGGAAATTCCTCACTGGTATTCAAGCAAATAAATTAAATAATGATATTAAACCTACATCTAATCTCTTATTATTACATATTGAAAGTTTGCTATACAGCTACCACTAAGTTATACATTTCCAGTGACACAAACAATAAAATGAATTTGTTTCTATTGGTACTAGCACAAAAAAAAAAAAAAACCTACATAGACGGCAAAAAGGTCAATCTACTAATTTATCTTCTAATAACTTTCCACCCAGGAGCATTCGTCCCTCTCATAAGACAGTTGTTCTGTGCTTCTTTTTTTCACATTCTAATTGCCTCACATGAACCAAAAAAAGAATGTGGATCTAGGATCATGCCTTTTGAAAAGTCATTTATTTCATTATATTATTTTTTCATATATCTGCATTATTGCATAGAATACCTGATTGGTCTTATGCTAAGTTTTGCATGTAACATTACCTCTGCAAGATGTTAATACGTCTCCTTCCAAAAATGTTTGAAAAATCTTGAGTAAAACATATTAAGTAAGTTCCTGTTTTATAGTTTTCCAGGAGTTTTACCATCCTTGGCCAATGACAAAATTCAAAGCAGAGATACAGTACACAACTTTTGTAAAACTTACCTATTTTTCTTGTAAGACTGTGGCTTTGTTTTGTTTTGTTTTGAACTTCTTTTCTGTGATGTGACATAAGACTGTGTGTTGAGTTAGGGGTGGGGACATACATTAACAGAGGTTTAGGAACTGCTTTGCTAAAGCAAGTTTGAGGAGAAAATGGGGAGGCTAATACAAGATTTTCCTTTAAGCAGTGAGAGTTGAAGGGGCAGGTGGTTTTTGGAGAAAGAAGAGACCCATTCATGGCACAGGCTTCTTTATGTTTCTGCTCTGTGTGATACATAATGAGGATACAGACATTCACTTCCTCTATTTCCCACCCCTGGCCGGAGGTAACCCAAAGGTACCTGATAAAGACACAGCCTTATAGCTGTATCAAGTATCCCTGAGTGTGTTAGGACTGGAGAGGCCTGAGGAATAAAAAACATACATGCATTAAATGGAACAAATACAGAAAAGAAGAAAACTCAGACATGGTAAATTAATTGTGTACCTTTCCTTACAGCCCAGGACATCACAGGGTACATGACCTGCTTCCTTTTGACCTGCTTCCTTTATGTTCACTGCATGAACAGGGAAGGGGGTTGGGGTACACGTGGGAGATAATTGTGTTTATTATGTACCTGGTATTAATACATCTATAGAGACAATTGGAATGACTATACTGGAGAAATAGCAAGTGAAGAACTGAAAAGGCTAAAATAAATACTTGGTTCTCTAAAAAATACTACAAAAAGATTTCTCATGTCTGACAAATTATATTTTAGACTAATAGTAATAAGTGACCAAAACTAAGGTGATTTGATAAATATCATAAGGTATTTTATTGTGAAATTGATATCTATACGTATTGCTTATAAAGCTCAGCAATCTGTTCTTGAATTGAGAAATTACTGAGACAACATCAAAAGCTGTCATTTTTGTTTCTATGTTCTTGTTGCTATTGTTTGTGAGGTGAGAGCTTCTAAACTTTATGACTGTTTGAAAGGGGCCTATATAGACTTGCCTGAATATTAAGTCATGTGAAATGATAAAAAGCTTTCTGATTTATTGGGTTAGAAAAAGAAAAAATTGAGAAATTGAGCATCATTAAAATTAAAGACCTTTGTTATTCAAACTGTGCTTAGAATGAAAAGAAAAGCCACAGGTTGGGAGAAAATCTTTTCAAAACCTATTCAAAACATTTTCAAAACATAACAGATAAATTGGTGGTATTTAAAGTATACAAAGAACTCGAAAATAAGAAAGAAAACAACTCATTTAAAAAATAGGCCAAAGGTCTAAATACAGCTGTCAAATAGGAATATTGAAGTTACTAGTCATGTATCATTAGGGAACTGCAAGTCACAGCAACCGTGAGATATTATTACATGACTATTAAAATGACCAATATCCAAAAGTCTGATAATACCAAAAGCTGGCAAATGTGAGGAGAAACAGGAACTTTTATTCATTGCTAGTGAGAATGCAGAATAGTACAGCTACTTTGGGAGTCAGTTTGGCAGTTTCTTATAAAACTAAACATACTCCTACCACACAACCCAGCAATTACATTCCCTGGTATTTACTTAAAGGATTTGAAAACTTACATGCACACAAAAACCTTCTTCCCATGAATGTTACAGGAGCCTTATTCATGATCACTAAAATCGAAATGTCCTTCAGGAAGTGAATGGAAAAATAAACTGTGGTATATCCAGACAATGGAATATTATTCTGTCAAGCTACAGAAGACACACAGGAACCTTTAAATGCATATTGCCAAGTGAAAGAAGCCAGTCTGAAAAGTCTACATACTGTATGATTCAACTACATGACCTTCTGGAGAAAGCAAAACTATGGAGACAGTAAAGAGATCAGTGGCTATTAGGGATTTGGAGGAGATTTGTGCAGTCTAAACATGTCATGTGCCAACAATGACGTAAAGATATGTGAGATAAAGTATGACGAATTCTATTGACAAACACACGCAATGGCTTCCATTTAACTGAGAAGAAACAATATACGTAGCACAAGTCTTTTTCTGTGCATTAACTTTTTGTAATACAACTCTATGAAGTTATAGCCTATTTTATATATGAATAAAAGCATTTCCAAAGGTTAAGAAAGGGCACAGTGAGAGTGAGAAGCACAGTCTGGATAGGTAGGACAATCTAGTTTTCTATCTGTGCTTTAAACTCCTATAACCATCATCTCAATCTACTAATTTATCTTCTACATAAATTAGTAGAGGAAGCGATGAACGGATGGAGCAAGGAAGAATTTTAGGAGAGTGAATCCATTTTTCTGTGTGACACTGTAGTGAGGATTATTTGTCATTACACATTTGACAAAACCTATAGAATTCATAAGACAAGGAGTAAACTCTAATATAAACTACATACTTTAGTCAATAATAATGTACCAATATTGACTCATCAACTATAACAAATGTACCACACTATTGCAAGATGTTAAAAATCGGGGAAATTGGGGTAGAGGCTGAGGATGACGTGTGAATGCTTATTCACTTCTTTCTACAAACCTAAAATTGCTTTTAAAAAGTCGATACAAATTAAAACAAGGCAGGGTTTTCATGCAATGGAAAAAAACACACAATTTTAGTAAGTGACTGATAATTATGCTTATGCCACTTTGCTAGATTACACTTCATTAATAAATATAGTTTCATTCTTTATGTTATAAAGCAGAATAAAGTCAGATATCTAGAGAAATTGATTTTAATGATTAGAGTAAAAGCATTTTCACCTCCAGTGTCAGAATGAGTTCTTCAGAATCAGTCCATTTTATAGTTAAATCAATCATTGATTTTAAAAACATATTGAGAAAAACATTAACTTCACTTTTTCCATCAAACTCAATGTCATGACAGCATTGTGAGTCATTTCAATCTAGGATTAAAACCTATTTCTGGACCCAGTGGACTTACTGTGATAGATTCTGAAAATGTAAGACGTTAAAGTCCAGTCTTTGATCTGCTGTCCTCTGCAGTTATCAAAAGGTCAGTTTATCCTGCTTCTTTTCTCTATTTTCATATATCTTGCACTTCAGCTTAATATTAGTATTAAGCTAAATTTCTTATTTTATTTTGATTGATAAAGGAAAACAGATTGTTTCGATACAGTTACTGAGAATAAGCAGCAAAAGGTACTTATAAAGTACACAAGAGAGCTATCAGATAAATATTTGTTCAAAAAAAGATTTGGAAATTTTTATTGCATGAATGTTCAAACGGAAAGGAAAACTTTCTGGATTCTTTATCCACCACACATGAGTAGCAGCACTAAAGTAGTGAATAATGTCCGTTCAATTGGTAGTTTTCATGTATTTCTGATATCAGAAATGGACTGTTAGTAACTAGTTTTAAAAGGAGAGCATTTTTGTGCATGGCATTCTCCTGAATTCCAAAGCCCAAACTTAACTTAGGCTAATTTCTCTCTGCTGGGAGCACCATTAATTTCTCATAGATAACATTTCATATATATGTGGCATTCTGATGATGTAAAGGAATTCACACATTATGGGCCTACAAGCCAAATTTAATCAATGGCTTGCTTCATATGGCTGAGAGCTAAAAATTGTTTTGGCATTTTTGAAGTGTTTAAAGAAGGAGAAGGAAGGGGAGAAGAAGAATGAGTAGATGAAGGAGAGACAGAGACTACATATGGCCAGCAAAGCCTATAATATTTACTGTCTAGTTCTTTACAGAAAGAAGTTTTCCAATCTTGAACAAAACACACACATCTTTGTTATGCCAAAAAAGGACTACAATAAGTCTTCACTTAACATCATTGACAGGTGCTTGAAAACTGGTCATAGGTATATAGATTTATGGTCACGTGATGTTTTGATGCACGCATACGGGGGGATAAATTGGGGATGGTAATTGGTACAAAAATACAGTAAGCGAAACCGATTTTACCATAGGTTGACATCAAAAGAGTTCAGCTTCTATGGCTTTCGGTAACTAAAACGTCAACAAACTTTTAAATAAAGATCAAAACACTTCTAATATTAAATGCTGAAATAAATTTCAGCTATTCATACATTTAAGATCAATAAAAGCTAGTAAAATCATTATTTACCTACTTAATTCAGTTTAGGTTTGCAGTTGACCGCAGCCTATCCTGTCAGCTCAGGACGCAATGTGGGAACCAGCCCTGGACAGGATGCCGTCGCATTGCAGGTGCACTCACACATACCCACAGTTACTCAGACTGGGACCACATAGACATGTCAATCAACCGCACATGCACAGCCTTGGGAAGTGAGAGGAAACTGGAGCATCCAGAGAATATCAATGCAGACATGGGGAGAATACATAAGCTCTACACCGACAGTGAATCCCAATTGGAATCAATTTGTTTTTTCTCATTAATATTATAATGAAATGACATTGAATGAAACGTCGTTATTCGAAGACCTGTTGTACTCAGTTCTAAACATTTCAGAATTAAGAGATCTACACACATTCTCTTCTATATAATGGAGTGGGTCTCTTAAAATTTCCTGGCAACATACTCTTAGCCTGCCTAGGAAACACTTTAGAATAGAACTGCATTATAATAAATTTTCATATTCTATTTATATCTTCCTATTTCTCCCTCTACTTATTAAGGTATAGTCTTGTATATGTAATCCTTCAGTTCCTGAACAAGGTGAACATACAATCTCATGATGTGTGTTTTAATTTCTTAACTTTGTAGAGATTTGGGAATGTGAGGATGATGGCAAGGAAAGAAAGGAACTCAGCAGCTATAAAAGAAATCTGACCTTTAATTTTTTTATTGAGTTTGTTTGTTTTATTTTTCCTTCCTTTGCACAAATGAGAACTTCTAGTTTTACAAAGGGTACCACCAATTTTAGGACAAAAATTTGTATTTGTGGGATAACACAAGTTGGAGACACAATGATTTAGAGATTGCATATCAATTTTATCAAATAAATGTGATAAAGTAGGTGATATGCACACACACACACACACACAGACACACGTAGTGACAAAAACATTGACACAGATACCCAGATGGTACTTAACGTACTTTCAGCCTTAAATTCTTTCTCAAGGACAAGCCATTTGTTTGCAAATGATTTAGCATTCAAAAATGATTAAACACGAGAAAAAATGCATTGCACATAAAGTTCAGATTACAAATGAATTAAAGTCATACTAATATAACTATAATTTATAATGAATTCAAATAGCTTTCAGAAGGGTCATCTGTGGCATGTGAAGAGCAATCTGAATTGATTTTTCTGGAAACTGGTCACAGCCATGTTTTCTAGACTAGTGAGTGAGTGCTCATACAGCACCATGTGTGTTCAACAACACATAAAGTTGGATGACAAAATCTACTTTAGTGAGAAGGTAGCTATTTCCAGGGGCACCAACAGTAATGTCAGTTTTGAGTCTTGGGTTTGCTTTTGTTTGTTTACAAGGCAATGTAATGTTTAAGGAAAAAAAAAATTCTACCAATCCATGTTGAGTGAACATTTCAATCCATGTAAAGGCAAAAGTCAGCTTCCACCATGCCATGCAAACCTTATAGTACATGACATGTTAAATCGGTAACTTCGAAAGGGACTTCTGAGAAGCTATGAGTAAAAGGCACACACAAAATGCCTTTGAGATAAATTCACAAATGAAACGGAAAAGGATATCTGTGTACATCCAAGAAGAATAGTAATTATCAGAAAACAAGAACACTTCTAAATTGAAAGAATCCCCAAAGTAAAAGAAGACCAAAGAAAAAGATATAAAGATGAGAAATGAGATGAGGCGAAAATGGTGAGCGACGAGGAGACATACTGAGAAAAAAAGTAGCTAAAGATAGCGTGTTATTATTTCAGCAAAATTAAGTATATCAATAGTGAGAAATATGACTTGAAATAGATTCAGTACCTCAAGCAGAAACATAAACAAATAACATCTGGGTTTTTCTTTTGATAACCAGTATTTTAAATACAAAAATCTAAAAATTTTATCTTTGTGTAAGAGTTACACATTTATCATACCAATCAATAACAAAAAGGCGCTATAAATACTTTATGGAAATAAATGTCCTAGCAGATGTTAGCCAGACATCAGTCTTCACCGGTAAGGATTAGATTTGAAGGTGTTTGCAGATAATTAAAACTTGTTTTTATAAGATAACTTAGCAGCTAAGTAGTATAATGAAAATGGGATATTCAAATTATAAGATATAAAATATTAAAGATAGAAGAACATGTTTATTTTTTCAATATAAATATTGTTACAGCTCAGAGAAACAGTATGAAATCTCAGGGCTCATGGAAGACCACATTCTAGAGATAGGGATTGACAGGTGTGGTAATTCCCCTACAGCGTGGTGCCTGTTGTCATGAAGTAGCATGTCTCCTACAGGGTACTACCAGCAGGTTCAAGTAGGAAGAGCCAATAGTCCATGTGAGAAACCCCGGAAGGCTAAAGATAGAAGGAAATATTTGTGCCACATTGAAGAGCAAGTTCACCAGGTGAATTGGCATGTGGCTAGGGTACAACTTCCCATACATATATAAATAATGAAACACACAAAAAATTATCAGAAAAGTATTTTATTATTATTAGAGTCATGATTAGCACTCTCCTCATCAGGAAAGTTTTATGTTTTTTTCTAGCCCTACTCTATACTTTTTAAACACAGTCTCCAATCTTGAAAATAAAAGTTTCTTATTTTTAATTCAAATCTCAATTAAAATAAAACAAAAACCGAAAATGTAGAAGTTGCTTATTTTGACCATCTATATATCATACACAACAAAAAGACTGATAAAATTCCACTAAACACAACAGCTAGATCCGTATTCCCGTTACTGCTTAAGCCCATTCCAATAAGGATTTTGTACCAAATCTGCCCTTGCCAAGGCTACCTGGGGCCTTCATTTTATTATTTGCAATGGACAATTTTAACTTCACATCCATGTTGGCTTCCTTACATCCTAGATGCACATACAGCCAGATTTTTTCCCATCAGATGTGATTTGATCTTCCAACTTCGGAATGCCTTGATGACCTCCTCTTTATCTAAAGATCACTTTAAAAAGCCTGAAGTATTTGGCTCTTCCCTAAATCCTTGGCCAGACGTAATGTCATCCTCCCATTGGCTTTCTTTGTCCAAACTACATTAGCCTTATCTCAGATCTTCAAACAAGTTATATTTCCTGCCTAAGATCTTTCTATGAGTGAGTGAAAGGTCTGATGAAGATAGTTCCTCTTTGCCGCCAAAGGTTTCATTGATCACGCTGATAATGAATTTACTGTTATTTTAATCTCTTACTGTTATACTCAGGCTTAAATTCTCTACCCTACACACTTGAGTTGACATAATTTTAATTTCCACTATGATGCTTCTCTCTCTTCTATCAACACTCTCTCCTCACAGGGTTTCATCCAGATCAGGAATCAGCAACATTTTTGACAAAGAGCCAGATAGTAAATATTGCAGGCTTTGTGTTGCCAAGAGGCAAATTTATGGAACTTTCCCTGCTGAAAAATTTCCCTGTATTTTACATTTTAGACTTATAAATGCCACACGTACTTATAACTCATGAGCCATACAAAAACAGGCGGCAGACCAGATCTGGCTCATGGGCTATAATAGTTTTCCAACCCCTCACCTAGATGCATGACTTCAGGCATGATCTATAGGCTACGATGATCTCACATCTCTAGCCAAGTCAACTTGTCAGTGCCTACTTGATGTCTCCACTTGGATTCTAACTAGCGTCTTAATTTAAGATTAAAAAATGTAAAATCAATCACAAATACGCACCTACCCGCACCTCTGTCACTTGCAAACTGCCTCATGTCATCAAGACTTTGCCATATCACTAAAAGTGACCATAATCCCCCATGTCCCTAAATCCAAATACCTTTATATAATTCTTGCTCAGTAAATTCAATCATCTTCAAATCAACTTCCAATCTCAGCTGATTTTCTCCAACTTTATTGCTATACTCATAATCCCAACTACCATCATCCTTCAACTGGACAGGTGCAATAGTCAGCTAAATGAACCCCCTTCCTTCACTATTGTACCCTTCCACAATAGTACACCCTCCTAAGAGCTAACCTCATCATATCACACATCCATCATACACTTTTCAATGTAGTTAATTTATATTCACACTTTGATATAAGATCTAGATTTGGTCCCTGAGAACACTCATGTAATCTCTCTCCATGCTCTTCCTTCATGGACATTCCAGCCAAACCGGCCTTCTTTTCTTTGTAAGAAACTATCAAGCTTTCTTTTTAAATTACAGAATCTTTATATCTGCCCTTCTTTCTGCTCAGAGCACCCCAGATCTTCAAAGTACCTTCCTATTTGTCTTCACTCAACTCTCAAATGAAATATTACCTCCTCAGAGAGAAAAATGCTCTGAAATACCTACAGCCAGATCAGTGCCTTCCTCCTTGCCAGTTTTACTCAGCCATGTTATCACATGTAATCTTCTTCGTAGTAGTGTACCTTATAGCCCTTCACACCATTGCTTTGTTTAGGTATTTGTATGTCTTTGTCCTCTTTCCCTCCTCACTACAGTATAGCCAATTGTGTCTTCGCCTTCTTCACTGCTATATCCCCTACTGCCTGGTAGGCTTTCTATAAACAGCCATTTATTGACTTATTGACTACATGTATATTCTAATCCTTTTTACTAATTTTTGTTACACTATAAATTTCTCTTCTCCCTCTCTTCGCTTCCCTCTTCTCATGCCCCTTGATGCTTCCTACTCAATATTAACATGGACATCATTTTGTGTCTTCAGCATTTCTCTTTTCATTATATTATGATAGGTTAATTTTCCTAAGAAAACACTATTTTGACAAAAGCAAAGCATTAAAGTAAAGCAGCATAGGATCAATTTTTTCCGATTGAAAAGGAAACACCATCTTTCCGAGAAGACAATTTCACCAGGAAACAAAACAAACAAACACATTTCCGGTAAGTCCTAGTTCCCAAGACTTGAAGCCAGTATGTTTTTCCACTTTCAAGTATCCTTGACTGTACAGATAAAAGGTATCCACTTAGAGATATTAACTCATTACTACTGCCTAAATTTGGCTTCCAGAAACACAACTTAATATGACATCAATAGATGTGATAATAATTTGAAAGTAGCTTTATCAAAATCACCCAACAGAACAAGTTACTTTCCTAATTAGCATCTTCAGTTAAATATATAAATCTGATGAATAATAAGTTATGCATTATGCTAAATTGCATTGGCTGACTATCCTAGAATGCTTTCAAATTAATTAAAAATGAGATATTCAGTGATGAGAAATATAAAAAGATAAAAACCTATTTCAATCAGTTTAAATTAGAATTTAACATTTCTTCAATCCACTATTTTGTAGTCAATTGCAAGAGTAATAAAGCAAAATTATTGAGTCTTTAATAGTGATCGTTCAAAATTCATAATGAATTATTGAAAAGAAAACTAAGGTCCCTAGCAACTTTCCACCTCACTTCAAAGCACAGCCAAGGTCATTACAACAGGAAGTAAGACTCCACACAATTCCCACTTCTTCACCTCTATTCTGTTACTTCTGGAATCTTCTACTACTCCAAATTGTGTGTTTGCTCCAGACTCAGCAGTTCTCACCACCTTGTTCTTCCAATTACCATCTTCTCTGTGCGGCCCTTCTTGACTACCCAGTTAAAAGTTACCCTTTGAAAATTATCTGATCCCCATCCAGGATTACTTTTCACCATCTAACTTACGATACTTTGCATATTTATGTGGCTCATTGTCTGTTATCTGTCTCCCTAAGTTAGAATGCGAGCTTCATGATGGCAGAGTTTTGGTCAATTTCCTTCACTCAATAATTCCTGAACCAAAGTAAACACTTCATAAGTATTTTTTGAATATACTAATATATAGTCCGAATTATCAAGGAGCTTATAAATAAATAAAGACACATCCCAGCATATAGTGCAGTTTGAGAAATATCGATAGTGTGGTATAGGAGGAGGTATGTAAACTATGAGAAGCAACAGTTAAATAAGAAGCAATCCAGAAAGACACACAGTGTGAGTGACATCTGAGTTAAAGGACAGAAGGTAAGAAGATAACCAGATGGAGAGAAGAGAGGAAGATCTTACAAACAAGCATCAGAAGTTACTATAAGAAAAGCAAGTACAAAATCATCAGAAGAAAAACAATTGCATCCCAGTTATTATCACAAACATAATTAACTATGAAAACCCAGAACAGTTCATGCGTTGATAATGAGAAAGTTGATACGTAGATTAAGATGTGATATAACAATCTGCAAATCTTAGTGCTTCCTAACTTTTGAGAAAACATTTTTAGGCAAGATATGATGATTTAAGAAGAAAAGTTGCTGATGGATGAGGCACGTCCCTTAAAGACAAACACTATGAAGACTGCGTACAGCCTTTATAATGGAAAGGTGCCAGGATTTTTTTTCAAGTACTTGGAATCTCAGTTGGCAACTTTGAAATTCATGTGTAATTCATGAGTTTTTTAAAAGAAATGTAATAAGTAACACAAGTGATTCTAGAGCTTGTCTTTAGGCTGAGGTAGATATTGGCATTATAAGTTGAAGTGTTAGAAAGGAACAATAAGAATTAAGAATAAGCAGTAATTTCTGCCAAGATCTGTGACACCCAGTCTCACACGTAAGGCTTTTTGGAATCTCTTGGTTTCCAAGGTTCAGGCTCTCATACTTTAGTTTGTACATAAAGGACTTAAGTTATTCTTAAAGCACAGTTTTAGCACTTCACACCAGGAGATGGTTATGAGACTGATCACAGGATAATGTGAAATAGAATGTGTGCCTCCTTGTGAAGGAACCTCGTTCCTTCTGCCATTCTATTCCTACGTTTCTGGCAGGAAAGTCCTAGAAAAAAATTCATATATAGATTAACTTTAAACAATTTACATTATATTTTACTATTATTAGCTTCTAGAATATCTTAGCTTAGGCTGGCCCTGGTGGCTCACACTTGAAATCCCAGCACTTTGGGAGGCTGAAGTGGGTGGATCACTTGAAGTCAGGAGTTTGAGACTAGCTTAGCCAACATGGTCAAACCTAGTCTCTACTAAAAATCCAAAAATTAGCCGGGTGTGGTGATGCGTACCTGTAATCCCAGATACACGGGAGGCTGAGGCAGGAGAACCATTGAGCCCGGGAGGTGGAGGCCACAGTGAGCCAAGATTGTGTCACTGCACTCCACCTGGGAAACAGAGCAAGACTCTGTCTCAGAAAAACAAAAAACAAACAAACAAACAAAGAGTATCTTAGCTTATATATTTCTCACATCTGATCCTACCACTTTACTTCTTTTTTCCTGTTTATACCAATTATTTCTATTCCTCTTTACATACAGACAGAAAGATAAGACTAAAATGTGTCATAGACAATGACATTTAGTAAATTGATGTATTCTTCATGTTTAATTCCACAACAGATTTCAAATACAACCAAAATCTCCAAATAAAATCTTAATTCTAAATTGTGTGCTTGTACAGTCTTCAAATATGTTCAAATAGAACATCAAAGCTCAATAAAAATAGTTATATCACTTGGGATGGTGTTTAAAATATTTTTTCCTAAATAAATTCAGCTTCAGAAGATGAGAAAACCTTCATTAGGAGATGTTTTAAAGAACAAATTAAGTTAAATGTGAAGGAAATCATACTTTATTAGGTTGAATAGTAAGATTTATTTATTACTATTGTGAATTAATGCCATCCAAATATTGAGTGATGTAATTCAATTTAGTAAAAGAAAAAGGTCTTAATTATCAACTTCCTTCCTTATAAAAATGTAATATGCTATAACTTGCATTTTTTCCAAGGCAACGACCCTGATGATCAGAGAGGTTAAAACCTAAAAACATTTAAAATCATCTAATCTAAATTATAAAAAAGAAATCCCTTTCTTCAGAAAAAATATTTTTTTAAGGAAGCACTCAAAAACAAATCTCTACTAGTAGATATACAGCATACACATCTCTTACTATCTCCCATGCAGACTGCATAAAATGGCTTGCTGGCTACTTTTAAGAAAACAACATTCAGATGTCTGGAAAGTATCTGAAATGCATGATTAATCTACACAGATAATTTTCTCAAGAAACAAAATTTTGAAGACAAGTAATTCAAAAGTCTATTGTCTTTAAAGTAAATCCGCTGGTATTCTTAAACTGCTTTAATCCTTTCTCTGTTTACCTTATAGTGTGCACCTCTCAAGCTATGGGAATGCATGTCTTCTCTAAGAATAGCTGACTTCTTTTGTAGGAAAAAGCTGTTGGAAATGACTGTTAGGATTTCAAATGTTTGGGAGTGTGTATTCATGTGGGTTTTATGTGTTGAATATTTGCATTTATAATTTTAAGATGCTTAAATCAAAAACTAAAATGACCTATGTAACATAATTCTGCCATAGGATAAATTAAATTCAATTAAATGTTCCCATACAAATTATTATCTACCACAATGTAAAAATATTTATATATCACAAAGACGTAATAAACACTGACTTCCATTATACAGAAGAGTTCAATTTCACTACTACTTAGCTTGATGATATTTTAAGGTCATGTCTCTTGGAATACACATTCAATATTCATTGCCAAATGTCACATTCAATATTCATTGCCAAATGTCTGAGCTCACCTCTCTTGAAGCAATATTCAATTATCAAATGAAAATAATTTACCAAGCAACCTCACAAAACACAAACTCTAGGTAGCATCAAGGTTTTTCAAAGTGATTATTCCTTACTGGTCACGATCCTAAGATATTAGAACTCATAGATCACATTATCTGAGATTTTCTAATTGAAAAGCCGTAGCTGTAAACATTTCATTCAAAGTCGGATACTACCTTCAGCTGTCAAAAGAATTATGCAATCACTTAAACTTCTGGAATGAAAGAGAAAATGAAGGGAACAATAAAAGTAACTTTGAAATGCACTGGGAAATGAATATAAGGAACCAAATGGAGGCAAAGACAGAGAGAGAGAGAGGGCTGTTTATCTAACCTTCCCTTCTTGAGTGGGTTTTCTCTGATATCTCTAGAGAACAATTGGATGTGTAACAATGAAATACAAAACACAAGATATTGTCTTCGTATAATTACTTGTAATGATTCCAAGATGGCATAATTTGGGAACCTGCTAAATAGGACAACAAAGTGATCTGCTTTTCCAAAATTTTGCCCCTTACCTTCTATATTATTTCATGGTGAAGATCAATAAAACTGAAAATTGGAATTGCCAGATATTATCAGATTTTATTTTTTGAATGCTTAACAGCTGACTCAAAATCTGGTCATAAAAATGGAAGTTTAATTAAATTGTCCTCAAAATTTAAGTTTGCTACATTTGTAAGAACCACTTGCTTCTTCAAAATCTCAAACTTTCTCATATCGAGCAGCAAATTGAAATGAGGAATTTAAGCATGTAAATTCATCGTGGAAACCAAATTGATTAAAATTTTCTGTGTATTCATGATAATGTTTAAAATTTTTGCTACATTTAAACCCTAAGTTAGTTACAAAAACTCTAAAATTATGCTTGTTTAAAAACTTGGGCTAACTTGCTTTTGAAAACATACTGACATATTCGTTCCATTCTTCTTATAATTATTTTTTGTCACTCCCAAACAGCACACCATTGTATATATCCCCAAAATAGCACTTCTTTGTTAAAGCCATTAAGACAGAAATATTTTTGAGCCAGGTGCAATGGCTCGTGCCTGTAATCTCAGTACTTTGGGAGGCCTAGGTTAGAGGACTGCTTGAGGATAGGAGTTTGTGACCTGCCTGGGCAACATAGCAAGACCCAGTCTTTACAAATGAAATGAAAATAAAATATAAAATAAACTGGCTGGGCATAGTAGTGCACACCTGTGGTCACAGCTACCAGAAGGCTGAGATGAGAGGACTATATGAACCCAGGAGTTTGGGGCTGTGAATGAGCTATGACTGCACCACTGCACTTCAGCCAGAACTATGGGTTGGTGAGTCAGAAATAAGTTCTCAGTTCTGAATATAATAACTGCTCCTGGCACTCCCCAGAGTGAGCTGGGTTTTCTTTTGCCTCTCTATAGTCCCTCTTCCTCAGGAAATACCCCCATGGTTCTGCCCGCTGTGCTATTAATTACACCAATGCTTATTATATGTCAGTTCAGTTTTATCTAGATTCTCCCAAAGTCAGTGCTGAACTTAGTTGTTTGAAAATGTATATATTGTAATAGTTACCAAAAAGACAAAATACAGCTAGATATTTATGCTGTTTGTTTTATTTCCATCGTAGGTATATTTCCTTTTAAAATTCATGAATATCTTTCTCTAAGGATTGTCTCCGTTTTCAGATGTTAAGCACTTTCTCATGCACACACCACCTAAGCAGCAAAGACACAGAGTCCACGTCAGGGAATGTCACATTCAGGATAAGCACCTATTATTCTGTAATTCAGAAGTAGGAAAATGGATGTCCTCAAGCAGATGCTTTTCTTGACAGATACAAAAAATTGACAAGGATCATTGACTTACTTCCAACTCACCATTCATCCCTTTTCTCTTATTTTGACCCTAAGGGTCCAAGACGGATAATGGCCCTACATTCTTATTTGGAATTCAGATTTCAGACTGCATTTCTTCTATCATTGTTTATAAGTAGTGGTTGCACACAGTTGCGATAATACTATGACATTAATCTACATTCCTCGTTAAATCGATTTTTGCCTTCCATTTTTTGAGCTTAGCTACAATTTCTCACATGGTTTCTCTAGGAAGATTCCCCAATGACTGAAACATTTAGAACATGGTCCATTCATAAATATGACATTGGGATTCCCCAACGACTGAAACATTTAGAACATGGTCCATTCATAAATATGACATTGGGATTCCCCAACGACTGAAACATTTAGAACATGGTCCATTCATAAATATGACATTGGGATTCCCCAACGACTGAAACATTTAGAACATGGTCCATTCATAAATATGACATTGGGATTCCCCAACGACTGAAACATTTAGAACATGGTCCATTCATAAATAAGACATTGGGATTCCCCAACGACTGAAACATTTAGAACATGGTCCATTCATAAATATGACATTGGGATTCCCCAATGACAGAAACTTTTAGAACATGGTCCATTCATAAATATGACATTGGGATTCCTCAATGACTGAAACATTTAGAACATGGCCCATTCGTAAATATGACATTGGGATTCCCCAATGACTGAAACATTTAGAACATGGTCTATTCATAAATATGAAGAGCTTGTGTAGAAACTATAATTTACTTATCCTATTATGCTTAAGAAATTATGTGAAATAATGTGAAAATAATCTTATAACATTTGCATGCATATTTGCTGCAAGAGTCATAATTCATTGATACTTAATCATAATCTTGGATATGGTGGGTCCCAATAACCAGTATTTCATGCAAGACTGTAAACTTAATAGAGAGAAAACCTTATTTATAAGTTTTCATGTGTTCTTTTCTTGACAATAAGGAGCTGTGAGATTTGTATTTTAAAAGATACTTAGTAATAAAAACTTTAATTTTTAAAACTTTTAATTTTAAATTCTGCTTAATTGCATAAAAGTTAAAAGGTAATATTTAATATTTAATGAGGCTTATTGAGCTAAATGATGATATGCAGCTTGGGTTATACTTGCAATTATAAGATTTGCTCATTATACCTAAGCAATCTCCTTCACTCAATCTAGCTACCACAAAGGAAGCAAAATTCCCTGAATCATAATATCAAAGCATTCCATTATGTTTTCTATTAAGTTGTTTTGTTCTTTGAATCATTGTCTATTTTAATTTATCCTTTTAGAAAGAAAACAAATTACTTAATTTGCATTTCCCACTAGAAGCTTCACTACAGCTAGACTTGGAATTGATTTCAGGCCATTTTTTAATAAATGATTGTCCCTAGTGAAAGATAGAATACTTGAGCCATCAATATTGAGTAAATAAAAGGGTTTGGGTAAATAAGAGAGAAGATACCTATTTTTCTCAAATATTTTAAATATCTAATAACCTATTCCTCATCTAAAACAAGCCACAATTACTGGAAATGATGGTCAGAGGAAGGTTTTAGCAACCCTGTGTAATACTACATGTCATGTTGGATGGCTATTACAGAGAAACAGTTGTCATGCTGCATTTTAGTAATTCTACACATTACCAGAGAAATAGACAACTCTTATAGCCACAGAAATCCAACGTAGCTACTGTCTACATATTCTTGTTTCAGACCTTTGGTGAAAAAAACTACTATGTGTATTGAATATATTTTACATTAGTTTTATCACAAAAAAGAAAAATGAGAATTCTATTAGATGCAAATACAAATTCTGAATGACAGGAAAGAAAAATTAAAATCAAAGCTGATCTTAATTAACAAAATGTATTATCTGCTTACATGTATATACAACTGTTCATATAAAGGCACAGATGCATTTGTGGTTTTGAAAAATATCTATTTCATTTCAAAACTTCATTGAACAATATTACATATGGCAAGAAAACTGCTTTTTTTGAAGGATCTTTTAAAAAGTGTTAAACTTTATTAGATACTTCAAACTAGCAAAGCTCAACTTCATCACAATTATATAATAACACTGCACACTTTCAATTTTATCTGGAGAAATATACCTATCCCTTGAAATAACTCTGTAAACTTCCTGCTCACAGATTTCATTTCAAGCCTTGAAAATGCAGGAAATCAATGCCGAATATACTTGCCCCGAAAGGAAAAGAAAATTTCAGCGATGTCAGGATGTTTTATCACATAAAATACAGAATTGCAATTTGTATCTGAGCAGGCAACACACCTCCAAAAATAATACAATACTTATCACAAAATACATTCACAGATACTAGATTTGGCACAAACCACTCCATACAGCTATTGATGAAATCAGTATTGAAAGCCTTATTACAAAATCTATGGCCTTTTTCTACGCTCCAACAGACATTTCAGGATGCGGCAACCTTGCAGCTCCACTCTCTCATTAATTTCCCCTAAATACACTTGGCAGAAGAATGAGAAACGTCACATTTTTCATTTAATTTCTAAAGAACATCGCATCCTTTAAGAATAGGTTCTTGAAATTTTAAAATGTAAAACATAAAAACCCTAAAGAGACAAACATCCAAAAACATAAAAACCCTAAACAGACAAACGTCCAAAAACTTTTCTTCAAAATCACGACAACTTTATATGCTACGTGTTCTTGTAAAATACCACACACACAAACTCACAGGCACACCCACCCACCCAAAACCCACACACACGCATATTTATGGCCTCGTAACACCTCACATATATATACATATCACCAACTACAACAGAGACACACGCATATATATGGCTTCATAAAACCTCACATATATATACATATCATCAATTACAACAGAGAAAAGCCAATTTCAGAAAGATGGCTTCAATTTTGATGCATTTACTCACACCTAATTCTATTTCAATTTAACTGGTGCAGAGATATTACAATACCCTGTAACAAAAACCTGACGGAAGATTGTAACAAATTGCTTAAACATCAAACCAAAGACTCAACATAATTTCATCACAAAGTGAAATTCGCATCCAACTCGCAAAGAATTAGAAAATCCTTGCACTTACCTTGGCCTTGTCCATTCCCCAGATGACCCCAAAAGACCACCGTCATCATCAACAGCCCCGGAGCCCACGTCCACATCCTTCTAGTGACACGCTCATGTCTTCTGGCCATTGCATCTTAAACTCTGCATATTCAGTGGGGTGGATGTGAAAGTACAATAAATTACATTCTTAGAGAAATACACTATGACTCAAATCCCATATCTAATATGCACTGTGCATTTCTGAATTATCCTGCCTACAAGGAGGTATATTTGAAAATCATGCTTCCCTTTAGGGTTGTCATATTGATGATTAATACGAAAGCTCATTCATTTTTAATCTTTAAGCATTCATCTGAATTACATTTTTAATATCATTTTCCAAAACAGGCCACTTAACCTATGAATGTTAAAAAGTACTCCGGATATACATATTGGAGTTCAGTCAAGCAAAAGCATGGTGTATGGACACTACTTAAGTATAACTTGATATTTAGGCAAATTGATGAATTTAACATACCATGTAATCTCTACATATATACAAAAGGACTTTTCAACACATTTATGTAAGTTTTGCATAAATACCCTTGAAAATATTCTCAAGTTTTAAGTGGTATTCTAATTATGTCAGTAATTTTAACTGAATAAAGAGATGCATCATGTGCAAAAACTAATCTTGTTTACTTAAAATTGAGAGTAAAATTAATTATAGAAGGTACAAAACACTTGTAATTTTGATTTCAGATATATGACCCACAGGAACCTTCATATATACAAATATTATACACATATATGCAATGTATATTTGAATGTTCATTTTGAAACTGTTTTTCATACTGATACATGAAAATACTTAAATGTCCACCAAAGCAAGGTTATTTATTCATACATTTGAATGATATACAGTAGCTCAAAAGAATAAACTTGAGTTGCATGTACTAATATGGATAAGTGTCCAAAATGAATAGTGAAGCAAAATTAGCAAATTTAATAATGATAAGTTCAAAACTACACCTTTCATATGTAAACATGTGCAATAGTTAAAACTATACATTTTATGTTGCATAAATATATAATACAGTATAATAACGCATAAGAATGATAAACACCTTCAAGACCAAAGTTAGGAAATTACAAGACTACAATTTAGATGGTTACTAGGTGGAATTGTAAATCAGAGGTTACTCCTAAATCCCAATTTTTCCACAGTTGACAAAATACGGAGTTAAGAAAAATAAACTTAATGATTTCCAGAATGAACGTTTTATTCAAAATGCTACGTAATTACAATTCTAATAAACTTGCAAGGGAATCCAGTCACCCAGAAATTTTTTATGCCTTTCTCCTACATCACGAAAGGGGAAGATTTAATTACCAACTTTGCATTACTTAACGTCAGACTCATAGTATCAGAGCTAAAGAGAAATTTAAGAAACACCTAACTCAACCTCTCTATTTTAAATGACCAAATGAGTTGAGAAGGTTACAATGGCATTTCTAAGTTCATATGTAAAAACAGAATTTTGATGACAATGGCAGTTTAAGTACTAATAAACACTCCTTGAAAAGTTACTGTAATCCAGGTTATTTTACTGTGCTAAATGCCTTACATTCTTTACCCAATTCAGTTTCCACAGAAATCCTATGAACAAAGCACTTCCAAAATTTACCACTTCACAGCTAAGAAAACAAGGCTTAGAGAAATGCTACACGATCCCCTAGTCATGAGGTTAGTAGGTACCACTGTGGAGACTGAGGCAAAACAGGACGATTTCAAAGCCTATGCTCTGAACAAGTAAACACTAAGCAGGAATTTAGTTCTAGATCTCCCAGTTGTAGTCCAATAATCAGCCAAAAAATGGTGCTGAGAAGAGGGGAAAGAAAGATGTCTTGTATATGGAGCCTCATATATTTGATCCCAAATAAATCTTCAAATTGAAAATCACTAGAGCACAAGGCAAAAGAATTATTAGTTTGTTTCTAAAATCATCAACCTTTCCCAAGTTGAACATACAAATATATTTTATCATATATATACTATATGTGTGTATAGCGTGTGTTTATCTAAGTATTCCTGTGGTTTATATATCTGGATGTGGAATTACAAGTGTTTTGTGGTTTATTATTTATTTATTATTATACTTTGAGTTTTGGGGTACATGTGCACAACGTGCAGGTTTGTTACATATGTATCCATGTGCCATGTTGGTGTGCTGCACCCATTAACTCGTCATTTAGCATTAGGTGTATCTCCTAATGCTGTCCCTGCCCCCTCCCCCCACCCCACAACAGTCCCCAGAGTGTGATGTTCCCCTTCCTGTGTCCACGTGTTCTCATTGTCTCCCTCTGTTGCTCTGGCTGGAGTCAGTGGTGTGATCATAGCTCACTGCAGACTCCAAGTCCTAGGCTCAAGCGATACTTTTGCCTCAGCCTCTCAAGTAGCTCGGACTACAGGCACGCACCACCATCCCCGGCTAATTGTTTTACAGAGATGGGGTCCCACCGTGTTGCTTGACTGGTCTCAGCCTCCTTAAGTCAAGGGATCCTCCCACCTAGACTTCCGAAAGCACTGAGATTACAGGTGTCAGCCACCTTGCGTTTTTTGATTTCTTCAATTAATTTTACTTATACACTTGATTACACAAGATTAATTTTGTGTACATAATGAATCTCTTTTGAGGTTTAAGTTACTGATTAATTAGAGTACCACTTAACAAGCGTGTCATCCCAGCACTTTGGGAGGCTGAGGTGGGCGGCTCACCTGAGGTCAGGCATGAGCCACCGTGCCCGGCTTACACACATTCTTTTCACTCCTGCTTTCAGATCTCTATTCCCTTCTAATTCCAGTGGAACCACTTTCACTTAGTATCAAAATATCCAGATCCACTCATCAAAGTGTAAATAATCCTTCAGCAAATTACCTTTGCAAATCTACTTTTATGTAATATTTCCTTAACTTCTTCTTACCTACATCCAGTAGTCATTTTACAAGGCAGAATAGTTTCTATTTTATATAGAACTGAGGCAGTATTTGAAAAAAATCTCAAAACACTCTTCAGGAAGGACTGGCATCTAAAACACCAGTTCCAATATATATTTTAGTAACATTTTAAAGGACAGATGGTTTTCAAAATGTTATTATAATTTAAAAAAATGTAACCTTCCTCTCTGAGTTCATGTTTATGGAAAACTAATATTTCATAAATGCCAAGTTACTATGATGTATTGTCTAAATGCTGCCTCTGACATTCTATAAATGTAAAAATCATAACCTTCTAACTAATTTTGGTATTAGTCAACAACTGTGCTGATGCAAAGTAAAATCAATTCATTTAAAAAAAATTTTCCATGAAAAAAAAACAAGTAACTTGTAAGTAGTAGCGTAGATGAGCCAAAAAATAAAGTAACATTAACCAGAAAGACATGCCATGGATTTCTCTAATCTTTTTTTGGAACACACTTTTCATGCATATGAAAATAAAAATTAAATATAAAATGCCTACTTTATGTATGTACTTTTACTTGTGTCTATTGTTCTTTAAAGGTTAAAATAACTCCTAAAGCCTGCATAGCTGAGCCCATTGTGCTCTTCTGCCCATAAAATAGATTGGATGTGCAGTGAAAGAGGTATAACTTAGGCTTTCAGATTAGTTATGACGATGGAAACACAATTCTATTCAATAGTGTTCATGTTGGTCTTTGAAATGTTTAAGGTCACAAGGCAAAAGAGAACAGACTTTAAGAATGTTCGTGTATTACTTCTCGTCTTACCCAATAGCTAGATTAGTTCAATAAGGCCAGTGTTTTGGAGTAAACAGCATTGTGAAATGTGTCGCGGAGTCCGGAGGCTCCACCACCTACCTCCAGGTAGTTGTTCTGTCCGGTGGAGCCTAGACTAATACCTTAGGAGATGCATTACATCTACAGGTACCAACTAGGAAGGGTAGTCTTGAATTAAATGGCTTTAGACACGTTATAAGAGCAAATCGAAGCTTCCAGGTATTAGAACCACTTCAATCACAGAGCGTCTCTGGGTTCTATCTGTGGCCAGCATCATGTCTCTGTCTGCCCTCCCCGAATGCTTTCTCTCATCATGTGGATCTTCTAGATGGTTTTATTCTTCCCCAGCCAGCCAACTTGATCAACAAGCCTAGGTATATTAGGTATGTATAAAGTTGGTTCTTAAATAAAGTCCATTTCTGTATCTAGGTAAGTAATGTCTTCAGACTTACAATTTCATTGATATCTATAAAGAGTGACTCTAGTTAGCTTCTAGTGTCAGTTTTCCTAGCAGCTTCTTTAAAAAAAAAAATCCTCTCTGTAACAAAGCTTCCTTGCAAGTATTGCTGTTGGCAATAGTCCTGTTTACTAAAATGCTTATCCGGTGAAACTTGCGCTGTGCCAGTGAGCCTGCAGGTTGATGGTCCTTTTGTTCAACTTCTCCATTATAAAGCAACCTCTCTGATCACCCTTTTAAAACTAAAGACCAAAGAGTCAAATGAGATCAGGAAGTGACCAGAGCTCACAGGTCATCAACTCCTCTTCTTAGCATATTATAGCACACAGTCTAAGCCCGAAAAACACAGCAGAACCCATTACAGCTCTCAAGTTCCAGTTATTAACATTGATTTTTTTCAATGGAAAATTTTCATTAGAAGCTATCACAGGACTCACATTCAGTAATAACTTAGATTAGGATACATACTGGAGCCTTTGTCCTTAGAGTAGGTGCCACTGAGTCACTATTAAAAGGAGTCTTTTTGACCTTAGTAAATTCTCACAGGGCTTATCTCAGTCTAAACTGTAACTGGCCTTTACTAGTGATGTCATGTGTAATTCAAATTAATATTGTAATGTATATAAATTGTATATATAGGTATAATACATGCATGTATTTACAATTATTTATTTTATTTTATTTTTTAATAAGATGAAACTTAGAGGTTAAAATATGACTCTAGGCCATTGTGCTTTAGAATGAAGAGCACAGACATGGGTTGCAAATGTAAATTTTGGCCCAATTTAATTTCTGTGACAAATTCATTAATGTCTTCAAGGTTCAGGCTCTATGTGTGAGACAAATGAAAACAGCTTTAAGATTCCTGAAAACCCTAAAGTATTAAAATTCCACTCTGCCATTAGTTCAGATAAATCATTTGCCAATTTGCCCCACAAGAACCAGGCATCTTTAAATGGTAATATAACATGCACTTCTCTCTCCCAAAGTGTAGTGCATAAACGTTCTGCTTCTGAATAACACAGGATGCCTGCTAAAATGTGCTGTCAGGGGTATTAATAAGGAAATGTTGTATCAAAACTTCTGCAGATGTGGCCCTGAAATACACATTGTAATAAATCCTCCAGGCCTCTCAAGTTAGGAATAACTGGTTTATAAAATTGTACTTACTTAAAAATTATAGATAAACAGATTTTACCAAAACCCAGTTTTTCTGATCTGAATGAAATAAGGCTCTATATTCAGACTGACTTTTCAGTGAAAAACAACTTAAAATAGTGACAAATCATCTATAAGTTTAAATGAATATAACTAGGAGACCTGAAAACTCAGGTTTAGCAATCATCTTCCAACAGTTTGAGAGCCCACAGGAGCCACAGAGCCCTCATGTCTCCCCAGAGAAGCGGGGTGATTCTTCCCCCTAAACACCATGCAATTCTTCTTCTTTTTTTTTTTTTTTGAGACGGAGTCTCGCTCTGTCACCCAGGCTGGAGTGCAGTGGTGCAATCTCGGCTCACTGCAAGCTCCGCCTCCTGTGTTCACGCCGTTCTCCTGCCTCAGCCTCTCGAAGTAGCTGGGACTACAGGCGCCCGACACCACGACTGGCTAATTTTTTTTGTATTTTTAGTGGAGACGGGGTTTCACCGTGGTCTCGATCTTCTGCCCTTGTGATCCGCCCGCCTCGGCCTCCCAAAGTGCTGGGATTACAAGCGAGAGCCACCGCGCCCGGCCAACACCATGCAATTCTTGAAGTGAGTGAAAGCATTCCTGCTCACACTGATACCCTCTCAAGTGAACTCAAAGTTAAGCCATCTCCAGCCAGACCAGATACCCTGGCCCATATCTCATTCATTAATATATGTTGAGAAGCATTTGTTTCTTGGAAACTACATGAAGTGAATAGGCTGTGGACTCCACTGGACCTAGTGGTCTATATTTAACCAATTCCCTTCACACATATGTATCAGATGCTCTCTTAGTTACGGAGCTGCAGTGGTGAATAAGAAAGCCACAGTCCTGTACTCCTAGGGTTTCAATTCTGAAGACGAAGACAGGCACAGAAATCCAACTGAGCAAAGTGAAGAGATTATTACAAAATGTGTTCACATGCAAAGTGAAGCAAGGGACTGAATATCCAACAAGGGTGTTGGGGCGAACATTAGATATAATCTTAATTCACATTATATAAGATTCATACATATAATTTTTATATATAGATATATTAATTTGGGCCGGGCGTGGTGGCTTATGCCTGTAATGCCAGCATTTTGGGAGGCCAAGGCGGATGGATCACTTGAGTCCAGGAGTTTGAGACCAGTGTGATCAACATGGCAAAACCCCATCTCTACTAAAAATAAAAAAGTTAGCCGGGTGTAGTGGTGTGCGCTTGTAGTCCCAGCTACTCAGGAGGCTGAGAAAGGAAAACTGCTTGAACCCAGGAGGCAGAGGTTTCCGTGAGCCAAGATTGTGGCACTGCACTCCAGCCTGGGTGACACAGCAAGACCCTGTCTCAAAAGAAAAAGAAAAAAAGAAATATTAATTTGGATTATACAGACTCTAACCACTTCTTTCAAGTGAGAATATTTAAGCTAAGACCTGAGAATAAAAAGAGTTAGCTTTTCATACAATACAGAAAGATTCGTCTTATAGGAAAAACCCCCAGTGTTCAAGGACCCTAATATATGAGCAAGATCTTGGCATGTAGAAGAAACCTGTGAATTGGATGAAATGAAAAACTGAAAAGTAGGAATCTGGATGAAGTACAGAAGGGAGAAAGACTAATGTGAGACGTGGCTGAAAGAGAAGGATATGTGAAACAGTACAGGTCTTCATTAGTAATGATGAGGAACATAAATGTTAGTCCAAGTACACCAGAAAAGTGGGAGAGTTGGAAACTGAAAGACATGTTAAGAGATCACTTTGGTTTCTCTGTAGCTAACAGGGTGTCGGAGATAAGAATTAAAGTAAGTTGACTAAGGATGACCTAAGAAAATAAGCGTAGGTAAGAAAATATGTGGCTCTGGCTAGGCTGGGGACATTGGAAATCAAAATAGGTGGAGGAAATTACAGATGTATTTGGAACCAAAATATTTTTTAAATGAATGTTGAATTGGATATTGTCAGAATATTGAGGAAGGGCCAAAAATGACTTATAAGCATCTAGCATGGCTGGCAGTGCCACTTACTATCATGTGGGAAACCAGGACATGTTACCTCTGAACTATTCGAGTGCTATTGTCACGTAAATCATCAACTCCCAGAATAAAGGTCTGGACCAAACTCTAAGACTGGAAATTATGAGCTGTTTAGTAGTGTTTAGAGCTTAGAGAGAGTATGTGTGTGGAGAGAAAAGAAGAGCAATTAGGACAGAACCCTTAGAAACATCAACATTTAAAATTTGGGAAGAGAAAGAGAAACAAATAAATTGTGGGAAAATGAAGCTCAGGGTAGTTGCAAGGGAATGCTAAAAATGAACTATGGCATTTGAGGAGGAAAACGTGGAAACTGAAAGCAAGAGAGTACGGATGGATCGTGAGGGAGCAGCAGCATCTGTGTCCTAAGGAGAGTCTCAGTGAAAATGAAGGGTTGTAGGAATGAGGACATCTGGGCCAACGAGCTGGCAAGGAGTGATGTCCAGGAGGCAGAATATTTGCATCTAGATCCTGGTGGTACATACCCTTATAGAAAATGTTTCAGATTTGATGACAATAAAGTGGAGGAAAGAAAAAAAGTAATGGAAATAAAGATGTCAAAAAACGGGGAACCGAGGTTTGTACTGGTCCTTTCACGTGAAAGCTGAGCCACTAAAATGATGGCTGAACTTGCCTGAAGATGATATTGAGCAAAAGATCTAAAGCCTTAAATAAATGGCAAGAGGCCAGGTGCAGTGGATCATGCCTGTAATCCCAGCACTTTGGGGGGCTGAGGCAGGCAGATCACCTGAGGTCAGGAGTTCGAGACCAGCCTGGCCAACATGGCGAAACCCCGTCTCTACCAAAAATACAAAAATTAGCTGGGTGTGGTGGTATGCACCTGTAATCCCAGTTACTCAGGAACCTGAGGCAGGAGAATCACTTGAAACCGGGAGGAGGAGGTTGCAGTGAGCCGAGATCACACCATTACACTCCAGCATGGGTGACAGAGCAAGACTCCATCTCAAAAAAAAAAAAAAAAAATAAGACCAGAGTGCCCAGGAGGGAGGTCTGTTGATGATGGTAATACCAAAGGGGCATGGCTGATATTTCCAAGGGGTTTGAGTTTCAAAGGAACAGTCTAATTTGCAAGGAGCGGAGAAATTAACAGTCTAGAAGTTGTAACGGGAACCAAGAACAACCACCTCGGCTTCCAGCCATAGGTATGTGGAGGGTGAGAAAAAGACCTGTCTCAATTTATGAAAGCTAGAGGAAAAACTGCACTTTAGTATCAACCAACTTTTGTTTTAAGATAATTACAAACCAATATGGAACTTAGCAAGAGTCAATTTTGACAGTTTCCTGCAGCTTAGTAAATTCTGCACAAAATTAAGATTTAACACAAAAGTAGAGAAAAATTTTAATGGCATAGCACATTTCTTCACAATTCCTTAAACCAAATAATTCCCTGTTCTTCTAACTCTCACCTTACACTATCAACTAGGCTTCTTATTCAATGAAAGGTTTAAGTCTACTAAGACACACACACGCACACACACACACGTCTTATCCAGCTGCAGATCTCATTTTTGAAGGTACATTGAAAGTACATAGATCATTCTATAATCATCAACTATGAAGATTGTGAGCAACTGGAACAAGTATTCTTGGAAAAGAAGTTTCCTGTGTATAAGAAAAAAAAGAGTCCAACTCTGGGAACTGACTTGGCTGAGTCATCATTATATGCCACTGGCAAGAAATCAAGAAGTAACTCAGGACTGATAAACTTTGTTAAAGGAAATGGAAACAGCCTATCTGTGAGGCTTAATTCTTGATAATCTGGCCAAGATATAGCATCTGGATAAGAGTTCACTGACTCAACTAAATTTTGTGAAGGTGAAGTACTTGTTAAAATGAAAGATCTATTTAGAGAGAAATAAGTAGACATAATGTCTGCACTATGGATAGGTGTATACCTGTTTTTTGCAAAAACAGTTTGTATCTTTGAAATGCTGGTTTGCCCTGGACAGAGCTAACTTAAATAGAGACCAGGTGCGGTGGTTCATGCCTGTAATCCCAGCACTTTGGGAGGCCGAGGAGGGTGGATCATGAGGTCAGGAGATCGAGACCATCCTGGCTAACACGGTGAAACCCCGTCTGTACTAAAAATGCAAAAAATTAGCCGGGCATGGTGGCGGGCACCTGTAGTCCCAGCTACTCTGGAGGCTGAGGCAGGAGAATGGTGTGAACCCGGGAGGCGGAGCTTGCAGTGAGCCGAGATCGCGCCACTGCACTCCAGCTGGGTGACAGAGCGAAACTCCGTCCCCAAAATATATATATATAGTTTTTTTATATATATATGTATATATACCCAAAGGATTATAAGTCATGCTGCTATAAAGACACATGCACATGTATGTTTATTGTGGCACTATTCACAATAGCAAAGACTTGGAACCAACCCAAACGTCCAACGATGATAGACTGGATTAAGAAAATGTGGCTGGATACATATGTAACAAACCTGCACATTGTGCATATGTACCCTAAAACCTAAAGTATAATAAAAAAAAAAAAAAAGAAAATGTGGCACATATACACCATGGAATACTATGCAGCCATAAAAAAGGATGAGTTCATGTCCTTTGTAGACACATGGATGAAGCTGGAAACCATAATTCTCAGCAAACTATCACAAGGACAAAAAAAACCAAACGCTGCATGTTCTCACTCACAGGTGTGAATTGAACAATGAGAACACATGGACCCAGGGAGGGGAACATCACACTCCGGGGCCTGTCATGGGGTGGGGTGAGGGGGAGGGACAGCATTTGGAGATATACCTAATGTAAATGATGAGTTACTGGGTGCAGCACACCAACATGGCACATGTATACATATGTAACAAACCTGCACGTTGTGCACATGTGTCCTAGAACTTAAAGTTATATATATATATATATATATATATATATATATATATAGAGAGAGAGAGAGAGAGAGAGAGAGAGAGAGAGAGAGAAAACCATTAAAGAAAGGCTATAATACACAGGAACACACAGACATACATACACCTGTGTGTCTATATCTTCAGTTATCACACTTTTTCTATACAGACTCCACACGAGACAAACATGTTACATTTTATGAGAAACTATAAGTGGAAAGAGGAGAATTTGTGAAATCAATATAGAATGTTCCTTGTTTAGCATAATTCTAACTGTTTCTCATTAGAGGTCTGAGTATCAATCTGTATTATATGTGGCCATGCTGGCATTTGGGAAATTCCACAAGAAACTTTTTAAATATGAATTTGGAAAAGGGAAAAGGATTTTTAAAGTGTCTTTTTTTGTTCTGCATTCTATGTGGAGCATCTATTTTGTGCTAACTGCTCGTGTTAGCTTGTGATTGCCTGTGACTATGTGGAAGATATACTTTACGTGACTATGTGAGCAATAGTCTTAAAGTTAAGAAATCTAAAATTTGGTTGGTTTAGTTGCTAATTAGGTAAATTACCTTGTAATGGTTACTTAACCTCTCAAAGATTAATTATCTTCAGTGGTACATTGAAGGTTCCATTCATATTGATTTTAGGAGACTTATCCTACTAAAAAGTAAATTTAACAGAAATTATTCTAGACCTCATTATTTCAGGAGACCCCACCCCAGCTTTTATTCCTAACTTCAAGAAATGCAGAGAAATTTAAAAATTCGATGTTCTCCCAATTCAACAGAATATAACTGAACTAAATCGATTTATGTATAATTCATTATTTCAACCTTTAACGCTATATCCGAGCGGTTTGTTTTCACCATAAAGTTTTAGCTGTTTAGGCCAATAATTAAAGAGGACCTTGATAGAGAATGACAAGAGAGGATGATCGCCCTATTGTCTATCTTCCAGCTGTTTTCAATGCCCTGAAGTTTTATTCACACCCAAATATTAGAATCTTATCTGAGAGAGCGTACTCAAATGATGAATCATGCTAATTTCTCAAGAAAAGTGTTACAGAATAATAAATGCCTTTCTGGTCAAAGCACTGATGCTCTGGAAATAATCTTTATCCAAATGAGGTACAGGAATTGTTAGGACTATTAAAAGTTTGTATATGATATCTGCCAGGTTCGACTGAGCTTCACTTAAAATCTACCATATTAGGGCCAAGTGTAATGACTCAAATTAGTGAACTTAAAAATTGTTTTAAAATGTTTCCTGGAGACATTTCAAATATTGCTCTCTGATTTATCACTGTTACTTTTGCTGAATTCAATTTGATGCCAAGATTTATTCAGATTAATCAAATGCCATAAACTCTGAAACCTAATGTTCCTTAACACCTTAAGAACTTTTAAACAGATCAAATGTTGAAGATACGCTTTTAGTGAAACTGTACCTAAGCACATGAATTCTATTGAATATAGCTTTTTAGAAGACTAACAAAGAAAGAAGACTTAGGAAATTCGGAAACATTTTTTAAACCTTCTAGAGGGAATTAAACTACTGAAAAATAATTTCAATTGGTGAATCTAATGGCATAAATCAGAAGATAAGAAAAAAGTAACCATAAAACTTTATGGGGGTAATATTTGCTATGAGGATCAGGAAAAACAACTAATGGATATTAGGCTTAATATCTGGGTGATGAAATAAACTGTACAACCAATCCCATGGCATAAGCTTACCTCTGTAACAAACCTACACTTGTACCCCTGAACTTAAAAGTTAAAATTTAAATAAATAACGTTGTGCTATTAATTTCAACCAGAGCCTTTCCAAGGTGCAGGGAACTTTTGAGAATTTTATTTCTTGCAAAAGGAAACTTGATTCCTTGCTTAGGGCCTTCCTAGGAAAACCTCTATTCTTTGGAGAAGCATCATACTCCTACAAGATTTAAGGACCATCATATTTGTCAGACTTTTTTTCTGTTTTACTGTGAGCAGTTTACAGAACATAAAGAAAAATCAAATCCGAAGGTGCACTACACGTGTTTTATCAAAAGGAACATTTTTGTGTACTTTTAAGAAAATACGACAAATTGAGTTTTCTGACCTATTACCAAGTTAGACATCTTGAGTGAATTGAATCTGTTGTAATCCTGTTTGGTTTTCATCCCATGGCTCTGGAAAACTGACATTTATCTCCAATTTTTCAACTCTGCTTCTTTCCAGTACCTCATCTATACGACTATTATAGTACTTTTCATCTGCTTCTACCACTACACTATGGCTGCATTACTTTTAACACAGTGTCCCACATGTTACCCATTTCTACCTTATATAAAGAGTAGAAATTGAATTGTAATTGAGTATGCAGTTGCCTCATATTCAGGTCTTCAACTGAAATAACTCCAGCTATCTCAAAACTTCAACCCTCTCTGGAAGTATTGGACCAAATTATCCCAGATTATAGCACTCTCAGGCTAAAATTACTAATGCTTCTATAGTTTCAGAGACTGTATCAGGTTATTCAACACAACATTCCATGCACCATTCCAGCCTCATATAATCAGAGGATACTTAGACGACTTTAATAGCCTTCAAAAGACACCCTCCTCTTTTACTTATATATATATTTATTTATCTATTTATTTAATGGAGACAGGGTCTTACTCTGTCACCCAGACTGGAGCGCAGTGGCATAATCATGGTCCACCGCAGCCTGCACCTGCCGGGCTCCGATCCTTCCACCGCAGCCTCCTGAGTGGCTGGGACCACAGGCGCCGCCACCACGTCTGCCTGGTTTTTGTATTTTTGTGGAGATGGGGTTTCACATGTTGCCCAGGCTGATCTGAGACTCCTGGGCTCAAGAGATCCACCTGCCCCGGCCTCCCAAAGTGCTGGGATTACATGAACGAGCCATTGTGCCCAGCCGGTCCCGCCCGGTTTTTAACCTTCGTACTGTTTATATAATCATCCTTCACAAAATAGAACACTTCATTACTCGATGGTTCTCATTATTCTAATATGAAGAACTATATTAAGAAAATAAATTCCTGGCCGGGCGCGGTGGCTCACACTTGTAATCCCAGCACTTTGGGAGGCCGAGGCGGGCGGATCACGAGGTCAGGAGATCGAGACCACGGTGAAACCCCGTCTCTACTAAAAATACAGAAAATTAGCCGGCGTGATGGCGGCGCCTGTAGTCCCAGCTACTCGGGAGGCTGAGGCAGGAGAATGGCGGGAACCCGGGAGGCAGAGCATGCACTGAGCCGAGATCGCGCCACTGCACTCCAGCCTGGGCGACAGGGCCAGACTCCAGCTCAGACAAAAAAATAAATCAATAAATTTCCAATATTTCCTAGCATATCCAATTTAATTCTATACATCACATAAAAATAAAAGCCGTCTTACTGTGTTAGTTTCTTACTGCTGTTACAGTAAATTAACATAAACTCAGAGGCTTAAAACAACACATTTTTTTTCTTTATACTTCTGGGGGTCAGAAGTCCAAAATGGGTCTTAGTGTGCTAAAATCAAGGTATCATCAAGTGTATATTTTGTCTAGAGATTCCAGGAGAGAATTCACCAGGTTTGAGGGGTCACATGTATCCCTGAGCTCCTGGCCTCTGCACATCTTGGACACAGCACATCACTTCAGCCTCGGCTCCAGTTTCCCCAAGCTCTTCTGCTCACTCTGGTCTCTCCGCCTTCCTGTCTGAAGGTTCTTTGTGACTACAGTGGGCCCACCTAGATAATTCAGGATAATCGCTCCAGTTTAAGGTGAGGTGATTAGCAATCTTAATTCCACCTCTAACCATAATGCTTCCATGCTGCCTAACAACACATTCAAAAGGTCATCCTGCTAAGGGTCATTATTCTACCTACACACTAAGTGACTGAGAAAAAGTAAAGTTATCTATCATGCCTTACCTATGGCGAGGAAATAATAACTTATAATGATTTATCTACGAAAACCTGTTTTTAAAAGCTTTGGTCCTAGTCTATTGATTAAAGTTTTGGTATATTCCAGATAAATTTCATGTCCTTGATGCTAACACATTGTGCACAGTAGATGGCCTTTTTAAAATAGTACTGCATAAAGGAATATTTAAGGTTGTCTGGACAATAGAAAAGGAACTTTAGTTGCTATGCCACAAAAGGCCGGATTTCTGCACATTACACCTCCTACCAGTGCACACATGTGCCAAACTCCTTCCTGAAAGCCTGGTTTATGTTTCCTATGTGCTTAGCAATAGTTTTACTCTCACGACTGTTTATATTAAGTCCTATTTTTTAAAGCATATCCTCATTTGTTTGTTTTCCTGAGCCTCTGAACTGGATTTCATCTGGTATGTATTGCACAGGTTTGCACACTTGATTGTACGCTACCTTAAAGCATCCTCTTGTGTTCTGGACACGGTTATTTTTCTCCATGGTAAGGTGATAAGTGACTTCTCTGAGGACTTGCCACCTTAGAATGCCGTGGTGACATCACCTGCTCAGGCTCTGTCTGCAATGTGGAATTTAGTATTTTCCAACTTCTGGTCTAACTTGAACTTCATAATTAAGCAGAGCCGCCTTTTGAGGGAACAGTAGGGTGTCTGCCCCTAAACGTCTGTGTAAATGCAGAGACACATTTGGGAACATAACTGACTTTTATGTACAGAAGCCAGATGCATTTCATGACCATGCATGCTTAGGGAAGCAAGTTCATCTCATCTATCACAATAAGCATCTGTGCCACTAAATTCCACTGCAGGATACTTTTCACACTTAGACAACAAAACATTTAAGGAAATAAAAGCTCTTTCCAATAAAAATGTGCATCAAATACTGTGTGTATGTTTAAAAAAAAACCTTCCTCTATAAGATAAGGCCACAGGAACTACTAAAAAAGCATTCTTGAAATACATTTTCTGATAGGAATCTAGGCCCTTGCCTTATATAAGATTTAAGGAAAGTGATGTGTGTGTCTTTATACTTGAAAGGCTGTTTTCAACAGCAAAGGGTATGCTTTGAGGTATCAATATAGTTTTGAGAATGCAAAAGTTTAAAAGAAATGGAATGCATATTCTCCAGGTATGAACATGCAATTGTCATTATTTTCCTACCATCTACTAGATTAGAAACAGAAGAAAAATTATGGAAATGTCTGTTTTCCCTCAATAGGAGTACCTATTTATTAAAGTTAATTAATTACTATTCTTTAAACATTTTCAAAATAGACTCATAAGTGACAACTTTCAGAGAAAACAAGGGTTTTTGGATGTAAATATTTACTTATAACATGGATAAAATAATTTTGTTAAATATTAACTCCATATTCATAATGTTCTCTATTGTTTTTGCATTTTGTTTAACAATAGAGAATCTAAGACATTTAGTGTTCATGAGTTTCATACAGTTTCCTGTCAATGTACTTTGTCTTTTTTTTATTGGACTACTAATCATTTATTTATGATTTGTTGGAACTACTCATATTTTAAATATGTCAAGTGAATTGCAAGCACTTGTTGCTGATTTGATATTTACTTTTTACACATATTCATTGTATCCTCTGAAAAAGAAAAGTTTTGTATTTTAACAAATTCCAATCCATAAATTTTTTTTTAAATTTTCTGTTATTGGTTAGGGCTATGTTTGGATATTTAATTTTAACCGTAATGTTGCAAGTGATATTTGTCTATGGTATTTTTTCTTTATATTTTGAAAAAGTGTATTTGACATCCACTATGGAATTAATATTTATTAATGACATATTATACCTTTGTGCAACTATAAAATACATATAGCCAATTATCTGAACACCATTTTATGAACTGTTTATCACTTATCCACTGATTTGAAACACTATCTTTATCATATATTGGATTTTAGGTTTATCGAGATTATGTAACATGAAATTATTTAATTATGAAATTATGTGAATTCAAGCATGACAGTCAGCTCTTCTTCCCCACCACTACCCTGTAAAAGGATGGATGGAATAATTGCTTCCCTATGGCTTAAGTGTATGAGAGGTATACAACATGGTCTTGATGAAGTGGGAACTACACAGAAACTGTTTTTGGTCCTGAAATGTACTCCAGCTTTACCAATTTGTTCTACACATATACCATTGAGGGTAGAAGCTGAATTTTGCTAATGATTATATTTACACTACTTAACATTGTGCCAGATACTGAGTAGATGCTTAGAAACATGTTTAATGAGTTGTTTTATTGCTAGAGACCTAATTATCTGCTGTAGTGGTGCTATCTCATTCAGAATCATTTTGACCAGCCTTTCTCCATCATGAATAAAACACTTATTTACACACTTGTGTACATGCACATGTGCATAGAAACACACACACCCTTTGCAGAGACAAACTGCATCGAAAGCATGGACAAACATTATAGTATTTTTGTTGATTCTGACCTGATTCTGATTCTATTGTATACATTTTCATTCTGATCACAATAACAATAAAAATAGAAAACTATAAGTTGTGAAGCTGGAAGATGCAGAACATGAAAGATCGAATTACCAATTTTTTTTTTCTATTTTCTTTAGTTGGCTGCTGATAAAATCAGAAAAGAAATGGACACAAAAATGAAAGTATGCAATGTGTGTGCGTGTGTGTGTGTGTGTATCACATGCACTCGTTTCCATGATGTACATATGGAATTTCATAACCAGCCAAACTAAGCTTCATAAGTGAATGAGAAATAAAATCCTTTACAGACAAGCAGATGCTGACAGATTTAGTCACCATCAGACCTGCCTTCCAAGAGCTCCTAAAGGAAGCACTAAACATGGAAAGGAAAAACCAGTACCAGCCACTGCAAAAACACACCAAAATATATAAACCAATGAAACTAGGAAGAAACTGCTTCAACTAATGTGCAGAATAACCAGCTAACATCATGATGACAGGACCAAATTCACACATAACAATATTAACGGTAAATATAAATGAGCTAAATGCCCCAATTAAAAGACATACACTGGCAAATTGGATAAAGAGTCAATACCCACAGGTGTGCTGTATTCAGGAGACACATCTCACTTGCAAGGACACACATAGGCTCAAAATAAAGGGATGGAGAAATATTTACCAAGCAAATGGAAAGAAAGAAAAAAAAAAGCAGGAGTTGCAATCCTAGTCTCTAATAAAACAGACTTTAAACCAACAAGGATAAAAAAGGACAAAGAAGGGCATTACATAGTAGTAAAGGGATCAATGCAACAAGAAGAGCTAAGTATCCTAAATATATATATATGCCAAATACAGGAGCACCAGGATTCATAAAACGAGTTCCTAGAGACCTACAAGGAGACTTAGACTCCCACACAATAATAGTGGGAAACTTTAACAACCCACTATCAATATTAGACAGATCAACAAGAAAGGAAATTAACAAGGATATTCAGACTTGAACTCAGCTCTGGTCCAAGTGGACCTAATAGATACCTACAGAACTCTCCACCCCAAATCAACAGAATATACATTCTTCTCAGCACCACATAGCACTTATTCTAAAATCAACCACATAATTGGAAGTAAAACACTCCTCAGCAAATGCAAAAGAATGAAAATCATAACAAACAATCTCTCAAACCACAGTGTAATCAAATTAGAACTCAGAATTAAGAAGCTCACTCAAAACTGCACAACTACATGGAAACTGAACAACCTGCTTATGAATGACTACTGGGTAAATAGCAAAATTAAGGCAGAAATAAATAAGTTCTTTGAAACCAATGAGAACAAAGACACAACATATCAGAATTTCTGGGATACAGTTAAAACAGTGTTTAGAGGGAAATTTACAGCATTAAATGTCCACATTAGAAAGTGGGAAAGATCTAAAATAGACACCCTAACATCACAATCAAAAGAAGCAATGGAAAACACATTAAAAACCTAGTATAAAACAAGAAATAACTAAGATCACAGCAGAACCGAATGGGAGAGAAACACAAAAAAACCTTCAAAAAAAAAATCAATGAATCTAGGAGTGGGTTTTTTGAAAAGATTAACAAAATAGATAGACCGGTAGCCAGACTAACAAGGAAGAAAAGAGAGAAAGATCAAATAGACACATTAAAAAACGATAAAGGGGATATCACCACTGATCCCACAGAAATACAAACTATTATTAGAGAATACTGTAAACACCTCTACACAAATAAACTAGAAAATCTAGAAGAAATGGATAAAGTCCTGGACACATACACCCTCCCAAGACTAAAGCAGGAAGAAGTCAAATCCCTGAATAGACCAATAACAAGTTCTGAAATTGACTCAGTAATTACTAGCCTACCAACCAAAAAAAGCCCAGGACCAGATGTCTTCACAGCCGAGTTCTACCAGAGGTACAAAGAGGAGCTGGTACCATTCCTTCTGAAACTATTCTGAACAATAGAAAAAGAAAGACTCCTCCCTAAATCATTTTATGAGGCCAGCATCACTCTGATTCCAAAACCTGGCGGAGACCCAATAGAAAAAGAAAATTTCAGGCCAATATCACTGATGAACATCGATGCGAAAATCCTGAATAAAATACTGGCAAGAGAATCCAGCAGCACATCAAAAACTTATCCACCACGATCAAGTTGGCTTCATGCCTGGCATGCAAGGCTGGTTCAACATATGCAAATCAATAAACATAATCCATCACATAAACAGAACCAATGACAAAAACCACATGATTATCTCAATAGATGCAGAAAAGGCCTTCAATAAAATTCAACACCCCTCATACTAAAAACTCTCAATAAACTAGGTATTGATGGAACATATCTCACAAAAATAAGAGCTATTTATGACAAATGCATAGCTAATATCATGCTAAATGGCCAAAAGCTGGAAGCATTACCTTTGAAAACTGGCCCAAGAGTAGGATGCCCTCTCTCCCCACTCTTATCAACATAGTATTGGAAGTTCTGGCCAGGGCAATCGAGTAAGAGAAAGAAATAAAAGCATGCAAATAGGAAGAGAGGAAATCAAATTGTCTCTGTCTGCAGATGACATGATTGTATATTTACAAAACGCCACCACCTCAGCCCAAAAATTCCTTAACCTGATAAGCAACTTTGGCAAAGTCTCAGGATATAAAATTCATGTGCAAAAATCACAATCATTCTTATATACCAATAACAGACAAGCAGAGAGCCAAATCATTAGTAAACTCCCATTCACAATTGCTATAAAGAAAACAAAATACCTAGGAATACAACCTACAAGGGATGTGAAGGACCTCTTCAAGGAAAACTACAAACCAGAGCTCAAGGAAACGACAGGACACAAACATATAGAGAAACACTCCATCCTCATGGATAGGAAGACTCAATATCATGAAAATGGCCATATTGCCCAAAGTAATTTATAGATTCAATGCTATTCCCATCAAGCTACCATTGACTTTCTTCACAGAACTAGAAAAAAACTATGTTAAATTTCATATGGAAGCAAAAAAGAGCCTGTGGAGCCAAGGCTAACCTAAGCAAAAAGAACAAAGCTGGAGGCATGACGCTGCCTGACTTCAAACTATATTACAAAGCTAAAGTAACCAAAACAGCATGGTGCTAATACCAAAACAGATATATAGACCAATGAAACAGAATAGAGGCCTCAGAAATAACACCACACATCTACAACAATCTGATCTTCAACAAACCTGACAAAAGCAAGCAATGGGGAAAGGATTCCCTATGTAATAAATGGCGCTGGGAAAACTGGGTAGCCATATGCAGAAAAGAGAAACTAGACCCCTTCATTATACCTTATAAAAGAATTAACTCAAGGTGGATTAAAAACATAAATGTAAAACCTAAAACTATAAAAACCCTAGAAGAAAACCTAGGCAATATGATTCAGGACATAGGTGTGGGCAAAGACTTCATGACTAAATCACCAACAGCACTTGAAACAACAGCCAAAATTGACAGATGGAATCTAATCAAACTAAAGAGCTTCTGCTCAGTAAAATAAACTATCACAAGAGTGAACAGGCAACCTACAAAATATGAGAAAATTTTTGCAATCTATCCATCTGACAAAGGTCTAATATCCAGATTCTAGAAGGAACTTAAACAAATTTACAAGAAAAAAAAAACAAACAACCCCATCAAAAAGTGGGCAAAGGATATGAACAGACACTCCTCAAAAGAAGATATGTATGTGGCCAATAAACATATGAAAAAAGCTCATTATCACTGTTCATTAGAGAAATGCAAATCAAAACCACAATGACATACCATCTCACACCAGTTAGAATGGTGATCATTAAAAATTCTGGAAACAGCAGATGCTGGAGAAGATGCAGAGAAATAGGAACACTTTTACACTGTTGGTGGGCTTGTAAAATAGTTCAACCATTGTGGAATACAATGTGGTGATTCCTCAAGGATATAAAACCAGAAATACCATTTGACCCAGCAATCCCATTACTGGGTATATACCAAAGGATTATACATCATTCTACTCTAAAGACACATGTACATATATGTTTATCATGGGACTATTTACAATAGCAAAGACTTGGAACCAACATAATGCCCATCAATGATAGACTGGATGAAGAAAATGTGGCACATATTCACCATGGAATACTACACAGCCATAAAAAAGGATGAGTTCACGTCCTATGCGGGGATATGGATGAAGCTGGAAACCATCATCCTCAGCAAACTAACACAGGAACAGAAAACCAAACACTGCATGTTCTCACTCATAAGTGGGTGCTGAACAATGAGAACATGTTGACACAGGGAGAGGAACATCACACACTGGGGTCTGTAGGTGGGTGTGGGGAAAGGGGAGGGAGAGCATTAGGACAAATAGCTAATGCATGTGGAGCTTAAAACCTAGATGACGGGTTGATGGGTGCAGCAAATTACCATGGCACAAGTATACCTATGTAACAAACCTGCATGTTCAGCACATGTATCCCAGAACTTAAAGTAAAATTTTAAAAAATGAAAGTATGCAATATGTGTATGTGTGTGTATACATACATATAAAACAAGCACTCATTTTCATTATGTACATATATGCACATTATGAGTGTGAATATATGTTAAATAATATCCTATCAGTTTTGTATTTGTAACACATATGTGTACATGCATATACAACAAATAGAGGTGTTTTGCATAATAATTTCATTTATATTCATTTCATCAGCTAAGAACTAAAAAGAATTTAAATCAAAATCAATTATTCATTTACAGGTGTTTTTAACCATTATCTCCCCCTTTATCTTCACTTTTATGCCTCCTTGTATTGCCATTTTGTGACTTTTTTGCCATAAATTATACATATTTGGAACGGTCACTTTAAGAAATTCAATCTTTGGATAAGATCTCTAAGATTGATTTAGTATGAATACGTGTGTGGGCACACACTTGACAAAGAAAGGTCAGTTATAAATATATGTGTACACTTATCAAAATAATTCACATAAAATCTCTGAATAAAATTATCTGTATGCTTTTTCTGTCAATAAAAGCAATCTAGTATAATTCTTGGCAGTAAACCTGTTTGTTTTCATTCTGTTGCCTACCATGTGAGCTGCCATGTTGGTATAAAACATCGATCATTTGATATTTTACTACAGCAAATAATAGTGATCCCCACGAAATAATAAATAAATCAGTGAGTTTCACGGAAATAAGTTTTTGGATGGATCAGATAATTTGAAGTTGTTAGTTTATTCTCCAGCAAGGTGAAAGAAAAAAGCTGTTAGTTTGTTCTCTATCAGGTGATCGAAGATGAAAACTAAAGTTCTCAAGGCCAGTGCATAATAATGGTGCCGTATTCTGTGCATCAATCACCATTACCAAATACCTATATTGCCAAATATTTCATGTACCGCTTTAGTGGTGATTAATCAATGTGCCATGGCACTGAAACTGAAACGAGACTTTGTAGTACAAGTGATATTCAAAGGGTTTTGAAAATTTATCAGCTCTATAGATATAGATGAAAATTTATCATCATCTATCTAGAAATCCTGTTTTTATAAATGTTACCTAGCCAAATATTGGTTTTATTTACTTAATATTTAGAAAACATGAGTTTAGTAAAAATTGTTCAGATTTTCTTAATGTAGTGTGTGAAATTACTATGTAATTATACAAGAAATATGCTACACAGCTGAATACACAAATAGGTCAGCAGAGGGAGCAAAAGGTGCCTTTCCACTATAATCCACAGCAACATCACCCGCTCTTCTCTCTACATCATCGATGTATGTTATCTAAAGTCCTGTGCAAATGCCACCTCAACACGAGACCTCTAGCCTTGCCTTCTTATCAGAAGCAGCTCGAAAGCCCCGATAATTCTAGAACCACTGAAAAATACACACTTGTTGCAAGGATTGAAAAGCCTCATATTGCAAATTCAGAATTCACAGTACTGAAAAAATTCATAATTTTTTTAAAGTTACAATACTGTGAACTATACAAAATGAATTATGTTGGGATCCGATGACTCTCTTCATTCCAGCCTATCTTATATTTTCTCATTCATTTCTCCACATAGTCACAACAACAGACTCACTATTACATTTCATTAATGGCTATTTTATAATAAATGATCTCAATAGCATTTCTGAAACCTCTGCTGTTCTGGTTTTACAGAACTCTTGAATTTTTGAATGAGTTAGTTTTTGATTGAAAAATACCTGACTCTTATGCTTAGAAAAGCCATCATTTCTTTCTGTAAGCTTTCCGTCTTCTATAAGCTTTACATGTTCCATAAGCAAACATTCGCTGGTTTTGTGATCAAACTAGAGAGGCAAATTCAGTTAATAATAACAACGTCATTTATCATCCTCAAATCTAGTGTTATGGATAATACGATCTCCACAAGGAGACGGTTGCACGAGCGACAAGAGAAAGACAATCAACAGTCTTTTACTCATACCAAGATATGTCCACACACACTTGTTTCAACAGTCAAAGTAACGCCATATGTCCCCAGTGATGTGGGTGGGCAAAAGGAACAGTTGGCCTGCTAATGAGGGCCATATGTACACGCAGCCTATCGTACCATCCTTCTTACTTATGGTTGCTGAAAACTCAGTGGAAGAGCTTGCTCTGAGGAATGGCATGGCTGGAGGAGGAGAGGCTTCCTTAAGAGCAGGAAAGGACCATTTGTTGTACAACTACTGTATCTCTGAAACTGGGAGCTAAAGATATGCATGTACGTTACTCATTCTTATTAAGAGTTCCTTACGCATCCGTAGAGTTCTTTACTCCAGTTTCACCTTCTTTCACTAAATTCTTTTGCATTTATGTGCAAAGGGATTTTGGGCCCTTTTCAAAAATTACTTTTCCTAATCAATCTTGTTAATTTGATGCTCATTTACATCGGCTTCTCTTTATTTTTAGCTTGATTTCCAGAAAAATTATACTTTCTTTGACATTGTTAAATGTTACAATATTAAAAGAAATGAAAAAGACTTAAAAACTTAGAATATTTGAATGAGGGTTTCTGGAAGGCAGAGAGAACAATAAGGCAAAAGTACTTACTGCACTACTGTTCCAAAGTAAAAGATAAACAAAGATTTTAAAAATGATTATAGCAGCTTTGTATCTCAACCAGGGTTTCCTTTGAAATTTCTACAACTGCAAACACTATTCAGCAATTTGCACTGATTATAAAATTTATTGTTTTAAGGTCAATTGTGATACTATGATCAGATAATATAATTTACTTTACTCTTAATGGCTTCATTTTGACAACTGAGGGAGCTTTCAGGAAGGACAACGCTTCCTGCACAACAACCAGTAAAGCAGGTCACATCCATTTTCAATATAATTTTAAGAAAGATGAAGGACAAACTACTTGTGAGGCAGCAAGAATTCATTTGCATTAAATTAATTTGAACAGGGCATTTCAAGTTCTCTCTGGCAACAATGGAATAAAGGGGAAAATGAATCTATCTTATGCAATGATCCTCTTCTAGGTTACAGAAAGATTTGAAAGGCTGACATGACCATTGCTAAATTTCTTCTAGAAGTCTATGATTAGTGTCATAGATATAACTCATGAGATAAAATATTCACAAAGAATGTCTGTGAACTGCATCAATTGTGATGGAACTACTGTCTAACATCCCTTTGAAAAGTTATATTCTGCAAAGGTTAAAAAAACACCAACCTTTCGATGCTTTCTTATATGGGTGAGCTTTTGTCAACAAGAACTAAGCTTCACAATTAAGCACTATGGAAGATAATGTTCTAGGTTAATTTAAACCTAACTAATCCAGGACTTGGCCTTGATACATAATGGGTTTAATTAATATTTTTGACCCTAGCAGTGCAAATACTTTTACTTATATTTTACTAAAGCTAGTTTTGACAAATCTAAGGGTATTTAATTTATCAGTATCTGTTGTCAGATGAAAACTTCCCCATCAATACCTTCTAATGGTTCAAAAATAAACTGTTACCCCCACAGATACATTGTTTTTCCATGCGTAAGCAAGTACATTAATTTCAGGGTCTCAAGGCATAAAAGTGATATTACCACTTGTGATAGGCTGCATAATAGTCCCAAAAGATGTTCTTCACCTAATCTCCAGGCCCTGGGAATGTGCTGCCTTACACAGCCAAAGGACTTGTAGATACGATTCATTTAAGGATCTGGAGACAAGGTGATTATCCCAGATCATCCACGTGAGTCCAAAGTAATCACAGGAGTCCTTAGATGAAGTGGAGAGAAGGACTCAAAGTTAAAGGAGGAGACAGCGCGGAGACAGAAACAGAAATAAAAGCAACGCACCTTGAAAATGGAGGAATGGGGAAAAGACAATGAAGACAGGTGCCACCAGAAGCAGAAAATGCAAGAGAATGGATTCTCCCCTCAGCACCTCGAGAAGGAACCCACACTGCAGACACATTGACTTAGCCTAATTAAAGTGATTTTGGACTTCTGACCTTTGAAACTGCAAGACAATAAATATGTGTTAAGTTATGTAAATGTGTCGTAATTTGTTATAGCAGCAGTAATACAACTAATACACCACTACAATAAGCAAAGGAAATAAAGTGCAATAGTGACAAACTTAAGGGTTTCCAGGAAAGAGAAACGAAGTGGTAAACTCAATCACAGGATTATATTAGTAACTGTAGTATATGTTACTTGCTTACCCTTTCAATCACATTATTGCTGTAATTATCATTATCATCCAATCAATATGATTACACCAGTATGTATAACTTAGACATGAAAATTTTTTTCTATTTCACTCTTCCCATAATTCCATGCAGCTACCCCTAAGCAACTATGTATCTGATGAAGCTAATATTTTCAGGGAAAATCTTCCATGTTAAGCAGAAAATTTACATCTAAAATTAAATTCTTTTAAGCCAGTCTGGGGACAATACCTAGAAAATTCAAACATTACTTCTCAAGAATACCACTAGCAGTGAGTTTGTGACGCTATCTTCCACCAACTGAATCAAAATTAATTTTAAATATTTTCAAAGCAATATTTTAAAAAATCGTGTACACATTTTTTCCTCTTGGTAAAAATAAACCACTTCTCAACCATCCATTATATTTATGTTAGTTACATGAAGTCCATACATGAATTATCATACCACAAATAGAAAACTATTTAAATAGAAAAATCTCACTTGGTGCTGACAGAATGACAGCATAAAACTGTTAAGCATGAGGAGAAAGTTGTTTGCAGTGTAAATATTTCCCTTTTCCTATCAAAGTGTGTCCTGTGATCTAGCGCTCTTCTCTCCACATGCTTAAGTACAGCAAAAGTTATAAAAACACTCATTCTAGTTTTCTATACTTTAATGGTTGTAGAACATCAGAAGAGAATTGGGAGATGGGAATGTTTTGTGCTTGACATTGCATTTGAGGGGAAAATAAAAACTTGGACATAATATGTGGGATGTCTCCACAGTAATACATGGGAGGGCAAGAAAAAAATGTTATCAAATTTCTACCATGCGCTGAGCCCCTTATATCAACAAATATCCAGCCTTTCTAATGTACTAACAACCACTCTTCATAGCAGGTATTCTATTCCCAGCTTGTAGGTAAGAAACAAAGCTTCAGAAAGGGATCTTCACCAATTTCACACAGTCAATAAAAGGCAGAACTAGGGCAAATATCAATAATAAAAATAGCAATCTAATCCTAATTGGACCTGGCACTGTTCTAAGAAGAAAATCATTAACAAAGGATTTTGAGTTACCACACTCTTAGTCTCCCCGTTTTACAAAAGAAGCAACTGGGGTAAAGTGAAGCTATGCCGTTTCTTTTCAAGCTCATATACCTAACAAGATACCACTTTAATCATGGGTCTCTGATAGATCGTGTACCTCATTTCTAGCGTTTGCTGAGATTTTTCTTATTAACCCTAAGCAAGTATTTGATCCCTGGTAAGTATGCTGTAATTTTTTCACCGCTCATTCTTATCACGGTTCTTCAAGAAAAGTACAGTTCAACACATTTGTCCTATTTGGTTACAAATTTTGAAATTCAAAATATGTATCACACTAAGCTGTTAGCTCCATTTGGAATTTTAAAAAACTAAATTTTTCACTCAGTTAAAAAAAATTGCATTGTTTACTCCCATATCTACAATATAGCTTATAAGTGTATATTTGTATTGAAAACATAATTTTCTACAACTTTTATAATATTTAAATATTATTTAAGGTTTTAATAATATTTAAATATTTAAATAATACATTTAAAAACATAGTTCAACAAGTCCGAATAATCCATCACTTACTTATGACAGAATATTTGTTCAGTATCTTCTGTTTGTTCACTCTTGTGTAATATATCCTATTTTAAGAATCAAAAACTTCTCTTAATGTCAACACTACAGCCTCTTCACAATTCCTACTTATTCCTAATTACCCTTCAGGAGCAAATAAAATGAATTTATCCCAAATTTCTTTGCTTTGAAACAACTTCAGTGAAAATGGTGGTTGTCAACCATATCTACCATTCATATATCCCATTGTTTTCTGCATTAAATTTCATCTAATACTCCTTATGCCATCAGTGTCACTACAAAGGGGGACAGGGGATGTATCTCATCATGAACAAAGGTATATACACTAGATCTTAGGATGTTCAATCATTTCCTTACTCTATTATGTCCCATCTGAACTACTCATATTAAAATGAGCAACTATATGAACATGGTACTTTTAAGAAAGGATGTTCAAAAATTAATTCATATCTTGTACAAATTGGTATCCAAGAAATCACGACCTAATAGGCATCACATATGTGAATGAAAAAATTCACTTTCAGCAATGAATGTTGATGACACTCCTTTAGCAAGAGTTGTACCGAGCTACCCACAACTCCTCAGCACTCACTATTCTCATACATGCGGTCGGACAATGTCCAAGGGTGCAGTGACTTTGTCCAGAGGCTTTTCTGGGCCGTTAGAGCTGTCTCAGCCTGTGTACAGGGTTATACAGACACTCTAGGGCATTCATGACTCTGATCACTGGAGCAGCCCTGTACTAACTGCAAATTTATGGAGGAAACTTTCAAGTCCTCTTGCCCCTCAGTTGGGGTAACTCTGTTACCTATTTCATGTGGTCTCAGTTCTCCAACAAAAATGATCTCGGCCTGCTCATCTTACTTCCATTTCACTACATGGCACAACTAGAAGTTGACTAGGTATTCTGCTTTAATGTATATGCAAAGCCCTCTTGTTCAGGAATGTTTGTAGAATAATATTTCTAAATTAGGAATACAATTGGTCTTGTTCTTTCCTGAGGGATAAAATGTCATCTCTCTTCTTCTCTCCCTCTCTCCTTTCTTCCTAACTCAGCTAACCCTCTATCTGAAAGAATTACAAAGGAAGAAATCTAGGGCATTGTTTAGCATTCTCAGGAGGATTGGAAATGTTGGAATGACAGCGAGTATCACACATACACTGCTTGAAGTATTTTGTAGGATCCAAGGGAAGAGAAAATTTTGACATTCCAGAAAATTTAAGTCATCCTTTTAATATCAGGACCAGAAAGAAACAGGTCACACGGGCAAGAGCCATAAAACTAATTATCTTGACTCTTTCCAGAATACCTGAGCTATAAATGTACAGGGAATCCTGTAATCAGATGCAAAGTTGTGTATAATATACTTAGTTCCCAAATGTAACTAGGAATTTTATGTATATAATGTGAAAAATCGTTCCAAAGTATTTGAGACTCCAAAAACTTTCCTAGCTAGCATTCAATATTCTTGCTTAACTTCTCCTTATACCCCGAACTGTATTGAGCATGCATAGACACACAAAAGCTAGGATCAACTATTACCGCTTAAGAAAGAAAAGGAGGAAAAAGGCTGTATTATAGGGATTTAGTTTTCTTCCTCAACTCTTGAAGAAGCCTATTTGTATCAGCCCGTGTCAGACAACAAAGTACTTATCAATAAAGTTTTATGAATGTGGTCACATATGAAATATAAGAGCATTCAGTTTCTACCTCTCCTTTTCTCATAAATCCTACATCAGATAGACATTAGCTATATCTGCCAATATTTCCACGAAATCCTAAAGACTATTCACTGCAAAGCTGGCAGTGTAGCCTGAAAGCAAGTTATGTCTGCCTTGCAACTTCACACTAAGTGGTTTAAAAATACAACTAAATGTGGCCTGTCTTTATCTTGATTATAAGACATAAATTATCCCAAGAATATTCTTAGTAAAAATTGGGTCTCCCGGTCAAGCCACTTCTATTAAGAAGGACACAGGTCAGTTTTTAGGAGTTTAGGTGTTATTTGGAAGTTAGGAGCATCTAAATATGGAATATAACTCCATTAAATTATAGTATATTTTATATCAAAGAGAAACGACAAAAATAAGAAATGTTTTAAGTATTTTTTCGTATAGCGTGTTCATATATAATTACTTCAGTAGTCTCAATGTAGTCATGCAATTGTTTGGGTAAAGAACTAAACTTGAAGTTAAATAGCATAGGTCTGAATTCTTATGGTTTATAACATTCATATATTTTACATGTTCCAGAATAATATGTAATTTCTAAGTTTATAACATAATAATTACAGAAATCTAGGTAAAGTAATACTTCTGTGACACAGTCTCTTCATCTACAAAATGAATATTGCTTTTCTCCTTAAATTTATATTAAAAATTGGAGAAGTAATATATGTGAAAGAACCTTACATTAAATATGCAAGTTTTATTTGTTGAATTCAAACAGTCATTAAAGAACAAAATAAAACATTACATTTGGATTAACAAAGTAGATACATATATCTCAATCTGAGAAACCTTTAAGCTCTCTTGACCATAAAATGACATTGGATCCTATAAGAGAGTTTGGTAAATATTTGAAAGATATTTCAATTTCACACCTAAATGTTGATTCTGACATTTATTTCCTAAACTTATCATTTGTATACTTACCTGCTATTAAATCCACAGGGGTCATGTCACTAACTGTATGCCCACCGATTTTATTGAGAGGTATTCAGCAAGGCCCACAAAGTAAGTATTGAATTTTTTTAAAAAACAGACCCAAAACACCTAAAAGCAAAACACTTAGTAAATTCTTATAATCATGAAGATCACAAATTAGTGCTATTAGTAAGAAAGAAACTTCTAAACCAAATAAAGTCCTAATACCTCCAACGAATTTTGTCTCTCTGATACACACACACACGATTAAAAAAAAAATGAAGGAAATGTAAAAAAATAAATAAATGAAGGAAGTTCTGTGGGAAATGTCCATAATTTCATGCCCAGAATTTCCCTATCAATCTCTTTCCCCAAAGTTCTTCCGAGAAAATAAAGTTGCCTTTCTCTCAACGTTAACTCATCACTTTTCTCATAGCATTTTCAAAAGAAATATTTCCTGTCAGCCGGCCACTTAAACATTCTGCTGTTAAAGAAATACAAAAAGGTATCAATTTTGCAACAAAGGATAAAGAGGAGACGAAGTGAACCAACATGGCTTTTAAGCTAAATTGCCGTCACCTGTCACAGGTTGTCTAGCGAGCCTCAAGTTCCCTCTAATAAGCTTATGGAGGGTGCGGAGCAAAGGCACCTCAAGGTGCTCTGCGGGTTTTCCCTTGGTAAATTAGGCTGAAAGGAAAAGAGTCCCACCCCCCACCCCCAAACTTGGAGACCAGGGCTGCCCTGCCGAATGCTGTGCCCAGACCTCCTACTTCCACGCCCTTCCAGTCCTTTCCTCGGCTTGGAAAATTGGGCATGAGGCAAGCAAAAGGAAGGACAGAAGGCCAAAACGGGCATCCGGGAAGCCAAATTTCTCTCTCAAAAGCTCGTCTAGAAACGCGTACATAGCGCGTGCCTTGCGGACATCTCCTAAAACCCCGTTCACTGAAGCTAATTCCTCCCGAACGCCCCCACGCCGGCTGAGGATCGCAACCGCCCATGCGCCCCTCCAGCCTGTGCAGCCGCCCCCAAAACCTCCCGTGAATCGGGAAATGTCAAGGCAGCAGCGCTTGGGGAGCCGAGCAGCCTCGCCAGTTCCAAGTCTCTGGTTCGAGACCCCTCGCTTCGCCTCTTTGGGGAACTCACCTGGAGTCAGGTTTAGATGGCAGCCTCCACCCAGGGGACCGGGAAGCGGCCCCGGGAAGCGCCGCCGCATCCTGTGAATAACGAGCGCAGCGCAGCGGAGCAGCTCCCCCTGGACTGGCCGCTCCCCGATTCCTCCCGCTCTGTCCGGGAACCGTCCCTCCGTTCTTTCCTCTCCCTCCCCTGCCTGCAGCCGCCGCGCTCCCTCCTCCTGCTGGCGGCGCAGGGCTGTGCTTCCGCCTCCCTCCTGCGGGCGCACGAGCTGCCCGCGCTGCTAATGAGCAGGCTCCAGGCTCCGCCCGGCCAGGGGTGCACACACGCCCCACGCCGGAGACGAGCTCCCGGGAGCGGAGCTATGGATACGCCTGGTGCGGCCGCTGGAGAAATGAACTGGAGGAGGCATCCAGCATCTCACACTTTCTGGCCACTCAGCTTAACTAAGCCATAACCCCAGACTTCTTCCTAAATCTCCAGTAATTTACAGGTGCTGAAAAGTCAATGAGGGGTTTGAGCACAATCTGTGTTAACAGTATTGCCAGTATAGAGATGCTAATCTGGCTAGATTCTAGGGATGAAATGTTCAAGGGACGGTATATGATTCTTTCTGGTGGTTATTTTGACATATTTTGGCTATACTTACAGATCTGTAAAATAAACCAGCAATCTTCTAATCATGACAACACAGATTCCTAATTGAAGGCAGCTGATACTTATTAAATACCAGGCTCTGTTTAATAGGCTCTTCTTTCCCAGCTGATCTTTACTACAATTCTGTGAGCACTACTAGCACCCCTATTCTATATTTTAAGAATTTGGGTTTAACTTTTAAAACAAGACGGTCTTAAAACAAGACTAAGGATCATGTCCAACCTTGCAGAGATTCTAAGTTTCTGAGCCTAAATAATAACTGAAATCTGTAGCTCCCACAACCCATAGCCTGTGTATAATGTGTTGCAGCATCTTGGATGGTACTGTGTAACTGAACCAACAAAGATAATAGGACCATCAGCAAATACACACCATGAGACTAATGAATACCTAGAATCCTAGTGAGACTTGTAAATAGTCAAGCACCCTAAGTAACAAAAGTTCAAGTGCATGCTAAACATGGTGATTACTTATAAAAGAACAGCAACCAGTATGAGTGAAGACAGCAAATAATGTTCAAAATGTTCAGAATCAATGTCCAGCCACTTATGAGTTGAATTCCCCACTCTAAAAAGGAGGCCAGATGTGATGTATTCTAAGAAGTCTACAATGGGCGTGGTCTTTTTGCAACCAAAAAGGGCTTTTTAAACACTTATTTCCCATTAAGAATATGCAATAGCTAATTAATATTAAATCTGAAAATCAGTGATAATTTATTTCAACTAACCTTACGTGAAAAAATCATTACTCATTCAAGCTTTTAGAATTAGATTAAATAGCATTGAGTATCAAATTTACTTCAACCCATAGAAATAATAGACAGTTAATTAATAAAGTAAGTAATTTAATTAACTTTACTTTTGTGTCATGATGTATTTTTCCTTAGGAAAAGGATAAGACATTTTTTCCATGGTATAAAATACTAGAATATGACTCTTATATTTTTCTTCATGAAGATTAAAGAATTAATAAAATAAGTACAGACATATTGTCAACAAATCTATCCAGATCATTCATTCTCCACTCAAGAAATTATGCTAGGCAAGCTTTATTTCTCCATATGTACAAGGCAATTCAGAGGTCAAAAATTTGAAAACACTTCAATGAACATCAACCATTAATTAACTAAGAGTAGATTTTATTTATAAACAACTTTAAAAGACTATAAAAAAGGTATAACAAACTTCTACTTTATCAGTACTGCTACTCCTGTTGAACACAAAGATATATAATTATAGTTTTCTCCCTATTTAAAATATTTATTGATTCTGGCATAATAATGTCATACTCATCCCTCAATAATCAGTGTACATGGAACCAGAAATCTTTTCTTTCACCTAGTCAATTTAAGTATTTCTGTGTTTTGCATGTTAACACTCTATTTATTCTGTGTTTCTAGTGCTTATCCTCAAAATTTTTATAGTTCCGTTCACATATGAATTCTACCAATCAGCACTATATATAAATAATGCAACGTATAAAATGTGTTAAATAAATGGATGTAAGATTTATGCTAAATTTTTCACATAGTAAGTACTTCAAAACCCTTATTATTTTTCCTTAAGCTTTTATGTGCATATATTTTATCTCTCCAACCAAAGAATAAACTTCTAAATAAGAAGAGTTTTGTCTATAAATTTTACGCATTTTAATACATTATTAATCTAAAACCTTGGACTAGAGTTTGGAATTCTTTTATGTATTCATTTATTGATTCAAAAAATAGGTGTCCATGCCATTTTTTCTAAACCTTGTGCAAGATGTAGGGTATACAATGATGTCCAGACTTTAGAGTCCTTGACCTCATGGCGTTTAAAGTGCAGTAATGTACAGTAATTTTAAAATCTATTTATTATTATTTAAAACAATAAATGAATACATTCTTGTCGAAAATAACTGAAAAGTCTGTCTGAATTCCCTGGCCAAGGCCAAAACATGAAAGCAAAAGAGCTGCCTGAAAACAGTGCAAGCCACTCTCCAGAGGGTTTCTCTGTTGAAACAGCACATCGCATTATGGAAATAATGAGAAAAATTAGTAACTGTGCAAACGACAACACATATGCATCTTTGTGGTTTCTGACCTTTTAGCATCGTCGAAGCAAGACCACAAACCTTTCAACACCAGGCGTGGTATTAATCTTGCACAGAATATAATGTTTTCACATATTTTATTCTGATTTCCTACAAAGTAATTTCAATTTCTAGCTAAAGCTAATGGATTTTTCTAGTGAAAACATTGTGTACAGAATGACTTTCCAGTGAGATCCGCGTACCATGCGCCATTTTCATGTTCGTGCTCATTTCTCTGAAGTCTGTTTGCCTTTAATTCACCATAATAAAATTCCTTGTGTACTTTTATTGGCAACCATTGCATAGTGACACTTGCATCCAAATGTAATTCCATTTGAGCTTGGCAGTGTTTGCTTTTTTATCAGAAGAGGAAAGTTAGAGGGAACAAGGGGCAAAGATGTGTGTAAGAATATCTGAGGGACCATCACAGCATCATCACAAATTCAAGATTTTTTTGAAACATTAGACAAGGGACTCACAGCCATGCCCTGGGATGGCTGAAACACTTCACAACCTGCTCATGTTTATGACCAAAATCATCACCTAAAATGAATTCAATGTGTCAATATCATAATATTGTTTGTGTATAAGTAATCATGAAGCAGTTAGGGAAGGGAGTATAATCTAGTAAGAAATTGGAACAAAAAGTGTTAGACAAAATTCAAGAAGATTTAAAAGAAGAAAATTAACCTGTCTGATCTGAACAGAATTGGAAAAGCACATCAATCATAGCTCTATACATTGACCATAGACTTAAAGCATAACATAAAAATAAAGAAGGCAGATAACTCAGGAAAACATTTCTATTAAATCTACTCCGTAAAGTTTTCCCATACTTTTATTTTACTAACAGGAGCATACATTTAAATCTGACAAAATCATATATATTTTGTTGATTCAATTTGTAGCAGATAGAGGAGCATGTCCCAGTGCTATGACAGTGAGTTGTCACTATAACATACCACTGCTTTACATCTTACCCACAGGCTAAAATGTTTACCCCTAGAGTCGTGACTTTGTATATGACAGGAGATTGCTACTAAAAGTAAATATATTTGGCTGAAGGGTAGATACAACTTTAGGCCATTATATCATTCACTAAAATTTAGCTGGCATTTACATATTTACCTGCTTAGTTCATATGACAAATATGTTTGAGAGACTGCCATATACAAAAAAAAAAGATGGAACCATCTTACAAATTTAGAGATTACTTAAAGAAATGGAACTGAAGGGTTAACTGTGATGGCAAGAATGAAGAGAGCAAAACCAGAGGGTACTTCAAGGAGAACAGGCATGAGAGAGGCATTATAATTTGGAGGGTGCTATGATTTGAACCTATGTGCCCATCCAAAGTTTGTATGTTGAAACTAAAATCCCAGGACAATGACATCAAGAGATGGGGCTTTTGGTTAAGTGATTAAATGAAGAAGGATCCACCCTCATGAATGAGATAAACGTCCTCGTAAAAGATGCTTTAGAGGAATGCCGGGCTCCTCAGTCTCTTCTGCCATGTCGTTACATTGTCCGTTTTTGCCCACTTTTGTCACGTGAAGACGAAGCAAGAAGGTGCCACCTCGGGACCAACTGCCAAATCTCCACTGCCTTGATTTCGGACTTCTCAGCCCCAGAACTGTGAGAAATACATTTCTGTTTTTTATGAATTACTCAATCTGTGGCATTTTGTTATAGCAGCCTACAGACAAAAACAGGGTAAACAGCCTGGTGAGAGTGGATATTTTAGAAACTTGAGATGATTCAATGTCGCTGATTCTCCATTTTCTCATATGTAAAATGAAGGAAATAATGCTGATTACTTCATAGTTCATTGTACAAATTAAATTAACTATGTAAATAAAGCAAGCAATATAGTTCCTTTTATCTAGGATACATTGTTTAAGTGTTGTTGTCATTACATGAGGAAAACAAGAACTTCCCCAAACAGAAGGATGTCGGAACCAAAACTAAGATATAAGAAAGGACCAAAGTTCACTGTGACAATCTGGTCAAGCGCTGGTTAGGGAAGATAGCATAATGTTACGCATAGATATTATTTTAGGATAATTTTCCTCCACCCCGAACTCCTCTAGCACTTTCCCTACGTCTTTCATTGCACTTCTTCATTTGTCTCTTTATTTACGGTTATTTATATAAATCTTTTAGCTTCCTACAAAAATAAGCTTGTAGTGGGACAGATTCTTGAGGATCTATGTCAAAGCAATTTTTCTATTTCCTACAGCAAGTAACCCAGTAGTAATCACCCAGAATTTGTTAAAAGAATAAACATAGGAAGATTAATTTCCATTTGTTTCTTTGCTAATTTTTAATCAAAATTATACCATTGTTAGGGAGGGAGAAATTATAAATTGAGGACATGAATATTAACATTTAAATCTGTTATTCTGCTTTATTTTAGAGCTTGCCATGTTTTGTGATTAAAAAAAGAAACAGGACATTCTATATAGCTGTTGCAAAACGTGTGGTCTGTTGGTGAACTAGCAGCACCAGCATTACCAAGTGTTCCTTAGTTTGCAGGACTACTGAGTCAGAATTCGCATTTTGACAAAACTCCAGGTGATTCATGCTCTGCATTTAAGTTGGAGAAGCACTGTTCTATAGTTCTGCTTATGTCCTAAATGCATTGTCAGTGAAAGAAAATACTATACGTATGATAATAATAACGGTAATATTAACAAAAATGTAACTATTAGTAATTTTATATGCTCTCCCAGATACTAAGTCCTTTATTTAATACTTGTGATAATTCTGCGAAGTTGCAATTGATATCACCTACTAAACTGATACTCAGAAATCTGAAGTAATTCTCCAAGGTCACAAAGCTAGTCAATCACAAACAAGATTTTTAAACTCTTGCTGCTTCATTCCAAAGACTAAACCGTTTCTAACTCACGGTTAATACATTTGCTTCTGCCTTCCATTTCCTAAATGTGGTTTCCTTTCTATTTCATTAACTTTACTTATACATGACTGATTTTTAACCCTCTCTAACATTTGCAGAATATGGTGTACTATGGTTAATAAGGACAATACCAAGTAATATCATGTTGAGAAAGCGTGCAGAAGTAGCATCAAAAAACAGACTTTTTCCAAAATGTTTACTAAAAACGTTCAATAAAAACAAGATTTTCTACTTAGAATTTCTACCTTGCATAACTCAAATGGAGCATGATTATTAAAATGACAAAAAAGATTCCGTAATTGCCTAAGAGCTAAGAATAAGAATTGCTATATAAAAAAGCATAAATATGCCATATGAATGACATCTCTAAGAATCATGGGAGTGCTATTTGGTATTTAGCATTTAGTTCCATTCTGCAGCATGATCAAAAAGAAGCATCTGTATAGTTCACTGTGCATTATAGCACAATAAATCACCTCATTAGGCTCAGATATATGTAAAGATTTACAGTCTGGGAAAGTCCACTAGATATTCTTAATCACTTCTTAGACTGTACTGTCCCCCATATTTCTCTTTTTCTATAGAAAGGTTGCACATGGAAAGGCTTTATTTGAAATCCAGCAATGAATGGAATGTCTGTGAAGCAAGAAATAGATGGAAATTGACATTTTAAAAGAAAGTTTGGCTTCTGAAGAGATATAGATGTGACCTTGGTCTTTTTGTTGGAGAGAAGTATTCCCTAGCCTTACTGTACTATTTTTCCCAAAGCACCCTCTCTATTGTTCTCCCTTCATCTCTGGCTCCTATCATATGGCCCCTCCCTCATTCTATCTGGTGAGTTCTGAGAAAAATGCTTAAATTCTGCAGAAAAGATTGAGAACGATGCTAAATATTCCTCAGAGAAGCAAAATTTTATGTTAACAGTTTATATTTTCACATGAAATTGTCTATCTCTTCTCTCTGTCTCATGTGTGTATGTGTGTATGTGCATATATATATACACAGTATAATATACAGTAGATATGTATATATAGAGTATAATATTCAGTATATATGTATATATATTATAATATACCGTATATATGTATATATATACAGTGTGTGTGTGTGTGTGTGTATATATATACATATATATATATACTACCATTTACCTCCCAGGCTATACATCCTGAAATCTTAAAAGTAGAAAGCCCTCATAGGCCGCAGTTGCTCATGCCTGTAATCCCAGCACTTTGGGAGGCCGAGGCGTGCAGATCACCTGAGGTCAGGAGTTCAAGAAGAGCCTGACCAACATGGTGAAACCCCAACTCTACTAAAAATACAAAAAATTAGCTGGGCGTTGTGTTGCGCGCCTGTAATCCCAGCTACTCAGGAGGTGGAGGCAGGAGAATCACATGAACCCGGGAGTCGGAGGTTGTGTGAGCCGAGACCATGACATTGCACTGCAGCCTGGGCAATGAGAGCAAAACTCCATCTCAAAAAAAAAAGATGGAAAGGCCTTAAAAGACTTTTGAAAATGAGATTTGTCAAATATTTATTAGAGATGAAGAAAATAAGTGCGGACCCACACGTAACTTGTCTGAGGTCACAGAAGTAGGGACACTCATGTAACTTGTCTGAGGTCACAGAGGTAGTCATGCTGCAGCAGACTTATTGGTTTTCCTCTATGACATGCATTATTATTGTTTTTGATCATTTCAGGAGGTTTCTAGTCGATAGTGGGACAAAATTTCTAATTTGGGAACCTAATTTTCTCTGCAAATCTTCTTTACATCTCTAGCTTATTAATACACCTCAGAAGTTTTACAGGAATTAATTCGCAGGATTTTGAAGAATATTTTGAGGTATGCTGGGAAAAATCATGTCAAGTATCAATGATTAGAAACTCAACAATCAATATTAGATATTGTAAAATTATATTTAAACTTCCATATGGCATAAATAAGTTATTTTAATGTACAGTCGTTGTACTTTGTAAACTTGCATATAAAATATTTGAAAAAATAACTTTCAATATGTAAAATGTAAATATACAAAGGAAAGGATCGGAAAAAATAGGTAAAAATAATCAGGCTAAGAAAACACTACAGTGTCACCCTCAGAAGACTATAGAAGGATTCTCACCCTCGAGAAACAGAGGAACTTGAACATGGAAATGACCCTCTGCTGGCCATACTGATTATGGTACATAATTTTAAAAGGCTTTTGGAGAGAAGGGAAATGTTTTATTATGCATTCAGCACAGTGTTATGGTGATGTTTCTTAACTATCAGCTATTTTTAAAATTCCCATAATCTTTCTATAGATGACAAAGTTACATAAATATGAAGGATAAGAAGGGCCCCTGCAAACCTGATAATACAATTCTCTTTTCAATGATAACGTATTTCTAAGCGCGCATCTCCTAATCATATTGATGTGCATTTAGTGTTCTTTTACCTACACCGGTCAAAGTGGCTAAAGTAATCCTTCATGAGGAGATAATTTTTTCCTTTAGGTGATTTTTTCCACATAATACTCTAACATTTCCAATTCCATTTTTCTCGAAAAAGTTTACATGATATACATATACAATTACTAAAACTTTGGCTGCATAAATAATTTAAATGGACTTTACTTCAAAGATAATATTTACTTTTAAAGTTGTAAACCTTTGAATCATCAATTAATTAGAATTATCTTTTTCCTTATAAATAAAGATTTTTGTCCCTACATATTTATGATTTGGAAATTTTCACCTGGAAAATTTCATTTTCATTTGGATGCCTTGTCTTTACTATCAAATTCAGTATTTCAATTTCAATATAATTTTTTGATTGATTTTTACCTGAAATTATGATAAAATAAGAAAAATGAAAAATAGAGATAAACTTTAAGTACAATGTTATTTGTGCTTAATAATAAAATCAAGAAAGTAAAATATCTAAAATAATTATAACTATTGAAATAAACAAAGTATCATGTAATGGGCGAAATATTCTTCTGGCTCATTTTTGATTCTGACAGGTTGTTTACAGGTTCTGAAGTTCAGTTTGCTCATCTCTAACATGAGGTTGAACTAGGTATGGCTTGTTTGGCTGAACTCTGTAAAGCTGGTCAAAAAAGTTGCATTTGCATTCTTCTTCCTGTTACTGTATACAATAGAATCCTTCCTGTTTCTACCATGAGATTCAGAACACAGTCTCTGACCTTTCTGAAGTTTCCAAGTCTCCTTTTTCTCCTGAAGCCTTCTCATAAACGGCTCTACCATGCACCCTTCTTGTCAACACCAAACTCGAAGTATACCTGATGTCATCCCTTCCTTTACCATCTTCCTACCTGTTTCCAATCTTTAGCTCAACCATATCAAACTTGAGAAATCTCTCTAATGCATCCATTCTGCTCATTCTCTATAATAACCACTCTAGGTCAAACCACGGCCAAACCCATCAGTTCAGTTCAATATTTTGATGGATCCCTAATGTGTCTGCATATTTCCACTTCCCCCTTCTACCATCTGTACCCTAGAAAGCAAAGAGAGTAATCACCAAAAAAAGAAAAAGAAAAAGAAAACAGGAAAGGAATAACATCAGGTTATTGCCCTAGAAAAATCTTGCAGAAGCTTCCCAATACTTGTGCAAGAAAGCTCACACCCCATATTCGGACCCCCTAACTCTAAATGGGTGTATAACCTCACGTCATGCATCACTCACTTACTATGCTCCGGCCACCATGGACTTCTATTACTCCTACACGCAGAACATTCTCTTGTTAGAAGGCCTTGTCATGTGTTCTTCTGGTTGCCAGGAAATCTCTTGTCATTTTCTGCTCTTTCAGGCCTGAGATTAATTTCCTCAAACAGGCCTTTCTTGATCCCACCTTATCTCACTTCACCTTCAACCTCTTTTAAAAATCCTCAATCTGATTTTTCTTCATAGCATATATTATAATATGTCAATATCTCGTCTATTTATGTGATTACTAACTTATACTGAGGAGAGCCTTTTGAATAGAATCTCAATAGGCCGAGTTACTACAACTTTGTCCTCATACCTCAATCCCCGGAACTTGGCACAGGATCGAGTACAGCAAACACTTACTGACTGGATAACGAACTACATGTAAGATAAAATCAAACCTTGCGGAATTGCAGGCATGTTCCCTTACTCTTATACTCCTATGCTTAAAGTGAAAATATATTCATGTTATATTGCCCCGAATGTCCACTTCCAGTTTCTACAGAAAGAGCGTTTCACAACTCCTCAATCAAAAGTAAGGTTCAACTCTGTTAGTTCAACGCACAGAACAGAAAGAAGTTTCACAGAATGATTCTGTGTAGTGTTTATATGAAGATATTCCTTTTTCCACTATAGGCCTCTAAGCGCTAAGAATGTTCACTTCCAGTTTCTACAAAAAGAGTGTTTCAGAACTGCACAATCAAAAGTAAGGATCAAATCTCTAAGTTGAATGCACATATCAGGAAGAAGTTTCACAGAATGCTTCTGTGTAGTTTTTATTTGAAGATATTCCTTTTTCCGCTATAGGCGTCTTAGCGCTCCGAATGTCCACTTGCAGTTTCTACAGAAAGAGTGTTTCTGAACTGCTCAATCAAAAGTAAGGTTCAACTCTGTTAGTTGAATGCACAGAACAGAATGAAGTTTCACAGAATGCTTCTGTGTAGTTTTTATTTGAATATATTCCTTTTTCCAATATAGGCCCCTTAGCGCTCCGAATGTCCACTTGCAGTTTCTAGAGAAAGAGCGTTTCTGAACTGCTCAATCAAAAGTAAGGTTCAAATCTGTTAGTTGAATGCACAGAACAGAATGAAGTCTCACAGAATGCTTCTGTGTAGTTTTTATTTGAAGATATTCCTTTTTGCAATATAGGCCTCTTAGCTCTCCGAATGTCCAACTGCAGTTTCTACAGAAAGAGTGTTTCAGAACGACTCAATCAAAAGTAAGGTTCAAGTCTGTTAGTTGAATGCACAGAACAGAAAGAAGTTTCACAGAATTCTTCCGTGTAGTATTTATTTGAAGATATTCATTTTTCCACTGTAGCCCTCTTAGCGCTCCGAATGTCCATTGCTGTTTCTACAGAAAGAGTGTTTCAGAAATGCTCAATCAAAAGTAAGGTTCAACTCTGTTAGTTGAATGAACAGAACAGAAAAAAAAATCACAGAATGCTTCTGCGTAATTTTATTTGAAGATATTCTTTTTTCCATTATTACCCTCTTAACGCTCTGAATGTCTACTTGCAGTTTCTACAAAAAGAGTGTTTCAAAACTGCTCTAGCAAAAGTCTGGTTTAATTCTGTTAGTTGAATGCACAGATCAGAAAGAAGTTTCACAGAATGCTTCTGCGTAGTTTTTATATGAAGATATACCTTTTTCCACTATTACCCTCTTAGCGCTCCGAATGTCCACTGCAGTTTCTACAGAAACAGTGTTTCAGAAATGCTCAATCAAAAGTAAGGTTCAAATCTGTTAGTTGAATGCACAGAACAGAAAGAAGTTTCACAGAATGCTTCTGTGTAGTTTTATTTAAACATATCCATTTTTCCACAATACGCCTGTTAGCGCTCCGAATGTCCATTTGCAGTTACTACAGAAAGAGTGTTTCCGAACTGCTAAACCAAAAATAAGGCTCAACTCTGTTAATTGAATGAAGAGAACAGAAAGAAGTTTCAGAGAATGCTTCTGTGTAGTTTTTAATTGGAGATATTCCTTTTTTCACTATATGCCTCTTAGCGCTCCGAATGTCCACTTGCAGATTCTACAGAAAGAGTGTTTCAGAACTGCTCTATCAAAGGTAAGGTTCAACTCTGTTAGTTGAATGCACACAACAAAAAGAAGTTTCACAGAATCCTTCTGTGTAGATTTTATTTGAAGATATTCCCTTTTCCAATATAGGCGTCTTAGAGCGCCAAATGTCCATTTGCAGTTTCTACAGAAAGAGTGTTTCAGAACTGCTAAATCAAAAGTAAGGTTCAAATCTGTTATTTGAAGGCACAGAACAGAAAGAAGTTTCACAGAAGACTTCTTTGTAGTTTATATTTGAAGATATTCCTTTTTCCGCTACTACCCTCTAAGCGCTCCGAACGTTCACTTGCATTTTCTACAGAAAGAGTGTTTCAGAACTGCTCAATCAAAAGTATGGTTTAACTCTCTTAGTTGAATGCACAGATCAGAAAGAAGCTGCACAGAATGCTTCTGTGTAGTCTATATTTGAAGATATTCCTTTTTCCAATATAGGACTTTTAGCGTTCCGAATGTCCAATTGCAGTTTCTGCAGAAAGAGTGTTTCAGAACGGCTCAATCAAAAGTAAGCTTCAACTCTGTTAGTTGAATGCACAGAACAAAATGAAGTTTCACAGAATGCTTCTGTGTAGTTTTTATTTGAAGATATTCCTTTTTCCAATATAGGCCTCTTAGGCCTCGGAGTGTCCACTTGTAGTTTCTACAGAAAGAGTGTTTCAGAATTGGTCAATCAAAATATGGTTTAATTCTGTTAGTTGAAAGCACAGATCAGAAAAAACTTTCACAGAATGCTTCCGTGTAGTTTTTATTTGAAGATATTCCTTTTTCCAATATATTCCTCTTAGCGCTCCGAATGTCCAATTGCAGTTTCTACAGAAAGAGTGTTTCAGAACGGCTCAATCAAAAGTAAGGTTCCACACTGTTAGCTGAATGCACAGAAGAGAAAGAAGTTTCACAGAATGCTTCTGTGCAGTATTTATTTGAGGATATTCGTTTTTCCACTATAGGCCTCTTAGCGCTCCGAATGTCCACTGCAGTTTCTACAGAAAGAGTCTTTCAGAAATGCTCAATCAAAAGTAAGGTTCAAGTCTATTAGTTGAAAGCACATAACAGAAAGAAGTTTCACAGAATGATTCTGTGTAGTATTTATTTGAAGATATTCGATTTTCCACGATTACCATCTCAGCGCTCCGAATGTCCACATGCATTTTCTACAGAAAGAGTGTTTCAGAACTGCTCAAATGAAAGTATGGATAAACTCTGTGAGTTGAATGCGAAGATCAGAAAGAAGTTTCACAGAATGCTTCTGTGTAGTTTTTATTTGAAGATATTCCTTTTTCCAATATAGGACTCTTAGTGCTCAGAATGTCCAATTGCAGTATCTAGAGAAAGAATGTTTCAGAACTGCTCAATCAAAAGTAAGGCTCAACTCTGTTAGTTGAAAGCAGAGAACAGAAAGAAGTTTCAGAGAATGCTTCTGTGTAGATTTTACTTGGAGATATTCCTTTTTCCACTATTACCATCTTAGCGCTCCGTATGTCCACTTGCATTTTCTACAGAAAGAGTGTTTCAGAACGGCTCAATCAAAAGTAAGGTTCAACTCTGTTAGTTGAGTTCACAGAACAGAAAGACGTTTCACAGAATGCTTCTGTGTAGTTTATATTTTAATATATAGCTTTTTCCACTATTACCCACTTAGCGCTCCGAATGTCCACTTGCATTTTTTACAGAGTGTTCAGAACTGCTGAGTCAAAAGTATTGTTTAACTCTGTTAGTTGAATGCACAGATCAGAAAGAAGTTTCACAGAATGATTCTGTGTAGTATTTAGTTGAAGATATTCCTTTTTGCACTATTACCCTCTTAGCGCTCCGAATGTCCTCTTGCAGTGACTACAGAAAGAGTGTTTCAGAACTGCTCCTTGAAAAGTAAGGCTCAACTCCGTTAGCTGAATGCAGAGAACAGAGAGAAGTTTCAGAGAATGATTCTGTGTAGTTTTTATTTGGAGATATTCCTTTTTCCACTATTACCCACTTAGCGCTCAGAATGTCCACTTGCATTTTCTACAGAAAGAGTGTTTCAGAACTGCTGAATCAAAAGTATGGTTTAACTCAGTTAGCTGAATGCACAGATCAGAAAGAAGTTTCACAGAATGCTTCTGCGTAGTTTTAATTTGAAGATATTCTTTTTCCCAATATAGGCCTCTTAGCGCTCAGAATGACCAATTGCAGTTTTAACAGAAAGAGTGTTTCAGAACGGCTCAAAAAAAAGGAAGGTTCAAATCTGTTAGTTGAATGCACAGAACAGAAAGAAATTTCACAGAATACTTCTGTGTAGTTTATATTAGAATATATTCCTTTTTCCACTATTACCCTCTTAGCGCTCCTAATGCACACTTGCATTTTCTACAGAAATAGTGTTCAGAACTGCTAAATCAAAAGTATTGTTTAACTCTGTTAGTTGAATGCACAGATCAGAAGCAAGTTTCACAGAATGCTTCTGTGTAGTTTTTATTTGAAGTTACTCCTTTTTCCAATATAGGACTCCTAGTGCTCAGAATGTCCAATTGCAGTTTCTAGAGAAAGAGTGTTTCAGAACTGCTCAATCAAAAGCAAGGTTCAACTCTTTTAGTTGAATGCACGGAACAGAAAGAAGTTTCAGAGAATGCTTCTGTGTAGTTTATATTTGAATATATTACTTTTTCCACTGTTACCCTCTTAGCATTCCGAATGTCCACTTGCATTTTCTACAGAAGCAGTGTTCAGAACTGCTCAATCAAAGATATGATCTAACTCTCTTAGTTGAATGCACATATCAGAAAGAAGTTGCACAGAATGCTTCTGTGTAGTTTTTATTTGTAGATACTCCTTTTTCAAATATAGGACTTTTAACGCTCACAATGTCCAATTGCACTATCTACAGAAAGAGTGTTTCAGAATTGCTCAATAAAAAGTAAGGTTCAACACTGTTAGTTGAATGCACGGAACAGAAAGAAGTTTCAGAGAACGCTTCTGTGTAGTTTATATTTGAATATATTTCTTTTTCCAATATTACCCTCTTAGCGCTCCGAATGTCCACTTGCATTTTCTACAGAAGCAGTGTTCAGAACTGCTCAATCAAAAGTATGGATTAACTCTGTTAGTTGAATGCACAGATAAGAAAGAAGTTTCACAGAATTATTTTGTGTGGTTTTTATTTGAAGATATTACTTTTTCCTATATAGGACTCTTAGCTTTCAGAATGTGCAATTGCAGTATCTACAGAAAGAGTGTTTCAGAACTGCTCCATCAAAGGTAAGGTTCAACACTGTTAGTTGAATGCACCGAACAGAAAGAAGTTTCAGAGAATGCTTCTGTGTAGTTTATATTTGAAGATATTCCTTTTTCCACTATTACTCTCTTAGCACTCCGAATGTCCACTTGCATTTTTCACAGAATGAGTGTTTCAGAACTGCTCAATCAAAAGTATGGTTTTACTCTATTAGCTGAATGCACAGATCAGAAAGAAGTTTCACAGAATGCTTCTGTGTGGTTTTTATTTGAAGATAGTCCTTTTTCCAATAGAGACCGATTAGCGCTCCTAATATCCAATTGCAGTTTCTACAGAAGGAGTGTTTCAGAACGGCTCAATCAAAAGTAAGGTTCAACACTTTTAGTTGAATGCACAGAACAGAAAGAAGTTTCACAGAATGCTTCTGTGTAGTATTTAGTTGAAGATATTTATTTTTGCACTATTACACTCTTAGCGCTCCGAATGTCCTCTTGCAGTTACTACAGAAAGAGTGTTTCAGAACTGCTCCTTGAAAAGTAAGGCTCAACTCCGTTAGTTGAATGCAGAGAACAGAAAGAAGTTTCAGAGAATGCTTCTGTGTAGTTTTTATTTGGAGATATTCCTTTTTCCACTATTACCATCTTAGCACTCAGAACGTCCAGTTGCATATTCTACAGAAAGAGTGTTTCAGAACTGCTCAATCAAAAGTATGGTTTAACTCAGTGAGCTGAATGCACAGATCAGAAAGAAGTTTCACAGAATGCTTCTGCGTAGTTTTTATTTGAAGATATTCTTTTTCCCAATATAGGCCTCTTAGCGCTAAGAATGACCAATTGCAGTTTTAACAGAAAGAGTGTTTCAGAATGGCTCAAACAAAAGTAAGTTTCAAGTCCGTTAGTTGAATGCACAGAACAGAAAGAAGTTTCACAGAATACTTCTGTGTAGTTTATATTTGAATATATTCCTTTTTCCACTATTACCCTCTTAGCGGTCCGAATGTCCACTTGCATTTTCTACAGAAAGAGTGTTCAGAAATGCTCAATCAAAAGTGTGGTTTAACACTGTTAGTTGAATGCACAGACGAGAAAGAAGTTTCACAGAATGCTTCTCTTTAGTTTTTATTTGAAGATATTCCTTTTTCCAATATAGGACTCTCAGCGCGCAGAATGCCCAATTGCAGTATCTACAAAAAGAGTGTTTCAGAACTGCTCCTTCAAAAGTAAGGCTCAACTCTGTTAGTTGAAAGCAGAGAACAGAAAGAAGTTGCAGAGAATGCTTCTGCGTAGTTTTTATTTGGAGATATTCCTTTATCCACTATTACCATCTTAGCGCTCCGTATGTCCACTTGCATTTTCTACAGAAAGAGTGTTTCAGAACTGCTCAAAGGTATGGTTTAAATCTGTTAGATGAATGCACAGATCAGAAAGAAGTTTCACAGAATGCTTCTGCGTAGTTTTTATTTGAAGATATTCTTTTTCCCAATATAGGCCTCTTAGCGCTAAGAATGACCAATTGCAGTTTTAACAGAAAGAGTGTTTCAGAATGGCTCAAACAAAAGTAAGTTTCAAGTCCGTTAGTTGAATGCACAGAACAGAAAGAAGTTTCACAGAATACTTCTGTGTAGTTTATATTTGAATATATTCCTTTTTCCACTATTACCCTCTTAGCGCTCCGAATGTCCACTTTCATTTTCTACAGAAAGAGTGTTCCGAACTGCTCAATCAAAAGTATTGTTTAACTCTCTTAGTTGAATGCAGAGATCAGAAAGAAGTTTCACAGAATGCTTCTGTGTAGTTTCTATTTGCAGATACTTCTTTTTCAAATATAGGACACTTAGCGCTCAGAATGTCCAATTGCAGTATCTACAGAAAGAGTGTTTCAATATTGCTCAATCAAAAGTAAGGTTCAACTCTGTTAGTTGAATGCACGGAACAGAAAGAAGTTTCAGAGAACGCTTCTGTGTAGTTTATATTTGAATATATTGCTTTTTCCACTATTACCATCTTAGCGCTCCGAATGTCCACTTGCATTTTCTACAGAAGCAGTGTTCAGAACTGCTCAATCAAAAGTATGGTTTAACTCTGTTAGTTGAATGCACAGATCAGAAAGAAGTTTCACAGAATTCTTTTGTGTGGTTTTTATTTGAAGATATTCCTTTTTCCAATATAGGACTCTTAGCGTTCAGAATGTCCAATTGCAGTATCTACAGAAAGAGTGTTTCAGAACTGCTCGATCAAAACTAAGGTTCAACACTGTTAGCTGAATGCACCGAACAGAAAGTAGTTTCAGATAATGCTTCTGTGTAGTTTATATTTGAAGATATTCCTTTTTCCACTATTACCCTCTTTGGACTCCGAATGTCCACTTGCATTTTATACTGAAAGTGTGTTTCAGAGCTGCTCAATCAAAAGTATGGTTTAACTCTGTTAGCTGAGTGCACAGGTCAGAAAGATGTTTCACAGAATACTTCTGTGTGGTTTTTATGTGAAGATAGTCCTTTCTCCAATAGAGGCCGCTTAGCGCTCCTAATATCCAATTGCAGTTTCTACAGAAAGAGTGTTTCAGAACGGCTCAATCAAAAGTAAGGTTCACCTCTTTTAGTTGAATGCACAGAAGAGAAAGAAGTTTCACAGAATGCTTCTATGTAGCATTTAGTTGAAGATTTTCCTTTTTCCACTATTACCCTCTTAGCGCTCCGAATGTCCACTTGCAGTATCTACAGAAATAGTGTTTCAGAACTGCTGAATCAAAAGTAAGTTTCAGCACTGTTTGTCGAAAGCACGGAACAGAAAGAAGTTTCATAGAATGCATCTGTGTAGTTTATATTTGAAGATATTCCTTATTCCACTATTACCCTCTTAGCGCTCCGAATGTCCACTTGCATTTTATACAGAAAGAGTGTTTCAGAACTGCTCAATCAAAAGTATGTTTTAACTCTGTTAGCTGAATGCACAGATCAGAAAGAAGTTTCACAGAATGCTTCTGTGTAGTTTTTATTTGAAGATATTCTTTTTCCCAATATAGGCCTCTTAGCGCTCAGAATGTCCAATTGCAGTTTCTACAGAAAGAGTGTTTCAGAACGGCTCAACCAAAAGTAAGGTTAAACTCTGTTAGTTGAATGCACAGAACAGAAAGAAGTTTCACATAATGCATCTGTGTAGTTTATATTTGAAGATATTACTTTTTCCACTATTAGCCTCTTAGCGCTCCGAATGTCCACTTACATTTTCCACAGAAAGAGTGTTCAGAACTGCTCAATCAAAAGTATGGTTAACTCTGTTAGCTGAATGCACAGATCAGAAAGAAGTTTCACAGAATGCTTCTGTGTGGTTTTTATTTGAAGATAGTCCTTTTTCCAATATAGGCCGCTTAGCGCTCCTAATATCCAATTGTAGTTTCTACAGAAGGAGTGTTTCAGAACGGCTCAATCAAAAGTAAGGTTCAACTCTTTTAGTTGAATGCACAGAACAGAAAGAATTTTCACAGAATGCTTCTGTGTAGTATTTAGTTGAAGATATTCCTTTTTGCACTATTACCCTCTTAGCGCTCCGAACGTCCTCCTTCAGTTACTACAGAAAGAGTGTTTCAGAACTGCTCCTTGAAAAGTAAGGCTCAATTCCGTTAGTTGAATGCAGAGAACAGAAAGAATTTTCAGAGAATGCTTCTGTGTAGTTTTTATTTGGAGATATTCCTTATTCCATTATTACCATCTTAGCGCTCAGAATGTCCACTTGCATTTTCTACAGAAAGAGTGTTTCCGAACTGCTCAATCAAAAGTATGGTTTAACTCAGTTAGCTGAATGCACAGATCAGAAAGAAATTTCACAGAATGATTCTACGTAGTTTTTATTTGAAGATATTCTTTTTCCCAATATAGGCCTCTTAGCGCTAAGAATGACCAATTGCAGTTTTAACAGAAAGAGTGCTTCAGAACCGCTCAAACAAAAGTAAGGTTCAACTCTGTTAGTTGAATTCACAGAACTGAAAGAAGTTTCACAGAATACTTCTGTGTAGTTTATATTAGAATATATTCCTTTTTCCACTATTACCCTCTTAGCGCTCCTAATGTCCACTTGCATTTTCTACAGAAAGAGTGTTCAGAAATGCTCAATCAAAAGTATGGTTTAACTCTGTTAGTTGAATGCACCGATGAGAAAGAAGTTTCACAGAATGCTTCTGTGTAGTTTTTATTTGAAGATATTCCTTTTTCCAATATAGGACTCTCAGCGCACAGAATGTCCAATTGCAGTATCTACAGAAAGAGTGTTTCACAACTGCTCCTTCAAAAGTAAGGCTCAACTCTGTTAGTTGAAAGCAGAAAACAGGAAGAAGTATCAGAGAATGCTTCTGCGTACTTTTTATTTGGTGATATTCCTTTTTCCACTATTACCATCTTAGCGCTCCGTATGTCTACTTGCATTTTCTGCAGAAAGAGTGTTTCAGAACTGCTCAATCAAAGATATGGTTTAAATCTGTTAGCTGAATGCACAGATCAGAAAGAAGTTTCACAGAATGCTTCTGTGTATTTTTTATTTGAAGATATTCTTTTTCCCAATATAGGCCTCTTAGCACTCAGAATGTCCAATTGCAGTTTGTACAGAAAGAGGGTTTCAGAACGGCTCAATCAAAAGTAAGGTTCAACTCTGTTAGTTAACTGCACAGAACAGAAAGCAGTTTCACAGAATGCTTCTGTGTAGTTTATATTTGAATATATTCCTTTTTCCACTATTATCCTCTTAGCGCTCTGAATCTCCACTTGCATTTTCTACAGAAAGAGTGTTTCAGAACGGCTCAATCAAAAGTAAGTTTCAACTCTTTAGTTGAATGCAAAGAACAGAAAGAAATTTCACAGAATGCTTCTGTGTAGTATTTAGTTGAAGATATTCCTTTTTCCACTCTTACCCTATTAGCGCTCCGAATGTCCACTTGCAGTTTCTACGGAAAGTGTTTCATAACTGCTCCTTCAAAAGTAAGGCTCAACTCTGTTAGTTGAATGCAGAGAACAGAAAGAAGTTTCATAGAATTCTTCTGTGTAGTTTTTATTTGGAGATATTCCTTTTTCCACTATTACAATCTTAGCGCTCCGAATGTCCACTTGCATTTTCTACAGAAACAGTGTTTCATAACTGCTCAATGAAAAGTATGGTTTAACTCTGTTAGTTGAATGCACAGATCAGAAATAAGTTTCACAGAATGCTTCTGTGTAGTTTTCATTTGAAGATATTCTTTTTCCCAATATAGGCCACTTAGCGCTGAGAATGTCCACTTGCAGTTTCTGCAGAAAGAGTGTTTCAGAACTGCTCTTTCAAAACTAAGGCTCAACTCTGTTAGTTGAATGCAGAGAACAAAAAGAAGTTTCAGACAATGCTTCTGTATAGTTTTTATTTGCAGATATTCCTTTTTCCACTATTACCATCTTAGCGCTCCGAATGTCCACGTGCATTTTCTAGAGAAAGAGTGTTTCAGAACTGCTCAATCAAAAGTATGGTTTAACTCTGTTAGCGGAATGCACAGATCAAGAAGAAGTTTCACAGAATGCTTCTGTGTAGTTTTTATTTTAATATATTCTTTTTCCCAATATAGGCCTCCTAGCGCTCAGAATTTCCAATTGCAATTTCTACAAAAAGAGTGTTTCAGAACGACTCAATAAAAAGTAAGGTGCAACACTGTTAGTTGAATGCACAGAACAGAAAGTAGTTTCACAGAATGATTCTTTGTAGTTTATATTTGAAGTTATTCATTTTTCCACTATTACCCCCTTAGCGCTCCCAATGTCCACTTGCATTTTCTACAGAAGCAGTGTTCAGAACTACTCAATCAAATTATGATTTAAATATGTTAGTTGAATGCACAGATCAGAAAAAAGTTTCACAGAATGCTTCTGTGTAGTTTTTATTTGCAGATACTTCTTTTTCAAATATAGGACACTTAGCGCTCAGAATGTCCAATTGCAGTATCTACAGAAAGAGTGTTTCAATATTGCTCAATCAAAAGTAAGGTTCAACTCTGTTAGTTGAATGCACGGAACAGAAAGAAGTTTCAGAGAACGCTTCCGTGTAGTTTATATTTGAATATACTAGTTTTTCCACTATTACCATCTTAGCGCTCCGAATGTCCACTTGCATTTTCTACAGAAGCAGTGTTAAGAACTGCTCAATCAAAAGTATGGTTTAACTCTGTTAGTTGAATGAACAGATCAGAAAGAAGTTTCACAGAATTCTTTTGTGTGGTTTTTATTTGAAGATATTCCTTTCTCCAATATAGGACTCTTAGCGTTCAGAATGTCCAATTGCAGTATCTACAGAAAGAGTGTTTCAGAACTGCTCCATCAAAACTAAGGTTCAACACTGTTAGCTGAATGCACCGAACAGAAAGTAGTTTCAGAGAATGCTTCTGTGTAGTTTATATTTGAAGATATTCCTTTTTCCACTATTACCCTCTTTGGACTGCGAATGTCCACTTGCATTTTCTACAGAAAGAGTGTTTCAGAGCTGCTCAGTCAAAAGTATGGTTTAACTCTGTTAGCTGAATGCACAGATCAGAAAGATGTTTCACAGAATACTTCTGTGTGGTTTTTATTTGAAGTTAGTCCTTTTTCCAATAGAGGCCGCTTAGCGCTCCTAATATCCAATTGCAGTTTCTACAGAAAGAGTGTTTCAGAACGGCTCAATCAAAAGTAAGGTTCAACTCTTTTAGTTGAATGCATAGAACAGAAAGAAGTTTCACAGAATGCTTCTGTGTAGTATTTAGTTGAAGATATTCCTTTTTCCACTATTACCCTCTTAGCGCTCCGAATGTCCAATTGCAGTATCTACAGAAATACTGTTTCAGAACTGCTCAATCAAAAGTAAGTTTCAACACTGTTAGTCGAATGCACGGAACAGAAAGAAGTTTCATAGAATGCTTCTGTGTAGTTTATATTTGAAGATATTCCTTTTTCCACTATTACCCTCTTAGCGCTCCGAATGTCCACTTGCATTTTATACAGAAAGAGTGTTTCAGAACTGCTCAATCAAAAGTATGGTTTAACTCTGTTAGCTGAATGCACAGATCAGAAAGAAGTTTCACAGAATGCTTCTGTGTAGTTTTTATTTGAAGATATTCTTTTTCCCAATATTGGCCTCTTAGCGCTCAGAATGTCCAATTGCAGTTTCTACAGAAAGAGTGTTTCAGAACGGCTCAATAAAAAGTAAGGTTCAACTCTGTTAGTTGAATGCACAGAACAGAAAGAAGTTTCACAGAATGCATCTGTGTAGTTTATATTTGAAGATATTACTTTTTCCACTATTAGCCTCTTAGCACTCCGAATGTCCACTTACATTTTCCACAGAAAGAGTGTTCAGAACTGCTCAATCAAAAGTATGGTGAACTCTGTTAGCTGAATGCACAGATCAGAAAGAAGTTTCACAGAATGCTTCTGTGTAGTTTTTGTTTGAAGATATTCTTTTTCCCAATATAGGCCCCTTAGCGCTCAGAATTTCCAATTGCAGTTTCTACAGAAACAGTGTTTCAGAACGGCTCAATCAAAAGTAAGGTTCAACCCTGTTAGTTGAATGCACGGAACAGAAAGTTGTTTCACAGAATGCTTCTGTGTAGTTTATATTTGAATACCTTCCTTTTTCCAGTATTACCCTCTTAGCGCTCCGAATGTCCACCTGAATTTTCTACAGAAAGAGTGTTAAAAACTGCTCAATCAATAGTATGGTTTAACTCTGTTAGTTGAATGCACAGATCGGAAAGAAGTTTCACAGAATTCTTCTGTGTATTTTTTATTTGAAGATATACCTTTTTCCAATATTGGATTCTTAGCACTCAGAATGTGCAATTGCAGTATATACAAAAATAGTGTTTCAGAACTGCTCAATCAAAGGTAAGTTTCAACACTGTTAGTCGAATGCACGGAACAGAAAGAAGTTTCAGAGAATTCTTCTGTGTAGTTTATATTTGCAGATATACCTTTTTCCACTATTACCCTCTTATTGCTCCGAATGTCCACTTGCATTTTCTACAGAAAGAGTGTTTCAGAACAGCTCAATCAAAAGTATGGTTATCTCTGTTAGCTGAATGCGCAGATCAGAAAGTAGTTTCACAGAATGCTTTTGTGTAGTTTTTATTTGAAGATATTCCTTTTTCCAATTTAGAACTCTTAGCCTCCCAAAGTGCTGGGATTACAGGCATGAGCCAGCGCGCCCCGCCCAGTCTCAGCTGCTATACAGTGTTTATAAATGTTCTTAATCAAGGGAATTTATATCGATCTAGTAGAATAAAATAAAATATTTGAGTTCTTAATTTCCTTTAATTAGGATAACCTTTTTCTTCAAGTGAAGAGAACGGCTTTGTTACGTATTTTTCTTAGGACAAGATAGACTGTATTTTCTAGCAGTTACGCATTTGTTATATATGATGATCTGGTTCTTGGAACATTCTTGAATCTAGTGTCTCTAAGGCAGGCGTGTACAGCAAGAAGTGAAGAACACAGAAATCAATGATGAAAGCATTAGAAGACAAGTGAGTTTGTCAGAACTGCAAAATATTGCTGAGCGTGGATTGCTCTGAAATCTGAAAACATTACTTGTGAATTGCTTCTATCCAAAATGCAGACACAATGCCGCGTGTTGGTTTACTTGTTTCCCATTTTTCAACCCCCTTTTCTAGGCAAAAACTGTCCAAACCATGCAGACCCACAGAATCGAACCGATGTCTCTAGATTCCTCCTCCTAGAACTCTCAGGGGATCCAGAACTGCAGCCAACCCTCGCCGGGCTGTTGCTGTCCATGTGCCTGGTCACGGTCCTGGGGAACCTGCTCATCATCCTGGCCATCAGCCCTGACTCCCACCTCCACACCCCCATGTACTTCTTCCTCTCCAACCTGTCCTCGCCTGACATGGGTTTCACCTCCGCCACGGTCCCCGAGACGATTGTGGACATCCAATCTCACGGCAGAGTCATCTCCTAGGCAGGCCGCCTGACTCAGATGTCTCTGTTTGCCATTTTTCGAAGCATGGAAGAGAGACACGCTCCTGAGTGTGATGGCCTATGACCGGTTTGTAGCCATCTGTCACCCTCTATATCATTCGGCCATCATGAACCCGTGTTTCTGTGGCTTCCTAGTTTGGTTGTCTTTTTTTTTTTTTTTTTTCTTCTCAGTCTTCTAGACTCCCAGCTGCACAACTTGATTGCCTTGGTAACGACCTGCTTCAAGGGTGCGGAAAATCCTAATTTCTTCTGTGACCCTTCTCAACTCCCCCACCTTGCATGTTGTGACACCTTCATCAATAGCATAATCATGTATTTTCCTGCTGCCGTATTTGGGTTCCTTCCCATCTCGGGGACCCTTTCCTCTTACTATAAAATGGTTTCCTCCATTCTGAGGCTGTCATCGTCAGGTGGGAAGTATAAAGCCTTCTCCACCTGTGGGTCTCACCTGTCAGTTGTTTGCTGGGTTTATGGAAGAGGCGTTGGAAGGGACCTCAGTTCAGATGTGTCCTCTTCCCCCAGAAAGGTTGCAGTGGCCTCGGTGATGTACACGGTGGCCACCCCCATGCTGAACCCCTTCATCGACAGCCTGAGAAACAGGGATAGTAAAGGTGTCCTGCAGCGGCCACACGGCAGCACGGCCCAATCTCCATATCTTTTTATCTGTTCCATTCCTTCTGTAGTGTGGGTTAAAAAAGGCAGTCAGGTCAAATAAGAATGATAACACAGGGTGAACACCCACTGTGACATTAGGAGTAATACCTCCTTAGGATATAAAAAACACTGTCACAGAGTATACACACGAGGGGTCCACCCACTGTGATATTAGAAGCAATATCTCCCTATAATATGAAGAACAATATCACAGGGTGATTTCATTCCGGATGTTGGTAATAAAACAATGATAAACATTAAGATTAATAACTAATATTAAAAATGGCATTAATAGTAATAATTCTAATCATGCATAATCCTCTCTTTAAAATAATCATTAATGATTAATAACGTTATACTATGAATTAATATTAGCATTGATAGTTATTAATGAGACTGATGTTTAATAATTCACAATATTATGACTCCTAATACCGCAGGAGGTGGACACCTGCCTGTGATATTGTTCCTAATATCCAGGGATGGAGAGCATGATATTAGTTTTAATATCGCAGTAGGTGTACACTCACCCTGTGACACTGATCCTAATATCCAGCGGGTAGAGTATGACATGACTGCAACATAACAATGAATGTACAGCCACCCGGTGATATTGCTCCTAACATTCACGGAAGAAGCGTATGACGTTACTCCCAATATCGCAGGGAGTGTCCACCCCTTTTGTGATATTGTTCCTAGTATCCCGAGGGGGAGAGGATGATAATAATTCCAGCATCGCAGGCTGTGTTCACCCACTCTGTGATATTGTTATTAATATCGCAGGGAGTAGAAACACCCCTGTGATACTGTTGTTAATCTTCAGGGAGGAAGAGGATGATGTTACTCGAATACAGACGGGTGTACGTCCTCTGTAGAAAGCCGGTGTACACCCGCCTGTGCAATAGTTGATAATTTCCAGAGGGGAAGATATTAGTCACAATACGGTAAACAGGCTGTGAGTCCACCACGGGTCCTAAGAGCCAGGGGGGCAGAGGGGCTGGCTCTCAGTCCCCACCTCGCGGGGGGCGCCTCGCCCCTCTGCCTCTCCCGCCCTGCATATTACGAAAAATATCACAGAGTGGGTGTACACCTCCTGCGATATGGGGGGTAATATCATCTTGTCTTCTTTTGGATAATAGGAACAATATCACACGGGTTTGTACACTTTCTGTGATATTGGGAGTAATATCAACCTCTCTGCCTTGGAATATTAAGAACAATGTCACAGAATGGATGTACACCCCCTGCGATATTGGGAGTAATAGCAGCCTCTCCTCTCCGTGGATGTTCGGAGTCATATCCCAGGGTGGCTGTACACCTCCTGCTGTATGCACCCTATTTGTAATCTTTTATCCCTCGCCCCCCTCCCTATTAAATAATAGACAAAAAATAATGGGTTTAGAATAAATGAGTTCAAACAAATTGTCAAACATGTGGGAAAATTGGAATCAGTTTCTGAGGAAAAGCAAAAAACTCAACAGAAATGCTCATAAAGCATCATCCCTCCATGGCTAGAGCTGCCAGGACACCAGAACACCCAAATCAGCTAGGGAAATTTTGTAGAAGTCCTAGATGTACTAACTGTTCTGTGAATACACAGAGATGTAATTATAACTGTTACCTGCATGTAGAGTAAAGATGAGAAGGGATTGGTCATGGTGGCAGCTACCTCAGGTGTTACAGAGCAGACGTGGTTCCAGGACAGTATGTGTCAGGGCAGAGGGGTCCTCGGAGGCTATTAGAAGTTGGTCATGGCACAGACATTGTAAGTCACATGGTCTCATTACTTTCAATGACGAAAGCAAAATTGCTTTTGCATCAGCCTAATACAACGGCCTGGCAAGAGCACAGGAAACGTCCCTGTGGTGTTAGATGGAGACCTCTGATGCAGCACAATTCCTTCATCCCCTTCTCCAAAACCCCCTCTTCCAATTCCACTGAAGAGAAAATCTGATGCAAATCTGGTGTAAGCAGGCTCAGATATATCTACCACTATAGATAGTAGAGGTGACTCACAAATCCAAGCCTATCAAATACATCACTAACAAATTACATGTTTAATTTTTTTTTGAAATTAGGGATCATGATATGAAAGTTATCAGAATCAAAACTGTCACTAATGTTTAAAAGGAAAACACCTGGACAAATAGATTCAGAGAAGGCCTTGAAGAGAGGGTTCTCATGCTTCTAGGCCTGATAACAAAAACTATCACAAAATACCACAAAAACCACAACCTTGCACAAAGGCCATAGCAACCTTACACAAAATACACTTCTGTGAGGACATCTATCCAGCAACCACCTGCCCAACCTTCAACTGACATCGACCTTGTTGTTGATCTGTATAGTTGAAGATAACTATATCGAAACAATTACATAAGCCTCTTCATTTTTCCTTTATTTGTTTCTACTCCCCCATGCTTCCAGGTTGATCGTTTTTCTGTTAAAGACCTTGTCTTCCTTCACCATTTGAATCTACATAGTTTCTTTTGTCAGGCATGTTCCCATTACAATGTCCTCCTCCCTAAGGTCTGTCTTTTTCCGTCAGAGAGCCTTTCTCTGTTTTCTAGGTTTACAATGAGAAGGGCTCTAAAGCATTTTTGTAAAACTTTTACTGTCTTCCTAGGAACAAATCATTGACTTTCAGTATTGATATTGACTTATTTACATTTCTGGGGATGAGGAATTAAAGATTTCACAAATTTTCTTCTTGAGAAGATCCAAGTTTTCACGTGAGCAAAACTGAATATGTAAATTGATATGTAAATTATGCTGCAGATAATATAGTCAAATGTTTACTTGTATTTAATTTGTTACACATGGAAACTGCATATGTGAGATAATATACTAAGAAATTATCACATTTAATGAAATGCTTTAATCAAATTCCCGATTGAATTTTTGATATCAATATCTTTTTCTTTGTTTAATCCATCTTTAGAGTGAACAGGGCTGTCTAGGCCAAAGTCCTCACTTCTATCTACATTGTCTGAGTTACAGAACTTTTTGAATTTATTATGTTGTCACAGGAAGTCTCCTATTGCTTGTTTAAAGGAGTCTCTCTCAATATGATGCAGAATCCAAAAGCCCTGAAAGGCGTATATCCTGAGTTTCTGTTACCGGAGCCAAAGGTTGCCAATTTCTTGTAGATCCTGCTACAGTTAAACTTCATTTAAGTAATCATTAAAAGCTGCATTTATTCCCTCACTTGAAATTTTGATTTCACACTATTAGGACTAATTCTCTAAGTCTTTGCTAAGTAATGTTCCTCCTTTTCTTGTAGCTTCACTCTGATGATCTCTATATGCAACATCAATTGACATAAAGTACATTCGGGGCAAGAGAGTTTCTTTAAATATTACTTCGTTATTCAAAATAATCACAAAAGCACTCATCGTAGGAAAACTTGTGAGGATTCATATATAGGGAAATACTTTTTCTAAGGCATAATTCTGTAAAGAAATTCACCTTAATTTGAATATATATGGGAAAATATCCTTGTTCACTAGTAGTCTATATTCACTGTTTTCTTCCCTCATAGACCAGCCAGTTCACTATTATTCTCCAAATGATATGTGCCTCTGTAGAGTCTAGGCTATCTGCATACCAAACTTTTCCCACAATTAGTTTTGAATTACACTGAATTCAATTCAAGGGGATGTCATTTATAAACATTGCAAATATGTACTGCACAAGGGATCTTAGAAATCATATGCATGGTTTGATCCATAAGCTCATATGAGCGTGCAATGTCAACTTCTTTCATGTTTTTTTTAAACCCACTTAAATTCTATTTTAAGCCACCATCTGTCTGTGCTCTTAGGGCGGTTAGCCTTAAATCATTTTAAGATGCTCCCCTCTAAGTAGTGTGATGATAGTGATAGAGATGTCACCAGTCAGGTGTCCTAGGAAACCGACTTGGAGTTGGAGATTTGCATGCAAGGAAGTTGAAATGGATATTCCCAACACCTGCGAAGAGTGAAAGCAATAGGATTGGGCAGAGCAGGAAGCTGGCTGGAATGCAATCACTATCATGGCCGCAGCCGGCTCTACAGGGATCTTGGTGAGTTTACCTAATGAGCTCAAATTGGAGCAAGCAAGCCAGGCCATTATATTTCTGTACCAAGCAGTTCTCGGATATGGGATGCCTGGAGAAGGGACATGAACTTGGATGAAGGAACTTTACTGTGCTCTGAGTGTTGTTGCCAGGAGTCAGCTGTCAACACTCCCAGGAGATGGGGAATTATGCTTTAGTCACTGAGGTGGCACCTTGTGCCAGACCACAGCCTTGTTAAACAGAGCCAGAATTTGGAGGATGGATGGTGGGTTTAACATTTGGGGCTTGATATATTGTCCCCACAAGCTGCTGCTGGTCTATTCCTTGTCCATTTCTGTGTGGCCTGTTTAGGCCCACCGGCTTCCTGCTTCTTCTTTACCATATCTGGAATGCAAAAGTCTACTCGTAATTTGGCCCATGGTCCCTTCTGCTTAGACATATCCTGGTAGCTATTTTTTTTAAAGATGACTATGCCTTCTAGAATATTTCTAAGAAACTGCCTACGTCACCACTGCTACCAAGAGGCCTTTGCTTTTTCCTCTTCTTAACTATGGGAAAGGAAGATAGGAGTGTAGGGAGGGAGTATTTTCTAACCTGGAAAAAACTCATTTTACCCTATATAATTTTTGTTAGCGAATTCCTTCTTTGCACTTACTCCACAATCTTTCCAAATTCTCCCAAATGCTCAAGCTTTTAAAGAACAAAAGACAGAAATGATAGCAGGTTATTATTTTTTCCACCAAACCTTTTGTTTCTATTCCTTTACGTCAATGAGCTTAGAATAACTGCTCCTGGAACTGGGAAAGCGACTTGGGAAAAGAAAGAAAAAAAAAGCTCTCAAAGTTTAACATCACAAAACATTATAGTCACTGTTATTTTATATTTATTTATTTATTTATTTATTTTTGAGGTGGAATCTTGTTCTGCCACCAGGCTGCAGTGCAGTGGTGCAATCTCAGCTCACTGCAACCTCCGCGTCTTGGGTTCAAACGATTCTCCTGCCTGAGCCTTCTGAGTAGCTGGGACTACAGTCGCCGCCACCACAGCCAGCTAATTTTTGTATTTTTAGTAGAGATGGGTTTCACCGTTTTAGCCAGGATGGTCTCGATCTCCTGACCTTGTGATCCACCCGCCTCGGCCTCCCAAGGTGCTGGGATTACAGGCGTGAGCCACCGCGCGTGGCCTTGTTATGTAATTTTTACATCATATACCCCCTGCGTTAGACCAAGAGCTTGTAAAAGCCAGAAGACATACACCATTTGTAGTTCAATTAGAGATGTTTACTGATAAAACTGATTCTTCAATCTGAGGGTGGTATTTGTAGTTACAGTAATGTAGATGACAATCTAAGTTATGTTCTATAAACTGTGTCACTGACATCTCAATCTACAGCTAACTTTAATTTTTTAGAAGCAGAGGAGTGGGTTGTATAGGTTTAGAAATACATCCATCAAGCTAGTTAAGTGAGATGGATTCAAACCTTCAACTCACTGGAATATTTACCAAATTGACTATTCATTCTCTAAAGGAGCCATATAAACAAGGTACTTTCTAAAATTCAAAATTATGTAAGGTTTTATTTCCTTTTTATGCTGTTATGAATTGGATTGTAGAGGTTATAAGGTGAAATAAGATTACTTTTACAGTAAAACATACAACACATTGTCACAAGAGGGCAGCCTTTGAACATGAATTGCTTCTCAGGCATCCTTGAAATTTTGAAAGTTACTTTAATTCACACAACTAAATAATAAAACACTACAGAGGATCAAAGAAGATACTTTGACTTATGCATATTGTTACTTTTTTATTACTGCTAGTGGAAGACGTAATCTATAAGGAAGGCAAGGGCTGAATTTGTTTTATGTAAAAAGACAAATTTCTTTGGGTTGTAGTTTTCAAACATCAAGATAGTAGGTCAATGTCTAAATGAGTGTATCAAAGTTCTCACGCTAGCACATGTAAGTCCACCTCTTATCTACCCAAAATTCTAACCAAGCAAAGGCAAGGTGGAAGAACCAGACAAATGTAAGTGCCTAGGATACATAAATGCCACTGGATTTTATGTTTTTAATTTTCAATCTCCCAAGTTTCACTAAGAGACATGTTATTTGGGGAGGTTGCTAAAGTGTAATTGCATGATGTCTCTGTGTACGGTTGGTCTGGACCTCTCTCTGTCCAGTGGTTGCCCTCAACTGGTTAGAGCCACTTCTCTAAAGATCATGCTTACGTCCCTGGAGCAGTCCACAGCACTATCAATGTCTGACCTCCACCTTGTTCCAATTAAGATTTCTGTACTCACTGAATTGGAAAACATACAGGTGTTTCCTGCCTGGTCACTTGTGGTTTTACAACACTCTCCCCCTCCCCACCACTGCCCCAGGTGATTTTGATGCCAGCCAAAGTGTGAGAACTACTGGCAGCTGCTGGCAGAGAGCAACAAAGGCCCAAACCCTCTACGCGATTTCAAGACCCGTATCTGCTTTTCAGCTCTATGTCCTTCTCCTTCTCACAGCTGAGCCCACGCCTCCTCCCTCAGCACTTGCAGGCTATGCTGTCCAGCCTGTGTCCAGGATCAGTCCTGACGTAAGGCACGTGGGGTTTAAGGAGTTCTCTCTTCAGTCTTGTTTCTGCACCATCTCTGACAGTTATATTCTAGTTGTAATCATGGGGCTTCCTCCTTTTGTTTCCAGCCCCATGCTCGTTTTCTCTATCACATTCTACCTTGTAATAACCTAAATCTTCTGGTGGGCAAGCTTCTTCCTCAATCCAATTTGTGTTTATGAGTTCCTGCTTTGGGGATTGGCTTAGTGATCCAAGTATTGCTACTGCCTTGAATGCGGAGACTGCATCCTTCTGTCTGGATTTCTTGAGTTTCTGGATCGTAAACCTTATTAGGGCCCCTTTTTCCTAGAATTGGAGCCTCTACTTTGTTCTTGCTACTTTAGTTCACCCAGAAAGCGCGATCTCTGCCTAAATTTCAAAGTGTTGGCTAGTTTAAATATCCTTTTGTGAGACTTTTGTCTTCCTTAGGGGTGATTTTTTCATCTTAAATACAATTGCTAATCCTTTTATCTTGAATGTAATTGAAATAATTTAATCTGTGTTACCAGCAACAAGAACCCCTTTTATGAGATGGAGAAGGCAGGTCAGTCTCATAACATGTGTCCCCCTCTGTGTGTTGAATTTATGTCAGAGCCAGGCTCTTTCCTACCTGATGTCTCTCACCAAATTCCAGTGTTTATGTCCTAGGAGGTGCCCAATAAATTCTAGAGTTGCTACAAGTTGTAATTTTAGAGAAATTAAATTAAGTTTCTTAATTTTTTGCGTAAATTAAGCAACTTAATTGAATTTCTCTAAAATTAAGCCCAAAGCAAGTAGAATTAGATTATATACAACCTAATCAACTTTTTTTTTTTTTTTTTCTGAGGATGACCAAGATTTGGGCTTCAGTGACAACAGTTGTCCCCTAAATATTAATACACAAAATCTGGAATCACCAGTACAATGTTGAATGGAGGTGACGAACACACACATCCTTTTCTTGTCCTAATCTGTGTGGTTTAAACATTGACGCTTTCACCATTAAATATAATATTGTTTATATGTTTTGTTGTGGATGCTTTCCATCACTTCGAGAAAATTTCTTTTTCTAGCTTGCTGAGAGTTTTTTCTTTTTTTAATCAGCAATAGATATTTCTCCAAATGAAATATCCAAATGACCAACAGGTACATGAGAAAAATGCTCAGCATCACTAATCATCAGGGAAATGCAAATCAAAACCAAAGAGATTTTGCCTCAAGCCTGTTAGAATGGTCTTATTAAAAGAAAAAGATAATGAGTGTTAACAATGGGGAGAAATTGGAACACTTGTACAGTGTTTCTGGGAATGTAAAACTGTGCAGCCTCTATGGAAAACAGTACGGTGGCTCCTCAAAAAAATTAAGAAAGTAGAACTACTATATGATCTGGCAATCTCACTTCAGGTTATTTATCTGAAAGGATTGAAATTGGGATGATTCTCTGATTCTCAGGCTCATTGCAGCATTATTTACACAAATCAAAATATGGGAATAAGGTTAATATCTATTGGCAGATCAATAGATAAAGAAAATGTGGTATATTCATGCAACGGAGTATTATTCAGCTTTAAAAACAGAAAGCCCTGCAATATGCAATATGGATGAACCTAGAGGACATTAATGCTAAGTAAAGGAAATCAGTCACAGAAGGACAAACTGTGTGATTCCACTTGTATAAAGTATCTAAGATAGCCAAATTCATTAGAATCACAGATTAGAATGGTGACAGCTCTTTAAGCTGAAATAAGTTTTGCATTCCTGGGTTTCGTAGTTTTGGTATCAGAATTCTGACTCATAAAACAAGTTTGGAATTTCCCCCTTCTTTATTTCTGAAATAATTTCAACATTTTATTTTTTTTAAATGTTTGAAAGAATTCACCAGCAAAACTCTTTGGATCTGGAGTTTGCTTATTTTTTTTATTTTCTTTAGTTTTATGTTTTTATGTGCAAGTATTTGACAATTAATTACTTTAATAATCGTCAATTCTTATGTTCCATTTAATCTTGTGAATTTTTTATAAGTTTTTTTCCAAGGAATTCACCCTTTCATCCAAGTAATGAAAATTGGTATAAAATGTTTCACAATATTCCATTATCTTGTTAATGTCTCTTGCTTCTACAACTGTACAATCTCATTAATCCCTGATATTTATAATTTGCGTTTTCTTTCTTTCTCACAGAACTAACTTTTGGCCATGTGAATTTTCTCCTGTGTCTGTTTTCTGTCTCATTGATTTCTAATTTCTGTTTTATTTCCTTTCTTCTACTTTGTTTGGACTTAATTTGCTCTCTTGTTTTAGATTTTCTTTTTAAGGTAGAAAATTAGTTCACTTGTTTTGAAATTCTCTTTTTTAGAATAAGCATTTATACAAAAACTTTACTCTGGGTCTGCTTAACTTTATCCCACACATTTTGAGATAGTATACTTTTATTTTTATTCAGTTCAATGTATTTTAAGGTGTTTCTCATGATTTCTTCCTTGAGCTAAAGGGCATTTTAAGGTGTATTTAAATCTTCCAGTAGTGTAGACTTTCCTGGGTAGCTTGTTTTTACCCATTTCAACTCATTTTCATTATGGTCAGAAAGCATACTTTCTATGATTACAGTGTTTTGAAACTTCTTGAGGGATATTTTGTGGTCTATAGTCTATTGATAAATGTTTCACGTGTAGCATAATAGAACATATATTCTATCGTCTTGGTCAACATTGATTAGGTCAAGCTGTTGTCAAAATTATTTTATCTTAACTTTAGTTATTCTATCAGTTAGCAGTATAGCACTATGTCTTCATATGTACTCGACATTTTATCATTATGAAATAACTTTTTGTTTTAATATTGCTTGTTTGGAGGTCTACTTTTTCTTCTATTAATATAGCCACATAAGATTTCTTGTGCTTGTTTTTTCCATGGTATACTTGGAAATTATTTTACTCTCAGCTTATCTATATCATACTATTTGGCATGCATCTCTTATAGGTACTTTTATTAATGTCTATTGGCAGATGAATAAAGATAATGTGGTATATTCATACAACAGAATATACTTATGGACAATCTGTGTTTTATTTGGAGTATTTAAATTACATTTGAAATAATTATTGATAAGGTTGGATTTAAGCCTGCTATTTTGCTTTTTTTTTCTTTTTTTCTTTTTTGTTTTTTTTTAGACGGAGTCTCGCTCTGTCGCCCAGGCTGGAGTGCAGGGGCGCGATCTCAGCTCACTGCAGGCTCCGCCTCCAGGGTTCACGCCATTCTCCTGCCTCAGCCTCCCGAGTAGCTGGGACTACAGGTGCCGCCACCACGCCCGGCTAATTTTTTGTATTTTTAGTAGAGACGGGGTTTCACCGTGTTAGCCAGGATGGTCTCGATGTCCTGACCTCGTGATCCGCCCGCCTCGGCCTCCCAAAGTGCTGGGATTAAAGGTGTGAGCCACCGCGCCCGGCCTATTTTGCTCTTATGTTCTATTTGTTCCGCCATTTTTTGCTCCTCTGTTCTTTCTTTCATGCCTTTTTATATTAACTGAACAATATTTGGCGTTCCATTTCAATTCCTTTATTGGCATTTTAGAAGAATGTCTTCATATGATGTGGTGCTCCTCTAGGGATTATAATCAGCATCCTGGTCTTATCGCAGTCCACTTACTCTTAACAGTCAACGATTTCATGTAACATAAGGAAATGTTGCAGCAAAATTGTTAGGTTTAGTCTCCTGTCAGAGCTATTAATTTAGAATAGTTTACATACATTATCAACAGTACACTTAATTTTTTATTTAAACCATCAGTTGTTTGTTATAAAACTAAAAGAAAAAAGCCTTAGTTTTTCATGTTGATGCACTTGCCATTCCTAGAGCTTCTCCTTGCTTCCTGTAGTTCAGAATTTCCATCTGTTGTTATCTTTCTTTAGCCTGAAAAATTTCCGTTTGCATTTCTTGTATTTAGGTCTGCTAATGACAGATGTTCGAAGCTTTCTTTTATCTGAATAAATCTTTATTTTCTCAAGAATTACTATTTCTAGTTATAGAATTTGGACTTGACAGGTTTTTTTTTTTTTTTGAAGATGTGGTTTCATTGCTTTTTAAACTGTCATTTCTGATGACAGGTCATCTGTCTATTTGTTTCCATGTATGTACATTATTTTTCTCCCTCCCTTTAGCTACTTTCAAGATTTACTCATTTTTTGCCCAGTGGTTTGACTATGATATGTCTGCATTTGGTTCTTTATTTTTATTCTGTTCTTTGAGTTTCTTAAACCTGTAAGTTGATATATGCTGACAATTAGGAAAACTTTTGGTCTTTACTTTTTCAAATAGCTTTTTCTGTCTCATTTTCTCCTTCTCTACTCTTTCTAGGACTCCAATTATATTAGTTCTAGACTGGCCCTATTTTTATTATTTTTCTTCCTCTGTGTTCTTAACTGTATTGGGAAATTGTTCTTGATCTGTTTTTAAGTGCACTGATAGTTTTTTTCTGCCATCTTTAATTTACTGGTATGTGCGTACGATGTCATTTTTATATAAGATATTCTGTCCCTCAGTTCTAAAATTTGTCCCATTATTTCTTTATCGTTTTTACTTCTCTGTTGAGATTCTCCATATATTCACTCTTATGACCGTCTATTCCTTAAATCCTTGAATATGCTTACAATAGCTTATTTTAAATTTCTTATCTTCTAATCCCAGCGTGTGGGCCATTTCAATGTCTTAATCCATTTTTTACTTTTTTTTCTTATGCGTCATAATTTCCCGGTTCTATGTCTAGACAGGTTAAATTATATGTTAGATTATGTGGATGATATTTTGTAGAGATAGGTTCTTTTATTTTCCTTTGAAGAGCGACTCTTTTCTAATATTAGTCTTCTTTGTGTAGTCAAACACCAAACTTTTACTCCTGAGCTATATGCAATGGTTGAAATATCTGCTCTGTACTAGCAATTTAGCTGTTGTTTTCTGCTGGATTCTATGGAGTCTCTTTTTATCAATGTGAAATGTAGCAGCCGTCATATATCTGAATGTAGTTTAAGTGCTGATTTTAGATTTTTACTCTGTGACATTCTCCTCTGTGACTTTCACTTGTGTGAGATTTCCTCCCATGTCACTCTAATTTCCCAGTTCTTCTTTTCTGTCAGCCTGGAACTCTGTGCACTTATTCCTCAAGCTAGTAAAACTCACTGCTTTACTCGTAGACATGCAATTTTGCACAGACCAGGGAGTGTCATCATGTGTGAAGCTGCATTGATGCAAATTTAAATCATTGGAATTTTTCTTTATTCAATGGTTAAAAACTTCATCAGTGATCAAATATTCTACTATTTCTGCCTATTTTCTGTTTCTTATTACCATCAAATGTGTATTTATTTTTTTTAGAGTTTACAGTTTTTTTTTCCCTGCATTTGAGTTAGACATGAGCTACTACCACATTTTGTAATTCAAACTTTTTGTCTAACAGTGTTTTAAAAAACTCTTTCTTTGGAGGGAATTCTCAAATTTCTAAATACTCTACAAACATTAGGATTGGGGCTCAAATTCCCAGTTTCCCTTGTAGCCAGATGTGCCTATGAAACATGGCCTCAGCTAATTAAGCATACCCAGATATTTGAAAGTAAGAAAAGTGTTAAGAGGAACTATAGATATCATTTTAGTTGATGCAAGAATGGAAAAAGAAAAACCAACTTTCACTGGTGAACTTTGTCTTCAATTATTGTTTTCCTGTGGGAAGTGGCTAATTTTCTGGCCTAGAGGTGGAATTGGTGTGTTGGTAACAATTGATTTGATGATAACCTGCGTTCATCTTTTTAAAATTGCTGATCCACCATTGTTTCTGGTCCTGTTTTATACTTATGCAGTGTATAATCTCTCATGCAAAATTTAGTTCTTTGTTTCTCAGCTTAAACTGGATTTTGATGAGCAGTTTTCACCTTCAAATGAAAGAAACGGCTTTGTTTGATGTTACACAAAAATAACAACAAGAGGGAATTAAAGAAATACGTTTGTCACCTTGTGACACTACATAAATGAAACTTTGAAAATTCAACAATTCTGCTTTATAAGAAAATATAAAGTTTCTACTGTTTTTCTTTATTTTCAAAGCTATGTCATTAAATGAAATTTCTGCCTCATGGAAGATTTTTAGAACTATGTAACAATAACATACAGACCATCAGGAGAGAAATGAATAAAGATGGAAAGAAGTAGGCAATGTGTGGTCACGTAGATGGCGCACAGTTGTGTGCCTGGAGCCCTAATACATTTTACCATGGAATTTATACAATAAATGTTAGTTTCCTGTGAACCTGCTAATTAATATGACTTCTGCAAACATTTCATTAACCCGAACAGTTGAGGTTTCCTGTAGACAGACTGCACGTATTCTCATCTTTAACCTTTCCATAATGTTCTCTAATTAGAGATGTCACTGGTTCTCAAGAGCAAAAGAACAGCAGTAGCTTATAAAGTTACATTATTTGTTTTTTACTAATATGTAAAGTGATTTTGTCTTTCATTTCACCTCTAGAGCTAATTATGTATTCTAGGTTAACAAAAATTCCAGATCATACCATCATGAGTTTAAACTTTACAATGAACTCGTTATTTCCATTTATTACTAGCCTGCATTATAGCAATATTTAGCTAATGAATTCTCAAAATAGTTCTTGAAAGGTGAAAGAGTGCCTCAAGTAAATGGTGTAATTATTTATTTCTCAGAATTTTAAATTCAGTGTTCTGTTTAATCTCAAAGGGATACCAATGAAGTTAGGGCGTAAGGACTCTGTGGTTAATAAATGGCAGGAATTAAAAAGGATTATTACATTTTTTCCTCATACTATGATGGCTACAATTTTTTAAAATAGTAGAAATGTTTAATTTTTAAAGGCTGCTAGTGTCTATTTTATGCAAAATGTGAGCTCCCCAGTTCAACCTGTTGTTTGAAATTTGACCAGCTTTTTCTTGCTCTTGTTCAGGACAGTTATTAAACAGTCCAGGCAGGCCTCCGGAGTTACATATATGTATGTGGCTCTGTGTGTATATATACACAGAAGTACAAGTAGCATATAATCAATTTACATAAGACTTTTGCTTTTGATGAAAATTCTTCTAAAAGTGAATATAAATTAATAGCATATGGAGCCTACAAAAATTGTCTAATAGGCAAGTAGTCAAAGATAATCTGTGAACAAAGAGTTTGCTAAAACATACTTTTTTTTTTACATGTAATAACATTGTATCGAAGGGTTTCCAGAATTACATAATGTTATAGGGCACTTATCCTGAGACACACAAAGGAGACAAGGGGTAGAGCTAGAATGGAAGGGAAAATAAAGGACAAATAGAGATAGATACTTAAGTGGAAATGTTTTTATAAGAAAATCATCAAACAGGTGGTAATTTTAAAACATGGCTTTTCCAGGCAGCAAATTTTCTGAATTTATTGCAAAAGAAGATAAATCACGTGTCTACGTAGATCATGCCAATGAAATGAACAATAAAGGTTACTTATTAGAATATTGAAAATGGTTGATAATAAATTATTTATATTTATGGTAAGAGCAATAAACTTGATTTTTAGGGGGTTCAATGACTTCCTGAAAATATCTTTCACAGATTTTCTCAGAGTGTCTAATTGGCAAAAGCACAGCTCCAAATAGCTCTTTCTGTCAATGTCTACAGAACATTTACAGTTTGATATCTGAAAGTTACCATTTCTACTGATCTTACAAATTTGTAAAATGAATGCCCACCAGGACAAAATATTAAGTGATAAAATTAATTGGATCCTACAAGCGAAAATCTAGGCAAGGAAAGGCTTCTTCCTTCTTAATGAATGATTTTTATGTCTCTTTATTCATGTCCTTCTACGTAGAGCAACACTCTGCAGACCTTCTTTTGAGGCATTTCACCACCAGAGTAAGTGTGATGTATGACTAATTAGTCCACCCACAGGGGGCTGGTGAAATTATATTGGAAGTTATTTCCTAACTGGCATATCTTGGAGTAAAATTAATCTAATAACAGCTCTCATAAGAGAGCATAAGCTTAAAAGACCATTTTTCATTCAACTTTACCAAACAAAGTGCAAATTTAGGACTCCAGTTGTGAAGTTTGGTTGTGTGTGGATTGTACAGTGAAGGTACCAGTGGACAACAGTTGCTCATCAAGCAAGTTTATACAAAAGCTTTGGGACAAGTCCAACTCTAGATAAAATTCTAAAGGATTTCGTGCCTGTGTTCAGAGATCCTTTTTCTCTCTCCAAGGTAACCCACATATCAAAAGACATATGGGTTGTGGGTAGAACTTCCTAAAATTGCTGGTGAGAAGTGTGCCATGCATAAACATACTTCACTAGCTTGAATTTTCTATTAGTCTCACAGGCAACAATTACAATCCTGTATGTTGTTCTATCTCCACACACTCCTGTACATTGAAAGATCAAGTAACATCCCTGGTTAAGATGTGTACAGGTTACAAGACATGTCTAAATATATTCACCAAGAGGTTTATTATTTTCACAGTGGCATTCACTAAATCAGTTGTCAGTGCAGCAATACTCAAGGAATAAGCAGGGTCTTTACTTTATCAAAGTTTGGAGTCAACCCCAAGTTAGATCACTGAAGCACATAACTATAGATAAGGTCACTCAAAAGCACAAATCCAGGTTATAAATATTCAGTTGTCATTTATATGCATTTAGCAAATTGAATGCTGGGAATTGTAGCCCAGAAAATCAATGGACCTGGAACTATTGAAGAGGCATGCATGGCACCTGCACTTTGAATCTCTTCAGACTCAGGTTAAACAGGAGTCACCATAGCTCATGTATCCTGCAATAACCCTTCCTCATCGCCTTTTTATCTACGAACCTGCCCTTTTCAATGTTATCTATATGCCTGAAGGTATGAATACCCTTAATCTTGGTAAAAAATGGTACCACCCGTCAGCAAAATCTCACTGATCAGTGTCTATGTTACCTCACCGAGTTAGCCTTTTGTGTTGTTGTGGCCCAGGATGACAATGTTGACACAATCCAAACCAGTATTGGAAAGTTAATGTTGGATGCGTCTTTGACAATTGATGGAATGACCTGAAATCAAATGTGAGGCAGTGGAGACTCAAGAATGCTATTCAGGCAGTTAGTGATCTGTGGAGATACTAAATGAAATATCTGGAAGGAATTGTAATCTTGCAACTATGCTTTTATGTGTTTTTTGACATAAACAGTTTCTATTTATGATGGAGCTGCAGAGTGCATTTCCCATGAAGTTCCCTCAGTGTTAACTAACATAGTCATGTGTCACTTAATGACAGGGGTATGTCTGAGAAATGCATTGCTGGACAATTTTATTATTGTATGAACATCACAGAGTTTACTTACACAAACCTAGATACTATAGCTGATTACATACCTATGCTATATGGTATAGCCTATTCCTCCTAAGCTACAAACCTGTGCAGCATGTTACTGCACTGAGTACTGTAGGCAATTGTAACACAACAGTTAAGTATATCTATATGCTTACTTATATCTATACAGTAAGTGTATCTATACATGTCTAAACATAGAAGAGGTACAGTAAAAATACAGTGTTATGATTTTATTGCATCACTGTCATGTGTGTGCACCATCCTTGACCAAAATGTTATGTGATGTATGATTGTAACAAAAGAATTAATTAAAGATAATATTGAAGTGCCTATTGAAATTTCAATGAAGGAATGAATATTTATAAATTCTGATTGCCTTAAGTGGGAGTTGACTTTCTTCCGGTTTCCACGGTTGTTCTTGTGAAAGGGCACAGCTTTCCAAAGACCTGAAATCTCCGACAAATCTTGCAATTCTCTATTGCCTGCATCATGAAGGTCACCTGGTATCAAATGAAGCAAAATGGTAGACTATAAATACCTGTACTTTCTTGTCAGTTCCTAAACATAGCAAGCGTTGCTCTGTCTTGAACATTTCTGCGGTTATAAATTAGCCTTGGGTCATGATTGTCTGCCTTTTTATCATAGGCAAGATTTAATTTAGGAGATGTCCTTTAATGTGTTATGTGAATAGTAAGTGCCACTTATGAAGCCCTATTTTCTTCCAGTCATTTTAATTGTCGAATCTATCCAGTCAAGATGCATTGTTAGAGGCTTCACTGACGACACCGTCTGTGTGTGTGTGTGTGTGTGTGTGTGTGTCTGTGTACATACATATGATTGAGCAGGTTTTAATGTAAGTCAAAACAATCTCAAATTTCTTAGGACAATACAGCTTCCTTGGCCATTCCCTTGGAGCTCTGGGTTGAGGAGCTGGTGATGTGTGTTTCTTTTGCGTGTTCTACACGTTATCCCTATGCAGGCCTTCCTTGGGCTTGGTTTTGGAACCAGTGATGAGGAATATCATTAGAATTGTTGTGCTCAAAAAGATTCCTCCATTCTTCTGTATAAGCAATGGCAATTTTCCCAGACCAATATTTCTTCTTTTGAAATGGTAAATTTTGAATAGTAACAGGTTAGTATAATCCCATAAAATAACAAAGTTTGAGTTCTATGAACTGTGTTTTATGCTAAATAATCATCTACTCCTTGTATGAACTTTTTAATTTTTTTTGAGATGGAGTCTCACACTGTCGGGGAGGCTGGAGTGCAGTGGCATGATTTTGGCTCACAGCAATCTCCACCTCCCGGATTCACACCATTCTCCTGCCTCAGCTTCCTGAGTAGCTGGGACTACAGATGCTGCCACCATGCCTCGCTAAATGTTTTTTAAGATTAAGGGCAAAATCAAAGCTGCTCCCCTATATTATATACATAAACCAGAATGATTAAAGCAAGCTATTTATTTATTAGAAGCAAATACTCCAAATTTAGCATCTAAGACATGACAGCCTTTCAAAAGACATCAATTTACATTTTAGTGTCTATAGCTATGTTTGTATTCATGTTATTGGTGTCCGTAATATTTCACTAGATGTTCTGGGCAAATCGATAAATGAAAATAATGTATATGATAAGGAGAACAATCTAGGCCACCTGGAGACCCCTTACAACTCAGCTGGTGAAGCAGGAATGCCTGGGTGTAATAGTGAGCAACAACCTTTCAAACGTGTTGGGCAGTTTTCAGGCAGCGGAATATGTATGCCAAACCAGGCAGAAAGATAAGTGGAGGCCAGTTAAAAGATCAGGCTGTGATTACACGTTTTTTGTTTGTTTGTTTCTACTGAGGAAATATAACACTTACTTATTATTTTCTCCGTCTATCCCGCTATTTTGTCAAAACCTTTCATGTAAGTTACTACCAAACACTGGGTTATCCAAGATCTGTGGGTCATATTCAATATTTGCTTTTCCCTCCACTACTAACACATTTGATTCCCTTTGTAACTTTCTCCCGTTTCTCCTTTCAGCCTGTTTTCTCCAACCACACTGAGGTTATGAGCCTCCCTATGTACTCTCCCACCCTGTTTCATCTCATAGTGGAAAAACAAATATCTTCATATAAAACTACACAGAAGCATTCTGTGAAACTAGTTTCTGTTCCGTGCATTCAACTAACAGAGTTAAACCATATTTTTGATTGAGCAGTTCTGAAACACTCTTTCTGTAGAAAATGCAAGTGAACATTCGGAGCGCTAAGAGGGTAATAGTGGAAAAAGGAATATCTTCAAATATAAACTACACAGAAGCATTCTGTGAAACTTCTTTCTGATCTGTGCATTCAACTAAGAGAGTTGAAACTTATGTTTGATGGAGCAGTTCTGAAACACTCTTTCTGTAGAAACTGCAAGCAGACATTCGGAGCGCTAAGAGTCCTACAGTGGAAAAAGGAATATCTTCAAATAAAAACTACACAGAAGCATTCTGTGAAACTTCATTTCATTCTGTGCATTCAACTAACAGAGTTGAACCTTACTTTTGATTGAGCAGTTCTGAAACACTCTTTCTGTAGAAACTGCAAGTGGACATTAAGAGCGCTAATCGGCCTATAGTGGAAAAAGGAATATCTCCAAATAAAAACTACACAGAAGCATTCTGTGAAACTTCTTTCTGTTCCGTGCATTCAACTAACAGAGTTAAACCATACTTTTGATAGAAAGTTCTCTAACACTCTTTCTGTAGAAAGTGAAAGTGAACATTCGGAGCGCTAAGAGGGTAATAGTGGAAAAAGGAATATCTTCAAATATAAACTACACAGAAGCATTCTCTGAAACTCCTTTCTGTTCTGTACATTCAACTAACAGAGTTGAACCTTACTTTTGATTGAGCAGTTCTGAAACAATCCTTCTGTAGAAACTGCACGTGGACATTCGGAGCGCTAAGACGCCTATAGTGGAAAAAGGAATATCTTCCAATATAAACTACACAGAAGCATTCTGTGAAACTTCTTTTTGTTCTGTGCATTCAACTAACAGAGTTGAACCTTACATTTGATTGAGCAGTTCTGAAACACTCTTTCTGTAGAAACTGCAAGTTGACATTCGCAGCGTTAAGAGGTGTATAGTGGGAAAAAAAATCTTCAAATATAAATACACAGAAGCATTCTGTGAAACTTCTTTCTGTTCTGTGAATTCAACTAACAGAGTTAAACCATACTTTTAATTGAGCTGTTCTGAAACACTCTTTCTGTAGAAAATGCAAGTGGACATTCGGTGCGCTAAGAGGTTAATAGTGGAAAAAGGAATATCTTCAAATATAAACTAAACAGAAGCACACTCTGAAACTTCATTCTGTTCCGTGCATTTCACTAACAGAGTTGAACCTTACTTTTGATTGAGCAGTTCTGAAACAGTCTTTTTGTAGAAACTGCAAGTGGACATTAGGAATGCTAAGAGGTCAGTAGTGGAAAAAGAATACCTTCAATTAAAAACTACACAGAAGCATTCTGTGTAACTGCTTTCTGATCTGTGCATTCAACTAACAGAGTTAAACCACACTTTTGATTGAGCAGCTCTGAAACCCTCTTTCTGTGGTAACTGCAAGTGGACATTCAGAGGGCTAAGTGGCCTATAGTGGAAAAAGGAATATCTTCAAATAAAAACTACACAGAATTATTCTGTGGAACATCATTTTGTTCTGTGCATTCAACTAACAGAGTTGAACCTTACCTTTGATTGAGCAGTACAGAAACACTCCTTCTGTAGAAAATGCAAATGGACATTCGGAGCGCTAAGAGGGTAATAGTGGAAAAAGGAATATCATCAAATACAAACTACACAGAAGCATTCTGTGAAAATTCTTTCTGATCTGTGCATTCAACCAAGAGATTTAAACCATACTTTTGATTGAGCAGTTCTGAACACTCTTTCTGTAGAAAATGGAAGTGGACATTCGGAGCGCTAAGAGGGTAATAGCGGAAAAGGAATATCTTCAAATAAAAATTACACAGAAGCATTCTGTGAAACTTCTTTCTGTTCTGTGCATTCAACTAAAAGAGTTGAACCTTACTTTTGATTGAGCCATTCTGAAACACTCTTTCTGTAGAAACTGCAATTGGATATTCGGAGCGCTAAGAGGCCTATATTGGAAAAAGAACTATCTTCAAATAAAAACTACACAGAAGCATTCTGTGAAACTTCTTTCTGATCTGTGCATTTAGCTAACAGAGTTAAACCATACTTTTGATTGAGCAGTTCAGAAACACTTTTTCTGTAGAAAATGCAAGTGGACATTCGGAGGGCTAAGAGGGTAATAGTGGAAAAAGGAATATATTCAAATATAAACTACACAGAAGCATTCTGTGAAACTTATTTCTGATCTGTGCATTCAGCTAACAGAGTTAAACCATACATTTGATTGAGCAGTTCTGAAACACTCTTTCTGTAGAAAATGCAAGTGCACATTTGGAGCGTTAAGATGGTAATAGTGTAAAAAATGGTATCTCCAAATAAAAACTACACAGAAGCATTCTCTGAAACTTCTTTCTGTTCTCTGCATTCAACTAACAGAGTTGAGCCTTACATTTGAAGAAGCAGTTCTGAAACACTCTTTCTGTAGAAACTGCAAGTGGACATTCGCAGCGCAAAGAGGGTAATAGTGGAAAAAGGAATATCTTCAAATAAATCCTACACAGAAGCATTCTGTGAAACTACTTTCTATTCTGTGCATTCAACTAAAAGAGTTGAACCTTACTTTTAATTGAGCGGTTCTGAAACACACTTTCTGTAGAATCTGCAATTGGATATTCGGAGCGCTAAGATGCCTATATTGGAAAAAGGACTATCTTCAAATAAAAACTACACAGAAGCATTCTGTGAAACTTATTTCTGATCTGTGCATTCAGCTAACAGAGTTAAAGCATACTTTTGATTGAGCAGTTCTGAAACACACTTTCTGCAGAAAATGCAAGTGGACATTCCTAGCGCTAAGTGGGTAATAGTGGAAAAACGAATATCTTCAAATATAAACTACACAGAAGCATTATATGAAACTCCTTTCTGTTCCGTGCATTCGACTAACAGTGTTGAACCTTACTTTTGATAGAGCAGTTCTGAAACACTCTTTCTGTAGATACTGCAATTGGACAATCTGAGCGCTGAGGGTCCTCTATTGGAAAAAGGAATAGCTTCAAATAAAAAATACACAGAAGAATTCTGAGAAACTTCTTTCTGATCTGTGCATTCAACTAACAGAATTAAACCATACTTTTGATTGAGAAGTTCTGAACACACTTTCTGTAGAAAATGCAAGTGGACATTCGGAGCGCTAAGAGGGTAATAGTGGAAAAAGGAATATCTTCAATATAAACTACACAGAAGCATTCTCTGAAACTTCTTTCTGTTCCGTGCATTCAACTAAGAGAGTTGAACCTTACTTTTGATTGAGCAGTTCTGAAAAATTCTTTCTGTAGATACTGCAATTGGACATTCTGAGCGCTAAGAGTCCTATATTGGGAAAAGGAATATCTTCAAATAAAAACTACACAGAAGCATTCTGTCAAACTTTTTTCTTATCTGTGCATTCAACTAACAGAGTTAAACCATACTTTTGATTGAAGAGTTCTGAGCACTCCTTCTGTAGAAAATGCAAGTGGACATTCGGAACGCTAAGAGTATAAGAGTATAAAAAGGAGTATATTCAAATATAAACTACACAGAAGCGTTCTGTGAAACTTCTTTCTGTTCTGTGCATTCAACTAACAGAGTTGAACCTTACTTTTGATTGAGACGTTCTGAAACACTCTTTCTGTAGAAACTGCAATTGGATATTCGGAGCGCTAAGAGGCCTATATTGGAAAAAGGACTATATTCAAATAAAAACTACACAGAAGCATTCTGTGAAACTTCTTTCTGATCTGTGCGTTCAGATAACAGAGTTAAACCATACTTCTGATTGAGCAGTTCTGAAACACTCTTTCTGTAGAAAATGCAAGTGGACAATCGGAGCGCTAAGAGGGTAATAGTGGAAAAAGGAATATCTTCAAATATAAACTACACAGAAGCCTTCTCTGAAACTTCTTTCTGTTCCGTGCATTCAACTAACAGAGTTGAACCTTACTTTTGATTGTGAAGTTCTGAAACACTCTTTCTGTAGATACTGAAATTGGACATTCTGAGCGCTAAGAGTCCTCTATTGGAAAAAGGAATATCTTCAAATAAAAACCACACAGAAGCATTCTGTGAAACTTCTTTCTGATCTGTGCATTCAACTAACAGAGTTAAACCATACATTTGATTGCGCAGTTCTGAACACTCTTTCTGTAGAAAATGCAAGTGGACATTCGGAGCGCTAAGAGGGTAATAGTGGAAAAAGGAATGTCTCCAAATAAAAACCACACAGAAGCATTCTGTGAAACTTCTTTCTGATCTGTGCATTCAACTAACAGAGTTAAACCATACATTTGATTGAGCAGTTCTGAACACTCTTTCTGTAGAAAATGCAAGTGGACATTCAGAGCGCTAAGAGGGTAATAGTGGAAAAAGGAATATATGCAATTATAAACTACGCAGAGGCATTCTGTGAAACTTATTTCTGTTCTGTGAATTCAACTAACAGAGTTGAACCATACTTTTCATTGAGCCTTTCTGAAACACTCTTTCTGTAGAGACTGCAATTGGACATTCTGAGATCTAAGAGGCCTATATTGGGAAAAAGAATATCTTCAAATAAAAACTACACAGAAGCCTTCTGTGAAACTTCTTTCTGATCTGTGCATTCAGCTAAAACAGTTACAACATACTTTTGATTGAGCAGTTCAGAAACACTTTTACTGTAGAAAATGCAAGTGGACATTCGGAGCGCTAAGATTGTAATAGTGGAAAAAGTAATATCTCCTAATAAAAACTACACGGAAGCATTCCCTGAAACTACTTTCGGTTCTCTGCATTCAACTAACAGAGTTGAGCCTTACTTTTGAAGGAGCAGTTCTGAAACATTCTTTCTGTAGAAACTGCAAGTGGACATTCGGAGCGCTAAGAGGGTAATAGTGGAAAAAGGAATATATTCAAATATAAACTACACAGAAGCATTCTGTGAAACTTCTTTTTGTTCTGTGTATTCAACTACCAGGGTTGAACCTTACTTTTGATAGAGCCGTTCTGAAACACTCTTTCTGTAGAAACTGCCGTTGCATATTAGAAGCGCTAAGAGGCCTATATTTAAAAATGGACTGTCTTCAAATAAAAACCACACAGAAGCATTCTGTGAAACTTCTTTCTGATCTGTGCATTCAGCTAACAGAGTTAAACCATACTTTTGATTGCGCAGTTCTGAAACACCCTTTCTGTTGAAAATGCAAGTGGACATTCGGAGCGCTAAGACGGTAATAGTGGAAAAAGGAATATCTTCAAATATAAACTACACAGAAGCATTCTCTGAAACTTCTTTCTGTTCTGTGCATTCAACTAACAGTGTTGAACCTTAGTTTTGATGGAGCAGTTCCCAAACACTCTTTCTGTAGATACTGCAATTGGACATTCTGAACGCTAAGAGTCCTATTTTGGAAAAAGGAATATCTTCAAATAAAAACTACACAGAAGAATTCTGTGAAACTTCTTTCTGAAATGTGCATTCAACTAACAGAGGTAAACCATACTTTTGATTGAGTAGTTCTGAACACTGTTTCTGTAGAAAATGCAACTGGACGTTTGGAGCGCTAAGAGGGTAATAGTGGAAAAAGGAATATATTCAAATATAAACTACACAAAAGCATTCTCTGAAACTTCTTTCTGTTGCGTGCATTCAACTAAAGAGTTGAACCTTACTTTTGATTGAGCCGTTCTGAAACAATCTTTCTGTAGAAACTGCAAGTGGACATTTGGAGCGCTAAGAGTCCTATATTGGGAAAAAGAATATCTTCATATAAAAACTACACAGAAGCATTCCGTGAAACTTAATTCTGACCTGTGCATTCAGCTAACAGAGTTAAACCATACTTTGGATTGAGCCGTTATGAACACTCTTTCTCTTGAAAATGCAAGTGGACATTCGGAGCGCTAAGTGTGTAATAGTGGAAAAAGGAACATCTTCAAATATAAACTACACAGAACCATTGTATGAAACTTCTTTCTGTTCCGTGCATTCGACTAACAGTGTTGAACCTTACTTTTGATTGAGCAGTTCTGAAACACTCTTTCTGTAGATACGGTAATTGGACATTCTGAGCGGTAAGAGGCCTATATTGGGAAAAAGAATATCTTCAAATAAAAACTACACAGAAGCATTCTGTGAAACTTATTTCTGATCTGTGCATTCAGCTAACAGAGTTAAACCATACTTTTCATTGAGCAGTACTGAACACTCTTTCTGTAGAAAATGCAAGTGGATATTCGGAGGGCTAAGAAGGTAATAGTGGAAAAAGGAATATATTCAAATATAAACTACACATAAGCATTCTGTGAAAATTCTTTCTGTTCTGTGCATTCAACTAACAGAGTTGAGCCTTACATTTGAAGGAGCACTTCTGAAACACTCTTTCTGTAGAAACTGCAAGTGGACCTTCGGAGCGCTAAGAGGGTAATAGTGGAAAAAGGAATATCTTCAAATAAATCCTACTCAGAAGCATTCTGTGAAACTTCTTTCTGTTCTGTGCATTCAACTAAAAGAGTTGAACCTTACTTTTGACTGAGCGGTTCTGAAACACTGTTTCTGTAGAATCTGCAATTGGATATATGGAGCGCTAAGAGGCCTGTATTGGAAAAAGTACTATCTTCAAATAAAAACTACACATAAGCATTCTGTGAAACTTATTTCTGATCTGTGCATTCAACTAACTGAGCTAAATCATATTTTTGATTGAGCAGTTCTGAACATAATTTCTGTAGAAAATGCAAGTGGACATTCTTAGCGCTAAGAGGGTAATACTGGAAAAAGGAATATCTTCAAATATAAACTACACAGAAGCATTGTATGAAATTCTTTCTGTTCCGTGCATTCGACTAACAATGTTGAACCCTACTTTTGATTGAGCAGTTCTGAAACACTCTTTCTGTACATACTGCAATTGGAAATTCTGAGCGCTGAGAGTCCTATATTGGAAAAAGGAATATCTTCAAATAAAAAATACACAGAAGGATTCTGTGAAACTTCTTTCTGATATGTGCATTCAATTAACATAGTTAAAACATACTTTTGATTGAGCATTTCTGAACACTCTGTAGAAAATGCAAGTGGACATTCGGAGCGCTAATAGGGTAATAATGCAAAAAGGAATATCTCCAAATAAAAACTACACAGAAGCATTCTCTGAAACTACTTTCTTTTCTCTGCATTCAACTAACAGAGTTGAGCCTTACTTTTGAAGGAGCAGTTTTGCAACAGTCTTTCTGTAGAAACTGCAAGGGGACATTCAGAGTGCTAAGAGGGTAATAGTGGAAAAAGGAATATCTTCAACTAAATACTGCACAGAAGCATTCTGTGAAACTTGTTTCTGTTCTGTGCATTTAACTAACAGAGTTGAGCCTTACTTTTGATGGAGCAGTTCTGAAACACTCTTTCTGTAGAAACTGCAAGTGGACATTCTGAGCGCTAAGAGGTCTATATTGGGAAAAAGAATATCTTCAAATAAAACTACACAGAATCATTCTGTGAAACTTCTTTCTTATCTGTGCATTCAGCTTACAGATTTAAAGCATACATTTGATTGAGTTGTTCTGAAACACTCTTTCTGTAGATACTGCAATTGGATATTAGGAGGGCTAAGAGGCCTATATTGGAAAAAGGACTATCTTCAAATAAAAACTACACAGAAGCATTCTGTGAAACTTGTTTCTGATCTGTGCATTCAACTAACAGAGTAAAACCATACTATTGATTGAGCCGTTCTGAACACTCTTTCTGTAGAAAATGCAAGTGGACATTCGGCGCGCTAAGAGAATATCATCAAATATAAACTACTCAGAAGCATTTTATGAAATTTCTTTCAGTTCCGTGCATTCGACTAACAGTGTTGAACCTCACTTTTGATTGAGTAGTTCTGAAACACTCTTTCTGTAGATACTGCAATTGGACGTTCTGAGTGCTAAGAGTCCTATATTGGAAAAAGGAATATCTTCAAATAAAAACTACAGAGAAGAATTCTGTGAAACTTCTTTCTGATATGTGCATTCAACTAACAGATTTAAACCATACTTTTGATTGAGCAGTTCTGAACACTCTTTCTGTAGAAAATGCAACTGGACATTCTGAGCGCTAAGATGGTAATACTGGAAAAAGTAATATATTCAAACATAAACTGCACAGAAGCATTCAGTGAAACTACTTTCTGTTCTGTGCATTCAACTAACAGAGTTGAACCTTACTTTTGATTGAGCCGTTCTGAAACACTCTTTCTGTAGAAAATGCATGTGGACATTCGGAGCTCTAAGAGGGTAATAGTGGAAAAAGGAATATCTTCAAATATAAACCACACAGAGGCATTCTCTGAAACTTCTTTCTGTTCCGTGGATTTAACGAACAGTGTTGAACCTTACTTTTGATGGAGCATTTCCCAAACACTCTTTCTGTAGATACTGCAATTGGACATTCTGAACGCTAAGAGTCCTATATTGGAAAAAGGAATATCTTCAAATAAAAATTACACAGAAGAATTCTGTGAAACTTCTTTCTGATCTGTGCATTCAACTAACAGAGTTAAAACATACTTTTGGTTGAGCATTTCTGAACTCTCTTTCCCCAGAAAATGCAACTGGACATTTGGAGCGCTAAGAGGGTAGTAGTGGTAAAAGGAATATATTCAAATATAAACTACCCAGAAGCATTCTGTGAAACTTCTTTCTGTTCTGTGCATTCAACTAACAGAGTTGAACCTTACTTTTGATTGAGCCTTTCTGAAACACTCTTTCTGTAGAAACTGCAATTGGACATTCTGAGCGTTAAGAGGCCTATATTGTTAAAAAGAATATCTTCAAATAACAACTACACAGATGCATTCTGTGAAACTACTTTCTGATCTGTGCATTCAGCTAACAGAGCTAAACCATACTTTTGATTGAGCAGTTCTGAAAATATCTTTCTGTAGAAAATGCAAGTGGACATTCTGAACGCTAAGAGTCCTATATTGGAAAAAGGAAAATCTTCAAATAAAAACTACACAGAAGAATTCTCTGAAACTTCTTTCTGTTCTCTGCATTCAACTAACAGAGTTGAGCCTTACTTTTGAAGGAGCAGTTCTGAAACACTCTTTCTGTAGAAATTGCAAGTGGACATTCAGAGCGCTAAGAAGGTAATAGTGGAAAAAGGATTATCTTCAAATAAATACTACACAGAAGCATTCCGTGAAACATCTTTCTGTTCTGTGCATTCAACTACAAGAGTTGAATCTTACTTTTGATTGAGCCGTTCTGAAATACTCTTTCTGTAGAAAGTTCAATTGGACATTCTGAGCGCTAAGAGGCCTATATTGGGAAAAAAAATATCTTCAAATAAAAATTACTCAGAAGCATTCTGTGAAACTTCTTTCTGATGTGTGCATTCAGCTAACAGAGTTAAAGCATATTTTTGATTGAGCAGTTCTGAAACACTCTTTTTGTAGAAAATGCAAGTGGACATTCCGAGCGCTCAGTGGGTAATAGTGGAAAAAGGAATATATTTAAATATAAACTACACAGAAGCATTGTATGAAACTTCATTCTGTTCCGTGCATTCGACTAACAGTGTTGAACCTTACTTTTGATTGAGCAGTACTGAAACACTCTTTCGGTAGATACTGCAATTGGACATTCTGAGCGCTAAGAGTCCAATATTGGAAAAAGGAATATCTTCAAATAAAAACTACACAGAAGAATTCTGTGAAACTTTTTTCTGATCTGTGCATTCAACTAACAGAGATAAACCATAATTTTGATTGAGCAGTTCTGAACACTCTTTCTGTAGAAAATGCAAGTGGACATTGGGAGCCCTAAGAGGGTAATACTGGAAAAAGTAATGTATTCAAATATAAACTACACAGAAGCTTTCTGTGAAACTACTTTCTGTTCTGTGCATTCAAATAACAGAGTTGAACTTTACTTTTGATTGAGCCGTTCTGAAATACTCTTTCTGTGGAAACTGCAATTGGACATTCTGAGTGCTAAGGGGCCTATATTGGGAAAAATAATATCTTCAAATAAAAACTACACAGAAGCATTCTGTGAAACTTGTTTCTGATCTGTGCATTCAATTAACAGAGTTAAACCATACTTTTGATTGAGCACTTTTAAAACACTCTTTCTGTAGAAAATGCAAGTGGACATTCGGAGCGCTAAGATTGTAATAGTGGAAAAAGTAATATCTCCAAATAAAAACTACACAGAAGCATTCTCTGAAACTCCTTTCTGTTCTCTGCATTCAACTAACAGAGTTGAGCCTTAATTTTGAAGGAGCAGTTCTGAAACACTCTTTCTGTAGAAACTGCAAGTGGACATTCGGAGCGCTAAGAGGGTAATAGTGGAAAAAGGAATATCTTCAACTAAATACTACACAGAAGCATTCTGTGAAACTTCTTTCTGTTCTGTGTATTCAACTAACAGAATTGAATCTTACTTTTGATTGAACCGTTCTGAAACACTCTTTCTGTAGAAACTGCAATTGGACATTCTGAGCGCTAAGAGGCATATATTGGGAAAAAGAATATCTTCAAATAAAACTACATAGAAGTATTCTGTGAAACTTGTTTCTGATCAGTGCATTCAACTAACAGAGTTAAAACATACTTTTGATTGAGCAGTTCTGAACACTCTTTCTTTAGAAAATGGAAGTGGACATTCGGAGCGCTAAGAGGGTAATAGTGGAAAAAGCAATATCTTCAAATATAAACTATACAGAAGCATTGTGTGAAACTTCTTTCTGTTCTGTGCATTCAACTAACAGAGTTGAACCTTACTTTCGATTGAGCCGTTCTGAAACCCTCTTTCTGTAGAAACTGCAATTAGATATTCTGAGCGCTAAGAGGCCTATAATGGGAAAAAGAATATCTTCAAATAAAAACTACACAGAAGCATTCTGTGAAACTTCTTTCTGATCTGTGCATTCAGCTAACAGAGTTAAACCATAGTTTTGATTGAGCAGTTCTGAAACACTCTTTCTGTAGAAAATGCAAGTGGACATTCGGAGCGCTAAGATTGTAATAGTGGAAAAAGGAATATCTCCATATAATAATTACACAGAAGCATTCTCTGAAACTCCTTTCTGTTCTCTGCATTCAACTAACAGAGTTGAGCCTTACTTTTGAAGGAGCAGTTCTTAAACACCCTTTCTGTAGAAACTGCAAGTGGACATTCGGAGCACTAAGAGGGTAATAGTGGAAAAAAAATATCTTCAACTAAATACTACACAGAAGCATACTCTGAAAATTCTTTCTGTTCTGTGCATTCAACTAAAAGTGTTGAAACTTACTTTTGATTGAGCCGTTCTGAAACACTCTTTCTGTAGAAACTGCAATTGAATATTAGCAGCGCTAAGAGGCCTGTATTGGAAAAAGGACTATCTTCAAACAAAAACCACACAGAAACATTCTGTGAAACTTCTTTCTGATCTGTGCATTCAGCTAACAGAGTTAAACCATACTTTTGATTGAGCAGTTCTGAAACACTCTTTCTGTAGAAAATGCAAGTGGACATTCGCAGCGCTAAGAGGGTAATACCGGAAAAAGGAATATATTCAAATATAAACAAGACAGAAGCAATCACTGAAACTTCTTTCTGTTCCGTGCATTCAATTAACAGTGTTGAACCTCACTTTTGATTTAGCAGTTCCCAAACACTCCTTCTGTAGATACGGCAATTGGACATTCTGAACGCTAAGACTCCTATATTTTAAAAAGGAATATCTTCTAATGAATACTACACAGAAGCATTCTGTGAAACTTCTTTCTGTTCTGTGCATTCATGTAACATATTTGAAACTTACTTTTGATTGAACCGTTCTGGAACACTCTTTCTTTAGAAACTGCAATTCGACATTCTGAGCGCTAAGCGTCCTATATTGGAAAAAGGAATATCTTCAAATAAAAACTACACAGAAGAATTCTGTGAAACTTCTTTCTGATCTGTGCATTCAACTAACAGAATTAAACCATACATTTGATTGAGAAGTTCTGAACACTCTTTCTTTAGAAAATGCAAGTGGACATTTGGAGCGCTAAGAGGGTAATACTGGAAAAAGGAATATATTCAAATATAAACTACACAGAAGCATTCTGTGAAACTTCTTCCTGTTCTGTGAATTCAGCTAACAGTGTTGAACCTTACTTTTGATTGAGCAGTTCTGAAACACTCTTTCTGTAGAAACTGCAACTGGACATTCTGAGTGCTCTGAGGCCTATATCGGGAAAAAGAATATTTTCATATAAAAACTACACAGAAGCATTCTGTGAATCTACTTTCTGATCTGTGCATTCAGCTAACAGAGTTAAACCACACTTTTGATTGAGCAGTTCTGAAACGCTCTTTCTGTAGAAAATGCAAGTGGACATTCTGAGCGCTAAGAAGGTAATAGTGGAAAAAGGAATATCTTCAAATATAAACTACACAGAAGCATTCTCTGAAACTTCTTTCTGTTCCGTGCATTCAACTACCAGAGTTGAAACTTACTTTTGACTGAGCTGTTCTGAAACACTCTTTCTGTAGATACTGCAATTAGACATTCTGAGCGCTAAGAGCCCTATATTGGAAAAAGGAGTATCTTGAAATAAAAAGTACACAGAAGCATTCTGAGAAACTTCTTTCTGATCTGTGCATTCAACTGACAGAGTTAAACCACACTTTTGATTGAGCAGTTCTGAACACTCTTTTTTTAGAAAATGCAAGTGGACATTCGGAGCGCTAAGAAGGTAATACTGGAAAAAGGAATATATTCAAATATAAACTACACAGAAGCATTCTGTGAAACTTCTTTCTGTTCTGTGCATTCAACTAACAGAGTTGAACCTTACATTTGATTGAGCCGTTCTGAAACACTCCTTCTGTAGAAACTGCAATTGGACATTCTGAGTGCTACGACGCTTATATTGGGAAAAAGAATATCTTCAAATAAAAACTACACAGAAGCATTCTGTGAAACTTCTTTCTGATCTGTGCATTCAACTAACAGAGTTAAACCATACTTTTGATTGCGCAGTTCTGAACACTCTTTCTGTAGAAAATGCAAGTGGACATTCGGAGCGCTAAGAGGGTAATAGTGGAAAAATGAATATCTTCAAATATAAACTACACAGAAGCATTCTCTGTAACTTCTTTCTGTTCCGTGCATTCAAGTAACAGTGTTGAACCTTACTTTTGATAGAGCAGTTCCCAAACACTCTTTCTGTAGATACTGAAATTGGACATTCTGAAACCTAAGTGTCCTATATTGGAAAAAGGAATATCTTCAAATAAAAAATGCACAGAAGAATTCTGTGTAACTTCTTTATGATCTGTCCATTCAACTAACAGAGATAAACCATACTTTTGATTGAGCAGTTCTGAAAACCCTTTCTGTAGAAAATGCAACTGGACATTTGGAGCGCTAAGAGGGTAGTAGTGGAAAAAGGAATATATTCAAATATAAACTACACAGAAGCATTCTGTGAAACTTCCTTCTGTTCTGTGCATTCAACTCACAGTGTTGAACCTTACTTTTGATTGAGCCGTTCTGAAACACTCTTTCTGTAGAAAGTGCAATTGGACATTCTGAGGGCTCAGAGGCCTATATCGGGAAAAAGAATATCTTCATATAAAAACTACACAGAAGCATTCTGTGAATCTTCTTTCTGATCTTTGCATTCAGCTAACAGAGTTAAACCACACTTTTGATTGTGCAGTTCTGAAACACTCTTTCTGTAGAAAGTGCATGTGGATATTCGGAGCGCTAAGAGGGTAATAGTGGAAAAAGGAATATCTTCAATTATAAACTACACAGAAGCATTCTCGGAAACTTCCTTCTGTTCCGTGCTTTCAACTAACAAAGTTGAGGCTTACTTTTGAAGGAGCAGTTCTGAAACACTGTTTCTGTAGATACTTCAATTGGACATTCTGAGCGCTAAGAGTCCTATATTGGAAAAAGGAGTATCTTCAAATAAAAACTACACAGAAGCATTCTGTGAAACTTCTTTCTCTTCTCTGCATTCAACTAACAGAGTGAAACCATACTTTTGATTGAGGAGTTCTGAACACTCCTTCTGTAGAAAATGCATGTGGATATTCGGAGCGCTAAGAGGGTAATTGTGGAAAAAGGTATATATTCAAATAGAAACTACACAGAAGCATTCTGTGAAACTTCTTCCTGTTCTGTGCATTCAACTAAAGGATTGAACCTTACTTTTGATAGAGCCGTTCTGAAACACTCTTTCTGTAGAAACTGCAGTTGGACATTCTGAGCGCTAAGAGGCCTATATTGGGAAAAACAATATCTTCAAATAAAAACTACACAGAAGCATTCTGTGAAACTTCTTTCTGATCTGTGCATTCAATTAACAGTTAAATCATACTTTTGATTGAGCAGTTCCGAACACTCTTTCTGTAGAAAATGCAAGTGGACATTCGGAGCGCTAAGAGGGTAATAGGGGAAAAAGGAATATCTTCAAATAAAAACTACACAGAGGAATTCTATGAAACTTCTTTCTGATCTGTGCATTCAATTAACAGAGTTAAACCATACCTTTGATTGAGGAGTTCTGAACACTCCTTCTGTAGTAAATGCAAGTGGAAATTCGGAGCGCTAAGAGGGTAATAGTTGAAAAAGTAATATATTCAAATATAAACTTCACAGAAACATTCTGTGAAACTTCTTTCTGTTCTGTGCATTCAACTAACAGAATTGAACCTTACTTTTGATTGAGCCGTTCTGAAACCCTCTTTTTGTAGAAACTGCAATTGGACATTCTGAGCGCTAAGAGGCCTATATTGGGAAAAAGAATATCTTTAAATAAAAACTACACAGAAGCATTCTGTGAAACATCTTTCTGATCTGAGCATTCAGCTAACAGATTTAAACCATACTTTTGTTTGAGCAGTTCTGAAACACTCTTTCTGTAGAAAATGCAAGTGGACATTTGGAGCTTTAAGATGGTAATACTGGAAACAGGAATATCTTCAAATATAAACTACACAGAAGCATTCTCTGAAACTTATTTCTGTTCCATGCATTCAACTAACAGTTTTGAGCCTTACTTTTGAAGGAGCAGTTCTGAAACACTCCTTCTGTAGAAACTGCAAGTGGACATTCGGAGCGCTAAGAGGCAAATAGTGGAAAAAGGAATATATTCAAATATAAACTACATGGAAGCATTCTGTGAAACTTCTTTTTATTCTGTGCATTCAACTAACAGAGTTGAATCTTACTTTTGATTGAGCCATTCTGAAACACACTTTCTGTAGAAGCTGCAAGTGGACATTTGGAGCGCTAAGAGGGTAATAGTGGAAACAGGCATATCTTCAAATAAACACTGCACAGAATCATTCTGTGAAACTTCTTTCTGTTCTGTGCATTCAACTAAAAGAGTTCAACCTTACTTTTGATTGAGCCGTTGTGAAACACTCTTTCTGTACAAACTGCAATTGGACATTCTGAGCGCTAAGTGTCCTATATTGGAAAAAGCAATATCTTCAAATAAAAATTACAGAGAATCATTCTGTGAAACGTCTTTCTCTTCTGTGCATTCAACTAACAGAGTTAAACCATACTTTTGATTGAGGAGTTCTGAACACTCCTTCTGTAGAAAATGCAAGTGGACATTCGGAGCGCAAAGAGGGTAATAGTGGAAAAAGGAATATATTCAAATAAATACTACACAGAAGCATTCTGTGAAACTTCCTTCTGTGCATTCAACTAAAAGAGTTTAACCTTACTTTTGATTGAGCCATTCTGAAACACTCGCTCTGTAGAAACTGCAATTGGATATTCGGAGCACTAAGAGGCCTATATTGGAAAAAGTTCTATCTTCAAATAAAAACTACACAGAAGCATTCTGTGAAACTTCTTTCTGATATGTGCATTCAGCTAACAGAGTTATACCATACTTTTGATTGAGCAGTTCTGAAACATTCTTTCTGTAGAAACTGCAAGTGGACATTAGGAGCGCTAAGAGGGTAATAGTGGAAAAAGGAATATCTTCAAATATAAACTGCACAGAAGGATTCTGTGAATCTTATTTCTGTTCTGGGCATTCAACTAACAGTATTCAACCTTACTTTTGATTGAGCTGTTCTGAAACACTCTTTCTGTAGAAACTGCAATTGGCATTCGGAGGGCCAAGACGCCTATATTGGAAAAAGGAATATCTTCAAATAAAAACTACACAGAAGCATTCTCTGAGACTCTTTTCTTATCTGTGCATTCAACTATTGGAGTTAAACCATCGTTTAGATTGAGCAGTTCTGATACAGTCTTTCAGTAGAAAATGCAAGTGGACAGTCGGAGCACTAAGGGGGTAATTGTGGAAAAAGGAATCTCTTCAAATATAAACTACACAGAAGCATTCTGTGAAACTTCTTTCTCTTCTGTGCATTCAACAAATAGAGTTGAACATTACATTTGATTGAGTATTTCTGAAACACTCTTTCTGTAGAAACTGCAGTGGACATTCGGAGCGCTAAGAGGCCTATAGTGTAAAAACAAATATCTTCAAATAAATACTACACAGAAGCATTCTGTGAAACCACTTGCTGTTCTGTGCATTCAACTAACAGAGTTGAACCTTACTTTTGATTGAGCCGTTCTGAAACACTCTTTCTGTAGAAACTGCAATTGGATATTCGGAGCGCTAAGACGCCTATATTGGAAAAAGGAATATCTTCAAATAAAAATTACACGGAAGCATTCTGTGAAACTTCATTTTTTTCTGTGCATTCAACTAACAGATTTGAACATTACTTTTGATTGAGCTGTTCTGAAACACTCTTTCTGTAGGAACTGCAATTGGACATTTGGAGCGCTAAGAGGCCTATATTGGAAAAAGAAATATCTTCAAATAAAAACTGCACAGAATCACTCTGTGAAACTTTTTTCTGATCTGCGCATTCAACTGACAGAATTACACCATACTTTTGATTGAGCAGTTGTGAAACAGTCTTTCAGTGTAAAATGGAAGTGGACATTCGGAGCGCTAAGAGGGTAATAGTGGAAAAAGGAGTATGTTCAAATATAAACTACACAGAAGCATTCTGTGAAACTTCTTTCTGTTCTGTGCATTCAACTAGCAGAGTTGAACCTTACTTTTGATTGAGCAGTTCGGAAACACTCTTTCTGTAGAAACTGCAAGTGGACATTCGGACCGCTAAGAGGCCTATAGTGGATAAAGGAATATGTCCAAATAAAAACTACACAGGACCTTTCTCTGAAACTTCTTTCTGTTCTCTGCATTCAAATAACAGTGTTGATCCTTACTTTTGATTGAGCAGTTTTGAAACACTCTTTCTGTAGAAACTGCAGTGGACATTTGGAGCGCTAATAGGCGTAAAGTTTAAAAACAAATATCTTCAAATAAAACTAGACAGAAGCATTCTGTGAAACTTCTTTCTGTTCTGTGCTTTCAACTAACAGAGTTGAACCTTACTTTTTATTGAGCCATTCGGAAACACTCTTTCTGTAGAAAATGTAATTGGACATTCCGAGCGCTAAGAGGCCTATATTGGAAAAAGGAATATCTTGAAATAAAAACTTCACACAAGCATTCTGTGAAACTCTTTTATGATCTGTGCATTCAACTAACAGAGTTACACCATATTTTTGATTGAGCAGTTCTGAAACAGTCTTTCAGTAGAAAATGCAAGTGGACATTCAGTGCGCTAAGTGGGTAATTGTGGAAAAAGGAATATCTTCAAATATAAACTACACAGAAGCATTCTGTGAAAATTCGTTCAGTTCTGTGCATTCAACTAATAGAGTTGAATCTTACATTTGATTGAGCTGTTCTGAAACACTCTTTCTTTAGAAACTGCAAGTGGACATTCGGAGTGCTAAGAGGCCTAGAGTCTAAAAAGGAATATCTTCAAATAAAAACTACACAGAAGCATTCTGTGAAACTTCATTTTGTTCTGTGCGTTCAACCAGCAGAGTTGAACCTTACCTTTGATTGAGCAGTTCTGAATCACTCTTTATGTAGTAACTGCAAGTGGACATTCGGATCGCTAAGAGGCCTGTAGTGGAGAAAGGAATATCTCCAAATAAAAACTACACAGAAGCATTCTCTGAAACTTCTTTCTGTTCTCTGCATTCAACTAACAGAATTGAGCCTTACTTTTGAGGGAGCAGTTCTGAAACACTCTTCTGTAGAAACTGCAAGTGGACATTCGGAGCTCTAAGTGGCGTAAAGTGCAAAAACAAATATCTTCAAATAAAACTAGACAGAAGCATTCTGTGAAACTTCTTTCTGTTCTGTGCATTCAACTAACAGAGTTGAACCTTACTTTTGATTGAGCAGTTCTGGAAACACTCTTTCTGAAGAAACTCCAAGTGGACATTCGGACCGTTAAGAGGCCTATATTGGAAAAAGGAATTTCTACACATAAAAACTACATAGAAGCATTCTGTGAAACTTCTTTCTGATCTGTGCATTCAACTAACAGAGTTAAACCATACTTTTGATTGAGCAGTTCTGAAACACTCTTTCTGTAGAAAATGCAGGTGGACATTTGAGCGCTAATAGGCCTATACTGGAAAAAGGAATATCTCCAAATAAAAACTACACAGAAGCATTTTCTGAAACTTCTTTCTCTTCTCTGCATTGAACTAACAGAATTTGCCTCACTTTTCATTGAGTAGTTCTGAAACACTCTTTCTGTAGAAACTGCTAGTGGACATTCGGATCGCTAAGAGGCGTATAGTGGAAAAACAAATATCTTCAAATAAAACTACATAGAAACATTCTGTGAAACTTCTTTCTGTTCCGTGCATTCAACTAACGGAGTTGAACTTTACTTTTGATTGAGCCGTTCTGAAACACTCTTTCTGTAGAGACTGCAAGTGGACATTCGGAGCGCTAAGCGGCCTATAGTGTAAAAACGAATATCTTCAATTAAATACTACACAGAAGCATTCTGTGAAACCTCTTTCTGTTCTGTGCATTCAACTAACAGAGTTGAATCTTACTTTTGATGGAGCAGTTCTGAAACATTCTTTCTGTAGAAACTGCAAGTGGACATTCGGAGTGCTAAGAGGGTAATAGTGGAAAAAGGAATATCTTCAAATATAAACTACGCAGAAGCATTCTGTGAAACTTCTTTCCGTTCTGTGCATTCAACTAACAGTGTTGAACCTTACTTTTCATTGAGCAGTTCTGAAACACTCTTTCTGTAGAAACTGCAAGTGGACATTCGGAGCGCTAAGAGGCCTATATTGGAAAAAGGAATATCTTCAAATAAAAACTACACGGAAGCATTCTGTGTAACTTCATTTTGTTCTGTGCATTCAACTAACAGAGTTGAACCTTACTTTTGATTGAGCTGTTCTGAAACGCTCTTTCTGTAGAAACTGCAATTGGACATTCTGGGCGCTAAGAGGCCTATATTGGAAAGAGGAATATCTTCAAATAAAAACTACACAGAAGCATTCGGTGAAACTTCTTTCTGATCTTTGCATTCAACTAACAGAGTTAAACCATACATTTGCTTGAGCAGTTCTGAAACACTCTTTCTGTAGGAAATGCAAGTGGACATTCGGAGCGCTAAGAGGGTAATAGTGGAAAAAGGAATATATTCAAATATAAACTACACAGAGGCATTCTGTGAAACTTCTTTCTGTTCTGTGCTTTCAAGTTTTAGAGTTGAACCTTACTTTTGATAGAGCAGTTCTGAAACACTCTTTCTGTAGATACTGCAGTTGCACATTCTGAGCGCTAAGAGTCCTATATTGGAAAAAGGAATATCTTCAAATAAAAACTACAAAGAAGCATTCTGTGAAACTTCTTTCTGATCTGTGCATTCAACTAACAGAGTTAAACCATACTTTTGATTGAGCAGTTCTGAACACACTTTCTGTAGAAAATGCAAGTGGACATTCTTAGCGCTAAGAGGGTAATAGTGGAAAAAGGAATATCTTCAAATATAAACTACACAGAGGCATTCTGTGAAACTTCTTTCTGTTCTGTGCATTCAACTTTCAGAGTTGAACCTTACTTTTGATTGAGCAGTTCTGAAACACTCTTTCTGCAGAAACTGCAATTGGAAATTCGGAGCGCTAAGAGACCAATAGTGGAAAAAGGAATATCTTCAAATAAACACTACACAGAAGCATTCTGTGAAACTTCTTTCTGTTCTGTGCATTCAACTAACATAGTTGAACCTTACTTTTGATTGAGGACTTGTCAAACACTCTTTCTGTAGAAACTGGAAATGGACATTCGGAGCAATATAACATGAATATATTTTCACTTTAAGCATAGGAGTATAATAGTAAGGGAACATGACTGCAATTCCGCAAGTTTTGATTTTATCTTACATGTAGTTCGTTATCCAGTCAGTAAGTGTTTGTTGTACTCGATCCTGTGCCAAGTGCTGGGAATTGAGGTATGAGGACAAAGTTGTAGAAACTCAGCCTATTGAGATTCTATTCAAAAGGCTCTCCTCATTATAAGTTAGTAATCACATAAATAGACGAGATATTGACATATTATAATATATGGTATGAAGAAAAATCATATTGAAGATTTTTAAAAGAGGTTGAAGGTAAAGTGAGATAAGATGGAATCAAGAAAGGCCTGTTTGAGGAAATTAATCTCAGGCCTGAAAGAGGAGAAGATGACAAGAGATTTCCAGGCAACCAGAAGAACACATGACAAGGCCTTCTAACAGGAGAATGTTCAGCGTGTATGAGTAATAGAAGTCCATGGTGGCCGGAGCATATTAAGTGAGGGTTGCATGACATGAGGTTATACACACATTTAGAGTTAGGGGGTCCGAATATGAGGTGTGAGCTTTCTTGCACAAGTATTGGGAAGCTTCTGCAAGATTTTTCTAGGGCAATAACCTGATGTTATTCCTTTCCTGTTTTCTTTTTCTTTTTCTTTTTTTGGTGATTACTTTCTTTGCTTTCTAGAGAACAGATGGTAGAAGGGGGAAGTGGAAATATGCAGACACATTAGGGATCCATCAAAATATTGAACTGAACTGATGGGTTTGGCCGTGGTTTGACTTAGAGTGGTTATTATAGAGAATGAGCAGAATGGATGCATTAGAGAGATTTCTCAAGTTTGATATGGTTGAGCTACAGATTGGATACAGGTAGGAAGATGGTAAAGGAAGGGATGACATCAGGTATACTTCGAGTTTGGTGTTGACAAGCAGGGTGCATGGTAGAGCCGTTTATGAGAAGGCTTCAGGAGAAAAAGGAGACTTGGAAACTATTCAGAAAGGTCAGAGACTGTGTTCTGAATCTCATGGTAGAAACAGGAAGGATTCTATTGTATACAGTAACAGGAAGAAGAATGCAAATGCAACTTTTTTGACCAGCTTTACAGAGTTCAGCCAAACAAGCCATACCTAGTTCAACCTCGTGTTAGAGATGAGCAAACTGAACTTCAGAACCTGTAAACAACCTGTCAGACTCAAAAACGAGCCAGAAGAATTTTTCGCCCATTACATGATACTTTGTTTATTTAAATAGTTATAATTATTTTAGATATTTTACTTTCTTGATTTTATTATTAAGCACAAATAACATTGTACTTAAAGTTTATCTCTATTTTTCACTTTTCTTATTTTATCATAATTTCAGGTAAAAATGAATCAAAAAATTATATTGAAATTGAAATACTGAATTTTATAATAAGGCAAGGCATCCAAATGAAAATGAAATTTTCCAGGTGAAAATTTCCAAATCATAAATATGTAGGGACAAAAAACTTTATTTATGAAGAAAAAGATAATTCTAATTAATTGATGATTCAAAGGTTTACAACTTTAAAAGTAAATATTATCTTTGAAGTAAAGTCCATTTAAATTATTTATGCAGACAAAGTTTTACTAATTGTATATGTATATCATGTAAACTTTTTCGAGAAAAATGGAATTGGAAATGTTAGAGTATTATGCGGAAAAAATCACCTAAAGGAAAAAATTATCTCCTCATGAAGGATTACTTTAGCCACTTTGACAGGTGTACGTAAAAGAACAGTAAATGCACATCAATATGATTAGGAGATGCACGCTTAGAAATACGTTATCATTGAAAAGAGAATTGTACTATCAGGTTTGCAGGGGCCCTTCTTATCCTTCATATTTATGTAACTTTGTCATCTATAGAAAGATTATTGGAATTTTAAAAATAGCTGATAGTTAAGAAACATCACCATAACACTGTGCTGAATGCATAATAAAACATTTCCCTTCTCTCTAAAAGCCTTTTAAAATTATGTACCATAATCAGTATGGCCAGGAGAGGGTCATTTCCATGTTCAAGTTCCTCTGTTTCTCGAGGGTGAGAATCCTTCTATAGTCTTCTGAGGGTGACGCTGTAGTGTTTTCTTAGCCTGATTATTTTTACCTATTTTTTCCGATCCTTTCCTTTGTATATTTACATTTTATATTTTGAAAGTTATTTTTTCAAATATTTTATATGCAAGTTTACAAAGTACAACGACTGTACATTAAAATAACTTATTTATGCCACATGGAAGTTTAAATACAATTTTACAATATCTAATATTGATTGTTTAGTTTCTAATCATTGATACTTGACATGATTTTTCCCAGCATACCTCAAAATATTCTTCAAAATCCTGCGAATTAATTCCTGTAACACTTCTGAGGTGTATTAATAAGCTAGAGATGTAAAGAAGATTTGCAGAGAAAATTAGGTTCCCAAATTAGAAATTTTGTCCCAATATCGACTAGAAACCTCTTGAAATGATAAAAAACAATAATAATGCATGTCATAGAGGAAAACCAATAAGGCTGCTGCAGCATGACTACCTCTGTGACCTCAGACAAGTTACGTGTGGGTCCCTACTTCTGTGACCTCAGACAAGTTACGTGTGGGTCCGCACTTATTTTCTTCATCTCTAATAAATATTTGACAAATCTTATTTTCAAAAGTCTTTTAAGGCCTTTCCACCTTTTTTTTTTGAGATGGAGTTTTGCTCTCATTGCCCAGGCTGCAGTGCAATGTCATGGTCTCGGCTCACACAACCTCCGACTCCCGGGTTCATGTGATTCTCCTGCCTCCACCTCCTGAGTAGCTGGGATTACAGGTGCGCAACACAACGCCCAGCTAATTTTTTGTATTTTTAGTAGAGATGGGGTTTCACCATGTTGGTCAGGCTGGTCTTGAACTCCCAACCTCAGGTGATCTGCACGCCTCGGCCTCCCAAAGTGCTGGGATTACAGGCATGAGCAACCGCGGCCTGTGAGGGCTTTCTACTTTTAAGATTTCAGGACGTATAGCCTGGGAGGTAAATGGTAGTATATATATACATATATATATATACACACACACACACACACACACACTGTATATATATACATATATACGTTATATTATACTATATATACATATATACTGAATATTATACTCTATATATACATATCTACTGTATATTATACTGTATATATATATATACACATGCACACATACACACATGAGACAGAGAAGAGATAGACAATTTCATGTGAAAATATAAACTGTTAACATAAAATTTTGCTTCTCTGAGGAATATTTAGCATTGTTCTCAATCTTCTCTGCAGAATTTAAGCATTTTTCTCAGAACTCACCAGATAGAATGAGGTAGGGGCCATATGATAGGAGCCAGAGATGAAGGGAGAACAATAGAGAGGGTGCTTTGGGAAAAATAGTACAGTAAGGCTAGGGAATACTTCTCTCCAACAGAAAGACCAAGGTCACATCTATATCTCTTCAGAAGCCAAACTTTCTTTTAAAATGTCAATTTCCATCTATTTCTTGCTTCACAGAAATTCCATTCATTGCTGGATTTCAAATAAAGCCTTTCCATGTGCAACCTTTCTATAGAAAAAGAGAAATATGGGGGACAGTACAGTCTAAGAAGTGATTAAGAATATCTAGTGGACTTTCCCAGACTGTAAACCTTTACATATATCTGAGCCTAATGAGGTGATTTATTGTGCTATAATGCACAGTGAACTATACTGATGCTTCTTTTTGATCATGCTGCAGAATGGAACTAAATACTAAATACCAAATAGCACTCCCATGATTCTTATAGATGTCATTCATATGGCATATTTATGCTTTTTTATATAGCAATTCTTATTCTTAGCTCTTAGGCAATTACAGAATCTTTTTTGTCATTTTAATAATCATGCTCCATTTGAGTTATGCAAGGTAGAAATTCTAAGTAGAAAATCTTGTTTTTATTGAACGTTTTTAGTAAACATTTTGGAAAAAGTTTGTTTTTTGATGCTACTTCTGCACGCTTTCTCAACATGATATTACTTGGTATTGTCCTTATTAACCATAGTACACCATATTCTGCAAATATTAGAGAGGGTTAAAAATCAGTCATGTATAAGTAAAGTTAATGAAATAGAAAGGAAACCACATTTAGGAAATGGAAGGCAGAAGCAAATGTATTAACCGTGAGTTAGAAACGGTTTAGTCTTTGGAATGAAGCAGCAAGAGTTTAAAAATCTTGTTTGTGATTCACTAGCTTTGTGATCTTGGAGAATTACTTCAGATTTCTGAGTATCAGTTTAGTAGGTGATATCAATTGCAACTTCGCAGAATTATCACAAGTATTAAATAAAGGACTTAGTATCTGGGAGAGCATATAAAGTTACTAATAGTTACATTTTTGTTAATATTACCGTTATTATTATCATACGTATAGTATTTTCTTTCACTGACAATGCATTTAGGACATAAGGAGAACTATAGAACAGTGCTTCTCCAACTTAAATGCAGAGCGTGAATCACCTGGAGTTTTGTCAAAATGCGAATTCTGACTCAGTAGCCCTGCAAACTAAGGAAATCTTGGTAATGCTGGTGCTGCTAGTTCACCAACAGACCACACGTTTTGCAACAGCTATATAGAATGTCCTGTTTCTTTTTTTAATCACAAAACATGGCAAGCTCTAAAATAAAGCAGAATAACAGATTTAAATGTTAATACTCATGTCCTCAATTTATAATTTCTCCCTCCCTAACAATGGTATAATTCTGATTAAAAATTAGCAAAGAAAAAAATGGAAATTAATCTTCCTATGTTTATTCTTTTAACAAATTCTGTGTGATTACTACTGGGTTACTTGCTGTAGGAAATAGAAAAATTGCTTTGACATAGATCCTCAAGAATCTGTCCCACTACAAGCTTATTTTTGTAGGAAGCTAAAAGATTTATATAAATAACCGTAATTAAAGAGACAAATGAAGAAGTGCAATGAAAGACGTAGGGAAAGTGCTAGAGGAGTTCGGGGTGGAGGAAAATTATCCTATAATAATATCTATGCGTAACATTATGCTATCTTCCCTAAGCAGCGCTTGACCAGATTGTCACAGTGAACTTTGGTCCTTTCTTATATCTTAGTTTTGGTTCCCACATCCTTCTGTTTGGGGAAGTTCTTGTTTTCCTCATGTAATGACAACAACACTTAAACAATGTATACTAGATAAAAGGAACTATATTGCTTGCTTTATTTACATAGTTAATTTAATTTGCACAATGAACTATGAAGTAATCAGCATTATTTCCTTCATTTTACATATGAGAAAATGGAGAATCAGCGACATTGAATCATCTCAAGTTTCTAAAATATCCACTCTCACCAGGCTGTTTACCCTGTTTTTGTCTGTAGGCTGCTATAACAAAATGCCACAGATTGAGTAATTCATAAAAAACAGAAATGTATTTCTCACAGTTCTGGGGCTGAGAAGTCCGAAATCAAGGCAGCGGAGATTTGGCAGTTGGTCCCGAGGTGGCACCTTCTTGCTTCGTCTTCACGTGACAAAAGTGGGCAAAAACGGACAATGTAACGACATGGCAGAAGAGACTGAGGAGCCCGGCATTCCTCTAAAGCATCTTTTACGAGGACGTTTATCTCATTCATGAGGGTGGATCCTTCTTCACTTAATCACTTAACCAAAAGCCCCATCTCTTGATGTCATTCTCCTGGGATTTTAGTTTCAACATACAAACTTTGGATGGGCACATAGGTTCAAATGATACCACCCTCCAAATTATAATGCCTCTCTCATGCCTGTTCTCCTTGAAGTACCCTCTGGTTTTGCTCTCTTCATTCTTGCCATCACAGTTAACCCTTCAGTTCCATTTCTTTAAGTAATCTCTAAATTTGTAAGATGGTTCCATCTTTTTTTTTTGTATATGGCAGTCTCTCAAACATATTTGTCATATGAACTAAGCAGGTAAATATGTAAATGCCTGCTAAATTTTAGTGAATGATATAATGGCCTAAAGTTGTATCTACCCTTCAGCCAAATATATTTACTTTTAGTAGCAATCTCCTGTCATATACAAAGTCACGACTCTAGGGGTAAACATTTTAGCCTGTGGGTAAGATGTAAAGCAGTGGTATGTTATAGTGACAACTCACTGTGATAGCACTGGGACATGCTCCTCTATCTGCTACAAATTGAATCAACAAAATATATATGATTTTGTGAGATTGAAATGTATGCTCCTGTTAGTAAAATAAACGTATGGGAAAACTTTACGGAGTAGATTTAATAGAAATGTTTTCCTGAGTTATCTGCCTTCTTTATTTTTATGTTATGCTTTAAGTCTATGGTCAATGTATAGAGCTATGATTGATGTGCTTTTCCAATTCTGTTCAGATCAGACAGGTTAATTTTCTTCTTTTAAATCTTCTTGAATTTTGTCTAACACTTTTTGTTCCAATTTCTTACTAGATTATACTCCCTTCCCTAACTGCTTCATGATTACTTATACACAAACAATATTATGATATTGACACATTGAATTCATTTTAGGTGATGATTTTGGTCATAAACATGAGCAGGTTGTGAACTGTTTCAGCCATCCCAGGGCATGGCTGTCAGTCCCTTGTCTAATGTTTCAAAAAAATCTTGAATTTGTGATGATGCTCTGATGGTCCCTCAGGTATTCTTACACACATCTTTGCCCCTTGTTCCCTCTAACTTTCCTCTTCTGATAAAAAAGCAAACACTGCCAAGCTCAAATGGAATTACATTTGGATGCAAGTGTCACTATGCGATGGTTGCCAATAAAAGTACACAAGGAATTTCATTATGGTGAATTAAAGGCAAACAGACTTCAGAGAAATGAGCACGAACATGAAAATGGCGCATGGTACGCGGATCTCACTGGAAAGTCATTCGGTACACAATGTTTTCACTAGAAAAATCCATTAGCTTTAGCTAGAAATTGAAATTACTTTGTAGGAAATCAGAATAAAATATGTGAAAACATTATATTCTGTGCAAGATTAATACCACGCCTGGTGTTGAAAGGTTTGTGGTCTTGCTTCGACGATGCTAAAAGGTCAGAAACCACAAAGATGCATATGTGTTGTCGTTTGCACAGTTACAAATTTTTCTCATTATTTCCATAATGCGATGTGCTGTTTCAACAGAGAAACCCTCTGGAGAGTGGCTTGCACTGTTTTCAGGCAGCTCCTTTGCTTTCATGTTTTGGCCTTGGCCAGGGAATTCAGACAGACTTTTCATTTATTTTCGACAAGAATGTATTCATTTATTGTTTTAAATAATAATAAATAGATTTTAAAATTACTGTACATTACTGCACTTTAAACGCCATGAGGTCAAGGACTCTAAAGTCTGGACATCATTGTATACCCTACATCTTGCACAAGGTTTAGAAAAAATGGCATGGACACCTATTTTTTGAATCAATAAATGAATACATAAAAGAATTCCAAACTCTAGTCCAAGGTTTTAGATTAATAAGGTATTAAAATGCGTAAAATTTATAGACAAAACTATTCTTATTTAGAAGTTTATTCTTTAGTTTGAGAGATAAAATATATGCACCTAAAAGCTTAAGGAAAAATAATAAGTGTTTTGAAGTACTTACTGTGTGAAAAATTCAGCATAAACCTTACATCCATTTATTTAACAAATTTTATACGTTGCATTATTTATATATAGTGCTGATTGGTAGAATTCATATGTGAACGGAACTATAAAAATTTTGAGGATAAGCCCTAGAAACACAGAATAAATAGAGTGTTAACATGGAAAACACAGAAATACTTAAATTGACTAGGTGAAAGAAAAGATTTCTGGTTCCATGTACACTGATTATTGAGAGATGAGTATGACATTATTATGCCAGAATCAATAAATATTTTAAATAGGGAGAAAACTATAATTATATATCTTTGTGTTCAACAGGAGTAGCAGTACTGATAAAGAAGAAGTTTGTTATACCTTTTTTATAGTCTTTTAAAGTTGTTTATAAAATCTACTCTTAGTTAATTAATGGTTGATGTTCATTTAAGTGTTTTAAAATTTTTGACCTCTGAATTGCCTTGTACATATGGAGAAATAAAGGTTGCCTAGCATAATTTCTTGAGTGGAGAATGAATGATCTGGATAGATTTGTTGACAATAAATATGTCTGTACTTATTTTATTAATTCTTTAATCTTCATGAAGAAAAATATAAAAGTCATATTCTAGTACTTTATACCATGGAAAAAATGTCTTATCCTTTTCCTAAGAAAAAATACATCATGACACAAAAGTAAAGTTAATTAAATTACTTACTTTATTAATTAACTGTCTATTATTTCTATGGGTTGAAGTAAATTTGATACTCAATGCTATTTAATCTAATTCTAAAAGCTTGAATGAGTAATGATTTTTTCATGTAAGGTTAGTTGAAATAAATTATCATTGATTTTCAGATTTAATATTAATTAGCTATTGCATATTCTTAATGGGAAATAAGTGTTTAAAATGCCCTTTTTGGTTGCAAAAAGACCACGCCCTTTGTAAACTTCTTAGAATACATCACATCTGGCCTCTTTTTTAGAGTGGGGAATTCAACTCATAAGTGGCTGGACATTGATTCTGAACATTTTGAACATTATTTGCCTGTCTTCACTCATACTGGTTGCTGTTCTTTTATAAGTAATCACCATGTTTAGCATGCACTTGAACTATTGTTACTTAGGGTGCTTGACTATTTACAAGTCTCACTAGGATTCTAGGTATTCATTAGTCTCGTGGTGTGTATTTGCTGATGGTCCTATTATCTTTGTTTGTTCAGTTACACAGTACCATCCAAGATGCTGCAACACATTATACACAGGGTATGGGTTGTGGGAGCTACAGATTTCAGTTATTATTTAGGCTCAGAAACTTAGAATCTCTGCAAGGTTGGACATGTTCCTTAGTCTTGTTTTAAGACCGTCTTGTTTTAAAAGTTAGTCCCAAATTCTTAAAATATAGAATAGGGGTGCTAGTAGTGCTCACAGAATTGTAGTAAAGATCAGCTGGGAAAAAAGAGCCTATTAAACAGAGCCTGGTATTTAATAAGTATCAGCTGCCTTCAATTAGGAATCTGTGTTGTCATGATTAGAAGATTGCTGGTTTATTTTACAGATCTGTAAGTATAGCCAAAATATGTCGAAATAACAACCAGAAAGAATCATATACCGTCCCTTGAACATTTCATCCCTAGAATCTAGCCAGATTAGCATCTCTATACTGGCAATACTGTTAACACAGATTGTGCTCAAACCCCTCATTGACTTTTCAGCACCTGTAAATTACTGGAGATTTAGGAAGAAGTCTGGGGTTATGGCTTAGTTAAGCTGAGTGGCCAGAAAGTGTGAGATGCTGGATGCCTCCTCCAGTTCATTTCTCCAGCGGCCGCACCAGGCGTATCCATAGCTCCGCTCCCGGGAGCTCGTCTCCGGCGTGGGGTGTGTGCGCACCCCTGGCCGGGCGGAGCCTGGAGCCTGCTCATTAGCAGCGCGGGCAGCTCGTGCGCCCGCAGGAGGGAGGCGGAAGCACAGCCCTGAGCCGCCAGCAGGAGGAGGGAGCGCGGCGGCTGCAGGCAGGGGAGGGAGAGGAAAGAACGGAGGGACGGTTCCCGGACAGAGCGGGAGGAATCGGGGAGCGGCCAGTCCAGGGGGAGCTGCTCCGCTGCGCTGCGCTCGTTATTCACAGGACGCGGCGGCGCTTCCCGGGGCCGCTTCCCGGTCCCCTGGGTGGAGGCTGCCATCTAAACCTGACTCCAGGTGAGTTCCCCAAAGAGGCGAAGCGAGGGGTCTCGAACCAGAGACTTGGAACTGGCGAGGCTGCTCGGCTCCCCAAGCGCTGCTGCCTTGACATTTCCCGATTCACGGGAGGTTTTGGGGGCGGCTGCACAGGCTGGAGGGGCGGATGGGTGGTTGCGATCCTCAGCCGGCGTGGGGGCGTTCGGGAGGAATTAGCTTCAGTGAACGGGGTTTTAGGAGATGTCCGCAAGGCACGCGCTATGTACGCGTTTCTAGACGAGCTTTTGAGACAGAAATTTGGCTTCCCGGATGCCCGTTTTGGCCTTCTGTCCTTCCTTTTGCTTGCCTCATGCCCAATTTTCCAAGCCGAGGAAAGGACTGGAAGGGCGTGGAAGTAGGAGGTCTGGGCACAGCATTCGGCAGGGCAGCCCTGGTCTCCAAGTTTGGGGGTGGGGGGTGGGACTCTTTTCCTTTCAGCCTAATTTACCAGGGGAAAACCCGCAGAGCACCTTGAGGTGCCTTTGCTCCGCACCCTCCATAAGCTTATTAGAGGGAACTTGAGGCTCGCTAGACAACCTGTGACAGGTGACGGCAATTTAGCTTAAAAGCCATGTTGGTTCACTTCGTCTCCTCTTTATCCTTTGTTGCAAAATTGATACCTTTTTGGATTTCTTTAACAGCACAAAGTTTAAGTGGCCGGCTGACAGGAAATATTTCTTTTGAAAATGCTATGAGAAAAGTGATGAGTTAACGTTGAGAGAAAGGCAACTTTATTTTCTCGGAAGAACTTTGGGGAAAGAGATTGATAGGGAAATTCTGGGCATGAAATTATGGACATTTCCCACAGAACTTCCTTCATTTATTTATTTTTTTACATTTCCTTCATTTTTTTTTTAATCGTGTGTGTGTGTATCAGAGAGACAAAATTCGTTGGAGGTATTAGGACTTTATTTGGTTTAGAAGTTTCTTTCTTACTAATAGCACTAATTTGTGATCTTCATGATTATAAGAATTTACTAAGTGTTTTGCTTTTAGGTGTTTTGGGTCTGTTTTTTAAAAAAATTCAATACTTACTTTGTGGGCCTTGCTGAATACCTCTCAATAAAATCGGTGGGCATACAGTTAGTGACATGACCCCTGTGGATTTAATAGCAGGTAAGTATACAAATGATAAGTTTAGGAAATAAATGTCAGAATCAACATTTAGGTGTGAAATTGAAATATCTTTCAAATATTTACCAAACTCTCTTATAGGATCCAATGTCATTTTATGGTCAAGAGAGCTTAAAGGTTTCTCAGATTGAGATATATGTATCTACTTTGTTAATCCAAATGTAATGTTTTATTTTGTTCTTTAATGACTGTTTGAATTCAACAAATAAAACTTGCATATTTAATGTAAGGTTCTTTCACATATATTACTTCTCCAATTTTTAATATAAATTTAAGGAGAAAAGCAATATTCCATTTTGTAGATGAAGAGACTGTGTCACAGAAGTATTACTTTACCTAGATTTCTGTAATTATTATGTTATAAACTTAGAAATTACATATTATTCTGGAACATATAAAATATATGAATGTTATAAACCATAAGAATTCAGACCTATGCTATTTAACTTCAAGTTTAGTTCTTTACCCAAACAATTGCATGACTACATTGAGACTACTGAAGTAATTATATATGAACACGCTATACGAAAAAATACTTAAAACATTTCTTATTTTTGTCGTTTCTCTTTGATATAAAATATACTATAATTTAATGGAGTTATATTCCATATTTAGATGCTCCTAACTTCCAAATAACACCTAAACTCCTAAAAACTGACCTGTGTCCTTCTTAATAGAAGTGGCTTGACCGGGAGACCCAATTTTTACTAAGAATATTCTTGGGATAATTTATGTCTTATAATCAAGATAAAGACAGGCCACATTTAGTTGTATTTTTAAACCACTTAGTGTGAAGTTGCAACGCAGACATAACTTGCTTTCAGGCTACACTGCCAGCTTTGCAGTGAATAGTCTTTAAGATTCCGTGGAAACATTGGCAGATATAGCTAATGTCTATCTGATGTAGGATTTATGAGAAAAGGAGAGGTAGAAACTGAATGCTCTTATATTTCATATGTGACCACATTCATAAAACTTTATTGATAAGTACTTTGTTGTCTGACACGGGCTGATACAAATAGGCTTCTTCAAGAGTTGAGGAAGAAAACTAAATCCCTATAATACAGCCTTTTTCCTCCTTTTCTTTCTTAAGCGGTAATAGTTGATCCTAGCTTTTGTGTGTCTATGCATGCTCAATACAGTTCGGGGTATAAGGAGAAGTTAAGCAAGAATATTGAATGCTAGCTAGGAAAGTTTTTGGAGTCTCAAATACTTTGGAACGATTTTTCACATATACATAAAATTCCTAGTTACATTTGGGAACTAAGTATATTATACACAACTTTGCATCTGATTACAGGATTCCATGTACATTTATAGCTCAGGTATTCTGGAAAGAGTCAAGATAATTAGTTTTATGGCTCTTGCCCGTGTGACCTGTTTCTTTCTGGTCCTGATATTAAAAGGATGACTTAAATTTTCTGGAATGTCAAAATTTTCTCTTCCCTTGGATCCTACAAAATACTTCAAGCAGTGTATGTGTGATACTCGCTGTCATTCCAACATTTCCAATCCTCCTGAGAATGCTAAACAATGCCCTAGATTTCTTCCTTTGTAATTCTTTCAGATAGAGGGTTAGCTGAGTTAGGAAGAAAGGAGAGAGGGAGAGAAGAAGAGAGATGACATTTTATCCCTCAGGAAAGAACAAGACCAATTGTATTCCTAATTTAGAAATATTATTCTACAAACATTCCTGAACAAGAGGGCTTTGCATATACATTAAAGCAGAATACCTAGTCAACTTCTAGTTATGCCATGTAGTGAAATGGAAGTAAGATGAGCAGGCCGAGATCATTTTTGTTGGAGAACTGAGACCACATGAAATAGGTAACAGAGTTACCCCAACTGGGGGGCAAGAGGACTTGAAAGTTTCCTCCATAAATTTGCAGTTAGTACAGGGCTGCTCCAGTGATCAGAGTCATGAATGCCCTAGAGTGTCTGTATAACCCTGTACACAGGCTGAGACAGCTCTAACGGCCCAGAAAAGCCTCTGGACAGAATCACTGCACCCTTGGACATTGTCCGACCGCATGTATGAGAATAGTGAGTGCTGAGGAGTTGTGGGTAGCTCGGTACAACTCTTGCTAAAGGAGTGTCATCAACATTCATTGCTGAAAGTGAATTTTTTCATTCACATATGTGATGCCTATTAGGTCGTGATTTCTTGGATACCAATTTGTACAAGATATGAATTAATTTTTGAACATCCTTTCTTAAAAGTACCATGTTCATATAGTTGCTCATTTTAATATGAGTAGTTCAGATGGGACATAATAGAGTAAGGAAATGATTGAACATCCTAAGATCTAGTGTATATACCTTTGTTCATGATGAGATTCATCCCCTGTCCCCCTTTGTAGTGACACTGATGGCATAAGGAGTATTAGATGAAATTTAATGCAGAAAACAATGGGATATATGAATGGTAGATATGGTTGACAACCACCATTTTCACTGAAGTTGTTTCAAAGCAAAGAAATTTGGGATAAATTCATTTTATTTGCTCCTGAAGGGTAATTAGGAATAAGTAGGAATTGTGAAGAGGCTGTAGTGTTGACATTAAGAGAAGTTTTTGATTCTTAAAATAGGATATATTACACAAGAGTGAACAAACAGAAGATACTGAACAAATATTCTGTCATAAGTAAGTGATGGATTATTCGGACTTGTTGAACTATGTTTTTAAATGTATTATTTAAATATTTAAATATTATTAAAACCTTAAATAATATTTAAATATTATAAAAGTTGTAGAAAATTATGTTTTCAATACAAATATACACTTATAAGCTATATTGTAGATATGGGAGTAAACAATGCAATTTTTTTTAACTGAGTGAAAAATTTAGTTTTTTAAAATTCCAAATGGAGCTAACAGCTTAGTGTGATACATATTTTGAATTTCAAAATTTGTAACCAAATAGGACAAATGTGTTGAACTGTACTTTTCTTGAAGAACCGTGATAAGAATGAGCGGTGAAAAAATTACAGCATACTTACCAGGGATCAAATACTTGCTTAGGGTTAATAAGAAAAATCTCAGCAAACGCTAGAAATGAGGTACACGATCTATCAGAGACCCATGATTAAAGTGGTATCTTGTTAGGTATATGAGCTTGAAAAGAAACGGCATAGCTTCACTTTACCCCAGTTGCTTCTTTTGTAAAACGGGGAGACTAAGAGTGTGGTAACTCAAAATCCTTTGTTAATGATTTTCTTCTTAGAACAGTGCCAGGTCCAATTAGGATTAGATTGCTATTTTTATTATTGATATTTGCCCTAGTTCTGCCTTTTATTGACTGTGTGAAATTGGTGAAGATCCCTTTCTGAAGCTTTGTTTCTTACCTACAAGCTGGGAATAGAATACTTGCTATGAAGAGTGGTTGTTAGTACATTAGAAAGGCTGGATATTTGTTGATATAAGGGGCTCAGCGCATGGTAGAAATTTGATAGCATTTTTTTCTTGCCCTCCCATGTATTACTGTGGAGACATCCCACATATTATGTCCAAGTTTTTATTTTCCCCTCAAATGCAATGTCAAGCACAAAACATTCCCATCTCCCAATTCTCTTCTGATGTTCTACAACCATTAAAGTATAGAAAACTAGAATGAGTGTTTTTATAACTTTTGCTGTACTTAAGCATGTGGAGAGAAGAGCGCTAGATCACAGGACACACTTTGATAGGAAAAGGGAAATATTTACACTGCAAACAACTTTCTCCTCATGCTTAACAGTTTTATGCTGTCATTCTGTCAGCACCAAGTGAGATTTTTCTATTTAAATAGTTTTCTATTTGTGGTATGATAATTCACGTATGGACTTCATGTAACTAACATAAATATAATGGATGGTTGAGAAGTGGTTTATTTTTACCAAGAGGAAAAAATGTGTACACGATTTTTTAAAATATTGCTTTGAAAATATTTAAAATTAATTTTGATTCAGTTGGTGGAAGATAGCGTCACAAATTCACTGCTAGTGGTATTCTTGAGAAGTAATGTTTGAATTTTCTAGGTATTGTCCCCAGACTGGCTTAAAAGAATTTAATTTTAGATGTAAATATTCTGCTTAACATGGAAGATTTTCCCTGAAAATATTAGCTTCATCAGATACATAGTTGCTTAGGGGTAGCTGCATGGAATTATGGGAAGAGTGAAATAGAAAAAAATTTTCATGTCTAAGTTATACATACTGGTGTAATCATATTGATTGGATGATAATGATAATTACAGCAATAATGTGATTGAAAGGGTAAGCAAGTAACATATACTACAGTTACTAATATAATCCTGTGATTGAGTTTACCACTTCGTTTCTCTTTCCTGGAAACCCTTAAGTTTGTCACTATTGCACTTTATTTCCTTTGCTTATTGTAGTGGTGTATTAGTTGTATTACTGCTGCTATAACAAATTACGACACATTTACATAACTTAACACATATTTATTGTCTTGCAGTTTCAAAGGTCAGAAGTCCAAAATCACTTTAATATGGCTAAGTCAATGTGTCTGCAGTGTGGGTTCCTTCTGGAGGTGCTGAGGGGAGAATCCATTCTCTTGCATTTTCTGCTTCTGGTGGCACCTGTCTTCATTGTCTTTTCCCCATTCCTCCATTTTCAAGGTGCGTTGCTTTTATTTCTGTTTCTGTCTCCGCGCTGTCTCCTCCTTTAACTTTGAGTCCTTCTCTCCACTTCATCTAAGGACTCCTGTGATTACTTTGGACTCACGTGGATGATCTGGGATAATCACCTTGTCTCCAGATCCTTAAATGAATCGTATCTACAAGTCCTTTGGCTGTGTAAGGCAGCACATTCCCAGGGCCGGGAGATTAGGTGAAGAACATCTTTTGGGACTATTATGCAGCCTATCACAAGTGGTAATATCACTTTTATGCCTTGAGACCCTGAAATTAATGTACTTGCTTACGCATGGAAAAACAATGTATCTGTGGGGGTAACAGTTTATTTTTGAACCATTAGAAGGTATTGATGGGGAAGTTTTCATCTGACAACAGATACTGATAAATTAAATACCCTTAGATTTGTCAAAACTAGCTTTAGTAAAATATAAGTAAAAGTATTTGCACTGCTAGGGTCAAAAATATTAATTAAACCCATTATGTATCAAGGCCAAGTCCTGGATTAGTTAGGTTTAAATTAACCTAGAACATTATCTTCCATAGTGCTTAATTGTGAAGCTTAGTTCTTGTTGACAAAAGCTCATCCATATAAGAAAGCATCGAAAGGTTGGTGTTTTTTAACCTTTGCAGAATATAACTTTTCAAAGGGATGTTAGACAGTAGTTCCATCACAATTGATGCAGTTCACAGACATTCTTTGTGAATATTTTATCTCATGAGTTATATCTATGACACTAATCATAGACTTCTAGAAGAAATTTAGCAATGGTCATGTCAGCCTTTCAAATCTTTCTGTAACCTAGAAGAGGATCATTGCATAAGATAGATTCATTTTCCCCTTTATTCCATTGTTGCCAGAGAGAACTTGAAATGCCCTGTTCAAATTAATTTAATGCAAATGAATTCTTGCTGCCTCACAAGTAGTTTGTCCTTCATTTTTCTTAAAATTAGATTGAAAATGGATGTGACCTGCTTTACTGGTTGTTGTGCAGGAAGCGTTGTCCTTCCTGAAAGCTCCCTCAGTTGTCAAAATGAAGCCATTAAGAGTAAAGTAAATTATATTATCTGATCATAGTATCACAATTGACCTTAAAACAATAAATTTTATAATCAGTGCAAATTGCTGAATAGTGTTTGCAGTTGTAGAAATTTCAAAGGAAACCCTGGTTGAGATACAAAGCTGCTATAATCATTTTTAAAATCTTTGTTTTTCTTTTACTTTGGAACAGTAGTACAGTAAGTACTTTTGCCTTATTGTTCTCTCTGCCTTCCAGAAACCCTCATTCAAATATTCTAAGTTTTTAAGTCTTTTTCATTTCTTTTAATATTGTAACATTTAACAATGTCAAAGAAAGTATAATTTTTCTGGAAATCAAGCTAAAAATAAAGAGAAGCCGATGTAAATGCACATCAAATTAACAAGATTGATTAGGAAAAGTAATTTTTGAAAAGGGCCCAAAATCCCTTTGCACATAAATGCAAAAGAATTTAGTGAAAGAAGGTGAAACTGGAGTAAAGAACTCTACGGATGCGTAAGTAACTCTTAATAAGAATGAGTAACGTACATGCATATCTTTAGCTCCCAGTTTCAGAGATACAGTAGTTGTACAACAAATGGTCCTTTCCTGCTCTTAAGGAAGCCTCTCCTCCTCCAGCCATGCCATTCCTCAGAGCAAGCTCTTCCACTGAGTTTTCAGCAACCATAAGTAAGAAGGATGGTACGATAGGCTGCGTGTACATATGGCCCTCATTAGCAGGCCAACTGTTCCTTTTGCCCACCCACATCACTGGGGACATATGGCGTTACTTTGACTGTTGAAACAAGTGTGTGTGGACATATCTTGGTATGAGTAAAAGACTGTTGATTGTCTTTCTCTTGTCGCTCGTGCAACCGTCTCCTTGTGGAGATCGTATTATCCATAACACTAGATTTGAGGATGATAAATGACGTTGTTATTATTAACTGAATTTGCCTCTCTAGTTTGATCACAAAACCAGCGAATGTTTGCTTATGGAACATGTAAAGCTTATAGAAGACGGAAAGCTTACAGAAAGAAATGATGGCTTTTCTAAGCATAAGAGTCAGGTCTTTTTCAATCAAAAACTAACTCATTCAAAAATTCAAGAGTTCTGTAAAACCAGAACAGCAGAGGTTTCAGAAATGCTATTGAGATCATTTATTATAAAATAGCCATTAATGAAATGTAATAGTGAGTCTGTTGTTGTGACTATGTGGAGAAATGAATGAGAAAATATAAGATAGGCTGGAATGAAGAGAGTCATCGGATCCCAGCATAATTCATTTTGTATAGTTCACAGTATTGTAACTTTAAAAAATTATGAATTTTTTCAGTACTGTGAATTCTGAATTTGCAATATGAGGCTTTTCAATCCTTGCAACAAGTGTGTATTTTTCAGTGGTTCTAGAATTATCGGGGCTTTCGAGCTGCTTCTGATAAGAAGGCAAGGCTAGAGGACTTGTGTTGAGGTGGCATTTGCACAGGACTTTAGATAACATACATCGATGATGTAGAGAGAAGAGCGGGTGATGTTGCTGTGGATTATAGGGGAAAGGCACCTTTTGCTCCCTCTGCTGACCTCTTTGTGTATTCAGCTGTGTAGCATATTTCTTGTATAATTACATAGTAATTTCACACACTACATTAAGAAAATCTGAACAATTTTTACTAAACTCATGTTTTCTAAATATTAAGTAAATAAAACCAATATTTGGCTAGGTAACATTTATAAAAACAGGATTTCTAGATAGATGATGATAAATTTTCATCTATATCTATAGAGCTGATAAATTTTCAAAACCCTTTGAATATCACTTGTACTACAAAGTCTCGTTTCAGTTTCAGTGCCATGGCACATTGATTAATCACCACTAAAGCGGTACATGAAATATTTGGCAATATAGGTATTTGGTAATGGTGATTGATGCACAGAATACGGCACCATTATTATGCACTGGCCTTGAGAACTTTAGTTTTCATCTTCGATCACCTGATAGAGAACAAACTAACAGCTTTTTTCTTTCACCTTGCTGGAGAATAAACTAACAACTTCAAATTATCTGATCCATCCAAAAACTTATTTCCGTGAAACTCACTGATTTATTTATTATTTCGTGGGGATCACTATTATTTGCTGTAGTAAAATATCAAATGATCGATGTTTTATACCAACATGGCAGCTCACATGGTAGGCAACAGAATGAAAACAAACAGGTTTACTACCAAGAATTATACTATATTGCTTTTATTGACAGAAAAAGCATACAGATAATTTTATTCAGAGATTTTATGTGAATTATTTTGATAAGTGTACACATATATTTATAACTGACCTTTCTTTGTCAAGTGTGTGCCCACACACGTATTCATACTAAATCAATCTTAGAGATCTTATCCAAAGATTGAATTTCTTAAAGTGACTGTTCCAAATATGTATAATTTATGGCAAAAAAGTCACAAAATGGCAATACAAGGAGGCATAAAAGTGAAGATAAAGGGGGAGATGATGGTTAAAAACACCTGTAAATGAATAATTGATTTTGATTTAAATTCTTTTTAGTTCTTAGCTGATGAAATGAATATAAATGAAATTATTATGCAAAACACCTCTATTTGTTGTATATGCATGTACATATATGTGTTACAAATACAAAACTGATAGGATATTATTTAACATATATTCACACTCATAATGTGCATATATGTACAAAATGAAAATGAGTGCTTGTTTTATATGTATGTATACACACACATACACATATTGCATACTTTCATTTTTTAAAATTTTACTTTAAGTTCTGGGATACATGTGCTGAACATGCAGGTTTGTTACATAGGTATACTTGTGCCATGGTAATTTGCTGCACCCATCAACCCGTCATCTAGGTTTTAAGCTCCACATGCATTAGCTATTTGTCCTAATGCTCTCCCTCCCCTTTCCCCACACCCACCTACAGACCCCAGTGTGTGATGTTCCTCTCCCTGTGTCAACATGTTCTCATTGTTCAGCACCCACTTATGAGTGAGAACATGCAGTGTTTGGTTTTCTGTTCCTGTGTTAGTTTGCTGAGGATGATGGTTTCCAGCTTCATCCATATCCCCGCAAAGGACGTGAACTCATCCTTTTTTATGGCTGTGTAGTATTCCATGGTGAATATGTGCCACATTTTCTTCATCCAGTCTATCATTGATGGGCATTATGTTGGTTCCAAGTCTTTGCTATTGTAAATAGTCCCATGATAAACATATATGTACATGTGTCTTTAGAGTAGAATGATGTATAATCCTTTGGTATATACCCAGTAATGGGATTGCTGGGTCAAATGGTATTTCTGGTTTTATATCCTTGAGGAATCACCACATTGTATTCCACAATGGTTGAACTATTTTACAAGCCCACCAACAGTGTAAAAGTGTTCCTATTTCTCTGCATCTTCTCCAGCATCTGCTGTTTCCAGAATTTTTAATGATCACCATTCTAACTGGTGTGAGATGGTATGTCATTGTGGTTTTGATTTGCATTTCTCTAATGAACAGTGATAATGAGCTTTTTTCATATGTTTATTGGCCATATACATATCTTCTTTTGAGGAGTGTCTGTTCATATCCTTTGCCCACTTTTTGATGGGGTTGTTTGTTTTTTTTTTCTTGTAAATTTGTTTAAGTTCCTTCTAGATTCTGGATATTAGACCTTTGTCAGATGGATAGATTGCAAAAATTTTCTCATATTTTGTAGGTTGCCTGTTCACTCTTGTGATAGTTTATTTTACTGAGCAGAAGCTCTTTAGTTTGATTAGATTCCATCTGTCAATTTTGGCTGTTGTTTCAAGTGCTGTTGGTGATTTAGTCATGAAGTCTTTGCCCACACCTATGTCCTGAATCATATTGCCTAGGTTTTCTTCTAGGGTTTTTATAGTTTTAGGTTTTACATTTATGTTTTTAATCCACCTTGAGTTAATTCTTTTATAAGGTATAATGAAGGGGTCTAGTTTCTCTTTTCTGCATATGGCTACCCAGTTTTCCCAGCGCCATTAATTACATAGGGAATCCTTTCCCCATTGCTTGCTTTTGTCAGGTTTGTTGAAGATCAGATTGTTGTAGATGTGTGGTGTTATTTCTGAGGCCTCTATTCTGTTTCATTGGTCTATATATCTGTTTTGGTATTAGCACCATGCTGTTTTGGTTACTTTAGCTTTGTAATATAGTTTGAAGTCAGGCAGCGTCATGCCTCCAGCTTTGTTCTTTTTGCTTAGGTTAGCCTTGGCTCCACAGGCTCTTTTTTGCTTCCATATGAAATTTAACATAGTTTTTTTCTAGTTCTGTGAAGAAAGTCAATGGTAGCTTGATGGGAATAGCATTGAATCTATAAATTACTTTGGGCAATATGGCCATTTTCATGATATTGAGTCTTCCTATCCATGAGGATGGAGTGTTTCTCTATATGTTTGTGTCCTGTCATTTCCTTGAGCTCTGGTTTGTAGTTTTCTTTGAAGAGGTCCTTCACATCCCTTGTAGGTTGTATTCCTAGGTATTTTGTTTTCTTTATAGCAATTGTGAATGGGAGTTTACTAATGATTTGGCTCTCTGCTTGTCTGTTATTGGTATATAAGAATGATTGTGATTTTTGCACATTAATTTTATATCCTGAGACTTTGCCAAAGTTGCTTATCAGGTTAAGGAATTTTTGGGCTGAGGTGGTGGCGTTTTGTAAATATACAATCATGTCATCTGCAGACAGAGACAATTTGATTTCGTCTCTTCCTATTTGCATGCTTTTATTTCTTTCTCTTACTCGATTGCCCTGGCCAGAACTTCCAATACTATGTTGATAAGAGTGGGGAGAGAGGGCATCCTACTCTTGGGCCAGTTTTCAAAGGTAATGCTTCCAGCTTTCGGCCATTTAGCATGATATTAGCTATGCATTTGTCATAAATAGCTCTTATTTTTGTGAGATATGTTCCATCAATACCTAGTTTATTGAGAGTTTTTAGTATGAGGGGTGTTGAATTTTATTGAAGGCCTTTTCTGCATCTATTGAGATAATCATGTGGTTTTTGTCATTGGTTCTGTTTATGTGATGGATTATGTTTATTGATTTGCATATGTTGAACCAGCCTTTCATGCCAGGCATGAAGCCAACTTGATCGTGGTGGATAAGTTTTTGATGTGCTGCTGGATTCTCTTGCCAGTATTTTATTCAGGATTTTCGCATCGATGTTCATCAGTGATATTGGCCTGAAATTTTCTTTTTCTATTGGGTCTCCGCCAGGTTTTGGAATCAGAGTGATGCTGGCCTCATAAAATGATTTAGGGAGGAGTCTTTCTTTTTCTATTGTTCAGAATAGTTTCAGAAGGAATGGTACCAGCTCCTCTTTGTACCTCTGGTAGAACTCGGCTGTGAAGACATCTGGTCCTGGGCTTTTTTTGGTTGGTAGGATAGTAATTACTGAGTCAATTTCAGAACTTGTTATTGGTCTATTCAGGGATTTGACTTCTTCCTGCTTTAGTCTTGGGAGGGTGTATGTGTCCAGGACTTTATCCATTTCTTCTAGATTTTCTAGTTTATTTGTGTAGAGGTGTTTACAGTATTCTCTAATAATAGTTTGTATTTCTGTGGGATCAGTGGTGATATCCCCTTTATCGTTTTTTAATGTGTCTATTTGATCTTTCTCTCTTTTCTTCCTTGTTAGTCTGGCTACCGGTCTATCTATTTTGTTAATCTTTTCAAAAAACCCACTCCTAGATTCATTGATTTTTTTTTGAAGGTTTTTTTGTGTTTCTTTCCCATTCGGTTCTGCTGTGATCTTAGTTATTTCTTGTTTTATACTAGGTTTTTAATGTGTTTTCCATTGCTTCTTTTGATTGTGATGTTAGGGTGTCTATTTTAGATCTTTCCCACTTTCTAATGTGGACATTTAATGCTGTAAATTTCCCTCTAAACACTGTTTTAACTGTATCCCAGAAATTCTGATATGTTGTGTCTTTGTTCTCATTGGTTTCAAAGAACTTATTTATTTCTGCCTTAATTTTGCTATTTACCCAGTAGTCATTCATAAGCAGGTTGTTCAGTTTCCATGTAGTTGTGCAGTTTTGAGTGAGCTTCTTAATTCTGAGTTCTAATTTGATTACACTGTGGTGTGAGAGATTGTTTGTTATGATTTTCATTCTTTTGCATTTGCTGAGGAGTGTTTTACTTCCAATTATGTGGTTGATTTTAGAATAAGTGCTATGTGGTGCTGAGAAGAATGTATATTCTGTTGATTTGGGGTGGAGAGTTCTGTAGGTATCTATTAGGTCCACTTGGACCAGAGCTGAGTTCAAGTCTGAATATCCTTGTTAATTTCCTTTCTTGTTGATCTGTCTAATATTGATAGTGGGTTGTTAAAGTTTCCCACTATTATTGTGTGGGAGTCTAAGTCTCCTTGTAGGTCTCTAGGAACTCGTTTTATGAATCCTGGTGCTCCTGTATTTGGCATATATATATATTTAGGATACTTAGCTCTTCTTGTTGCATTGATCCCTTTACTACTATGTAATGCCCTTCTTTGTCCTTTTTTATCCTTGTTGGTTTAAAGTCTGTTTTATTAGAGACTAGGATTGCAACTCCTGCTTTTTTTTTCTTTCTTTCCATTTGCTTGGTAAATATTCCTCCATCCCTTTATTTTGAGCCTATGTGTGACCTTGCAAGTGAGATGTGTCTCCTGAATACAGCACACCTGTGGGTATTGACTCTTTATCCAATTTGCCAGTGTATGTCTTTTAATTGGGGCATTTAGCTCATTTATATTTACCGTTAATATTGTTATGTGTGAATTTGGTCCTGTCATCATGATGTTAGCTGGTTATTCTGCACATTAGTTGAAGCAGTTTCTTCCTAGTTTCATTGGTTTATATATTTTGGTGTGTTTTTGCAGAGGCTGGTACTGGTTTTTCCTTTCCATGTTTAGTGCTTCCTTTAGGAGCTCTTGGAAGGCAGGTCTGATGGTGACTAAATCTGTCAGCATCTGCTTGTCTGTAAAGGATTTTATTTCTCATTCACTTATGAAGCTTAGTTTGGCTGGTTATGAAATTCCATATGTACATCATGGAAACGAGTGCATGTGATACACACACACACGCACACACATTGCATACTTTCATTTTTGTGTCCATTTCTTTTCTGATTTTATCAGCAGCCAACTAAAGAAAATAGAAAAAAAAATTGGTAATTCGATCTTTCATGTTCTGCATCTTCCAGCTTCACAACTTATAGTTTTCTATTTTTATTGTTATTGTGATCAGAATGAAAATGTATACAATAGAATCAGAATCAGGTCAGAATCAACAAAAATACTATAATGTTTGTACATGCTTTTGATGCAGTTTGTCTCTGCAAAGGGTGTGTGTGTTTCTATGCACATGTGCATGTACACAAGTGTGTAAATAAGTGTTTTATTCATGATGGAGAAAGGCTGGTCAAAATGATTCTGAATGAGATAGCACCACTACAGCAGATAATTAGGTCTCTATCAATAAAACAAGTCATTAAACATGTTTCTAAGCATCTACTCAGTATCTGGCACAATGTTAAGTAGTGTAAATATAATCATTAGCAAAATTCAGCTTCTACCCTCAATGGTATATGTGTAGAACAAATTGGTAAAGCTGGAGTACATTTCAGGACCAAAAACAGTTTCTGTGTAGTTCCCACTTCATCAAGACCATGTTGTATACCTCTCATACACTTAAGCCATAGGGAAGCAATTATTCCATCCATCCTTTTACAGGGTAGTGGTGGGGAAGAAGAGCTGACTGTCATGCTTGAATTCACATAATTTCATAATTAAATAATTTCATGTTACATAATCTCGATAAACCTAAAATCCAATATATGATAAAGATAGTGTTTCAAATCAGTGGATAAGTGATAAACAGTTCATAAAATGGTGTTCAGATAATTGGCTATATGTATTTTATAGTTGCACAAAGGTATAATATGTCATTAATAAATATTAATTCCATAGTGGATGTCAAATACACTTTTCCAAAATATAAAGAAAAAATACCATAGACAAATATCACTTGCAACATTACGGTTAAAATTAAATATCCAAACATAGCCCTAACCAATAACAGAAAATTTAAAAAAAAATTTATGGATTGGAATTTGTTAAAATATAAAACTTTTCTTTTTCAGAGGATACAATGAATATGTGTAAAAAGCAAATATCAAATCAGCAACAAGTGCTTGCAGTTCACTTGACATATTTAAAATATGAGTAGTTCCAACAAATCATAAATAAATGATTAGTAGTCCAATAAAAAAAAGACAAAGTACATTGACAGGAAACTGTATGAAACTCATGAACACTAAATGTCTTAGATTCTCTATTGTTAAACAAAATGCAAAAACAATAGAGAACATTATGAATATGGAGTTAATATTTAACAAAATTATTTTATCCATGTTATAAGTAAATATTTACATCCAAAAACCCTTGTTTTCTCTGAAAGTTGTCACTTATGAGTCTATTTTGAAAATGTTTAAAGAATAGTAATTAATTAACTTTAATAAATAGGTACTCCTATTGAGGGAAAACAGACATTTCCATAATTTTTCTTCTGTTTCTAATCTAGTAGATGGTAGGAAAATAATGACAATTGCATATTCATACCTGGAGAATATGCATTCCATTTCTTTTAAACTTTTGCATTCTCAAAACTATATTGATACCTCAAAGCATACCCTTTGCTGTTGAAAACAGCCTTTCAAGTATAAAGACACACACATCACTTTCCTTAAATCTTATATAAGGCAAGGGCCTAGATTCCTATCAGAAAATGTATTTCAAGAATGCTTTTTTAGTAGTTCCTGTGGCCTTATCTTATAGAGGAAGGTTTTTTTTTAAACATACACACAGTATTTGATGCACATTTTTATTGGAAAGAGCTTTTATTTCCTTAAATGTTTTGTTGTCTAAGTGTGAAAAGTATCCTGCAGTGGAATTTAGTGGCACAGATGCTTATTGTGATAGATGAGATGAACTTGCTTCCCTAAGCATGCATGGTCATGAAATGCATCTGGCTTCTGTACGTAAAAGTCAGTTATGTTCCCAAATGTGTCTCTGCATTTACACAGACGTTTAGGGGCAGACACCCTACTGTTCCCTCAAAAGGCGGCTCTGCTTAATTATGAAGTTCAAGTTAGACCAGAAGTTGGAAAATACTAAATTCCACATTGCAGACAGAGCCTGAGCAGGTGATGTCACCACTGCATTCTAAGGTGGCAAGTCCTCAGAGAAGTCACTTATCACCTTACCATGGAGAAAAATAACCGTGTCCAGAACACAAGAGGATGCTTTTAGGTAGCGTACAATCAAGTGTGCAAACCTGTGCAATACATACCAGATGAAATCCAGTTCAGAGGCTCAGGAAAACAAACAAATGAGGATATGCTTTAAAAAATAGGACTTAATATAAACAGTCGTGAGAGTAAAACTATTGCTAAGCACATAGGAAACATAAACCAGGCTTTCAGGAAGGAGTTTGGCACATGTGTGCACTGGTAGGAGGTGTAATGTGCAGAAATCCGGCCTTTTGTGGCATAGCAACTAAAGTTCCTTTTCTATTGTCCAGACAACCTTAAATATTCCTTTATGCAGTACTATTTTAAAAAGGCCATCTACTGTGCACAATGTGTTAGCATCAAGGACATGAAATTTATCTGGAATATACCAAAACTTTAATCAATAGACTAGGACCAAAGCTTTTAAAAACAGGTTTTCGTAGATAAATCATTATAAGTTATTATTTCCTCGCCATAGGTAAGGCATGATAGATAACTTTACTTTTTCTCAGTCACTTAGTGTGTAGGTAGAATAATGACCCTTAGCAGGATGACCTTTTGAATGTGTTGTTAGGCAGCATGGAAGCATTATGGTTAGAGGTGGAATTAAGATTGCTAATCACCTCACCTTAAACTGGAGCGATTATCCTGAATTATCTAGGTGGGCCCACTGTAGTCACAAAGAACCTTCAGACAGGAAGGCGGAGAGACCAGAGTGAGCAGAAGAGCTTGGGTAAACTGGAGCCGAGGCTGAAGTGATGTGCTGTGTCCAAGATGTGCAGAGGCCAAGAGCTCAGGGATACATGTGACCCCTCAAACCTGGTGAATTCTCTCCTGGAATCTCTAGACAAAATATACACTTGATGATACCTTGATTTTAGCACACTAAGACCCATTTTGGACTTCTGACCCCCAGAAGTATAAAGAAAAAAAATGTGTTGTTTTAAGCCTCTGAGTTTATGTTAATTTACTGTAACAGCAGTAAGAAACTAACACAGTAAGACGGCTTTTATTTTTATGTGATGTATAGAATTAAATTGGATATGCTAGGAAATATTGGAAATTTATTGATTTATTTTTTTGTCTGAGCTGGAGTCTGGCTCTGTCGCCCAGGCTGGAGTGCAGTGGCGCGATCTCGGCTCACTGCATGCTCTGCCTCCCGGGTTCCCGCCATTCTCCTGCCTCAGCCTCCCGAGTAGCTGGGACTACAGGCGCCGCCACCACGCCGGCTAATTTTCTGTATTTTTAGTAGAGACGGGGTTTCACCGTGGTCTCGATCTCCTGACCTCGTGATCCGCCCGCCTCGGCCTCCCAAAGTGCTGGGATTACAAGTGTGAGCCACCGCGCCCGGCCAGGAATTTATTTTCTTAATATAGTTCTTCATATTAGAATAATGAGAACCATCGAGTAATGAAGTGTTCTATTTTGTGAAGGATGATTATATAAACAGTACGAAGGTTAAAAACCGGGCGGGACCGGCTGGGCACAATGGCTCGTTCATGTAATCCCAGCACTTTGGGAGGCCGGGGCAGGTGGATCTCTTGAGCCCAGGAGTCTCAGATCAGCCTGGGCAACATGTGAAACCCCATCTCCACAAAAATACAAAAACCAGGCAGACGTGGTGGCGGCGCCTGTGGTCCCAGCCACTCAGGAGGCTGCGGTGGAAGGATCGGAGCCCGGCAGGTGCAGGCTGCGGTGGACCGTGATTATGCCACTGCGCTCCAGTCTGGGTGACAGAGTGAGACCTTGTCTCCATTAAATAAATAGATAAATAAATATATATATAAGTAAAAGAGGAGGGTGTCTTTTGAAGGCTATTAAAGTCGTCTAAGTGTCCTCTGATTATATGAGGCTGGAATGGTGCATGGAATGTTGTGTTGAATAACCTGATACAGTCTCTGAAACTATAGAAGCATTAGTAATTTTAGCCTGAGAGTGCTATAATCTGGGATAATTTGGTCCAATACTTCCAGAGAGGGTTGAAGTTTTGAGATAGCTGGAGTTATTTCAGTTGAAGACCCGAATATGAGGCAACTGGATACTCAATTACAATTCAATTTCTACTCTTTATATAAGGTAGAAATGGGTAACATGTGGGACACTGTGTTAAAAGTAATGCAGCCATAGTGTAGTGGTAGAAGCAGATGAAAAGTACTATAATAGTCGTATAGATGAGGTACTGGAAAGAAGCAGAGTTGAAAAATTGGAGATAAATGTCAGTTTTCCAGAGCCATGGGATGAAAACCAAACAGGATTACAACAGATTCAATTCACTCAAGATGTCTAACTTGGTAATAGGTCAGAAAACTCAATTTGTCGTATTTTCTTAAAAGTACACAAAAATGTTCCTTTTGATAAAACACGTGTAGTGCACCTTCGGATTTGATTTTTCTTTATGTTCTGTAAACTGCTCACAGTAAAACAGAAAAAAAGTCTGACAAATATGATGGTCCTTAAATATTGTAGGAGTATGATGCTTCTCCAAAGAATAGAGGTTTTCCTAGGAAGGCCCTAAGCAAGGAATCAAGTTTCCTTTTGCAAGAAATAAAATTCTCAAAAGTTCCCTGCACCTTGGAAAGGCTCTGGTTGAAATTAATAGCACAACGTTATTTATTTAAATTTTAACTTTTAAGTTCAGGGGTACAAGTGTAGGTTTGTTACAGAGGTAAGCTTATGCCATGGGATTGGTTGTACAGTTTATTTCATCACCCAGATATTAAGCCTAATATCCATTAGTTGTTTTTCCTGATCCTCATAGCAAATATTACCCCCATAAAGTTTTATGGTTACTTTTTTCTTATCTTCTGATTAATGCCATTAGATTCACCAATTGAAATTATTTTTCAGTAGTTTAATTCCCTCTAGAAGGTTTAAAAAATGTTTCCGAATTTCCTAAGTCTTCTTTCTTTGTTAGTCTTCTAAAAAGCTATATTCAATAGAATTCATGTGCTTAGGTACAGTTTCACTAAAAGCGTATCTTCAACATTTGATCTGTTTAAAAGTTCTTAAGGTGTTAAGGAACATTAGGTTTCAGAGTTTATGGCATTTGATTAATCTGAATAAATCTTGGCATCAAATTGAATTCAGCAAAAGTAACAGTGATAAATCAGAGAGCAATATTTGAAATGTCTCCAGGAAACATTTTAAAACAATTTTTAAGTTCACTAATTTGAGTCATTACACTTGGCCCTAATATGGTAGATTTTAAGTGAAGCTCAGTCGAACCTGGCAGATATCATATACAAACTTTTAATAGTCCTAACAATTCCTGTACCTCATTTGGATAAAGATTATTTCCAGAGCATCAGTGCTTTGACCAGAAAGGCATTTATTATTCTGTAACACTTTTCTTGAGAAATTAGCATGATTCATCATTTGAGTACGCTCTCTCAGATAAGATTCTAATATTTGGGTGTGAATAAAACTTCAGGGCATTGAAAACAGCTGGAAGATAGACAATAGGGTGATCATCCTCTCTTGTCATTCTCTATCAAGGTCCTCTTTAATTATTGGCCTAAACAGCTATAACTTTATGGTGAAAACAAACCGCTCGGATATAGCGTTAAAGGTTGAAATAATGAATTATACATAAATCGATTTAGTTCAGTTATATTCTGTTGAATTGGGAGAACATCGAATTTTTAAATTTCTCTGCATTTCTTGAAGTTAGGAATAAAAGCTGGGGTGGGGTCTCCTGAAATAATGAGGTCTAGAATAATTTCTGTTAAATTTACTTTTTAGTAGGATAAGTCTCCTAAAATCAATATGAATGGAACCTTCAATGTACCACTGAAGATAATTAATCTTTGAGAGGTTAAGTAACCATTACAAGGTAATTTACCTAATTAGCAACTAAACCAACCAAATTTTAGATTTCTTAACTTTAAGACTATTGCTCACATAGTCACGTAAAGTATATCTTCCACATAGTCACAGGCAATCACAAGCTAACACGAGCAGTTAGCACAAAATAGATGCTCCACATAGAATGCAGAACAAAAAAAGACACTTTAAAAATCCTTTTCCCTTTTCCAAATTCATATTTAAAAAGTTTCTTGTGGAATTTCCCAAATGCCAGCATGGCCACATATAATACAGATTGATACTCAGACCTCTAATGAGAAACAGTTAGAATTATGCTAAACAAGGAACATTCTATATTGATTTCACAAATTCTCCTCTTTCCACTTATAGTTTCTCATAAAATGTAACATGTTTGTCTCGTGTGGAGTCTGTATAGAAAAAGTGTGATAACTGAAGATATAGACACACAGGTGTATGTATGTCTGTGTGTTCCTGTGTATTATAGCCTTTCTTTAATGGTTTTCTCTCTCTCTCTCTCTCTCTCTCTATATATATATATATATATATATATATATATATATATATATATATAACTTTAAGTTCTAGGACACATGTGCACAACGTGCAGATTTGTTACATATGTATACATGTGCCATGTTGGTGTGCTGCACCCAGTAACTCATCATTTACATTAGGTATATCTCCAAATGCTGTCCCTCCCCCTCACCCCACCCCATGACAGGCCCCGGAGTGTGATGTTCCCCTTCCTGGGTCCATGTGTTCTCATTGTTCAATTCACACCTGTGAGTGAGAACATGCAGCGTTTGGTTTTTTTTGTCCTTGTGATAGTTTGCTGAGAATTATGGTTTCCAGCTTCATCCATGTGTCTACAAAGGACATGAACTCATCCTTTTTTATGGCTGCATAGTATTCCATGGTGTATATGTGCCACATTTTCTTTTTTTTTTTTTTTTATTATACTTTAGGTTTTAGGGTACATATGCACAATGTGCAGGTTTGTTACATATGTATCCAGCCACATTTTCTTAATCCAGTCTATCATCGTTGGACGTTTGGGTTGGTTCCAAGTCTTTGCTATTGTGAATAGTGCCACAATAAACATACATGTGCATGTGTCTTTATAGCAGCATGACTTATAATCCTTTGGGTATATATACATATATATATAAAAAAACTATATATATATATTTTGGGGACGGAGTTTCGCTCTGTCACCCAGCTGGAGTGCAGTGGCGCGATCTCGGCTCACTGCAAGCTCCGCCTCCCGGGTTCACACCATTCTCCTGCCTCAGCCTCCAGAGTAGCTGGGACTACAGGTGCCCGCCACCATGCCCGGCTAATTTTTTGCATTTTTAGTACAGACGGGGTTTCACCGTGTTAGCCAGGATGGTCTCGATCTCCTGACCTCATGATCCACCCTCCTCGGCCTCCCAAAGTGCTGGGATTACAGGCATGAACCACCGCACCTGGTCTCTATTTAAGTTAGCTCTGTCCAGGGCAAACCAGCATTTCAAAGATACAAACTGTTTTTGCAAAAAACAGGTATACACCTATCCATAGTGCAGACATTATGTCTACTTATTTCTCTCTAAATAGATCTTTCATTTTAACAAGTACTTCACCTTCACAAAATTTAGTTGAGTCAGTGAACTCTTATCCAGATGCTATATCTTGGCCAGATTATCAAGAATTAAGCCTCACAGATAGGCTGTTTCCATTTCCTTTAACAAAGTTTATCAGTCCTGAGTTACTTCTTGATTTCTTGCCAGTGGCATATAATGATGACTCAGCCAAGTCAGTTCCCAGAGTTGGACTCTTTTTTTTCTTATACACAGGAAACTTCTTTTCCAAGAATACTTGTTCCAGTTGCTCACAATCTTCATAGTTGATGATTATAGAATGATCTATGTACTTTCAATGTACCTTCAAAAATGAGATCTGCAGCTGGATAAGACGTGTGTGTGTGTGCATGTGTGTGTCTTAGTAGACTTAAACCGTTCATTGAATAAGAAGCCTAGTTGATAGTGTAAGGTGAGAGTTAGAAGAACAGGGAATTATTTGGTTTAAGGAATTGTGAAGAAATGTGCTATGCCATTAAAATTTTTCTCTACTTTTGTGTTAAATCTTAATTTTGTGCAGAATTTACTAAGCTGCAGGAAACTGTCAAAATTGACTCTTGCTAAGTTCCATATTGGTTTGTAATTATCTTAAAACAAAAGTTGGTTGATACTAAAGTGCAGTTTTTCCTCTAGCTTTCATAAATTGAGACAGGTCTTTTTCTCACCCTCCACATACCTATGGCTGGAAGCCGAGGTGGTTGTTCTTGGTTCCCGTTACAACTTCTAGACTGTTAATTTCTCCGCTCCTTGCAAATTAGACTGTTCCTTTGAAACTCAAACCCCTTGGAAATATCAGCCATGCCCCTTTGGTATTACCATCATCAACAGACCTCCCTCCTGGGCACTCTGGTCTTATTTTTTTTTTTTTTTTTTGAGATGGAGTCTTGCTCTGTCACCCATGCTGGAGTGTAATGGTGTGATCTCGGCTCACTGCAACCTCCTCCTCCCGGTTTCAAGTGATTCTCCTGCCTCAGGTTCCTGAGTAACTGGGATTACAGGTGCATACCACCACACCCAGCTAATTTTTGTATTTTTGGTAGAGACGGGGTTTCGCCATGTTGGCCAGGCTGGTCTCGAACTCCTGACCTCAGGTGATCTGCCTGCCTCAGCCCCCCAAAGTGCTGGGATTACAGGCATGATCCACTGCACCTGGCCTCTTGCCATTTATTTAAGGCTTTAGATCTTTTGCTCAATATCATCTTCAGGCAAGTTCAGCCATCATTTTAGTGGCTCAGCTTTCACGTGAAAGGACCAGTACAAACCTCGGTTCCCCGTTTTTTGACATCTTTATTTCCATTACTTTTTTTCTTTCCTCCACTTTATTGTCATCAAATCTGAAACATTTTCTATAAGGGTATGTACCACCAGGATCTAGATGCAAATATTCTGCCTCCTGGACATCACTCCTTGCCAGCTCGTTGGCCCAGATGTCCTCATTCCTACAACCCTTCATTTTCACTGAGACTCTCCTTAGGACACAGATGCTGCTGCTCCCTCACGATCCATCCGTACTCTCTTGCTTTCAGTTTCCACGTTTTCCTCCTCAAATGCCATAGTTCATTTTTAGCATTCCCTTGCAACTACCCTGAGCTTCATTTTCCCACAATTTATTTGTTTCTCTTTCTCTTCCCAAATTTTAAATGTTGATGTTTCTAAGGGTTCTGTCCTAATTGCTCTTCTTTTCTCTCCACACACATACTCTCTCTAAGCTCTAAACACTACTAAACAGCTCATAATTTCCAGTCTTAGAGTTTGGTCCAGACCTTTATTCTGGGAGTTGATGATTTACGTGACAATAGCACTCGAATAGTTCAGAGGTAACATGTCCTGGTTTCCCACATGATAGTAAGTGGCACTGCCAGCCATGCTAGATGCTTATAAGTCATTTTTGGCCCTTCCTCAATATTCTGACAATATCCAATTCAACATTCATTTAAAAAATATTTTGGTTCCAAATACATCTGTAATTTCCTCCACCTATTTTGATTTCCAATGTCCCCAGCCTAGCCAGAGCCACATATTTTCTTACCTACGCTTATTTTCTTAGGTCATCCTTAGTCAACTTACTTTAATTCTTATCTCCGACACCCTGTTAGCTACAGAGAAACCAAAGTGATCTCTTAACATGTCTTTCAGTTTCCAACTCTCCCACTTTTCTGGTGTACTTGGACTAAGATTTATGTTCCTCATCATTACTAATGAAGACCTGTACTGTTTCACATATCCTTCTCTTTCAGCCACGTCTCACATTAGTCTTTCTCCCTTCTGTACTTCATCCAGATTCCTACTTTTCAGTTTTTCATTTCATCCAATTCACAGGTTTCTTCTACATGCCAAGATCTTGCTCATATATTAGGGTCCATGAACACTGGGGGTTTTTCCTAAAAGACGAATCTTTCTGTAGTGTATGAAAAGCTAACTCTTTTTATTCTCAGGTCTTACCTTAAATATTCTCACTTGAAAGAAGTGGTTAGAATCTGTATAATCCAAATTAATATTTCTTTTTTTCTTTTTCTTTTGAGACAGGGTCTTGCTGTGTCACCCAGGCTGGAGTGCAGTGGCACAATCTTGGCTCACTGAAACCTCTGCCTCCTGGGTTCAAGCAGTTTTCCTTTCTCAGCCTCCTGAGTAGCTGGGACTACAAGCGCACACCACTACACCCGGCTAACTTTTTTATTTTTAGTAGAGATGGGGTTTTGCCATGTTGATCAGACTGGTCTGAAACTCCTGGACTGAAGTGATCCATCCGCCTTGGCCTCCCAAAATGCTGGCATTACAGGCATAAGCCACCACGCCCGGCCCAAATTAATATATCTATATATAAAAATTATATGTATGAATCTTATATAATCTGAATTAAGATTGTATCTAATGTTCGCCCCAAAACCCTTGTTGTATATTCAGTCCCTTGCTTCACTTTGCATGTGAACACATTTTGTAATAATCTCTTCTCTTTGCTCAGTTGGGTTTCTGTGCCTGTCTTCGTCTTCAGAATTGAAACCCTGGGAGTACAGGACTGTGGCTTTCTCATTCACCACTGCAGCTCCGTAACTAAGAGAGCATCTGATACATATGTGTGAAGGGAATTGGTTAAATATAGACCACTATGTCCAGTGGAGTCCACAGCCTATTCACTTCATGTAGTTTCCAAGAAACAAAGGCTTCTCAACATATATTAATGAATGAGATATGGGCCAGGATATCTGGTCTGGCTGGAGATGGCTTAACTTTGAGTTCACTTGAGAGGGTATCAGTGTGAGCAGGGATGCTTTCACTCACTTCAAGAATTGCATGGTGTTTAGGGGGAAGAATCACCCTGCTTCTCTGGAGAGACATGAGGGCTCTGTGGCTCCTGTGGGCTCTCAAACTGTTGGAAGATGACTGCTAAACCTGAGTTTTCAGGTCTCCTAGTTATATTCATTTAAACTTATAGATGATTTGTCACTATTTTAAGTTGTTTTTCACTGAAAATTCAGTCTGAATATAGAGCCTTATTTCATTCAGAACAGAAAGAATGGGTTACGGTGAAATCTGTTTATCTATAATTTTTAAGTAAGTACAATTTTATAAACCAGTTATTCCTAACTTGAGAGGCCTGGAGGATTTATTACAATGTGTATTTCAGGGCCACATCTGCAGAAGTTTTGATACAACATTTCCTTACTAATCCCCCTGACAGCACATTTTAGCAGGCATCCTGTGTTATTGAGAAGCAGAACGTTTATGCACCACACTTTGGGAGAGAGAAGTGCATGTTATGTTACCATTTAAAGATGCCTGGTTCTTGTGGGGCAAATTGGCAAATGATTTATCTGAACTAATGGCAGAGTGGAATTTTAATATTTTAGGGTTTTCAGGAATCTTAGAGCTGTTTTCATTTGTCTCATACATAGAGCCTGAACCTTGAAGACATTAATGAATTTGTCACAGAAATTAAATTGGGCTAAAATTTACATTTCCAACCCATGTCTGTGCTCTTCATTCTAAAGCACAATGGCCTAGAGTCATATTTTAACCTCTAACTTTTATCTTATTAAAAAATAAAATAAAATAAATAATTGTAAATACATGCATGTATTATACCTATATATACAATTTATATACATTACAATATTAATTTGAACTACACATGACATCACTAGTAAAGGCCAGTTACAGTTTAGACTGAGATAAGCCCTGTGAGAATTTACTAAGATCAAAAAGACTCCTTTTAATAGTGACTCAGTGGCACCTACTCTAAGGACAAAGGCTCCAGTATGTATCCTAATCTAAGTTATTACTGAATGTGAGTCCTGTGATAGCTTCTAATGAAAATTTCCCATTGGAAAAAATCAATGTTAATAACTGGAACTCGAGAGCTGTAATGGGTTCTGCTGTGTTTTTCGGGCTTAGACTGTGTGCTATAATATGCTAAGAAGAGGAGTTGATGACCTGTGAGCTCTGGTCACTTCCTGATCTCATTTGATTCTTTGGTCTTTAGTTTTAAAAGGGTGATCAGAGAGGTTGCTTTATAATGGAGAAGTTGAACAAAAGGACCATCAACCTGCAGGCTCACTGGCACAGCGCAAGTTTCACCGGATAAGCATTTCAGTAAAGAGGACTATTGCCAACAGCAATACTTGCAAGGAAGCTTTGTTCCAGAGAGGATTTTTGTTTTTAAAGAAGCTGCTAGAAAAACTGACACTAGAAGCTAACTAGAGTCACTCTTTCTAGATATCAATGAAATTGTAAGTCTGAAGACATTACTTACCTAGATACAGAAATGGACTTTATTTAAGAACCAACTTTATACATATCTAATATACCTAGGCTTGTTGATCAAGTTGGCTGGCTGGGGAAGAATAAGACCATCTAGAAGATCCACATGATGAGAGAAAGCATTCGGGGAGGGCAGACAGATACTTGATGCTGGCCACAGATAGAACCCAGAGACGCTCTGTGATTGAAGTGGTTCTAATACCTAGAAGCTTCGATTTGCTCTTATAACGTGTTCTAAAGCCATTTAATTCAAGACTACCCTTCCTGGTTGGTACCTGTAGATGTAATGCATCTCCTAAGGTATTACTCTAGGCTCCATCGGACAGAACAACTACATGGAGGTAGGTGGTGGAGCCTCCGGACTCCACGACACATTTCACAGTGCTGTTTACTCCAAAACACTGGCCTAATTGAACTAATGTAGCTATTGGGTAAGACGAGAAGTAATACACGAACATTCTTAAAGTCTGTTCTCTTTTGCCTTGTGACCTTAAACATTTGAAAGACCAAGATGAACACTATTGAATAGAATTGTGTTTCCATCGTCATAACTAACCTGAAAGCCTAAGTTTTACCTCTTTCACTGCACATCTGATCTGTTTTATGGGCAGAAGAGCACAATGGGCTCAGCTATCCAGGCTTTAGGAGTTATTTTAATCTTTAAAGGACAATAGACACAAGTAAAAGTACATACATAAAGTAGGTATTTTATATTTAATTTTTATTTTCATATGCATGAAAAGGGTGTTCCAAAAAAAGATTAGAGAAGTCCATGGCATGTCTTTCTGGTTAATGTTACTTTATTTTTTGGTTCATCTACCATACTACTTACAAGTTACTTGATTTTGTTCATGGAAAATCATTTTAAATGAATTGATTTTACTTTTCATCAGCACAGTTGTTGACTAATACCAAAGTTAGTTAGAAGGTTATGATTTTTGTATTTATAGAATGGCAGGGGCAGCATTTAGATAATACATCATAGTAACTTGGCATTTATGAAATATTAGTTTTCCATAAACATGAACTCAGAGAGGAAGGTTACATTTTTTTAAATTATAATAACATTTTGAAAAGCATCTGTCCTTTAAAATGTTACTGAAATATATATTGGAACTGGTGTTTTAGATGCCAGTCCTTCCTGAAGAGTGTTTTGAGATTTTTTTCAAATACTGCCTCAGTTCTATATAAAATAGAAAAAATTCTGCCTTGTAAAATGACTACTGGATGTAGGTAAGAAGAAGTTAAGGAAATATTACATAAAAATAGATTTGCAAAGGTAATTTGCTGGAGGATTATTTACACTTTGATGAGTGGATCTGGATATTTTGATACTAAGTGAAAGTGGTTCCACTGGAATTAGAAGGGAACAGAGATCTGCAAGCAGGAGTGAAAAGAATGTGTGTAAGCCGGGCACGGTGGCTCATGCCTGACCTCAGGTGAGCCGCCCACTTCAGCCTTCCAAAGTGCTGGGATGACACGCTTGTTAAGTGGTACTCTAATTAATCAGTAACTTAAACCTCAAAAGAGATTCATTATGTACACAAAATTAATCTTGTGTAATCAAGTGTATAAGTAAAATTAATTGAAGAAATCAAAAAACGCACGGTGGCTGACACCTGTAATCTCAGTGCTTTCGGAAGTCCAGGTGGGAGGATCCCTTGACTTAAGGAGGCTGAGACCAGTCAAGCAACACGGTGGGACCCATCTCTGTAAAAAAATTAGCCGGGGATGGTGGTGCGTGCCTGTAGTCCGAGCTACTTGAGAGGCCGAGGCAAAAGTATCGCTTGAGCCTAGGACTTGGAGTCTGCAGTGAGCTATGATCACACCACTGACTCCAGCCAGAGCAACAGAGGGAGACAATGAGAACACGTGGACACAGGAAGGGGAACATCACACTCTGGGGACTGTGGTGGGGTGGGGGGAGGGGGCAGGGACAGCATTAGGAGATACACCTAATGCTAAATGACGAGTTAATGGGTGCAGCACATCAACATGGCACATGGATACATATGTAACAAACCTGCACGTTGTGCACATGTACCCCAAAACTCAAAGTATAATAATAAATAAATAATAAACCACAAAACACTTGTAATTCCACATCCAGATATATAAACCACAGGAATACTTAGATAAACACACGCTATACACACATATAGTATATATATGATAAAATATATTTGTATGTTCAACTTGGGAAAGGTTGATGATTTTAGAAACAAACTAATAATTCTTTTGCCTTGTGCTCTAATGATTTTCAATATGAAGATGTATTTGGGATCAAATACATGAGGCTCCACATACAAGACATCTTTCTTTCCCCTCTTCTCAGCACCATTTTTTGGCTGATTATTGGACTACAACTGGGAGATCTAGAACTAAATTCCTGCTTAGTGTTTACTTGTTCAGAGCATAGGCTTTGAAATCGTCCTGTTTTGCCTCAGTCTCCACAGTGGTACCTACTAACCTCATGACTAGGGGATCGTGTAGCATTTCTCTAAGCCTTGTTTTCTTAGCTGTGAAGTGGTAAATTTTGGAAGTGCTTTGTTCATAGGATTTCTGTGAAAACTGAATTGGGTAAAGAATGTAAGGCATTTAGCACAGTAAAATAACCTGGATTACAGTAACTTTTCCAGGAGTGTTTATTAGTACTTAAACTGTCATTGTCATCAAAATTCTGTTTTTACATATGAACTTAGAAATGTCATTGTAACCTTCTCAACTCATTTGGTCATTTAAAATGGAGAGGTTGAGTTAGGTGTTTCTTAAATTTCTCTTTAGCTCTGATACTATGAGTCTGACGTTAAGTAATGCAAAGTTGGTAATTAAATCTTCCCCTTTCGTGATGTAGGAGAAAGGCATAAAAAATTTCTGGGTGACTGGATTCCCTTGCAAGTTTATTAGAATTGTAATTACGTAGCATTTTGAATAAAGCATTCATTCTGGAAATCATTAAGTTTATTTTTCTTAACTCCGTTATTTTGTCAACTGTGGAAAAATTGGGATTTAGGAGTAACCTCTGATTTAAAATTCCACCTACTAACCATTTAAATTGTAGTCTTGTAATTTCCTAACTTTAGTCTTGAAGGTGTTTCTCATTCTTATGCGTTATTATACTGTATTATATATTTATGCAACATAAAATTTATAGTTTTAACTATTGCACATGTTTACATATGAAAGGTGTAATTTTGAACTTATCATTATTAAATTTGCTAGTTTTGCTTCACTATTCATTTTGGACACTTATCCATATTAGTACATGCAACTCAAGTTTATTCTTTTGAGCTACTGTATATCATTCAAATGTATGAATAAATAACCTTGCTTTGGTGGACATTTAAGTATTTTCATGTATCAGTATGAAAAGCAGTTTCAAAATGAACATTCAAATATACATTGTCATATATGTGTATAATATTTGTATATATGAAGGTTCCTGTGGGTCATATATCTGAAATCAAAATTACAAGTGTTTTGTACCTTCTATAATTAATTTTACTCTCAATTTTAAGTAAACAAGATTAGTTTTTGCACATGATGCATCTCTTTATTCAGTTAAAATTACTGACATAATTAGAATACCACTTAAAACTTGAGAATATTTTCAAGGGTATTTATGCAAAACTTACATAAATGTGTTGAAAAGTCCTTTTGTATATATGTAGAGATTACATGGTATGTTAAATTCATCAATTTGCCTAAATATCAAGTTATACTTAAGTAGTGTCCATACACCATGCTTTTGCTTGACTGAACTCCAATATGTATATCGGGAGTACTTTTTAACATTCATAGGTTAAGTGGCCTGTTTTGGAAAATGATATTAAAAATGGAATTCAGATGAATGCTTAAAGATTAAAAATGAATGAGCTTTCGTATTAATCATCAATATGACAACCCTAAAGGGAAGCATGATTTTCAAATGTACCTCCTTGTAGGCAGGATAATTCAGAAATGCACAGTGCATATTAGATATGGGATTTGAGTCGTAGTGTATTTCTCTAAGAATGTAATTTATTGTACTTTCACATCCACCCCACTGAATATGCAGAGTTTAAGATGCAATGGCCAGAAGACACGAGCGTGTCACTAGAAGGATGTGGACGTGGGCTCCGGGGCTGTTGATGATGACGGTGGTGTTTTGGGGTCATCTGGGGAATGGACAAGGCCAAGGTAAGTGCAAGGATTTTCTAATTCTTTGCGAGTTGGATGCGAATTTCACATTGTGATGAAATTATGTTTAGTGTTTGGTTTGATGTTTAAGCAATTTGTTACAATCTTCCGTCAGGTTTTTGTTACAGGGTATTGTAATATCTCTGCAGTTAAATTGAAATAGAATTAAGTGTGAGTAAATGCATCAAAATTGAAGCCATGTTTCTGAAATTGGCTTTTCTCTGTTGTAATTGATGATATGTATATATATGTGAGGTATTATGAGGCCATATATATGCGTGTGTCTCTGTTGCATTTGGTGACATGTATATATATGTGAGGTATTACGAGGCCATATAAATTCGAGTGTGTGGGTTTTGGGTGGGTGGGTGTGCCTGTGAGTTTGTGTATGTGGTATTTTACAGGAACACGTAGCATATAAAGTTGTTGTGATTTTGAAGAAAAGTTTTTGGACGTTTGTCTGTTTAGGGTTTTTATGTTTTTGGATGTTTGTCTCTTTAGGGTTTTTATGTTTAACATTTTAAAATTTCAAGAACCTATTCTTAAAGGATGTGATGTTCTTTAGAAATTAAATGAAAAATGTGACGTTTCTCGTTCTTCTGCCAAGGGTATTTAGGGGAAATTAATGAGAGAGTGGAGCTGCAAGGTTGTGGCATCCTGAAATGTCAGTTGGAGAGTAGAAAAGGGCCATAGATTTTGGAATAAGGCTTTCAATACTGATTTCATCAATAGCTGTATGGAGTGGTTTGTGCCAAATCTAGTATCTGTGAATGTATTTTGTGATAAGTATTGTATTATTTTTGGAGGTGTGTTGCCTGCTCAGATACAAATTGCAATTCTGTACTTTATGTGATAAAACATCCTGACACCCCTGAAATTTTCTTTTCCTTTCGGGGCAAGTATATTCAGCATTGATTTTCTGCATTTTCAAGGCTTGAAATGAAATCTGTGAGCAGGAAGTTTACAGAGTTATTTCAAGGGATAGATATATTTCTCCAGATAAAATTGAAAGTGTGCAGTGTTATTATATAATTGTGATGAAGTTGAGCTTTGCTAGTTTGGAGTATCTAATAAAGTTTAACACTTTTTAAAAGATCCTTCAAAAAGATCAGTTTTCTTGCCATATGTAATATTGTTCAATGAAGATTTGAAATGAAATAGATATTTTTTCAAAACCACAAATGCATCTGTGCCTTTGTATATGAACAGTTGTATATACATGTAAGCAGATAATACATTTTGTTAATTAAGATCAGCTTTGATTTTAATTTTTCTTTCCTGTCATTCAGAATTTGTATTTGCATCTAATAGAATTCTCATTTTTCTTTTGTGATAAAACTAATGTAAAATATATTCAATACACATAGTAGTTTTTTTCACCAAAGGTCTAAAACAAGAATATGTAGACAGTAGCTACGTTGGATTTCTTTGGCTATAAGAGTTGTCTATTTCTCTGGTGATGTGTAGAATTACTAAAATGCAGCATGACAACTGTTTCTCTGTAATAGTGATCCAACATGACATGTAGTATTACACAGGGTTGCTAATACCTTCCTCTGACCATCATTTCCAGTAATTGTGGCTTGTTTTAGATGAGGAATAGGTTATTAGATATTTAAAATATTTGAGAAAAATAGGTATCTTCTCTCTTATTTACCCAAACCCTTTTATTTACTCAATATTGATGGCTCAAGTATTCTATCTTTCACTAGGGACCATCATTTATTAAAAAATGGCCTGAAATCAATTCCAAGTCTAGCTGTAGTGAAGCTTCTAGTGGGAAATGCAAGTTAAGTAATTTGTTTTCTTTCTAAAAGGATAAATTAAAATAGACAATGATTCAAAGAACAAAACAACTTAATAGAAAACATAATGGAATGCTTTGATACTATGATTCAGGGAATTTTGCTTCCTTAGTGGTAGCTAGATTGAGTGAAGGAGATTGCTTAGGTATAATGAGCAAATCTTATAATTGCAAGTATAACCCAAGCTGCATATCATCATATAGCTCAATAAGCCTCATTAAATATTAAATATTACCTTTTAACTTTTATGCAATTAAGCAGAATTTAAAACTGTCCACTGGCAGTTTCTACACAAAGAGTGTTTCAGAACTGTTCCTTCAAAAGTAAGGCTAAACTCTGTTAGTTGAATTCAGAGAACAGAAAGAGTTTCAGAGAATGCTTCTGTGTGGTTTTTACTTGGAGATAATCGTTTTTCCTCTATAAAAATCTTAGCGCTCCGAAGGTCCACTTGCATTTTCTACACAAAGAATGTTTCATAACTGCTCAATCAAAAGTATGGTTTAGCTCTGTTAACTGAATGCACATATCAGAAATAAGTTTCACAGAATGCTTCTGTGTAGTTTTTATTTGAAGATATTCTTTTTAACAATGTAGGCCTCTTAGCGCTTAGAAAGTCCAATTGCAGTTTCTACAGAAAGAGTGTTTCAGAACGGCTCAATCAAAAGTAAGATTCAACTCTGTTAGTTGAATGCACAGAACAGAAAGAAGTTTCACAGAATGCTTCTGTGTAGTTTATATTGAACATAATCCTTTTTCCATTATTACCCACTTAGCGCTCCGAATGTCCAGTTGCATTTTCTACAGACAGAGTGTTTCAAATCTCCTCAATCAAAAGTATGGTTTAACTCTGTTAGCTGAATGCTCAGATCAGAAAGAAGTTTCACAGAATGCTTCTGTGTAGCTTATATTTGAATATATTCCTTTTTCCACTACTACCCTCTTAGCGCTCCAAATGTCCAGTTGCATTTTCTACAGAAAGAGTGTTCAGAACTGCTCTATCAAAAGTATGCTTTAACTCTGTTAGCTGAATGCACATATCAGAAAGAAGTTTCACAGAATGATTCTGTGTAGTTTATATTTGAAGATAATCCTTTTTCCACTATTACCCTCTTAGCGCTCCGAATCTCCACTTTCATTTTCTCCAGAAAGAGTGTTTCAGAACGGCTCAATCAAAACTAAGTTTCAACTCTTTTAGTTGAATGCACAGAACAGAAAGTAGTTTCACAGAATGCTTCTGTGAAGTATTTAGTTGAAGATATTCCTTTTTCGACTATTACCGTATTAGCGCTCCGAATGTCCACTGGCAGTTCCTACGCAAAGAGTGTTTCAGAACTGCTCCTTCAAAACTGAGACTCAGCTCTGTTAGTTGAATGCAGAGAACAGAAAGGAGTTTCAGAGAATGCTTCTGTGTAGTTTTTATTTGGAGATATTCCTTTTTCCACTATTACAATCTTAGCGCTCCGAATGTCCACTTGCATTTTCTACAGAAAGAGTGTTTCAGAACAGCTCAATCAAAACTAAGGTTCAACACTTTTAGTTGAATGCACAGAACAGAAAGAAGTTTCACAGAATGCTTCTGTGTAGTTTTTATTTGTAGATATTCTTTTTCCCAATATAGGCCTCTTAGCGCTCAGAATGTCCAATTGCATTTTCTACAGAAAGAGTGTTTCAGAACGGCTCAATCAAAAGCAAGGTTCAACTCAGTTAGTTGAATGCAGAGAACAGAAAGAAGTTTCACAGAATGCTTCTGTGTAGTTTACATTTGGATATATTGCTTTTTCCACTATTACCCTCTTAGCGCTCGGAATGTCCACTTGCATTTTCTACAGAAAGAGTATTCAGAACTGTGCAATCAAAAGTATGGTTTAACTCTGTTAGCTGAATGCACATATCACAAATAAGTTTCACACAATGCTTCTGTGTAATTTTTATTTGAATGTATTATTTTTCACAATATAGGCCTCTTAGCGCTCAGAATGTCCAATTACAGTTTCTACAGAAAGAGAGTTTAAGAACGGCTCAATCAAAAGTAAGGTTCAACTCTGTTAGTTGAATGTACAGAAGAGAAAGATGTTTCATACAATGCTTCTGTGTAGTTTATATTTGAACATATTCCTTTTTCCACTATTACCCACTTAGCACTCCGAATGTCCAGTTGCATTTTCTACAGACAGAGTGTTTCAAAACTGCTCAATCAAAAGAATGGTTTAACTCTGTTAGCTGAATGCTCAGATCAGAAAGAAGTTTCACTGAATGCTTCTGTGTAGTTTATATTTGAATATATTCTTTTTCAACTACTACCTTCTTAGCGCTCCAAATGTCCAGTTGCATTTTCTACAGAAAGAGTATTCAGAACTTCTCAATCAAAACTATGGTTTAACTCTGTTAGCTGAATGCACAGATCAGAAAGAAGTTTCACAGAATGATTCTGTGTAGTTTATATTTGAAGATATTACTTTTTCCAGTATTACCCTCTTAGCGCTCCGAATGTCCCCTTGCATTTTCTACAGAAAGAGTGTTCAGAACGGCTCAATCAAAAGTATGGTTTTACTCTATTAGTTGAATGCCCATATCAGAAATAAGTTTCACAGAATGCTTCTGTGTAGTTTTTATTTGAAGATATTCTTTTTCCCAATATAGGCCTCTTAGCGCTCAGAATATCCAATAGCAGTTTCTACAGAAAGAGTGTTTCAGAACGGCTCCATCAAAAGTAAGGTTCAACTCAGTTATTTGAATGCACAGAACAGAAAGAAGTTTCACAGAATGCTTTTGTGTAGTTTATATTTGAACATATTCCTTTTTCCACTATTACCCACTTAGCGCTCCAAATGTCCAGTAGCATTTTCTACAGAAAGAGTGTTTCAGAACTGCTCAATCAAAAGTACGGTTTAACTCTGTTAGCTGAATGCACAGATCAGAAAGAAGTTTAACAGAATGCTTCTGTGTAGTGTTTATATGAAAATATTCTTTTTACCAATATATGCCTCTTAGCGCTCAGAATGTCCAATTGCAGTTTCTATAGAAAGAGTGTTTCAGAACGGCTCAATGAAAATTAAGGTTCAGTTCTTTTAGTTGAATGCACAGAACAGAAAGAAGTTTCACAGAATGCTTCTGTGTAGTATTTAGTTGAAGATATTCCTTTATTGACTATTACCCACTTAGCGCACCGAATGTCCACTGGCAGTTTCTACACAAAGAGTGTTTCAGAACTGTTCCTTCAAAAGTAAGGCTAAACTCTGTTAGTTGAATTCAGAGAACAGAAAGGAGTTTCTGAGAATGCTTCTGTGTAGTTTTTATTTGGAGATATTCCTTTTTCCTCTATTACAATCTTAGCGCTCCGAAGGTCCCCTTGCATTTTCTACACAAAGAGTGTTTCATAACTGCTCAATCAAAAGAATGGTTTAGATCTGTTAACTGAATGCACAGATCAGAAATAAGTTTCAGAGAATGCTTCTGTGTAGTTTTTATTTGGAGATATTCCTTTTTCCACTAATACAATCTTAGCGCTCCGAATGTCCATTTTCATTTTCTACAGAAAGAGTGTTTCAGAACGGCTCAATCAAAACAAACGTTCAACACTTTTAGTTGAAAGCACAGAACAGAAAAAGTTTCACAGAAGGCTTCTGTGTAGTTTTTATGTGTAGATATTCTTTTTCCCAATATAGGCCTCTTAGCGCTCAGAATGTCCAATTGCATTTTCTACAGAAAGAGAGTTTCAGAACGGCTCAATCAAAAGCAAGGTTTAACTCAGTTAGTTGAATGCAGAGATCAGAAAGAAGTTTCACAGAATGCTTCTGTGTAGTTTATATATGAATATATTGCTTTTTCCACTATTACACTCTTAGCGCTCCGAAAGTCCACTTGCATTTTCTACAGAAAGAGTGTTCAGAACTGTGCAATCAAATGTATGGTTTAACTCTGTTAGCTGAATGCACATATCACAAATAAGTTTCACACAATGCTTCTGTGTAGTTTTTATTTGAATATATTATTTTTCGCAATATAGGCCTCCTAGCGCTCAGAATGTCCAATTACAGTTTCTACAGAAACAGTGTTTAAGAACGGCTCAATCAAAAGTAAGGTTCAACTCTGTTAGTTGAATGTACAGAACACAAAGTTGTTTCATACAATGCTTCTGTGTAGTTTATATTTGAACATATTCCTTTTTCCACTATTACCCACTTAGCGCTCCGAATGTCCAGTTGCATTTTCTACAGACAGAGTGTTTCAAAACTGCTCAATCAAAAGTATGGTTTAACTCTGTTAGCTGAATGCTCAGATCAGAAAAAGTTTCACAGAATGTTTCTCTGTAGTTTATATTTGAATATATTCTTTTTCAACTACTACCCTCTTAGCGCTCCAAATGTCCAGTTGCATTTTCTACAGAAAGAGTGTTCAGAACTGCTCAATCAAAAGTATGGTTTAACTCTGTAAGCTGAATGCACATATCAGAAATAAGTTTCACACAATGCTGCTGTGTAATTTTTATTTGAAGATATTATTTTTCCCAATATAGGCCTCTTAGCGCTCAGAATGTCCAATTGCAGTTTCTACAGAAAGTGTTTCAGAATGGCACAATCAAAAGTAAGTTTCAAATCTGTTAGTTGAATGCACAGAACAGAAAGAAGTTTCATACAATGCTTCTGTGTAGTTTATATTTGAACATATTCTTTTTTCCACTGTTACCCAATTAGCGCTCCGAATGTCCAGTTGCATTTTCTACAGACAGAGTGTTTCAAAACTGCTCAATCAAAAGTATGGTTTAACTCTGTTAGCTGAATGCTCATATCAGAAAGAAGTTTCACTGAATGTTTCTGTGTAGTTTATATTTGAATATATTCTTTTTCCACTACTACCCTCCTAGCGCTTCAAATGGCCAGTTGCATTTTCTACAGAAAGAGTGTTCAGAACAGCTCAATCAAAAGTACGGTTTAACTCTGTTAGCTGAATGCACAGATCAGAAAGAAATTTCACAGAATGATTCTGTGTAGTTCATATTTGAAGATATTACTTTTTCCAGTATTACCCTCTTAGCCCTCCGAATGTCCACTTGCATTTTCTACAGAAAGAGTGTTCAGAAAGGCTCAATCAAAAGTATGGTTTTACTCTATTAGTTGAATGCCCATATCAGAAATAAGTTTCACAGAATGCTTCTGTGTAGTTTTTATTTGAAGATATTCTTTTTCCGAATATAGGCCTCTTAGCGCTCAGAATGTCCAATTGCAGTTTCTACAGAAAGAGTGTTTCAGAACGGCTCCATCAAAAGTAAGGTTCAACTCAGTTAGTTGAATGCACAGAACAGAAAGTAGTTTCACAGAATGCTTCTGTGTAGTTTATATTTGAATATATTCCTCTTCCAGTATTACCGTCTTAGCGCTCCGAATATCCACTTGCATTTTCTACAGAAAGATTGTTTCAGAACGGCTCAATGAAAAGTAAGGTTCACCTCTTTTAGTTGAATGCACAGAACAGAAAGAAGTTTCACAGAATGCTTCTGTGTAGAATTTAGTTGAAGATATTCCTTTTTTGACTATTACCCACTTAGCACTCCGAATATCCACTTCCAGTTTCTACACAAAAAGAGTGTTTCAGAACTGCTCCTTCAAAAGTAAGGCTGAACTCTGTTAGTTGAATGCAGAGAACAAAAAGGGGTTTCAGAGAATGCTTCTGTGTAGTTTTTATTTGGAGATATTCCTTTTTCCTCTATTACAATCTTAGCGATCCGAAGGTCCACTTGCATTTTCTACACAAAGAGTCTTTCATAACTGCTCAATCAAAAGTATGGTTTAGCTCTGTTAACTGAATGCACAGATCAGAAATATGTTTCACAGAATGCTTCTGTGTAGTTTTTATTTGAAGATATTCTTTTTCCCAATCTAGGCCTCTTAGCTCTCAGAATGTCCAATTGCAGTTACTACAGAAAGAGTGTATCAGAACGGCTCAATCAAAAGTAAGTTTCAACTCTGTTAGTTGAATGCACAGAACAGAAAGGAGTTTCATACAATGCTTCTGTGTAGTTTATATTTGAACATATTCCTTTTTCCATTATTTCCCACTTAGCGCTCCGAATGTCCAGTTGCATTTTCTACAGACAGAGTGTTTCAAAACTGCTCAATCAAAAGTATGGTTTAGCTCTGTTAGCTGAATGCTCAGATCACAAAGAAGTTTCACAGAATGATTCTGTGTAGTTTATATTTGAAGATATTCCTTTTTCCACTATTACCCTCTTAGCGCTCCGAATCTCCACTTGCATTTTCTACAAAAAGAGTGTTTCATAACTGCTCAATCAAAAATATGTTTTATCTCTGTTAACTGAATTTACAGATCAGAAATAAGTTTCACAGAATGCATCTGTGTAGTTTTTATTTGAAGATATTCTTTTTCCCAATGTAGGCCTCTTAGCGCTTAGCATGTCCAATTGCAGTTTCTACAGAAAGAGTGTTTCAGAACGGCTCAATCAAAAGTAAGGTTCAACTCTGTTAGTTGAATGCACAGAACAGAAAGAATTTTCACAGAATGCTACTCTGTAGTTTATATTTGAATGTATTCCTTTTTCCACTATTACCCTTTTAGCGCTCCGAATGTCCACTTGCAATTTCTACAGAAAGAGTGTTCAGAACTGCGCAATCAAAAGTATGGTTTAACTCTGTTAGCTTAATGAACATATCAGAAATAAGTTTCACACAATGCTTCTGTGTAGTTTTTATTTGAAGATATTATTTTTCCCAATATAGGCCTCTTAGCGCTCAGAATGTCCAATTGCAGTTTCTACAGAAAGAGTGTTTCAGAAAGGCTCAATCAAAAGTAAGTTTCAACTCTGTAAGTTGAATGCACAGAACAGAAAGAAGTTTCATACAATGCTTCTGTGTAGTTTATATTTGAACATATTCTTTTTTCCACTATTACCCACTTAGCGCTACGAATGTCCAGTTGCATTTTCTACAGACAGAGTGTTTCAAAACTGCTCAATCAAATGTATGGTTTAACTCTGTTAGCTGAATGCTCAGATCAGAAAGAAGTTTCACAGAATGCTTCTGTGTAGTTTATATTTGAATATATTCCTTTTTCCTCTACTACTCTCTTAGCGCTCCAAATGTCCAGTTGCATTTTCTACAGAAAGAGTGTTCAGATCTGCTCAATCAAAAGTATGGTTTAACTCTGTTAGCTGAATGCACAGATCAGAAAGAAGTTTCACAGAATGATTCTGTGTAGTTTATATTTGGAGACATTCCTTTTTCCACTATTACCCTCTTAGCGCTCCGAATCTCCACTTGCATTTTCTACAGAAAGAGTGTTTCAGAACGGCTCAATCAAAACTAAGGTTCAACTCTTTTAGTTGAACAAACAGAACAGAAAGAAGTTTCACACAATTCTTCTGTGTAGTTTTTATTTGTAGACATTCTTTTTCCCAATATAGGCCTCTTAGCGCTCAGAATGTCCAATTGCAGTTTCTACAGAAAGAGTGTTTCAGAACGGCTAAATCAAAAGTAAGGTTCAACTCTGTTAGTTGAATGCACAGAACAGAAAGAAGTTTCATACAATGCTTCTGTGTAGTTTCTATTTGAACATATTCTTTTTTCCACTATTACCCACTTAGCGCTACGAATGTCCAGTTGTATTTTCTACAGACAGAGTGTTTCAAAACTGCTCAATCAAAACTATGGTTTAACTCTGTTAGCTGAATGCTCAGATCGGAAAGAAGTTTCACAGAATGCTTCTGTGTAGTTTATATTTGAATATATTCCTTTTTCCACTACTACGCTCTTAGCGCTCCAAATGTCCAGTTGCATGTCCTACAGAAAGAGTGTTCAGATCTGCTCAATCAAAAGTATGGTTTAACTCTGTTAGCTGAATGCACAGATCAGAAAGAAGTTTCACCAAATGATTCTGTGTAGTTTATATTTGAAGACATTCCTTTTTCCACAATTACCCACTTAGCGCTCCGAATCTCCAATTGCATTTTCTACAAAAAGAGTGTTTCATAACTGCTCAATCAAAAATATGTTTTATCTCTGTTAACTGAATTTACATATCAGAAATAAGTTTCACAGAATGCATCTGTGTAGTTTTTATTTGAAGATATTCTTTTTCCCAATGTAGGCCTCTTAGCGCTTAGTATGTCCAATTGCAGTTTCTACAGAAAGAGTGTTTCAGAACGGCTCAATCAAAAGTAAGGTTCAACTCTGTTAGTTGAATGCACAGAACAGAAAGAATTTTCACAGAATGCTACTGTGTAGTTTATATTTGAATATATTCCTTTTTCCACTATTACCCTCTTAGCGCTCAGAATGTCCACTTGCATTTTCTACAGAAAGAGTGTTCAGAACTGCGCAATCAAAAGTATGGTTTAACTCTGTTAGCTTAATGAACATATCAGAAATAAGTTTCACACAATGCTTCTGTGTAGTTTTTATTTGAAGGTATTTTTTTTCCCAATATAGGCCTCTTAGCGCTCAGAATGTCCAATTGCAGTTTCTACAGAAAGAGTGTTTCAGAAAGGCTCAATCAAAAGTAAGGTTCAACTCTGTAAGTTGAATGCACAGAACAGAAAGAAGTTTCATACAATGCTTCTGTGTAGTTTATATTTGAACATATTCTTTTTTCCACTATTACCCACTTAGCGCTACGAATGTCCAGTTGCATTTTCTACAGACAGAGTGTTTCAAAACTGCTCAATCAAAAGTATGGTTTAACTCTGTTAGCTGAATGCTCAGATCAGAAAGAAGTTTCACAGAATGCTTCTGTGTAATTTATAATTGAATATATTCCTTTTTCCACTACTACGCTCTTAGCGCTCCAAATGTCCAGTTGCATTTTCTACAGAAAGAGTGTTCAGATCTGCTCAATCAAAAGTATGGTTTAACTCTGTTAGCTGAATGCACAGATCAGAAAGAAGTTTCACCAAATGATTCTGTGTAGTTTATATTTGAAGACATTCCTTTTTCCACTATTAAACACGTAGCTCTCCGAATCTACACTTGCATTTTCTACAAAGAGAGTGTTTCATAACTGCTAAATCAAAAATATGTTTTATCTCTGTTAACTGAATTTACAGATCAGAAATAAGTTAAACAGAATGCATCTGTGTAGTTTTTATTCGAAGATATTCTTTTTCCCCATGTAGGCCTCTTAGCGCTTAGCATGTCCAATTGCAGTTTCTACAGAAAGAGTGTTTCAGAACGGCTCAATCAAAAGTAAGGTTCAACTCTGTGAGTTGAATGCACAGAACAGAAAGTATTTTCACAGAATGCTACTGTGTAGTTTATATTTGAATATATTCCCTTTTCCACTATTACCCTCTTAGCGCTCCGAATGTCCACTTGCATCTTCTACAGAAAGAGTGTTCAGAACTGCGCAATCAAAAGTATGGTTTAACTCTGTTAGCTTAATGAACATATCAGAAATAAGTTTCACACAATGCTTATGTGTAGTTTATATTTGAACATATTCTTTTTTCCACTATTACGCACTTAGCGCTACGAATGTCCAGTTGCATTTTCTACAGACAGAGTGTTTCAAAACTGCTCAATCAAAAGTATGGTTTAACTCTGTTAGCTGAATGCTCAGATCAGAAAGAAGTTTCACAGAATGCTTCTGTGTAGTTTATATTTGAATGTATTCCATTTCCCACTACTACTCTCCTAGCGCTCCAAATGTCCAGTTGCATTTTCTACAGAAAGAGTGTTCAGATATGCTCAATCAAAAGTATGGTTTAACTCTGTTAGCTGAATGCACAGATCAGAAAGAAGTTTCACAGAATGATTCTGTGTAGTTTATATTTGAAGACATTCCTTTTTCCACTATTACCCTCTTAGCGCTCCGAATCTCCACTTGCATTTTCTACAGAAAGAGTGTTTCAGAACGGCTCAATCAAAACTAAGGTTCAACTCTTTTAGTTGAACAAACAGAACAGAAAGAAGTTTCACACAATTTTTCTGTGTAGTTTTTATTTGTAGACATTCTTTTCCCCAATATAGGCCTCCTAGCGCTCAGAATGTCCAATTGCAGTTTCTACAGAAAGAGTGTTTCAGAACGGCTCAATCAAAAGTAACGTTCAACTCTGTTAGTTGAATGCACAGAACAGAAAGTAGTTTCATACAATGCTTCTGTGTAGTTTATATTTGAACATATTCTTTTGTCCACTATTACCCACTTAGCGCTACGAATGTCCAGTTGCATTTTCTACAGAAAGAGTGTTCAGAACTGCGCAATCAAAAGTATGGTTTAACTCTGTTAGCTTAATGAACATATCAGAAATAAGTTTCACACAATGCTTCTGTGTAGTTTTTATTTGAAGATATTCTTTTTCCCAATGTAGGCCTCTTAGCGCTTAGAATGTCCAATTGCAGTTTCTACAGAAAGAGTGTTTCAGAACGGCTCAATCAAAAGTAAGGTTCAACTCTGTTAGTTGAATGCACAGAACAGAAAGAATTTTCACAGAATGCTACTGTGTAGTTTATATTTGAACATATTCTTTTTTCCACTATTACCCACTTAGCGCTACGAATGTCCAGTTGCATTTTCTACAGACAGAGTGTTTCAAAACTGCTCAATCAAAAGTATGGTTTAACTCTGTTAGCTGAATGCTCAGATCAGAAAGAAGTTTCACAGAATGCTTCTGTGTAGTTTATATTTGAATATATTCCTTTTTCCACTACTACTCTCTTAGCGCTCAAAATGTCCAGTTGCATTTTCTACAGAAAGAGTGTTCAGATCTGCTCAATCAAAAGTATGGTTTAACTCTGTTAGCTGAATGCGCAGATCAGAAAGAAGTTTCACAGAATGATTCTGTGTAGTTTATATTTGGAGACATTCCTTTTTCCACTATTACCCTCTTAGCGCTCCGAATCTCCACTTGCATTTTCTGCAGAAAGAGTGTTTCAGAACGGCTCAATCAAAACTAAGTGTCAACTCTTTTAGTTGAACAAACAGAACAGAAAGAAGTTTCACACAATTCTTCTGTGTAGATTTTATTTGTAGACATCCTTTTTCCCAATATAGGCCTCTTAGCGCTCAGAATGTCCAATTGCAGTTTCTACAGAAAGAGTGTTTCAGAACGGCTCAATCAAAAGTAAGGTTCAACTCTGTTAGTTGAATGCACAGAACAGAAAGAAGTTTCATACAATGCTTCTGTGTAGTTTATATTTGAACATATTCTTTTTTCCACTATTACCCACTTAGCGCTACGAATGTCCAGTTGCATTTTCTACAGACAGAGTGTTTCAAAACTGCTCAATCAAAAGTATGGTTAAACTCTGTTAGCTGAATGCTCAGATCAGAAAGAAGTTTCACAGAATGCTTCTGTGTAGTTTATATCTGAATATATTCCTTTTTCCACTACTACGCTCTTAGCGCTCCAAATGTCCAGTTGCATTTTCTACAGAAAGAGTGTTCAGATCTGCTCAATCAAAAGTATGGTTTAACTCTGTTAGCTGAATGCACAGATCAGAAAGAAGTTTCACCGAATGATTCTGTGTAGTTTATATTTGAAGACATTCCTTTTTCCACTATTACCCTCTTAGCGCTCCGAATCTCCACTTGCATTTTCTACAAAAAGAGTGTTTCATAACTGCTCAATCAAAAATATGTTTTATCTCTGTTAACTGAATTTACAGATCAGAAATAAGTTTCACAGAATGCATCTGTGTAGTTTTTATTTGAAGATATTCTTTTTCCCAATGTAGGCCTCTTAGCGCTTAGCATGTCCAATTGCAGTTTCTACAGAAAGAGTGTTTCAGAACGGCTCAATCAAAAGTAAGGTTCAACTCTGTTAGTTGAATGCACAGAACAGAAAGAATTTTCACAGAATGCTACTCTGTAGTTTATATTTGAATGTATTCCTTTTTCCACTATTACCCTTTTAGCGCTCCGAATGTCCACTTGCATTTTCTACAGAAAGAGTGTTCAGAACTGCGCAATCAAAAGTATGGTTTAACTCTGTTAGCTTAATGAATATATCAGAAATAAGTTTCACACAATGCTTCTGTGTAGTTTTTATTTGAAGATATTATTTTTCCCAATATAGGCCTCTTAGCGCTCAGAATGTCCAATTGCAGTTTCTACAGAAAGAGTGTTTCAGAAAGGCTCAATCAAAAGTAAGGTTCAACTCTGTAAGTTGAATGCACAGAACAGAAAGAAGTTTCATACAATGCTTCTGTGTAGTTTATATTTGAACATATTCTTTTTTCCAATATTACCCACTTAGCGCTACGAATGTCCAGTTGCATTTTCTACAGACAGAGTGTTTCAAAACTGCTCAATCAAAAGTATGGTTTAACTCTTTTAGCTGAATGCTCAGATCAGAAAGAAGTTTCACAGAATGCTTCTGTGTAGTTTATATTTGAATATATTCCTTTTTCCACTACTACTCTCTTAGCGCTCGAAATGTCCAGTTGCATTTTCTACAGAAAGAGTGTTCAGATCTGCTCAATCAAAAGTATGGTTTAACTCTGTTAGCTGAATGCACAGATCAGAAAGAAGTTTCACAGAATGATTCTGTGTAGTTTATATTTGGAGGCATTCCTTTTTCCACTATTACCCTCTTAGCGCTCCGAATCTCCACTTGCATTTTCTACAGAAAGAGTGTTTCAGAACGGCTCAATCAAAACTAAGGTTCAACTCTTTTAGTTGAACAAACAGAACAGAAAGAAGTTTCACACAATTCTTCTGTGTAGTTTTTATTTGTAGACATTCTTTTTCCCAATATAGGCCTCTTAGCGCTCAGAATGTCCAATTGCAGTTTCTACAGAAAGAGTGTTTCAGAACGGCTAAATCAAAAGTAAGGTTCAACTCTGTTAGTTGAATGCACAGAACAGAAAGAAGTTTCATACAATGCTTCTGTGTAGTTTCTATTTGAACATATTCTTTTTTCCACTATTAACCACTTAGCGCTACGAATGTCCAGTTGCATTTTCTACAGACAGAGTGTTTCAAAACTGCACAATCAAAAGTATGGTTTAACTCTGATAGCTGAATGCTCAGATCGGAAAGAAGTTTCACAGAATGCTTCTGTGTAGTTTATATTTGAATATATTCCTTTTTCCACTACTACGCTCTTAGCGCTCCAAATGTCCAGTTGCATGTTCTACAGAAATAGTGTTCAGATCTGCTCAATCAAAAGTATGGTTTAACTCTGTTAGCTGAATGCACAGATCAGAAAGAAGTTTCCCCAAATGATTCTGTGTAGTTTATATTTGAAGACATTCCTTTTTCCACTATTTCCCAATTAGCGCTCCGAATCTCCACTTGCATTTTCTACAAAAAGAGTGTTTCATAACTGCTCAATCAAAAATATGTTTTATCTCTGTTAACTGAATTTACATATCAGAAATAAGTTTCACAGAATGCATCTGTGTAGTTTATATTTGAAGATATTCTTTTTCCCAATGTAGGCCTCTTAGCGCTTAGCATGTCCAATTGCAGTTTCTACAGAAAGAGTGTTTCAGAACGGCTCAATCAAAAGTAAGGTTCAACTCTGTTAGTTGAATGCACAGAACAGAAAGAATTTTCACAGAATGCTACTGTGTAGTTTATATTTGAATATATTCCTTTTTCCAATATTACCCTCTTAGCGCTCAGAATGTCCACTTGCATTTTCTACAGAAAGAGTGTTCAGAACTGCGCAATGAAAAGTATGGTTTAACTCTGTTAGCTTAATGAACATATCAGAAATAAGTTTCACACAATGCTTCTGTGTAGTTTTTATTTGAAGATATTATTTTTCCCAATAGAGGCCTCTTAGCGCTGAGAATGTGCAATTGCAGTTTCGACAGAAAGAGTGTTTCAGAAAGGCTCAATCAAAAGTAAGGTTCAACTCTGTTAATTGAATGCACAGAACAGAAAGAAGTTTCATACAATGCTTCTGTGTAGTTTATATTTGAACATATTCTTTTTTCCACTATTACCCACTTAGCGCTACGAATGTCCAGTTGCATTTTCTACAGACAGAGTGTTTCAAAACTGCTCAATCAAAAGTATGGTTTAACTCTGTTAGCTGAATGCTCAGATCAGAAGGAAGTTTCACAGAATGCTTCTGTGTAGTTTATATTTGAATATATTCCTTTTTCCACTACTACTCTCTTAGCGCTCCAAATGTCCAGTTGCATTTTCTACAGAAAGAGTGTTCAGATCTGCTCAATCAAAAGTATGGTTTAACTCTGTTAGCTGAATGCACAGATCAGAAAGAAGTTTCACAGAATGATTCTGTGTAGTTTATATTTGGAGACATTCCTTTTTCCACTATTAAACTCTTAGCGCTCCGAATCTCCACTTGCATTTTCTACAGAAAGAGTGTTTCAGAACGGCTCAATCAAAACTAAGGTTCAACTCTTTTAGTTGAACAAACAGAACAGAAAGAAGTTTCACACCATTCTTCTGTGTAGTTTTTATTTGTAGACATTCTTTTTCCCAATATAGGCCTCTTAGGGCTCAGAATGTCCAATTGCAGTTTCTACAGAAAGAGTGTTTCAGAACGGCTCAATCAAAAGTAAGGTTCAACTCTGTTAGTTGAATGCACAGAACAGAAAGAAGTTTCATACAATGCTTCTGTGTAGTTTATATTTGAACATATTCTTTTTTCCACTATTACCCACTTAGCGCTACGAATGTCCAGTTGCATTTTCTACAGACAGAGTGTTTCAAAACTGCTCAATCAAAAGTATGGTTTAACTCTGTTAGCTGAATGCTCAGATCAGAAAGAAGTTTCACAGAATGCTTCTGTGTAGTTTATATTTGAATATATTCCTTTTTCCACTACTACGCTCTTAGCGCTCCAAATGTCCAGTTGCATTTTCTACAGAAAGAGTGTTCAGATCTGCTCAATCAAAAGTATGGTTTAACTCTGTTAGCTGAATGCACAGATCAGAAAGAAGTTTCACCGAATGATTCTGTGTAGTTTATATTTGGAGACATTCCTTTTTCCACAATTACCCTCTTAGCGCTCCGAATCTCCACTTGCATTTTCTACAGAAAGAGTGTTTCATAACTGCTCAATCAAAAATATGTTTTATCTCTGTTAACTGAATTTACAGATCAGAAATAAGTTTCACACAATGCTTCTGTGTAGTTTTTATTTGAAGATATTATTTTTCCCAATAGAGGCCTCTTAGCGCTTAGCATGTCCAATTGCAGTTTCTACAGAAAGAGTGTTTCAGCACGGCTCAATCAAAAGTAAGGTTCAACTCTGTTAGTTGAATGCACAGAACAGAAAGAATTTTCACAGAATGCTACTCTGTAGTTTATATTTGAATGTATTCCTTTTTCCACTATTACCCTTTTAGCGCTCCGAATGTCCACTTGCATTTTCTACAGAAAGAGTGTTCAGAACTGCGCAATCAAAAGTATGGTTTAACTCTGTTAGCTTAATGAACATATCAGAAATAAGTTTCACACAATGCTTCTGTGTAGTTTATATTTGAACATATTCTTTTCTCCACTATTACCCACTTAGCGCTACGAATGTCCAGTTGCATTTTCTACAGACAGAGTGTTTCAAAACTGCTCAATCAAAAGTATGGTTTAACTCTGTTAGCTGAATGCTCAGATCAGAAGGAAGTTTCACAGAATGCTTCTGTGTAGTTTATATTTGAATATATTCCTTTCTCCACTACTACTCTCTTAGCGCTCCAAATGTCCAGTTGCATTTTCTACAGAAAGAGTGTTCAGATCTGCTCAATCAAAAGTATGGTTTAACTCTGTTAGCTGAATGCACAGATCAGAAAGAAGTTTCACAGAATGATTCTGTGTAGTTTATATTTGGAGACATTCCTTTTTCCACTATTACCCTCTTAGCGCTCCGAATCTCCACTTGCATTTTCTACAGAAAGAGTGTTTCAGAACGGCTCAACCAAAACTAAGGTTCAACTCTTTTAGTTGAACAAACAGAACAGAAAGAAGTTTCACACAATTCTTCTGTGTAGTTTTTATTTGTAGACATTCTTTTTCCCAATATAGGCCTCTTAGTGCTCAGAATGTCCAATTGCAGTTTCTACAGAAAGAGTGTTTCAGAACGGCTCAATCAAAAGTAAGGTTCAACTCTGTTAGTTGAATGCACAGAACAGAAAGAAGTTTCATACAATGCTTCTGTGTAGTTTATATTTGAACATATTCTTTTTTCCACTATTACCCACTTAGCGCTACGAATGTCCAGTTGCATTTTCTACAGACAGAGTGTTTCAAAACTCCTCAATCAAAAGTATGGTTTAACTCTGTTAGCTGAATGCTCAGATCAGAAAGAAGTTTCACAGAATGCTTCTGTGTAGTTTATATTTGAATATATTCCTTTTTCCACTACTACGCTCTTAGCGCTCCAAATGTCCAGTTGCATTTTCTACAGAAAGAGTGTTCAGATCTGCTCAATCAAAAGTATGGTTTAACTCTGTTAGCTGAATGCACAGATCAGAAAGAAGTTTCACCGAATGATTCTGTGTAGTTTATATTTGGAGACATTCCTTTTTCCACTATTACCCTCTTAGCGCTCCGAATCTCCACTTGCATTTTCTACAGAAAGAGTGTTTCATAACTGCTCAATCAAAAATATGTTTTATCTCTGTTAACTGAATTTACAGATCAGAAATAATTTTCACACAATGCTTCTGTGTAGTTTTTATTTGAAGATATTATTTTTCCCAATAGAGGCCTCTTAGCGCTCATAATGTCCAATTGCAGTTTCTAGAGAAAGAGTGTTTCAGAAAGGCTCAATCAAAAGTAAGGTTCAACTCTGTTAGTTGAATGCACAGAACAGAAAGAAGTTTCATACAATGCTTCTGTGTAGTTTATATTTGAACATATTCTTTTTTCCACTATTACCCACTTAGCGCTACGAATGTCCAGTTGCATTTTCTACAGACAGAGTGTTTCAAAACTGCTCAATCAATTGTATGGTTTAACTCTGTTAGCTGAATGCTCAGATCAGAAAGAAGTTTCACAGAATGCTTCTGTGTAGTTTATATTTGAATATATTCCTTTTTCCACTACTACTCTCTTAGCGCTCCAAATGTCCAGTTGCATTTTCTACAGAAAGAGTGTTCAGATCTGCTCAATCAAAAGTATGGTTTAACTCTGTTAGCTGAATGCACAGATCAGAAAGAAGTTTCACAGAATGATTCTGTGTAGTTTATATTTGGAGACATTCCTTTTTCCACTATTACCCTCTTAGCGCTCCGAATCTCCACTTGCATTTTCTACAGAAAGAGTGTTTCAGAACGGCTCAATCAAAACTAAGGTTCAACTCTTTTAGTTGAACGAACAGAACAGAAAGAAGTTTCACACAATTCTTCTGTGTAGTTTTTATTTGTAGACATTCTTTTTCCCAATATAGGCCTCTTAGCGCTCAGAATGTCCAATTGCAGTTCCTACAGAAAGAGTGTTTCAGAACGGCTCAACCAAAAGTAAGGTTCAACTCTGTTAGTTGAATGCACAGAACAGAAAGAAGTTTCATACAATGCTTCTGTGTAGTTTATATTTGAACATATTCTTTTTTCCACTATTACCCACTTAGTGCTACGAATGTCCAGTTGCATTTTCTACAGACAGAGTGTTTCAAAACTGCTCAATCAAAAGTATGGTTTAACTCTGTTAGCTGAATGCTCAGATCAGAAAGAAGTTTCACAGAATGCTTCTGTGTAGTTTATATTTGAATATATTCCTTTTTCCACTACTACGCTCTTAGCGCTCCAAATGTCCAGTTGCATTTTCTACAGAAAGAGTGTTCAGATCTGCTCAATCAAAAGTATGGTTTAACTCTGTTAGCTGAATGCACAGATCAGAAAGAAGTTTCACCGAATGATTCTGTGTAGTTTATATTTGAAGACATTCCTTTTTCCACTATTACCCTCTTAGCGCTCCGAATCTCCACTTGCATTTTCTACAAAAAGAGTGTTTCATAACTGCTCAATCAAAAATATGTTTTATCTCTGTTAACTGAATTTACAGATCAGAACTAAGTTTCACAGAATGCATCTGTGTAGTTTTTATTTGAATATATTCTTTTTCCCAATGTAGGCCTCTTAGCGCTTAGCATGTCCAATTGCAGTTTCTACAGAAAGAGTGTTTCAGCACGGCTCAATCAAAAGTAAGGTTCAACTCTGTTAGTTGAATGCACAGAACAGAAAGAATTTTCACAGAATGCTACTTTGTAGTTTATATTTGAATATATTCCTTTTTCCACTATTACCCTCTTAGCGCTCCGAAGGTCCACTTGCATTTTCTACAGAAAGAGTGTTCAGAACTGCGCAATCAAAAGTATGGTTTAACTCTGTTAGCTTAATGAACATATCAGAAATAAGTTTCACACAATGCTTCTGTGTAGTTTTTATTTGAAGATAATATTTTTCCCAATAGAGGCCTCTTAGCGCTCAGAATGTCCAATTGCAGTTTCTACAGAAAGAGTGTCTCAGAAAGGCTCAATCAAAAGTAAGGTTCAACTCTGTTAGTTGAATGCACAGAACAGAAAGAAGTTTCATACAATGCTTCTGTGTAGTTTATATTTGAGCATATTCTTTTTTCCACTATTACCCACTTAGCGCTACGAATATCCAGTTGCATTTTCTACAGACAGAGTGTTTCAAAACTGCTCAATCAAAAGTATGGTTTAACTCTTTTAGCTGAATGCTCAGATCAGAAAGAAGTTTCACAGAATGCTTCTGTGTAGTTTATATTTGAATATATTCCTTTTTCCACTACTACTCACTTAGCGTTCGAAATGTCCAGTTGCATTTTCTACAGAAAGAGTGTTCAGATCTGCTCAATCAAAAGTATGGTTTAACTCTGTTAGCTGAATGCACAGATCAGAAAGAAGTTTCACAGAATGATTCTGTGTAGTTTATATTTGGAGGCATTCCTTTTTCCACTATTACCCTCTTAGCGCTCCGAATCTCCACTTGCATTTTCTACAGAAAGAGTGTTTCAGAACGGCTCAATCAAAACTAAGGTTCAACTCTTTTAGTTGAACAAACAGAACAGAAAGAAGTTTCACACAATTCTTCTGTGTAGTTTTTATTTGTAGACATTCTTTTTCCCAATATAGGCCTCTTAGCGCTCAGAATGTCCAATTGCAGTTTCTACAGAAAGAGTGTTTCAGAACGGCTAAATCAAAAGTAAGGTTCAACTCTGTTAGTTGAATGCACAGAACAGAAAGAAGTTTCATACAATGCTTCTGTGTTGTTTCTATTTGAACATATTCTTTTTTCCACTATTAACCACTTAGCGCTACGAATGTCCAGTTGCATTTTCTACAGACAGAGTGTTTCAAAACTGCTCAATCAAAAGTATGGTTTAACTCTGTTAGCTGAATGCTCAGATCGGAAAGAAGTTTCACAGAATGCTTCTGTGTAGTTTATATTTGAATATATTCCTTTTTCCACTACTACGCTCTTAGCGCTCCAAATGTCCAGTTGCATGTTCTACAGAAAGAGTGTTCAGATCTGCTCAATCAAAAGTATGGTTTAACTCTGTTAGCTGAATGCACAGATCAGAAAGAAGTTTCACCAAATGATTCTGTGTAGTTTATATTTGAAGACATTCCTTTTTCCACTATTACCCAATTAGCGCTCCGAATCTCCACTTGCATTTTCTACAAAAAGAGTGTTTCATAACTGCTCAATCAAAAATATGTTTTATCTCTGTTAACTGAATTTACATATCAGAAATAAGTTTCACAGAATGCATCTGTGTAGTTTTTATTTGAAGATATTCTTTTTCCCAATGTAGGCCTCTTAGCGCTTAGCATGTCCAATTGCAGTTTCTACAGAAAGAGTGTTTCAGAACGGCTCAATCAAAAGTAAGGTTCAACTCTGTTAGTTGAATGCACAGAACAGAAAGAATTTTCACAGAATGCTACTGTGTAGTTTATATTTGAATATATTCCTTTTTCCACTATTACCCTCTTAGCGCTCAGAATGTCCACTTGCATTTTCTACAGAAAGTGTGTTCAGAACTGCGCAATGAAAAGTATGGTTTAACTCTGTTAGCTTAATGAACATATCAGAAATAAGTTTCACACAATGCTTCTGTGTAGTTTTTATTTGAAGATATTTTTTTTCCCAATATAGGCCTCTTAGCGCTCAGAATATCCAATTGCAGTTTCTACAGAAAGAGTGTTTCAGAAAGGCTCAATCAAAAGTAAGGTTCAACTCTGTAAGTTGAATGCACAGAACAGAAAGAAGTTTCATACAATGCTTCTCTGTAGTTTATATTTGAACATATTCTTTTTTCCACTATTACCCACTTAGCGCTACGAATGTCCAATTGCATTTTCTACAGACAGAGTGTTTCAAAACTGCTCAATCAAAAGTATGGTTTAACTCTGTTAGCTGAATGCTCAGATCAGAAGGAAGTTTCACAGAATGCTTCTGTGTAGTTTATATTTGAATATATTCCTTTTTCCACTACTACTCTCTTAGCGCTCCAAATGTCCAGTTGCATTTTCTACAGAAAGAGTGTTCAGATCTGCTCAATCAAAAGTATGGTTTAACTCTGTTAGCTGAATGCACAGATCAGAAAGAAGTTTCACAGAATGATTCTGTGTAGTTTATATTTGGAGACATTCCTTTTTCCACTATTACCCTCTTAGCGCTCCGAATCTCCACTTGCATTTTCTACAGAAAGAGTGTTTCAGAACGGCTCAATCAAAACTAAGGTTCAACTCTTTTAGTTGAACAAACAGAACAGAAAGAAGTTTCACACAATGCTTCTGTGTAGTTTTTATTTGAAGATATTATTTTTCCCAATAGAGGCCTCTTAGCGCTCAGAATGTCCAATTGCAGTTTCTACAGAAAGAGTGTTTCAGAAAGGCTCAATCAAAAGTAAGGTTCAACTCTGTTAGTTGAATGCACAGAACAGAAAGAAGTTTCATACAATGCTTCTGTGTAGTTTCTATTTGAACATATTCTTTTTTCCACTATTACCCACTTAGTGCTACGAATGTCCAGTTGCATTTTCTACAGACAGAGTGTTTCAAAACTGCTCAATCAAAAGTATGGTTTAACTCTGTTAGCTGAATGCTCAGATCAGAAAGAAGTTTCACAGAATGCTTCTGTGTAGTTTATATTTGAATATTTTCCTTTTTCCACTACTACGCTCTTAGCGCTCCAAATGTCCAGTTGCATTTTCTACAGAAAGAGTGTTCAGATCTGCTCAATCAAAAGTATGGTTTAACTCTGTTAGCTGAATGCACAGATCAGAAAGAAGTTTCACCGAATGATTCTGTGTAGTTTATATTTGAAGACATTCCTTTTTCCACTATTACCCTCTTAGCGCTCCGAATCTCCACTTGGATTTTCTACAAAAAGAGTGTTTCATAACTGCTCAATCAAAAATATGTTTTATCTCTGTTAACTGAATTTACAGATCAGAAATAAGTTTCACAGAATGCATCTGTGTAGTTTTTATTTGAAGATATTCTTTTTCCCAATGTAGGCCTCTTAGCGCTTAGCATGTCCAATTGCAGTTTCTACAGAAAGAGTGTTTCAGCACGGCTCCATCAAAAGTAAGGTTCAACTCTGTTAGTTGAATGCACAGAACAGAAAGAATTTTCACAGAATGCTACCTTGTAGTTTATATTTGAATATATTCCTTTTTCCACTATTACCCTCTTAGCGCTCCGAATGTCCACTTGCATTTTCTACAGAAAGAGTGTTCAGAACTGCGCAATCAAAAGTATGGTTTAACTCTGTTAGCTTAATGAACATATCAGAAATAAGTTTCACACAATGCTTCTGTGTAGTTTTTATTTGAAGATATTATTTTTCCCAATAGAGTCCTCTTAGCGCTCAGAATGTCCAATTGCAGTTTCTACAGAAAGAGTGTCTCACAAAGGCTCAATCAAAAGTAAGGTTCAACTCTGTTAGTTGAATGCACAGAACAGAAAGAAGTTTCATACAATGCTTCTGTGTAGTTTATATTTGAACATATTCTTTTTTCCACTATTACCCACTTAGCGCTAAGAATGTCCAGTTGCATTTTCTACAGACAGAGTGTTTCAAAACTGCTCAATCAAAAGTATGGTTTAACTCTGTTAGCTGAATGCTCAGATCAGAAAGAAGTTTCACAGAATGCTTCTGTGTAGTTTATATTTGAATATATTCCTTTTTCCACTACTACTCTCTTAGCGCTCCAAATGTCCAGTTGCATTTTCTACAGAAAGAGTGTTCAGATCTGCTCAATCAAAAGTATGGTTTAAGTCTGTTAGCTGAATGCACAGATCAGAAAGAAGTTTCACAGAATGATTCTGTGTAGTTTATATTTGGAGACATTCCTTTTTCCACTATTACCCTCTTAGCGCTCCGAATCTCCACTTGCATTTTCTACAAAAAGAGTGTTTCATAACTGCTCAATCAAAAATATGTTTTATCTCTGTTAACTGAATTTACAGATCAGAAATAAGTTTCACAGAATGCATCTGTGTAGTTTTTATTTGAAGATATTCTTTTTCCCAATGTAGGCCTCTTAGCGCTTAGCATGTCCAATTGCAGTTTCTACAGAAAGAGTGTTTCAGAACGGCTCAATCAAAAGTAAGGTTCAACTCTGTTAGTTGAATGCACAGAACAGAAAGAATTTTCACAGAATGCTACTGTGTAGTTTATATTTGAATATATTCCTTTTTCCACTATTACCCTCTTAGCGCTCCGAATGTCCACTTGCATTTTCTACAGAAAGAGTGTTCAGAACTGCGCAATCAAAAGTATGGTTTAACTCTGTTAGCTTAATGAACATATCAGAAATAAGTTTCACACAATGCTTCTGTGTAGTTTTTATTTGAAGATATTATTTTTCCCAATAGAGGCCTCTTAGCGCTCAGAATGTCCAATTGCAGTTTCTACAGAAAGAGTGTTTCAGAAAGGCTCAATCAAAAGTAAGGTTCAACTCTGTTAGTTGAATGCACAGAACAGAAAGAATTTTCATACAATGCTTCTGTGTAGTTTATATTTGAACATATTCTTTTTTCCACTATTACCCACTTAGCGCTACGAATGTCCAGTTGCATTTTCTACAGAAAGAGTGTTTCAAAACTGCTCAATCAAAAGTATGGTTTAACTCTGTTAGCTGAATGCTCAGATCAGAAAGAAGTTTCACAGAATGCTTCTGTGTAGTTTATATTTGAATATATTCCTTTTTCCACTACTACTCTCTTAGCGCTCCAAATGTCCAGTTGCATTTTCTACAGAAAGAGTGTTCAGATCTGCTCAATCAAAAGTATGGTTTAACTCTGTTAGCAGAATGCACAGATCAGAAAGAAGTTTCACAGAATGATTCTGTGTAGTTTGTATTTGGAGACATTCCTTTTTCCACTATTACCCTCTTAGCGCTCCGAATCTCCACTTGCATTTTCTACAGAAAGAGTGTTTCAGAACGGCTCAATCAAAACTAAGGTTCAACTCTTTTAGTTGAACAAACAGAACAGAAAGAAGTTTCACACAATTCTTCTGTGTAGTTTTTATTTGTAGACATTCTTTTTCCCAATATAGGCCTCTTAGGGCTCAGAATGTCCAATTGCAGTTTCTACAGAAAGAGTGTTTCAGAACGGCTCAATCAAAAGTAAGGTTCAACTCTGTTAGTTGATTGCACAGAACAGAAAGAAGTTTCATACAATGCTTCTGTGTAGTTTATATTTGAACATATTTTTTTTTCCACTATTACCCACTTAGCGCTACGAATGTCCAGTTGCATTTTCTACAGACAGAGTGTTTCAAAACTGCTCAATCAAAAGTATGGTTTAACTCTGTTAGCTGAATGCTCAGATCAGAAAGAAGTTTCACAGAATGCTTCTGTGTAGTTTATATTTGAATATTTTCCTTTTTCCACTACTAGGCTCTTAGCGCTCCAAATGTCTAGTTGCATTTTCTACAGAAAGAGTGTTCAGATCTGCTCAATCAAAAGTATGGTTTAACTCTGTTAGCTGAATGCACAGATCAGAAAGAAGTTTCACCGAATGATTCTGTGTAGTTTATATTTGAAGACATTCCTTTTTCCACTATTACCCTCTTAGCGCTCCGAATCTCCACTTGCATTTTCTACAAAAAGAGGGTTTCATAACTGCTCAATCAAAAATATGTTTTATCTCTGTTAACTGAATTTACAGATCAGAAATAAGTTTCACAGAATGCATCTCTGTAGTTTTTATTTGAAGATATTCTTTTTCCCAATGTAGGCCTCTAAGCGCTTAGCATGTCCAATTGCAGTTTCTACAGAAAGAGTGTTTCAGAATGGCTCAATCAAAAGTAAGGTTCAACTCTGTTAGTTGAATGCACAGAACAGAAAGAATTTTCACAGAATGCTACTGTGTAGTTTATATTTGAATATATTGCTTTTTCCACTATTACCCTCTTAGCGCTCCGAATGTCCACTTGCATTTTCTACAGAAAGAGTGTTCAGAACTGCGCAATCAAAAGTATGGTTTAACTCTGTTAGCTTAATGAACATATCAGAAATAAGTTTCACACAATGCTTCTGTGTAGTTTTTATTTGAAGATATTATTTTTCCCAATAGAGGCCTCTTAGCGCTCAGAATGTCCAATTGCAGTTTCTACAGAAAGAGTGTCTCAGAAAGGCTCAATCAAAAGTAAGGTTCAACTCTGTTAGTTGAATGCACAGAACAGAAAGAAGTTTCATACAATGCTTCTGTGTAGTTTATATTTGAACATATTCTTTTTTCCACTATTACCCACTTAGCGCTAAGAATGTCCAGTTGCATTTTCTACAGACAGAGTGTTTCAAAACTGCTCAATCAAAAGTATGGTTTAACTCTGTTAGCTGAATGCTCAGATCAGAAAGAAGTTTCACAGAATGCTTCTGTGTAGTTTATATTTGAATATATTCCTTTTTCCACTACTACTCTCTTAGCGCTCCAAATGTCCAGTTGTATTTTCTACAGAAAGAGTGTTCAGATCTGCTCAATCAAAAGTATGGTTTAACTCTGTTAGCTGAATGCACAGATGAGAAAGAAGTTTCACAGAATGATTCTGTGTAGTTTATATTTGGAGACATTCCTTTTTCCACTATTACCCTCTTAGCGCTCCGAATCTCCACTTGCATTTTCTACAGAAAGAGTGTTTCAGAACGGCTCAATCAAAACTAAGGTTCAACTCTTTTAGTTGAACAAACAGAAAAGAAAGAAGTTTCACACAATTCTTCTGTGTAGTTTTTATTTGTAGACATTCTTTTTCCCAATATAGGCCTCTTAGCGCTCAGAATGTCCAATTGCAGTTTCTACAGAAAGAGTGTTTCAGAACGGCTCAATCAAAAGTAAGGTTCAACTCTGTTAGTTGAATGCACAAAACAGAAAGAAGTTTCATACAACGCTTCTTTGTAGTATATATTTGAACATATTCTTTTTTCCACTATTACCCACTTAGCGCTACGAATGTCCAGTTGCATTTTCTACAGACAGAGTGTTTCAAAACTGCTCAATCAAAAGTATGGTTTAACTCTGTTAGCTGAATGCTAAGATCAGAAAGAAGTTTCACAGAATTCTTCTGTGTAGTTTATATTTGAATATATTCCTTTTTCCACTATTACCCTCTTAGCGCTCCGAATGTCCACTTCCATTTTCTACAGAAAGAGGGTTCAGAACTGCGCAATCAAAAGTATGGTTTAACTCTGTTAGCTTAATGAACATATCAGAAATAGGTTTCACACAATGCTTCTGTGTAGTTTTTATTTGAAGATATTATTTTTCCCAATAGAGGCCTCTTAGCGCTCAGAATGTCCAATTGCAGTTTCTACAGAAAGAGTGTTTCAGAAAGGCTCAATCAAAAGTAAGGTTCAACTCTGTTATTTGAATGCACAGAACAGAAAGAAGTTTCATACAATGCTTCTGTGTAGTTTATATTTGAACATATTCTTTTTTCCACTATTACCCACTTAGCGCTACGAATGTCCATTTGCATTTTCTACAGACAGTGTGTTTCAAAACTGCTCAATCAAAAGTATGGTTTAACTCTGTTAGCTGAATGCTCAGATCAGAAAGAAGTTTCACAGAATGCTTCTGTGTAGTTTATATTTGAATATATTCCTTTTTCCACTACTACGCTCTTAGCGCTCCAAAAGTCCAGTTGCATTTTCTACAGAAAGAGTGTTCAGATCTGCTCAATCAAAAGTATGGTTTAAGTCTGTTAGCTGAATGCACAGATCAGAAAGAAGTTTCACCGAATGATTCTGTGTAGTTTATATTTGAAGACATTCCTTTTTCCACTATTACCCTCTTAGCGCTCCGAATCTCCACTTGCATTTTCTACAAAAAGAGTGTTTCATAACTGCTCAATCAAAAATATGTTTTATCTCTGTTAACTGAATTTACAGATCAGAAATATGTTTCACAGAATGCATCTGTGTAGTTTTTATTTGAAGATATTCTTTTTCCCAATGTAGGCCTCTTAGCGCTTAGCATGTCCAATTGCAGTTTCTACAGAAAGAGTGTTTCAGAACGGCTCAATCAAAAGTAAGGTTCAACTCTGTTAGTTGAATGCACAGAACAGAAAGAATTTTCACAGAATGCTACTGTGTAGTTTATATTTGAATATATTCCTTTTTCCACTATTACCCTCTTAGCACTCCGAATGTCCACTTGCATTTTCTACAGAAAGAGTGTTCAGAACTGCGCAATCAAAAGTATGGTTTAACTCTGTTAGCTTAATGAACATATCAGAAATAAGTTTCACACAATGCTTCTGTGTAGTTTTTATTTGAAGATATTATTTTTCCCAATAGAGGCCTCTTAGCGCTCAGAATGTCCAATTGCAGTTTCTACAGAAAGAGTGTTTCAGAAAGGCTCAATCAAAAGTAAGGTTCAACTCTGTTAGTTGAATGCACAGAACAGAAAGAAGTTTCATACAATGCTTCTGTGTAGTTTATATTTGAACATATTCTTTTTTCCACTATTACCCACTTAGCGCTACGAATGTCCAGTTGCATTTTCTACAGACAGAGTGTTTCAAAACTGCTCAATCAAAAGTATGGTTTAACTCTGTTAGCTGAATGCTCAGATCAGAAAGAAGTATCACAGAATGCTTCTGTGTAGTTTATATTTGAATATATTCCTTTTTCCACTACTACTCTCTTAGCGCTCCAAATGTCCAGTTGCATTTTCTACAGAAAGAGTGTTCAGATCTGCTCAATCAAAAGTATGGTTTAACTCTGTTAGCTGAATGCACAGATCAGAAAGAAGTTTCACAGAATGATTCTGTGTAGTTTATATTTGGAGACATTCCTTTTTCCACTATTACCCTCTTAGCGCTCCGAATCTCCACTTGCATTTTCTACAGAAAGAGTGTTTCAGAACGGCTCAATCAAAACTAAGGTTCAACTCTTTTAGTTGAACAAACAGAACAGAAAGAAGTTTCACACAATTCTTCTGTGTAGTTTTTATTTGTAGACATTCTTTTTCCCAGTATAGGCCTCCTAGCGCTCAGAATGTCCAATTGCAGTTTCTACAGAAAGAGTGTTTAAGAACGGCTCAATCAAAAGTAAGGTTCAACTCTGTTAGTTGAATGCACAGAACAGAAAGTAGTTTCATACAATGCTTCTGTGTAGTTTATATTTGAACATATTCTTTTTTCCACTATTACCCACTTAGCGCTACGAATGTCCAGTTGCATTTTCTACAGACAGAGTGTTTCAAAACTGCTCAATCAAAAGTATGGTTTAACTCTGTTAGCTGAATTCTCAGATCAGAAAGAAGTTTCACAGAATGCTTCTGTGTAGTTTATATTTGAATATATTCCTTTTTCCACTACTACGCTCTTAGCGCTCCAAATGTCCAGTTGCATTTTCTACAGAAAGAGTGTTCAGATCTGCTCAATCAAAAGTATGGTTTAACTCTGTTAGCTGAATGCACAGATCAGAAAGAAGTTTCACCGAATGATTCTGTGTAGTTTATATTTGAAGACATTCCTTTTTCCACTATTACCCTCTTAGCGCTCCGAATCTCCACTTGCATTTTCTACAAAAAGAGTGTTTCATAACTGCTCAATCAAAAATATGTTTTATCTCTGTTAACTGAATTTACAGATCAGAAATAAGTTTCACAGAATGCATCTGTGTAGTTTTTATTTGAAGATATTCTTTTTCCCAATGTAGGCCTCTTAGCGCTTAGCATGTCCAATTTCAGTTTCTACAGAAAGAGTGTTTCAGAACGGCTCAATCAAAAGTAAGGTTCAACTCTGTTAGTTGAATGCACAGAACAGAAAGAATTTTCACAGAATGCTACTGTGTAGTTTATATTTGAATATATTCCTTTTTCCACTATTACCCTCTTAGCGCTCCGAATGTCCACTTGCATTTTCTACAGAAAGAGTGTTCAGAACTGCGCAATCAAAAGTATGGTTTAACTCTGTTAGCTTAATGAACATATCAGAAATAAGTTTCACACAATGCTTCTGTGTAGTTTTTATTTGAAGATATTATTTTTCCCAATAGAGGCCTTTTAGCGCTCAGAATGTCCAATTGCAGTTTCTACAGAAAGAGTGTTTCAGAAAGGCTCAATCAAAAGTAAGGTTCAACTCTGTTAGTTGAATGCACAGAACAGAAAGTAGTTTCATACAATGCTTCTGTGTAGTTTATATTTGAACATATTCTTTTTTCCACTATTACTCACTTAGCGCTACGAATGTCCAGTTGCATTTTCTACAGACAGAGTGTTTCAAAACTGCTCAATCAAAAGTATGGTTTAACTCTGTTAGCTGAATGCTCAGATCAGAAAGAAGTATCACAGAATGCTTCTGTGTAGTTTATATTTGAATATATTCCTTTTTCCACTACTACTCTCTTAGCGCTCCAAATGTCCAGTTGCATTTTCTACAGAAAGAGTGTTCAGATCTGCTCAATCAAAAGTATGGTTTAACTCTGTTAGCTGAATGCACAGATCAGAAAGAAGTTTCACAGAATGATTCTGTGTAGTTTATATTTGGAGACATTCCTTTTTCCACTATTACCCTCTTAGCGCTCCGAATCTCCACTTGCATTTTCTACAGAAAGAGTGTTTCAGAACGGCTCAATCAAAACTAAGGTTCAACTCTTTTAGTTGAACAAACAGAACAGAAAGAAGTTTCACACAATTCTTCTGTGTAGTTTTTATTTGTAGACATTCTTTTTCCCAGTATAGGCCTCCTAGCGCTCAGAATGTCCAATTGCAGTTTCTACAGAAAGAGTGTTTAAGAACGGCTCAATCAAAAGTAAGGTTCAACTCTGTTAGTTGAATGCACAGAACAGAAAGTAGTTTCATACAATGCTTCTGTGTAGTTTATATTTGAACATATTCTTTTTTCCACTATTACCCACTTAGCGCTACGAATGTCCAGTTGCATTTTCTACAGACAGAGTGTTTCAAAACTGCTCAATCAAAAGTATGGTTTAACTCTGTTAGCTGAATGCTCAGATCAGAAAGAAGTTTCACAGAATGCTTCTGTGTAGTTTATATTTGAATATATTCCTTTTTCCACTACTACGCTCTTAGCGCTCCAAATGTCCAGTTGCATTTTCTACAGAAAGAGTGTTCAGATCTGCTCAATCAAAAGTATGGTTTAACTCTGTTAGCTGAATGCACAGATCAGAAAGAAGTTTCACCGAATGATTCTGTGTAGTTTATATTTGAAGACATTCCTTTTTCCACTATTACCCTCTTAGCGCTCCGAATCTCCACTTGCATTTTCTACAAAAAGAGTGTTTCATAACTGCTCAATCAAAAATATGTTTTATCTCTGTTAACTGAATTTACAGATCAGAAATAAGTTTCACAGAATGCATCTGTGTAATTTTTATTTGAAGATATTCTTTTTCCCAATGTAGGCCTCTTAGCGCTTCGCATGTCCAATTGCAGTTTCTACAGAAAGAGTGTTTCAGAGCGGCTCAATCAAAAGTAAGGTTCAACTCTGTTATTTGAATGCACAGAACAGAAAGAATTTTCACAGAATGCTACTGTGTAGTTTATATTTGAATATATTCCTATTTCCACTATTACCCTCTTAGCGCTCCGAATGTCCACTTGCATTTTCTACAGAAAGAGTGTTCAGAACTGCGCAATCAAAAGTATGGTTTAACTCTGTTAGCTTAATGAACATATCAGAAATAAGTTTCACACAATGCTTCTGTGTAGTTTTTATTTGAAGATATTATTTTTCCCAATAGAGGCCTCTTAGCGCTCAGAATGTCCAATTGCAGTTTCTACAGAAAGAGTGTTTCAGAAAGGCTCAATCAAAAGTAAGGTTCAACTCTGTTAGTTGAATGCACAGAACAGAAAGAAGTTTCATACAATGCTTCTGTGTAGTTTATATTTGAACATATTCTTTTTTCCACTATTACCCACTTAGCGCTACGAATGTCCAGTTGCATTTTCTACAGAGAGAGTGTTTCAAAACTGCTCAATCAAAAGTATGGTTTAACTCTGTTAGCTGAATGCTCAGATCAGAAAGAAGTTTCACAGAATGCTTCTGTGTAGTTTATATTTGAATATATTCCTTTTTCCACTACTACTCTCTTAGCGCTCCAAATGTCCAGTTGCATTTTCTACAGAAAGAGTGTTCAGATCTGCTCAATCAAAAGTATGGTTTAACTCTGTTAGCTGAATGCACAGATCAGAAAGAAGTTTCACAGAATGATTCTGTGTAGTTTATATTTGGAGACATTCCTTTTTCCACTATTACCCTCTTAGCGCTCCGAATCTCCACTTGCATTTTCTACAGAAAGAGTGTTTCAGAACGGCTCAATCAAAACTAAGGTTGAACTCTTTTAGTTGAACAAACAGAACAGAAAGAAGTTTCACACAATTCTTCTGTGTAGTTTTTATTTGTAGACATTCTTTTTCCCAGTATAGGCCTCCTAGCGCTCAGAATGTCCAATTGCAGTTTCTACAGAAAGAGTGTTTCAGAACGGCTCTATCAAAAGTAAGGTTCAACTCTGTTAGTTGAATGCACAGAACAGAAAGAAGTTTCATACAATGCTTCTGTGTAGTTCATATTTGAACATATTCTTTTTTCCACTATTACCCACTTAGCGCTACGAATGTCCAGTTGCATTTTCTACAGACAGAGTGTTTCAAAACTGCTCAATCAAAAGTATGGTTTAACTCTGTTAGCTGAATGCTCAGATCAGAAAGAAGTTTCACAGAATGCTTCTGTGTAGTTTATATTTGAATATATTCCTTTTTCCACTACTACTCTCTTAGCGCTCCAAATGTCCAGTTGCATTTTCTACAGAAAGGGTGTTCAGATCTGCTCAATCAAAAGTATGGTTTAACTCTGTTAGCTGAATGCACAGATCAGAAAGAAGTTTCACAGAATGATTCTGTGTAGTTTATATTTGGAGACATTCCTTTTTCCACTATTACCCTCTTAGCGCTCCGAATCTCCACTTGCATTTTCTACGGAAAGAGTGTTTCATAACTGCACAATCAAAAATATGTTTTATCTCTGTTAACCGAATTTACAGATCAGAAATAAGTTTCACAGAATGCATCTGTGTAGTTTTTATTTGAAGATATTCTTTTTCCCAATATAGGCCTCTTAGCGCTTAGCATGTCCAATTGCAGTTTCTACAGAAAGAGTGTTTCAGAACGGCTCAATCAAAAGTAAGGTTCAACTCTGTTAGTTGAATGCACAGAACAGAAAGTATTTTCACAGAATGCTACTGTGTAGTTTATATTTGAATATATTCCTTTTTCCACTATTACCCTCTTAGCGCTCCGAATGTCCACTTGCATTTTCTACAGAAAGAGTGTTCAGAACTGCGCAATCTAAAGTATGGTTTAACTCTGTTAGCTTAATGAACATATCAGAAATAAGTTTCACACAATGCTTCTGTGTAGTTTTTATTTGAAGATATTATTTTTCCCAATAGAGGCCTCTTAGCACTCAGAATGTCCAATTGCAGTTTCTACAGAAAGAGTGTTTAAGAAAGGCTCAATCAAAAGTAAGGTTCAACTCTGTTAGTTGAATGCACAGAACAGAAAGAAGTTTCATACAATGCTTCTGTGTAGTTTATATTTGAACATATTCTTTTTTCCACTATTACCCACTTAGCGCTACGAATGTCCAGTTGCATTTTCTACAGACAGAGTGTTTCAAAACTGCTCAATCAAAAGTATGGTTTAACTCTGTTAGCTGAATGCTTAGATCAGAAAGAAGTTTCACAGAATGCTTCTGTGTAGTTTACATTTGAATATATTCCTTTTTCCACTACTACTCTCTTAGCGCTCCAAATGTCCAGTTGCATTTTCTACAGAAAGAGTGTTCAGATCTGCTCAATCAAAAGTATGGTTTAACTCTGTTAGCTGAATGCACAGATCAGAAAGAAGTTTCACAGAATGATTCTGTGTAGTTTATATTTGGAGACATTCCTTTTTCCACTATTACCCTCTTAGCGCTCCGAATCTCCACTTGCATTTTCTACGGAAAGAGTGTTTCATAACTGCTCAATCAAAAATATGTTTTATCTCTGTTAACCGAATTTACAGATCAGAAATAAGTTTCACAGAATGCATCTGTGTAGTTTTTATTTGAAGATATTCTTTTTCCCAATATAGGCCTCTTAGCGCTTAGCATGTCCAATTGCAGTTTCTACAGAAAGAGTGTTTCAGAACGGCTCAATCAAAAGTAAGGTTCAACTCTGTTAGTTGAATGCACAGAACAGAAAGTATTTTCACAGAATGCTACTGTGTAGTTTATATTTGAATATATTCCTTTTTCCACTATTACCCTCTTAGCGCTCCGAATGTCCACTTGCATTTTCTACAGAAAGAGTGTTCAGAACTGCGCAATCAAAAGTATGGTTTAACTCTGTTAGCTTAATGAACATATCAGAAATAAGTTTCACACAATGCTTCTGTGTAGTTTTTATTTGAAGATATTATTTTTCCCAATAGAGGCCTCTTAGCGCTCAGAATGTCCAATTGCAGTTTCTACAGAAAGAGTGTTTCAGAAAGGCTCAATCAAAAGTAAGGTTCAACTCTGTTAGTTGAATGCACAGAACAGAAAGGAGTTTCATACAATGCTTCTGTGTAGTTTATATTTGAAAATATTCTTTTTTCCACTATTACCCACTTAGCGCTACGAATGTCCAGTTGCATTTTCTACAGACAGAGTGTTTCAAAACTGCTCAATCAAAAGTATGGTTTAACTCTGTTAGCTGAATGCTCAGATCAGAAAGAAATTTCACAGAATGCTTCTGTGTAGTTTATATTTGAATATATTCCTTTTTCCACTACTACTCTCTTAGCGCTCCAAATGTCCAGTTGCATTTTCTACAGAAAGAGTGTTCAGATCTGCTCAATCAAAAGTATGGTTTAACTCTGTTAGCTGAATGCACAGATGAGAAAGAAGTTTCACAGAATGATTCTGTGTAGTTTATATTTGGAGACATTCCTTTTTCCACTATTACCCTCTTAGCGCTCCGAATCTCCACTTGCATTTTCTACAGAAAGAGTGTTTCAGAACGGCTCAATCAAAACTAAGGTTCAACTCTTTTAGTTGAACAAACAGAACAGAAAGTAGTTTCACACAATTCTTCTGTGTAGTTTTTATTTGTAGACATTCTTTTTCCCAATATAGGCCTCTTAGCGCTCAGAATGTCCAATTGCAGTTTCTACAGAAAGAGTGTTTCAGAACGGCTCAATCAAAAGTAAGGTTCAACTCTGTTAGTTGAATGCACAAAACAGAAAGAAGTTTCATACAACGCTTCTTTGTAGTATATATTTGAACATATTCTTTTTTCCACTATTACCCACATAGCGCTACGAATGTCCAGTTGCATTTTCTACAGACAGAGTGTTTCAAAACTGCTCAATCAAAAGTATGGTTTAACTCTGTTAGCTGAATGCTCAGATCAGAAAGAAGTTTCACAGAATGCTTCTGTGTAGTTTATATTTGAATATATTCCTTTTTCCACTACTACGCTCTTAGCGCTCCAAAAGTCCAGTTGCATTTTCTACAGAAAGAGTGTTCAGATCTGCTCAATCAAAAGTATGGTTTAACTCTGTTAGCTGAATGCACAGATCAGAAAGAAGTTTCACCGAATGATTCTGTGTAGTTTATATTTGAAGACATTCCTTTTTCACTATTACCCACTTAGCGCTCCGAATCTCCACTTGCATTTTCTACAAAAAGAGTGTTTCATAACTGTTCAATCAAAAATATGTTTTATCTCTGTTAACTGAATTTACAGATCAGAAATAAGTTTCACAGAATGCATCTGTGTAGTTTTTATTTGAAGATATTCTTTTTCCCAATGTAGGCCTCTTAGCGCTTAGCATGTCCAATTGCAGTTTCTACAGAAAGAGTGTTTCTGAACGGCTCAATCAAAAGTAAGGTTCAACTCTGTTAGTTGAATGCACAGAACAGAAAGATTTTTCACAGAATGCTACTGTGTAGTTTATATTTGAATATATTCCTTTTTCCACTATTACCCTCTTAGCGCTCCGAATGTCCACTTGCATTTTCTACAGAAAGAGTGTTCAGAACTGCGCAATCAAAAGTATGGTTTAACTCTGTTAGCTTAATGAACATATCAGAAATAAGTTTCACACAATGCTTCTGTGTAGTTTTTATTTGAAGATATTATTTTTCCCAATAGAGGCCTCTTAGCGCTCAGAATGTCCAATTGCAGTTTCTACAGAAAGAGTGTTTCAGAAAGGCTCAATCAAAAGTAAGGTTCAACTCTGTTAGTTGAATGCACAGAACAGAAAGAAGTTTCATACAATGCTTCTGTGTAGTTCATATTTGAACATATTCTTTTTTCCACTATTACCCACTTAGCGCTACGAATGTCCAGTTGCATTTTCTACAGACAGAGTGTTTCAAAACTGCTCAATCAAAAGTATGGTTTAACTCTGTTAGCTGAATGCTCAGATCAGAAAGAAGTTTCACAGAATGCTTCTGTGTAGTTTATATTTGAATATATTCCTTTTTCCACTACTACTCTCTTAGCGCTCCAAATGTCCAGTTGCATTTTCTACAGAAAGGGTGTTCAGATCTGCTCAATCAAAAGTATGGTTTAACTCTGTTAGCTGAATGCACAGATCAGAAAGAAGTTTCACAGAATGATTCTGTGTAGTTTATATTTGGAGACATTCCTTTTTCCACTATTACCCTCTTAGCGCTCCGAATCTCCACTTGCATTTTCTACGGAAAGAGTGTTTCATAACTGCACAATCAAAAATATGTTTTATCTCTGTTAACCGAATTTACAGATCAGAAATAAGTTTCACAGAATGCATCTGTGTAGTTTTTATTTGAAGATATTCTTTTTCCCAATATAGGCCTCTTAGCGCTTAGCATGTCCAATTGCAGTTTCTACAGAAAGAGTGTTTCAGAACGGCTCAATCAAAAGTAAGGTTCAACTCTGTTAGTTGAATGCACAGAACAGAAAGTATTTTCACAGAATGCTACTGTGTAGTTTATATTTGAATATATTCCTTTTTCCACTATTACCCTCTTAGCGCTCCGAATGTCCACTTGCATTTTCTACAGAAAGAGTGTTCAGAACTGCGCAATCTAAAGTATGGTTTAACTCTGTTAGCTTAATGAACATATCAGAAATAAGTTTCACACAATGCTTCTGTGTAGTTTTTATTTGAAGATATTATTTTTCCCAATAGAGGCCTCTTAGCACTCAGAATGTCCAATTGCAGTTTCTACAGAAAGAGTGTTTAAGAAAGGCTCAATCAAAAGTAAGGTTCAACTCTGTTAGTTGAATGCACAGAACAGAAAGAAGTTTCATACAATGCTTCTGTGTAGTTTATATTTGAACATATTCTTTTTTCCACTATTACCCACTTAGCGCTACGAATGTCCAGTTGCATTTTCTACAGACAGAGTGTTTCAAAACTGCTCAATCAAAAGTATGGTTTAACTCTGTTAGCTGAATGCTTAGATCAGAAAGAAGTTTCACAGAATGCTTCTGTGTAGTTTACATTTGAATATATTCCTTTTTCCACTACTACTCTCTTAGCGCTCCAAATGTCCAGTTGCATTTTCTACAGAAAGAGTGTTCAGATCTGCTCAATCAAAAGTATGGTTAACTCTGTTAGCTGAATGCACAGATCAGAAAGAAGTTTCACAGAATGATTCTGTGTAGTTTATATTTGGAGACATTCCTTTTTCCACTATTACCCTCTTAGCGCTCCGAATCTCCACTTGCATTTTCTACGGAAAGAGTGTTTCATAACTGCTCAATCAAAAATATGTTTTATCTCTGTTAACCGAATTTACAGATCAGAAATAAGTTTCACAGAATGCATCTGTGTAGTTTTTATTTGAAGATATTCTTTTTCCCAATATAGGCCTCTTAGCGCTTAGCATGTCCAATTGCAGTTTCTACAGAAAGAGTGTTTCAGAACGGCTCAATCAAAAGTAAGGTTCAACTCTGTTAGTTGAATGCACAGAACAGAAAGTATTTTCACAGAATGCTACTGTGTAGTTTATATTTGAATATATTCCTTTTTCCACTATTACCCTCTTAGCGCTCCGAATGTCCACTTGCATTTTCTACAGAAAGAGTGTTCAGAACTGCGCAATCAAAAGTATGGTTTAACTCTGTTAGCTTAATGAACATATCAGAAATAAGTTTCACACAATGCTTCTGTGTAGTTTTTATTTGAAGATATTATTTTTCCCAATAGAGGCCTCTTAGCGCTCAGAATGTCCAATTGCAGTTTCTACAGAAAGAGTGTTTCAGAAAGGCTCAATCAAAAGTAAGGTTCAACTCTGTTAGTTGAATGCACAGAACAGAAAGGAGTTTCATACAATGCTTCTGTGTAGTTTATATTTGAAAATATTCTTTTTTCCACTATTACCCACTTAGCGCTACGAATGTCCAGTTGCATTTTCTACAGACAGAGTGTTTCAAAACTGCTCAATCAAAAGTATGGTTTAACTCTGTTAGCTGAATGCTCAGATCAGAAAGAAATTTCACAGAATGCTTCTGTGTAGTTTATATTTGAATATATTCCTTTTTCCACTACTACTCTCTTAGCGCTCCAAATGTCCAGTTGCATTTTCTACAGAAAGAGTGTTCAGATCTGCTCAATCAAAAGTATGGTTTAACTCTGTTAGCTGAATGCACAGATGAGAAAGAAGTTTCACAGAATGATTCTGTGTAGTTTATATTTGGAGACATTCCTTTTTCCACTATTACCCTCTTAGCGCTCCGAATCTCCACTTGCATTTTCTACAGAAAGAGTGTTTCAGAACGGCTCAATCAAAACTAAGGTTCAACTCTTTTAGTTGAACAAACAGAACAGAAAGAAGTTTCACACAATTCTTCTGTGTAGTTTTTATTTGTAGACATTCTTTTTCCCAATATAGGCCTCTTAGCGCTCAGAATGTCCAATTGCAGTTTCTACAGAAAGAGTGTTTCAGAACGGCTCAATCAAAAGTAAGGTTCAACTCTGTTAGTTGAATGCACCAAACAGAAAGAAGTTTCATACAACGCTTCTTTGTAGTATATATTTGAACATATTCTTTTTTCCACTATTACCCAAATAGCGCTACGAATGTCCAGTTGCATTTTCTACAGACAGAGTGTTTCAAAACTGCTCAATCAAAAGTATGGTTTAACTCTGTTAGCTGAATGCTCAGATCAGAAAGAAGTTTCACAGAATGCTTCTGTGTAGTTTATATTTGAATATATTCCTTTTTCCACTACTACGCTCTTAGCGCTCCAAAAGTCCAGTTGCATTTTCTACAGAAAGAGTGTTCAGATCTGCTCAATCAAAAGTATGGTTTAACTCTGTTAGCTGAATGCACAGATCAGAAAGAAGTTTCACCGAATGATTCTGTGTAGTTTATATTTGAAGACATTCCTTTTTCACTATTACCCACTTAGCGCTCCGAATCTCCACTTGCATTTTCTACAAAAAGAGTGTTTCATAACTGTTCAATCAAAAATATGTTTTATCTCTGTTAACTGAATTTACAGATCAGAAATAAGTTTCACAGAATGCATCTGTGTAGTTTTTATTTGAAGATATTCTTTTTCCCAATGTAGGCCTCTTAGCGCTTAGCATGTCCAATTGCAGTTTCTACAGAAAGAGTGTTTCTGAACGGCTCAATCAAAAGTAAGGTTCAACTCTGTTAGTTGAATGCACAGAACAGAAAGATTTTTCACAGAATGCTACTGTGTAGTTTATATTTGAATATATTCCTTTTTCCACTATTACCCTCTTAGCGCTCCGAATGTCCACTTGCATTTTCTACAGAAAGAGTGTTCAGAACTGCGCAATCAAAAGTATGGTTTAACTCTGTTAGCTTAATGAACATATCAGAAATAAGTTTCACACAATGCTTCTGTGTAGTTTTTATTTGAAGATATTATTTTTCCCAATAGAGGCCTCTTAGCGCTCAGAATGTCCAATTGCAGTTTCTACAGAAAGAGTGTTTCAGAAAGGCTCAATCAAAAGTAAGGTTCAACTCTGTTAGTTGAATGCACAGAACAGAAAGAAGTTTCATACAATGCTTCTGTGTAGTTCATATTTGAACATATTCTTTTTTCCACTATTACCCACTTAGCGCTACGAATGTCCAGTTGCATTTTCTACAGACAGAGTGTTTCAAAACTGCTCAATCAAAAGTATGGTTTAACTCTGTTAGCTGAATGCTCAGATCAGAAAGAAGTTTCACAGAATGCTTCTGTGTAGTTTATATTTGAATATATTCCTTTTTCCACTACTACTCTCTTAGCGCTCCAAATGTCCAGTTGCATTTTCTACAGAAAGGGTGTTCAGATCTGCTCAATCAAAAGTATGGTTTAACTCTGTTAGCTGAATGCACAGATCAGAAAGAAGTTTCACAGAATGATTCTGTGTAGTTTATATTTGGAGACATTCCTTTTTCCACTATTACCCTCTTAGCGCTCCGAATCTCCACTTGCATTTTCTACGGAAAGAGTGTTTCATAACTGCACAATCAAAAATATGTTTTATCTCTGTTAACCGAATTTACAGATCAGAAATAAGTTTCACAGAATGCATCTGTGTAGTTTTTATTTGAAGATATTCTTTTTCCCAATATAGGCCTCTTAGCGCTTAGCATGTCCAATTGCAGTTTCTACAGAAAGAGTGTTTCAGAACGGCTCAATCAAAAGTAAGGTTCAACTCTGTTAGTTGAATGCACAGAACAGAAAGTATTTTCACAGAATGCTACTGTGTAGTTTATATTTGAATATATTCCTTTTTCCACTATTACCCTCTTAGCGCTCCGAATGTCCACTTGCATTTTCTACAGAAAGAGTGTTCAGAACTGCGCAATCTAAAGTATGGTTTAACTCTGTTAGCTTAATGAACATATCAGAAATAAGTTTCACACAATGCTTCTGTGTAGTTTTTATTTGAAGATATTATTTTTCCCAATAGAGGCCTCTTAGCACTCAGAATGTCCAATTGCAGTTTCTACAGAAAGAGTGTTTAAGAAAGGCTCAATCAAAAGTAAGGTTCAACTCTGTTAGTTGAATGCACAGAACAGAAAGAAGTTTCATACAATGCTTCTGTGTAGTTTATATTTGAACATATTCTTTTTTCCACTATTACCCACTTAGCGCTACGAATGTCCAGTTGCATTTTCTACAGACAGAGTGTTTCAAAACTGCTCAATCAAAAGTATGGTTTAACTCTGTTAGCTGAATGCTTAGATCAGAAAGAAGTTTCACAGAATGCTTCTGTGTAGTTTACATTTGAATATATTCCTTTTTCCACTACTACTCTCTTAGCGCTCCAAATGTCCAGTTGCATTTTCTACAGAAAGAGTGTTCAGATCTGCTCAATCAAAAGTATGGTTTAACTCTGTTAGCTGAATGCACAGATCAGAAAGAAGTTTCACAGAATGATTCTGTGTAGTTTATATTTGGAGACATTCCTTTTTCCACTATTACCCACTTAGCGCTCCGAATCTCCACTTGCATTTTCTACGGAAAGAGTGTTTCATAACTGCTCAATCAAAAATATGTTTTATCTCTGTTAACCGAATTTACAGATCAGAAATAAGTTTCACAGAATGCATCTGTGTAGTTTTTATTTGAAGATATTCTTTTTCCCAATATAGGCCTCTTAGCGCTTAGCATGTCCAATTGCAGTTTCTACAGAAAGAGTGTTTCAGAACGGCTCAATCAAAAGTAAGGTTCAACTCTGTTAGTTGAATGCACAGAACAGAAAGTATTTTCACAGAATGCTACTGTGTAGTTTATATTTGAATATATTCCTTTTTCCACTATTACCCTCTTAGCGCTCCGAATGTCCACTTGCATTTTCTACAGAAAGAGTGTTCAGAACTGCGCAATCAAAAGTATGGTTTAACTCTGTTAGCTTAATGAACATATCAGAAATAAGTTTCACACAATGCTTCTGTGTAGTTTTTATTTGAAGATATTATTTTTCCCAATAGAGGCCTCTTAGCGCTCAGAATGTCCAATTGCAGTTTCTACAGAAAGAGTGTTTCAGAAAGGCTCAATCAAAAGTAAGGTTCAACTCTGTTAGTTGAATGCACAGAACAGAAAGGAGTTTCATACAATGCTTCTGTGTAGTTTATATTTGAAAATATTCTTTTTTCCACTATTACCCACTTAGCGCTACGAATGTCCAGTTGCATTTTCTACAGACAGAGTGTTTCAAAACTGCTCAATCAAAAGTATGGTTTAACTCTGTTAGCTTAATGCTCAGATCAGAAAGAAATTTCACAGAATGCTTCTGTGTAGTTTATATTTGAATATATTCCTTTTTCCACTACTACTCTCTTAGCGCTCCAAATGTCCAGTTGCATTTTCTACAGAAAGAGTGTTCAGATCTGCTCAATCAAAAGTATGGTTTAACTCTGTTAGCTGAATGCACAGATGAGAAAGAAGTTTCACAGAATGATTCTGTGTAGTTTATATTTGGAGACATTCCTTTTTCCACTATTACCCTCTTAGCGCTCCGAATCTCCACTTGCATTTTCTACAGAAAGAGTGTTTCAGAACGGCTCAATCAAAACTAAGGTTCAACTCTTTTAGTTGAACAAACAGAACAGAAAGAAGTTTCACACAATTCTTCTGTGTAGTTTTTATTTGTAGACATTCTTTTTCCCAATATAGGCCTCTTAGCGCTCAGAATGTCCAATTGCAGTTTCTACAGAAAGAGTGTTTCAGAACGGCTCAATCAAAAGTAAGGTTCAACTCTGTTAGTTGAATGCACAAAACAGAAAGAAGTTTCATACAACGCTTCTTTGTAGTATATATTTGAACATATTCTTTTTTCCACTATTACCCACATAGCGCTACGAATGTCCAGTTGCATTTTCTACAGACAGAGTGTTTCAAAACTGCTCAATCAAAAGTATGGTTTAACTCTGTTAGCTGAATGCTCAGATCAGAAAGAAGTTTCACAGAATGCTTCTGTGTAGTTTATATTTGAATATATTCCTTTTTCCACTATTACCCTCTTAGCGCTCCGAATGTCCACTTCCATTTTCTACAGAAAGAGGGTTTAGAACTGCGCAATCAAAAGTATGGTTTAACTCTGTTAGCTTAATGAACATATCAGAAATAAGTTTCACACAATGCTTCTGTGTAGTTTTTATTTGAAGATATTATTTTTCCCAATAGAGGCCTCTTAGCGCTCAGAATGTCCAATTGCAGTTTCTACAGAAAGAGTGTTTCAGAAAGGCTCAATCAAAAGTAAGGTTCAACTCTGTTAGTTGAATGCACAGAACAGAAAGAAGTTTCATACAATGCTTCTGTGTAGTTTATATTTGAACATATTCTTTTTTCCACTATTACCCACTTAGCGCTACGAATGTCCATTTGCATTTTCTACAGACAGAGTGTTTCAAAACTGCTCAATCAAAAGTATGGTTTAACTCTGTTAGCTGAATGCTCAGATCAGAAAGAAGTTTCACAGAATGCTTCTGTGTAGTTTATATTTGAATATATTCCTTTTTCCACTACTACGCTCTTAGCGCTCCAAATGTCCAGTTGCATTTTCTACAGAAAGAGTGTTCAGATCTGCTCAATCAAAAGCATGGTTTAAGTCTGTTAGCTGAATGCACAGATCAGAAAGAAGTTTCACCGAATGATTCTGTGTAGTTTATATTTGAAGACATTCCTTTTTCCACTATTACCCTCTTAGCGCTCCGAATCTCCACTTGCATTTTCTACAAAAAGAGTGTTTCATAACTGCTCAATCAAAAATATGTTTTATCTCTGTTAACTGAATTTACAGATCAGAAATATGTTTCACAGAATGCATCTGTGTAGTTTTTATTTGAAGATATTCTTTTTCCCAATGTAGGCCTCTTATCGCTTAGCATGTCCAATTGCAGTTTCTACAGAAAGAGTGTTTCAGAACGGCTCAATCAAAAGTAAGGTTCAACTCTGTTAGTTGAATGCACAGAACAGAAAGAATTTTCACAGAATGCTACTGTGTAGTTTATATTTGAATATATTACTTTTTCCACTATTACCCTCTTAGCGCTCCGAATGTCCACTTGCATTTTCTACAGAAAGAGTGTTCAGAACTGCGCAATCAAAAGTATGGTTTAACTCTGTTAGCTTAATGAACATATCAGAAATAAGTTTCACACAATGCTTCTGTGTAGTTTTTATTTGAAGATATTTTTTTTCCCAATAGAGGCCTCTTAGCGCTCAGAATGTCCAATTGCAGTTTCCACAGAAAGAGTGTTTCAGAAAGGCTCAATCAAAAGTAAGGTTCAACTCTGTTAGTTGAATGCACAGAACAGAAAGAAGTTTCATACAATGCTTCTGTGTAGTTTATATTTGAGCATATTCTTTTTTCCACTATTACCCACTTAGCGCTACGAATGTCCAGTTGCATTTTCTACAGACAGAGTGTTTCAAAACTGCTCAATCAAAAGTATGGTTTAACTCTGTTAGCTGAATGCTCAGATCACAACGAAGTATCACAGAATGCTTCTGTGTAGTTTATATTTGAATATATTCCTTTTTCCACTACTACTCTCTTAGCGCTCCAAATGTCCAGTTGCATTTTCTACAGAAAGAGTGTTCAGATCTGCTCAATCAAAAGTATGGTTTAACTCTGTTAGCTGAATGCACAGATGAGAAAGAAGTTTCACAGAATGATTCTGTGTAGTTTATATTTGGAGACATTCCTTTTTCCACTATTACCCTCTTAGCGCTCCGAATCTCCACTTGCATTTTCTACAGAAAGAGTGTTTCACAACGGCTCAATCAAAACTAAGGTTCAACTCTTTTAGTTGAACAAACAGAACAGAAAGAAGTTTCACACAATTCTTCTGTGTAGTTTTTATTTGTAGACATTCTTTTTCCCAGTATAGGCCTCCTAGCGCTCAGAATGTCCAATTGCAGTTTCTACAGAAAGAGTGTTTCAGAACGGCTCAATCAAAAGTAAGGTTCAACTCTGTTAGTTGAATGCACAGAACAGAAAGTAGTTTCATAAAATGCTTCTGTGTAGTTTATATTTGAACATATTCTTTTTTCCACTATTACCCACTTAGCGCTACGAATGTCCAGTTGCATTTTCTACAGACAGAGTGTTTCAAAACTGCTCAATCAAAAGTATGGTTTAACTCTGTTAGCTGAATGCTCAGATCAGAAAGAAGTTTCACAGAATGCTTCTGTGGACTTTATATTTGAATATATTCCTTTTTCCACTACTACGCTCTTAGCGCTCCAAATGTCCAGTTGCATTTTCTACAGAAAGAGTGTTCAGATCTGCTCAATCAAAAGTATGGTTTAACTCTGTTAGCTGAATGCACAGATCAGAAAGAAGTTTCACCGAATGATTCTGTGTAGTTTATATTTGAAGACATTCCTTTTTCCACTATTACCCTCTTAGCGCTCCGAATCTCCACTTGCATTTTCTACAAAAAGAGTGTTTCATAACTGCTCAATCAAAAATATGTTTTATCTCTGTTAACTGAATTTACAGATCAGAAATAAGTTTCACAGAATGCATCTGTGTAGTTTTTATTTGAAGATATTCTTTTTCCCAATGTAGGCCTCTTAGCGCTTAGCATGTCCAATTGCAGTTTCTACAGAAAGAGTGTTTCAGAACGGCTCAATCAAAAGTAAGGTTCAACTCTGTTAGTTGAATGCACAGAACAGAAAGAATTTTCACAGAATGCTACTGTGTAGTTTATATTTGAATATATTCCTTTTTCCACTATTACCCTCTTAGCGCTCCGAATATCCACTTGCATTTTCTACAGAAAGAGTGTTCAGAACTGCGCAATCAAAAGTATGGTTTAACTCTGTTAGCTTAATGAACATATCAGAAATAAGTTTCACACAATGCTTCTGTGTAGTTTTTATTTGAAGATATAATTTTTCCCAATAGAGGCCTCTTAGCGCTCAGAATGTCCAATTGAAGTTTCTACAGAAAGAGTGTTTCAGAAAGGCTCAATCAAAAGTAAGGTTCAACTCTGTTAGTTGAATGCACAGAACAGAAAGAAGTTTCATACAATGCTTCTGTGTAGTTTATATTTGAACATATTCTTTTTTCCACTATTACCCACTTAGCGCTACGAATGTCCAGTTGCATTTTCTACAGAGAGAGTGTTTCAAAACTGCTCAATCAAAAGTATGGTTTAACTCTGTTAGCTGAATGCTCAGATCAGAAAGAAGTTTCACAGAATGCTTCTGTGTAGTTTATATTTGAATATATTCCTTTTTCCACTACTACTCTCTTAGCGCTCCAAATGTCCAGTTGCATTTTCTACAGAAAGAGTGTTCAGATCTGCTCAATCAAAAGTATGGTTTAACTCTGTTAGCTGAATGCACAGATCAGAAAGAAGTTTCACAGAATGATTCTGTGTAGTTTATATTTGGAGACATTCCTTTTTCCACTATTACCCACTTAGCGCTCCGAATCTCCACTTGCATTTTCTACAGAAAGAGTGTTTCAGAACGGCTCAATCAAAACTAAGGTTCAACTCTTTTAGTTGAACAAACAGAACAGAAAGAAGTTTCACACAATTCTTCTGTGTAGTTTTTATTTGTAGACATTCTTTTTCCCAGTATAGGCCTCCTAGCGCTCAGAATGTCCAATTGCAGTTTCTACAGAAAGAGTGTTTCAGAACGGCTCAATCAAAAGTAAGGTTCAACTCTGTTAGTTGAATGCACAGAACAGAAAGAAGTTTCATACAATGCTTCTGTGTAGTTTATATTTGAACATATTCTTTTTTCCACTATTACCCACTTAGCGCTACGAATGTCCAGTTGCATTTTCTACAGACAGAGTGTTTCAAAACTGCTCAATCAAAAGTATGGTTTAACTCTGTTAGCTGAATGCTCAGATCAGAAAGAAGTTTCACAGAATGCTTCTGTGTAGTTTATATTTGAATATATTCCTTTTTCCACTACTACGCTCTTAGCGCTCCAAATGTCCAGTTGCATTTTCTACAGAAAGAGTGTTCAGATCTGCTCAATCAAAAGTATGGTTTAACTCTGTTAGCTGAATGCACAGATCAGAAAGAAGTTTCACCGAATGATTCTGTGTAGTTTATATTTGAAGACATTCCTTTTTCACTATTACCCACTTAGCGCTCCGAATCTCCACTTGCATTTTCTACAAAAAGAGTGTTTCATAACTGCTCAATCAAAAATATGTTTTATCTCTGTTAACTGAATTTACAAATCAGAAATATGTTTCACAGAATGCATCTGTGTAGTTTTTATTTGAAGATATTCTTTTTCCCAATGTAGGCCTCTTATCGCTTAGCATGTCCAATTGCAGTTTCTACAGAAAGAGTGTTTCAGAACGGCTCAATCAAAAGTAAGGTTCAACTCTGTTAGTTGAATGCACAGAACAGAAAGAATTTTCACAGAATGCTACTGTGTAGTTTATATTTGAATATATTCCTTTTTCCACTATTACCCTCTTAGCGCTCCGAATGTCCACTTGCATTTTCTACAGAAAGAGTGTTCAGAACTGCGCAATCAAAAGTATGGTTTAACTCTGTTAGCTTAATGAACATATCAGAAATAAGTTTCACACAATGCTTCTGTGTAGTTTTTATTTGAAGATATTATTTTTCCCAATAGAGGCCTCTTAGCGCTCAGAATGTCCAATTGCAGTTTCTACAGAAAGAGTGTTTCAGAAAGGCTCAATCAAAAGTAAGGTTCAACTCTGTTAGTTGAATGCACAGAACAGAAAGAAGTTTCATACAATGCTTCTGTGTAGTTTATATTTGAGCATATTCTTTTTTCCACTATTACCCACTTAGCGCTACGAATGTCCAGTTGCATTTTCTACAGACAGAGTGTTTCAAAACTGCTCAATCAAAAGTATGGTTTAACTCTGTTAGCTGAATGCTCAGATCAGAAAGAAGTATCACAGAATGCTTCTGTGTAGTTTATATTTGAATATATTCCTTTTTCCACTACTACTCTCTTAGCGCTCCAAATGTCCAGTTGCATTTTCTACAGAAAGAGTGTTCAGATCTGCTCAATCAAAAGTATGGTTTAACTCTGTTAGCTGAATGCACAGATCAGAAAGAAGTTTCACAGAATGATTCTGTGTAGTTTATATTTGGAGACATTCCTTTTTCCACTATTACCCTCTTAGCGCTCCGAATCTCCACTTGCATTTTCTACAGAAAGAGTGTTTCAGAACGGCTCAATCAAAACTAAGGTTCAACTCTTTTAGTTGAACAAACAGAACAGAAAGAAGTTTCACACAATTCTTCTGTGTAGTTTTTATTTGTAGACATTCTTTTTCCCAGTATAGGCCTCCTAGCGCTCAGAATGTCCAAATGCAGTTTCTACAGAAAGAGTGTTTCAGAACGGCTCAATCAAAAGTAAGGTTCAACTCTGTTAGTTGAATGCACAGAACAGAAAGAAGTTTCATACAATGCTTCTGTGTAGTTTATATTTGAACATATTCTTTTTTCCACTATTACCCACTTAGCGCTACGAATGTCCAGTTGCATTTTCTACAGACAGAGTGTTTCAAAACTGCTCAATCAAAAGTATGGTTTAACTCTGTTAGCTGAATGCTCAGATCAGAAAGAAGTTTCACAGAATGCTTCTGTGTAGTTTATATTTGAATATATTCCTTTTTCCACTACTACGCTCTTAGCGCTCCAAATGTCCAGTTGCATTTTCTACAGAAAGAGTGTTCAGATCTGCTCAATCAAAAGTATGGTTTAACTCTGTTAGCTGAATGCACAGATCAGAAAGAAGTTTCACCGAATGATTCTGTGTAGTTTATATTTGAAGACATTCCTTTTTCACTATTACCCACTTAGCGCTCCGAATCTCCACTTGCATTTTCTACAAAAAGAGTGTTTCATAACTGCTCAATCAAAAATATGTTTTATCTCTGTTAACTGAATTTACAGATCAGAAATAAGTTTCACAGAATGCATCTGTGTAGTTTTTATTTGAAGATATTCTTTTTCCCAATGTAGGCCTCTTAGCGCTTAGCATGTCCAATTGCAGTTTCTACAGAAAGAGTGTTTCAGAACGGCTCAATCAAAAGTAAGGTTCAACTCTGTTAGTTGAATGCACAGAACAGAAAGAATTTTCAGAGAATGCTACTGTGTAGTTTATATTTGAATATATTCATTTTTCCACTATTACCCTCTTAGCGCTCCGAATGTCCACTTGCATTTTCTACAGAAAGAGTGTACAGAACTGCGCAATCAAAAGTATGGTTTAACTCTGTTAGCTTAATGAACATATCAGAAATAAGTTTCACACAATGCTTCTGTGTAGTTTTTATTTGAAGATATTATTTTTCCCAATAGAGGCCTCTTAGCGCTCAGAATGTCCAATTGCAGTTTCTACAGAAAGAGTGTTTCAGAAAGGCTCAATCAAAAGTAAGGTTCAACTCTGTTAGTTGAATGCACAGAAGAGAAAGAAGTTTCATACAATGCTTCTGTGTAGTTTATATTTGAACATATTCTTTTTTCCACTATTACCCACTTAGCGCTACGAATGTCCAGCTGCATTTTCTACAGACAGAGTGTTTCAAAACTGCTCAATCAAAAGTATGGTTTAACTCTGTTAGCTGAATGCTCAGATCAGAAAGAAGTTTCACAGAATGCTTCTGTGTAGTTTATATTTGAATATATTCCTTTTTCCACTACTACTCTCTTAGCGCTCCAAATGTCCAGTTGCATTTTCTACAGAAAGAGTGTTCAGATCTGCTCAATCAAAAGTATGGTTTAACTCTGTTAGCTGAATGCACAGATCAGAAAGAAGTTTCACAGAATGATTCTGTGTAGTTTATATTTGGAGACATTCCTTTTTCCACTATTACCCTCTTAGCGCTCCGAATCTCCACTTGCATTTTCTACGGAAAGAGTGTTTCATAACTGCACAATCAAAAATATGTTTTATCTCTGTTAACCGAATTTACAGATCAGAATAAGTTTCACAGAATGCATCTGTGTAGTTTTTATTTGAAGATATTCTTTTTCCCAATATAGGCCTCTTAGCGCTTAGCATGTCCAATTGCAGTTTCTACAGAAAGAGTGTTTCAGAACGGCTCAATCAAAAGTAAGGTTCAACTCTGTTAGTCGAATGCACAGAACAGAAAGTATTTTCACAGAATGCTACTGTGTAGTTTATATTTTAATATATTCCTTTTTCCACTATTACCCTCTTAGCGCTCCGAATGTCCACTTGCATTTTCTACAGAAAGAGTGTTCAGAACTGCGCAATCTAAAGTATGGTTTAACTCTGTTAGCTTAATGAACATATCAGAAATAAGTTTCACACAATGCTTCTGTGTAGTTTTTATTTGAAGATATTATTTTTCCCAATAGAGGCCTCTTAGCGCTCAGAATGTCCAATTGCAGTTTCTACAGAAAGAGTGTTTCAGAAAGGCTCAATCAAAAGTAAGGTTCAACTCTGTTAGTTGAATGCACAGAACAGAAAGAAGTTTCATACAATGCTTCTGTGTAGTTTATATTTGAACATATTCTTTTTTCCACTATTACCCACTTAGCGCTACGAATGTCCAGTTGCATTTTTTACAGACAGTGTGTTTCAAAACTGCTCAATCAAAATTATGGTTTAACTCTGTTAGCTGAATGCTCAGATCAGAAAGAAGTTTCACAGAATGCTTCTGTGTAGTTTATATTTGAATATATTCCTTTTTCCACTACTACACTCTTAGCGCTCCAAATGTCCAGTTGCATTTTCTACAGAAAGAGTGTTCAGATCTGCTCAATCAAAAGTATGGTTTAACTCTGTTAGCTGAATGCACTGATGAGAAAGAAGTTTCACAGAATGATTCTGTGTAGTTTATATTTGGAGACATTCCTTTTTCCACTATTACCATCTTAGCGCTCCGAATCTCCACTTGCATTTTCTACAGAAAGAGTGTTTCAGAACGGCTCAATCAAAATTAAGGTTCAACTCTTTTAGTTGAACAAACAGAACAGCAAGAAGTTTCACACAATTCTTCTGTGTAGTTTTTATTTGTAGACATTCTTTTCCCCAATATAGGACTCTTAGCGCTCAGAATGTCCAATTGCAGTTTCTACAGAAAGAGTGTTTCAGAACGGCTCAATCAAAAGTAAGGTTCAACTCTGTTAGTTGAATGCACAGAACAGAAAGAAGTTTCATACAACGCTTCTTTGTAGTTTATATTTGAACATATTCTTTTTTCCACTATTACCCACTTAGCGCTACGAATGTCCAGTTGCATTTTCTACAGACAGAGTGTTTCAAAACTGCTCAATCAAAAGTATGGTTTAACTCTGTTAGCTGAATGCTCAGATCAGAAAGAAGTTTCACAGAATGCTTCTGTGTAGTTTATATTTGAATATATTCCTTTTTCCACTACTACGCTCTTAGCGCTCCAAATGTCCAGTTGCATTTTCTACAGAAAGAGTGTTCAGATCTGCTCAATCAAAAGTATGGTTTAACTCTGTTAGCTGAATGCACAGATCAGAAAGAAGTTTCACCGAATGATTCTGTGTAGTTTATATTTGAAGACATTCCTTTTTCACTATTACCCACTTAGCGCTCCGAATCTCCACTTGCATTTTCTACAAAAAGAGTGTTTCATAACTGCTCAATCAAAAATATGTTTTATCTCTGTTAACTGTATTTACAAATCAGAAATATGTTTCACAGAATGCATCTGTGTAGTTTTTATTTGAAGATATTCTTTTTCCCAATGTAGGCCTCTTATCGCTTAGCATGTCCAATTGCAGTTTCTACAGAAAGAGTGTTTCAGAACGGCTCAATCAAAAGTAAGGTTCAACTCTGTTAGTTGAATGCACAGAACAGAAAGAATTTTCAGAGAATGCTACTGTGTAGTTTATATTTGAATATATTCATTTTTCCACTATTACCCTCTTAGCGCTCCGAATGTCCACTTGCATTTTCTACAGAAAGAGTGTTCAGAACTGCGCAATCAAAAGTATGGTTTAACTCTGTTAGCTTAATGAACATATCAGAAATAAGTTTCACACAATGCTTCTGTGTAGTTTTTATTTGAAGATATTATTTTTCCCAATAGAGGCCTCTTAGCGCTCAGAATGTCCAATTGCAGTTTCTACAGAAAGAGTGTTTCAGAAAGGCTCAATCAAAAGTAAGGTTCAACTCTGTTAGTTGAATGCACAGAACAGAAAGAAGTTTCATACAATGCTTCTGTGTAGTTTATATTTGAGCATATTCTTTTTTCCACTATTACCCACTTAGCGCTACGAATGTCCAGTTGCATTTTCTACAGACAGAGTGTTTCAAAACTGCTCAATCAAAAGTATGGTTTAACTCTGTTAGCTGAATGCTCAGATCAGAAAGAAGTATCACAGAATGCTTCTGTGTAGTTTATATTTGAATATATTCCTTTTTCCACTACTACTCTCTTAGCGCTCCAAATGTCCAGTTGCATTTTCTACAGAAAGAGTGTTCAGATCTGCTCAATCAAAAGTATGGTTTAACTCTGTTAGCTGAATGCACAGATCAGAAAGAAGTTTCACAGAATGATTCTGTGTAGTTTATATTTGGAGACATTCCTTTTTCCACTATTACCCTCGTAGCGCTCCGAATCTCCACTTGCATTTTCTACAGAAAGAGTGTTTCAGAACGGCTCAATCAAAACTAAGGTTCAACACTTTTAGTTGAACAAACAGAACAGAAAGAAGTTTCACACAATTCTTCTGTGTAGTTTTTATTTGTAGACATTCTTTTTCCCAGTATAGGCCTCCTAGCGCTCAGAATGTCCAAATGCAGTTTCTACAGAAAGAGTGTTTCAGAACGGCTCAATCAAAAGTAAGGTTCAACTCTGTTAGTTGAATGCACAGAACAGAAAGAAGTTTCATACAATGCTTCTGTGTAGTTTATATTTGAACATATTCTTTTTTCCACTATTACCCACTTAGCGCTACGAATGTCCAGTTGCATTTTCTACAGACAGAGTGTTTCAAAACTGCTCAATCAAAAGTATGGTTTAACTCTGTTAGCTGAATGCTCAGATCAGAAAGAAGTTTCACAGAATGCTTCTGTGTAGTTTATATTTGAATATATTCCTTTTTCCACTACTACGCTCTTAGCGCTCCAAATGTCCAGTTGCATTTTCTACAGAAAGAGTGTTCAGATCTGCTCAATCAAAAGTATGGTTTAACTCTGTTAGCTGAATGCACAGATCAGAAAGAAGTTTCACCGAATGATTCTGTGTAGTTTATATTTGAAGACATTCCTTTTTCACTATTACCCACTTAGCGCTCCGAATCTCCACTTGCATTTTCTACAAAAAGAGTGTTTCATAACTGCTCAATCAAAAATATGTTTTATCTCTGTTAACTGAATTTACAGATCAGAAATAAGTTTCACAGAATGCATCTGTGTAGTTTTTATTTGAAGATATTCTTTTTCCCAATGTAGGCCTCTTAGCGCTTAGCATGTCCAATTGCAGTTTCTACAGAAAGAGTGTTTCAGAACGGCTCAATCAAAAGTAAGGTTCAACTCTGTTAGTTGAATGCACAGAACAGAAAGAATTTTCAGAGAATGCTACTGTGTAGTTTATATTTGAATATATTCCTTTTTCCACTATTACCCTCTTAGCGCTCCGAATGTCCACTTGCATTTTCTACAGAAAGAGTGTACAGAACTGCGCAATCAAAAGTATGGTTTAACTCTGTTAGCTTAATGAACATATCAGAAATAAGTTTCACACAATGCTTCTGTGTAGTTTTTATTTGAAGATATTATTTTTCCCAATAGAGGCCTCTTAGCGCTCAGAATGTCCAATTGCAGTTTCTACAGAAAGAGTGTTTCAGAAAGGCTCAATCAAAAGTAAGGTTCAACTCTGTTAGTTGAATGCACAGAAGAGAAAGAAGTTTCATACAATGCTTCTGTGTAGTTTATATTTGAACATATTCTTTTTTCCACTATTACCCACTTAGCGCTACGAATGTCCAGCTGCATTTTCTACAGACAGAGTGTTTCAAAACTGCTCAATCAAAAGTATGGTTTAACTCTGTTAGCTGAATGCTCAGATCAGAAAGAAGTTTCACAGAATGCTTCTGTGTAGTTTATATTTGAATATATTCCTTTTTCCACTACTACTCTCTTAGCGCTCCAAATGTCCAGTTGCATTTTCTACAGAAAGAGTGTTCAGATCTGCTCAATCAAAAGTATGGTTTAACTCTGTTAGCTGAATGCACAGATCAGAAAGAAGTTTCACAGAATGATTCTGTGTAGTTTATATTTGGAGACATTCCTTTTTCCACTATTACCATCTTAGCGCTCCGAATCTCCACTTGCATTTTCTACAGAAAGAGTGTTTCAGAACGGCTCAATCAAAATTAAGGTTCAACTCTTTTAGTTGAACAAACAGAACAGAAAGAAGTTTCACACAATTCTTCTGTGTAGTTTTTATTTGTAGACATTCTTTTTCCCAATATAGGCCTCTTAGCGCTCAGAATGTCCAATTGCAGTTTCTACAGAAAGAGTGTTTCAGAACGGCTCAATCAAAAGTAAGGTTCAACTCTGTTAGTTGAATGCACAGAACAGAAAGAAGTTTCATACAACGCTTCTTTGTAGTTTATATTTGAACATATTCTTTTTTCCACTATTACCCACGTAGCGCTACGAATGTCCAGTTGCCTTTTCTACAGACAGAGTGTTTCAAAACTGCTCAATCAAAAGTATGGTTTAACTCTGTTAGCTGAATGCTCAGATCAGAAAGAAGTTTCACAGAATGCTTTTGTGTAGTTTATATTTGAATATATTCCTTTTTCCACTACTACGCTCTTAGCGCTCCAAATGTCCAGTTGCATTTTCTACAGAAAGAGTGTTCAGATCTGCTCAATCAAAATTATGGTTTAAATCTGTTAGCTGAATGCACAGATCAGAAAGAAGTTTCACCGAATGATTCTGTGTAGTTTATATTTGAAGACATTCCTTTTTCCACTATTACCCTCTTAGCGCTCCGAATCTCCACTTGCATTTTCTACAAAAAGAGTGTTTCATAACTACTCAATCAAAAATATGTTTTATCTCTGTTAACTGAATTTACAGATCAGAAATAAGTTTCACAGAATGCATCTGTGTAGTTTTTATTTGAAGATATTCTTTTTCCCAATGTAGGACTCTTAGCGCTTATCATGTCCAATTGCAGTTTCTACAGAAAGAGTGTTTCAGAACGGCTCAATCAAAAGTAAGGTTCAAATCTGTTAGTTGAATGCACAGAACAGAAAGAATTTTCACAGAATGCTACTGTGTAGTTTATATTTGAATATATTCCTTTTTCCACTATTACCCTCTTAGCGCTCCGAATGTCCACTTGCATTTTCTACAGAAAGAGTGTTCAGAACTGCGCAATCAAAAGTATGGTTTAACTCTGTTAGCTTAATGAACATATCAGAAATAAGTTTCACACAATGCTTCTGTGTAGTTTTTATTTGAAGATATTATTTTTCCCTATAGAGGCCTCTTAGCGCTCAGAATGTCCAATTGCAGTTTCTACAGAAAGAGTGTTTCAGAAAGGCTCAATCAAAAGTAAAGTTCAACTCTGTTAGTTGAATGCACAGAACAGAAAGAAGTTTCATTCAATGCTTCTGTGTAGTTTATATTTGAACATATTCTTTTTTCCACTATTACCCACTTAGCGCTACGAATGTCCAGTTGCATTTTCTACAGACAGAGTGTTTCAAAACTGCTCAATAAAAAGTATGGTTTAACTCTGTTAGCTGAATGCTCAGATCAGAAAGAAGTTTCACAGAATGCTTCTGTGTAGTTTATATTTGAATATATTCCTTTTTCCACTACTACTCTCTTAGCGCTCCAAATGTCCAGTTGCATTTTCTACAAAAAGAGTGTTCAGATCTGCTCAATCAAAAGTATGGTTTAACTCTGTTAGCTGAATGCACAGATCAGAAAGAAGTTTCACAGAATGATTCTGTGTAGTTTATATTTGGAGACATTCCTTTTTCCACTATTACCCTCTTAGCGCTCCGAATGTCCACTTGCATTTTCTACAGAAAGAGTGTTCAGAACTGCGCAATCAAAAGTATGGTTTAACTCTGTTAGCTTAATGAACATATCAGAAATAAGTTTCACACAATGCTTCTGTGTAGTTTTTATTTGAAGATATTATTTTTCCCTATAGAGGCCTCTTAGCGCTCAGAATGTCCAATTGCAGTTTCTACAGAAAGAGTGTTTCAGAAAGGCTCAATCAAAATTAAAGTTCAACTCTGTTAGTTGAATGCACAGAACAGAAAGAAGTTTCATACAATGCTTCTGTGTAGTTTATATTTGAACATATTCTTTTTTCCACTCTTACCCACTTAGCGCTACGAATGTCCAGTTGCATTTTCTACAGACAGAGTGTTTCAAACTGCTCAATCAAAAGTATGGTTTAACTCTGTTAGCTGAATGCTCAGATCAGAAAGAAGTTTCACAGAATGCTTCTGTGTAGTTTATATTTGAATATATTCCTTTTTCCACTACTACTCTCTTAGCGCTCCAAATGTCCAGTTGCATTTTCTACAGAAAGAGTGTTCAGATCTGCTCAATCAAAAGTATGGTTTAACTCTGTTAGCTGAATGCACAGATCAGAAAGAAGTTTCACAGAATGATTCTGTGTAGTTTATATTTGGAGACATTCCTTTTTCCACTATTACCCTCTTAGCGCTCCGAATCTCCACTTGCATTTTCTACAGAAAGAGTGTTTCAGAACGGCTCAATCAAAACTAAGGTCCAAATCTTTTAGTTGAACAAACAGAACAGAAAGAAGTTTCACACAATTCTTCTGTGTAGTTTTTATTTGTAGACATTCTTTTTCCCAATATAGGCCTCCTAGCGCTCAGAATGTCCAATTGCAGTTTCTACAGAAAGAGTGTTTCAGAACGGCTCAATCAAAAGTAAGGTTCAACTCTGTTAGTTGAATGCACAGAACAGAAAGATGTTTCATACAATGCTTCTGTGTAGTTTCTATTTGAACATATTCTTTTTTCCACTATTACTCACTTAGCGCTACGAATGTCCAGTTGCATTTTCTACAGACAGAGTGTTTCAAAACTGCTCAATCAAAAGTATGGTTTAACTCTGTTAGCTGAATGCTCAGATCAGGAAGATGTTTCACAGAATGCTTCTGTGTAGTTTATATTTGAATATATTCCTTTTTCCACTACTACGCTCTTAGCGCTCCAAATGTCCAGTTGCATTTTCTACAGAAAGAGTGTTCAGATCTGCTCAATCAAAAGTATGGTTTAACTCTGTTAGCTGAATGCACAGATCAGAAAGAAGTTTCACCGAATGATTCTGTGTAGTTTATATTTGAAGACATTCCTTTTTCCACTATTACCCTCTTAGCGCTCCGAATCTCCACTTGCATTTTCTACAAAAAGAGTGTTTCATAACTGCTCAATCAAAAATATGTTTTATCTCTGTTAACTGAATTTACAGATCAGAAATAAGTTTCACAGAATGCGTCTGTGTAGTTTTTATTTGAAGATATTCTTTTTCCCAATGTAGGACTCTTAGCGCTTAGCATGTCCAATTGCAGTTTCTACAGAAAGAGTGTTTCAGAACGGCTCAATCAAAAGTAAGGTTCAACTCTGTTAGTTGAATGCACAGAACACAAAGTATTTTCACAGAATGCTACTGTGTAGTTTATATTTTAATATATTCCTTTTTCCACTATTACCCTCTTAGCGCTCCGAATGTCCACTTGCATTTTCTACAGAAAGAGTGTTCAGAACTGCGCAATCTAAAGTATGGTTTAACTCTGTTAGCTTAATGAACATATCAGAAATAAGTTTCACACAATGCTTCTGTGTAGTTTTTATTTGAAGATATTATTTTTCCCAATAGAGGCCTCTTAGCGCTCAGAATGTCCAATTGCAGTTTCTACAGAAAGAGTGTTTCAGAAAGGCTCACTCAAGAGTAAGGTTCAACTCTGTTAGTTGAATGCACAGAACAGAAAGTAGTTTCATACAATGCTTCTGTGTAGTTTATATTTGAACATATTCTTTTTTCCACTATTACCCACTTAGCGCTACGAATGTCCAGTTGCATTTTTTACAGACAGTGTGTTTCAAAACTGCTCAATCAAAATTATGGTTTAACTCTGTTAGCTGAATGCTCAGATCAGAAAGAAGTTTCACAGAATGCTTCTGTGTAGTTTATATTTGAATATATTACTTTTTCCACTACTACTCTCTTAGCGCTCCAAATGTCCAGTTGCATTTTCTACAGAAAGAGTGTTCAGATCTGCTCAATCAAAAGTATGGTTTAACTCTGTTAGCTGAATGCACTGATGAGAAAGAAGTTTCACAGAATGATTCTGTGTAGTTTATATTTGGAGACATTCCTTTTTCCACTATTACCATCTTAGCGCTCCGAATCTCCACTTGCATTTTCTACAGAAAGAGTGTTTCAGAACGGCTCAATCAAAATTAAGGTTCAACTCTTTTAGTTGAACAAACAGAACAGAAAGTAGTTTCACACAATTCTTCTGTGTAGTTTTTATTTGTAGACATTCTTTTTCCCAATATAGGCCTCTTAGCGCTCAGAATGTCCAATTGCAGTTTCTACAGAAAGAGTGTTTCAGAACGGCTCAATCAAAAGTAAGGTTCAACTCTGTTAGTTGAATGCACAGAACAGAAAGAAGTTTCATACAACGCTTCTTTGTAGTTTATATTTGAACATATTCTTTTTTCCACTATTACCCACTTAGCTCTACGAATGTCCAGTTGCATTTTCTACAGACAGAGTGTTTCAAAACTGCTCAATCAAAAGTATGGTTTAACTCTGTTAGCTGAATGCTCAGATCAGAAAGAAGTTTCACAGAATGCTTTTGTGTAGTTTATATTTGAATATATTCCTTTTTCCACTACTACGCTCTTAGCGCTCCAAATGTCCAGTTGCATTTTCTACAGAAAGAGTGTTCAGATCTGCTCAATCAAATGTATGGTTTAACTCTGTTAGCTGAATGCACAGATCAGAAAGAAGTTTCACCGAATGATTCTGTGTAGTTTATATTTGAAGACATTCCTTTTTCCACTATTACCCTCTTAGCGCTCCGAATCTCCACTTGCATTTTCTACAAAAAGGGTGTTTCATAACTGCTCAATCAAATATATGTTTTATCTCTGTTAACTGAATTTACAGATCAGAAATAAGTTTCACAGAATGCATCTGTGTAGTTTTTATTTGAAGATATTCTTTTTCCCAATGTAGGACTCTTAGCGCTTAGCATGTCCAATTGCAGTTTCTACAGAAAGAGTGTTTCAGAACGGCTCAATCAAAAGTAAGGTTCAAATCTGTTAGTTGAATGCACAGAACAGAAAGAATTTTCACAGAATGCTACTGTGTAGTTTATATTTGAATATATTCCTTTTTCCACTATTACCCTCTTAGAGCTCCGAATGTCCACTTGCATTTTCTACAGAAAGAGTGTTCAGAACTGCGCAATCAAAAGTATGGTTTAACTCTGTTAGCTTAATGAACATATCAGAAATAAGTTTCACACAATGCTTCTGTGTAGTTTTTATTTGAAGATATTATTTTTCCCTATAGAGGCCTCTTAGCGCTCAGAATGTCCAATTGCAGTTTCTACAGAAAGAGTGTTTCAGAAAGGCTCAATCAAAAGTAAAGTTCAACTCTGTTAGTTGAATGCAAAGAACAGAAAGAAGTTTCATTCAATGCTTCTGTGTAGTTTATATTTGAACATATTCTTTTTTCCACTAATACCCACTTAGCGCTACGAATGTCCAGTTGCATTTTCTACAGACAGAGTGTTTCAAAACTGCTCAATCAAAAGTATGGTTTAACTCTGTTAGCTGAATGCTCAGATCAGAAAGAAGTTTCACAGAATGCTTCTGTGTAGTTTATATTTGAATATATTCCTTTTTCCACTACTACTCTCTTAGCGCTCCAAATGTCCAGTTGCATTTTCTACAGAAAGAGTGTTCAGATCTGCTCAATCAAAAGTATGGTTTAACTCTGTTAGCTGAATGCACAGATCAGAAAGAAGTTTCACAGAATGATTCTGTGTAGTTTATATTTGGAGACATTCCTTTTTCCACTATTACCCTCTTAGCGCTCCGAATGTCCACTTGCATTTTCTACAGAAAGAGTGTTCAGAACTGCGCAATCTAAAGTATGGTTTAACTCTGTTAGCTTAATGAACATATCAGAAATAAGTTTCACACAATGCTTCTGTGTAGTTTTTATTTGAAGATATTATTTTTCCCAATAGAGGCCTCTTAGCGCTCAGAATGTCCAATTGCAGTTTCTACAGAAAGAGTGTTTCAGAAAGGCTCAATCAAAAGTAAAGTTCAACTCTGTTAGTTGAATGCACAGAACAGAAAGAAGTTTCATACAATGCTTCTGTGTAGTTTATATTTGAACATATTCTTTTTTCCACTCTTACCCACTTAGCGCTACGAATGTCCAGTTGCATTTTCTACAGACAGAGTGTTTCAAACTGCTCAATCAAAAGTATGGTTTAACTCTGTTAGCTGAATGCTCAGATCAGAAAGAAGTTTCACAGAATGCTTCTGTGTAGTTTATATTTGAATATATTCCTTTTTCCACTACTACTCTCTTAGCGCTCCAAATGTCCAGTTGCATTTTCTACAGAAAGAGTGTTCAGATCTGCTCAATCAAAAGTATGGTTTAACTCTGTTAGCTGAATGCACAGATCAGAAAGAAGTTTCACAGAATGATTCTGTGTAGTTTATATTTGGAGACATTCCTTTTTCCACTATTACCCTCTTAGCGCTCCGAATCTCCACTTGCATTTTCTACAGAAAGAGTGTTTCAGAAAGGCTCAATCAAAACTAAGGTCCAAATCTTTTAGTTGAACAAACAGAACAGAAAGAAGTTTCACACAATTCTTCTGTGTAGTTTTTATTTGTAGACATTCTTTTTCCCAATATAGGCCTCCTAGCGCTCAGAATGTCCAATTGCAGTTTCTACAGAAAGAGTGTTTCAGAACGGCTCAATCAAAAGTAAGGTTCAACTCTGTTAGTTGAATGCACAGAACAGAAAGAAGTTTCATACAATGCTTCTGTGTAGTTTCTATTTGAACATATTCTTTTTTCCACTATTACTCACTTAGCGCTACGAATGTCCAGTTGCATTTTCTACAGACAGAGTGTTTCAAAACTGCTCAATCAAAAGTATGGTTTAACTCTGTTAGCTGAATGCTCAGATCAGAAAGATGTTTCACAGAATGCTTCTGTGTAGTTTATATTTGAATATATTCCTTTTTCCACTACTACGCTCTTAGCGCTCCAAATGTCCAGTTGCATTTTCTACAGAAAGAGTGTTCAGATCTGCTCAATCAAAAGTATGGTTTACCTCTGTTAGCTGAATGCACAGATCAGAAAGAAGTTTCACCGAATGATTCTGTGTAGTTTATATTTGAAGACATTCCTTTTTCCACTATTACCCTCTTAGCGCTCCGAATCTCCACTTGCATTTTCTACAAAAAGAGTGTTTCATAACTGCTCAATCAAAAATATGTTTTATCTCTGTTAACTGAATTTACATATCAGAAATAAGTTTCACAGAATGCATCTGTGTAGTTTTTATTTGAAGATATTCTTTTTCCCAATGTAGGCCTCTTAGCGCTTAACATGTCCAACTGCAGTTTCTACAGAAAGAGTGTTTCAGAACGGCTCAATCAAAAGTAAGGTTCAACGCTGTTAGTTGAATGCACAGAACAGAAAGAATTTTCACGGAATGCTACTGTGTAGTTTATATTTGAATATATTCCTTTTTCCACTATTACCCTCTTAGCGCTCCGAATGTCCACTTGCATTTTCTACAGAAAGAGTGTTCAGAACTGCGCAATCAAAAGTATGGTTTAACTCTGTTAGCTTAATGAACATATCAGAAATAAGTTTCACACAATGCTTCTGTGTAGTTTTTATTTGAAGATATTATTTTTCCCAATAGAGGCCTCTTAGCGCTCAGAATGTCCAATTGCTGTTTCTACAGAAAGAGTGTTTCAGAAAGGCTCAATCAAAAGTAAGGTTCAACTCTGTTAGTTGAATGCACAGAACAGAAAGTAGTTTCATACAATGCTTCTGTGTAGTTTATATTTGAACATATTCTTTTTTCCACTATTACCCACTTAGCGCTACGAATGTCCAGTTGCATTTTCTACAGACAGAGTGTTTCAAAACTGCTCAATCAAAAGTATGGTTTAACTCTGTTAGCTGAATGCTCAGATCAGAAAGAAGTTTCACAGAATGCTTCTGTGTAGTTTATATTTGAATATATTCCGTTTTCCACTACTACTCTCTTAGCGCTCCAAATGTCCAGTTGCATTTTCTACAGAAAGAGTGTTCAGATCTGCTCAATCAAAAGTATGGTTTAACTCTGTTAGCTGAATGCACAGATCAGAAAGAAGTTTCACAGAATTATTCTGTGTAGTTTATATTTGGAGACATTCCTTTTTCCACTATTACCCTCTTAGCGCTCCGAATGTCCACTTGCATTTTCTACAGAAAGAGTGTTCAGAACTGCGCAATCTAAAGTATGGTTTAACTCTGTTAGCTTAATGAACATATCAGAAATAAGTTTCACACAATGCTTCTGTGTAGTTTTTATTTGAAGATATTATTTTTCCCAATAGAGGCCTCTTAGCGCTCAGAATGTCCAATTGCAGTTTCTACAGAAAGAGTGTTTCAGAAAGGCTCAATCAAAAGTAAGGTTCAACTCTGTTAGTTGAATGCACAGAACAGAAAGAAGTTTCATACAATGCTTCTGTGTAGTTTATATTTGAACATATTCTTTTTTCCACTATTACCCACTTAGCGCTACGAATGTCCAGTTGCATTTTTTACAGACAGTGTGTTTCAAAACTGCTCAATCAAAATTATGGTTTAACTCTGTTAGCTGAATGCTCAGATCAGAAAGAAGTTTCACAGAATGCTTCTGTGTAGTTTATATTTGAATATATTCCTTTTTCCACTACTACTCTCTTAGCGCTCCAAATGTCCAGTTGCATTTTCTACAGAAAGAGTGTTCAGATCTGCTCAATCAAAAGTATGGTTTAACTCTGTTAGCTGAATGCACTGATGAGAAACAAGTTTCACAGAATGATTCTGTGTAGTTTATATTTGGAGACATTCCTTTTTCCACTATTACCATCTTAGCGCTCCGAATCTCCACTTGCATTTTCTACAGAAAGAGTGTTTCAGAACGGCTCAATCAAAATTAAGGTTCAACTCTTTTAGTTGAACAAACAGAACAGAAAGTTGTTTCACACAATTCTTCTGTGTAGTTTTTATTTGTAGACATTCTTTTTCCCAATATAGGCCTCTTAGCGCTCAGAATGTCCAATTGCAGTTTCTACAGAAAGAGTGTTTCAGAACGGCTCAATCAAAAGTAAGGTTCAACTCTGTTAGTTGAATGCACAGAACAGAAAGAAGTTTCATACAACGCTTCTTTGTAGTTTATATTTGAACATATTCTTTTTTCCACTATTACCCACTTAGCGCTACGAATGTCCAGTTGCATTTTCTACAGACAGAGTGTTTCAAAACTGCTCAATCAAAAGTATGGTTTAACTCTGTTAGCTGAATGTTCAGATCAGAAAGAAGTTTCACAGAATGCTTTTGTGTAGTTTATATTTGAATATATTCCTTTTTCCACTACTACGCTCTTAGCGCTCCAAATGTCCAGTTGCATTTTCTACAGAAAGAGTGTTCAGATCTGCTCAATCAAATGTATGGTTTAACTCTGTTAGCTGAATGCACAGATCAGAAAGAAGTTTCACCGAATGATTCTGTGTAGTTTATATTTGAAGACATTCCTTTTTCCACTATTACCCTCTTAGCGCTCCGAATCTCCACTTGCATTTTCTACAAAAAGAGTGTTTCATAACTGCTCAATCAAAAATATGTTTTATCTCTGTTAACTGAATTTACAGATCAGAAATAAGTTTCACAGAATGCATCTGTGTAGTTTTTATTTGAAGATATTCTTTTTCCCAATGTAGGACTCTTAGCGCTTAGCATGTCCAATTGCAGTTTCTACAGAAAGAGTGTTTCAGAACGGCTCAATCAAAAGTAAGGTTCAAATCTGTTAGTTGAATGCACAGAACAGAAAGAATTTTCACAGAATGCTACTGTGTAGTTTATATTTGAATATATTCCTTTTTCCACTATTACCCTCTTAGAGCTCCGAATGTCCACTTGCATTTTCTACAGAAAGAGTGTAAAGAACTGCGCAATCAAAAGTATGGTTTAACTCTGTTAGCTTAATGAACATATCAGAAATAAGTTTCACACAATGCTTCTGTGTAGTTTTTATTTGAAGATATTATTTTTCCCTATAGAGGCCTCTTAGCGCTCAGAATGTCCAATTGCAGTTTCTACAGAAAGAGTGTTTCAGAAAGGCTCAATCAAAAGTAAAGTTCAACTCTGTTAGTTGAATGCAAAGAACAGAAAGAAGTTTCATTCAATGCTTCTGTGTAGTTTATATTTGAACATATTCTTTTTTCCACTATTACCCACTTAGCGCTACGAATGTCCAGTTGCATTTTCTACAGACAGAGTGTTTCAAAACTGCTCAATCAAAAGTATGGTTTAACTCTGTTAGCTGAATGCTCAGATCAGAAAGAAGTTTCACAGAATGCTTCTGTGTAGTTTATATTTGAATATATTCCTTTTTCCACTACTACTCTCTTAGCGCTCCAAATGTCCAGTTGCATTTTCTACAGAAAGAGTGTTCAGATCTGCTCAATCAAAAGTATGGTTTAACTCTGTTAGCTGAATGCACAGATCAGAAAGAAGTTTCACAGAATGATTCTGTGTAGTTTATATTTGGAGACATTCCTTTTTCCAATATTACCCTCTTAGCGCTCCGAATGTCCACTTGCATTTTCTACAGAAAGAGTGTTCAGAACTGCGCAATCAAAAGTATGGTTTAACTCTGTTAGCTTAATGAACATATCAGAAATAAGTTTCACACAATGCTTCTGTGTAGTTTTTATTTGAAGATATTATATTTCCCTATAGAGGCCTCTTAGCGCTCAGAATGTCCAATTGCAGTTTCTACAGAAAGAGTGTTTCAGAAAGGCTCAATCAAAAGTAAAGTTCAACTCTGTTAGTTGAATGCACAGAACAGAAAGATGTTTCATACAATGCTTCTGTGTAGTTTATATTTGAACATATTCTTTTTTCCACTCTTACCCACTTAGCGCTACGAATGTCCAGTTGCATTTTCTACAGACAGAGTGTTTCAAACTGCTCAATCAAAAGTATGGTTTAACTCTGTTAGCTGAATGCTCAGATCAGAAAGAAGTTTCACAGAATGCTTCTGTGTAGTTTATATTTGAATATATTCCTTTTTCCACTACTACTCTCTTAGCGCTCCAAATGTCCAGTTGCATTTTCTACAGAAAGAGTGTTCAGATCTGCTCAATCAAAAGTATGGTTTAACTCTGTTAGCTGAATGCACAGATCAGAAAGAAGTTTCACAGAATGATTCTGTGTAGTTTATATTTGGAGACATTCCTTTTTCCACTATTACCCTCTTAGCGCTCCGAATCTCCACTTGCATTTTCTACAGAAAGAGTGTTTCAGAAAGGCTCAATCAAAACTAAGGTCCAAATCTTTTAGTTGAACAAACAGAACAGAAAGAAGTTTCACACAATTCTTCTGTGTAGTTTTTATTTGTAGACATTCTTTTTCCCAATATAGGCCTCCTAGCGCTCAGAATGTCCAATTGCAGTTTCTACAGAAAGAGTGTTTCAGAACGGCTCAATCAAAAGTAAGGTTCAACTCTGTTAGTTGAATGCACAGAACAGAAAGAAGTTTCATACAATGCTTCTGTGTAGTTTCTATTTGAACATATTCTTTTTTCCACTATTACTCACTTAGCGCTACGAATGTCCAGTTGCATTTTCTACAGACAGAGTGTTTCAAAACTGCTCAATCAAAAGTATGGTTTAACTCTGTTAGCTGAATGCTCAGATCAGAAAGATGTTTCACAGAATGCTTCTGTGTAGTTTATATTTGAATATATTCCTTTTTCCACTACTACGCTCTTAGCGCTCCAAATGTCCAGTTGCATTTTCTACAGAAAGAGTGTTCAGATCTGCTCAATCAAAAGTATGGTTTACCTCTGTTAGCTGAATGCACAGATCAGAAAGAAGTTTCACCGAATGATTCTGTGTAGTTTATATTTGAAGACATTCCTTTTTCCACTATTACCCTCTTAGCGCTCCGAATCTCCACTTGCATTTTCTACAAAAAGAGTGTTTCATAACTGCTCAATCAAAAATATGTTTTATCTCTGTTAACTGAATTTACATATCAGAAATAAGTTTCACAGAATGCATCTGTGTAGTTTTTATTTGAAGATATTCTTTTTCCCAATGTAGGCCTCTTAGCGCTTAACATGTCCAACTGCAGTTTCTACAGAAAGAGTGTTTCAGAACGGCTCAATCAAAAGTAAGGTTCAACGCTGTTAGTTGAATGCACAGAACAGAAAGAATTTTCACGGAATGCTACTGTGTAGTTTATATTTGAATATATTCCTTTTTCCACTATTACCCTCTTAGCGCTCCGAATGTCCACTTGCATTTTCTACAGAAAGATTGTTCAGAACTGCGCAATCAAAAGTATGGTTTAACTCTGTTAGCTTAATGAACATATCAGAAATAAGTTTCACACAATGCTTCTGTGTAGTTTTTATTTGAAGATATTATTTTTCCCTATAGAGGCCTCTTAGCGCTCAGAATGTCCAATTGCAGTTTCTACAGAAAGAGTGTTTCAGAAAGGCTCAATCAAAAGTAAAGTTCAACTCTGTTACTTGAATGCACAGAACAGAAAGAAGTTTCATACAATGCTTCTGTGTAGTTTATATTTGAACATATTCTTTTTTCCACTATTACCCACTTAGCGCTACGAATGTCCAGTTGCATTTTCTACAGAGTGTTTCAAAACTGCTCAATCAAAAGTATGGTTTAACTCTGTTAGCTGAATGCTCAGATCAGAAAGAAGTTTCACAGAATGTTTCTGTGTAGTTTATATTTGAATATATTCCTTTTTCCACTACTACTCTCTTAGCGCTCCAAATGTCCAGTTGCATTTTCTACAGAAAGAGTGTTCAGATCTGCTCAATCAAAAGTATGGTTTAACTCTGTTAGCTGAATGCACAGATCAGAAAGAAGTTTCACAGAATGATTCTGTGTAGTTTATATTTGGAGACATTCCTTTTTCCACTATTACCCTCTTAGCGCTCCGAATCTCCACTTGCATTTTCTACAGAAAGAGTGTTTCAGAACGGCTCAATCAAAACTAAGGTTCAACTCTTTTAGTTGAACAAACAGAACAGAAAGAAGTTTCACACAATTCTTCTGTGTAGTTTTTATTTGTAGACATTCTTTTTCCCAATATAGGCCTCCTAGCGCTCAGAATGTCCAATTGCAGTTTCTACAGAAAGAGTGTTTCAGAACGGCTCAATCAAAAGTAAGGTTCAACTCTGTTAGTTGAATGCACAGAACAGAAAGAAGTTTCATACAATGCTTCTGTGTAGTTTATATTTGAACATATTCTTTTTCCACTATTACCCACTTAGCGCTACGAATGTCCAGTTGCATTTTCTACAGACAGAGTGTTTCAAAACTGCTCAATCAAAAGTGTGGTTTAACTCTGTTAGCCGAATGCTCAGATCAGAAAGATGTTTCACAGAATGCTTCTGTGTAGTTTATATTTGAATATATTCCTTTTTCCACTACTACGCTCTTAGCGCTCCAAATGTCCAGTTGCATTTTCTACAGAAAGAGTGTTCAGATCTGCTCTATCAAAAGTATGGTTTAACTCTGTTAGCTGAATGCACAGATCAGAAAGAAGTTTCACCGAATGATTCTGTGTAGTTTATATTTGAAGACATTCCTTTTTCCACTATTACCCTCTTAGCGCTCCGAATCTCCACTTGCATTTTCTACAAAAAGAGTGTTTCATAACAGCTCAATCAAAAATATGTTTTATCTCTGTTAACTGAATTTACAGATCAGAAATAAGTTTCACAGAATGCATCTGTGTAGTTTTTATTTGAAGATATTCTTTTTCCCAATGTAGGACTCTTAGCGCTTAGCATGTCCAATTGCAGTTTCTACAGAAAGAGTGTTTCAGAACGGCTCAATCAAAAGTAAGGTTCAACTCTGTTAGTTGAATGCACAGAACAGAAAGAATTTTCACAGAATGCTACTGTGTAGTTTATATTTGAATATATTCCCTTTTCCACTATTACCCTCTTAGCGCTCCGAATGTCCACTTGCATTTTCTACAGAAAGAGTGTTCAGAACTGCGCAATCAAAAGTATGGTTTAACTCTGTTAGCTTAATGAACATATCAGAAATAAGTTTCACACAATGCTTCTGTGTAGTTTTTATTTGAAGATATTATTTTTCCCTATAGAGGCCTCTTAGCGCTCAGAATGTCCAATTGCAGTTTCTACAGAAAGAGTGTTTCAGAAAGGCTCAATCAAAAGTAAAGTTCAACTCTGTTAGTTGAATGCACAGAACAGAAAGAAGTTTCATACAATGCTTCTGTGTAGTTTATATTTGAACATATTCTTTTTTCCACTATTACCCACTTAGCGCTACGAATGTCCAGTTGCATTTTCTACAGACAGAGTGTTTCAAAACTGCTCAATCAAAAGTATGGTTTAGCTCTGTTAGCTGAATGCTCAGATCAGAAAGAAGTTTCACAGAATGCTTCTGTGTAGTTTATATTTGAATATATTCCTTTTTCCACTACTACTCTCTTAGCGCTCCAAATGTCCAGTTGCATTCTCTACAGAAAGAGTGTTCAGATCTGCTCAATCAAAAGTATGGTTTAACTCTGTTAGCTGAATGCACAGATCAGAAAGAAGTTTCACAGAATGATTCTGTGTAGTTTATATTTGGAGACATTCCTTTTTCCACTATTACCCTCTTAGCGCTCCGAATGTCCACTTGCATTTTCTACAGAAAGAGTGTTCAGAACTGCGCAATCAAAAGTATGGTTTAACTCTGTTAGCTTAATGAACATATCAGAAATAAGTTTCACACAATGCTTCTGTGTAGTTTTTATTTGAAGATATTATTTTTCCCTATAGAGGCCTCTTAGCGCTCAGAATGTCCAATTGCAGTTTCTACAGAAAGAGTGTTTCAGAAAGGCTCAATCAAAAGTAAGGTTCAACTCTGTTAGTTGAATGCACAGAACAGAAAGAAGTTTCATACAATGCTTCTGTGTAGTTTATATTTGAACATATTCTTTTTTCCACTATTACCCACTTAGCGCTACGAATGTCCAGTTGCATTTTCTACAGACAGAGTGTTTCAAAACTGCTCAATCAAAAGTATGGTTTAACTCTGTTAGCTGAATGCTCAGATCAGAAAGAAGTTTCACAGAATGCTTCCGTGTAGTTTATATTTGAATATATTCCTTTTTCCACTACTACTCTCTTAGCGCTCCAAATGTCCAGTTGCATTTTCTACAGAAAGAGTGTTCAGATCTGCTCAATCAAAAGTATGGTTTAACTCTGTTAGCTGAATGCACAGATCAGAAAGAAGTTTCACAGAATGATTCTGTGTAGTTTATATTTGGAGACATTCCTTTTTCCACTATTACCCTCTTAGCGCTCCGAATCTCCACTTGCATTTTCTACAGAAAGAGTGTTTCAGAACGGCTCAATCAAAACTAAGGTTCAACTCTTTTAGTTGAACAAACAGAACAGAAAGAAGTTTCACACAATTCTTCTGTGTAGTTTTTATTTGTAGACATTCTTTTTCCCAATATAGGCCTCCTAGCGCTCAGAATGTCCAATTGCAGTTTCTACAGAAAGAGTGTTTCAGAACGGCTCAATCAAAAGTAAGGTTCAACTCTGTTAGTTGAATGCACAGAACAGAAAGAAGTTTCATACAATGCTTCTGTGTAGTTTCTATTTGAACATATTCTTTTTTCCACTATTACCCACTTAGCGCTACGAATGTCCAGTTGCATTTTCTACAGACAGAGTGTTTCAAAACTGCTCAATCAAAAGTATGGTTTAACTCTGTTAGCTGAATGCTCAGATCAGAAAGAAGTTTCACAGAATGCTTCTGTGTAGTTTATATTTGAATATATTCCTTTTTCCACTACTACGCTCTTAGCGCTCCAAATGTCCAGTTGCATTTTCTACAGAAAGAGTGTTCAGATCTGCTCAATCAAAAGAATGGTTTAACTCTGTTAGCTGAATGCACAGATCAGAAAGAATTTTCACCGAATGATTCTGTGTAGTTTATATTTGAAGACATTCCTTTTTCCACTATTACCCGCTTAGCGCTCCGAATCTCCACTTGCATTTTCTACAAAAAGAGTGTTTCATAACTGCTCAATCAAAAATATGTTTTATCTCTGTTAACTGAATTTACAGATCAGAAATAAGTTTCACAGAATGCATCTGTGTAGTTTTTATTTGAAGATATTCTTTTTCCCAATGTAGGACTCTTAGCGCTTAGCATGTCCAATTGCAGTTTCTACAGAAAGAGTGTTTCAGAACGGCTCAATCAAAAGTAAGGTTCAACTCTGTTAGTTGAATGCACAGAACAGAAAGAATTTTCACAGAATGCTACTGTGTAGTTTATATTTGAATATATTCCTTTTTCCACTATTACCCTCTTAGCGCTCCGAATGTCCACTTGCATTTTCTACAGAAAGAGTGTTCAGAACTGCGCAATCAAAAGTATGGTTTAACTCTGTTAGCTTAATGAACATATCAGAAATAAGTTTCACACAATGCTTCTGTGTAGTTTTTATTTGAAGATATTATTTTTCCCTATAGAGGCCTCTTAGCGCTCAGAATGTCCAATTGCAGTTTCTACAGAAAGAGTGTTTCAGAAAGGCTCAATCAAAAGTAAGGTTCAACTCTGTTAGTTGAATGCACAGAACAGAAAGAAGTTTCATACAATGCTTCTGTGTAGTTTATATTTGAACATATTCTTTTTTCCACTATTACCCACTTAGCGCTACGAATGTCCAGTTGCATTTTCTACAGAGTGTTTCAAAACTGCTCAATCAAAAGTATGGTTTAACTCTGTTAGCTGAATGCTCAGATCAGAAAGAAGTTTCACAGAATGTTTCTGTGTAGTTTATATTTGAATATATTCCTTTTTCCACTACTACTCTCTTAGCGCTCCAAATGTCCAGTTGCATTTTCTACAGAAAGAGTGTTCAGATCTGCTCAATCAAAAGTATGGTTTAACTCTGTTAGCTGAATGCACAGATCAGAAAGAAGTTTCACAGAATGATTCTGTGTAGTTTATATTTGGAGACATTCCTTTTTCCACTATTACCCTCTTAGCGCTCCGAATCTCCACTTGCATTTTCTACAGAAAGAGTGTTTCAGAACGGCTCAATCAAAACTAAGGTTCAACTCTTTTAGTTGAACAAACAGAACAGAAAGAAGTTTCACACAATTCTTCTGTGTAGTTTTTATTTGTAGACATTCTTTTTCCCAATATAGGCCTCCTAGCGCTCAGAATGTCCAATTGCAGTTTCTACAGAAAGAGTGTTTCAGAACGGCTCAATCAAAAGTAAGGTTCAACTCTGTTAGTTGAATGCACAGAACAGAAAGAAGTTTCATACAATGCTTCTGTGTAGTTTATATTTGAACATATTCTTTTTCCACTATTACCCACTTAGCGCTACGAATGTCCAGTTGCATTTTCTACAGACAGAGTGTTTCAAAACTGCTCAATCAAAAGTGTGGTTTAACTCTGTTAGCCGAATGCTCAGATCAGAAAGATGTTTCACAGAATGCTTCTGTGTAGTTTATATTTGAATATATTCCTTTTTCCACTACTACGCTCTTAGCGCTCCAAATGTCCAGTTGCATTTTCTACAGAAAGAGTGTTCAGATCTGCTCAATCAAAAGTATGGTTTAACTCTGTTAGCTGAATGCACAGATCAGAAAGAAGTTTCACCGAATGATTCTGTGTAGTTTATATTTGAAGACATTCCTTTTTCCACTATTACCCTCTTAGCGCTCCGAATCTCCACTTGCATTTTCTACAAAAAGAGTGTTTCATAACAGCTCAATCAAAAATATGTTTTATCTCTGTTAACTGAATTTACAGATCAGAAATAAGTTTCACAGAATGCATCTGTGTAGTTTTTATTTGAAGATATTCTTTTTCCCAATGTAGGACTCTTAGCGCTTAGCATGTCCAATTGCAGTTTCTACAGAAAGAGTGTTTCAGAACGGCTCAATCAAAAGTAAGGTTCAACTCTGTTAGTTGAATGCACAGAACAGAAAGAATTTTCACAGAATGCTACTGTGTAGTTTATATTTGAATATATTCCTTTTTCCACTATTACCCTCTTAGCGCTCCGAATGTCCACTTGCATTTTCTACAGAAAGAGTGTTCAGAACTGCGCAATCAAAAGTATGGTTTAACTCTGTTAGCTTAATGAACATATCAGAAATAAGTTTCACACAATGCTTCTGTGTAGTTTTTATTTGAAGATATTATTTTTCCCTATAGAGGCCTCTTAGCGCTCAGAATGTCCAATTGCAGTTTCTACAGAAAGAGTGTTTCAGAAAGGCTCAATCAAAAGTAAAGTTCAACTCTGTTAGTTGAATGCACAGAACAGAAAGAAGTTTCATACAATGCTTCTGTGTAGTTTATATTTGAACATATTTTTTTCCAATATTACCCACTTAGCGCTACGAATGTCCAGTTGCATTTTCTTTTTTTTTTTTTTTTTTTTTTTTTTTTTTTTTTTTTATTTTTATTTATTTATTTTTTTTATTATACTTTAGGGTTTTAGGGTACATGTGCACAATGTGCAGTTTTGTTACATATGTATCCATGTGCCATGTTGATTTCCTGCACCCATTAACTCGTCATTTAGCATTAGGTGTATCTCCTAATGCTGTCCCTCCCCCCTCCCCCCACCCCACAACAGTCCCCGGAGTGTGATGTTCCCCTTCCTGTGTCCATGAGTTCTCATTGTTCAATTCCCACCTATGAGTGAGAACATGCGGTGTTTGGTTTTTTGTCCTTGGGATAGTTTACTGAGAATGATGTTTTCCAGTTTCATCCATGTCCCTACAAAGGACACGAACTCATCATTTTTTATGGCTGCATAGTATTCCATGGTGTATATGTGCCACATTTTCTTAATCCAGTCTATCGTTGTTGGACATTTGGGTTGGTTCCAACTCTTTGCTATTGTGAATAGTGCCGCAATAAACATACGTGTGCATGTGTCTTTATAGCAGCATGATTTATAGTCCTTTGGGTATATACCCAGTAATGGGATGGCTGGGTCAAATGGTATTTCTAGTTCTAGATCCCTGAGGAATCGCCACACTGACTTCCACAATGGTTGAACTAGTTTACAGTCCCACCAACAGTGTAAAATTGTTCCTATTTCTCCACATCCTCTCCAGCACCTGTTGTTTCCTGATTTTTTAATGATGGCCATTCTAACTGGTGTGAGATGGTATCTCACTGTGGTTTTGATTTGCATTTCTCTGATGGCCAGTGATGAGGAGTATCTCAAAATAATAAGAGCTATCTACGACAAACCCACAGCCAATATCATACTGAATGGGCAAAAACTGGAAGCATTCCCTCTGAAAACTGGCACAAGACAGGGATGCCCTCTCTCACCGCTCCTATTCAACATAGTGCTGGAAGTTCTGGCCAGAACAATCAGGCAGGAGAAGGAAATAAAGGGTATTCAATTAGGAAAAGAGGAAGTCAAATTGTCCCTGTTTGCAGATGACATGATTGTATATCTAGAAAACCCCATTGTCTCAGCCCAAAATCTCCTTAAGCTGATTAGCAACTTCAGCAAAGTCTCAGGATACAAAATTAATGTTCAAAAATCACAAGCATTCTTGTACACCAATAACAGACAAACAGAGAGCCAAATCATGAGTGAACTCCCATTCACAATTGCTTCAAAGAGAATAAAATACCAGTTGCATTTTCTACAGACAGAGTGTTTCAAAACTGCTCAATCAAAAGTATGGTTTAGCTCTGTTAGCTGAATGCTCAGATCAGAAAGAAGTTTCACAGAATGCTTCTGTGTAGTTTATATTTGAATATATTCCTTTTTCCACTACTACTCTCTTAGCGCTCCAAATGTCCAGTTGCATTTTCTACAGAAAGAGTGTTCAGATCTGCTCAATCAAAAGTATGGTTTAACTCTGTTAGCTGAATGCACAGATCAGAAAGAAGTTTCACAGAATGATTCTGTGTAGTTTATATTTGGAGACATTCCTTTTTCCACTATTACCCTCTTAGCGCTCCGAATGTCCACTTGCATTTTCTACAGAAAGAGTGTTCAGAACTGCGCAATCAAAAGTATGTTTTAACTCTGTTAGCTTAATGAACATATCAGAAATAAGTTTCACACAATGCTTCTGTGTAGTTTTTATTTGAAGATATTATTTTTCCCTATAGAGGCCTCTTAGCGCTCAGAATGTCCAATTGCAGTTTCTACAGAAAGAGTGTTTCAGAAAGGCTCAATCAAAAGTAAAGTTCAACTCTGTTAGTTGAATGCACAGAACAGAAAGAAGTTTCATACAATGCTTCTGTGTAGTTTATATTTGAACATATTCTTTTTTCCACTATTACCCACTTAGCGCTACGAATGTCCAGTTGCATTTTCTACAGACAGAGTGTTTCAAAACTCCTCAATCAACAGTATGGTTTAACTCTGTTAGCTGAATGCTCAGATCAGAATGAAGTTTCACAGAATGCTTCTGTGTAGTTTATATTTGAATATATTCCTTTTTCCACTACTACTCTCTTAGCGCTCCAAATGTCCAGTTGCATTTTCTACAGAAAGAGTGTTCAGATCTGCTCAATCAAAAGTATGGTTTAACTCTGTTAGCTGAATGCACAGATCAGAAAGAAGTTTCACAGAATGATTCTGTGTAGTTTATACTTGGAGACATTCCTTTTTCCACTATTACCCTCTCAGCGCTCCGAATCTCCACTTGCATTTTCTACAGAAAGAGTGTTTCAGAACGGCTCAATCAAAACTAAGGTTCAACTCTTTTAGTTGAACAAACAGAACAGAAAGAAGTTTCACACAATTCTTCTGTGTAGTTTTTATTTGTAGACATTCTTTTCCCCAATATAGGCCTCCTAGCGCTCAGAATGTCCAATTGCAGTTTCTACAGAAAGAGTGTTTCAGAACGGCTCAATCAAAAGTAAGGTTCAACTCTGTTAGTTGAATGCACAGAACAGAAAGAAGTTTCATACAATGCTTCTGTGTAGTTTATATTTGAACATATTCTTTTTCCACTATTACCCACTTAGCGCTACGAATGTCCAGTTGCATTTTCTACAGACAGAGTGTTTCAAAACTGCTCAATCAAAAGTGTGGTTTAACTCTGTTAGCCGAATGCTCAGATCAGAAAGATGTTTCACAGAATGTTTCTGTGTAGTTTATATTTGAATATATTCCTTTTTCCACTACTACGCTCTTAGCGCTCCAAATGTCCAGTTGCATTTTCTACAGAAAGAGTGTTCAGATCTGCTCAATCAAAAGTATGGTTTAACTCTGTTAGCTGAATGCACAGATCAGAAAGAAGTTTCACCGAATGATTCTGTGTAGTTTATATTTGAAGACATTCCTTTTTCCACTATTACCCTCTTAGCGCTCCGAATCTCCACTTGCATTTTCTACAAAAAGAGTGTTTCATAACAGCTCAATCAAAAATATGTTTTATCTCTGTTAACTGAATTTACAGATCAGAAATAAGTTTCACAGAATGCATCTGTGTAGTTTTTATTTGAAGATATTCTTTTTCCCAATGTAGGACTCTTAGCGCTTAGCAGGTCCAATTGCAGTTTCTACAGAAAGAGTGTTTCAGAACGGCTCAATCAAAAGTAAGGTTCAACTCTGTTAGTTGAATGCACAGAACAGAAAGAATTTTCACAGAATGCTACTGTGTAGTTTATATTTGAATATATTCCTTTTTCCACTATTACCCTCTTAGCGCTCCGAATGTCCACTTGCATTTTCTACAGAAAGAGTGTTCAGAACTGCGCAATCAAAAGTATGGTTTAACTCTGTTAGCTTAATGAACATATCAGAAATAAGTTTCACACAATGCTTCTGTGTAGTTTTTATTTGAAGATATTATTTTTCCCTATAGAGGCCTCTTAGCGCTCAGAATGTCCAATTGCAGTTTCTACAGAAAGAGTGTTTCAGAAAGGCTCAATCAAAGTAAAGTTCAACTCTGTTAGTTGAATGCACAGAACAGAAAGAAGTTTCATACAATGCTTCTGTGTAGTTTATATTTGAACATATTTTTTTCCAATATTACCCACTTAGCGCTACGAATGTCCAGTTGCATTTTCTACAGACAGAGTGTTTCAAAACTGCTCAATCAAAAGTATGGTTTAGCTCTGTTAGCTGAATGCTCAGATCAGAAAGAAGTTTCACAGAATGCTTCTGTGTAGTTTATATTTGAATATATTCCTTTTTCCACTACTACTCTCTTAGCGCTCCAAATGTCCAGTTGCATTTTCTACAGAAAGAGTGTTCAGATCTGCTCAATCAAAAGTATGGTTTAACTCTGTTAGCTGAATGCACAGATCAGAAAGAAGTTTCACAGAATGATTCTGTGTAGTTTATATTTGGAGACATTCCTTTTTCCACTATTACCCTCTTAGCGCTCCGAATGTCCACTTGCATTTTCTACAGAAAGAGTGTTCAGAACTGCGCAATCAAAAGTATGTTTTAACTCTGTTAGCTTAATGAACATATCAGAAATAAGTTTCACACAATGCTTCTGTGTAGTTTTTATTTGAAGATATTATTTTTCCCTATAGAGGCCTCTTAGCGCTCAGAATGTCCAATTGCAGTTTCTACAGAAAGAGTGTTTCAGAAAGGCTCAATCAAAAGTAAAGTTCAACTCTGTTAGTTGAATGCACAGAACAGAAAGAAGTTTCATACAATGCTTCTGTGTAGTTTATATTTGAACATATTCTTTTTTCCACTATTACCCACTTAGCGCTACGAATGTCCAGTTGCATTTTCTACAGACAGAGTGTTTCAAAACTCCTCAATCAACAGTATGGTTTAACTCTGTTAGCTGAATGCTCAGATCAGAATGAAGTTTCACAGAATGCTTCTGTGTAGTTTATATTTGAATATATTCCTTTTTCCACTACTACTCTCTTAGCGCTCCAAATGTCCAGTTGCATTTTCTACAGAAAGAGTGTTCAGATCTTCTCAATCAAAAGTATGGTTTAACTCTGTTAGCTGAATGCACAGATCAGAAAGAAGTTTCACAGAATGATTCTGTGTAGTTTATATTTGGAGACATTCCTTTTTCCACTATTACCCTCTTAGCGCTCCGAATCTCCACTTGCATTTTCTACAGAAAGAGTGTTTCAGAACGGCTCAATCAAAACTAAGGTTCAACTCTTTTAGTTGAACAAACGGAACAGAAAGAAGTTTCACACAATTCTTCTGTGTAGTTTTTATTTGTAGACATTCTTTTTCCCAATATACGCCTCCTAGCGCTCAGAATGTCCAATTGCAGTTTCTACAGAAAGAGTGTTTCAGAACGGCTCAATCAAAAGTAAGGTTCAACTCTGTTAGTTGAATGCACAGAACAGAAAGAAGTTTCATACAATGCTTCTGTGTAGTTTCTATTAGAATATATTCTTTTTTCCACTATTACCCACTTAGCGCTACGAATGTCCAGTTGCATTTTCTACAGACAGAGTGTTTCAAAACTGCTCAATCAAAAGTATGGTTTAACTCTGTTAGCTGAATGCTCAGATCAGAAAGAAGTTTCACAGAATGCTTCTGTGTAGTTTATATTTGAATATATTCCTTTTTCCACTACTACGCTCTTAGCGCTCCAAATGTCCAGTTGCATTTTCTACAGAAAGAGTGTTCAGATCTGCTCAATCAAAAGAATGGTTTAACTCTGTTAGCTGAATGCACAGATCAGAAAGAATTTTCACCGAATGATTCTGTGTAGTTTATATTTGAAGACATTCCTTTTTCCACTATTACCCGCTTAGCGCTCCGAATCTCCACTTGCATTTTCTACAAAAAGAGTGTTTCATAACTGCTCAATCAAAAATATGTTTTATCTCTGTTAACTGAATTTACAGATCAGAAATAAGTTTCACAGAATGCATCTGTGTAGTTTTTATTTGAAGATATTCTTTTTCCCAATGTAGGACTCTTAGCGCTTAGCATGTCCAATTGCAGTTTCTACAGAAAGAGTGTTTCAGAACGGCTCAATCAAAAGTAAGGTTCAACTCTGTTAGTTGAATGCACAGAACAGAAAGAATTTTCACAGAATGCTACTGTGTAGTTTATATTTGAATATATTCCTTTTTCCACTATTACCCTCTTAGCGCTCCGAATGTCCACTTGCATTTTCTACAGAAAGAGTGTTCAGAACTGCGCAATCAAAAGTATGGTTTAACTCTGTTAGCTTAATGAACATATCAGAAATAAGTTTCACACAATGCTTCTGTGTAGTTTTTATTTGAAGATATTATTTTTCCCTATAGAGGCCTCTTAGCGCTCAGAATGTCCAATTGCAGTTTCTACAGAAAGAGTGTTTCAGAAAGGCTCAATCAAAAGTAAGGTTCAACTCTGTTAGTTGAATGCACAGAACAGAAAGAAGTTTCATACAATGCTTCTGTGTAGTTTATATTTGAACATATTCTTTTTTCCACTATTACCCACATAGCGCTACGAATGTCCAGTTGCATTTTCTACAGACAGAGTGTTTCAAAACTGCTCAATCAAAAGTATGGTTTAACTCTGTTAGCTGAATGCTCAGATCAGAAAGAAGTTTCACAGAATGCTTCTGTGTAGTTTATATTTGAATATATTCCTTTTTCCACTACTACTCTCTTAGCGCTCCAAATGTCCAGTTGCATTTTCTACAGAAAGAGTGTTCAGATCTGCTCAATCAAAAGTATGGTTTAACTCTGTTAGCTGAATGCACAGATCAGAAAGAAGTTTCACAGAATGATTCTGTGTAGTTTATATTTGGAGACATTCCTTTTTCCACTATTACCCTCTTAGCGCTCCGAATGTCCACTTGCATTTTCTACAGAAAGAGTGTTCAGAACTGCGCAATCAAAAGTATGGTTTAACTCTGTTAGCTTAATGAACATATCAGAAATAAGTTTCACACAATGCTTCTGTGTAGTTTTTATTTGAAGATATTATTTTTCCCTATAGAGGCCTCTTAGCGCTCAGAATGTCCAATTGCAGTTTCTACAGAAAGAGTGTTTCAGAAAGGCTCAATCAAAAGTAAAGTTCAACTCTGTTACTTGAATGCACAGAACAGAAAGAAGTTTCATACAATGCTTCTGTGTAGTTTATATTTGAACATATTCTTTTTTCCACTATTACCCACTTAGCGCTACGAATGTCCAGTTGCATTTTCTACAGAGTGTTTCAAAACTGCTCAATCAAAAGTATGGTTTAACTCTGTTAGCTGAATGCTCAGATCAGAAAGAAGTTTCACAGAATGTTTCTGTGTAGTTTATATTTGAATATATTCCTTTTTCCACTACTACTCTCTTAGCGCTCCAAATGTCCAGTTGCATTTTCTACAGAAAGAGTGTTCAGATCTGCTCAATCAAAAGTATGGTTTAACTCTGTTAGCTGAATGCACAGATCAGAAAGAAGTTTCACAGAATGATTCTGTGTAGTTTATATTTGGAGACATTCCTTTTTCCACTATTACCCTCTTAGCGCTCCGAATCTCCACTTGCATTTTCTACAGAAAGAGTGTTTCAGAACGGCTCAATCAAAACTAAGGTTCAAATCTTTTAGTTGAACAAACAGAACAGAAAGAAGTTTCACACAATTCTTCTGTGTAGTTTTTATTTGTAGACATTCTTTTTCCCAATATAGGCCTCCTAGCGCTCAGAATGTCCAATTGCAGTTTCTACAGAAAGAGTGTTTCAGAACGGCTCAATCAAAAGTAAGGTTCAACTCTGTTAGTTGAATGCACAGAACAGAAAGAAGTTTCATACAATGCTTCTGTGTAGTTTATATTTGAACATATTCTTTTTCCACTATTACCCACTTAGCGCTACGAATGTCCAGTTGCATTTTCTACAGACAGAGTGTTTCAAAACTGCTCAATCAAAAGTGTGGTTTAACTCTGTTAGCCGAATGCTCAGATCAGAAAGATGTTTCACAGAATGCTTCTGTGTAGTTTATATTTGAATATATTCCTTTTTCCACTACTACGCTCTTAGCGCTCCAAATGTCCAGTTGCATTTTCTACAGAAAGAGTGTTCAGATCTGCTCAATCAAAAGTATGGTTTAACTCTGTTAGCTGAATGCACAGATCAGAAAGAAGTTTCACCGAATTATTCTGTGTAGTTTATATTTGAAGACATTCCTTTTTCCACTATTACCCTCTTAGCGCTCCGAATCTCCACTTGCATTTTCTACAAAAAGAGTGTTTCATAACAGCTCAATCAAAAATATGTTTTATCTCTGTTAACTGAATTTACAGATCAGAAATAAGTTTCACAGAATGCATCTGTGTAGTTTTTATTTGAAGATATTCTTTTTCCCAATGTAGGACTCTTAGCGCTTAGCATGTCCAATTGCAGTTTCTACAGAAAGAGTGTTTCAGAACGGCTCAATCAAAAGTAAGGTTCAACTCTGTTAGTTGAATGCACAGAACAGAAAGAATTTTCACAGAATGCTACTGTGTAGTTTATATTTGAATATATTCCTTTTTCCACTATTACCCTCTTAGCGCTCCGAATGTCCCCTTGCATTTTCTACAGAAAGAGTGTTCAGAACTGCGCAATCAAAAGTATGGTTTAACTCTGTTAGTTTAATGAACATATCAGAAATAAGTTTCACACAATGCTTCTGTGTAGTTTTTATTTGAAGATATTATTTTTCCCTATAGAGGCCTCTTAGCGCTCAGAATGTCCAATTGCAGTTTCTACAGAAAGAGTGTTTCAGAAAGGCTCAATCAAAGTAAAGTTCATCTCTGTTAGTTGAATGCACAGAACAGAAAGAAGTTTCATACAATGCTTCTGTGTAGTTTATATTTGAACATATTTTTTTCCAATATTACCCACTTAGCGCTACGAATGTCCAGTTGCATTTTCTACAGACAGAGTGTTTCAAAACTGCTCAATCAAAAGTATGGTTTAGCTCTGTTAGCTGAATGCTCAGATCAGAAAGAAGTTTCACAGAATGCTTCTGTGTAGTTTATATTTGAATATATTCCTTTTTCCACTACTACTCTCTTAGCGCTCCAAATGTCCAGTTGCATTTTCTACAGAAAGAGTGTTCAGATCTGCTCAATCAAAAGTATGGTTTAACTCTGTTAGCTGAATGCACAGATCAGAAAGAAGTTTCACAGAATGATTCTGTGTAGTTTATATTTGGAGACATTCCTTTTTCCACTATTACCCTCTTAGCGCTCCGAATGTCCACTTGCATTTTCTACAGAAAGAGTGTTCAGAACTGCGCAATCAAAAGTATGTTTTAACTCTGTTAGCTTAATGAACATATCAGAAATAAGTTTCACACAATGCTTCTGTGTAGTTTTTATTTGAAGATATTATTTTTCCCTATAGAGGCCTCTTAGCGCTCAGAATGTCCAATTGCAGTTTCTACAGAAAGAGTGTTTCAGGAAGGCTCAATCAAAAGTAAAGTTCAACTCTGTTAGTTGAATGCACAGAACAGAAAGAAGTTTCATACAATGCTTCTGTGTAGTTTATATTTGAATATATTCTTTTTTCCACTATTACCCACTTAGCGCTACGAATGTCCAGTTGCATTTTCTACAGACAGAGTGTTTCAAAACTCCTCAATCAACAGTATGGTTTAACTCTGTTAGCTGAATGCTCAGATCAGAATGAAGTTTCACAGAATGCTTCTGTGTAGTTTATATTTGAATATATTCCTTGTTCCACTACTACTCTCTTAGCGCTCCAAATGTCCAGTTGCATTTTCTACAGAAAGAGTGTTCAGATCTGCTCAATCAAAAGTATGGTTTAACTCTGTTAGCTGAATGCACAGATCAGAAAGAAGTTTCACAGAATGATTCTGTGTAGTTTATATTTGGAGACATTCCTTTTTCCACTATTACCCTCTTAGCGCTCCGAATCTCCACTTGCATTTTCTACAGAAAGAGTGTTTCAGAACGGCTCAATCAAAACTAAGGTTCAACTCTTTTAGTTGAACAAACAGAACAGAAAGAAGTTTCACACAATTCTTCTGTGTAGTTTTTATTTGTAGACATTCTTTTTCCCAATATAGGCCTCCTAGCGCTCAGAATGTCCAATTGCAGTTTCTACAGAAAGAGTGTTTCAGAACGGCTCAATCAAAAGTAAGGTTCAACTCTGTTAGTTGAATGCACAGAACAGAAAGAAGTTTCATACAATGCTTCTGTGTAGTTTCTATTTGAACATATTCTTTTTTCCACTATTACCCACTTAGCGCTACGAATGTCCAGTTGCATTTTCTACAGACAGAGTGTTTCAAAACTGCTCAATCAAAAGTATGGTTTAACTCTGTTAGCTGAATGCTCAGATCAGAAAGAAGTTTCACAGAATGCTTCTGTGTAGTTTATATTTGAATAGATTCCTTTTTCCACTACTACGCTCTTAGCGCTCCAAATGTCCAGTTGCATTTTCTACAGAAAGAGTGTTCAGATCTGCTCAATCAAAAGTATGTTTTAACTCTGTTAGCTGAAAGCACAGATCAGAAAGAAGTTTCACCGAATGATTCTTTGTAGTTTATATTTGAAGACATTCCTTTTTCCACTATTACCCTCTTAGCGCTCCGAATCTCCACTTGCATTTTCTACAAAAAGAGTGTTTCATAACTGCTCAATCAAAAATATGTTTTATCTCTGTTAACTGAATTTACAGATCAGAAATAAGTTTCACAGAATGCATCTGTGTAGTTTTTATTTGAAGATATTCTTTTTCCCAATGTAGGCCTCTTAGCGCTTAGCATGTCCAATTGCAGTTTCTACAGAAAGAGTGTTTCAGAACTGCTCAATCAAAAGTAAGGTTCAACTCTGTTAGTTGAATGCACAGAACAGAAAGAATTTTCACAGAATGCTACTGTGTAGTTTATATTTGAATATATTCCTTTTTCCACTATTACCCTCTTAGCGCTCCGAATGTCCACTTGCATTTTCTACAGAAAGAGTGTTCAGAACTGCGCAATCAAAAGTATGGTTTAACTCTGTTAGCTTAATGAACATATCAGAAATAAGTTTCACACAATGCTTCTGTGTAGTTTTTATTTGAAGATATTATTTTTCCCTATAGAGGCCTCTTAGCGATCAGAATGTCCAATTGCAGTTTCTACAGAAAGAGTGTTTCAGAAAGGCTCAATCAAAAGTAAGGTTCAACTCTGTTAGTTGAATGCACAGAACAGAAAGATGTTTCATACAATGCTTCTGTGTAGTTTATATTTGAACATATTCTTTTTTCCACTATTACCCACTTAGCGCTGCGAATGTCCAGTTGTATTTTCTTCAGACAGAGTGTTTCAAAACTGCTCAATCAAAAGTATGGTTTAACTCTGTTAGCTGAATGCTCAGATCAGAAAGAAGTTTCACAGAATGCTTCTGTGTAGTTTATATTTGAATATATTCCTTTTTCCACTACTACTCTGTTAGCGCTCCAAATGTCCAGTTGCATTTTCTACAGAAAGAGTGTTCAGATCTGCTCAATCAAAAGTATGGTTTAACTCTGTTAGCTGAATGCACAGATCAGAAAGAAGTTTCACAGAATGATTCTGTGTAGTTTATATTTGGAGACATTCCTTTTTCCACTATTACCCTCTTAGCGCTCCGAATCTCCACTTGCATTTTCTACAGAAAGAGTGTTTCAGAACGGCTCAATCAAAACTAAGGTTCAACTCTTTTAGTTGAACAAACAGAACAGAAAGAAGTTTCACACAATTCTTCTGTGTAGTTTTTATTTGTAGACATTCTTTTTCCCAATATAGGCCTCCTAGCGCTCAGAATGTCCAATTGCAGTTTCTACAGAAAGAGTGTTTCAGAACGGCTCAATCAAAAGTAAGGTTCAACTCTGTTAGTTGAATGCACAGAACAGAAAGAAGTTTCATACAATGCTTCTGTGTAGTTTATATTTGAACATATTCTTTTTTCCACTATTACCCACTTAGCGCTACGAATGTCCAGTTGCATTTTCTACAGACAGAGTGTTTCAAAACTGCTCAATCAAAAGTATGGTTTAGCTCTGTTAGCTGAATGCTCAGATCAGAAAGAAGTTTCACAGAATGCTTCTGTGTAGTTTATATTTGAATATATTCCTTTTTCCACTATTACTCTCTTAGCGCTCCAAATGTCCAGTTGCATTTTCTACAGAAAGAGTGTTCAGATCTGCTCAATCAAAAGTATGGTTTAACTCTGTTAGCTGAATGCACAGATCAGAAAGAAGTTTCACAGAATGATTCTGTGTAGTTTATATTTGGAGACATTCCTCTTTCCACTATTACCCTCTTAGCGCTCCGAATGTCCACTTGCATTTTCTACAGAAAGAGTGTTCAGAACTGCGCAATCAAAAGTATGTTTTAACTCTGTTAGCTTAATGAACATATCAGAAATAAGTTTCACACAATGCTTCTGTGTAGTTTTTATTTGAAGATATTATTTTTCCCTATAGAGGCCTCTTAGCGCTCAGAATGTCCAATTGCAGTTTCTACAGAAAGAGTGTTTCAGAAAGGCTCAATCAAAAGTAAAGTTCAACTCTGTTAGTTGAATGCACAGAACAGAAAGAAGTTTCATACAATGCTTCTGTGTAGTTTATATTTGAACATATTCTTTTTTCCACTATTACCCACTTAGCGCTACGAATGTCCAGTTGCATTTTCTACAGACAGAGTGTTTCAAAACTCCTCAATCAACAGTATGGTTTAACTCTGTTAGCTGAATGCTCAGATCAGAATGAAGTTTCACAGAATGCTTCTGTGTAGTTTATATTTGAATATATTCCTTTTTCCACTACTACTCTCTTAGCGCTCCAAATGTCCAGTTGCATTTTCTACAGAAAGAGTGTTCAGATCTGCTCAATCAAAAGTATGGTTTAACTCTGTTAGCTGAATGCACAGATCAGAAAGAAGTTTCACAGAATGATTCTGTGTAGTTTATATTTGGAGACATTCCTTTTTCCACTATTACCCTCTTAGCGCTCCGAATCTCCACTTGCATTTTCTACAGAAAGAGTGTTTCAGAACGGCTCAATCAAAACTAAGGTTCAACTCTTTTAGTTGAACAAACAGAACAGAAAGAAGTTTCACACAATTCTTCTGTGTAGTTTTTATTTGTAGACATTCTTTTTCCCAATATAGGCCTCCTAGCGCTCAGAATGTCCAATTGCAGTTTCTACAGAAAGAGTGTTTCAGAACGGCTCAATCAAAAGTAAGGTTCAACTCTGTTAGTTGAATGCACAGAACAGAAAGAAGTTTCATACAATGCTTCTGTGTAGTTTCTATTTGAACATATTCTTTTTTCCACTATTACCCACTTAGCGCTACGAATGTCCAGTTGCATTTTCTACAGACAGAGTGTTTCAAAACTGCTCAATCAAAAGTATGGTTAAACTCTGTTAGCTGAATGCTCAGATCAGAAAGAAGTTTCACAGAATGCTTCTGTGTAGTTTATATTTGAATATATTCCTTTTTCCACTACTACTCTGTTAGCGCTCCAAATGTCCAGTTGCATTTTCTACAGAAAGAGTGTTCAGATCTGCTCAATCAAAAGTATGGTTTAACTCTGTTAGCTGAATGCACAGATCAGAAAGAAGTTTCACAGAATGATTCTGTGTAGTTTATATTTGGAGACATTCCTTTTTCCACTATTACCCTCTTAGCGCTCCGAATCTCCACTTGCATTTTCTACAGAAAGAGTGTTTCAGAACGGCTCAATCAAAACTAAGGTTCAACTCTTTTAGTTGAACAAACAGAACAGAAAGAAGTTTCACACAATTCTTCTGTGTAGTTTTTATTTGTAGACATTCTTTTTCCCAATATAGGCCTCCTAGCGCTCAGAATGTCCAATTGCAGTTTCTACAGAAAGAGTGTTTCAGAACGGCTCAATCAAAAGTAAGGTTCAACTCTGTTAGTTGAATGCACAGAACAGAAAGAAGTTTCATACAATGCTTCTGTGTAGTTTATATTTGAACATATTCTTTTTTCCACTATTACCCACTTAGCGCTACGAATGTCCAGTTGCATTTTCTACAGACAGAGTGTTTCAAAACTGCTCAATCAAAAGTATGGTTTAGCTCTGTTAGCTGAATGCTCAGATCAGAAAGAAGTTTCACAGAATGCTTCTGTGTAGTTTATATTTGAATATATTCCTTTTTCCACTATTACTCTCTTAGCGCTCCAAATGTCCAGTTGCATTTTCTACAGAAAGAGTGTTCAGATCTGCTCAATCAAAAGTATGGTTTAACTCTGTTAGCTGAATGCACAGATCAGAAAGAAGTTTCACAGAATGATTCTGTGTAGTTTATATTTGGAGACATTCCTCTTTCCACTATTACCCTCTTAGCGCTCCGAATGTCCACTTGCATTTTCTACAGAAAGAGTGTTCAGAACTGCGCAATCAAAAGTATGTTTTAACTCTGTTAGCTTAATGAACATATCAGAAATAAGTTTCACACAATGCTTCTGTGTAGTTTTTATTTGAAGATATTATTTTTCCCTATAGAGGCCTCTTAGCGCTCAGAATGTCCAATTGCAGTTTCTACAGAAAGAGTGTTTCAGAAAGGCTCAATCAAAAGTAAAGTTCAACTCTGTTAGTTGAATGCACAGAACAGAAAGAAGTTTCATACAATGCTTCTGTGTAGTTTATATTTGAACATATTCTTTTTTCCACTATTACCCACTTAGCGCTACGAATGTCCAGTTGCATTTTCTACAGACAGAGTGTTTCAAAACTCCTCAATCAACAGTATGGTTTAACTCTGTTAGCTGAATGCTCAGATCAGAATGAAGTTTCACAGAATGCTTCTGTGTAGTTTATATTTGAATATATTCCTTTTTCCACTACTACTCTCTTAGCGCTCCAAATGTCCAGTTGCATTTTCTACAGAAAGAGTGTTCAGATCTGCTCAATCAAAAGTATGGTTTAACTCTGTTAGCTGAATGCACAGATCAGAAAGAAGTTTCACAGAATGATTCTGTGTAGTTTATATTTGGAGACATTCCTTTTTCCACTATTACCCTCTTAGCGCTCCGAATCTCCACTTGCATTTTCTACAGAAAGAGTGTTTCAGAACGGCTCAATCAAAACTAAGGTTCAACTCTTTTAGTTGAACAAACAGAACAGAAAGAAGTTTCACACAATTCTTCTGTGTAGTTTTTATTTGTAGACATTCTTTTTCCCAATATAGGCCTCCTAGCGCTCAGAATGTCCAATTGCAGTTTCTACAGAAAGAGTGTTTCAGAACGGCTCAATCAAAAGTAAGGTTCAACTCTGTTAGTTGAATGCACAGAACAGAAAGAAGTTTCATACAATGCTTCTGTGTAGTTTCTATTTGAACATATTCTTTTTTCCACTATTACCCACTTAGCGCTACGAATGTCCAGTTGCATTTTCTACAGACAGAGTGTTTCAAAACTGCTCAATCAAAAGTATGGTTTAACTCTGTTAGCTGAATGCTCAGATCAGAAAGAAGTTTCACAGAATGCTTCTGTGTAGTTTATATTTGAATAGATTCCTTTTTCCACTACTACGCTCTTAGCGCTCCAAATGTCCAGTTGCATTTTCTACAGAAAGAGTGTTCAGATCTGCTCAATCAAAAGTATGGTTTAACTCTGTTAGCTGAAAGCACAGATCAGAAAGAAGTTTCACCGAATGATTCTTTGTAGTTTATATTTGAAGACATTCCTTTTTCCACTATTACCCTCTTAGCGCTCCGAATCTCCACTTGCATTTTCTACAAAAAGAGTGTTTCATAACTGCTCAATCAAAAATATGTTTTATCTCTGTTAACTGAATTTACAGATCAGAAATAAGTTTCACAGAATGCATCTGTGTAGTTTTTATTTGAAGATATTCTTTTTCCCAATGTAGGCCTCTTAGCGCTTAGCATGTCCAATTGCAGTTTCTACAGAAAGAGTGTTTCAGAACTGCTCAATCAAAAGTAAGGTTCAACTCTGTTAGTTGAATGCACAGAACAGAAAGAATTTTCACAGAATGCTACTGTGTAGTTTATATTTGAATATATTCCTTTTTCCACTATTACCCTCTTAGCGCTCCGAATGTCCACTTGCATTTTCTACAGAAAGAGTGTTCAGAAATGCGCAATCAAAAGTATGGTTTAACTCTGTTAGCTTAATGAACATATCAGAAATAAGTTTCACACAATGCTTCTGTGTAGTTTTTATTTGAAGATATTATTTTTCCCTATAGAGGCCTCTTAGCGATCAGAATGTCCAATTGCAGTTTCTACAGAAAGAGTGTTTCAGAAAGGCTCAATCAAAAGTGAGGTTCAACTCTGTTAGTTGAATGCACAGAACAGAAAGATGTTTCATACAATGCTTCTGTGTAGTTTATATTTGAACATATTCTTTTTTCCACTATTACCCACTTAGCGCTGCGAATGTCCAGTTGCATTTTCTTCAGACAGAGTGTTTCAAAACTGCTCAATCAAAAGTATGGTTTAACTCTGTTAGCTGAATGCTCAGATCAGAAAGAAGTTTCACAGAATGCTTCTGTGTAGTTTATATTTGAATATATTCCTTTTTCCACTACTACTCTGTTAGCGCTCCAAATGTCCAGTTGCATTTTCTACAGAAAGAGTGTTCAGATCTGCTCAATCAAAAGTATGGTTTAACTCTGTTAGCTGAATGCACAGATCAGAAAGAAGTTTCACAGAATGATTCTGTGTAGTTTATATTTGGAGACATTCCTTTTTCCACTATTACCCTCTTAGCGCTCCGAATCTCCACTTGCATTTTCTACAGAAAGAGTGTTTCAGAACGGCTCAATCAAAACTAAGGTTCAACTCTTTTAGTTGAACAAACAGCACAGAAAGAAGTTTCACACATTTCTTCTGTGTAGTTTTTATTTGTAGACATTCTTTTTCCCAATATAGGCCTCCTAGCGCTCAGAATGTCCAATTGCAGTTTCTACAGAAAGAGTGTTTCAGAACGGCTCAATCAAAAGTAAGGTTCAACTCTGTTAGTTGAATGCACAGAACAGAAAGAAGTTTCATACAATGCTTCTGTGTAGTTTATATTTGAACATATTCTTTTTTCCACTATTACCCACTTAGCGCTACGAATGTCCAGTTGCATTTTCTACAGACAGAGTGTTTCAAAACTGCTCAATCAAAAGTATGGTTTAACTCTGTTAGCTGAATGCTCAGATCAGAAAGAAGTTTCACAGAATGCTTCTGTGTAGTTTATATTTGAATATATTCCTTTTTCCACTACTACGCTCTTAGCACTCCAAATGTCCAGTTGCATTTTCTACAGAAAGAGTGTTCAGATCTGCTCAATCAAAAGTATGGTTTAACTCTGTTAGCTGAATGCACAGATCAGAAAGAAGTTTCACCGAATGATTCTGTGTAGTTTATATTTGAAGACATTCCTTTTTCCACTATTACCCTCTTAGCGCTCCGAATCTCCACTTGCATTTTCTACAAAAAGAGTGTTTCATAACTGCTCAATCAAAAATATGTTTTATCTCTGTTAACTGAATTTACAGATCAGAAATAAGTTTCACAGAATGCATCTGTGTAGTTTTTATTTGAAGATATTCTTTTTCCCAATATAGGCCTCTTAGCGCTTAGCATGTCCAATTGCAGTTTCTACAGAAAGAGTGTTTCAGAACGGCTCAATCAAAAGTAAGGTTCAACTCTGTTAGTTGAATGCACAGAACAGAAAGAATTTTCACAGAATGCTACTGTGTAGTTTATATTTGAATATATTCCTTTTTCCACTATTACCCTCTTAGCACTCCGAATGTCCACTTGCATTTTCTACAGAAAGAGTGTTCAGAACTGCGCAATCAAAGTATGGTTTAACTCTGTTAGCTTAATGAACATATCAGAAATAAGTTTCACACAATGCTTCTGTGTAGTTTTTATTTGAAGATATTATTTTTCCCAATAGAGGCCTCTTAGCGCTCAGAATGTCCAATTGCAGTTTCTACAGAAAGAGTGTTTCAGAAAGGCTCAATCAAAAGTAAGGTTCAACTCTGTTAGTTGAATGCACAGAACAGAAAGAAGTTTCATACAATGCTTCTGTGTAGTTTATATTTGAACATATTCTTTTTTCCACTATTACCCACTTAGCGCTACGAATGTCCAGTTGCATTTTCTACAGACAGAGTGTTTCAAAACTGCTCAATCAAAAGTATGGTTTAACTCTGTTAGCTGAATGCTCAGATCAGAAAGAAGTTTCACAGAATGCTTCTGTGTAGTTTATATTTGAATATATTCCTTTTTCCACTACTAGTCTCTTAGCGCTCCAAATGTCCAGTTGCATTTTCTACAGAAAGAGTGTTCAGATGTGCTCAATCAAAAGTATGTTTTAACTCTGTTAGCTGAATGCACAGATCAGAAAGAAGTTTCACAGAATGATTCTGTGTAGTTTATATTTGGAGACATTCCTTTTTCCACTATTACCCTCTTAGCGCTCCGAATCTCCACTTGCATTTTCTACAGAAAGAGTGTTTCAGAACGGCTCAATCAAAACTAAGGTTCAACTCTTTTAGTTGAACAAACAGAACAGAAAGAAGTTTCACACAATGCTTCTGTGTAGTTTTTATTTGTAGACATTCTTTTTCCCAATATAGGCCTCTTAGCGCTCAGAATGTCCAATTGCAGTTTCTACAGAAAGAGTGTTTCAGAACGGCTCAATCAAAAGTAAGGTTCAACTCTGTTAGTTGAATGCACAGAACAGAAAGAAGTTTCATACAATGCTTCTGTGTAGTTTATATTTGAACATATTCTTTTTTCCACTATTACCCACTTAGCGCTACGAATGTCCAGTTGCATTTTCTACAGACAGAGTGTTTCAAAACTGCTCAATCAAAAGTATGGTTTAACTCTCTTAGCTGAATGCTCAGATCAGAAAGAAGTTTCACAGAATGCTTCTGTGTAGTTTATATTTGAATATATTCCTTTTTCCACTACTACGCTCTTAGCGCTCCAAATGTCCAGTTGCATTTTCTACAGAAAGAGTGTTCAGATCTGCTCAATCAAAAGTATGGTTTAACTCTGTTAGCTGAATGCACAGATCAGAAAGAAGTTTCACCGAATGATTCTGTGTAGTTTATATTTGAAGACATTACTTTTTCCACTATTACCCTCTTAGCGCTCCGAATCTCCACTTGCATTTTCTACAAAAAGAGTGTTTCATAACTGCTCAATCAAAAATATGTTTTATCTCTGTTAACTGAATTTACAGATCAGAAATAAGTTTCACAGAATGCATCTGTGTAGTTTTTATTTGAAGATATTCTTTTTCCCAATATAGGCCTCTTAGCGCTTAGCATGTCCAATTGCAGTTTCTACAGAAAGAGTGTTTCAGAACGGCTCAATCAAAAGTAAGGTTCAACTCTGTTAGTTGAATGCACAGAACAGAAAGAATTTTCACAGAATGCTACTGTGTAGTTTATATTTGAATATATTCCTTTTTCCACTATTACCCTCTTAGCGCTCCGAATGTCCACTTGCATTTTCTACAGAAAGAGTGTTCAGAACTGCGCAATCAAAAGTATGGTTAAACTCTGTTAGCTTAATGAACATATCAGAAATAAGTTTCACACAATGCTTCTGTGTAGTTTTTATTTGAAGATATTATTTTTCCCAATAGAGGCCTATTAGCGCTCAGAATGTCCAATTGCAGTTTCTACAGAAAGAGTGTTTCAGAAAGGCTCAATCAAAAGTAAGGTTTAACTCTGTTAGTTGAATGCACAGAACAGAAAGAAGTTTCATACAATGCTTCTGTGTAGTTTATATTTGAACATATTCTTTTTTCCACTATTACCCACTTAGCGCTACGAATGTCCAGTTGCATTTTCTACAGACAGAGTGTTTCAAAACTGCTCAATCAAAAGTATGGTTTAACTCTGTTAGCTGAATGCTCAGATCAGAAAGAAGTTTCACAGAATGCTTCTGTGTAGTTTATATTTGAATATATTCCTTTTTCCACTACTACGCTCTTAGCGCTCCAAATGTCCAGTTGCATTTTCTACAGAAACAGTGTTCAGATCTGCTCAATCAAAAGTATGGTTTAACTCTGTTAGCTGAATGCACAGATCAGAAAGAAGTTTCACCGAATGATTCTGTGTAGTTTATATTTGAAGACATTACTTTTTCCACTATTATCCTCTTAGCGCTCCGAATCTCCACTTGCATTTTCTACAAAAAGAGTGTTTCATAACTGCTCAATCAAAAATATGTTTTATCTCTGTTAACTGAATTTACAGATCAGAAATAAGTTTCACAGAATGCATCTGTGTAGTTTTTATTTGAAGATATTCTTTTTCCCAATATAGGCCTCTTAGCGCTTAGCATGTCCAATTGCAGTTTCTACAGAAAGAGTGTTTCAGAACGGCTCAATCAAAAGTAAGGTTCAACTCTGTTAGTTGAATGCACAGAACAGAAAGAATTTTCACAGAATGCTACTGTGTAGTTTATATTTGAATATATTCCTTTTTCCACTATTACACTCTTAGCGCTCCGAATGTCCACTTGCATTTTCTACAGAAAGAGTGTTCAGAACTGCGCAATCAAAAGTATGGTTTAACTCTGTTAGCTTAATGAACATATCAGAAATAAGTTTCACACAATGCTTCTGTGTAGTTTTTATTTGAAGATATTATTTTTCCCAATAGAGGCCTCTTAGCGCTCAGAATGTCCAATTGCAGTTTCTACAGAAAGAGTGTTTCAGAAAGGCTCAATCAAAAGTAAGGTTCAACCCTGTTAGTTGAATGCACAGAACAGAAAGAAGTTTCATACAATGCTTCTGTGTAGTTTATATTTGAACATATTCTTTTTTCCACTATTACCCACTTAGCGCTACGAATGTCCAGTTGCATTTTCTACAGACAGAGTGTTTCAAAACTGCTCAAACAAAAGTATGGTTTAACTCTGTTAGCTGAATGCTAAGATCAGAAAGAAGTTTCACAGAATGCTTTTGTGTAGTTTATATTTGAATATATTCCTTTTTCCACTACTACGCTCTTAGCGCTCCAAATGTCCAGTTGCACTTTCTACAGAAAGAGTGTTCAGATCTGCTCAATCAAAAGTATGGTTTAACACTGTTAGCTGAATGCACAGATCAGAAAGAAGTTTCACCGAATGATTCTGTGTAGTTTATATTTGAAGTCATTCCTTTTTCCACTATTACCCTCTTAGCGCTCCGAATCTCCACTTGCATTTTCTACAAAAAGAGTGTTTCATAACTGCTCAATCAAAAATATGCTTTATCTCTGTTAACTGAATTTACAGATCAGGAATAAGTTTCACAGAATGCATCTGTGTAGTTTTTATTTGAAGGTATTCTTTTTCCCAATGTAGGCCTCTCAGCGCTTAGCATGTCCAATTGCAGTTTCTACAGAAAGAGTGTTTCAGAACGGCTCAATCAAAAGTAAGGTTCAACTCTGTTAGTTGAATGCACAGAACAGAAAGAAGTTTCACAGAATGCTACTGTGTAGTTTATATTTGATTATATTCCTTTTTCCACTATTACCCTCTTAGCGCTCCGAATGTCCACTTGCATTTTCTACAGAACGAGAGTTCAGAACTGCGCAATCAAAAGTATGGTTTAACTCTGTTAGCTTAATGAACTTATCAGAAATAAGTTTCACACAATGCTTCTGTGTAGTTTTTATTTGAAGATATTATTTTTCCCAATATAGGCCTCTTAGTGCTCAGAATGTCCAATTGCAGTTTCTACAGAAAGAGTGTTTCAGAAAGGCTCAATCAAAAGTAAGGTACAACTCTGTTAGTTGAATGCACAGAACAGAAAGTAGTTTCATACAATGCTTCTGTGTAGTTTATATTTGAACATATTCTTTTTTCCACTATTACCCACTTAGCGCTACGAATGTCCAGTTGCATTTCCTACAGACAGAGTGTTTCAAAACTGCTCAATCAAAAGTATGGTTTAACTCTGTTAGCTGAATGCTCAGAACAGAAAGAAGTTTCACAGAATGCTTCTGTGTAGTTTATATTTGAATATATTCCTTTTTCCACTACTACTCTCTTAGCGCTCCAAATGTCCAGTTGCATTTTCTACAGAAAGAGTGTTCAGATCTTCTCAATCAAAAGTATGGTTTAACTCTGTTAGCTGAATGCACAGATCAGAAAGAAGTTTCACAGAATGATTCTGTGTCGTTTATATTTGGAGACATTCCTTTTTCCACTATTACCCTCTTATCGCTCTGAATCTCCACTTGCATTTTCTACAGAAAGAGTGTTTCAGAACGGCTCAATCAAAACTAAGGTTCAACTCTTTTAGTTGAACAAACAGAACAGAAAGAAGTTTCACACAATTCTTCTGTGTAGTTTTTATTTGTAGACATTCTTTTTCCCAATAAAGGCCTCTTAGCGCTCAGAATGTCCAATTGCAGTTTCTACAGAAAGAGTGTTTCAGAACGGCTCAATCAAAAGTAAGATTCAACTCTGTTAGTTGAATGCACAGAACAGAAAGAAGTTTCATACAATGCTTCTGTGTAGTTTATATTTGAACATATTCTTTTTTCCACTATTACCCACTTAGCGCTACGAATGTCCAGTTGCAATTTCTACAGACAGAGTGTTTCAAAACTGCTCAAACAAAAGTATTGTTTAACTCTGTTAGCTGAATGCTCAGATCAGAAAGAAGTTTCACAGAATGCTTCTGTGTAGTTTATATTTGAATATATTCCTTTTTCCACTACTACGCTCTTAGCGCTCCAAATGTCCAGTTGCATTTTCTACAGAAAGAGTGTTCAGATCTGCTCAATCAAAAGTATGTTTTAACTCTGTTAGCTGAATGCACAGATCAGAAAGAAGTTTCACCGAATGATTCTGTGTAGTTTATATTTGAAGACATTCCTTTTTCCACTATTACCCTCTTAGCGCTCCGAATCTCCACTTGCATTTTCTACAAAAAGAGTGTTTCATAACTGCTCAATCAAAAATATGCTTTATCTCTGTTAACTGAATTTACAGATCAGAAATATGTTTCACAGAATGCATCTGTGTAGTTTTTGTTTGAAGATATTCTTTTTCCCAATGTAGGCCTCTTAGCGCTTAGCATGTCCAATTGCAGTTTCTACAGAAAGAGTGTTTCAGAACGGCTCAATCAAAAGTAAGGTTCAACTCTGTTTGTTGAATGCACAGAACAGAAAGAAGTTTCACAGAATGCTACTGTGTAGTTTATATTTGAGTATATTCCTTTTTCCACTATTACCCTCTTAGCGCTCCGAATGTCCACTTGCATTTTCTACAGAACGAGTGTTCAGAACTGCGCAATCAAAAGTATGGTTTAACTCTGTTAGCTTAATGAACATATCAAAGTAAGTTTCACACAATGCTTCTGTGTAGTTTTTATTTGAAGATATTATTTTTCCCAATATAGGCCTCTTAGCGCTCAGAATGTCCAATTGCAGTTTCTACAGAAAGAGTGTTTCAGAAAGGCTCAATCAAAAGTAAGGTACAACTCTGTTAGTTGAATGCACAGAACAGAAAGAAGTTTCATACAATGCTTCTGTGTAGTTTATATTTGAACATATTCTTTTTTCCACTATTACCCACTTAGCGCTACGAATGTCCAGTTGCATTTTCTACAGACAGAGTGTTTCAAAACAGCTCAATCAAAAGTATGGTTTAACTATGTTAGCTGAATGCTCAGATCAGAAAGAAGTTTCACAGAATGCTTCTGTGTAGTTTATATTTGAATATATTCCTTTTTCCACTACTACTCTCTTAGCGCTCCAAATGTCCAGTTGAATTTTCTACAGAAAGAGTGTTCAGATCTGCTCAATCAAAAGTATGGTTTAACTCTGTTAGCTGAATGCACAGATCACAAAGAAGTTTCACAGAATGATTCTGTGTAGTTTATATTTGGAGACATTCCTTTTTCCACTTTTACCCTCTTAGCGCTCCGAATCTCCACTTGCATTTTCTACAGAAAGAGTGTTTCAGAACGGCTCAATCAAAACTAAGGTTCAACTCTTTTAGTTGAACAAACAGAACAGAAAGAAGTTTCACAAAATTCTTCTGTGTAGTTTTTATTTGTAGACATTCTTTTTCCCAATATAGGCCTCTTAGCGCTCAGAATGTCCAATTGCAGTTTCTACAGAAAGAGTGTTTCAGAAAGGCTCAATCAAAAGTAAGGTTCAACTCTGTTAGTTGAATGCACAGAACAGAAAGAAGTTTCATACAATGCTTCTGTGTAGTTTATATTTGAACATATTCTTTTTTCCACTATTACCCACTTAGCGCTACGAATGTCCAGTTGCATTTTCTACAGACAGAGTGTTTCAAAACTGCTCAATCAAAAGTATGGTTTAACTCCGTTAGGTGAATGCTCAGATCAGAAAGAAGTTTCACAGAATGCTTCTGTGTAGTTTATATTTGAATATATTCCTTTTTCCACTACTACGCTCTTAGCGCTCCAAATGTCCAGTTGCATTTTCTACAGAAAGAGTGTTCAGATCTGCTCAATCAAAAGTATGGTTTAACTCTGTTAGCTGAATGCACAGATCAGAAAGAAGTTTCACCGAATGATTCTGTGTAGTTTATATTTGAAGACATTCCTTTTTCCACTATTACCCTCTTAGCGCTCCGAATCTCCACTTGCATTTTCTACAAAAAGAGTGTTTCATAACTGCTCAATCAAAAATATGTTTTATCTCTGTTAACTGAATTTACAGATCAGAAATAAGTTTCACAAAATGCATCTGTGTAGTTTTTATTTGAAGATATTCTTTTTCCCAATGTAGGCCTCTTAGCGCTTAGCATGTCCAATTGCAGATTCTACAGAAAGAGTGTTTCAGAACGGCTCAATCAAAAGTAAGTTTCAACTCTGTTAGTTGAATGCACAGAACAGAAAGAGGTTTCACAGAATGCTACTGTGTAGTTTATATTTGAATATATTCCTTTTTCCACTGTTACCCTCTTAGCGCTCCGAATGTCCACTTGCATTTTCTACAGAAAGAGTGTTCAGAACTGCGCAATCAAAAGTATGGTTTAACTCTGTTAGCTTAATGAACATATCAGAAATAAGTTTCACACAATGATTCTGTGTAGTTTTTATTTGAAGATATTATTTTTCCCAATATAGGCCTCTTAGCGCTCAGAATGTCCAATTGCAGTTTCTACAGAAAGAGTGTTTCAGAAAGGCTCAATCAAAAGTAAGGTTCAACTCTGTTAGTTGAATGCACAGAACAGAAAGAAGTTTCATACAATGCTTCTGTGTAGTTTATATTTGAACATATTCTTTTTTCCACTATTACCCACTTAGCGCTACGAATGTCCAGTTGCATTTTCTAAAGACAGAGTGTTTCAAAACTGCTCAATCAAAAGTATGGTTTAACTCTGTTAGCTGAATGTTCAGATCAGAAAGAAGTTTCACAGAATGCTTCTGTGTAGTTTATATTTGAATATATTCCTTTTTCCACTACAACGCTCTTAGCGCTCCAAATGTCCAGTTGCATTTTCTACAGAAAGAGTGTTCAGATCTGCTCAATCAAAAGTATGGTTTAACTCTGTTAGCTGAATGCACAGATCAGAAAGAAGTTTCACCGAATGATTCTGTGTAGTTTATATTTGAAGACATTCCTTTTTCCACTATTACCCTCTTAGCGCTCCGAATCTCCACTTGCATTTTCTACAAAAAGAGTGTGTCATAACTGCTCAATCAAAAATATGTTTTATCTCTGTTAACTGAATTTACAGATCAGAAATAAGTTTCACAAAATGCATCTGTGTAGTTTTTATTTGAAGATATTCTTTTTCCCAATGTAGGCCTCTTAGCGCTTAGCATGTCCAATTGCAGATTCTACAGAAAGAGTGTATCAGAACGGCTCAATCAAAAGTAAGGTTCAACTCTGTTAGTTGAATGCACAGAACAGAAAGAAGTTTCACAGAATGCTACTGTGTAGTTTATATTTGAATATATTCCTTTTTCCACTGTTACCCTCTTAGCGCTCCGAATGTCCACTTGCATTTTCTACAGAAAGAGTGTTCAGAACTGCGCAATCAAAATTATGGTTTAACTCTGTTAGCTTAATGAACATATCAGAAATAAGTTTCACACAATGCTTCTGTGTAGTTTTTATTTGAAGATATTATTTTTCCCAATATAGGCCTCTAAGCGCTCAGAATGTCCAATTGCAGTTTCTACAGAAAGAGTGTTTCAGAAAGGCTCAATCTAAAGTAAGGTTCAACTCTGTTAGTTGAATGCACAGAACAGAAAGAAGTTTCATACAATGCTTCTGTGTAGTTTATATTTGAACATATTCTTTTTTCCACTATTACCCACATAGCGCTACGAATGTCCAGTTGCATTTTCTACAGACAGAGTGTTTCAAAACTGCTCAATCAAAAGTATGGTTTAACTCTGTTAGCTGAATGCTCAGATCAGAAAGAAGTTTCACAGAATGCTTCTGTGTAGTTTATATTTGAATATATTCCTTTTTCCACTACTACTCTCTTAGCGCTCCAAATGTCCAGTTGCATTTTCTACAGAAAGAGTATTCAGATCTGCTCAATCAAAAGTATGGTTTAACTCTGTTAGCTGAATGCACAGATCAGAAGGAAGTTTCACAGAATGATTCTGTGTAGTTTATATTTGGAGACATTCCTTTTTCCACTATTACCCTCTTAGCGCTCTGAATCTCCACTTGCATTTTCTACAGAAAGAGTGTTTCAGAACGGCTCAATCAAAACTAAGGTTCAATTCTTTTAGTTGAACAAACAGAACAGAAAGAAGTTTCACACAATTCTTCTGTGTAGTTTTTATTTGTAGACATTCTTTTTCCCAATAAAGGCCTCTTAGCGTTCAGAATGTCCAATTGCAGTTTCTACAGAAAGAGTGTTTCAGAACGGCTCAATCAAAAGTAAGGTTCAACACTGTTAGTTGAATGCACAGAACAGAAAGAAGTTTCATTCAATGCTTCTGTGTAGTTTATATTTGAACATATTCTTTTTTCCACTATTACCCACTTAGCGCTACGAATGTCCAGTTGCAATTTCTACAGACAGTGTGTTTCAAAACTGCTCAAACAAAAGTATGGTTTAACTCTGTTAGCTGAATGCTCAGATCAGAAAGATGTTTCACAGAATGCTTCTGTGTAGTTTATATTTGAATATATTCCTTTTTCCACTACTACGCTCTTAGCGCTCCAAATGTCCAGTTGCATTTTCTACAGAAAGAGTGTTCAGATCTGCTCAATCAAAAGTATGGTTTAACTCTGTTAGCTGAATGCACAGATCAGAAAGAAGTTTCACCGAATGATTCTGTGTAGTTTATATTTGAAGACATTCCTTTTTCCACTATTACCCTCTTAGCGCTCCGAATCTCCACTTGCATTTTCTACAAAAAGATTGTTTCATAACTGCTCAATCAAAAATATGTTTTATCTCTGTTAACTGAATTTACAGATCAGAAATAAGTTTCACAAAATGCATCTGTGTAGTTTTTATTTGAAGATATTCTTTTTCCCAATGTAGGCCTCTTAGCGCTTAGCATGTCCAATTGCAGATTCTACAGAAAGAGTGTTTCAGAACGGCTCAATCAAAAGTAAGTTTCAACTCTGTTAGTTGAATGCACAGAACAGAAAGAGGTTTCACAGAATGCTACTGTGTAGTTTATATTTGAATATATTCCTTTTTCCACTGTTACCCTCTTAGCGCTCCGAATGTCCACTTGCATTTTCTACAGAAAGAGTGTTCAGAACTGCGCAATCAAAAGTATGGTTTAACTCTGTTAGCTTAATGAACATATCAGAAATAAGTTTCACACAATGATTCTGTGTAGTTTTTATTTGAAGATATTATTTTTCCCAATATAGGCCTCTTAGCGCTCAGAATGTCCAATTGCAGTTTCTACAGAAAGAGTGTTTCAGAAAGGCTCAATCAAAAGTAAGGTTCAACTCTGTTAGTTGAATGCACAGAACAGAAAGAAGTTTCATACAATGCTTCTGTGTAGTTTATATTTGAACATATTCTTTTTTCCACTATTACCCACTTAGCGCTACGAATGTCCAGTTGCATTTTCTACAGACAGATTGTTTCAAAACTGCTCAATCAAAAGTATGGTTTAACTCTGTTAGCTGAATGTTCAGATCAGAAAGAAGTTTCACAGAATGCTTCTGTGTAGTTTATATTTGAATATATTCCTTTTTCCACTACAACGCTCTTAGCGCTCCAAATGTCCAGTTGCATTTTCTACAGAAAGAGTGTTCAGATCTGCTCAATCAAAAGTATGGTTTAACTCTGTTAGCTGAATGCACAGATCAGAAAGAAGTTTCACCGAATGATTCTGTGTAGTTTATATTTGAAGACATTCCTTTTTCCACTATGACCCTCTTAGCGCTCCGAATCTCCACTTGCATTTTCTACAAAAAGAGTGTGTCATAACTGCTCAATCAAAAATATGTTTTATCTCTGTTAACTGAATTTACAGATCAGAAATACGTTTCACAAAATGCATCTGTGTAGTTTTTATTTGAAGATATTCTTTTTCCCAATGTAGGCCTCTTAGCGCTTAGCATGTCCAATTGCAGATTCTACAGAAAGAGTGTTTCAGAACGGCTCAATCAAAAGTAAGGTTCAACTCTGTTAGTTGAATGCACAGAACAGAAAGAAGTTTCACAGAATGCTACTGTGTAGTTTATATTTGAATATATTCCTTTTTCCACTGTTACCCTCTTAGCGCTCCGAATGTCCACTTGCATTTTCTACAGAAAGAGTGTTCAGAACTGCGCAATCAAAATTATGGTTTAACTCTGTTAGCTTAATGAACATATCAGAAATAAGTTTCACACAATGCTTCTGTGTAGTTTTTATTTGAAGATATTATTTTTCCCAATATAGGCCTCTAAGCGCTCAGAATGTCCAATTGCAGTTTCTACAGAAAGAGTGTTTCAGAAAGGCTCAATCTAAAGTAAGGTTCAACTCTGTTAGTTGAATGCACAGAACAGAAAGAAGTTTCATACAATGCTTCTGTGTAGTTTATATTTGAACATATTCTTTTTTCCACTATTACCCACATAACGCTACGAATGTCCAGTTGCATTTTCTACAGACAGAGTGTTTCAAAACTGCTCAATCAAAAGTATGGTTTAACTCTGTTAGCTGAATGCTCAGATCAGAAAGAAGTTTCACAGAATGCTTCTGTGTAGTTTATATTTGAATATATTCCTTTTTCCACTACTACTCTCTTAGCGCTCCAAATGTCCAGTTGCATTTTCTACAGAAAGAGTATTCAGATCTGCTCAATCAAAAGTATGATTTAACTCTGTTAGCTGAATGCACAGATCAGAAGGAAGTTTCACAGAATGATTCTGTGTAGTTTATATTTGGAGACATTCCTTTTTCCACTATTACCCTCTTAGCGCTCTGAATCTCCACTTGCATTTTCTACAGAAAGAGTGTTTCAGAACGGCTCAATCAAAACTAAGGTTCAACTCTTTTAGTTGAACAAACAGAACAGAAAGAAGTTTCACACAATTCTTCTGTGTAGTTTTTATTTGTAGACATTCTTTTTCCCAATAAAGGCCTCTTAGCGCTCAGAATGTCCAATTGCAGTTTCTACAGAAAGAGTGTTTCAGAACGGCTCAATCAAAAGTAAGGTTCAACACTGTTAGTTGAATGCACAGAACAGAAAGAAGTTTCATTCAATGCTTCTGTGTAGTTTATATTTGAACATATTCTTTTTTCCACTATTACCCACTTAGCGCTACGAATGTCCAGTTGCAATTTCTACAGACAGTGTGTTTCAAAACTGCTCAAACAAAAGTATGGTTTAACTCTGTTAGCTGAATGCTCAGATCAGAAAGAAGTTTCACAGAATGCTTCTGTGTAGTTTATATTTGAATATATTCCTTTTTCCACTACTACGCTCTTAGCGCTCCAAATGTCCAGTTGCATTTTCTACAGAAAGAGTGTTCAGATCTGCTCAATCAAAAGTATGGTTTAACTCTGTTAGCTGAATGCACAGATCAGAAAGAAGTTTCACCGAATGATTCTGTGTAGTTTATATTTGAAGACATTCCTTTTTCCACTATGACCCACTTAGCGCTCCGAATCTCCACTTGCATTTTCTACAAAAAGAGTGTTTCATAACTGCTCAATCAAAAATATGCTTTACCTCTGTTAACTGAATTTACAGATCAGAAATAAGTTTCACAGAATGCATCTGTGTAGTTTTTATTTGAAGATATTCTTTTTCCCAATGTAGGCCTCTTTGCGCTTAGCATGTCCAATTGCAGTTTCTACAGAAAGAGTGTTTCAGAACGGCTCAATCAAAAGTAAGGTTCAACTCTGTTTGTTGAATGCACAGAACAGAAAGAAGTTTCACAGAATGCTACTGTGTAGTTTATATTTGAGTATATTCCTTTTTCCACTATTACCCTCTTAGCGCTCCGAATGTCCACTTGCATTTTCTACAGAACGAGTGTTCAGAAATGCGCAATCAAAGTATGGTTTAACTCTGTTAGCTTAATGAACTTATCAGAAATAAGTTTCACACAATGCTTCTGTGTAGTTTTTATTTGAAGATATTATTTTTCCCAATATAGGCCTCTTAGCGCTCAGAATGTCCAATTGCAGTTTCTACAGAAAGAGTGTTTCAGAAAGGCTCAATCAAACGTAAGGTACAACTCTGTTAGTTGAATGCACAGAACAGATAGAAGTTTCATACAATGCTTCTGTGTAGTTTATATTTGAACATATTCTTTTTTCCACTATTACCCACTTAGCGCTACGAATATCCAGTTGCATTTTCTACAGACAGAGTGTTTCAAAACAGCTCAATCAAAAGTATGGTTTAACTCTGTTAGCTGAATACTCAGATCAGAAAGAAGTTTCACAGAATGCTTCTGTGTAGTTTATATTTGAATATATTCCTTTTTCCACTACTATTCTCTTAGCGCTCCAAATGTCCAGTTGCATTTTCTACAGAAAGAGTGTTCAGATCTGCTCAATCAAAAGTATGGTTTAACTCTGTTAGCTGAATGCACAGATCAGAAAGAAGTTTCACAGAATGATTCTGTGTAGTTTATATTTGGAGACATTCCTTTTTCCACTATTACCCTCTTAGCGCTCCGAATCTCCACTTGCATTTTCTACAGAAAGAGTGTTTCAGAACGGCTCAATCAAAACTAAGGTTCAACTCTTTTAGTTGAACAAACAGAACAGAAAGAAGTTTCACACAATTCTTCTGTGTAGTTTTTATTTGTAGACATTCTTTTTCCCAATATAGGCCTCTTAGCGCTCAGAATGTCCAATTGCAGTTTCTACAGAAAGAGTGTTTCAGAAAGGCTCAATCAAAAGTAAGGTTCAACTCTGTTAGTTGAATGCACAGAACAGAAAGAAGTTTCATACAATGCTTCTGTGTAGTTTATATTTGAACATATTCTTTTTTCCACTATTACCCACTTAGCGCTACGAATGTCCAGTTGCATTTTCTACAGACAGAGAGTTTCAAAACTGCTCAATCAAAAGTATGGTTTAACTCCGTTAGCTGAATGCTCAGATCAGAAAGAAGTTTCACAGAATGCTTCTGTGTAGTTTATATTTGAATATATTCCTTTTTCCACTACTACGCTCTTAGCGCTCCAAATGTCCAGTTGCATTTTCTACAGAAAGAGTGTTCAGATCTGCTCAATCAAAAGTATGGTTTAACTCTGTTAGCTGAATGCACAGATCAGAAAGAAGTTTCACCGAATGATTCTGTGTAGTTTATATTTGAAGACATTCCTTTTTCCACTATTACCCTCCTAGCGCTCCGAATCTCCACTTGCATTTTCTACAAAAAGAGTGTTTCATAACTGCTCAATCAAAAATATGTTTTATCTCTGTTAACTGAATTTACAGATCAGAAATAAGTTTCACAAAATGCATCTGTGTAGTTTTTATTTGAAGATATTCTTTTTCCCAATGTAGGCCTCTTAGCGCTTAGCATGTCCAATTGCAGATTCTACAGAAAGAGTGTTTCAGAACGGCTCAATCAAAGGTAAGTTTCAACTCTGTTAGTTGAATGCACAGAACAGAAAGAGGTTTCACAGAATGCTACTGTGTAGTTTATATTTGAATATATTCCTTTTTCCACTGTTACCCTCTTAGCGCTCCGAATGTCCACTTGCATTTTCTACAGAAAGAGTGTTCAGAACTGCGCAATCAAAAGTATGGTTTAACTCTGTTTGCTTAATGAACATATCAGAAATAAGTTTCACACAATGCTTCTGTGTAGTTTTTATTTGAAGATATTATTTTTCCCAATATAGGCCTCTTAGCGCTCAGAATGTCCAATTGCAGTTTCTACAGAAAGAGTGTTTCAGAAAGGCTCAATCAAAAGTAAGGTTCAACTCTGTTAGTTGAATGCACAGAACAGAAAGAAGTTTCATACAATGCTTCTGTGTAGTTTATATTTGAACATATTCTTTTTTCCACTATTACCCACTTAGCGCTACGAATGTCCAGTTGCATTTTCTACAGACAGAGTGTTTCAAAACTGCTCAATCAAAAGTATGGTTTAACTCTGTTAGCTGAATGTTCAGATCAGAAAGAAGTTTCACAGAATGCTTCTGTGTAGTTTATATTTGAATATATTCCTTTTTCCACTACTACGCTCTTAGCGCTCCAAATGTCCAGTTGCATTTTCTACAGAAAGAGTGTTCAGATCTGCTCAATCAAAAGTATGGTTTAACTCTGTTAGCTGAATGCACAGATCAGAAAGAAGTTTCACCGAATGATTCTGTGTAGTTTATATTTGAAGACATTCCTTTTTCCACTATTACCCTCTTAGCGCTCCGAATCTCCACTTGCATTTTCTACAAAAAGAGTGTGTCATAACTGCTCAATCAAAAATATGTTTTATCTCTGTTAACTGAATTTACAGATCAGAAATAAGTTTCACAAAATGCATCTGTGTAGTTTTTATTTGAAGATATTCTTTTTCCCAATGTAGGCGTCTTAGCGCTTAGCATGTCCAATTGCAGATTCTACAGAAAGAGTGTTTCAGAACGGCTCAATCAAAAGTAAGGTTCAACTCTGTTAGTTGAATGCACAGAACAGAAAGAAGTTTCACAGAATGCTACTGTGTAGTTTATATTTGAATATATTCCTTTTTCCACTGTTACCCTCTTAGCGCTCCGAATGTCCACTTGCATTTTCTACAGAAAGAGTGTTCAGAACTGCGCAATCAAAAGTATGGTTTAACTCTGTTAGCTTAATGAACATATCAGAAATAAGTTTCACACAATGCTTCTGTGTAGTTTTTATTTGAAGATATTATTTTTCCCAATATAGGCCTCTAAGCGCTCAGAATGTCCAATTGCAGTTTCTACAGAAAGAGTGTTTCAGAAAGGCTCAATCAAAAGTAAGGTACAACTCTGTTAGTTGAATGCACAGAACAGAAATAAGTTTCATACAATGCTTCTGTGTAGTTTATATTTGAACATATTCTTTTTTCCACTATTACCCACTTAGCGCTACGAATGTCCAGTTGCATTTTCTACAGACAGAGTGTTTCAAAACAGCTCAATCAAAAGTATGGTTTAACTCTGTTAGCTGAATGCTCAGATCAGAAAGAAGTTTCACAGAATGCTTCTGTGTAGTTTATATTTGAATATATTCCTTTTTCCACTACTACTCTCTTAGCGCTCCAAATGTCCAGTTGCATTTTCTACAGAAAGAGTGTTCAGATCTGCTCAATCAAAAGTATGGTTTAACTCTGTTAGCTGAATGCACAGATCAGAAGGAAGTTTCACAGAATGATTCTGTGTAGTTTATATTTGGAGACATTCCTTTTTCCACTATTACCCTCTTAGCGCTCTGAATCTCCACTTGCATTTTCTACAGAAAGAGTGTTTCAGAACGGCTCAATCAAAACTAAGGTTCAACTCTTTTAGTTGAACAAACAGAACAGAAAGAAGTTTCACACAATTCTTCTGTGTAGTTTTTATTTGTAGACATTCTTTTTCCCAATATAGGCCTCTTAGCGCTCAGAATGTCCAATTGCAGTTTCTACAGAAAGTGTGTTTCAGAACGGCTCAATCAAAAGTAAGGTTCAACTCTGTTAGTTGAATGCACAGAACAGAAAGAAGTTTCATACAATGCTTCTGTGTAGTTTATATTTGAACATATTCTTTTTTCCTCTATTACCCACTTAGCGCTACGAATGTCCAGTTGCATTTTCTACAGACAGAGTGTTTCAAAACTGCTCAATCAAAAGTATGGTTTAACTCAGTTAGCTGAATGCTCAGATCAGAAAGAAGTTTCACAGAATGCTTCTGTGTAGTTTATATTTGAATATATTCCTTTTTCCACTACTACGCTCTTAGCGCTCCAAATGTCCAGTTGCATTTTCTACAGAAAGAGTGTTCAGATCTGCTCAATCAAAAGTATGGTTTAACTCTGTTAGCTGAATGCACAGATCAGAAAGAAGTTTCACCGAATGATTCTGTGTAGTTTATATTTGAAGACATTTCTTTTTCCACTATTACCCACTTAGCGCTCCGAATCTACACTTGCATATTCTACAAAAAGAGTGTTTCATAACTGCTCAATCAAAAATATGCTTTATCTCTGTTAACTGAATTTACAGATCAGAAATAAATTTCACAGAATGCATCTGTGTAATATTTATTTGAAGATATTCTTTTTCGCAATGTAGGCCTCTTAGCGCTTAGCATGTCCAATTGCAGTTTCTACAGAAAGAGTGTTTCAGAACGGCTCAATCAAAAGTAAGGTTCAACTCTGTTAGTTGAATGCACAGAACAGAAAGAAGTTTCACAGAATGCTACTGTGTAGTTTATATTTGAATATATTCCTTTTTCCACTATTACCCTCTTAGCGCTCCGAATGTCGACTTGCATTTTCTACAGAACGAGTGTTCAGAACTGCGCAATCAAAAGTATGGTTTAACTCTGTTAGCTTAATGAACATATCAGAAATAAGTTTTACACAATGCTTCTGTGTAGTTTTTATTTGAAGATATTATTTTTCCCAATATAGGCCTCTTAGCGCTCAGAATGTCCAATTGCAGTTTCTACAGAAAGAGTGTTTCAGAAAGGCTCAATCAAAAGTAAGGTACAACTCTGTTAGTTGAATGCACAGAACAGAAAGAAGTTTCATACAATGCTTCTGTGTAGTTTATATTTGAACATATTCTTTTTTCCACTATTACCCACTTAGCGCTACGAATGTCCAGTTGCATTTTCTACAGACAGATTGTTTCAAAACTGCTCAATCAAAAGTATGGTTTAACTCTGTTAGCTGAATGGTCAGATCAGAAAGAAGTTTCACAGAATGCTTCTGTGTAGTTTATATTTGAATATATTCCTTTTTCCACTACTACGCTCTTAGCTCTCCAAATGTCCAGTTGCATTTTCTACAGAAAGAGTGTTCAGATCTGCTCAATCAAAAGTATGGTTTAACTCTGTTAGCTGAATGCACAGATCAGAAATAAGTTTCACCGAATGATTCTGTGTAGTTTATATTTGAAGACATTTCTTTTTCCACTATTACCCTCTTAGCGCTCCGAATCTCCACTTGCATTTTCTACAAAAAGAGTGTTTCATAACTGCTCAATCAAAAATATGTTTTATCTCTGTTAACTGAATTTACAGATCAGAAATATGTTTCACAGAATGCATCTGTGTAGTTTTTATTTGAAGATATTCTTTTTCCCAATGTAGGCCTCTTAGCGCTTAGCATGTCCAATTGCAGTTTCTACAGAAAGAGTGTTTCAGAACGGCTCAATGAAAAGTAAGGTTCAACTCTGTTAGTTGAATGCACAGAACAGAAAGAAGTTTCACAGAATGCTACTGTGTAGATTATATTTGAATATATTCCTTTTTCCACTATTACCCTCTTAGCGCTCCGAAAGTCCACTTGCATTTTCTACAGAAAGAGTGTTCAGAACTACGCAATCAAAAGTATGGTTTAACTCTGTTAGCTTAATGAACATATCAGAAATAAGTTTCACACAATGCTTCTGTGTAGTTTTTATTTGAAGATATTATTTTTCCCAATAGAGGCCTCTTAGCGCTGAGAATGTCCAATTGCAGTTTCTACAGAAAGAGTGTTTCAGAAAGGCTCAATCAAAAGTAAGGTTCAACTCTGTTAGTTGAATGCACAGAACAGAAAGAAGTTTCATACAATGCTTCTGTGTAGTTTATATTTGAACATATTCTTTTTTCCACTATTACCCACTTAGCGCTACGAATGTCCAGTTGCATTTTCTACAGACAGAGTGTTTCAAAACTGCTCAATCAAAAGTATGGTTTAACTCTGTTAGCTGAATGCTCAGATCAGAAAGAAGTTTCACAGAATGCTTCTGTGTAGTTTATATTTGAATATATTCCTTTTTCCACTACTACTCTCTTAGCGCTCCAAATGTCCAGTTGCATTTTCTACAGAAAGAGTGTTCAGATCTGCTCAATCAAAAGTATGGTTTAACTCTGTTAGCTGAATGCACAGATCAGAAAGAAGTTTCACAGAATGATTCTGTGTAGTTTATATTTGGAGACATTCCTTTTTCCACTATTACCCTCTTAGCGCTCCGAATCTCCACTTGCATTTTCTACAGAAAGAGTGTTTCAGAACGGCTCAATCAAAACTAAGGTTCAACTCTTTTAGTTGAACAAACAGAACAGAAAGAAGTTTCACACAATTCTTCTGTGTAGTTTTTATTTGTAGACATTCTTTTTCCCAATATAGGCCTCTTAGCGCTCAGAATGTCCAATTGCAGTTTCTACAGAAAGTGTGTTTCAGAACGGCTCAATCAAAAGTAAGGTTCAACTCTGTTAGTTGAATGCACAGAACAGAAAGAAGTTTCATACAATGCTTCTGTGTAGTTTATATTTGAACATATTCTTTTTTCCTCTATTACCCACTTAGCGCTACGAATGTCCAGTTGCATTTTCTACAGACAGAGTGTTTCAAAACTGCTCAATCAAAAGTATGGTTTAACTCAGTTAGCTGAATGCTCAGATCAGAAAGAAGTTTCACAGAATGCTTCTGTGTAGTTTATATTTGAATATATTCCTTTTTCCACTACTACGCTCTTAGCGCTCCAAATGTCCAGTTGCATTTTCTACAGAAAGAGTGTTCAGATCTGCTCAATCAAAAGTATGGTTTAACTCTGTTAGCTGAATGCACAGATCAGAAAGAAGTTTCACCGAATGATTCTGTGTAGTTTATATTTGAAGACATTTCTTTTTCCACTATTACCCACTTAGCGCTCCGAATCTACACTTGCATATTCTACAAAAAGAGTGTTTCATAACTGCTCAATCAAAAATATGCTTTATCTCTGTTAACTGAATTTACAGATCAGAAATAAGTTTCACAGAATGCATCTGTGTAATATTTATTTGAAGATATTCTTTTTCGCAATGTAGGCCTCTTAGCGCTTAGCATGTCCAATTGCAGTTTCTACAGAAAGAGTGTTTCAGAACGGCTCAATCAAAAGTAAGGTTCAACTCTGTTAGTTGAATGCACAGAACAGAAAGAAGTTTCACAGAATGCTACTGTGTAGTTTATATTTGAATATATTCCTTTTTCCACTATTACCCTCTTAGCGCTCCGAATGTCGACTTGCATTTTCTACAGAACGAGTGTTCAGAACTGCGCAATCAAAAGTATGGTTTAACTCTGTTAGCTTAATGAACATATCAGAAATAAGTTTTACACAATGCTTCTGTGTAGTTTTTATTTGAAGATATTATTTTTCCCAATATAGGCCTCTTAGCGCTCAGAATGTCCAATTGCAGTTTCTACAGAAAGAGTGTTTCAGAAAGGCTCAATCAAAAGTAAGGTACAACTCTGTTAGTTGAATGCACAGAACAGAAAGAAGTTTCATACAATGCTTCTGTGTAGTTTATATTTGAACATATTCTTTTTTCCACTATTACCCACTTAGCGCTACGAATGTCCAGTTGCATTTTCTACAGACAGATTGTTTCAAACCTGCTCAATCAAAAGTATGGTTTAACTCTGTTAGCTGAATGGTCAGATCAGAAAGAAGTTTCACAGAATGCTTCTGTGTAGTTTATATTTGAATATATTCCTTTTTCCACTACTACGCTCTTAGCTCTCCAAATGTCCAGTTGCATTTTCTACAGCAAGAGTGTTCAGATCTGCTCAATCAAAAGTATGGTTTAACTCTGTTAGCTGAATGCACAGATCAGAAAGAAGTTTCACCGAATGATTCTGTGTAGTTTATATTTGAAGACATTTCTTTTTCCACTATTACCCTCTTAGCGCTCCGAATCTCCACTTGCATTTTCTACAAAAAGAGTGTTTCATAACTGCTCAATCAAAAATATGTTTTATCTCTGTTAACTGAATTTACAGATCAGAAATATGTTTCACAGAATGCATCTGTGTAGTTTTTATTTGAAGATATTCTTTTTCCCAATGTAGGCCTCTTAGCGCTTAGCATGTCCAATTGCAGTTTCTACAGAAAGAGTGTTTCAGAACGGCTCAATCAAAAGTAAGGTTCAACTCTGTTAGTTGAATGCACAGAACAGAAAGAAGTTTCACAGAATGCTACTGTGTAGATTATATTTGAATATATTCCTTTTTCCACTATTACCCTCTTAGCGCTCCGAAAGTCCACTTGCATTTTCTACAGAAAGAGTGTTCAGAACTACGCAATCAAAAGTATGGTTTAACTCTGTTAGCTTAATGAACATATCAGAAATAAGTTTCACACAATGCTTCTGTGTAGTTTTTATTTGAAGATATTATTTTTCCCAATAGAGGCCTCTTAGCGCTGAGAATGTCCAATTGCAGTTTCTACAGAAAGAGTGTTTCAGAAAGGCTCAATCAAAAGTAAGGTTCAACTCTGTTAGTTGAATGCACAGAACAGAAAGAAGTTTCATACAATGCTTCTGTGTAGTTTATATTTGAACATATTCTTTTTTCCACTATTACCCACTTAGCGCTACGAATGTCCAGTTGCATTTTCTACAGACAGAGTGTTTCAAAACTGCTCAATCAAAAGTATGGTTTAACTCTGTTAGCTGAATGTTCAGATCAGAAAGAAGTTTCACAGAATGCTTCTGTGTAGTTTATATTTGAATATATTCCTTTTTCCACTACTACGCTCTTAGCGCTCCAAATGTCCAGTTGCATTTTCTACAGAAAGAGTGTTCAGATCTGCTCAATCAAAAGTATGGTTTAACTCTGTTAGCTGAATGCACAGATCAGAAAGAAGTTTCACCGAATGATTCTGTGTAGTTTATATTTGAAGACATTCCTTTTTCCACTATTACCCTCTTAGCGCTCCGAATCTCCACTTGCATTTTCTACAAAAAGAGTGTGTCATAACTGCTCAATCAAAAATATGTTTTATCTCTGTTAACTGAATTTACAGATCAGAAATAAGTTTCACAAAATGCATCTGTGTAGTTTTTATTTGAAGATATTCTTTTTCCCAATGTAGGCGTCTTAGCGCTTAGCATGTCCAATTGCAGATTCTACAGAAAGAGTGTTTCAGAACGGCTCAATCAAAAGTAAGGTTCAACTCTGTTAGTTGAATGCACAGAACAGAAAGAAGTTTCACAGAATGCTACTGTGTAGTTTATATTTGAATATATTCCTTTTTCCACTGTTACCCTCTTAGCGCTCCGAATGTCCACTTGCATTTTCTACAGAAAGAGTGTTCAGAACTGCGCAATCAAAAGTATGGTTTAACTCTGTTAGCTTAATGAACATATCAGAAATAAGTTTCACACAATGCTTCTGTGTAGTTTTTATTTGAAGATATTATTTTTCCCAATATAGGCCTCTAAGCGCTCAGAATGTCCAATTGCAGTTTCTACAGAAAGAGTGTTTCAGAAAGGCTCAATCAAAAGTAAGGTACAACTCTGTTAGTTGAATGCACAGAACAGAAATAAGTTTCATACAATGCTTCTGTGTAGTTTATATTTGAACATATTCTTTTTTCCACTATTACCCACTTAGCGCTACGAATGTCCAGTTGCATTTTCTACAGACAGAGTGTTTCAAAACAGCTCAATCAAAAGTATGGTTTAACTCTGTTAGCTGAATGCTCAGATCAGAAAGAAGTTTCACAGAATGCTTCTGTGTAGTTTATATTTGAATATATTCCTTTTTCCACTACTACTCTCTTAGCGCTCCAAATGTCCAGTTGCATTTTCTACAGAAAGAGTGTTCAGATCTGCTCAATCAAAAGTATGGTTTAACTCTGTTAGCTGAATGCACAGATCAGAAGGAAGTTTCACAGAATGATTCTGTGTAGTTTATATTTGGAGACATTCCTTTTTCCACTATTACCCTCTTAGCGCTCTGAATCTCCACTTGCATTTTCTACAGAAAGAGTGTTTCAGAACGGCTCAATCAAAACTAAGGTTCAACTCTTTTAGTTGAACAAACAGAACAGAAAGAAGTTTCACACAATTCTTCTGTGTAGTTTTTATTTGTAGACATTCTTTTTCCCAATATAGGCCTCTTAGCGCTCAGAATGTCCAATTGCAGTTTCTACAGAAAGTGTGTTTCAGAACGGCTCAATCAAAAGTAAGGTTCAACTCTGTTAGTTGAATGCACAGAACAGAAAGAAGTTTCATACAATGCTTCTGTGTAGTTTATATTTGAACATATTCTTTTTTCCTCTATTACCCACTTAGCGCTACGAATGTCCAGTTGCATTTTCTACAGACAGAGTGTTTCAAAACTGCTCAATCAAAAGTATGGTTTAACTCAGTTAGCTGAATGCTCAGATCAGAAAGAAGTTTCACAGAATGCTTCTGTGTAGTTTATATTTGAATATATTCCTTTTTCCACTACTACGCTCTTAGCGCTCCAAATGTCCAGTTGCATTTTCTACAGAAAGAGTGTTCAGATCTGCTCAATCAAAAGTATGGTTTAACTCTGTTAGCTGAATGCACAGATCAGAAAGAAGTTTCACCGAATGATTCTGTGTAGTTTATATTTGAAGACATTTCTTTTTCCACTATTACCCACTTAGCGCTCCGAATCTACACTTGCATATTCTACAAAAAGAGTGTTTCATAACTGCTCAATCAAAAATATGCTTTATCTCTGTTAACTGAATTTACAGATCAGAAATAAATTTCACAGAATGCATCTGTGTAATATTTATTTGAAGATATTCTTTTTCGCAATGTAGGCCTCTTAGCGCTTAGCATGTCCAATTGCAGTTTCTACAGAAAGAGTGTTTCAGAACGGCTCAATCAAAAGTAAGGTTCAACTCTGTTAGTTGAATGCACAGAACAGAAAGAAGTTTCACAGAATGCTACTGTGTAGTTTATATTTGAATATATTCCTTTTTCCACTATTACCCTCTTAGCGCTCCGAATGTCGACTTGCATTTTCTACAGAACGAGTGTTCAGAACTGCGCAATCAAAAGTATGGTTTAACTCTGTTAGCTTAATGAACATATCAGAAATAAGTTTTACACAATGCTTCTGTGTAGTTTTTATTTGAAGATATTATTTTTCCCAATATAGGCCTCTTAGCGCTCAGAATGTCCAATTGCAGTTTCTACAGAAAGAGTGTTTCAGAAAGGCTCAATCAAAAGTAAGGTACAACTCTGTTAGTTGAATGCACAGAACAGAAAGAAGTTTCATACAATGCTTCTGTGTAGTTTATATTTGAACATATTCTTTTTTCCACTATTACCCACTTAGCGCTACGAATGTCCAGTTGCATTTTCTACAGACAGATTGTTTCAAAACTGCTCAATCAAAAGTATGGTTTAACTCTGTTAGCTGAATGGTCAGATCAGAAAGAAGTTTCACAGAATGCTTCTGTGTAGTTTATATTTGAATATATTCCTTTTTCCACTACTACGCTCTTAGCTCTCCAAATGTCCAGTTGCATTTTCTACAGAAAGAGTGTTCAGATCTGCTCAATCAAAAGTATGGTTTAACTCTGTTAGCTGAATGCACAGATCAGAAAGAAGTTTCACCGAATGATTCTGTGTAGTTTATATTTGAAGACATTTCTTTTTCCACTATTACCCTCTTAGCGCTCCGAATCTCCACTTGCATTTTCTACAAAAAGAGTGTTTCATAACTGCTCAATCAAAAATATGTTTTATCTCTGTTAACTGAATTTACATATCAGAAATATGTTTCACAGAATGCATCTGTGTAGTTTTTATTTGAAGATATTCTTTTTCCCAATGTAGGCCTCTTAGCGCTTAGCATGTCCAATTGCAGTTTCTACAGAAAGAGTGTTTCAGAACGGCTCAATGAAAAGTAAGGTTCAACTCTGTTAGTTGAATGCACAGAACAGAAAGAAGTTTCACAGAATGCTACTGTGTAGATTATATTTGAATATATTCCTTTTTCCACTATTACCCTCTTAGCGCTCCGAAAGTCCACTTGCATTTTCTACAGAAAGAGTGTTCAGAACTACGCAATCAAAAGTATGGTTTAACTCTGTTAGCTTAATGAACATATCAGAAATAAGTTTCACACAATGCTTCTGTGTAGTTTTTATTTGAAGATATTATTTTTCCCAATAGAGGCCTCTTAGCGCTGAGAATGTCCAATTGCAGTTTCTACAGAAAGAGTGTTTCAGAAAGGCTCAATCAAAAGTAAGGTTCAACTCTGTTAGTTGAATGCACAGAACAGAAAGAAGTTTCATACAATGCTTCTGTGTAGTTTATATTTGAACATATTCTTTTTTCCACTATTACCCACTTAGCGCTACGAATGTCCAGTTGCATTTTCTACAGACAGAGTGTTTCAAAACTGCTCAATCAAAAGTATGGTTTAACTCTGTTAGCTGAATGTTCAGATCAGAAAGAAGTTTCACAGAATGCTTCTGTGTAGTTTATATTTGAATATATTCCTTTTTCCACTACTACGCTCTTAGCGCTCCAAATGTCCAGTTGCATTTTCTACAGAAAGAGTGTTCAGATCTGCTCAATCAAAAGTATGGTTTAACTCTGTTAGCTGAATGCACAGATCAGAAAGAAGTTTCACCGAATGATTCTGTGTAGTTTATATTTGAAGACATTCCTTTTTCCACTATTACCCTCTTAGCGCTCCGAATCTCCACTTGCATTTTCTACAAAAAGAGTGTGTCATAACTGCTCAATCAAAAATATGTTTTATCTCTGTTAACTGAATTTACAGATCAGAAATAAGTTTCACAAAATGCATCTGTGTAGTTTTTATTTGAAGATATTCTTTTTCCCAATGTAGGCGTCTTAGCGCTTAGCATGTCCAATTGCAGATTCTACAGAAAGAGTGTTTCAGAACGGCTCAATCAAAAGTAAGGTTCAACTCTGTTAGTTGAATGCACAGAACAGAAAGAAGTTTCACAGAATGCTACTGTGTAGTTTATATTTGAATATATTCCTTTTTCCACTGTTACCCTCTTAGCGCTCCGAATGTCCACTTGCATTTTCTACAGAAAGAGTGTTCAGAACTGCGCAATCAAAAGTATGGTTTAACTCTGTTAGCTTAATGAACATATCAGAAATAAGTTTCACACAATGCTTCTGTGTAGTTTTTATTTGAAGATATTATTTTTCCCAATATAGGCCTCTAAGCGCTCAGAATGTCCAATTGCAGTTTCTACAGAAAGAGTGTTTCAGAAAGGCTCAATCAAAAGTAAGGTACAACTCTGTTAGTTGAATGCACAGAACAGAAATAAGTTTCATACAATGCTTCTGTGTAGTTTATATTTGAACATATTCTTTTTTCCACTATTACCCACTTAGCGCTACGAATGTCCAGTTGCATTTTCTACAGACAGAGTGTTTCAAAACAGCTCAATCAAAAGTATGGTTTAACTCTGTTAGCTGAATGCTCAGATCAGAAAGAAGTTTCACAGAATGCTTCTGTGTAGTTTATATTTGAATATATTCCTTTTTCCACTACTACTCTCTTAGTGCTCCAAATGTCCAGTTGCATTTTCTACAGAAAGAGTGTTCAGATCTGCTCAATCAAAAGTATGGTTTAACTCTGTTAGCTGAATGCACAGATCAGAAGGAAGTTTCACAGAATGATTCTGTGTAGTTTATATTTGGAGACATTCCTTTTTCCACTATTACCCTCTTAGCGCTCTGAATCTCCACTTGCATTTTCTACAGAAAGAGTGTTTCAGAACGGCTCAATCAAAACTAAGGTTCAACTCTTTTAGTTGAACAAACAGAACAGAAAGAAGTTTCACACAATTCTTCTGTGTAGTTTTTATTTGTAGACATTCTTTTTCCCAATATAGGCCTCTTAGCGCTCAGAATGTCCAATTGCAGTTTCTACAGAAAGTGTGTTTCAGAACGGCTCAATCAAAAGTAAGGTTCAACTCTGTTAGTTGAATGCACAGAACAGAAAGAAGTTTCATACAATGCTTCTGTGTAGTTTATATTTGAACATATTCTTTTTTCCTCTATTACCCACTTAGCGCTACGAATGTCCAGTTGCATTTTCTACAGACAGAGTGTTTCAAAACTGCTCAATCAAAAGTATGGTTTAACTCAGTTAGCTGAATGCTCAGATCAGAAAGAAGTTTCACAGAATGCTTCTGTGTAGTTTATATTTGAATATATTCCTTTTTCCACTACTACGCTCTTAGCGCTCCAAATGTCCAGTTGCATTTTCTACAGAAAGAGTGTTCAGATCTGCTCAATCAAAAGTATGGTTTAACTCTGTTAGCTGAATGCACAGATCAGAAAGAAGTTTCACCGAATGATTCTGTGTAGTTTATATTTGAAGACATTTCTTTTTCCACTATTACCCACTTAGCGCTCCGAATCTACACTTGCATATTCTACAAAAAGAGTGTTTCATAACTGCTCAATCAAAAATATGCTTTATCTCTGTTAACTGAATTTACAGATCAGAAATAAATTTCACAGAATGCATCTGTGTAATATTTATTTGAAGATATTCTTTTTCGCAATGTAGGCCTCTTAGCGCTTAGCATGTCCAATTGCAGTTTCTACAGAAAGAGTGTTTCAGAACGGCTCAATCAAAAGTAAGGTTCAACTCTGTTAGTTGAATGCACAGAACAGAAAGAAGTTTCACAGAATGCTACTGTGTAGTTTATATTTGAATATATTCCTTTTTCCACTATTACCCTCTTAGCGCTCCGAATGTCGACTTGCATTTTCTACAGAACGAGTGTTCAGAACTGCGCAATCAAAAGTATGGTTTAACTCTGTTAGCTTAATGAACATATCAGAAATAAGTTTTACACAATGCTTCTGTGTAGTTTTTATTTGAAGATATTATTTTTCCCAATATAGGCCTCTTAGCGCTCAGAATGTCCAATTGCAGTTTCTACAGAAAGAGTGTTTCAGAAAGGCTCAATCAAAAGTAAGGTACAACTCTGTTAGTTGAATGCACAGAACAGAAAGAAGTTTCATACAATGCTTCTGTGTAGTTTATATTTGAACATATTCTTTTTTCCACTATTACCCACTTAGCGCTACGAATGTCCAGTTGCATTTTCTACAGACAGATTGTTTCAAAACTGCTCAATCAAAAGTATGGTTTAACTCTGTTAGCTGAATGGTCAGATCAGAAAGAAGTTTCACAGAATGCTTCTGTGTAGTTTATATTTGAATATATTCCTTTTTCCACTACTACGCTCTTAGCTCTCCAAATGTCCAGTTGCATTTTCTACAGAAAGAGTGTTCAGATCTGCTCAATCAAAAGTATGGTTTAACTCTGTTAGCTGAATGCACAGATCAGAAAGAAGTTTCACCGAATGATTCTGTGTAGTTTATATTTGAAGACATTTCTTTTTCCACTATTACCCTCTTAGCGCTCCGAATCTCCACTTGCATTTTCTACAAAAAGAGTGTTTCATAACTGCTCAATCAAAAATATGTTTTATCTCTGTTAACTGAATTTACAGATCAGAAATATGTTTCACAGAATGCATCTGTGTAGTTTTTATTTGAAGATATTCTTTTTCCCAATGTAGGCCTCTTAGCGCTTAGCATGTCCAATTGCAGTTTCTACAGAAAGAGTGTTTCAGAACGGCTCAATGAAAAGTAAGGTTCAACTCTGTTAGTTGAATGCACAGAACAGAAAGAAGTTTCACAGAATGCTACTGTGTAGATTATATTTGAATATATTCCTTTTTCCACTATTACCCTCTTAGCGCTCCGAAAGTCCACTTGCATTTTCTACAGAAAGAGTGTTCAGAACTACGCAATCAAAAGTATGGTTTAACTCTGTTAGCTTAATGAACATATCAGAAATAAGTTTCACACAATGCTTCTGTGTAGTTTTTATTTGAAGATATTATTTTTCCCAATAGAGGCCTCTTAGCGCTGAGAATGTCCAATTGCAGTTTCTACAGAAAGAGTGTTTCAGAAAGGCTCAATCAAAAGTAAGGTTCAACTCTGTTAGTTGAATGCACAGAACAGAAAGAAGTTTCATACAATGCTTCTGTGTAGTTTATATTTGAACATATTCTTTTTTCCACTATTACCCACTTAGCGCTACGAATGTCCAGTTGCATTTTCTACAGACAGAGTGTTTCAAAACTGCTCAATCAAAAGTATGGTTTAACTCTGTTAGCTGAATGCTCAGATCAGAAAGAAGTTTCACAGAATGCTTCTGTGTAGTTTATATTTGAATATATTCCTTTTTCCACTACTACTCTCTTAGCGCTCCAAATGTCCAGTTGCATTTTCTACAGAAAGAGTGTTCAGATCTGCTCAATCAAAAGTATGGTTTAACTCTGTTAGCTGAATGCACAGATCAGAAAGAAGTTTCACAGAATGATTCTGTGTAGTTTATATTTGGAGACATTCCTTTTTCCACTATTACCCTCTTAGCGCTCCGAATCTCCACTTGCATTTTCTACAGAAAGAGTGTTTCAGAACGGCTCAATCAAAACTAAGGTTCAACTCTTTTAGTTGAACAAACAGAACAGAAAGAAGTTTCACACAATTCTTCTGTGTAGTTTTTATTTGTAGACATTCTTTTTCCCAATATAGGCCTCTTAGCGCTCAGAATGTCCAATTGCAGTTTCTACAGAAAGTGTGTTTCAGAACGGCTCAATCAAAAGTAAGGTTCAACTCTGTTAGTTGAATGCACAGAACAGAAAGAAGTTTCATACAATGCTTCTGTGTAGTTTATATTTGAACATATTCTTTTTTCCTCTATTACCCACTTAGCGCTACGAATGTCCAGTTGCATTTTCTACAGACAGAGTGTTTCAAAACTGCTCAATCAAAAGTATGGTTTAACTCAGTTAGCTGAATGCTCAGATCAGAAAGAAGTTTCACAGAATGCTTCTGTGTAGTTTATATTTGAATATATTCCTTTTTCCACTACTACGCTCTTAGCGCTCCAAATGTCCAGTTGCATTTTCTACAGAAAGAGTGTTCAGATCTGCTCAATCACAAGTATGGTTTAACTCTGTTAGCTGAATGCACAGATCAGAAAGAAGTTTCACCGAATGATTCTGTGTAGTTTATATTTGAAGACATTTCTTTTTCCACTATTACCCACTTAGCGCTCCGAATCTACACTTGCATATTCTACAAAAAGAGTGTTTCATAACTGCTCAATCAAAAATATGCTTTATCTCTGTTAACTGAATTTACAGATCAGAAATAAGTTTCACAGAATGCATCTGTGTAATATTTATTTGAAGATATTCTTTTTCGCAATGTAGGCCTCTTAGCGCTTAGCATGTCCAATTGCAGTTTCTACAGAAAGAGTGTTTCAGAACGGCTCAATCAAAAGTAAGGTTCAACTCTGTTAGTTGAATGCACAGAACAGAAAGAAGTTTCACAGAATGCTACTGTGTAGTTTATATTTGAATATATTCCTTTTTCCACTATTACCCTCTTAGCGCTCCGAATGTCGACTTGCATTTTCTACAGAACGAGTGTTCAGAACTGCGCAATCAAAAGTATGGTTTAACTCCGTTAGCTTAATGAACATATCAGAAATAAGTTTTACACAATGCTTCTGTGTAGTTTTTATTTGAAGATATTATTTTTCCCAATATAGGCCTCTTAGCGCTCAGAATGTCCAATTGCAGTTTCTACAGAAAGAGTGTTTCAGAAAGGCTCAATCAAAAGTAAGGTACAACTCTGTTAGTTGAATGCACAGAACAGAAAGTAGTTTCATACAATGCTTCTGTGTATTTTATATTTGAACATATTCTTTTTTCCACTATTACCCACTTAGCGCTACGAATGTCCAGTTGCATTTTCTACAGACAGATTGTTTCAAACCTGCTCAATCAAAAGTATGGTTTAACTCTGTTAGCTGAATGGTCAGATCAGAAAGAAGTTTCACAGAATGCTTCTGTGTAGTTTATATTTGAATATATTCCTTTTTCCACTACTACGCTCTTAGCTCTCCAAATGTCCAGTTGCATTTTCTACAGCAAGAGTGTTCAGATCTGCTCAATCAAAAGTATGGTTTAACTCTGTTAGCTGAATGCACAGATCAGAAAGAAGTTTCACCGAATGATTCTGTGTAGTTTATATTTGAAGACATTTCTTTTTCCACTATTACCCTCTTAGCGCTCCGAATCTCCACTTGCATTTTCTACAAAAAGAGTGTTTCATAACTGCTCAATCAAAAATATGTTTTATCTCTGTTAACTGAATTTACAGATCAGAAATATGTTTCACAGAATGCATCTGTGTAGTTTTTATTTGAAGATATTCTTTTTCCCAATGTAGGCCTCTTAGCGCTTAGCATGTCCAATTGCAGTTTCTACAGAAAGAGTGTTTCAGAACGGCTCAATCAAAAGTAAGGTTCAACTCTGTTAGTTGAATGCACAGAACAGAAAGAAGTTTCACAGAATGCTACTGTGTAGATTATATTTGAATATATTCCTTTTTCCACTATTACCCTCTTAGCGCTCCGAAAGTCCACTTGCATTTTCTACAGAAAGAGTGTTCAGAACTACGCAATCAAAAGTATGGTTTAACTCTGTTAGCTTAATGAACATATCAGAAATAAGTTTCACACAATGCTTCTGTGTAGTTTTTATTTGAAGATATTATTTTTCCCAATAGAGGCCTCTTAGCGCTGAGAATGTCCAATTGCAGTTTCTACAGAAAGAGTGTTTCAGAAAGGCTCAATCAAAAGTAAGGTTCAACTCTGTTAGTTGAATGCACAGAACAGAAAGAAGTTTCATACAATGCTTCTGTGTAGTTTATATTTGAACATATTCTTTTTTCCACTATTACCCACTTAGCGCTACGAATGTCCAGTTGCATTTTCTACAGACAGAGTGTTTCAAAACTGCTCAATCAAAAGTATGGTTTAACTCTGTTAGCTGAATGCTCAGATCAGAAAGAAGTTTCACAGAATGCTTCTGTGTAGTTTATATTTGAATATATTCCTTTTTCCACTACTACTCTCTTAGCGCTCCAAATGTCCAGTTGCATTTTCTACAGCAAGAGTGTTCAGATCTGCTCAATCAAAAGTATGGTTTAACTCTGTTAGCTGAATGCACAGATCAGAAAGAAGTTTCACAGAATGATTCTGTGTAGTTTATATTTGGAGACATTCCTTTTTCCACTATTACCCTCTTAGCGCTCCGAATCTCCACTTGCATTTTCTACAGAAAGAGTGTTTCAGAACGGCTCAATCAAAACTAAGGTTCAACTCTTTTAGTTGAACAAACAGAACAGAAAGAAGTTTCACACAATACTTCTGTGTAGTTTTTATTTGTAGACATTCTTTTTCCCAATATAGGCCTCTTAGCGCTCAGAATGTCCAATTGCAGTTTCTACAGAAAGAGTGTTTCAGAACGGCTCAATCAAAAGTAAGGTTCGACTCTGTTAGTTGAATGCACAGAACAGAAAGAAGTTTCATACAATACTTCTGTGTAGTTTATATTTGAACATATTCTTTTTTCCACTATAACCCACTTAGCGCTACGAATGTCCAGTTGCATTTTCTACAGACAGAGTGTTTCAAAACTGCTCAATCAAAAGTATGGTTTAACTCTGTTAGCTGAATGCTCAGATCAGAAAGAAGTTTCACAGAATGCTTCTGTGTAGTTTATATTTGAATATATTCCTTTTTCCACTACTACGTTCTTAGCGCTCCAAATGTCCAGTTGCATTTTCTACAGAAAGAGTGTTCAGATCTGCTCAATCAAAAGTATGGTTTAACTCTGTTAGGTGAATGCACAGATCAGAAAAAGTTTCACCGAATGATTCTGTGTAGTTTATATTTGAAGACATTCCTTTTTCCACTATTACCCTCTTAGCGCTCCGAATCTCCACTTGCATTTTCTACAAAAAGAGTGTTTCATAACTGCTCAATCAAAAATATGTTTTATCTCTGTTAACTGAATTTACAGATCAGAAATATGTTTCACAGAATGCATCTGTGTAGTTTTTATTTGAAGATATTCTTTTTCCCAATGTAGGCCTCTTATCGCTTAGCATGTCCAATTGCAATTTCTACAGAAAGAGTGTTTCAGAACGGCTCAATCAAAAGTAAGGTTCAACTCTGTTAGTTGAATGCACAGAACAGAAAGAAGTTTCACAGAATGCTACTGTGTAGATTATATTTGAATATATTCCTTTTTCCACTATTACCCTCTTAGCGCTCCGAATGTCCACTTGCATTTTCTACAGAAAGAGTGTTCAGAACTGCGCAATCAAAAGTATGCTTTAACTCTGTTAGCTTAATGAACATATCAGAAATAAGTTTCACACAATGCTTCTGTGTAGTTTTTATTTGAAGATATTTTTTTTCCCAATAGAGGCCTCTTAGCGCTCAGAATGTCCAATTGCAGTTTCTACAGAAAGAGTGTTTCAGAAAGGCTCAATCAAAAGTAAGGTTCAACTCTGTTAGTTGAATGCACAGAACAGAAAGAAGTTTCATACAATGCTTCTGTGTAGTTTATATTTGAACATATTCTTTTTTCCACTATTACCCACTTAGCGCTACGAATGTCCAGTTGCATTTTCTACAGACAGAGTGTTTCAAAACTGCTCAATCAAAAGTATGGTTTAACTCTGTTAGCTGAATGCTCAGATCAGAAAGAAGTTTCACAGAATGCTTCTGTGTAGTTTATATTTGAATATATTCCTTTTTCCACTACTACTCTCTTAGCGCTCCAAATGTCCAGTTGCATTTTCTACAGAAAGAGTGTTCAGATCTGCTCAATCAAAAGTATGGTTTAACTCTGTTAGCTGAATGCACAGATCAGAAAGAAGTTTCACAGAATGATTCTGTGTAGTTTATATTTGGAGACATTCCTTTTTCCACTATTACCCTCTTAGCGCTCCGAATCTCCACTTGCATTTTCTACAGAAAGAGTGTTTCAGAACGGCTCAATCAAAACTAAGGTTCAACTCTTTTAGTTGAACAAACAGAACAGAAAGAAGTTTCACACAATTCTTCTGTGTAGTTTTTATTTGTAGACATTCTTTTTCCCAATATAGGCCTCTTAGCGCTCAGAATGTCCAATTGCAGTTTCTACAGAAAGAGTGTTTCAGAACGGCTCAATCAAAAGTAAGGTTCAACTCTGTTAGTTGAATGCACAGAACAGAAAGAAGTTTCATACAATGCTTCTGTGTAGTTTATATTTGAACATATTCTTTTTTCCACTTTAACCCACTTAGCGCTACCAATGTCCAGTTGCATTTTCTACAGACAGAGTGTTTCAAAACTGCTCAATCAAAAGTATGGTTTAACTCTGTTAGCTGAATGCTCAGATCAGAAAGAAGTTTCACAGAATGCTTCTGTGTAGTTTATATTTGAATATATTCCTTTTTCCACTACTACGTTCTTAGCGCTCCAAATGTCCAGTTGCATTTTCTACAGAAAGAGTGTTCAGATCTGCTCAATCAAAAGTATGGTTTAACTCTGTTAGGTGAATGCACAGATCAGAAAGAAGTTTCACCGAATGATTCTGTGTAGTTTATATTTGAAGACATTCCTTTTTCCACTATTACCCTCTTAGCGCTCCGAATCTCCACTTGCATTTTCTACAAAAAGAGTGTTTCATAACTGCTCAATCAAAAATATGTTTTATCTCTGTTAACTGAATTTACAGATCAGAAATATGTTTCACAGAATGCATCTGTGTAGTTTTTATTTGAAGATATTCTTTTTCCCAATGTAGGCCTCTTAGCGCTTAGCATGTCCAATTGCAGTTTCTACAGAAAGAGTGTTTCAGAACGGCTCAATCAAAGGTAAGGTTCAACTCTGTTAGTTGAATGCACAGAACAGAAAGAAGTTTCACAGAATGCTACTGTGTAGATTATATTTGAATATATTCCTTTTTCCACTATTACCCTCTTAGCGCTCCGAATGTCCACTTGCATTTTCTACAGAAAGAGTGTTCAGAACTGCGCAATCAAAAGTATGGTTTAACTCTGTTAGCTTAATGAACATATCAGAAATAAGTTTCACACAATGCTTCTGTGTAGTTTTTATTTGAAGATATTATTTTTCCCAATAGAGGCCTCTTAGCGCTCAGAATGTCCAATTGCAGTTTCTACAGAAAGAGTGTTTCAGAAAGGCTCAATCAAAAGTAAGGTTCAACTCTGTTAGTTGAATGCACAGAAGAGAAAGAAGTTTCATACAATGCTTCTGTGTAGTTTATATTTGAACATATTCTTTTTCCACTGTTACCCACTTAGCGCTACGAATGTCCAGTTGCATTTTCTACAGACAGAGTGTTTCAAAACTGCTCAATCAAAAGTATGGTTTAACTCTGTTAGCTGAATGCTCAGAACAGAAAGAAGTTTCACAGAATGCTTCTGTGTAGTTTATATTTGAATATATTCCTTTTTCCACTACTACTCTCTTAGCGCTCCAAATGTCCAGTTGCATTTTCTACAGAAAGAGTGTTCAGATCTGCTCAATCAAAAGTATGTTTTAACTCTGTTAGCTGAATGCACAGATCAGAAAGAAGTTTCACAGAATGATTCTGTGTAGTTTATATTTGGAGACATTCCTTTTTCCACTATTACCCTCTTAGCGCTCCGAATCTCCACTTGCATTTTCTACAGAAAGAGTGTTTCAGAACGGCTCAATCAAAACTAAGGTTCAACTCTTTTAGTTGAACAAACAGAACAGAAAGAAGTTTCACACAATTCTTCTTTGTAGTTTTTATTTGTAGACATTCTTTTTCCCAATATAGGCCTCTTAGCGCTCAGAATGTCCAATTGCAGTTTCTACAGAAAGAGTGTTTCAGAACGGCTCAATCAAAAGTAAGGTTCAACTCTGTTAGTTGAATGCACAGAACAGAAAGAAGTTTCATACAATGCTTCTGTGTAGTTTATATTTGAACATATTCTTTTTTCCACTATTACCCACTTAGCGCTACGAATGTCCAGTTGCATTTTCTACAGACAGAGTGTTTCAAAACTGCTCAAACAAAAGTATGGTTTAACTCTGTTAGCTGAATGCTCAGATCAGAAAGAAGTTTCACAGAATGCTTCTGTGTAGTTTATATTTGAATATATTCCTTTTTCCACTACTACGCTCTTAGCGCTCCAAATGTCCAGTTGCATTTTCTACAGAAAGAGTGTTCAGATCTGCTCAATCAAAAGTATGGTTTAACTCTGTTAGCTGTATGCACAGATCAGAAAGAAGTTTCACCGAATGATTCTGTGTAGTTTATATTTGAAGACATTCCTTTTTCCACTATTACCCTCTTAGCGCTCCGAATCTCCACTTGCATTTTCTACAAAAAGAGTGTTTCATAACTGCTCAATCAAAAATATGCTTTATCTCTGTTAACTGAATTTACAGATCAGAAATAAGTTTCACAGAATGCATCTGTGTAGTTTTTATTGGAAGATATTCTTTTTCCCAATGTAGGCCTCTTAGCGCTTAGCATGTCCAATTGCAGTTTCTACAGAAAGAGTGTTTCAGAACGGCTCAATCAAAAGTAAGGTTCAACTCTGTTAGTTGAATGCACAGAACAGAAAGAAGTTTCACAGAATGCTACTGTGTAGTTTATATTTGAATATATTCCTTTTTCCACTATTACCCTCTTAGCGCTCCGAATGTCCACTTGCATTTTCTACAGAACGAGTGTTCCGAACTGCGCAATCAAAAGTATGGTTTAACTCTGTTAGCTTAATGAACATATCAGAAATAAGATTCACACAATGCTTCTGTGTAGTTTTTATTTGAAGATATTATTTTTCCCAATATAGGCCTCTTAGCTCTCAGAATGTCCAATTGCAGTTTCTACAGAAAGAGTGTTTCAGAAAGGCTCAATCAAAAGTAAGGTACAACTCTGTTAGTTGAATGCACATAACAGAAAGAAGTTTCATACAATGCTTCTGTGTAGTTTATATATGAACATATTCTTTTTTCCACTATTACCCACTTAGCGCTACGAATGTCCAGTTGCATTTTCTACAGACAGAGTGTTTCAAAACTGCTCAATCAAAAGTATGGTTTAACTCTGTTAGCTGAATTCTCAGATCAGAAAGAAGTTTCACAGAATGCTTTTGTGTAGTTTATATTTGAATATATTCCTTTTTCCACTACTACTCTCTTAGCGCTCCAAATGTCCAGTTGCATTTTCTACAGAAAGAGTGTTCAGATCTGCTCAATCAAAAGTATGGTTTAACTCTGTTAGCTGAATGCACAGATCAGAAAGAAGTTTCACAGAATGATTCTGTGTAGTTTATATTTGGAGACATTCCGTTTTCCACTATTACCCTCTTAGTGCTCCGAATCTCCACTTGCATTTTCTACAGAAAGAGTGTTTCAGAACGGCTCAATCAAAACTAAGTTTCAACTCTTTTAGTTGAACAAACAGAACAGAAAGAAGTTTCACACAATTCTTCTGTGTAGTTTTTATTTGTAGACATTCTTTTTGCCAATATAGGCCTCTTAGCGCTCAGAATGTCCAATTGCAGTTTCTACAGAAAGAGTGTTTCAGAAAGGCTCAATCAAAAGTAAGGTTCAACTCTGTTAGTTGAATGCACAGAACAGAAAGAAGTTTCATACAATGCTTCTGTGTAGTTTATATTTGAACATATTCTTTTTTCCACTATTACATACTTAGCGCTACGAATGTCCAGTTGCATTTTCTACAGACAGAGTGTTTCAAAACTGCTCAATCAATAGTATGGTTTAACTCTGTTAGCTGAATGCTCAGATCAGAAAGAAGTTTCACAGAATGCTCCTGTGTAGTTTATATTTGAATATATTCCTTTTTCCACTACTACTCTCTTAGTGCTCCAAATGTCCAGTTGCATTTTCTACAGAAAGAGTGTTCAGATCTGCTCAATCAAAAGTATGGTTTAACTCTGTTAGCTGAATGCACAGATCAGAAAGAAGTTTCACAGAATGATTCTGTGTAGTTTATATTTGGAGACATTCCTTTTTCCACTATTACCCTCTTAGCGCTCCGAATCTCCACTTGCATTTTCTACAGAAAGAGTGTTTCAGAACGGCTCAATCAAAACTAAGGTTCAACTCTTTTAGTTGAACACACAGAACAGAAAGAAGTTTCACACAATTCTTCTGTGTAGTTTTTATTTTTAGACATTCTTTTTCCCAATATAGGCCTCTTAGCGCTCAGAATGTCCAATTGCAGTTTCTACAGAAAGAGTGTTTCAGAACGGCTCAATCAAAAGTAAGGTTCAACTCTGTTAGTTGAATGCACAGAACAGAAAGAAGTTTCATACAATGCTTCTGTGTAGTTTATATTTGAACATATTCTTTTTTCCACTATTACCCACTTAGCGCTACGAATGTCCAGTTGCATTTTCTACAGACAGAGTGTTTCAAAACTGCTCAATCAAAAGTATGGTTTAACTCTGTTAGCTGAATGCTCAGATCAGAAAGAAGTTTCACAGAATGCTTCTGTGTAGTTTATATTTGAATATATTCCTTTTTCCACTACTACGCTCTTAGCGCTCCAAATGTCCAGTTGCATTTTCTACAGAAAGAGTGTTCAGATCTGCTCAATCAAAAGTATGGTTTAACTCTGTTAGCTGTATGCACAGATCAGAAAGAAGTTTCACCGAATGATTCTGTGTAGTTTATATTTGAAGACATTCCTTTTTCCACTATTACCCTCTTAGCGCTCCGAATCTCCACTTGCATTTTCTACAAAAAGAGTGTTTCATAACTGCTCAATCAAAAATATGCTTTATCTCTGTTAACTGAATTTACAGATCAGAAATAAGTTTCACAGAATGCATCTGTGTAGTTTTTATTGGAAGATATTCTTTTTCCCAATGTAGGCCTCTTAGCGCTTAGCATGTCCAATTGCAGTTTCTACAGAAAGAGTGTTCCAGAACGGCTCAATCAAAAGTAAGGTTCAACTCTGTTAGTTGAATGCACAGAACAGAAAGAAGTTTCACAGAATGCTACTGTGTAGTTTATATTTGAATATATTCCTTTTTCCACTATTACCCTCTTAGCGCTCCGAATGTCCACTTGCATTTTCTACAGAACGAGTGTTCCGAACTGCGCAATCAAAAGTATGGTTTAACTCTGTTAGCTTAATGAACATATCAGAAATAAGATTCACACAATGCTTCTGTGTAGTTTTTATTTGAAGATATTATTTTTCCCAATATAGGCCTCTTAGCTCTCAGAATGTCCAATTGCAGTTTCTACAGAAAGAGTGTTTCAGAAAGGCTCAATCAAAAGTAAGGTACAACTCTGTTAGTTGAATGCACATAACAGAAAGAAGTTTCATACAATGCTTCTGTGTAGTTTATATATGAACATATTCTTTTTTCCACTATTACCCACTTAGCGCTACGAATGTCCAGTTGCATTTTCTACAGACAGAGTGTTTCAAAACTGCTCAATCAAATGTATGGTTTAACTCTGTTAGCTGAATTCTCAGATCAGAAAGAAGTTTCACAGAATGCTTTTGTGTAGTTTATATTTGAATATATTCCTTTTTCCACTACTACTCTCTTAGCGCTCCACATGTCCAGTTGCATTTTCTACAGAAAGAGTGTTCAGATCTGCTCAATCAAAAGTATGGTTTAACTCTGTTAGCTGAATGCACAGATCAGAAAGAAGTTTCACAGAATGATTCTGTGTAGTTTATATTTGGAGACATTCCGTTTTCCACTATTACCCTCTTAGTGCTCCGAATCTCCACTTGCATTTTCTACAGAAAGAGTGTTTCAGAACGGCTCAATCAAAACTAAGTTTCAACTCTTTTAGTTGAACAAACAGAACAGAAAGAAGTTTCACACAATTCTTCTGTGTAGTTTTTATTTGTAGACATTCTTTTTGCCAATATAGGCCTCTTAGCGCTCAGAATGTCCAATTGCAGTTTCTACAGAAAGAGTGTTTCAGAAAGGCTCAATCAAAAGTAAGGTTCAACTCTGTTAGTTGAATGCACAGAACAGAAAGAAGTTTCATACAATGATTCTGTGTAGTTTATATTTGAACATATTCTTTTTTCCACTATTACATACTTAGCGCTACGAATGTCCAGTTGCATTTTCTACAGACAGAGTGTTTCAAAACTGCTCAATCAAAAGTATGGTTTAACTCTGTTAGCTGAATGCTCAGATCAGAAAGAAGTTTCACAGAATGCTCCTGTGTAGTTTATATTTGAATATATTCCTTTTTCCACTACTACTCTCTTAGTGCTCCAAATGTCCAGTTGCATTTTCTACAGAAAGAGTGTTCAGATCTGCTCAATCAAAAGTATGGTTTAACTCTGTTAGCTGAATGCACAGATCAGAAAGAAGTTTCACAGAATGATTCTGTGTAGTTTATATTTGGAGACATTCCTTTTTCCACTATTACCCTCTTAGCGCTCCGAATCTCCACTTGCATTTTCTACAGAAAGAGTGTTTCAGAACGGCTCAATCAAAACTAAGGTTCAACTCTTTTAGTTGAACACACAGAACAGAAAGAAGTTTCACACAATTCTTCTGTGTAGTTTTTATTTTTAGACATTCTTTTTCCCAATATAGGCCTCTTAGCGCTCAGAATGTCCAATTGCAGTTTCTACAGAAAGAGTGTTTCAGAACGGCTCAATCAAAAGTAAGGTTCAACTCTGTTAGTTGAATGCACAGAACAGAAAGAAGTTTCATACAATGCTTCTGTGTAGTTTATATTTGAACATATTCTTTTTTCCACTATTACCCACTTAGCGCTACGAATGTCCAGTTGCATTTTCTACAGACAGAGTGTTTCAAAACTGCTCAATCAAAAGTATGGTTTAACTCTGTTAGCTGAATGCTCAGATCAGAAAGAAGTTTCACAGAATGCTTCTGTGTAGTTTATATTTGAATATATTCCTTTTTCCACTACTACGCTCTTAGCGCTCAAAATGTCCAGTTGCATTTTCTACCGAAAGAGTGTTCAGGTCTGCTCAATCAAAAGTATGGTTTAACTCTGTTAGCTGAATGCACAGATCAGAAAGAAGTTTCACCGAATGATTCTGTGTAGTTTATATTAGAAGACATTCCTTTTTCCACTATTACCCTCTTAGCGCTCCGAATCTCCACTTGCATTTTCTACAAAAAGAGTGTTTCATAACTGCTCAATCAAAAATATGTTTTATCTCTGTTAACTGAATTTACAGATCAGAAATAAGTTTCAGAGAATGCATCTGTGTAGTTTTTATTTGAAGATATTCTTTTTCCCAATGTAGGCCTCTTAGCGCTTAGCATGTCCAATTGCAGTTTCTACAGAAAGAGTGTTTCAGAACGGCTCAATCAAAAGTAAGGTTCAAATCTGTTAGTTGAATGCACAGAACAGAAAGAAGTTTCACAGAATGCTACTGTGTAGTTTATATTTGAATATATTCCTTTTTCCACTATTACCCTCTTAGCGCTCCGAATGACCACTTGCATTTTCTACAGAAAGAGTGTTCAGAACTGCGCAATCAAAAGTATGGTTTAACTCTGTTAGCTTAATGAACATATCAGAAATAAGTTTCACACAATGCTTCTGTGTAGTTTTTATTTGAAGTTATTATTTTTCCCAATATAGGCCTCTTAGCGCTCAGAATGTCCAATTGCAGTTTCTACAGAAAGAGTGTTTCAGAAAGGCTCAATCAAAAGTAAGGTTCAACTCTGTTAGTTGAATGCACAGAACAGAAAGAAGTTTCATACAATGCTTCTGTGTAGTTTATATTTGAACATATTCTTTTTTCCACTATTACCCACTTAGCGCTACGAATGTCCAGTTGCATTTTCTACAGACAGAGTGTTTCAAAACTGCTCAATCAAAAGTATGGTTTAACTCTGTTAGCTGAATGCTCAGATCAGAAAGAAGTTTCACAGAATGCTTCTGTGTAGTTTATATTTGAATATATTCCTTTTTCCACTACTACTCTCTTAGCGCTCTAAATGTCCAGTTGCATTTTCTACAGAAAGAGTGTTCAGATCTGCTCAATCAAAAGTATGGTTTAACTCTGTTAGCTGAATGCACAGATCAGAAAGAAGTTTCACAGAATGATTCTGTGTAGTTTATATTTGGAGACATTCCTTTTTCCACTATTACCCTCTTAGCGCTCCGAATCTCCACTTGCATTTTATACTGAAAGAGTGTTTCAGAACGGCTCAATCAAAACTAAGGTTCAACTCTTTTAGTTGAACAAACAGAACAGAAAGAAGTTTCACACAATTCTTCTGTGTAGTTTTTATTTGTAGACATTCTTTTTCCCAATATAGGCCTCTTAGCGCTCAGAATGTCCAATTGCAGTTTCTACAGAAAGAGTGTTTCAGAACGGCTCAATCAAAAGTAAGGTTCAACTCTGTTAGTTGAATGCACAGAACAGAAAGAAGTTTCATACAATGCTTCTGTGTAGTTTATATTTGAACATATTCTTTTTTCCACTATAACCCACTTAGCGCTACGAATGTCCAGTTGCATTTTCTACAGACAGAGTGTTTCAAAACTGCTCAATCAAAAGTATGGTTTAACTCTGTTAGCTGAATGCTCAGATCAGAAAGAAGTTTCACAGAATGCTTCTGTGTAGTTTATATTTGAATATATTCCTTTTTCCACTACTACGCTCTTAGCGCTCCAAATGTCCAGTTGCATTTTCTACAGAAAGAGTGTTCAGATCTGCTCAATCAAAAGTATGGTTTAACTCTGTTAGCTGAATGCACAGATCAGAAAGAAGTTTCACCGAATGATTCTGTGTAGTTTATATTTGAAGACATTCCTTTTTCCACTATTACCCACTTAGCGCTCCGAATCTCCACTTGCATTTTCTACAAAAAGAGTGTTTCATAACTGCTCAATCAAAAATATGTTTTATCTCTGTTAACTCAATTTGCAGATCAGAAATAAGTTTCACAGAATGCATCTGTGTAGTTTTTATTTGAAGATATTCTTTTTCCCAATGTAGGCCTCTTAGCGCTTAGCATGTAAAATTGCAGTTTCTACAGAAAGAGTGTTTCAGAACGGCTCAATCAAAAGTAAGGTTCAACTCTGTTAGTTGAATGCACAGAACAGAAAGAATTTTCACAGAATGCTACTGTGTAGTTTATATTTGAATATATTCCTTTTTCCACTATTACCCTCTTAGCGCTCCGAATGTCCACTTGTATTTTCTACAGAACGAGTGTTCAGAACTGCGCAATCAAAAGTATGGTTTAACTCTGTTAGATTAATGAACATATCAGAAATAAGTTTCACACAATGCTTCTGTTTAGTATTTATTTGAAGATATTATTTTTCCCAATATAGGCCTCTTAGCGCTCAGAATGTCCAATTGCAGTTTCTACAGAAAGAGTGTTTCAGAAAGGCTCAATCAAAAGTAAGGTTCAACTCTGTTAGTTGAATGCAAAGAACAGAAAGAAGTTTCATACAATGCTTCTGTGTAGTTTATATTTGAACATATTCTTTTTTCCACTATTACCCACTTAGCGCTACGAATGTCCAGTTGCATTTTCTACAGACAGAGTGTTTCAAAACTGCTCAATCAAAATTATGGTTTAACTCTGTTAGCTGAATGCTCAGATCGGAAAGAAGTTTCACAGAATGCTTCTGTGTAGTTTATATTTGAATATATTCCTTTTTCCACTACTTCTCTCTTAGCGCTCCAAATGTCCAGTTGCATTTTCTACAGAAAGAGTGTTCAGATCTGCTCAATCAAAAGTATCGTTTAATTCTGGTAGCTGAATGCACAGATCAGAAAGAAGTTTCACAGAATGATTCTGTGTAGTTTATATTTGGAGACATTCCTTTTTCCACTATTACCCTCTTAGCGCTCCGAATCTCCACTTGCATTTTCTACAGAAAGAGTGTTTCAGAACGGCTCAATCAAAACTAAGGTTCAACTCTTTTAGTTGAACACACAGAACAGAAAGAAGTTTCACACAATTCTTCTGTGTAGTTTTTATTTTTAGACATTCTTTTTCCCAATATAGGCCTCTTAGCGCTCAGAATGTCCAATTGCAGTTTCTACAGAAAGAGTGTTTCAGAACGGCTCAATCAAAAGTAAGGTTCAACTCTGTTAGTTGAATGCACAGAACAGAAAGAAGTTTCATACAATGCTTCTGTGTAGTTTATATTTGAACATATTCTTTTTTCCACTATTACCCACTTAGCGCTACGAATGTCCAGTTGCATTTTCTACAGACAGAGTGTTTCAAAACTGCTCAATCAAAAGTATGGTTTAATTCTGTTAGCTGAATGCTCAGATCAGAAAGAAGTTTCACAGAATGCTTCTGTGTAGTTTATATTTGAATATATTCCTTTTTCCACTACTACTCTCTTAGCGCTCCAAATGTCCAGTTGCATTTTCTACAGAAAGAGTGTTCAGATCTGCTCAATCAAAAGTATGGTTTAACTCTGTTAGCTTAATGCACAGATCAGAAGGAAGTTTCACAGAATGATTCTGTGTAGTTTATATTTGGAGACATTCCTTTCTCCACTATTACCCACTTAGCGCTCCGAATCTACACTTGCATTTTCTACAAAAAGAGTGTTTCATAACTGCTCAATCAAAAATATGTTTTATCTCTGTTAACTGAATTTGCAGATCAGAAATAAGTTTCTCAGAATGCATCTGTGTAGTTTTTATTTGAAGATATTCTTTTTCCCAATGTAGGCCTCTTAGCGCTTAGCATGTCCAATTGCAGTTTCTACAGAAAGAGTGTTTCAGAACGGCTCAATCAAAAGTAAGGTTCAACTCTGTTAGTTGAATGCACAGAACAGAAAGAATTTTCACAGAATGCTACTGTGTGGTTTATATTTGAATATATTCCTTTTTCCACTATTACCCTCTTAGCGCTCCGAATGTCCACTTGCATTTTCTACAGAAAGAGTGTTCAGAACTGCGCAATCGAAAGTATGGTTTAACTCTGTTAGCTTAATGAACATATCAGAAATAAGTTTCACACAATGCTTCTGTGTAGTTTTTATTTGAAGATATTATTTTTCCCAATAGAGGCCTCTTAGCGCTCAGAATGTCCAATTGCAGTTTCTACAGAAAGAGTGTTTCAGAAAGGCTCAATCAAAAGTAAGGTTCAACTCTGTTAGTTGAATGCACAGAACAGAAAGAAGTTTCATACAATGCTTCTGTGTAGTTTATATTTGAACATATTCTTTTTTCCACTATTACCCACTTAGCGCTACGAAAGTCCAGTTGCATTTTCTACAGACAGAGTGTTTCAAAACTGCTCAATCAAAAGTATGGTTTAACTCTGTTTGCTGAATGCTCAGATCAGAAAGAAGTTTCACAGAATGCTTCTGTGTAGTTTATATTTGAATATATTCCTTTTTCCACTACTACTCTCTTAGCGCTCGAAATGTCCAGTTGCATTTTCTACAGAAAGAGTGTTCAGATCTGCTCAATCAAAAGTATGGTTTAACTCTGTTAGCTGAATGCACAGATCAGAAAGAAGTTTCACCGAATGATTCTGTTTAGTTTATATTTGGAGACATTCCTTTTTCCACTATTACCCACTTATCGCCCCGAATCTCCACTTGCATTTTCTACAGAAAGAGTGTTTCAGAATGGCTCAATCAAAACTAAGGTTCAACTCTTTTAGTTGAACAAACAGAACAGAAAGAAGTTTCACACAATTCTTCTGTGTAGTTTTTATTTGTAGACATTCTTTTTCCCAATATAGGCCTCTTAGCGCTCAGAATGTCCAATTGCAGTTTCTACAGAAAGAGTGTTTCAGAACGGCTCAATCAAAAGTAAGGTTCAACTCTGTTAGTTGAATGCACAGAACAGAAAGAAGTTTCATACAATGCTTCTGTGTAGTTTATATTTGAACATATTCTTTTTCCCACTATTACCCACTTAGCGCTACGAATGTCCAGTTGCATTTTCTACAGACAGAGTGTTTCAAAACTGCTCAATCAAAAGTATGGTTTAACTCTGTTAGCTGAATGCTCAGATCAGAAAGAAGTTTCACAGAATGCTTCTGTGTAGTTTATATTTGAATATATTCCTTTTTCCACTACTACTCTCTTAGCGCTCCAAATGTCCAGTTGCATTTTCTACAGAAAGAGTGTTCAGATCTGCTCAATCAAAAGTATGGTTTAACTCTGTTAGCTGAATGCACAGATCAGAAAGAAGTTTCACCGAATGATTCTGTGTAGTTTATATTTGGAGACATTCCTTTTTCCACTATTACCCTCTTAGCGCTCCGAATCTCCACTTGCATTTTCTACAGAAAGAGTGTTTCAGAACGGCTCAATCAAAACTAAGGTTCAACTCTTTTAGTTGAACAAACAGAACAGAAAGAAGTTTCACACAATTCTTCTGTGTAGTTTTTATTTGTAGACATTCTTTTTCCCAATATAGGCCTCTTAGCGCTCAGAATGTCCAATTGCAGTTTCTACAGAAATAGTGTTTCAGAACGGCTCAATCAAAACTAAGGTTCAACACTTTTAGTTGAACAAACAGAACAGAAAGATGTTTCACACAATTCTTCTGTGTAGTTTTTATTTGTAGACATTCTTTTTCCCAATATAGGCCTCTTAGCGCTAAGAATGTCCACTTGCATTTTCTACAGAAAGAGTGTTCAGAACTGCGCAATCAAAAGTATGGTTTAACTCTGTTAGCTTAATGAACATATCAGAAATAAGTTTCACACAATGCTTCTGTGTAGTTTTTATTTGAAGATATTATTTTTCCCAATAAAGGCCTCTTAGCGCTCAGAATGTCCAATTGCAGTTTCTACAGAAAGAGTGTTTCAGAAAGGCTCAATCAAAAGTAAGGTTCAACTCTGTTAGTTGAATGCACAGAACAGAAAGAAGTTTCATACAATGCTTCTGTGTAGTTTATATTTGAACATATTCTTTTTTCCACTATTACCCACTTAGCGCTACGAATGTCCAGTTGCATTTTCTACAGACAGAGTGTTTCAAAACTGCTCAATCAAAAGTATGGTTTAAATCTGTTAGCTGAATGCTCAGATCAGAAAGAAGTTTCACAGAATGCTTCTGTGTAGTTTATATTTGAATATATTCCTTTTTCCACTACTACGCTCTTAGCGCTCCAAATGTCCAGCTGCATTTCCTACAGAAAGAGTGTTCAGATCTGCTCCATCAAAAGTATGGTTTAACTCTGTTAGCTGAATGCACAGATCAGAAAGAAGTTTCACCAAATGATTCTGTGTAGTTTATATTTGAAGGCATTCCTTTTTCCACTATTACCCACTTAGCGCTCCGAATCTACACTTGCATTTTCTACAAAAAGAGTGTTTCATAACTGCTCAATCAAAAATATGTTTTATCTCTGTTAACTGAATTTACAGATCAGAAATAAGTTTCACAGAATGCATCTGTGTAGTTTTTATTTGAAGATATTCTTTTTCCCAATGTAGGCCTCTTAGCGCTTAGCATGTCCAATTGCAGTTTCGACAGAAGAGTGTTTCAGAACGGCTCAATCAAAAGTAAGGTTCAACTCTGTTAGTTGAATGCACAGAACAGAAAGAATTTTCACAGAATGCTACTGTGTAGTTTATATTTGAATATATTCCTTTTTCCACTATTACCCTCTTAGCGCTCCGAATGTCCACTTGCATTTTCTACAGAAAGAGTGTTCAGAACTGCGCAATCAAAAGTATGGTTTAACTCTGTTAGCTTAATGAACATATCAGAAATAAGTTGCACACAATGCTTCTGTGTAGTTTTTATTTGAAGATATTATTTTTCCCAATATAGGCCTCTTAGCGCTCAGAATGTCCAATTGCAGTTTCTACAGAAAGAGTGTTTCAGAAAGGCTCAATCAAAAGTAAGGTTCAACTCTGTTAGTTGAATGCACAGAACAGAAAGAAGTTTCATACAATGCTTCTGTGTAGTTTATATTTGAACATATTCTTTTTTCCACTATTACCCACTTAGCGCTACGAATGTCCAGTTGCATTTTCTACAGACAGAGTGTTTCAAAACTGCTCAATCAAAAGTATGGTTTAACTCTGTTAGCTGAATGCTCAGATCAGAAAGAAGTTTCACAGAATGCTTCTGTGTAGTTTATATTTGAATATATTCCTTTTTCCACTACTACGCTCTTAGCGCTCCAAATGTCCAGTTGCATTTTCTACAGAAAGAGTGTTCAGATCTGCTCAATCAAAAGTATGGTTTAACTCTGTTAGCTGAATGCACAGATCAGAAAGAAGTTTCACCGAATGATTCTGTGTAGTTTATATTTGGAGACATTCCTTTTTCCACTATTACCCTCTTAGCACTCCGAATCTCCACTTGCATTTTCTACAGAAAGAGTGTTTCAGAACGGCTCTATCAAAACAAAGGTTCAATTCTTTTAGTTGAACAAACAGAACAGAAAGAAGTTTCACACAATTCTTCTGTGTAGTTTTTATTTGTAGACATTCTTTTTCCCAATATAGGCCTCTTAGCGCTCAGAATGTCCAATTGCAGTTTCTACAGAAAGAGTGTTTCAGAACGGCTCAATCAAAAGTAAGGTTCAACTCTGTTAGTTGAATGCACAGAACAGAAAGAAGTTTCATACAATGCTTCTGTGTAGTTTATATTTGAAAATATTCTTTTTCCCACTATTACCCACTTAGCGCTACGAATGTCCAGTTGCATTTTCTACAGACAGAGTGTTTCAAAACTGCTCAATCAAAAGTATGGTTTAACTCTGTTAGCTGAATGCTCAGATCAGAAAGAAGTTTCACAGAATGCTTCTGTGTAGTTTATATTTGAATATATTCCTTTTTCCACTACTACTCTCTTAGCGCTCCAAATGTCCAGTTGCATTTTCTACAGAAAGAGTGTTCAGATCTGCTCAATCAAAAGTATGGTTTAACTCTGTTAGCTTAATGCACAGATCAGAAGGAAGTTTCACAGAATGATTCTGTGTAGTTTATATTTGGAGACATTCCTTTTTCCACTATTACCCACTTATTGCTCCGAATCTACACTTGCATTTTCTACAAAAAGAGTGTTTCATAACTGCTCAATCAAAAATATGTTTTATCTCTGTTAACTGAATTTGCAGATCAGAAATAAGTTTCTCAGAATGCATCTGTGTAGTTTTTATTTGAAGATATTCTTTTTCCCAATGTAGGCCTCTTAGCGCTTAGCATGTCCAATTGCAGTTTCTACAGAAAGAGTGTTTCAGAACGGCTCAATCAAAAGTAAGGTTCAACTCTGTTAGTTGAATGCACAGAACAGAAAGAATTTTCACAGAATGCTACTGTGTGGTTTATATTTGAATATATTCCTTTTTCCACTATTACCCTCTTAGCGCTCCGAATGTCCACTTGCATTTTCTACAGAAAGAGTGTTCAGAACTGCGCAATCGAAAGTATGGTTTAACTCTGTTAGCTTAATGAACATATCAGAAATAAGTTTCACACAATGCTTCTGTGTAGTTTTTATTTGAAGATATTATTTTTCCCAATATAGGCCTCTTAGCGCTCAGAATGTCCAATTGCAGTTTCTACAGAAAGAGTGTTTCAGAAAGGCTCAATCAAAAGTAAGGTTCAACTCTGTTAGTTGAATGCACAGAACAGAAAGAAGTTTCATACAATGCTTCTGTGTAGTTTATATTTGAACATATTCTTTTTTCCACTATTACCCACTTAGCGCTACGAAAGTCCAGTTGCATTTTCTACAGACAGAGTGTTTCAAAACTGCTCAATCAAAAGTATGGTTTAACTCTGTTTGCTGAATGCTCAGATCAGAAAGAAGTTTCACAGAATGCTTCTGTGTAGTTTATATTTGAATATATTCCTTTTTCCACTACTACTCTCTTAGCGCTCGAAATGTCCAGTTGCATTTTCTACAGAAAGAGTGTTCAGATCTGCTCAATCAAAAGTATGGTTTAACTCTGTTAGCTGAATGCACAGATCAGAAAGAAGTTTCACCGAATGATTCTGTTTAGTTTATATTTGGAGACATTCCTTTTTCCACTATTACCCACTTATCGCCCCGAATCTCCACTTGCATTTTCTACAGAAAGAGTGTTTCAGAATGGCTCAATCAAAACTAAGGTTCAACTCTTTTAGTTGAACAAACAGAACAGAAAGAAGTTTCACACAATTCTTCTGTGTAGTTTTTATTTGTAGACATTCTTTTTCCCAATATAGGCCTCTTAGCGCTCAGAATGTCCAATTGCAGTTTCTACAGAAAGAGTGTTTCAGAACGGCTCAATCAAAAGTAAGGTTCAACTCTGTTAGTTGAATGCACAGAACAGAAAGAAGTTTCATACAATGCTTCTGTGTAGTTTATATTTGAACATATTCTTTTTCCCACTATTACCCACTTAGCGCTACGAATGTCCAGTTGCATTTTCTACAGACAGAGTGTTTCAAAACTGCTCAATCAAAAGTATGGTTTAACTCTGTTAGCTGAATGCTCAGATCAGAAAGAAGTTTCACAGAATGCTTCTGTGTAGTTTATATTTGAATATATTCCTTTTTCCACTACTACTCTCTTAGCGCTCCAAATGTCCAGTTGCATTTTCTACAGAAAGAGTGTTCAGATCTGCTCAATCAAAAGTATGGTTTAACTCTGTTAGCTGAATGCACAGATCAGAAAGAAGTTTCACCGAATGATTCTGTGTAGTTTATATTTGGAGACATTCCTTTTTCCACTATTACCCTCTTAGCGCTCCGAATCTCCACTTGCATTTTCTACAGAAAGAGTGTTTCAGAACGGCTCAATCAAAACTAAGGTTCAACTCTTTTAGTTGAACAAACAGAACAGAAAGAAGTTTCACACAATTCTTCTGTGTAGTTTTTATTTGTAGACATTCTTTTTCCCAATATAGGCCTCTTAGCGCTCAGAATGTCCAATTGCAGTTTCTACAGAAATAGTGTTTCAGAACGGCTCAATCAAAACTAAGGTTCAACACTTTTAGTTGAACAAACAGAACAGAAAGATGTTTCACACAATTCTTCTGTGTAGTTTTTATTTGTAGACATTCTTTTTCCCAATATAGGCCTCTTAGCGCTAAGAATGTCCACTTGCATTTTCTACAGAAAGAGTGTTCAGAACTGCGCAATCAAAAGTATGGTTTAACTCTGTTAGCTTAATGAACATATCAGAAATAAGTTTCACACAATGCTTCTGTGTAGTTTTTATTTGAAGATATTGTTTTTCCCAATATAGGCCTCTTAGCGCTCAGAATGTCCAATTGCAGTTTCTACAGAAAGAGTGTTTCAGAAAGGCTCAATCAAAAGTAAGGTTCAACTCTGTTAGTTGAATGCACAGAACAGAAAGAAGTTTCATACAATGCTTCTGTGTAGTTTATATTTGAACATATTCTTTTTTCCACTATTACCCACTTAGCGCTACGAATGTCCAGTTGCATTTTCTACAGACAGAGTGTTTCAAAACTGCTCAATCAAAAGTATGGTTTAACTCTGTTAGCTGAATGCTCAGATCAGAAAGAAGTTTCACAGAATGCTTCTGTGTAGTTTATATTTGAATATATTCCTTTTTCCACTACTACGCTCTTAGCGCTCCAAATGTCCAGCTGCATTTCCTACAGAAAGAGTGTTCAGATCTGCTCCATCAAAAGTATGGTTTAACTCTGTTAGCTGAATGCACAGATCAGAAAGAAGTTTCACCAAATGATTCTGTGTAGTTTATATTTGAAGGCATTCCTTTTTCCACTATTACCCACTTAGCGCTCCGAATCTACACTTGCATTTTCTACAAAAAGAGTGTTTCATAACTGCTCAATCAAAAATATGTTTTATCTCTGTTAACTGAATTTACAGATCAGAAATAAGTTTCACAGAATGCATCTGTGTAGTTTTTATTTGAAGATATTCTTTTTCCCAATGTAGGCCTCTTAGCGCTTAGCATGTCCAATTGCAGTTTCGACAGAAGAGTGTTTCAGAACGGCTCAATCAAAAGTAAGGTTCAACTCTGTTAGTTGAATGCACAGAACAGAAAGAATTTTCACAGAATGCTACTGTGTAGTTTATATTTGAATATATTCCTTTTTCCACTATTACCCTCTTAGCGCTCCGAATGTCCACTTGCATTTTCTACAGAAAGAGTGTTCAGAACTGCGCAATCAAAAGTATGGTTTAACTCTGTTAGCTTAATGAACATATCAGAAATAAGTTGCACACAATGCTTCTGTGTAGTTTTTATTTGAAGATATTATTTTTCCCAATATAGGCCTCTTAGCGCTCAGAATGTCCAATTGCAGTTTCTACAGAAAGAGTGTTTCAGAAAGGCTCAATCAAAAGTAAGGTTCAACTCTGTTAGTTGAATGCACAGAACAGAAAGAAGTTTCATACAATGCTTCTGTGTAGTTTATATTTGAACATATTCTTTTTTCCACTATTACCCACTTAGCGCTACGAATGTCCAGTTGCATTTTCTACAGACAGAGTGTTTCAAAACTGCTCAATCAAAAGTATGGTTTAACTCTGTTAGCTGAATGCTCAGATCAGAAAGAAGTTTCACAGAATGCTTCTGTGTAGTTTATATTTGAATATATTCCTTTTTCCACTACTACGCTCTTAGCGCTCCAAATGTCCAGTTGCATTTTCTACAGAAAGAGTGTTCAGATCTGCTCAATCAAAAGTATGTTTTAACTCTGTTAGCTGAATGCACAGATCAGAAAGAAGTTTCACCGAATGATTCTGTGTAGTTTATATTTGAAGACATTCCTTTTTCCACTATTACCCTCTTAGCGCTCCGAATCTCCACTTGCATTTTCTACAAAAAGTGTGTTTCATAACTGCTCAATCAAAAATATGTTTTATCTCTGTTAACTGAATTTACAGATCAGAAATAAGTTTCACAGAATGCATCTGTGTAGTTTTTATTTGAAGATATTCTTTTTCCCAATGTAGGCCTCTTAGCGCTTAGCATGTCCAATTGCAGTTTCTACAGAAAGAGTGTTTCAGAACGGCTCAAACAAAAGTAAGGTTCAACTCTGTTAGTTGAATGCACAGAACAGAAAGAAGTTTCACAGAATGCTACTGTGTAGTTTATATTTGAATATATTCCTTTTTCCACTATTACCCTCTTAGCGCTCCGAATGTCCACTTGCATTTTCTACAGAAAGAGTGTTCAGAACTGCGCAATCAAAAGTATGGTTTAACTCTGTTAGCTTAATGAACATATCAGAAATAAGTTTCACACAATGCTTCTGTGTAGTTTTTATTTGAAGATATTATTTTTCCCAATATAGGCTTCTTAGCGCTCAGAATGTCCAATTGCAGTTTCTACAGAAAGAGTGTTTCAGAAAGGCTCAATCAAAAGTAAGGTTCAACTCTGTTAGTTGAATGCACAGAACAGAAAGAAGTTTCATACAATGCTTCTGTGTAGTTTATATTTGAACATATTCTTTTTTCCACTATTACCCACTTAGCGCTACGAATGTCCAGTTGCATTTTCTACAGACAGAGTGTTTCAAAACTGCTCAATCAAAAGTATGGTTTAACTCTGTTAGCTGAATGCTCAGATCAGAAAGAAGTTTCACAGAATGCTCCTGTGTAGTTTATATTTGAATATATTCCTTTTTCCACTACTACTCTCTTAGCGCTCCAAATGTCCAGTTGCATTTTCTACAGAAAGAGTGTTCAGATCTGCTCAATCAAAAGTATGGTTTAACTCTGTTAGCTGAATGCACAGATCAGAAAGAAGTTTCACCGAATGATTCTGTGTAGTTTATATTTGGAGACATTCCTTTTTCCACTATTACCCACTTATCGCTCCGAATCTCCACTTGCATGTTCTACAGAAAGAGTGTTTCAGAACGGCTCAATCAAAACTAAGGTTCAACTCCTTTAGTTGAACAAACAGAACAGAAAGAAGTTTCACACAATTCTTCTGTGTAGTTTTTATTTGTAGACATTCTTTTTCCCAATATAGGCCTCTTAGCGCTCAGAATGTCCAATTGCAGTTTCTACAGAAAGAGAGTTTCAGAACGGCTCAATCAAAAATAAGGTTCAACTCTGTTAGTTGAATGCACAGAACAGAAAGAAGTTTCATACAATGCTTCTGTGTAGTTTATATTTGAACATATTCTTTTTCCCACTATTACCCACTTAGCGCTACGAATGTCCAGTTGCATTTTCTATAGACAGAGTGTTTCAAAACTGCTCAATCAAAAGTATGGTTTAACTCTGTTAGCTGAATGCTCAGATCAGAAAGAAGTTTCACAGAATGCTCCTGTGTAGTTTATATTTGAATATATTCCTTTTTCCACTACTACTCTCTTAGCGCTCCAAATGTCCAGTTGCATTTTCTACAGAAAGAGTGTTCAGATCTGCTCAATCAAAAGTATGGTTTAACACTGTTAGCTGAATGCACAGATCAGAAAGAAGTTTCACCGAATGATTCTGTGTAGTTTATATTTGGAGACATTCCTTTTTCCACTATTACCCTCTTAGCGCTCCGAATCTCCACTTGCATTTTCTACAGAAAGAGTGTTTAAGAACGGCTCAATCAAAACTAAGGTTCAACTCTTTTAGTTGAACAAACAGAACAGAAAGAAGTTTCACACAATTCTTCTGTGTAGTTTTTATTTGTAGACATTCTTTTTCCCAATATAGGCCTCTTAGCGCTCAGAATGTCCAATTGCAGTTTCTACAGAAAGAGTGTTTCAGAACGGCTCAATCAAAACTAAGGTTCAACACTTTTAGTTGAACAAACAGAACAGAAAGAAGTTTCACACATTTCTTCTGTGTAGTTTTTATTTGTAGACATTCTTTTTCCCAATATAGGCCTCTTAGCGCTCAGAATGTCCACTTGCATTTTCTACAGAAAGAGTGTTCAGAACTGCGCAATCAAAAGTATGGTTTAACTCTGTTAGCTTAATGAACATATCAGAAATAAGTTTCACACAATGCTTCTGTGTAGTTTTTATTTGAAGATATTATTTTTCCCAATATAGGCCTCTTAGCGCTCAGAATGTCCAATTGCAGTTTCTACAGAAAGAGTGTTTCAGAAAGGCTCAATCAAAAGTAAGGTTCAACTCTGTTAGTTCAATGCACAGAACAGAAAGAAGTTTCATACAATGCTTCTGTGTAGTTTATATATGAACATATTCTTTTTTCCACTATTACCCACTTAGCGCTACGAATGTCCAGTTGCATTTTCTACAGAGAGAGTGTTTCAAAACTGCTCAATCAAAAGTATGGTTTAACTCTGTTAGCTGAATGCTCAGATCAGAAAGAAGTTTCACAGAATGCTTCTGTGTAGTTTATATTTGAATATATTCCTTTTTCCACTACTACTCTTTTAGCGCTCCAAATGTCCAGTTGCATTTTCTACAGAAAGAGTGTTCAGATCTGCTCAATCAAAAGTATGGTTTAACTCTGTTAGCTGAATGCACAGATCAGAAAGAAGTTTCACCGAATGATTCTGTGTAGTTTATATTTGGAGACATTCCTTTTTCCACTATTACCCTCTTAGCGCTCCGAATCTCCACTTGCATTTTCTACTGAAAGAGTGTTTCAGAACGGCTCAATCAAAACTAAGGTTCAACTCTTTTAGTTGAACAAACAGAACAGAAAGAAGTTTCACACAATTCTTCTGTGTAGTTTTTATTTGTAGACATTCTTTTTCCCAATAAAGGCCTCTTAGCGCTCAGAATGTCCAATTGCAGTTTCTACAGAAAGAGTGTTTCAGAACGGCTCAATCAAAAGTAAGGTTCAACTCTGTTAGTTGAATGCACAGAACAGAAAGAAGTTTCATACAATGCTTCTGTGTAGTTTATATTTGAACATATTCTTTTTTCCACTATATCCCACTTAGCGCTACGAATGTCCAGTTGCATTTCCTACAGACAGAGTGTTTCAAAACTGCTCAATCAAAAGCATGGTTTAACTCTGTTAGCTGAATGCTCAGATCAGAAAGAAGTTTCACAGAATGCTTCTGTGTAGTTTATATTTGAATATATTCCTTTTTCCACTACTACGCTCTTAGCGCTCCAAATGTCCAGTTGCATTTTCTACAGAAAGAGTGTTCAGATCTGCTCAATCAAAAGTATGGTTTAACTCTGTTAGCTGAATGCACAGATCAGAAAGAAGTTTCACCGAATGATTCTGTGTAGTTTATATTTGAAGACATTCCTTTTTCCACTATTACCCACTTAGCGCTCCGAATCTCCACTTGCATTTTCTACAAAAAGAGTGTTTCATAACTGCTCAATCAAAGATATGTTTTATCTCTGTTAACTCAATTTACAGATCAGAAATAAGTTTCACAGAATGCATCTGTGTAGTTTTTATTTGAAGATATTCTTTTTCCCAATGTAGGCCTCTTAGCGCTTAGCATGTAAAATTGCAGTTTCTACAGAAAGAGTGTTTCAGAACGGCTCAATCAAAAGTAAGGTTCAACTCTGTTAGTTGAATGCACAGAACAGAAAGAATTTTCACAGAATGCTACTGTGTAGTTTATATTTGAATATATTCCTTTTTCCACTATTACCCTCTTAGCGCTCCGAATGTCCACTTGTATTTTCTACAGAAAGAGTGTTCAGAACTGCGCAATCAAAAGTATGGTTTAACTCTGTTAGCTTAATGAACATATCAGAAATAAGTTTCACACAATGCTTCTGTGTAGTTTTTATTTGAAGATATTATTTTTCCCAATATAGGCCTCTTAGCGCTCAGAATGTCCAATTGCAGTTTCTACAGAAAGAGTGTTTCAGAAAGGCTCAATCAAAAGTAAGGTTCAACTCTGTTAGTTGAATGCACAGAACAGAAAGAAGTTTCATACAATGCTTCTGTGTATTTTATATTTGAACATATTCTTTTTTCCACTATTACCCACTTAGCGCTACGAATGTCCAGTTGCATTTTCTACAGACAGAGTGTTTCAAAACTGCTCAATCAAAAGTATGGTTTAACTCTGTTAGCTGAATGCTCAGATCGGAAAGAAGTTTCACAGAATGCTTCTGTGTAGTTTATATTTGAATATATTCCTTTTTCCACTACTACTCTCTTAGCGCTCCAAATGTCCAGTTGCATTTTCTACAGAAAGAGTGTTCAGATCTGCTCAATCAAAAGTATGGTTTAACTCTGTTAGCTGAATGCACAGATCAGAAAGAAGTTTCACAGAATGATTCTGTGTAGTTTATATTTGGAGACATTCCTTTTTCCACTATTACCCTCTTAGCGCTCCGAATCTCCACTTGCATTTTCTACAGAAAGAGTGTTTCAGAACGGCTCAATCAAAACTAAGGTTCAACTCTTTTAGTTGAACAAACAGAACAGAAAGAAGTTTCACACAATTCTTCTGTGTAGTTTTTATTTGTAGACATTCTTTTTCCCAATATAGGCCTCTTAGCGCTCAGAATGTCCAATTGCAGTTTCTACAGAAAGAGTGTTTCAGAACGGCTCAATCAAAACTAAGGTTCAACACTTTTAGTTGAACAAACAGAACAGAAAGAAGTTTCACACAATTCTTCTGTGTAGTTTTTATTTGTAGACATTCTTTTTCCCAATACAGGCCTCTTAGCGCTCAGAATGTCCACTTGCATTTTCTACAGAAAGAGTGTTCAGAACTGCGCAATCAAAAGTATGGTTTAACTCTGTTAGCTTAATGAACATATCAGAAATAAGTTTCACACAATGCTTCTGTGTAGTTTTTATTTGAAGATATTATTTTTCCCAATATAGGCCTCTTAGCGCTCAGAATGTCCAATTGCAGTTTCTACAGAAAGAGTGTTTCAGAAAGGCTCAATCAAAAGTAAGGTTCAACTCTGTTAGTTGAATGCACAGAACAGAAAGAAGTTTCATACAATGCTTCTGTGTATTTTATATTTGAACATATTCTTTTTTCCACTATTACCCACTTAGCGCTACGAATGTCCAGTTGCATTTTCTACAGACAGAGTGTTTCAAAACTGCTCAATCAAAAGTATGGTTTAACTCTGTTAGCTGAATGCTCAGATCGGAAAGAAGTTTCACAGAATGCTTCTGTGTAGTTTATATTTGAATATATTCCTTTTTCCACTACTACTCTCTTAGCGCTCCAAATGTCCAGTTGCATTTTCTACAGAAAGAGTGTTCAGATCTGCTCAATCAAAAGTATGGTTTAACTCTGTTAGCTGAATGCACAGATCAGAAAGAAGTTTCACAGAATGATTCTGTGTAGTTTATATTTGGAGACATTCCTTTTTCCACTATTACCCTCTTAGCGCTCCGAATCTCCACTTGCATTTTCTACAGAAAGAGTGTTTCAGAACGGCTCAATCAAAACTAAGGTTCAACTCTTTTAGTTGAACAAACAGAACAGAAAGAAGTTTCACACAATTCTTCTGTGTAGTTTTTATTTGTAGACATTCTTTTTCCCAATATAGGCCTCTTAGCGCTCAGAATGTCCAATTGCAGTTTCTACAGAAAGAGTGTTTCAGAACGGCTCAATCAAAAGTAAGGTTCAACTCTGTTAGTTGAATGCACAGAACAGAAAGAAGTTTCATACAATGCTTCTGTGTAGTTTATATTTGAACATATTCTTTTATCCACTATAACCCACTTAGCGCTACGAATGTCCAGTTGCATTTTCTACAGACAGAGTGTTTCAAAACTGCTCAATCAAAAGTATGGTTTAACTCTGTTAGCTGAATGCTCAGATCAGAAAGAAGTTTCACAGAATGCTTCTGTGTAGTTTATATTTGAATATATTCCTTTTTCCACTACTACGCTCTTAGCGCTCCAAATGTCCAGTTGCATTTTCTACAGAAAGAGTGTTCAGATCTGCTCAATCAAAAGTATGGTTTAACTCTGTTAGCTGAATGCACAGATCAGAAAGAAGTTTCACCGAATGATTCTGTGTAGTTTATATTTGAAGACATTCCTTTTTCCACTATTACCCACTTAGCGCTCCGAATCTCCACTTGCATTTTCTACAAAAAGAGTGTTTCATAACTGCTCAATCAAAAATATGTTTTATCTCTGTTAACTCAATTTACAGATCAGAAATAAGTTTCACAGAATGCATCTGTGTAGTTTTTATTTGAAGATATTCTTTTTCCCAATGTAGGCCTCTTAGCGCTTAGCATGTAAAATTGCAGTTTCTACAGAAAGAGTGTTTCAGAACGGCTCAATCAAAAGTAAGGTTCAACTCTGTTAGTTGAATGCACAGAACAGAAAGAATTTTCACAGAATGCTACTGTGTAGTTTATATTTGCATATATTCCTTTTTCCACTATTACCCTCTTAGCGCTCCGAATGTCCACTTGTATTTTCTACAGAACGAGTGTTCAGAACTGCGCAATCAAAAGTATGGTTTAACTCTGTTAGATTAATGAACATATCAGAAATAAGTTTCACACAATGCTTCTGTGTAGTTTTTATTTGAAGATATTATTTTTCCCAATATAGGCCTCTTAGCGCTCAGAATGTCCAATTGCAGTTTCTACAGAAACAGTGTTTCAGAAAGGCTCAATCAAAAGTAAGGTTCAACTCTGTTAGTTGAATGCAAAGAACAGAAAGAAGTTCCATACAATGCTTCTGTGTAGTTTATATTTGAACATATTCTTTTTTCCACTATTACCCACTTAGCGCTACGAATGTCCAGTTGCATTTTCTACAGACAGAGGGTTTCAAAACTGCTCAATCAAAATTATGGTTTAACTCTGTTAGCTGAATGCTCAGATCGGAAAGAAGTTTCACAGAATGCTTCTGTGTAGTTTATATTTGAATATATTCCTTTTTCCACTACTACTCTCTTAGCGCTCCAAATGTCCAGTTGCATTTTCTACAGAAAGAGTGTTCAGATCTGCTCAATCAAAAGTATCGTTTAATTCTGGTAGCTGAATGCACAGATCAGAAAGAAGTTTCACAGAATGATTCTGTGTAGTTTATATTTGGAGACATTCCTTTTTCCACTATTACCCTCTTAGCGCTCCGAATCTCCACTTGCATTTTCTACAGAAAGAGTGTTTCAGAACGGCTCAATCAAAACTAAGGTTCAACCTTTTAGTTGAACAAACAGAACAGAAAGAAGTTTCACACAATTCTTCAGTGTAGATTTTATTTGTAGACATTCTTTTTCCCAATATAGGCCTCTTAGCGCTCAGAATGTCCAATTGCAGTTTCTACAGAAAGAGTGTTTCAGAACGGTTCAATCAAAAGTAAGGTTCAACTCTGTTAGTTGAATGCACAGAACAGAAAGACGTTTCATACAATGCTTCTGTGTAGTTTATATTTGAACATATTCTTTTTTCCACTATTACCCACTTAGCGCTACGAATGTCCAGTTGCATTTTCTACAGACAGAGTGTTTCAAAACTGCTCAATCAAAAGTATGGTTTAACTCTGTTAGCTGAATGCTCAGATCAGAAAGAAGTTTCACAGAATGCTTCTGTGTAGTTTATATTTGAATATATTCCTTTTTCCACTACTACGCTCTTAGCGCTCCAAATGTCCAGTTGCATTTTCTACAGAAAGAGTGTTCAGATCTGCTCAATCAAAAGTATGGTTTAACTCTGTTAGCTGAATGCACAGATCAGAAAGAAGTTTCACCGAATGATTCTGTGTAGTTTATATTTGAAGACATTCCTTTTTCCACTATTACCCTCTTAGCGCTCCGAATCTCCACTTGCATTTTCTACAAAAAGAGTGTTTCATAACTGCTCAATCAAAAATATGTTTTATCTCTGTTAACTGAATTTACAGATCAGAAATAAGTTTCACAGAATGCATCTGTGTAGTTTTTATTTGAAGATATTCTTTTTCCCAATGTAGGCCTCTTAGCGCTTAGCATGTCCATTTTCAGTTTCTACAGAAAGTGTGTTTCAGAACGGCTCAATTAAAAGTAAGGTTCAACTCTGTTAGTTGAATGCACAGAACAGAAAGAAGTTTCACAGAATGCTACTGTGTAGTTTATATTTGAATATATTCCTTTTTCCACTATTACCCTCTTAGCGCTCCGAATGTCCACTTGCATTTTCTACAGAAAGAGTGTTCAGAACTGCGCAATCAAAAGTATGGTTTAACTCTGTTAGCTTAATGAACATATCAGAAATAAGTTTCATACAATGCTTCTGTGTAGTTTTTATTTGAAGATATTATTTTTCCCAATATAGGCCTCTTAGCGCTCAGAATGTCCAATTGCAGTTTCTACAGAAAGAGTGTTTCAGAAAGGCTCAATCAAAAGTAAGGTTCAACTCTGTTAGTTGAATGCACAGAACAGAAAGAAGTTTCATACAATGCTTCTGTGTAGTTTATATTTGAATATAATCTTTTTTCCACTATTACCCACTTAGCGCTACGAATGTCCAGTGGCATTTTCTACAGACAGAGTGTTTCAAAACTGCTCAATCAAAAGTATGGTTTAACTCTGTTAGCTGAATGCTCAGATCAGAAAGAAGTTTCACAGAATGCTTCTGTGTAGTTTATATTTGAATATATTCCTTTTTCCACTACTACTCTCTTTGCGCTCCAAATGTCCAGTTGCATTTTCTACAGAAAGAGTGTTCAGATCTGCTCAATCAAAAGTATGGTTTAACTCTGTTAGCTGAATGCACAGATCAGAAAGAAGTTTCACAGAATGATTCTGTGTAGTTTATATTTGGAGACATTCCTTTTTCCACTATTACCCTCTTAGCGCTCCGAATCTCCACTTGCATTTTCTACAGAAAGAGTGTTTCAGAACGGCTCAATCAAAACTAAGGTTCAACTCTTTTAGTTGAACAATCAGAACAGAAAGAAGTTTCACACAATTCTTCTGTGTAGTTTTTATTTGTAGACATTCTTTTTCCCAATATAGGCCTCTTAGCGCTCAGAATGTCCAATTGCAGTTTCTACAGAAAGAGTGTTTCAGAAAGGCTCAATCAAAAGTAAGGTTCAACTCTGTTAGTTGAATGCACAGAACAGAAAGAAGTTTCATACAATGCTTCTGTGTAGTTTATATTTGAATATAATCTTTTTTCCACTATTACCCACTTAGCGCTACGAATGTCCAGTGGCATTTTCTACAGAAAGAGTGTTTCAGAACGGCTCAATCAAAAGTAAGGTTCAACTCTGTTAGTTGAATGCACAGAACAGAAAGAAGTTTCATACAATGCTTCTGTGTAGTTTATATTTGAAAATATTCTTTTTCCCACTATTACCCACTTAGCGCTACGAATGTCCAGTTGCATTTTCTACAGACAGAGTGTTTCAAAACTGCTCAATCAAAAGTATGGTTTAACTCTGTTAGCTGAATGCTGAGATCAGAAAGAAGTTTCACAGAATGCTTCTGTGTAGTTTATATTTGAATATATTCCTTTTTCCACTACTACTCTCTTAGCGCTCCAAATGTCCAGTTGCATTTTCTACAGAAAGAGGGTTCAGATCTGCTCAATCAAAAGTATGGTTTAACTCTGTTAGCTTAATGCACAGATCAGAAAGAAGTTTCACAGAATGATTCTGTGTAGTTTATATTTGGAGACATTCCTTTTTCCACTATTACCCACTTAGCGCTCCGAATCTACACTTGCATTTTCTACAAAAAGAGTGTTTCATAACTGCTCAATCAAAAATATGTTTTATCTCTGTTAACTGAATTTGCAGATCAGAAATAAGTTTCTCAGAATGCATCTGTGTCGTTTTCATTTGAAGATATTCTTTTTCCCAATGTAGGCCTCTTAGCGCTTAGCATGTCCAATTGCAGTTTCTACAGAAAGAGTGTTTCAGAACGGCTCAATCAAAAGTAAGGTTCAACTCTGTTAGTTGAATGCACAGAACAGAAAGAATTTTCACAGAATGCTACTGTGTGGTTTATATTTGAATATATTCCTTTTTCCACTATTACACTCTTAGCGGTCCGAATGTCCACTTGCATTTTCTACAGAAAGAGTGTTCAGAACTGCGCAATCAAAAGTATGGTTTAACTCTGTTAGCTTAATGAACATATCAGAAATAAGTTTCACACAATGCTTCTGTGTAGTTTTTATTTGAAGATATTATTTTTCCCAATATAGGCCTCATAGCGCTCAGAATGTCCAATTGCAGTTTCTACAGAAAGAGTGTTTCAGAAAGGCTCAATCAAAAGTAAGGTTCAACTCTGTTAGTTGAATGCACAGAACAGAAAGAAGTTTCATACAATGCTTCTGTGTAGTTTATATTTGAACATATTCTTTTTTCCACTATTACCCACTTAGCGCTACGAAAGTCCAGTTGCGTTTTCTACAGACAGAGTGTTTCAAAACTGCTCAATAAAAACTATGGTTTAACTCTGTTAGCTGAATGCTCAGATCAGAAAGAATTTTCACAGAATGCTTCTGTGTAGTTTATATTTGAATATATTCCTTTTTCCACTACTACTCTCTTAGCGCTCCAAATGTCCAGTTGCATTTTCTACAGAAAGAGTGTTCAGATCTGCTCAATCAAAAGTATGGTTTAACTCTGTTAGCTGAATGCACAGATCAGAAAGAAGTTTCACCGAATAATTCTGTGTAGTTTATATTTGGAGACATTCCTTTTTCCACTATTACCCACTTAGCGCTCCGAATCTCCACTTGCATTTTCTACAGAAAGAGTGTTTCAGAACGGCTCAATCAAAACTAAGGTTCAAGTCTTTTAGTTGAACAAACAGAACAGAAAGAAGTTTCACACAATTCTTCTGTGTAGTTTTTATTTGTAGATATTCTTTTTCCCAATATAAGCCTCTTAGCGCTCAGAATGTCCAATTGCAGTTTCTACAGAAAGAGTGTTTCAGAACGGCTCAATCAAAAGTAAGGTTCAACTCTGTTAGTTGAATGTACAGAACAGAAAGAAGTTTCATACAATGCTTCTGTGTAGTTTATATTTGAACATATTCTTTTTCCCACTATTACCCACTTAGTGCTACGAATGTCCAGTTGCATTTTCTACAGACAGAGTGTTTCAAAACTGCTCAATCAAAAGTATGGTTTAACTCTGTTAGCTGAATGCTCAGATCAGAAAGAAGTTTCACAGAATGCTTCTGTGTAGTTTATATTTGAATATATTCCTTTTTCCACTACTACGCTCTTAGCGCTCCAAATGTCCAGCTGCATTTCCTACAGAAAGAGTGTTCAGATCTGCTCCATCAAAAGTAGGGTTTAACTCTGTTAGCTGAATGCACAGATCAGAAAGGAGTTTCACCAAATGATTCTGTGTAGTTTATATTTGAAGACATTCCTTTTTCCACTATTACCCACTTAGCGCTCCGAATCTACACTTGCATTTTCTACAAAAAGAGTGTTTCATAACTGCTCAATCAAAAATATGTTTTATCTCTGTTAACTGAATTTACAGATCAGAAATAAGTTTCACAGAATGCATCTGTGTAGTTTTTATTTGAAGATATTCTTTTTCCCAATGTAGGCCTCTTAGCGCTTAGCATGTCCAATTGCAGTTTCTACAGAAAGAGTGTTTCAGAACGGATCAATCAAAAGTAAGGTTCAACTCTGTTAGTTGAATGCACAGAACAGAAAGAATTTTCACAGAATGCTACTGTGTAGTTTATATTTGAATATATTCCTTTTTCCACTATTACCCTCTTAGCGCTCCGAATGTCCACTTGCATTTTCTACAGAAAGAGTGTTCAGAACTGCGCAATCAAAAGTATGGTTTAACTCTGTTAGCTTAATGAACATATCAGAAATAAGTTTCACACAATGCTTCTGTGTAGTTTTTATTTGAAGATATTATTTTTCCCAATATAGGCCTCTTAGCGCTCAGAATGTCCAATTGCAGTTTCTACAGAAAGAGTGTTTCAGAAAGGCTCAATCAAAAGTAAGGTTCAAGTCTGTTAGTTGAATGCACAGAACAGAAAGAAGTTTCATACAATGCTTCTGTGTAGTTTATATTTGAACATATTCTTTTTTCCACTATTACCCACTTAGCGCTACGAATGTCCAGTTGCATTTTCTACAGACAGAGTGTTTCAAAACTGCTCAATCAAAAGTATGGTTTAACTCTGTTAGCTGAATGTTCAGATCAGAAAGAAGTTTCACAGAATGCTTCTGTGTAGTTTATATTTGAATATATTCCTTTTTCCACTACTACTCTCTTAGCGCTCCAAATGTCCAGTTGCATTTTCTACAGAAAGAGTGTTCAGATCTGCTCAATCAAAAGTATGGTTTAACTCTGTTAGCTGAATGCACAGATCAGAAAGAAGTTTCACAGAATGATTCTGTGTAGTTTATATTTGGAGACATTCCTTTTTCCACTATTACCCTCTTAGCGCTCCGAATCTCCACTTGCATTTTCTACAGAAAGAGTGTTTCAGAACGGCTCAATCAAAACTAAGGTTCAACTCTTTTAGTTGAACAAACAGAACAGAAAGAATTTTCACAAAATTCTTCTGTGTAGTTTTTATTTGTAGACATTCTTTTTCCCAATATAGGCCTCTTAGCGCTCAGAATGTCCAATTGCAGTTTCTACAGAAAGAGTGTTTCAGAACGGCTCAATCAAAAGTAAGGTTCAACTCTGTTAGTTGAATGCACAGAACAGAAAGAAGTTTCATACAATGCTTCTGTGTAGTTTATATTTGAACATATTCTTATTCCCACTATTACCCACTTAGCGCTACGAATGTCCAGTTGCATTTTCTACAGACAGAGTGTTTCAAAACTGCTCAATCAAAAGTATGGTTTAACTCTCTTAGCTGAATGCTCAGATCAGAAATAAGTTTCACAGAATGTTTCTGTGTAGTTTATATTTGAATATATTCCTTTTTCCACTACTACGCTCTTAATGCTCCAAATGTCCAGCTGCATTTCCTACAGAAAGAGTGTTCAGATCTGCTCAATCAAAAGTATGGTTTAACTCTGTTAGCTGAATGCACAGATCAGAAAGGAGTTTCACCAAATGATTCTGTGTAGTTTATATTTGAAGACATTCCTTTTTCCACTATTACCCACTTAGCGCTCCGAATCTACACTTGCATTTTCTACAAAGGAGTGTTTCATAACTGCTCAATCAAAAATATGTTTTATCTCTGTTAACTGAATTTACAGATCAGAAATAAGTTTCACAGAATGCATCTGTGTAGTTTTTATTTGAAGATATTCTTTTTCCCAATGTAGGCCTCTTAGCGCTTAGCATGTCCAATTGCAGTTTCTACAGAAAGAGTGTTTCAGAACGGCTCAATCAAAAGTAAGGTTCAACTCTGTTAGTTGAATGCACAGAACAGAAAGAATTTTCACAGAATGCTACTGTGTAGTTTATATTTGAATATATTCCTTTTTCCACTATTACCATCTTAGCGCTCCGAATGTCCACTTGCATTTTCTACAGAAAGAGTGTTCAGAACTGCGCAATCAAAAGTATGGTTTAACTCAGTTAGCTTAATGAAGATATCAGAAATAAGTTTCACACAATGCTTCTGTGTAGTTTTTATTTGAAGATATTATTTTTCCCAATATAGGCCTCTTAGCGCTCAGAATGTCCAATTGCAGTTTCTACAGAAAGAGTGTTTCAGAAAGGCTCAATCAAAAGTAAGGTTCAACTCTGTTAGTTGAATGCACAGAACAGAAAGAAGTTTCATACAATGCTTCTGTGTAGTTTATATTTGAACATATTCTTTTTTCCACTATTACCCACTTAGCGCTACGAATGTCCAGTTGCATTTTCTACAGACAGAGTGTTTCAAAACTGCTCAATCAAAAGTATGGTTTAACTCTGTTAGCTGAATGCTCAGATCAGAAAGAAGTTTCACAGAATGCTTCTGTGTAGTTTATATTTGAATATATTCCTTTTTCCACTACTACTCTCTTAGCGCTCCAAATGTCCAGTTGCATTTTCTACAGAAAGAGTGTTCAGATCTGCTCAATCAAAAGTATGGTTTAACTCTGTTAGCTGAATGCACAGATCAGAAAGAAGTTTCACAGAATGATTCTGTGTAGTTTATATTTGGAGACATTCCTTTTTCCACTATTACCCTCTTAGCGCTCCGAATCTCCACTTGCATTTTCTACAGAAAGAGTGTTTCAGAACGGCTCAATCAAAACTAAAGTTCAACTCTTTTAGTTGAACAAACAGAACAGAAAGAAGTTTCACAAAATTCTTCTGTGTAGTTTTTATTTGTAGACATTCTTTTTCCCAATATAGGCCTCTTAGCGCTCAGAATGTCCAATTGCAGTTTCTACAGAAAGAGTGTTTCAGAACGGCTCAATCAAAAGTAAGGTTCAACTCTGTTAGTTGAATGCACAGAACAGAAAGAAGTTTCATTCAATGCTTCTGTGTAGTTTATATTTGAACATATTCTTTTTTCCACTATTACCCACTTAGCGCTACGAATGTCCAGTTGCATTTTCTACAGACAGAGAGTTTCAGAACTGCTCAATCAAAAGTATGGTTTAACTCTGTTAGCTGAATGCTCAGATCAGAAAGAAGTTTCACAGAATGCTTCTGTGTAGTTTATATTTGAATATATTCCTTTTTCCACTACTACGCTCTTAGCGCTCCAAATGTCCAGCTGCATTTCCTACAGAAAGAGTGTTCAGATCTGCTCCATCAAAAGTATGGTTTAACTCTGTTAGCTGAATGCACAGATCAGAAAGAAGTTTCACCAAATGATTCTGTGTAGTTTATATTTGAAGACATTCCTTTTTCCACTATTACCCACTTAGCGCTCCGAATCTACACTTGCATTTTCTACAAAAAGTGTGTTTCATAACTGCTCAATCAAAAATATGTTTTATCTCTGTTAACTGAATTTAAAGATCAGAAATAAGTTTCACAGAATGCATCTGTGTAGTTTTTATTTGAAGATATTCTTTTTCCCAATGTAGGCCTCTTAGCGCTTAGCATGTCCAATTGCAGTTACTCCAGAAAGAGTGTTTCAGAACGGCTCAATCAAAAGTAAGGTTCAACTCTGTTAGTTGAATGCACAGAACAGAAAGAATTTTCACAGAATGCTACTGTGTAGTTTATATTTGAATATATTCCTTTTTCCACTATTACCCTCTTAGCGCTCCGAATGTCCACTTGCATTTTCTACAGAAAGAGTGTTCAGAACTGCACAAACAAAAGTATGGTTTAACTCTGTTAGCTTAATGAACATATCAGAAATAAGTTTCACACAATGCTTTTTTGTAGTTTTTATTTGAAGATATTATTTTTCCAAATATAGGCCTCTTAGCGCTCAGAATGTCCAATTGCAGTTTCTACAGAAAGAGTGTTTCAGAAAGGCTCAATCAAAAGTAAGGTTCAACTCTGTTAGTTGAATGCACAGAACAGAAAGAAGTTTCATACAATGCTTCTGTGTAGTTTATATTTGAACATATTCTTTTTTCCACTATTACCCACTTAGCGCTACGAATGTCCAGTTGCATTTTCTACAGACCGAGTGTTTCAAAACTGCTCAATCAAAAGTATGGTTTAACTCTGTTAGCTAAATGCTCAGATCAGAAAGAAGTTTCACAGAATGCTTCTGTGTAGTTTATATTTGTATATATTCCTTTTTCCACTACTACTCTCTTAGCGCTCCAAATGTCCAGTTGCATTTTCTACAGAAAGAGTGTTCAGATCTGCTCAATCAAAAGTATGGTTTAACTCTGTTAGCTGAATGCACAGATCAGAAAGAAGTTTCACAGAATGATTCTGTGTAGTTTATATTTGGAGACATTCCTTTTTCCACTATTACCCTCTTAGCGCTCCGAATCTCCACTTGCATTTTCTACAGAAAGAGTGTTTCAGAACGGCTCAATCAAAACTAAGGTTCAACTCTTTTAGTTGAACAAAGAGAACGGAAAGAAGTTTCACACAATTCTTCTGTGTAGTTTTTATTTGTAGACATTCTTTTTCCCAATATAGGCCTCTTAGCGCTCAGAATGTCCAATTGCAGTTTCTACAGAAAGAGTGTTTCAGAACGGCTCAATCAAAAGTAAGGTTCAACTCTGTTAGTTGAATGCACAGAACAGAAAGAAGTTTCATACAATGCTTCTGTGTAGTTTCTATTTGAACATATTCTTTTTTCCACTATTACCCACTTAGCGCTACGAATGTCCAGTTGCATTTTCTACAGACAGTGTGTTTCAAAACTGCTCAATCAAAAGTATGGTTTAACTCTGTTAGCTGAATGCTCAGATCAGAAAGAAGTTTCACAGAATGCTTCTGTGTAGTTTATATTTGAATATATTCCTTTTTCCACTACTACGCTCTTAGCGCTCCAAATGTCCACTTGCATTTTCTACAGAAAGAGTGCTCAGATCTGCTCAATCAAAAGTATGGTTTAACTCTGTTAGCTGAATGCACAGATCAGAAAGAAGTTTCACAGAATGATTCTGTGTAGTTTATATTTGGAGACATTCCTTTTTCCACTATTACCCTCTTAGCGCTCCGAATCTCCACTTGCATTTTCTACAAAAAGAGTGTTTCATAACTGCTCAATCAAAAATATGTTTTATCTCTGTTAACTGAATATACAGATCAGAAATAAGTTTCACAGAATGCATCTGTGTAGTTTTTATTTGAAGATATTCTTTTTCCCAATGTAGGCCTCTTAGCGCTTAGCATGTCCAATTGCAGTTTCTCCAGAAAGAGTGTTTCAGAACGGCTCAATCAAAAGTAAGGTTCAACTCTGTTAGTTGTATGCACAGAACAGAAAGAATTTTCACAGAATGCTACTGTGTAGTTTATATTTGAATATATTCCTTTTTCCACTATTACCCTCTTAGCGCTCCGAATGTCCACTTGCATTTTCTACAGAAAGAGTGTTCAGAACTGCGCAATCAAAAGTATGGTTTAACTCTGTTAGCTTAATGAACATATCAGAAATAAGTTTCACACAATGCTTCTGTGTTGTTTTAATTTGAAGATATTATTTTTCCCAATAGAGGCCTCTTAGCGCTCAGAATGTCCAATTGCAGTTTCTACAGAAAGAGTGTTTCAGAAAGGCTCAATCAAAAGTAAGGTTCAACTCTGTTAGTTGAATGCACAGAACAGAAAGAAGTTTCATACAATGCTTCTGTGTAGTTTATATTTGAACATATTCTTTTTTCCACTATTACCCACTTAGCGCTACGAATGTCCAGTTGCATTTTCTACAGACAGAGTGTTTCAAAACTGCTCAATCAAAAGTATGGTTTAACTCTGTTAGCTGAATGCTCAGATCAGAAAGAAGTTTCACAGAATGCTTCTGTGTAGTTTATATTTGAATATATTCCTTTTTCCACTACTACTCTCTTAGCGCTCCAAATGTCCAGTTGCATTTTCTACAGAAAGAGTGTTCAGATCTGCTCAATCAAAAGTATGGTTTAACTCTGTTAGCTGAATGCACAGATCAGAAAGAAGTTTCACAGAATGATTCTGTGTAGTTTATATTTGGAGACATTCCTTTTTCCACTATTACCCTCTTAGCGCTCCGAATCTCCACTTGCATTTTCTACAGAAAGAGTGTTTCAGAACGGCTCAATCAAAACTAAAGTTCAACTCTTTTAGTTGAACAAACAGAACAGAAAGAATTTTCACAAAATTCTTCTGTGTAGTTTTTATTTGTAGACATTCTTTTTCCCAATATAGGCCTCTTAGCGCTCAGAATGTCCAATTGCAGTTTCTACAGAAAGAGTGTTTCAGAACGGCTCAATCAAAAGTAAGGTTCAACTCTGTTAGTTGAATGCACAGAACAGAAAGAAGTTTCATTCAATGCTTCTGTGTAGTTTATATTTGAACATATTCTTTTTTCCACTATTACCCACTTAGCGCTACGAATGTCCAGTTGCATTTTCTACAGACAGAGAGTTTCAGAACTGCTCAATCAAAAGTATGGTTTAACTCTGTTAGCTGAATGCTCAGATCAGAAAGAAGTTTCACAGAATGCTTCTGTGTAGTTTATATTTGAATATATTCCTTTTTCCACTACTACGCTCTTAGCGCTGCAAATGTCCAGCTGCATTTCCTACAGAAAGAGTGTTCAGATCTGCTCCATCAAAAGTATGGTTTAACTCTGTTAGCTGAATGCACAGATCAGAAAGAAGTTTCACCAAATGATTCTGTGTAGTTTATATTTGAAGACATTCCTTTTTCCACTATTACCCACTTAGCGCTCCGAATCTACACTTGCATTTTCTACAAAAAGTGTGTTTCATAACTGCTCAATCAAAAATATGTTTTACCTCTGTTAACTGAATTTACAGATCAGAAATAAGTTTCACAGAATGCATCTGTGTAGTTTTTATTTGAAGATATTCTTTTTCCCAATGTAGGCCTCTTAGCGCTTAGCATGTCCAATTGCAGTTTCTCCAGAAAGAGTGTTTCAGAACGGCTCAATCAAAAGTAAGGTTCAACTCTGTTAGTTGAATGCACAGAACAGAAAGAATTTTCACAGAATGCTACTGTGTAGTTTATATTTGAATATATTCCTTTTTCCACTATTACCCTCTTAGCGCTGCGAATGTCCACTTGCATTTTCTACAGAAAGAGTGTTCAGAACTGCACAAACAAAAGTATGGTTTAACTCTGTTAGCTTAATGAACATATCAGAAATAAGTTTCACACAATGCTTTTTTGTAGTTTTTATTTGAAGATATTATTTTTCCAAATATAGGCCTCTTAGCGCTCAGAATGTCCAATTGCAGTTTCTACAGAAAGAGTGTTTCAGAAAGGCTCAATCAAAAGTAAGGTTCAACTCTGTTAGTTGAATGCACAGAACAGAAAGAAGTTTCATACAATGCTTCTGTGTAGTTTATATTTGAACATATTCTTTTTTCCACTATTACCCACTTAGCGCTACGAATGTCCAGTTGCATTTTCTACAGACCGAGTGTTTCAAAACTGCTCAATCAAAAGTATGGTTTAACTCTGTTAGCTAAATGCTCAGATTAGAAAGAAGTTTCACAGAATGCTTCTGTGTAGTTTATATTTGTATATATTCCTTTTTCCACTACTACTCTCTTAGCGCTCCAAATGTCCAGTTGCATTTTCTACAGAAAGAGTGTTCAGATCTGCTCAATCAAAAGTATGGTTTAACTCTGTTAGCTGAATGCACAGATCAGAAAGAAGTTTCACAGAATGATTCTGTGTAGTTTATATTTGGAGACATTCCTTTTTCCACTATTACCCTCTTAGCGCTCCGAATCTCCACTTGCATTTTCTACAGAAAGAGTGTTTCAGAACGGCTCAATCAAAACTAAGGTTCAACTCTTTTAGTTGAACAAAGAGAACGGAAAGAAGTTTCACACAATTCTTCTGTGTAGTTTTTATTTGTAGACATTCTTTTTCCCAATATAGGCCTCTTAGCGCTCAGAATGTCCAATTGCAGTTTCTACAGAAAGAGTGTTTCAGAACGGCTCAATCAAAAGTAAGGTTCAACTCTGTTAGTTGAATGCACAGAACAGAAAGAAGTTTCATACAATGCTTCTGTGTAGTTTCTATTTGAACATATTCTTTTTTCCACTATTACCCACTTAGCGCTACGAATGTCCAGTTGCATTTTCTACAGACAGTGTGTTTCAAAACTGCTCAATCAAAAGTATGGTTTAACTCTGTTAGCTGAATGCTCAGATCAGAAAGAAGTTTCACAGAATGCTTCTGTGTAGTTTATATTTGAATATATTCCTTTTTCCACTACTACGCTCTTAGCGCTCCAAATGTCCACTTGCATTTTCTACAGAAAGAGTGCTCAGATCTGCTCAATCAAAAGTATGGTTTAACTCTGTTAGCTGAATGCACAGATCAGAAAGAAGTTTCACAGAATGATTCTGTGTAGTTTATATTTGGAGACATTCCTTTTTCCACTATTACCCTCTTAGCGCTCCGAATCTCCACTTGCATTTTCTACAAAAAGAGTGTTTCATAACTGCTCAATCAAAAATATGTTTTATCTCTGTTAACTGAATTTACAGATCAGAAATAAGTTTCACAGAATGCATCTGTGTAGTTTTTATTTGAAGATATTCTTTTTCCCAATGTAGGCCTCTTAGCGCTTAGCATGTCCAATTGCAGTTTCTCCAGAAAGAGTGTTTCAGAACGGCTCAATCAAAAGTAAGGTTCAACTCTGTTAGTTGTATGCACAGAACAGAAAGAATTTTCACAGAATGCTACTGTGTAGTTTATATTTGAATATATTCCTTTTTCCACTATTACCCTCTTAGCGCTCCGAATGTCCACTTGCATTTTCTACAGAAAGAGTGTTCAGAACTGCGCAATCAAAAGTATGGTTTAACTCTGTTAGCTTAATGAACATATCAGAAATAAGTTTCACACAATGCTTCTGTGTAGTTTTAATTTGAAGATATTATTTTTCCCAATAGAGGCCTCTTAGCGCTCAGAATGTCCAATTGCAGTTTCTACAGAAAGAGTGTTTCAGAAAGGCTCAATCAAAAGTAAGGTTCAACTCTGTTAGTTGAATGCACAGAACAGAAAGAAGTTTCATACAATGCTTCTGTGTAGTTTATATTTGAACATATTCTTTTTTCCACTATTACCCACTGAGCGCTACGAATGTCCAGTTGCATTTTCTACAGACAGAGTGTTTCAAAACTGCTCAATCAAAAGTATGGTTTAACTCTGTTAGCTGAATGCTCAGATCAGAAAGAAGTTTCACAGAATGCTTCTGTGTAGTTTATATTTGAATATATTCCTTTTTCCACTACTACTCTCTTAGCGCTCCAAATGTCCAGTTGCATTTTCTACAGAAAGAGTGTTCAGATCTGCTCAATCAAAATTATGGTTTAACTCTGTTAGCTGAATGCACAGATCAGAAAGAAGTTTCACAGAATGATTCTGTGTAGTTTATATTTGGAGACATTCCTTTTTCCACTATTACCCTCTTAGCACTCCGAATCTCCACTTGCATTTTCTACAGAAAGAGTGTTTCAGAACGGCTCAATCAAAACTAAGGTTCAACTCTTTTAGTTGAACAAAGAGAACGGAAAGAAGTTTCACACAATTCTTCTGTGTAGTTTTTATTTGTAGACATTCTTTTTCCCAATATAGGCCTCTTAGCGCTCAGAATGTCCAATTGCAGTTTCTACAGAAAGAGTGTTTCAGAACGGCTCAATCAAAAGTAAGGTTCAACTCTGTTAGTTGAATGCACAGAACAGAAAGAAGTTTCATACAATGCTTCTGTGTAGTTTATATTTGAACATATTCTTTTTTCCACTATTACCCACTTAGCGCTATGAAAGTCCAGTTGCATTTTCTACAGACAGAGTGTTTCAAAACTGCTCAATCAAAAGTATGGTTTAACTCTGTTAGCTGAATGCTCAGATCAGAAAGAAGTTTCACAGAATGCTTCTGTGTAGTTTATATTTGAATATATTCCTTTTTCCACTACTACGCTCTTAGCGCTCCAAATGTCCAGTTGCATTTTCTACAGAAAGAGTGTTCAGATCTGCTCAATCAAAAGTATGGTTTAACTCTGTTAGCTGAATGCACAGATCAGAAAGAAGTTTCACCGAATGATTCTGTGTAGTTTATATTTGAAGACATTCCTTTTTCCACTAGTACCCTCTTAGCGCTCCGAATCTCCACTTGCATTTTCTACAAAAAGAGTGTTTCATAACTGCTCAATCAAAAATATGTTTTATCTCTGTTAACTGAATTTACAGATCAGAAATAAGTTTCACAGAATGCATCTGTGTAGTTTTTATTTGAAGATATTCTTTTTCCCAATGTAGGCCTCTTAGCGCTTAGCATGTCCAATTGCAGTTTCTCCCGAAAGAGTGTTTCAGAACGGCTCAATCAAAAGTAAGGTTCAACTCTGTTAGTTGTATGCACAGAACAGAAAGTATTTTCACAGAATGCTACTGTGTAGTTTATATTTGAATATATTCCATTTTCCACTATTACCCTCTTAGCGCTCCGAATGTCCACTTGCATTTTCTACAGAAAGAGTGTTCAGAACTGCGCAATCAAAAGTATGGTTTAACTCTGTTAGCTTAATGAACATATCAGACATAAGTTTCACACAATGCTTCTGTGTAGTATTTATTTGAAGATATTATTTTTCCCAAAATAAGCCTCTTAGCGCTGAGAATGTCCAATTGCAGTTTCTACAGAAAGAGTGTTTCAGAACGGCTCAATCAAAAGTAAGGTTCAACTCTGTTAGTTGAATGCACAGAACAGAAAGAATTTTCACAGAATGCTACTGTGTAGTTTATATTTGGATATATTCCTTTTTCAACTATTACCGTCTTAGCGCTCGGAATGTCCACTTGCATTTTCTACAGAAAGAGTGTTCAGAACTGCGCAATCAAAAGTATGGTTTAACTCTGTTAGCTTAATGAACATATCAGTAATAAGTTTCACACAATGCTTCTGTGTAGTTTTTATTTGAAGATATTATTTTTCCCAATATAGGCCTCTTAGCGCTCAGAATGTCCAATTGCATTTTCTACAGAAAGAGTGTTTCAGAAAGGCTCAATCAAAAGTAAGGTTCAACTCTGTTAGTTGAATGCACAGAACAGAAAGTAGTTTCATACAATGCTTCTGCGTAGTTTATATTTGAACATATTCTTTTTTCCACTATTACCCACTTAGCGCTACGAATGTCCAGTTGCATTTTCTACAGACAGAGTGTTTCAAAACTGCTCAATCAAAAGTATGGTTTAACTCTGTTAGCTGAATGCTCAGATCAGAAAGAAGTTTCACCGAATGATTCTGTGTAGTTTATATTTGAAGACATTCCTTTTTCCACTATTACCCTCATAGCGCTCCGAATCTCCACTTGCATTTTCTACAAAAAGAGTGTTTCATAACTGCTCAATCAAAAATATGTTTTATCTCTGTTAACTGAATTTACAGATCAGAAATAAGTTTCACAGAATGCATCTGTGTAGTTTTTATTTGAAGATATTCTTTTTCCCTATGTAGGCCTCTTAGCGCTTAGCATGTCCAATTGCAGTTTCTACAGAAAGAGTGTTTCAGAACGGCTCAATCAAAAGTAAGGTTCAACTCTGTTAGTTGAATGCACAGAACAGAAAGAATTTTCACAGAATGCTACTGTGTAGTTTATATTTGAATATATTCCTTTTTCCACTATTACCCTCTTAGCGCTCCGAATGTCCACTTGCATTTTCTACAGAAAGAGTGTTCAGAACTGCGCAATCAAAAGTATGGTTTAACTCTGTTAGCTTAATGAACATATCAGTAATAAGTTTCACACAATGCTTCTGTGTAGTTTTTATTTGAATATATTATTTTTCCCAATATAGGCCTCTTAGCGCTCAGAATGTCCAATTGCAGTTTCTACAGAAAGAGTGTTTCAGAAAGGCTCAATCAAAAGTAAGGTTCAACTCTGTTAGTTGAATGCACAGAACAGAAAGAAGTTTCATACAATGCTTCTGTGTAGTTTATATTTGAACATATTCTTTTTTCCACTATTACCCACTTAGCGTTACGAATGTCCAGTTGCATTTTCTACAGACAGAGTGTTTCGATACTGCTCAATCAAAAGTATAGTTTAACTCTGTTAGCTGAATGCTCAGATCAGAAAGAAGTTTCACAGAATGCTTCTGTGTAGTTTATATTTGAATATAATCTTTTTTCCACTACTACTCTCTTAGCGCTCCAAATGTCCAGTTGCATTTTCTACAGAAAGAGTGTTCAGATCTGCTCAATCAAAAGTATGGTTTAACTCTGTTAGCTGAATGCACAGATCAGAAAGAAGTTTCACAGAATGATTCTGTGTAGTTTATATTTGGAGACATTCCTTTTTCCACTATTACCCTCTTAGCGCTCCGAATCTCCACTTGCATTTTCTACAGAAAGAGTGTTTCAGAACGGCTCAATCAAAACTAAGGTTCAACTCTTTTAGTTGAACAAACAGAACAGAAAGAAGTTTCACACAATTCTTCTGTGTAGTTTTATTTGTAGACATTCTTTTTCCCAATATAGGCCTCTTAGCGCTCAGAATGTCCAATCGCAGTTTCTACAGAAAGAGTGTTTCAGAACGGCTCAATCAAAAGTAAGGTTCAACTCTGTTAGTTGAATGCACAGAACAGAAAGAAGTTTCATACAATGCTTCTGTGTAGTTTATATTTGAACATATTCTTTTTTCCACTATTACCCACTTAGTGCTACGAATGTCCAGTTGCATTTTCTACAGACAGATTTTTTCAAAACTGCTCAATCAAAAGTATGGTTAAACTCTGTTAGCTGAATGCTCAGATCAGAAAGAAGTTTCACAGAATGCTTCTGTGTAGTTTATATCTGAATATATTCCTATTTCCACTACTACGCTCTTAGCGCTCCAAATGTCCAGTTGCATTTTCTACAGAAAGAGTGTTCAGATCTGCTCAATCAAAAGTATGTTTTAACTCTGTTAGCTGCATGCACAGATCAGAAAGAAGTTTCACCGAATGATTCTGTGTAGTTTATATTTGAAGACATTCCTTTTTCCACTATTACCCTCTTAGCGCTCCGAATCTCCACTTGCATTTTCTACAAAAAGAGTGTTTCATAACTGCTCAATCAAAAATATGTTTTATCTCTGTTAACTGAATTTACAGATCAGAAATAAGTTTCACAGAATGCATCTGTGTAGTTTTTATTTGAAGATATTCTTTTTCCCAATGTAGGCCTCTTAGCGCTTAGCATGTCCAATTGCAGTTTCTACAGAAAGAGTGTTTCAGAACGGCTCAATCAAAAGTAAGGTTCAACTCTGTTAGTTGAATGCACAGAACAGAAAGAATTTTCACAGAATGCTACTGTGTAGTTTATATTTGAATATATTCCTTTTTCCACTATTACCCTCTTAGCGCTCCGAATGTCCACTTGCATTTTCTACAGAAAGAGTGTTCAGAACTGCGCAATCAAAAGTATGGTTTAACTCTGTTAGCTTAATGAACATATCAGTAATAAGTTTCACACAATGCTTCTGTGTAGTTTTTATTTGAAGATATTATTTTTCCCAATATAGGCCTCTTAGGGCTCAGAATGTCCAATTGCAGTTTCTACAGAAAGAGTGTTTCAGAAAGGCTCAATCAAAAGTAAGGTTCAACTCTGTTAGTTGAATGCACAGAACAGAAAGAAGTTTCATACAAAGCTTCTGTGTAGTTTATATTTGAACATATTCTTTTTTCCACTATTACCCACTTAGCGCTACGAATGTCCAGTTGCATTATCTACAGACAGAGTGTTTCAAAACTGCTCAATCAAAAGTATACTTTAACTCTGTTAGCTGAATGCTCAGATCAGAAAGAAGTTTCACAGAATGCTTCTGTGTAGTTTATATTTGAATATATTCCTTTTTCCACTACTACTCTCTTAGCGCTCCAAATGTCCAGTTGCATTTTCTACAGAAAGAGTGTTCAGATCTGCTCAATCAAATGTATGGTTTAACTCTGTTAGCTGAATGCACAGATCAGAAAGAAGTTTCACAAAATGATTCTGTGTAGTTTATATTTGGAGACATTCCTTTTTCCACTAATACCCTCTTAGCGCTCCGAATCTCCACTTGCATTTTCTACAGAAAGAGTGTTTCAGAACGGCTCAATCAAAACTAAGGTTCAACTCTTTTAGTTGAACAAACAGAACAGAAAGAAGTTTCACACAATTCTTCTGTGTAGTTTTTATTTGTAGACATTCTTTTTCCCAATATAGGCCTCTTAGCGCTCAGAATGTCCAATTGCAGTTTCTACAGAAAGAGTGTTTCAGAACGGCTCAATCAAAAGTAAGGTTCAACTCTGTTAGTTGAATGCACAGAACAGAAAGAAGTTTCATACAATGCTTCTGTGTAGTTTATATTTGAACATATTCTTTTTTCCACTATTACCCACTTAGCGCTACGAATGTCCAGTTGCATTTTCTACAGACAGAGTGTTTCAAAACTGCTCAATCAAAAGTATGGTTTAACTCTGTTAGCTGAATGCTCAGATCAGAAAGAAGTTTCACAGAATGCTTCTGTGTAGTTTATATTTGAATATATTCCTTTTTCCACTACTACGCTCTTAGCGCTCCAAATGTCCAGTTGCATTTTCTACAGAAAGAGTGTTCAGATCTGCTCAATCAAAAGTATGGTTTAACTCTGTTAGCTGAATGCACAGATCAGAAAGAAGTTTCACCGAATGATTCTGTGTAGTTTATATTTGAAGACATTCCTTTTTCCACTAGTACCCTCTTAGCGCTCCGAATCTCCACTTGCATTTTCTACAAAAAGAGTGTTTCATAACTGCTCAATCAAAAATATGTTTTATCTCTGTTAACTGAATTTACAGATCAGAAATAAGTTTCACAGAATGCATCTGTGTAGTTTTTATTTGAAGATATTCTTTTTCCCAATGTAGGCCTCTTAGCGCTTAGCATGTCCAATTGCAGTTTCTCCCGAAAGAGTGTTTCAGAACGGCTCAATCAAAAGTAAGGTTCAACTCTGTTAGTTGTATGCACAGAACAGAAAGTATTTTCACAGAATGCTACTGTGTAGTTTATATTTGAATATATTCCTTTTTCCACTATTACCCTCTTAGCGCTCCGAATGTCCACTTGCATTTTCTACAGAAAGAGTGTTCAGAACTGCGCAATCAAAAGTATGGTTTAACTCTGTTAGCTTAATGAACATATCAGACATAAGTTTCACACAATGCTTCTGTGTAGTATTTATTTGAAGATATTATTTTTCCCAAAATAGGCCTCTTAGCGCTGAGAATGTCCAATTGCAGTTTCTACAGAAAGAGTGTTTCAGAACGGCTCAATCAAAAGTAAGGTTCAACTCTGTTAGTTGAATGCACAGAACAGAAAGAATTTTCACAGAATGCTACTGTGTAGTTTATATTTGGATATATTCCTTTTTCAACTATTACCGTCTTAGCGCTCCGAATGTCCACTTGCATTTTCTACAGAAAGAGTGTTCAGAACTGCGCAATCAAAAGTATGGTTTAACTCTGTTAGCTTAATGAACATATCAGTAATAAGTTTCACACAATGCTTCTGTGTAGTTTTTATTTGAAGATATTATTTTTCCCAATATAGGCCTCTTAGCGCTCAGAATGTCCAATTGCATTTTCTACAGAAAGAGTGTTTCAGAAAGGCTCAATCAAAAGTAAGGTTCAACTCTGTTAGTTGAATGCACAGAACAGAAAGTAGTTTCATACAATGCTTCTGCGTAGTTTATATTTGAATATATTCTTTTTTCCACTATTACCCACTTAGCGCTACGAATGTCCAGTTGCATTTTCTACAGACAGAGTGTTTCAAAACTGCTCAATCAAAAGTATGGTTTAACTCTGTTAGCTGAATGCTCAGATCAGAAAGAAGTTTCCCCGAATGATTCTGTGTAGTTTATATTTGAAGACATTCCTTTTTCCACTATTACCCTCATAGCGCTCCGAATCTCCACTTGCATTTTCTACCAAAAGGGTGTTTCATAACTGCTCAATCAAAAATATGTTTTATCTCTGTTAACTGAATTTACAGATCAGAAATAAGTTTCACAGAATGCATCTGTGTAGTTTTTATTTGAAGATATTCTTTTTCCCAATGTAGGCCTCTTAGCGCTTAGCATGTCCAATTGCAGTTTCTACAGAAAGAGTGTTTCAGAACGGCTCAATCAAAAGTAAGGTTCAACTCTGTTAGTTGAATGCACAGAACAGAAAGAATTTTCACAGAATGCTACTGTGTAGTTTATATTTGAATATATTCCTTTTTTCACTATTACCCTCTTAGCGCTCCGAATGTCCACTTGCATTTTCTACAGAAAGAGTGTTCAGAACTGCGCAATCAAAAGTATGGTTTAACTCTGTTAGCTTAATGAACATATCAGTAATAAGTTTCACACAATGCTTCTGTGTAGTTTTTATTTGAATATATTATTTTTCCCAATATAGGCCTCTTAGCGCTCAGAATGTCCAATTGCAGTTTCTACAGAAAGAGTGTTTCAGAAAGGCTCAATCAAAAGTAAGGTTCAACTCTGTTAGTTGAATGCACAGAACAGAAAGAAGTTTCATACAATGCTTCTGTGTAGTTTATATTTGAACATATTCTTTTTTCCACTATTACCCACTTAGCGTTACGAATGTCCAGTTGCATTTTCTACAGACAGAGTGTTTCGATACTGCTCAATCAAAAGTATAGTTTAACTCTGTTAGCTGAATGCTCAGATCAGAAAGAAGTTTCACAGAATGCTTCTGTGTAGTTTATATTTGAATATATTCTTTTTTCCACTACTACTCTCTTAGCGCTCCAAATGTCCAGTTGCATTTTCTACAGAAAGAGTGTTCAGATCTGCTCAATCAAAAGTATGGTTTAACTCTGTTAGCTGAATGCACAGATCAGAAAGAAGTTTCACAGAATGATTCTGTGTAGTTTATATTTGGAGACATTCCTTTTTCCACTATTACCCTCTTAGCGCTCCGAATCTCCACTTGCATTTTCTACAGAAAGAGTGTTTCAGAACGGCTCAATCAAAACTAAGGTTCAACTCTTTTAGTTGAACAAACAGAACAGAAAGAAGTTTCACACAATTCTTCTGTGTAGTTTTTATTTGTAGACATTCTTTTTCCCAATATAGGCCTCTTAGCGCTCAGAATGTCCAATCGCAGTTTCTACAGAAAGAGTGTTTCAGAACGGCTCAATCAAAAGTAAGGTTCAACTCTGTTAGTTGAATGCACAGAACAGAAAGAAGTTTCATACAATGCTTCTGTGTAGTTTATATTTGAACATATTCTTTTTTCCACTATTACCCACTTAGTGCTACGAATGTCCAGTTGCATTTTCTACAGACAGATTTTTTCAAAACTGCTCAATCAAAAGTATGGTTAAACTCTGTTAGCTGAATGCTCAGATCAGAAAGAAGTTTCACAGAATGCTTCTGTGTAGTTTATATCTGAATATATTCCTATTTCCACTACTACGCTCTTAGCGCTCCAAATGTCCAGTTGCATTTTCTACAGAAAGAGTGTTCAGATCTGCTCAATCAAAAGTATGTTTTAACTCTGTTAGCTGCATGCACAGATCAGAAAGAAGTTTCACCGAATGATTCTGTGTAGTTTATATTTGAAGACATTCCTTTTTCCACTATTACCCACTTAGCGCTCCGAATCTCCACTTGCATTTTCTACAAAAAGAGTGTTTCATAACTGCTCAATCAAAAATATGTTTTATCTCTGTTAACTGAATTTACAGATCAGAAATAAGTTTCACAGAATGCATCTGTGTAGTTTTTATTTGAAGATATTCTTTTTCCCAATGTAGGCCTCTTAGCGCTTAGCATGTCCAATTGCAGTTTCTACAGAAAGAGTGTTTCAGAACGGCTCAATCAAAAGTAAGGTTCAACTCTGTTAGTTGAATGCACAGAACAGAAAGAATTTTCACAGAATGCTACTGTGTAGTTTATATTTGAATATATTCCTTTTTCCACTATTACCCTCTTAGCGCTCCGAATGTCCACTTGCATTTTCTACAGAAAGAGTGTTCAGAACTGCGCAATCAAAAGTATGGTTTAACTCTGTTAGCTTAATGAACATATCAGAAATAAGTTTCACACAATGCTTCTGTGTAGTTTTTATTTGAAGATATTATTTTTCCCAATATAGGCCTCTTAGGGCTCAGAATGTCCAATTGCAGTTTCTACAGAAAGAGTGTTTCAGAAAGGCTCAATCAAAAGTAAGGTTCAACTCTGTTAGTTGAATGCACAGAACAGAAAGAAGTTTCATACAAAGCTTCTGTGTAGTTTATATTTGAACATATTCTTTTTTCCACTATTACCCACTTAGCGCTACGAATGTCCAGTTGCATTTTCTACAGACAGAGTGTTTCAAAACTGCTCAATCAAAAGTATAGTTTAACTCTGTTAGCTGAATGCTCAGATCAGAAAGAAGTTTCACAGAATGCTTCTGTGTAGTTTATATTTGAATATATTCCTTTTTCCACTACTACTCTCTTAGCGCTCCAAATGTCCAGTTGCATTTTCTACAGAAAGAGTGTTCAGATCTGCTCAATCAAAAGTATGGTTTAACTCTGTTAGCTGAATGCACAGATCAGAAAGAAGTTTCACAGAATGATTCTGTGTAGTTTATATTTGGAGACATTCCTTTTTCCACTAATACCCTCTTAGCGCTCCGAATCTCCACTTGCATTTTCTACAGAAAGAGTGTTTCAGAACGGCTCAATCAAAACTAAGGTTCAACTCTTTTAGTTGAACAAACAGAACAGAAAGAAGTTTCACACAATTCTTCTGTGTAGTTTTTATTTGTAGACATTCTTTTTCCCAATATAGGCCTCTTAGCGCTCAGAATGTCCAATCGCAGTTTCTACAGAAAGACTGTTTCAGAACGGCTCAATCAAAAGTAAGGTTCAACTCTGTTAGTTGAATGCACAGAACAGAAAGAAGTTTCATACAATGCTTCTGTGTAGTTTATATTTGAACATATTCTTTTTTCCACTATTACCCACTTAGTGCTACGAATGTCCACTTGCATTTTCTACAGACAGAGTGTTTCAAAACTGCTCAATCAAACGTATGGTTTATCTCTGTTAGCTGAATGCTCAGATCAGAAAGAAGTTTCACAGAATGCTTCTGTGTAGTTTATATTTGAATATATTCCTTTTTCCACTACTACGCTCTTAGCGCTCCAAATGTCCAGTTGCATTTTCTACAGAAAGAGTGTTCAGATCTGCTCAATCAAAAGTATGTTTTAACTCTGTTAGCTGCATGCACAGATCAGAAAGAAGTTTCACCGAATGATTCTGTGTAGTTTATATTTGAAGACATTCCTTTTTCCACTATTACGCTCTTAGCGCTCCGAATCTCCACTTGCATTTTCTACAAAAAGTGTGTTTCATAACTGCTCAATCAAAAATATGTTTTATCTCTGTTAACTGAATTTACAGATCAGAAATAAGTTTCACAGAATGTATCTGTGTAGTTTTTGTTTGAAGATAGTCTTTTTCCCAATGTAGGCCTCTTAGCGCTTAGCATGTCCAATTGCAGTTTCTACAGAAAGAGTGTTTCAGAACGGCTCAATCAAAAGTAAGGTTCAACTCTGTTAGTTGAATGCACAGAACAGAAAGAATTTTCACAGAATGCTACTGTGTAGTTTATATTTGAATATATTCCTTTTTCCACTATTACCCTCTTAGCGCTCCGAATGTCCACTTGCATTTTCTACAGAAAGAGTGTTCAGAACTGCGCAATCAAAAGTATGGTTTAACTCTGTTAGCTTAATGAACATATCAGTAATAAGTTTCACACAATGCTTCTGTGTAGTTTTTATTTGAATATATTATTTTTCCCAATATAGGCCTCTTAGCGCTCAGAATGTCCAATTGCAGTTTCTACAGAAAGAGTGTTTCAGAAAGGCTCAATCAAAAGTAAGGTTCAACTCTGTTAGTTGAATGCACAGAACAGAAAGAAGTTTCATACAATGCTTCTGTGTAGTTTATATTTGAACATATTCTTTTTTCCACTATTACCCACTTAGCGTTACGAATGTCCAGTTGCATTTTCTACAGACAGAGTGTTTCGATACTGCTCAATCAAAAGTATAGTTTAACTCTGTTAGCTGAATGCTCAGATCAGAAAGAAGTTTCACAGAATGCTTCTGTGTAGTTTATATTTGAATATATTCTTTTTTCCACTACTACTCTCTTAGCGCTCCAAATGTCCAGTTGCATTTTCTACAGAAAGAGTGTTCAGATCTGCTCAATCAAAAGTATGTTTTAACTCTGTTAGCTGAATGCACAGATCAGAAAGAAGTTTCACAGAATGATTCTGTGTAGTTTATATTTGGAGACATTCCTTTTTCCACTATTACCCTCTTAGCGCTCCGAATCTCCACTTGCATTTTCTACAGAAAGAGTGTTTCAGAACGGCTCAATCAAAACTAAGGTTCAACTCTTTTAGTTGAACAAACAGAACAGAAAGAAGTTTCACACAATTCTTCTGTGTAGTTTTTATTTGTAGACATTCTTTTTCCCAATATAGGCCTCTTAGCGCTCAGAATGTCCAATCGCAGTTTCTACAGAAAGAGTGTTTCAGAACGGCTCAATCAAAAGTAAGGTTCAACTCTGTTAGTTGAATGCACAGAACAGAAAGAAGTTTCATACAATGCTTCTGTGTAGTTTATATTTGAACATATTCTTTTTTCCACTATTACCCACTTAGTGCTACGAATGTCCAGTTGCATTTTCTACAGACAGATTTTTTCAAAACTGCTCAATCAAAAGTATGGTTAAACTCTGTTAGCTGAATGCTCAGATCAGAAAGAAGTTTCACAGAATGCTTCTGTGTAGTTTATATCTGAATATATTCCTATTTCCACTACTACGCTCTTAGCGCTCCAAATGTCCAGTTGCATTTTCTACAGAAAGAGTGTTCAGATCTGCTCAATCAAAAGTATGTTTTAACTCTGTTAGCTGCATGCACAGATCAGAAAGAAGTTTCACCGAATGATTCTGTGTAGTTTATATTTGAAGACATTCCTTTTTCCACTATTACCCACTTAGCGCTCCGAATCTCCACTTGCATTTTCTACAAAAAGAGTGTTTCATAACTGCTCAATCAAAAATATGTTTTATCTCTGTTAACTGAATTTACAGATCAGAAATAAGTTTCACAGAATGCATCTGTGTAGTTTTTATTTGAAGATATTCTTTTTCCCAATGTAGGCCTCTTAGCGCTTAGCATGTCCAATTGCAGTTTCTACAGAAAGAGTGTTTCAGAACGGCTCAATCAAAAGTAAGGTTCAACTCTGTTAGTTGAATGCACAGAACAGAAAGAATTTTCACAGAATGCTACTGTGTAGTTTATATTTGAATATATTCCTTTTTCCACTATTACCCTCTTAGCGCTCCGAATGTCCACTTGCATTTTCTACAGAAAGAGTGTTCAGAACTGCGCAATCAAAAGTATGGTTTAACTCTGTTAGCTTAATGAACATATCAGTAATAAGTTTCACACAATGCTTCTGTGTAGTTTTTATTTGAAGATATTATTTTTCCCAATATAGGCCTCTTAGGGCTCAGAATGTCCAATTGCAGTTTCTACAGAAAGAGTGTTTCAGAAAGGCTCAATCAAAAGTAAGGTTCAACTCTGTTAGTTGAATGCACAGAACAGAAAGAAGTTTCATACAAAGCTTCTGTGTAGTTTATATTTGAACATATTCTTTTTTCCACTATTACCCACTTAGCGCTACGAATGTCCAGTTGCATTTTCTACAGACAGAGTGTTTCAAAACTGCTCAATCAAAAGTATAGTTTAACTCTGTTAGCTGAATGCTCAGATCAGAAAGAAGTTTCACAGAATGCTTCTGTGTAGTTTATATTTGAATATATTCCTTTTTCCACTACTACTCTCTTAGCGCTCCAAATGTCCAGTTGCATTTTCTACAGAAAGAGTGTTCAGATCTGCTCAATCAAAAGTATGGTTTAACTCTGTTAGCTGAATGCACAGATCAGAAAGAAGTTTCACAGAATGATTCTGTGTAGTTTATATTTGGAGACATTCCTTTTTCCACTAATACCCTCTTAGCGCTCCGAATCTCCACTTGCATTTTCTACAGAAAGAGTGTTTCAGAACGGCTCAATCAAAACTAAGGTTCAACTCTTTTAGTTGAACAAACAGAACAGAAAGAAGTTTCACACAATTCTTCTGTGTAGTTTTTATTTGTAGACATTCTTTTTCCCAATATAGGCCTCTTAGCGCTCAGAATGTCCAATCGCAGTTTCTACAGAAAGACTGTTTCAGAACGGCTCAATCAAAAGTAAGGTTCAACTCTGTTAGTTGAATGCACAGAACAGAAAGAAGTTTCATACAATGCTTCTGTGTAGTTTATATTTGAACATATTCTTTTTTCCACTATTACCCACTTAGTGCTACGAATGTCCACTTGCATTTTCTACAGACAGAGTGTTTCAAAACTGCTCAATCAAACGTATGGTTTATCTCTGTTAGCTGAATGCTCAGATCAGAAAGAAGTTTCACAGAATGCTTCTGTGTAGATTATATTTGAATATATTCCTTTTTCCACTACTACGCTCTTAGCGCTCCAAATGTCCAGTTGCATTTTCTACAGAAAGAGTGTTCAGATCTGCTCAATCAAAAGTATGTTTTAACTCTGTTAGCTGCATGCACAGATCAGAAAGAAGTTTCACCGAATGATTCTGTGTAGTTTATATTTGAAGACATTCCTTTTTCCACTATTACGCTCTTAGCGCTCCGAATCTCCACTTGCATTTTCTACAAAAAGTGTGTTTCATAACTGCTCAATCAAAAATATGTTTTATCTCTGTTAACTGAATTTACAGATCAGAAATAAGTTTCACAGAATGTATCTGTGTAGTTTTTGTTTGAAGATAGTCTTTTTCCCAATGTAGGCCTCTTAGCGCTTAGCATGTCCAATTGCAGTTTCTACAGAAAGAGTGTTTCAGAACGGCTCAATCAAAAGTAAGGTTCAACTCTGTTAGTTGAATGCACAGAACAGAAAGAATTTTCACAGAATGCTACTGTGTAGTTTATATTTGAATATATTCCTTTTTCCACTATTACCCTCTTAGCGCTCCGAATGTCCACTTGCATTTTCTACAGAAAGAGTGTTCAGAACTGCGCAATCAAAAGTATGGTTTAACTCTGTTAGCTTAATGAACATATCAGTAATAAGTTTCACACAATGCTTCTGTGTAGTTTTTATTTGAATATATTATTTTTCCCAATATAGGCCTCTTAGCGCTCAGAATGTCCAATTGCAGTTTCTACAGAAAGAGTGTTTCAGAAAGGCTCAATCAAAAGTAAGGTTCAACTCTGTTAGTTGAATGCACAGAACAGAAAGAAGTTTCATACAATGCTTCTGTGTAGTTTATATTTGAACATATTCTTTTTTCCACTATTACCCACTTAGCGTTACGAATGTCCAGTTGCATTTTCTACAGACAGAGTGTTTCGATACTGCTCAATCAAAAGTATAGTTTAACTCTGTTAGCTGAATGCTCAGATCAGAAAGAAGTTTCACAGAATGCTTCTGTGTAGTTTATATTTGAATATATTCTTTTTTCCACTACTACTCTCTTAGCGCTCCAAATGTCCAGTTGCATTTTCTACAGAAAGAGTGTTCAGATCTGCTCAATCAAAAGTATGGTTTAACTCTGTTAGCTGAATGCACAGATCAGAAAGAAGTTTCACAGAATGATTCTGTGTAGTTTATATTTGGAGACATTCCTTTTTCCACTATTACCCTCTTAGCGCTCCGAATCTCCACTTGCATTTTCTACAGAAAGAGTGTTTCAGAACGGCTCAATCAAAACTAAGGTTCAACTCTTTTAGTTGAACAAACAGAACAGAAAGAAGTTTCACACAATTCTTCTGTGTAGTTTTTATTTGTAGACATTCTTTTTCCCAATATAGGCCTCTTAGCGCTCAGAATGTCCAATCGCAGTTTCTACAGAAAGAGTGTTTCAGAACGGCTCAATCAAAAGTAAGGTTCAACTCTGTTAGTTGAATGCACAGAACAGAAAGAAGTTTCATACAATGCTTCTGTGTAGTTTATATTTGAACATATTCTTTTTTCCACTATTACCCACTTAGTGCTACGAATGTCCAGTTGCATTTTCTACAGACAGATTTTTTCAAAACTGCTCAATCAAAAGTATGGTTAAACTCTGTTAGCTGAATGCTCAGATCAGAAAGAAGTTTCACAGAATGCTTCTGTGTAGTTTATATCTGAATATATTCCTATTTCCACTACTACGCTCTTAGCGCTCCAAATGTCCAGTTGCATTTTCTACAGAAAGAGTGTTCAGATCTGCTCAATCAAAAGTATGTTTTAACTCTGTTAGCTGCATGCACAGATCAGAAAGAAGTTTCACCGAATGATTCTGTGTAGTTTATATTTGAAGACATTCCTTTTTCCACTATTACCCACTTAGCGCTCCGAATCTCCACTTGCATTTTCTACAAAAAGAGTGTTTCATAACTGCTCAATCAAAAATATGTTTTATCTCTGTTAACTGAATTTACAGATCAGAAATAAGTTTCACAGAATGCATCTGTGTAGTTTTTATTTGAAGATATTCTTTTTCCCAATGTAGGCCTCTTAGCGCTTAGCATGTCCAATTGCAGTTTCTACAGAAAGAGTGTTTCAGAACGGCTCAATCAAAAGTAAGGTTCAACTCTGTTAGTTGAATGCACAGAACAGAAAGAATTTTCACAGAATGCTACTGTGTAGTTTATATTTGAATATATTCCTTTTTCCACTATTACCCTCTTAGCGCTCCGAATGTCCACTTGCATTTTCTACAGAAAGAGTGTTCAGAACTGCGCAATCAAAAGTATGGTTTAACTCTGTTAGCTTAATGAACATATCAGTAATAAGTTTCACACAATGCTTCTGTGTAGTTTTTATTTGAAGATATTATTTTTCCCAATATAGGCCTCTTAGGGCTCAGAATGTCCAATTGCAGTTTCTACAGAAAGAGTGTTTCAGAAAGGCTCAATCAAAAGTAAGGTTCAACTCTGTTAGTTGAATGCACAGAACAGAAAGAAGTTTCATACAAAGCTTCTGTGTAGTTTATATTTGAACATATTCTTTTTTCCACTATTACCCACTTAGCGCTACGAATGTCCAGTTGCATTTTCTACAGACAGAGTGTTTCAAAACTGCTCAATCAAAAGTATAGTTTAACTCTGTTAGCTGAATGCTCAGATCAGAAAGAAGTTTCACAGAATGCTTCTGTGTAGTTTATATTTGAATATATTCCTTTTTCCACTACTACTCTCTTAGCGCTCCAAATGTCCAGTTGCATTTTCTACAGAAAGAGTGTTCAGATCTGCTCAATCAAAAGTATGGTTTAACTCTGTTAGCTGAATGCACAGATCAGAAAGAAGTTTCACAGAATGATTCTGTGTAGTTTATATTTGGAGACATTCCTTTTTCCACTAATACCCTCTTAGCGCTCCGAATCTCCACTTGCATTTTCTACAGAAAGAGTGTTTCAGAACGGCTCAATCAAAACTAAGATTCAACTCTTTTAGTTGAACAAACAGAACAGAAAGAAGTTTCACACAATTCTTCTGTGTAGTTTTTATTTGTAGACATTCTTTTTCCCAATATAGGCCTCTTAGCGCTCAGAATGTCCAATCGCAGTTTCTACAGAAAGACTGTTTCAGAACGGCTCAATCAAAAGTAAGGTTAAACTCTGTTAGTTGAATGCACAGAACAGAAAGAAGTTTCATACAATGCTTCTGTGTAGTTTATATTTGAACATATTCTTTTTTCCACTATTACCCACTTAGTGCTACGAATGTCCACTTGCATTTTCTACAGACAGAGTGTTTCAAAACTGCTCAATCAAACGTATGGTTTATCTCTGTTAGCTGAATGCTCAGATCAGAAAGAAGTTTCACAGAATGCTTCTGTGTAGTTTATATTTGAATATATTCCTTTTTCCACTACTACGCTCTTAGCGCTCCAAATGTCCAGTTGCATTTTCTACAGAAAGAGTGTTCAGATCTGCTCAATCAAATGTATGTTTTAACTCTGTTAGCTGCATGCACAGATCAGAAAGAAGTTTCACCGAATGATTCTGTGTAGTTTATATTTGAAGACATTCCTTTTTCCACTATTACGCTCTTAGCGCTCCGAATCTCCACTTGCATTTTCTACAAAAAGAGTGTTTCATAACTGCTCAATCAAAAATATGTTTTATCTCTGTTAACTGAATTTACAGATCAGAAATAAGTTTCACAGAATGTATCTGTGTAGTTTTTGTTTGAAGATATTCTTTTTCCCAATATAGGCCTCTTAGCGCTTAGCATGTCCAATTGCAGTTTCTACAGAAAGAGTGTTTCAGAACGGCTCAATCAAAAGTAAGGTTCAACTCTGTTAGTTGAATGCACAGAACAGAAAGAATTTTCACAGGATGCTACTGTGTAGTTTATATTTGAATATATTCCTTTTTCCACTATTACCCTCTTAGCGCTCCGAATGTCGATTTGCATTTTCTACAGAAAGAGTGTTCAGAACTGCGCAATCAAAAGTATGGTTTAACTCTGTTATCTTAATGAACATATCAGTAATAAGTTTCACACAATGCTTCTGTGTAGTTTTTATTTGAATATATTATTTTTCCCAATATAGGCCTCTTAGCGCTCAGAATGTCCAATTGCAGTTTCTACAGAAAGAGTGTTTCAGAAAGGCTCAATCAAAAGTAAGGTTCAACTCTGTTAGTTGAATGCACAGAACAGAAAGAAGTTTCATACAATGCTTCTGTGTAGTTTATATTTGAACATATTCTTTTTTCCACTATTACCCACTTAGCGCTACGAATGTCCAGTTGCATTTTCTACAGACAGAGTGTTTCAAAACTGCTCAATCAAAAGTATAGTTTAACTCTGTTAGCTGAATGCTCAGATCAGAAAGAAGTTTCACAGAATGCTTCTGTGTAGTTTATATTTGAATATATTCCTTTTTCCACTACTACTCTCTTAGCGCTCCAAATGTCCAGTTGCATTTTCTACAGAAAGAGTGTTCAGATCTGCTCAATCAAAAGTATGGTTTAACTCTGTTAGCTGAATGCACAGATCAGAAAGAAGTTTCACAGAATGATTCTGTGTAGTTTATATTTGGAGACATTCCTTTTTCCACTAATACCCTCTTAGCGCTCCGAATCTCCACTTGCATTTTCTACAGAAAGAGTGTTTCAGAACGGCTCAATCAAAACTAAGGTTCAACTCTTTTAGTTGAACAAACAGAACAGAAAGAATTTTCACACAATTCTTCTGTGTAGTTTTTATTTGTAGACATTCTTTTTCCCAATATAGGCCTCTTAGCGCTCAGAATGTCCAATCGCAGTTTCTACAGAAAGAGTGTTTCAGAACGGCTCAATCAAAAGTAAGGTTCAACTCTGTTAGTTGAATGCACAGAACAGAAAGAAGTTTCATACAATGCTTCTGTGTAGTTTATATTTGAACATATTCTTTTTTCCACTATTACCCACTTAGTGCTACGAATGTCCAGTTGCATTTTCTACAGACAGAGTGTTTCTAAACTGCTCAATCAAAAGTATGGTTTAACTCTGTTAGCTGAATGCTCAGATCAGAAAGAAGTTTCACAGAATGCTTCTGTGTAGTTTATATTTGAATATATTCCTTTTTCCACTACTACGCTCTTAGCGCTCCAAATGTCCAGTTGCATTTTCTACAGAAAGAGTGTTCAGATCTGCTCAATCAAAAGTATGTTTTAACTCTGTTAGCTGCATGCACAGATCAGAAAGAAGTTTCACCGAATGATTCTGTGTAGTTTATATTTGAAGACATTCCTTTTTCCACTATTACCCTCTTAGCGCTCCGAATCTCCACTTGCATTTTCTACAAAAAGAGTGTTTCATAACTGCTCAATCAAAAATATGTTTTATCTCTGTTAACTGAATTTACAGATCAGAAATAAGTTTCACAGAATGCATCTGTGTAGTTATTATTTGAAGATATTCTTTTTCCCAATGTAGGCCTCTTAGCGCTTAGCATGTCCAATTGCAGTTTCTACAGAAAGAGTGTTTCAGAACGGCTCAATCAAAAGTAAGGTTCAAATCTGTTATTTGAATGCACAGGACAGAAAGAATTTTCACAGAATGCTACTGTGTAGTTTATATTTGAATATATTCCTTTTTCCACTATTACCCTCTTAGCGCTCCGAATGTCCATTTGCATTTTCTACAGAAAGAGTGTTCAGAACTGCGCAATCAAAAGTATGGTTTAACTCTGTTAGCTTAATGAACATATCAGTAATAAGTTTCACACAATGCTTCTGTGTAGTTTTTATTTGAATATATTATTTTTCCCAATACAGGCCTCTTAGCGCTCAGAATGTCCAATTGCAGTTTCTACAGAAAGAGTGTTTCAGAAAGGCTCAATCAAAAGTAAGGTTCAACTCTGTTAGTTGAATGCACAGAACAGAAAGAAGTTTCATACTATGCTTCTGTGTAGTTTATATTTGAACATATTCTTTTTTCCACTATTACCCACTTAGTGATACGAAAGTCCAGTTGCATTTTCTACAGACAGAGTATTTCAAAACTGCTCAATCAAAAGTATAGTTTAACTCTGTTAGCTGAATGCTCAGATCAGAAAGAAGTTTCACAGAATGCTTCTGTGTAGTTTATATTTGAATATATTCCTTTTTCCACTACTACTCTCTTAGCGCTCCAAATGTCCAGTTGCATTTTCTACAGAAAGAGTGTTCAGATCTGCTCAATCAAAAGTATGGTTTAACTCTGTTAGCTGAATGCACAGATCAGAAAGAAGTTTCACAGAATGATTCTGTGTAGTTTATATTTGGAGACATTCCTTTTTCCACTAATACCCTCTTAGCGCTCCGAATCTCCACTTGCATTTTCTACAGAAAGAGTGTTTCAGAACGGCTCAATCAAAACTAAGGTTCAACTCTTTTAGTTGAACAAACAGAACAGAAAGAAGTTTCACATAATTCTTCTGTGTAGTTTTTATTTGTAGACATTCTTTTTCCCAATATAGGCCTCTTAGCGCTCAGAATGTCCAATTGCAGTTTCTACAGAAAGAGTGTTTCAGAACGGCTCAATCAAAAGTAAGGTTCAACTCTGTTAGTTGAATGCACAGAACAGAAAGAAGTTTCATACAATGCTTCTGTGTAGTTTATATTTGAACATATTCTTTTTTCCACTATTACCCACTTAGTGCTACGAATGTCCAGTTGCATTTTCTACAGACAGAGTGTTTCAAAACTGCTCAATCAAAAGTATGGTTTAACTCTGTTAGCTGAATGCTCAGATCAGAAAGAAATTTCACAGAATGCTTCTGTGTAGTTTATATTTGAATATATTACTTTTTCCACTACTACGCTCTTAGCGCTCCAAATGTCCATTTGCATTTTCTACAGAAAGAGTGTTCAGATCTGCTCAATCAAAAGTATGGTTTAACTCTGTTAGCTGCATGCACAGATCAGAAAGAAGTTTCACCGAATGATTCTGTGTAGTTTATATTGGAAGACATTCCTTTTTCCACTATTACCCTCTTAGCGCTATGAATCTCCACTTGCATTTTCTCAAAAAGAGTGTTTCATAACTGCTCAATCAAAAATATGTTTTATCTCTGTTAACTGAATTTACAGATCAGAAATAAGTTTCACAGAATGCATCTGTGTAGTTTTTATTTGAAGATATTCTTTTTCCCAATGTAGGCCTCTTAGCGCTTAGCATGTCTAATTGCAGTTTCTACAGAAAGAGTGTTTCAGAACGGCTCAATCAAAAGTAAGGTTCAACTCTGTTAGTTGAATGCACAGAACAGAAAGAATTTTCACAGAATGCTACTGTGTAGTTTATATTTGAATATATTCCTTTTTCCACTATTACCCTCTTAGCGCTCCGAATGTCCACTTGCATTTTCTACAGAAAGAGTGTTCAGAACTGCACAATCAAAAGTATGGTTTAACTCTGTTAGCTTAATGAACATATCAGTAATAAGTTTCACACAATGCTTCTGTGTAGTTTTTATTTGAATATATTATTTTTCCCAATATAGGCCTCTTAGCGCTCAGAATGTCCAATTGCAGTTTCTACAGAAAGAGTGTTTCAGAAAGGCTCAATCAAAAGTAAGGTTCAACTCTGTTAGTTGAATGCACAGAACAGAAAGAAGTTTCATACAATGCTTCTGTGTAGTTTATATTTGAACATATTCTTTTTTCCACTATTACCCACTTAGCGTTACGAATGTCCAGTTGCATTTTCTACAGACAGAGTGTTTCGAAACTGCTCAATCAAAAGTATAGTTTAACTCTGTTAGCTGAATGCTCAGATCAGAAAGAAGTTTCACAGAATGCTTCTGTGTAGTTTATTTTTGAATATATTCCTTTTTCCACTACTACTCTCTTAGCGCTCCAAATTTCCAGTTGCATTTTCTACAGAAAGAGTGTTCAGATCTGCTCAATCAAAAGTATGGTTTAACTCTGTTAGCTGAATGCACAGATCAGAAAGAAGTTTCACAGAATGATTCTGTGTAGTTTATATTTGGAGACATTCCTTTTTCCACTAATACCCTCTTAGCGCTCCGAATCTCCACTTGCATTTTCTACAGAAAGAGTGTTTCAGAACGGCTCAATCAAAACTAAGGTTCAACTCTTTTAGTTGAACAAACAGAACAGAAAGAAGTTTCACACAATTCTTCTGTGTAGTTTTTATTTGTAGACATTCTTTTTCCCAATATAGGCCTCTTAGCGCTCAGAATGTCCAATTGCAGTTTCTACAGAAAGAGTGTTTCAGAACGGCTCAATCAAAAGTAAGGTTCAACTCTGTTAGTTGAATGCACAGAACAGAAAGAAGTTTCATACAATGCTTCTGTGTAGTTTATATTTGAACATATTCTTTTTTCCACTATTACCCACTTAGTGCTACGAATGTCCAGTTGCATTTTCTACAGACAGAGTGTTTCAAAACTGCTCAATCAAAAGTATGGTTTAACTCTGTTAGCTGAATACTCAGATCAGAAAGAAGTTTCACAGAATGCTTCTGTGTAGTTTATATTTGAATATATTCCTTTTTCCACTACTACGCTCTTAGCGCTCCAAATGTCCAGTTGCATTTTCTACAGAAAGAGTGTTCAGATCTGCTCAATCAAAAGTATGTTTTAACTCTGTTAGCTGCATGCACAGATCAGAAAGAAGTTTCACCGAATGATTCTGTGTAGTTTATATTTGAAGACATTCCTTTTTCCACTATTACCCTCTTAGCGCTCCGAATCTCCACTTGCATTTTCTACAAAAAGAGTGTTTCATAACTGCTCAATTAAAAATATGTTTTATCTCTGTTAACTGAATTTACAGATCAGAAATAAGTTTCACAGAATGCATCTGTGTAGTTTTTATTTGAAGATATTCTTTTTCCCAATGTAGGCCTCTTAGCGCTTAGCATGTCCAATTGCAGTTTCTACAGAAAGAGTGTTTCAGAACGGCTCAATCAAAAGTAAGGTTCAAATCTGTTAGTTGAATGCACAGGACAGAAAGAATTTTCACAGAATGCTACTGTGTAGTTTATATTTGAATATATTCCTTTTTCCACTATTACCCTCTTAGCGCTCCGAATGTCCATTTGCATTTTCTACAGAAAGAGTGTTCAGAACTGCGCAATCAAAAGTATGGTTTAACTCTGTTAGCTTAATGAACATATCAGTAATAAGTTTCACACAATGCTTCTGTGTAGTTTTTATTTGAATATATTATTTTTCCCAATACAGGCCTCTTAGCGCTCAGAATGTCCAATTGCAGTTTCGACAGAAAGAGTGTTTCAGAAAGGCTCAATCAAAAGTAAGGTTCAACTCTGTTAGTTGAATGCACAGAACAGAAAGAAGTTTCATACAATGCTTCTGTGTAGTTTATATTTGAACATATTCTTTTTTCCACTATTACCCACTTAGTGCTACGAAAGTCTAGTTGCATTTTCTACAGACAGAGTGTTTCAAAACTGCTCAATCAAAAGTATAGTTTAACTCTGTTAGCTGAATGCTCAGATCAGAAAGAAGTTTCACTGAATGCTTCTGTGTAGTTTATATTTGAATATATTCCTTTTTCCACTACTACGCTCTTAGCGCTCAAAATGTCCAGTTGCATTTTCTACAGAAAGAGTGTTCAGATCTGCTCAATCAAAAGTATGGTTTAACTCTGTTTGCTGCATGCACAGATCAGAAAGAAGTTTCACCGAATGATTCTGTGTAGTTTATATTTGAAGACATTCCTTTTTCCACTATTACCCTCTTAGCGCTCCGAATCTCCACTTGCATTTTCTACAAAAAGAGTGTTTCATAACTGCTCAATCAAAAATATGTTTAATCTCTGTTAACTGAATTTACCGATCAGAAATAAGTTTCACAGAATGCATCTGTGTAGTTTTTATTTGAAGATATTCTTTTTCCCAATATAGGCCTCTTAGCGCTTAGCATGTCCAATTGCAGTTTCTACAGAAAGAGTGTTTTAGAACGGCTCAATCAAAAGTAAGGTTCAACTCTGTTAGTTGAATGCACAGAACAGAAAGAATTTTCACAGAATGCTACTGTGTAGTTTATATTTGAATATATTCCTTTTTCCACTATTACCCTCTTAGCGCTCCGAATGTCCATTTGCATTTTCTACAGAAAGAGTGTTCAGAACTGCGCAATCAAAAGTATGGTTTAACTCTGTTAGCTTAATGAACATATCAGTAATAAGTTTCACACAATGCTTCTGTGTAGTTTTTATTTGAATATATTATTTTTCCCAATATAGGCCTCTTAGCGCTCAGAATGTCCAATTGCAGTTTCTACAGAAAGAGTGTTTCAGAAAGGCTCAATCAAAAGTAAGGTTCAACTCTGTTATTTGAATGCACAGAACAGAAAGAAGTTTCATACAATGCTTCTGTGTAGTTTATATTTGAACATATTCTTTTTTCCACTATTACCCACTTAGCGCTACGAATGTCCAGTTGCATTTTCTACAGACAGAGTGTTTCAAAACTGCTCAATCAAAAGTATAGTTTAACTCTGTTTGCTGAATGCTCAGATCAGAAAGAAGTTTCACAGAATGCTTCTGTGTAGTTTATATTTGTATATATTCCTTTTTCCACTACTACTCTCTTAGCGCTCCAAATGTCCAGTTGCATTTTCTACAGAAAGAGTGTTCAGATCTGCTCAATCAAAAGTATGGTTTAACTCTGTTAGCTGAATGCACAGATCAGAAAGAAGTTTCACAGAATGATTCTGTGTAGTTTATTTTTGGAGACATTCCTTTTTCCACTAATACCCTCTTAGCGCCCCGAATCTCCACTTGCATTTTCTAAAGAAAGAGTGTTTCAGAACGGCTCAATCAAAACTAGGGTTCAACTCTTTTAGTTGAACAAACAGAACAGAAAGAAGTTTCACACAATTCTTCTGTGTAGTTTTTATTTGTAGGCATTCTTTTTCCCAATATAGGCCTCTTAGCGCTCAGAATGTCCAATTGCAGTTTCTACAGAAAGAGTGTTTCAGAACGGCTCAATCAAAAGTAAGGTTCAACTCTGTTAGTTGAATGCACAGAACAGAAAGAAGTTTCATACAATGCTTCTGTGTAGTTTATATTTGAACATATTCTTTTTTCCACTATTACCCACTTAGTGCTACGAATGTCCAGTTGCATTCTCTACAGACAGAGTGTTTCAAAACTGCTCAATCAAAAGTATGGTTTAACTCTGTTAGCTGAATGCTCAGATCAGAAAGAAGTTTCACAGAATGCTTCTGTGTAGTTTATATTTGAATATATTCCTTTTTCCACTACTACGCTCTTAGCGCTCCAAATGTCCAGTTGCATTTTCTACAGAAAGAGTGTTCAGATCTGCTCAATCAAAAGTATGTTTTAACTCTGTTAGCTGCATGCACAGATCAGAAAGAAGTTTCACCGAATGATTCTGTGTAGTTTATATTTGAAGACATTCCTTTTTCCACTATTACCCTCTTAGCGCTCCGAATCTCCACTTGCATTTTCTACAAAAAGAGTGTTTCATAACTGCTCAATCAAAAATATGTTTTATCTCTGTTAACTGAATTTACAGATCAGAAATAAGTTTCACAGAATGCATCTGTGTAGTTTTTATTTGAAGATATTCTTTTCCCAATGTAGGCCTCTTAGCGCTTAGCATGTCCAATTGCAGTTTCTACAGAAAGAGTGTTTCAGAACGGCTCAATCAAAAGTAAGGTTCAACTCTGTTAGTTGAATGCACAGAACAGAAAGAATTTTCACAGAATGCTACTGTGTAGTTTATATTTGAATATATTCCTTTTTCCACTATTACCCTCTTAGCGCTCCGAATGTCCACTTGCATTTTCTACAGAAAGAGTGTTCAGAACTGCGCAATCAAAAGTATGGTTTAACTCTGTTAGCTTAATGAACATATCAGTAATAAGTTTCACACAATGCTTCTGTGTAGTTTTTATTTGAATATATTATTTTTCCCAATATAGGCCTCTTAGCGCTCAGAATGTCCAATTGCAGTTTCTACAGAAAGAGTGTTTCAGAAAGGCTCAATCAAAAGTAAGGTTCAACTCTGTTAGTTGAATGCACAGAACAGAAAGAAGTTTCATACAATGCTTCTGTGTAGTTTATATTTGAACATATTCTTTTTTCCACTATTACCCACTTAGCGTTACGAATGTCCAGTTGCATTTTCTACAGACAGAGTGTTTCGAAACTGCTCAATCAAAAGTATAGTTTAACTCTGTTAGCTGAATGCTCAGATCAGAAAGAAGTTTCACAGAATGCTTCTGTGTAGTTTATTTTTGAATATATTCCTTTTTCCACTACTACTCTCTTAGCGCTCCAAATGTCCAGTTGCATTTTCTACAGAAAGAGTGTTCAGATCTGCTCAATCAAAAGTATGGTTTAACTCTGTTAGCTGAATGCACAGATCAGAAAGAAGTTTCACAGAATGATTCTGTGTAGTTTATATTTGGAGACATTCCTTTTTCCACTAATACCCTCTTAGCGCTCCGAATCTCCACTTGCATTTTCTACAGAAAGAGTGTTTCAGAACGGCTCAATCAAAACTAAGGTTCAACTCTTTTAGTTGAACAAACAGAACAGAAAGAAGTTTCACACAATTCTTCTGTGTAGTTTTTATTTGTAGACATTCTTTTTCCCAATATAGGCCTCTTAGCGCTCAGAATGTCCAATTGCAGTTTCTACAGAAAGAGTGTTTCAGAACGGCTCAATCAAAAGTAAGGTTCAACTCTGTTAGTTGAATGCACAGAACAGAAAGAAGTTTCATACAATGCTTCTGTGTAGTTTATATTTGAACATATTCTTTTTTCCACTATTACCCACTTAGTGCTACGAATGTCCAGTTGCATTTTCTACAGACAGAGTGTTTCAAAACTGCTCAATCAAAAGTATGGTTTAACTCTGTTAGCTGAATACTCAGATCAGAAAGAAGTTTCACAGAATGCTTCTGTGTAGTTTATATTTGAATATATTCCTTTTTCCACTACTACGCTCTTAGCGCTCCAAATGTCCAGTTGCATTTTCTACAGAAAGAGTGTTCAGATCTGCTCAATCAAAAGTATGTTTTAACTCTGTTAGCTGCATGCACAGATCAGAAAGAAGTTTCACCGAATGATTCTGTGTAGTTTATATTTGAAGACATTCCTTTTTCCACTATTACCCTCTTAGCGCTCCGAATCTCCACTTGCATTTTCTACAAAAAGAGTGTTTCATAACTGCTCAATCAAAAATATGTTTTATCTCTGTTAACTGAATTTACAGATCAGAAATAAGTTTCACAGAATGCATCTGTGTAGTTTTTATTTGAAGATATTCTTTTTCCCAATGTAGGCCTCTTAGCGCTTAGCATGTCCAATTGCAGTTTCTACAGAAAGAGTGTTTCAGAACGGCTCAATCAAAAGTAAGGTTCAAATCTGTTAGTTGAATGCACAGGACATAAAGAATTTTCACAGAATGCTACTGTGTAGTTTATATTTGAATATATTCCTTTTTCCACTATTACCCTCTTAGCGCTCCGAATGTCCATTTGCATTTTCTACAGAAAGAGTGTTCAGAACTGCGCAATCAAAAGTATGGTTTAACTCTGTTAGCTTAATGAACATATCAGTAATAAGTTTCACACAATGCTTCTGTGTAGTTTTCATTTGAATATATTATTTTTCCCAATACAGGCCTCTTAGCGCTCAGAATGTCCAATTGCAGTTTCGACAGAAAGAGTGTTTCAGAAAGGCTCAATCAAAAGTAAGGTTCAACTCTGTTAGTTGAATGCACAGAACAGAAAGAAGTTTCATACAATGCTTCTGTGTAGTTTATATTTGAACATATTCTTTTTTCAACTATTACCCACTTAGTGCTACGAAAGTCTAGTTGCATTTTCTACAGACAGAGTGTTTCAAAACTGCTCAATCAAAAGTATAGTTTAACTCTGTTAGCTGAATGCTCAGATCAGAAAGAAGTTTCACTGAATGCTTCTGTGTAGTTTATATTTGAATATATTCCTTTTTCCACTACTACGCTCTTAGCGCTCAAAATGTCCAGTTGCATTTTCTACAGAAAGAGTGTTCAGATCTGCTCAATCAAAAGTATGGTTTAACTCTGTTTGCTGCATGCACAGATCAGAAAGAAGTTTCACCGAATGATTCTGTGTAGTTTATATTTGAAGACATTCCTTTTTCCACTATTACCCTCTTAGCGCTCCGAATCTCCACTTGCATTTTCTACAAAAAGAGTGTTTCATAACTGCTCAATCAAAAATATGTTTAATCTCTGTTAACTGAATTTACCGATCAGAAATAAGTTTCACAGAATGCATCTGTGTAGTTTTTATTTGAAGATATTCTTTTTCCCAATATAGGCCTCTTAGCGCTTAGCATGTCCAATTGCAGTTTCTACAGAAAGAGTGTTTTAGAACGGCTCAATCAAAAGTAAGGTTCAACTCTGTTAGTTGAATGCACAGAACAGAAAGAATTTTCACAGAATGCTACTGTGTAGTTTATATTTGAATATATTCCTTTTTCCACTATTACCCTCTTAGCGCTCCGAATGTCCATTTGCATTTTCTACAGAAAGAGTGTTCAGAACTGCGCAATCAAAAGTATGGTTTAACTCTGTTAGCTTAATGAACATATCAGTAATAAGTTTCACACAATGCTTCTGTGTAGTTTTTATTTGAATATATTATTTTTCCCAATATAGGCCTCTTAGCGCTCAGAATGTCCAATTGCAGTTTCTACAGAAAGAGTGTTTCAGAAAGGCTCAATCAAAAGTAAGGTTCAACTCTGTTATTTGAATGCACAGAACAGAAAGAAGTTTCATACAATGCTTCTGTGTAGTTTATATTTGAACATATTCTTTTTTCCACTATTACCCACTTAGCGCTACGAATGTCCAGTTGCATTTTCTACAGACAGAGTGTTTCAAAACTGCTCAATCAAAAGTATAGTTTAACTCTGTTTGCTGAATGCTCAGATCAGAAAGAAGTTTCACAGAATGCTTCTGTGTAGTTTATATTTGTATATATTCCTTTTTCCACTACTACTCTCTTAGCGCTCCAAATGTCCAGTTGCATTTTCTACAGAAAGAGTGTTCAGATCTGCTCAATCAAAAGTATGGTTTAACTCTGTTAGCTGAATGCACAGATCAGAAAGAAGTTTCACAGAATGATTCTGTGTAGTTTATTTTTGGAGACATTCCTTTTTCCACTAATACCCTCTTAGCGCCCCGAATCTCCACTTGCATTTTCTAAAGAAAGAGTGTTTCAGAACGGCTCAATCAAAACTAGGGTTCAACTCTTTTAGTTGAACAAACAGAACAGAAAGAAGTTTCACACAATTCTTCTGTGTAGTTTTTATTTGTAGGCATTCTTTTTCCCAATATAGGCCTCTTAGCGCTCAGAATGTCCAATTGCAGTTTCTACAGAAAGAGTGTTTCAGAACGGCTCAATCAAAAGTAAGGTTCAACTCTGTTAGTTGAATGCACAGAACAGAAAGAAGTTTCATACAATGCTTCTGTGTAGTTTATATTTGAACATATTCTTTTTTCCACTATTACCCACTTAGTGCTACGAATGTCCAGTTGCATTCTCTACAGACAGAGTGTTTCAAAACTGCTCAATCAAAAGTATGGTTTAACTCTGTTAGCTGAATGCTCAGATCAGAAAGAAGTTTCACAGAATGCTTCTGTGTAGTTTATATTTGAATATATTCCTTTTTCCACTACTACGCTCTTAGCGCTCCAAATGTCCAGTTGCATTTTCTACAGAAAGAGTGTTCAGATCTGCTCAATCAAAAGTATGTTTTAACTCTGTTAGCTGCATGCACAGATCAGAAAGAAGTTTCACCGAATGATTCTGTGTAGTTTATATTTGAAGACATTCCTTTTTCCACTATTACCCTCTTAGCGCTCCGAATCTCCACTTGCATTTTCTACAAAAAGAGTGTTTCATAACTGCTCAATCAAAAATATGTTTTATCTCTGTTAACTGAATTTACAGATCAGAAATAAGTTTCACAGAATGCATCTGTGTAGTTTTTATTTGAAGATATTCTTTTCCCAATGTAGGCCTCTTAGCGCTTAGCATGTCCAATTGCAGTTTCTACAGAAAGAGTGTTTCAGAACGGCTCAATCAAAAGTAAGGTTCAACTCTGTTAGTTGAATGCACAGAACAGAAAGAATTTTCACAGAATGCTACTGTGTAGTTTATATTTGAATATATTCCTTTTTCCACTATTACCCTCTTAGCGCTCCGAATGTCCACTTGCATTTTCTACAGAAAGAATGTTCAGAACTGCGCAATCAAAAGTATGGTTTAACTCTGTTAGCTTAATGAACATATCAGAAATAAGTTTCACACAATGCTTCTGTGTAGTTTGTATTTGAAGATATTATTTTTCCCAATATAGGCCTCTTAGCGCTCAGAATGTCCAATTGCAGTTTCTACAGAAAGAGTGTTTCAGAAAGGCTCAATCAAAAGTCAGGTTCAACTCTGTTAGTTGAATGCACAGAACAGAAAGAAGTTTCATACAATGCTTCTGTGTAGTTTATATTTGAACATATTCTTTTTTCCACTATTACCCACTTAGCGCTACGAATGTCCAGTTGCATTTTCTACAGACAGAGTGTTTCAAAACTGCTCAATCAAAAGTATAGTTTAACTCTGTTTGCTGAATGCTCAGATCAGAAAGAAGTTTCACAGAATGCTTCTGTGTAGTTTATATTTGTATATATTCCTTTTTCCACTACTACTCTCTTAGCGCTCCAAATGTCCAGTTGCATTTTCTACAGAAAGAGTGTTCAGATCTGCTCAATCAAAAGTATGGTTTAACTCTGTTAGCTGAATGCACAGATCAGAAAGAAGTTTCACAGAATGATTCTGTGTAGTTTATTTTTGGAGACATTCCTTTTTCCACTAATACCCTCTTAGCGCCCCGAATCTCCACTTGCATTTTCTACAGAAAGAGTGTTTCAGAACGGCTCAATCAAAACTAGGGTTCAACTCTTTTAGTTGAACAAACAGAACAGAAAGAAGTTTCACACAATTCTTCTGTGTAGTTTTTATTTGTAGGCATTCTTTTTCCCAATATAGGCCTCTTAGCGCTCAGAAAGTCCAATTGCAGTTTCTACAGAAAGAGTGTTTCAGAACGGCTCAATCAAAAGTAAGGTTCAACTCTGTTAGTTGAATGCACAGAACAGAAAGAAGTTTCATACAATGCTTCTGTGTAGTTTATATTTGAACATATTCTTTTTTCCACTATTACCCACTTAGTGCTACGAATGTCCAGTTGCATTCTCTACAGACAGAGTGTTTCAAAACTGCTCAATCAAAAGTATGGTTTAACTCTGTTAGCTGAATGCTCAGATCAGAAAGAAGTTTCACAGAATGCTTCTGTGTAGTTTATATTTGAATATATTCCTTTTTCCACTACTACGCTCTTAGCGCTCCAAATGTCCAGTTGCATTTTCTACAGAAAGAGTGTTCAGATCTGCTCAATCAAAAGTATGTTTTAACTCTGTTAGCTGCATGCACAGATCAGAAAGAAGTTTCACCGAATGATTCTGTGTAGTTTATATTTGAAGACATTCCTTTTTCCACTATTACCCTCTTAGCGCTCCGAATCTCCACTTGCATTTTCTACAAAAAGAGTGTTTCATAACTGCTCAATCAAAAATATGTTTTATCTCTGTTAACTGAATTTACAGATCAGAAATAAGTTTCACAGAATGCATCTGTGTAGTTTTTATTTGAAGATATTCTTTTTCCCAATGTAGGCCTCTTAGCGCTTAGCATGTCCAATTGCAGTTTCTACAGAAAGAGTGTTTCAGAACGGCTCAATCAAAAGTAAGGTTCAACTCTGTTAGTTGAATGCATAGAACAGAAAGAATTTTCACAGAATGCTACTGTGTAGTTTATATTTGAATATATTCCTTTTTCCACTATTACCCTCTTAGCGCTCCGAATGTCCACTTGCATTTTCTACAGAAAGAATGTTCAGAACTGCGCAATCAAAAGTATGGTTTAACTCTGTTAGCTTAATGAACATATCAGAAATAAGTTTCACACAATGCTTCTGTGTAGTTTGTATTTGAAGATATTATTTTTCCCAATATAGGCCTCTTAGCGCTCAGAATGTCCAATTGCAGTTTCTACAGAAAGAGTGTTTCAGAAAGGCTCAATCAAAAGTCAGGTTCAACTCTGTTAGTTGAATGCACAGAACAGAAAGAAGTTTCATACAATGCTTCTGTGTAGTTTATATTTGAACATATTCTTATTGCACTATTACCCACTTAGCGCTACGAATGTCCAGTTGCATTTTCTACAGACAGAGTGTTTCAAAACTGCTCAATCAAAAGTATGGTTTAACTCTGTTAGCTGAATGCTCAGATCAGAAAGAAGTTTCACAGAATGCTTCTGTATAGTTTATATTTGAATATATTCCTTTTTCCACTACTACTCTCTTAGCGCTCCAAATGTCCAGTTGCATTTTCTACAGAAAGAGTGTTCAGATCTGCTCAATCAAAGTATGGTTTAACTCTGTTAGCTGAATGCACAGATCAGAAAGAAATTTCACAGAATGATTCTGTGTAGTTTATATTTGGAGACATTCCTTTTTCCACTATTACCCTCTTAGCGCTCCGAATCTCCACTTGCATTTTCTACAGAAAGAGTGTTTCAGAACGGCTCAATCAAAACTAAGTTTCAACTCTTTTAGTTGAACAAACAGAACAGAAAGAAGTTTCACACAATTCTTCTGTGTAGTTTTTATTTGTAGACATTCTTTTTCCCAATATAGGCCTCTTAGCGCTCAGAATGTCCAATTGCAGTTTCTACAGAAAGAGTGTTTCAGAACGGCTCAATCAAAAGTAAGGTTCAACTCTGTTAGTTGAATGCACAGAACAGAAAGAAGTTTCATACAATGCTTCTGTGTAGTTTATATTTGAACATATTCTTTTTTCCACTATTACCCACTTAGCGCTACGAATGTCCAGTTGCATTTTCTACAGACAGAGTGTTTCAAAACTGCTCAATCAAAAGTATGGTTTAACTCTGTTAGCTGAATGCTCAGATCAGAAAGAAGTTTCACAGAATGCTTCTGTGTAGTTTATATTTGAATATATTCCTTTTTCCACTACTACGCTCTTAGCGCTCCAAATGTCCAGTTGCATTTTCTACAGAAAGAGTGTTCAGATCTGCTCAATCAAAAGTATGTTTTAACTCTGTTAGCTGCATGCACAGATCAGAAAGAAGTTTCACCGAATGATTCTGTGTAGTTTATATTTGAAGACATTCCTTTTTCCACTATTACCCTCTTAGCGCTCCGAATCTCCACTTGCATTTTCTACAAAAAGAGTGTTTCATATCTGCTCAATCAAAAATATGTTTTATCTCTGTTAACTGAATTTACAGATCAGAAATAAGTTTCACAGAATGCATCTGTGTAGTTTTTATTTGAAGATAGTCTTTTTCCCAATGTAGGCCTCTTAGCGCTTAGCATGTCCAATTGCAGTTTCTACAGAAAGAGTGTTTCAGAACGGCTCAATCAAAAGTAAGGTTCAAATCTGTTAGTTGAATGCACAGAACAGAAAGAATTTTCACAGAATGCTACTGTGTAGTTTATGTTTGAATATATTCCTTTTTCCACTATTACCCTCTTAGCGCTCCGAATGTCCACTTGCATTTTCTACAGAAAGAGTGTTCAGAACTGCGCAATCAAAAGTATGGTTTAACTCTGTTAGCTTAATGAACATATCAGTAATAAGTTTCACACAATGCTTCTGTGTAGTTTTTATTTGAATATATTATTTTTCCCAATATAGGCCTCTTAGCGCTCAGAATGTCCAATTGCAGTTTCTACAGAAAGAGTGTTTCAGAAAGGCTCAATCAAAAGTAAGGTTCAACTCTGTTAGTTGAATGCACAGAACAGAAAGAAGTTTCATACAATGCTTCTGTGTAGTTTATATTTGAACATATTCTTTTTTCCACTATTACCCACTTAGCGTTACGAATGTCCAGTTGCATTTTCTACAGACAGAGTGTTTCGAAACTGCTCAATCAAAAGTATAGTTTAACTCTGTTAGCTGAATGCTCAGATCAGAAAGAAGTTTCACAGAATGCTTCTGTGTAGTTTATATTTGAATATATTCCTTTTTCCACTACTACTCTCTTAGCGCTCCAAATGTCCAGTTGCATTTTCTACAGAAAGAGTGTTCAGATCTGCTCAATCAAAAGTATGGTTTAACTCTGTTAGCTGAATGCACAGATCAGAAAGAAGTTTCACAGAATGATTCTGTGTAGTTTATATTTGGAGACATTCCTTTTTCCACTAATACCCTCTTAGCGCTCCGAATCTCCACTTGCATTTTCTACAGAAAGAGTGTTTCAGAACGGCTCAATCAAAGCTAAGGTTCAACTCTTTTAGTTGAACAAACAGAACAGAAAGAAGTTTCACACAATTCTTCTGTGTAGTTTTTATTTGTAGACATTCTTTTTCCCAATATAGGCCTCTTAGCGCTCAGAATGTCCAATTGCAGTTTCTACAGAAAGAGTGTTTCAGAACGGCTCAATCAAAAGTAAGGTTCAACTCTGTTAGTTGAATGCACAGAACAGAAAGAAGTTTCATACAATGCTTCTGTGTAGTTTATATTTGAACATATTCTTTTTTCCACTATTACCCACTTAGCGCTACGAATGTCCAGTTGCACTTTCTACAGACAGAGTGTTTCAAAACTGCTCAATCAAAAGTATGGTTTAACTCTGTTAGCTGAATGCTCAGATCAGAAAGAAGTTTCACAGAATGCTTCTGTGTAGTTTATATTTGAATATATTCCTTTTTCCACTACTACGCTCTTAGCGCTCCAAATGTCCAGTTTCATTTTCTACAGAAAGAGTGTTCAGATCTGCTCAATCAAAAGTATGTTTTAACTCTGTTAGCTGCATGCACAGATCAGAAAGAAGTTTCACCGAATGATTCTGTGTAGTTTATATTTGAAGACATTCCTTTTTCCACTATTACCCTCTTAGCGCTCCGAATCTCCACTTGCATTTTCTACAAAAAGAGTGTTTCATAACTGCTCAATCAAAAATATGTTTTATCTCTGTTAACTGAATTTACAGATCAGAAATAAGTTTCACAGAATGCATCTGTGTAGTTTTTATTTGAAGATATTCTTTTTCCCAATGTAGGCCTCTTAGCGCTTAGCATGTCCAATTGCAGTTTCTACAGAAAGAGTGTTTCAGAACGGCTCAATCAAAAGTAAGGTTCAAATCTGTTAGTTGAATGCACAGAACAGAAAGAATTTTCACAGAATGCTACTGTGTAGTTTATATTTGAATATATTCCTTTTTCCACTATTACCCTCTTAGCGCTCCGAATGTCCATTTGCATTTTCTACAGAAAGAGTGTTCAGAACTGCCCAATCAAAAGTATGGTTTAACTCTGTTAGCTTAATGAACATATCAGTAATAAGTTTCACACAATGCTTCTGTGTAGTTTTTATTTGAATATATTATTTTTCCCAATACAGGCCTCTTAGCGCTCAGAATGTCCAATTGCAGTTTCTACAGAAAGAGTGTTTCAGAAAGGCTCAATCAAAAGTAAGGTTCAACTCTGTTTGTTGAATGCACAGAACAGAAAGAAGTTTCATACAATGCTTCTGTGTAGTTTATATTTGAACATATTCTTTTTTCCACTATTACCCACTTAGTGCTACGAAAGTCCAGTTGCATTTTCTACAGACAGAGTGTTTCAAAACTGCTCAATCAAAAGTATAGTTTAACTCTGTTAGCTGAATGCTCAGATCAGAAAGAAATTTCACAGAATGCTTCTGTGTAGTTTATATTTGTATATATTCCTTTTTCCACTACTACTCTCTTAGCGCTCCAAATGTCCAGTTGCATTTTCTACAGAAAGAGTGTTCAGATCTGCTCAATCAAAAGTATGGTTTAACTCTGTTAGCTGAATGCACAGATCAGAAAGAAGTTTCACAGAATGATTCTGTGTAGTTTATATTTGGAGACATTCCTTTTTCCACTAATACCCTCTTAGCGCTCCGAATCTCCACTTGCATTTTCTACAGAAAGAGTGTTTCAGAACGGCTCAATCAAAACTAAAGTTCAACTCTTTTAGTTGAACAAACAGAACAGAAATAAGTTTCACACAATTCTTCTGTGTAGTTTTTATTTGTAGACATTCTTTTTCCCAATATAGGCCTCTTAGTGCTCAGAATGTCCAATTGCAGTTTCTACAGAAAGAGTGTTTCAGAACGGCTCTATCAAAAGTAAGGTTCAACTCTGTTAGTTGAATGCACAGAACAGAAAGAAGTTTCATACAATGCTTCTGTGTAGTTTATATTTGAACATATTCTTTTTTCCACTATTACCCACTTAGTGCTACGAAAGTCTAGTTGCATTTTCTACAGACAGAGTGTTTCAAAACTGCTCAATCAAAAGTATAGTTTAACTCTGTTAGCTGAATGCTCAGATCAGAAAGAAGTTTCACTGAATGCTTCTGTGTAGTTTATATTTGAATATATTCCTTTTTCCACTACTACGCTCTTAGCGCTCAAAATGTCCAGTTGCATTTTCTACAGAAAGAGTGTTCAGATCTGCTCAATCAAAAGTATGGTTTAACTCTGTTTGCTGCATGCACAGATCAGAAAGAAGTTTCACCGAATGATTCTGTGTAGTTTATATTTGAAGACATTCCTTTTTCCACTATTACCCTCTTAGCGCTCCGAATCTCCACTTGCATTTTCTACAAAAAGAGTGTTTCATAACTGCTCAATCAAAAATATGTTTAATCTCTGTTAACTGAATTTACCGATCAGAAATAAGTTTCACAGAATGCATCTGTGTAGTTTTTATTTGAAGATATTCTTTTTCCCAATATAGGCCTCTTAGCGCTTAGCATGTCCAATTGCAGTTTCTACAGAAAGAGTGTTTTAGAACGGCTCAATCAAAAGTAAGGTTCAACTCTGTTAGTTGAATGCACAGAACAGAAAGAATTTTCACAGAATGCTACTGTGTAGTTTATATTTGAATATATTCCTTTTTCCACTATTACCCTCTTAGCGCTCCGAATGTCCATTTGCATTTTCTACAGAAAGAGTGTTCAGAACTGCGCAATCAAAAGTATGGTTTAACTCTGTTAGCTTAATGAACATATCAGTAATAAGTTTCACACAATGCTTCTGTGTAGTTTTTATTTGAAGATATTATTTTTCCCAATAGAGGCCTCTTAGCGCTCAGAATGTCCAATTGCAGTTTCTACAGAAAGAGTGTTTCAGAAAGGCTCAATCAAAAGTAAGGTTCAACTCTGCTATTTGAATGCACAGAACAGAAAGAAGTTTCATACAATGCTTCTGTGTAGTTTATATTTGAACATATTCTTTTTTCCACTATTACCCACTTAGCGCTACGAATGTCCAGTTGCATTTTCTACAGACAGAGTGTTTGAAAACTGCTCAATCAAAAGTATAGTTTAAGTCTGTTTGCTGAATGCTCAGATCAGAAAGAAGTTTCACAGAATGCTTCTGTGTAGTTTATATTTGTATATATTCCTTTTTCCACTACTACTCTCTTAGCGCTCCAAATGTCCAGTTGCATTTTCTACAGAAAGAGTGTTCAGATCTGCTCAATCAAAAGTATGGTTTAACTCTGTTAGCTGAATGCACAGATCAGAAAGAAGTTTCACAGAATGATTCTGTGTAGTTTATTTTTGGAGACATTCCTTTTTCCACTAATACCCTCTTAGCGCCCCGAATCTCCACTTGCATTTTCTACAGAAAGAGTGTTTCAGAACGGCTCAATCAAAACTAGGGTTCAACTCTTTTAGTTGAACAAACAGAACAGAAAGAAGTTTCACACAATTCTTCTGTGTAGTTTTTATTTGTAGGCATTCTTTTTCCCAATATAGGCCTCTTAGCGCTCAGAATGTCCAATTGCAGTTTCTACAGAAAGAGTGTTTCAGAACGGCTCAATCAAAAGTAAGGTTCAACTCTGTTAGTTGAATGCACAGAACAGAAAGAAGTTTCATACAATGCTTCTGTGTAGTTTATATTTGAACATATTCTTTTTTCCACTATTACCCACTTAGTGCTACGAATGTCCAGTTGCATTCTCTACAGACAGAGTGTTTCAAAACTGCTCAATCAAAAGTATGGTTTAACTCTGTTAGCTGAATGCTCAGATCAGAAAGAAGTTTCACAGAATGCTTCTGTGTAGTTTATATTTGAATATATTCCTTTTTCCACTACTACGCTCTTAGCGCTCCAAATGTCCAGTTGCATTTTCTACAGAAAGAGTGTTCAGATCTGCTCAATCAAAAGTATGTTTTAACTCTGTTAGCTGCATGCACAGATCAGAAAGAAGTTTCACCGAATGATTCTGTGTAGTTTATATTTGAAGACATTCCTTTTTCCACTATTACCCTCTTAGCGCTCCGAATCTCCACTTGCATTTTCTACAAAAAGAGTGTTTCATAACTGCTCAATCAAAAATATGTTTTATCTCTGTTAACTGAATTTACAGATCAGAAATAAGTTTCACAGAATGCATCTGTGTAGTTTTTATTTGAAGATATTCTTTTTCCCAATGTAGGCCTCTTAGCGCTTAGCATGTCCAATTGCAGTTTCTACAGAAAGAGTGTTTCAGAACGGCTCAATCAAAAGTAAGGTTCAACTCTGTTAGTTGAATGCACAGAACAGAAAGAATTTTCACAGAATGCTACTGTGTAGTTTATATTTGAATATATTCCTTTTTCCACTATTACCCTCTTAGCGCTCCGAATGTCCACTTGCATTTTCTACAGAAAGAATGTTCAGAACTGCGCAATCAAAAGTATGGTTTAACTCTGTTAGCTTAATGAACATATCAGAAATAAGTTTCACACAATGCTTCTGTGTAGTTTGTATTTGAAGATATTATTTTTCCCAATATAGGCCTCTTAGCGCTCAGAATGTCCAATTGCAGTTTCTACAGAAAGAGTGTTTCAGAAAGGCTCAATCAAAAGTCAGGTTCAACTCTGTTAGTTGAATGCACAGAACAGAAAGAAGTTTCATACAATGCTTCTGTGTAGTTTATATTTGAACATATTCTTTTTTCCACTATTACCCACTTAGCGCTACGAATGTCCAGTTGCATTTTCTACAGCCAGAGTGTTTCAAAACTGCTCAATCAAAAGTATAGTTTAACTCTGTTTGCTGAATGCTCAGATCAGAAAGAAGTTTCACAGAATGCTTCTGTGTAGTTTATATTTGTATATATTCCTTTTTCCACTACTACTCTCTTAGCGCTCCAAATGTCCAGTTGCATTTTCTACAGAAAGAGTGTTCAGATCTGCTCAATCAAAAGTATGGTTTAACTCTGTTAGCTGAATGCACAGATCAGAAAGAAGTTTCACAGAATGATTCTGTGTAGTTTATTTTTGGAGACATTCCTTTTTCCACTAATACCCTCTTAGCGCCCCGAATCTCCACTTGCATTTTCTACAGAAAGAGTGTTTCAGAACGGCTCAATCAAAACTAGGGTTCAACTCTTTTAGTTGAACAAACAGAACAGAAAGAAGTTTCACACAATTCTTCTGTGTAGTTTTTATTTGTAGGCATTCTTTTTCCCAATATAGGCCTCTTAGCGCTCAGAATGTCCAATTGCAGTTTCTACAGAAAGAGTGTTTCAGAACGGCTCAATCAAAAGTAAGGTTCAACTCTGTTAGTTGAATGCACAGAACAGAAAGAAGTTTCATACAATGCTTCTGTGTAGTTTATATTTGAACATATTCTTTTTTCCACTATTACCCACTTAGTGCTACGAATGTCCAGTTGCATTCTCTACAGACAGAGTGTTTCAAAACTGCTCAATCAAAAGTATGGTTTAACTCTGTTAGCTGAATGCTCAGATCAGAAAGAAGTTTCACAGAATGCTTCTGTGTAGTTTATATTTGAATATATTCTTTTTTCCAGTACTACTCTCTTAGCGCTCCAAATGTCCAGTTGCATTTTCTACAGAAAGAGTGTTCAGATCTGCTCAATCAAAAGTATGGTTTAACTCTGTTAGCTGAATGCACAGATCAGAAAGAAGTTTCACAGAATGATTCTGTGTAGTTTATATTTGGAGACATTCCTTTTTCCACTATTACCCTCTTAGCGCTCCGAATCTCCACTTGCATTTTCTACAGAAAGAGTGTTTCAGAACGGCTCAATCAAAACTAAGGTTCAACTCTTTTAGTTGAACAAACAGAACAGAAAGAAGTTTCACACAATTCTTCTGTGTAGTTTTTATTTGTAGACATTCTTTTTCCCAATATAGGCCTCTTAGCGCTCAGAATGTCCAATCGCAGTTTCTACAGAAAGAGTGTTTCAGAACGGCTCAATCAAAAGTAAGGTTCAACTCTGTTAGTTGAATGCACAGAACAGAAAGAAGTTTCATACAATGCTTCTGTGTAGTTTATATTTGAACATATTCTTTTTTCCACTATTACCCACTTAGTGCTACGAATGTCCAGTTGCATTTTCTACAGACAGATTTTTTCAAAACTGCTCAATCAAAAGTATGGTTAAACTCTGTTAGCTGAATGCTCAGATCAGAAAGAAGTTTCACAGAATGCTTCTGTGTAGTTTATATCTGAATATATTCCTATTTCCACTACTACGCTCTTAGCGCTCCAAATGTCCAGTTGCATTTTCTACAGAAAGAGTGTTCAGATCTGCTCAATCAAAAGTATGGTTTAACTCTGTTAGCTGCATGCACAGATCAGAAAGAAGTTTCACCGAATGATTCTGTGTAGTTTATATTGGAAGACATTCCTTTTTCCACTATTACCCTCTTAGCGCTATGAATCTCCACTTGCATTTTCTCAAAAAGAGTGTTTCATAACTGCTCAATCAAAAATATGTTTTATCTCTGTTAACTGAATTTACAGATCAGAAATAAGTTTCACAGAATGCATCTGTGTAGTTTTTATTTGAAGATATTCTTTTTCCCAATGTAGGCCTCTTAGCGCTTAGCATGTCTAATTGCAGTTTCTACAGAAAGAGTGTTTCAGAACGGCTCAATCAAAAGTAAGGTTCAACTCTGTTAGGTGAATGCACAGAACAGAAAGAATTTTCACAGAATGCTACTGTGTAGTTTATATTTGAATATATTCCTTTTTCCACTATTACCCTCTTAGCGCTCCGAATGTCCACTTGCATTTTCTACAGAAAGAGTGTTCAGAACTGCGCAATCAAAAGTATGGTTTAACTCTGTTAGCTTAATGAACATATCAGTAATAAGTTTCACACAATGCTTCTGTGTAGTTTTTATTTGAATATATTATTTTTCCCAATATAGGCCTCTTAGCGCTCAGAATGTCCAATTGCAGTTTCTACAGAAAGAGTGTTTCAGAAAGGCTCAATCAAAAGTAAGGTTCAACTCTGTTAGTTGAATGCACAGAACAGAAAGAAGTTTCATACAATGCTTCTGTGTAGTTTATATTTGAACATATTCTTTTTTCCACTATTACCCACTTAGCGTTACGAATGTCCAGTTGCATTTTCTACAGACAGAGTGTTTCGAAACTGCTCAATCAAAAGTATAGTTTAACTCTGTTAGCTGAATGCTCAGATCAGAAAGAAGTTTCACAGAATGCTTCTGTGTAGTTTATTTTTGAATATATTCCTTTTTCCACTACTACTCTCTTAGCGCTCCAAATGTCCAGTTGCATTTTCTACAGAAAGAGTGTTCAGATCTGCTCAATCAAAAGTATGGTTTAACTCTGTTAGCTGAATGCACAGATCAGAAAGAAGTTTCACAGAATGATTCTGTGTAGTTTATATTTGGAGACATTCCTTTTTCCACTAATACCCTCTTAGCGCTCCGAATCTCCACTTGCATTTTCTACAGAAAGAGTGTTTCAGAACGGCTCAATCAAAACTAAGGTTCAACTCTTTAGTTGAACAAACAGAACAGAAAGAAGTTTCACACAATTCTTCTGTGTAGTTTTTATTTGTAGACATTCTTTTCCCAATATAGGCCTCTTAGCGCTCAGAATGTCCAATTGCAGTTTCTACAGAAAGAGTGTTTCAGAACGGCTCAATCAAAAGTAAGGTTCAACTCTGTTAGTTGAATGCACAGAACAGAAAGAAGTTTCATACAATGCTTCTGTGTAGTTTATATTTGAACATATTCTTTTTTCCACTATTACCCACTTAGTGCTACGAATGTCCAGTTGCATTTTCTACAGACAGAGTGTTTCAAAACTGCTCAATCAAAAGTATGGTTTAACTCTGTTAGCTGAATGCTCAGATCAGAAAGAAGTTTCACAGAATGCTTCTGTGTAGTTTATATTTGAATATATTCCTTTTTCCACTACTACGCTCTTAGCGCTCCAAATGTCCAGTTGCATTTTCTACAGAAAGAGTGTTCAGATCTGCTCAATCAAAAGTATGTTTTAACTCTGTTAGCTGCATGCACAGATCAGAAAGAAGTTTCACCGAATGATTCTGTGTAGTTTATATTTGAAGACATTCCTTTTTCCACTATTACCCTCTTAGCGCTCCGAATCTCCACTTGCATTTTCTACAAAAAGAGTGTTTCATAACTGCTCAATCAAAAATATGTTTTATCTCTGTTAACTGAATTTACAGATCGGAAATAAGTTTCACAGAATGCATCTGTGTAGTTTTTATTTGAAGATATTCTTTTTCCCAATGTAGGCCTCTTAGCGCTTAGCATGTCCAATTGCAGTTTCTACAGAAAGAGTGTTTCAGAACGGCTCAATCAAAAGTAAGGTTCAAATCTGTTAGTTGAATGCACAGGACAGAAAGAATTTTCACAGAATGCTACTGTGTAGTTTATATTTGAATATATTCCTTTTTCCACTATTACCCTCTTAGCGCCCCGAATGTCCATTTGCATTTTCTACAGAAAGAGTGTTCAGAACTGTGCAATCAAAAGTATGGTTTAACTCTGTTAGCTTAATGAACATATCAGTAATAAGTTTCACACAATGCTTCTGTGTAGTTTTTATTTGAATATATTATTTTTCCCAATACAGGCCTCTTAGCGCTCAGAATGTCCAATTGCAGTTTCTACAGAAAGAGTGTTTCAGAAAGGCTCAATCAAAAGTAAGGTTCAACTCTGTTAGTTGAATGCACAGAACAGAAAGAAGTTTCATACAATGCTTCTGTGTAGTTTATATTTGAACATATTCTTTTTTCCACTATTACCCACTTAGTGCTACGAAAGTCTAGTTGCATTTTCTACAGACAGAGTGTTTCAAAACTGCTCAATCAAAAGTATAGTTTAACTCTGTTAGCTGAATGCTCAGATCAGAAAGAAGTTTCACTGAATGCTTCTGTGTAGTTTATATTTGAATATATTCCTTTTTCCACTACTACGCTCTTAGCGCTCAAAATGTCCAGTTGCATTTTCTACAGAAAGAGTGTTCAGATCTGCTCAATCAAAAGTATGGTTTAACTCTGTTTGCTGCATGCACAGATCAGAAAGAAGTTTCACCGAATGATTCTGTGTAGTTTATATTTGAAGACATTCCTTTTTCCACTATTACCCTCTTAGCGCTCCGAATCTCCACTTGCATTTTCTACAAAAAGAGTGTTTCATAACTGCTCAATCAAAAATATGTTTAATCTCTGTTAACTGAATTTACCGATCAGAAATAAGTTTCACAGAATGCATCTGTGTAGTTTTTATTTGAAGATATTCTTTTTCCCAATATAGGCCTCTTAGCGCTTAGCATGTCCAATTGCAGTTTCTACAGAAAGAGTGTTTTAGAACGGCTCAATCAAAAGTAAGGTTCAACTCTGTTAGTTGAATGCACAGAACAGAAAGAATTTTCACAGAATGCTACTGTGTAGTTTATATTTGAATATATTCCTTTTTCCACTATTACCCTCTTAGCGCTCCGAATGTCCATTTGCATTTTCTACAGAAAGAGTGTTCAGAACTGCGCAATCAAAAGTATGGTTTAACTCTGTTAGCTTAATGAACATATCAGTAATAAGTTTCACACAATGCTTCTGTGTAGTTTTTATTTGAATATATTATTTTTCCCAATATAGGCCTCTTAGCGCTCAGAATGTCCAATTGCAGTTTCTACAGAAAGAGTGTTTCAGAAAGGCTCAATCAAAAGTAAGGTTCAACTCTGTTATTTGAATGCACAGAACAGAAAGAAGTTTCATACAATGCTTCTGTGTAGTTTATATTTGAACATATTCTTTTTTCCACTATTACCCACTTAGCGCTACGAATGTCCAGTTGCATTTTCTACAGACAGAGTGTTTCAAAACTGCTCAATCAAAAGTATAGTTTAACTCTGTTTGCTGAATGCTCAGATCAGAAAGAAGTTTCACAGAATGCTTCTGTGTAGTTTATATTTGTATATATTCCTTTTTCCACTACTACTCTCTTAGCGCTCCAAATGTCCAGTTGCATTTTCTACAGAAAGAGTGTTCAGATCTGCTCAATCAAAAGTATGGTTTAACTCTGTTAGCTGAATGCACAGATCAGAAAGAAGTTTCACAGAATGATTCTGTGTAGTTTATTTTTGGAGACATTCCTTTTTCCACTAATACCCTCTTAGCGCCCCGAATCTCCACTTGCATTTTCTACAGAAAGAGTGTTTCAGAACGGCTCAATCAAAACTAGGGTTCAACTCTTTTAGTTGAACAAACAGAACAGAAAGAAGTTTCACACAATTCTTCTGTGTAGTTTTTATTTGTAGGCATTCTTTTTCCCAATATAGGCCTCTTAGCGCTCAGAATGTCCAATTGCAGTTTCTACAGAAAGAGTGTTTCAGAACGGCTCAATCAAAAGTAAGGTTCAACTCTGTTAGTTGAATGCACAGAACAGAAAGAAGTTTCATACAATGCTTCTGTGTAGTTTATATTTGAACATATTCTTTTTTCCACTATTACCCACTTAGTGCTACGAATGTCCAGTTGCATTCTCTACAGACAGAGTGTTTCAAAACTGCTCAATCAAAAGTATGGTTTAACTCTGTTAGCTGAATGCTCAGATCAGAAAGAAGTTTCACAGAATGCTTCTGTGTAGTTTATATTTGAATATATTCCTTTTTCCACTACTACGCTCTTAGTGCTCCAAATGTCCAGTTGCATTTTCTACAGAAAGAGTGTTCAGATCTGCTCAATCAAAAGTATGTTTTAACTCTGTTATCTGCATGCACAGATCAGAAAGAAGTTTCACCGAATGATTCTGTGTAGTTTATATTTGAAGACATTCCTTTTTCCACTATTACCCTCTTAGCGCTCCGAATCTCCACTTGCATTTTCTACAAAAAGAGTGTTTCATAAATGCTCAATCAAAAATATGTTTTATCTCTGTTAACTGAATTTACAGATCAGAAATAAGTTTCACAGAATGCATCTGTGTAGTTTTTATTTGAAGATATTCTTTTTCCCAATGTAGGCCTCTTAGCGCTTAGCATGTCCAATTGCAGTTTCTACAGAAAGAGTGTTTCAGAACGGCTCAATCAAAAGTAAGGTTCAACTCTGTTAGTTGAATGCACAGAACAGAAAGAATTTTCACAGAATGCTACTGTGTAGTTTATATTTGAATATATTCCTTTTTCCACTATTACCCTCTTAGCGCTCCGAATGTCCACTTGCATTTTCTACAGAAAGAATGTTCAGAACTGCGCAATCAAAAGTATGGTTTAACTCTGTTAGCTTAATGAACATATCAGAAATAAGTTTCACACAATGCTTCTGTGTAGTTTGTATTTGAAGATATTATTTTTCCCAATATAGGCCTCTTAGCGCTCAGAATGTCCAATTGCAGTTTCTACAGAAAGAGTGTTTCAGAAAGGCTCAATCAAAAGTCAGGTTCAACTCTGTTAGTTGAATGCACAGAACAGAAAGAAGTTTCATACAATGCTTCTGTGTAGTTTATATTTGAACATATTCTTTTTTCCACTATTACCCACTTAGCGCTACGAATGTCCAGTTGCATTTTCTACAGACAGAGTGTTTCAAAACTGCTCAATCAAAAGTATAGTTTAACTCTGTTTGCTGAATGCTCAGATCAGAAAGAAGTTTCACAGAATGCTTCTGTGTAGTTTATATTTGTATATATTCCTTTTTCCACTACTACTCTCTTAGCGCTCCAAATGTCCAGTTGCATTTTCTACAGAAAGAGTGTTCAGATCTGCTCAATCAAAAGTATGGTTTAACTCTGTTAGCTGAATGCACAGATCAGAAAGAAGTTTCACAGAATGATTCTGTGTAGTTTATTTTTGGAGACATTCCTTTTTCCACTAATACCCTCTTAGCGCCCCGAATCTCCACTTGAATTTTCTACAGAAAGAGTGTTTCAGAACGGCTCAATCAAAACTAGGGTTCAACTCTTTTAGTTGAACAAACAGAACAGAAAGAAGTTTCACACAATTCTTCTGTGTAGTTTTTATTTGTAGGCATTCTTTTTCCCAATATAGGCCTCTTAGCGCTCAGAATGTCCAATTGCAGTTTCTACAGAAAGAGTGTTTCAGAACGGCTCAATCAAAAGTAAGGTTCAACTCTGTTAGTTGAATGCACAGAACAGAAAGAAGTTTCATACAATGCTTCTGTGTAGTTTATATTTGAACATATTCTTTTTTCCACTATTACCCACTTAGTGCTACGAATGTCCAGTTGCATTCTCTACAGACAGAGTGTTTCAAAACTGCTCAATCAAAAGTATGGTTTAACTCTGTTAGCTGAATGCTCAGATCAGAAAGAAGTTTCACAGAATGCTTCTGTGTAGTTTATATTTGAATATATTCCTTTTTCCACTACTACGCTCTTAGCGCTCCAAATGTCCAGTTGCATTTTCTACAGAAAGAGTGTTCAGATCTGCTCAATCAAAAGTATGTTTTAACTCTGTTAGCTGCATGCAGAGATCAGAAAGAAGTTTCACCGAATGATTCTGTGTAGTTTATATTTGAAGACATTCCTTTTTCCACTATTACCCTCTTAGCGCTCCGAATCTCCACTTGCATTTTCTACAAAAAGAGTGTTTCATAACTGCTCAATCAAAAATATGTTTTATCTCTGTTAACTGAATTTACAGATCAGAAATAAGTTTCACAGAATGCATCTGTGTAGTTTTTATTTGAAGATATTCTTTTTCCCAATGTAGGCCTCTTAGCGCTTAGCATGTCCAATTGCAGTTTCTACAGAAAGAGTGTTTCAGAACGGCTCAATCAAAAGTAAGGTTCAACTCTGTTAGTTGAATGCACAGAACAGAAAGAATTTTCACAGAATGCTACTGTGTAGTTTATATTTGAATATATTCCTTTTTCCACTATTACCCTCTTAGCGCTCCGAATGTCCACTTGCATTTTCTACAGAAAGAATGTTCAGAACTGCGCAATCAAAAGTATGGTTTAACTCTGTTAGCTTAATGAACATATCAGAAATAAGTTTCACACAATGCTTCTGTGTAGTTTGTATTTGAAGATATTATTTTTCCCAATATAGGCCTCTTAGCGCTCAGAATGTCCAATTGCAGTTTCTACAGAAAGAGTGTTTCAGAAAGGCTCAATCAAAAGTCAGGTTCAACTCTGTTAGTTGAATGCACAGAACAGAAAGAAGTTTCATACAATGCTTCTGTGTAGTTTATATTTGAACATATTCTTTTTGCACTATTACCCACTTAGCGCTACGAATGTCCAGTTGCATTTTCTACAGACAGAGTGTTTCAAAACTGCTCAATCAAAAGTATGGTTTAACTCTGTTAGCTGAATGCTCAGATCAGAAAGAAGTTTCACAGAATGCTTCTGTGTAGTTTATATTTGAATATATTCCTTTTTCCACTACTACTCTCTTAGCGCTCCAAATGTCCAGTTGCATTTTCTACAGAAAGAGTGTTCAGATCTGCTCAATCAAAAGTATGGTTTAACTCTGTTAGCTGAATGCACAGATCAGAAAGAAATTTCACAGAATGATTCTGTGTAGTTTATATTTGGAGACATTCCTTTTTCCACTATTACCCTCTTAGCGCTCCGAATCTCCACTTGCATTTTCTACAGAAAGAGTGTTTCAGAACGGCTCAATCAAAACTAAGGTTCAACTCTTTTAGTTGAACAAACAGAACAGAAAGAAGTTTCACACAATTCTTCTGTGTAGTTTTTATTTGTAGACATTCTTTTTCCCAATATAGGCCTCTTAGCGCTCAGAATGTCCAATTGCAGTTTCTACAGAAAGAGTGTTTCAGAACGGCTCAATCAAAAGTAAGGTTCAACTCTGTTAGTTGAATGCACAGAACAGAAAGAAGTTTCATACAATGCTTCTGTGTAGTTTATATTTGAACATATTCTTTTTTCCACTATTACCCACTTAGCGCTACGAATGTCCAGTTGCATTTTCTACAGACAGAGTGTTTCAAAACTGCTCAATCAAAAGTATGGTTTAACTCTGTTAGCTGAATGCTCAGATCAGAAAGAAGTTTCACAGAATGCTTCTGTGTAGTTTATATTTGAATATATTCCTTTTTCCACTACTACGCTCTTAGCGCTCCAAATGTCCAGTTGCATTTTCTACAGAAAGAGTGTTCAGATCTGCTCAATCAAAAGTATGTTTTAACTCTGTTAGCTGCATGCACAGATCAGAAAGAAGTTTCACCGAATGATTCTGTGTAGTTTATATTTGAAGACATTCCTTTTTCCACTATTACCCTCTTAGCGCTCCGAATCTCCACTTGCATTTTCTACAAAAAGAGTGTTTCATAACTGCTCAATCAAAAATATGTTTTATCTCTGTTAACTGAATTTACAGATCAGAAATAAGTTTCACAGAATGCATCTGTGTAGTTTTTATTTGAAGATATTCTTTTTCCCAATGTAGGCCTCTTAGCGCTTAGCATGTCCAATTGCAGTTTCTACAGAAAGAGTGTTTCAGAACGGCTCAATCAAAAGTAAGGTTCAACTCTGTTAGTTGAATGCACAGAACAGAAAGAATTTTCACAGAATGCTACTGTGTAGTTTATATTTGAATATATTCCTTTTTCCACTATTACCCTCTTAGCGCTCCGAATGTCCACTTGCATTTTCTACAGAAAGAATGTTCAGAACTGCGCAATCAAAAGTATGGTTTAACTCTGTTAGCTTAATGAACATATCAGAAATAAGTTTCACACAATGCTTCTGTGTAGTTTGTATTTGAAGATATTATTTTTCCCAATATAGGCCTCTTAGCGCTCAGAATGTCCAATTGCAGTTTCTACAGAAAGAGTGTTTCAGAACGGCTCAATCAAAACTAAGTTTCAACTCTTTTAGTTGAACAAACAGAACAGAAAGAAGTTTCACACAATTCTTCTGTGTAGTTTTTATTTGTAGACATTCTTTTTCCCAATATAGGCCTCTTAGCGCTCAGAATGTCCAATTGCAGTTTCTACAGAAAGAGTGTTTCAGAACGGCTCAATCAAAAGTAAGGTTCAACTCTGTTAGTTGAATGCACAGAACAGAAAGAAGTTTCATACAATGCTTCTGTGTAGTTTATATTTGAACATATTCTTTTTTCCACTATTACCCACTTAGCGCTACGAATGTCCAGTTGCATTTTCTACAGACAGAGTGTTTCAAAACTGCTCAATCAAAAGTATGGTTTAACTCTGTTAGCTGAATGCTCAGATCAGAAAGAAGTTTCACAGAATGCTTCTGTGTAGTTTATATTTGAATATATTCCTTTTTCCACTACTACGCTCTTAGCGCTCCAAATGTCCAGTTGCATTTTCTACAGAAAGAGTGTTCAGATCTGCTCAATCAAAAGTATGTTTTAACTCTGTTAGCTGCATGCACAGATCAGAAAGAAGTTTCACCGAATGATTCTGTGTAGTTTATATTTGAAGACATTCCTTTTTCCACTATTACCCTCTTAGCGCTCCGAATCTCCACTTGCATTTTCTACAAAAAGAGTGTTTCATAACTGCTCAATCAAAAATATGTTTTATCTCTGTTAACTGAATTTACAGATCAGAAATAAGTTTCACAGAATGCATCTGTGTAGTTTTTATTTGAAGATATTCTTTTTCCCAATGTAGGCCTCTTAGCGCTTAGCATGTCCAATTGCAGTTTCTACAGAAAGAGTGTTTCAGAACGGCTCAATCAAAAGTAAGGTTCAAATCTGTTAGTTGAATGCACAGAACAGAAAGAATTTTCACAGAATGCTACTGTGTAGTTTATATTTGAATATATTCCTTTTTCCACTATTACCCTCTTAGCGCTCTGAATGTCCATTTGCATTTTCTACAGAAAGAGTGTTCAGAACTGCCCAATCAAAAGTATGGTTTAACTCTGTTAGCTTAATGAACATATCAGTAATAAGTTTCACACAATGCTTCTGTGTAGTTTTTATTTGAATATATTATTTTTCCCAATACAGGCCTCTTAGCGCTCAGAATGTCCAATTGCAGTTTCTACAGAAAGAGTGTTTCAGAAAGGCTCAATCAAAAGTAAGGTTCAACTCTGTTAGTTGAATGCACAGAACAGAAAGAAGTTTCATACAATGCTTCTGTGTAGTTTATATTTGAACATATTCTTTTTTCCACTATTACCCACTTAGTGCTACGAAAGTCCAGTTGCATTTTCTACAGACAGAGTGTTTCAAAACTGCTCAATCAAAAGTATAGTTTAACTCTGTTAGCTGAATGCTCAGATCAGAAAGAAATTTCACAGAATGCTTCTGTGTAGTTTATATTTGTATATATTCCTTTTTCCACTACTACTCTCTTAGCGCTCCAAATGTCCAGTTGCATTTTCTACAGAAAGAGTGTTCAGATCTGCTCAATCAAAAGTATGGTTTAACTCGGTTAGCTGAATGCACAGATCAGAAAGAAGTTTCACAGAATGATTCTGTGTAGTTTATATTTGGAGACATTCCTTTTTCCACTAACACCCTCTTAGCGCTCCGAATCTCCACTTGCATTTTCTACAGAAAGAGTGTTTCAGAACGGCTCAATCAAAACTAAGGTTCAACTCTTTTAGTTGAACAAACAGAACAGAAATAAGTTTCACACAATTCTTCTGTGTAGTTTTTATTTGTAGACATTCTTTTTCCCAATATAGGCCTCTTAGTGCTCAGAATGTCCAATTGCAGTTTCTACAGAAAGAGTGTTTCAGAACGGCTCAATCAAAAGTAAGGTTCAACTCTGTTAGTTGAATGCACAGAACAGAAAGAAGTTTCATACAATGCTTCTGTGTAGTTTATATTTGAACATATTCTTTTTTCCACTATTACCCACTTAGTGCTACGAAAGTCTAGTTGCATTTTCTACAGACAGAGTGTTTCAAAACTGCTCAATCAAAAGTATAGTTTAACTCTGTTAGCTGAATGCTCAGATCAGAAAGAAGTTTCACTGAATGCTTCTGTGTAGTTTATATTTGAATATATTCCTTTTTCCACTACTACGCTCTTAGCGCTCAAAATGTCCAGTTGCATTTTCTACAGAAAGAGTGTTCAGATCTGCTCAATCAAAAGTATGGTTTAACTCTGTTTGCTGCATGCACAGATCAGAAAGAAGTTTCACCGAATGATTCTGTGTAGTTTATATTTGAAGACATTCCTTTTTCCACTATTACCCTCTTAGCGCTCCGAATCTCCACTTGCATTTTCTACAAAAAGAGTGTTTCATAACTGCTCAATCAAAAATATGTTTAATCTCTGTTAACTGAATTTACCGATCAGAAATAACTTTCACAGAATGCATCTGTGTAGTTTTTATTTGAAGATATTCTTTTTCCCAATATAGGCCTCTTAGCGCTTAGCATGTCCAATTGCAGTTTCTACAGAAAGAGTGTTTTAGAACGGCTCAATCAAAAGTAAGTTTCAACTCTGTTAGTTGAATGCACAGAACAGAAAGAATTTTCACAGAATGCTACTGTGTAGTTTATATTTGAATATATTCCTTTTTCCACTATTACCCTCTTAGCGCTCCGAATGTCCATTTGCATTTTCTACAGAAAGAGTGTTCAGAACTGCGCAATCAAAAGTATGGTTTAACTCTGTTAGCTTAATGAACATATCAGTAATAAGTTTCACACAATGCTTCTGTGTAGTTTTTATTTGAATATATTATTTTTCCCAATATAGGCCTCTTAGCGCTCAGAATGTCCAATTGCAGTTTCTACAGAAAGAGTGTTTCAGAAAGGCTCAATCAAAAGTAAGGTTCAACTCTGTTAGTTGAATGCACAGAACAGAAAGAAGTTTCATACAATGCTTCTGTGTAGTTTATATTTGAACATATTCTTTTTTCCACTATTACCCACTTAGCGCTACGAATGTCCAGTTGCATTTTCTACAGACAGAGTGTTTCAAAACTGCTCAATCAAAAGTATAGTTTAACTCTGTTTGCTGAATGCTCAGATCAGAAAGAAGTTTCACAGAATGCTTCTGTGTAGTTTATATTTGTATATATTCCTTTTTCCACTACTACTCTCTTAGCGCTCCAAATGTCCAGTTGCATTTTCTACAGAAAGAGTGTTCAGATCTGCTCAATCAAAAGTATGGTTTAACTCTGTTAGCTGAATGCACAGATCAGAAAGAAGTTTCACAGAATGATTCTGTGTAGTTTATTTTTGGAGACATTCCTTTTTCCACTAATACCCTCTTAGCGCCCCGAATCTCCACTTGCATTTTCTACATAAAGAGTGTTTCAGAACGGCTCAATCAAAACTAGGGTTCAACTCTTTTAGTTGAACAAACAGAACAGAAAGAAGTTTCACACAATTCTTCTGTGTAGTTTTTATTTGTAGGCATTCTTTTTCCCAATATAGGCCTCTTAGCGCTCAGAATGTCCAATTGCAGTTTCTACAGAAAGAGTGTTTCAGAACGGCTCAATCAAAAGTAAGGTTCAACTCTGTTAGTTGAATGCACAGAACAGAAAGAAGTTTCATACAATGCTTCTGTGTAGTTTATATTTGAACATATTCTTTTTTCCACTATTACCCACTTAGTGCTACGAATGTCCAGTTGCATTCTCTACAGACAGAGTGTTTCAAAACTGCTCAATCAAAAGTATGGTTAAACTCTGTTAGCTGAATGCTCAGATCAGAAAGAAGTTTCACAGAATGCTTCTGTGTAGTTTATATTTGAATATATTCCTTTTTCCACTACTACGCTCTTAGCGCTCCAAATGTCCAGTTGCATTTTCTACAGAAAGAGTGTTCAGATCTGCTCAATCAAAATTATGTTTTAACACTGTTAGCTGCATGCACAGATCAGAAAGAAGTTTCACCGAATGATTCTGTGTAGTTTATATTTGAAGACATTCCTTTTTCCACTATTACCCTCTTAGCGCTCCGAATCTCCACTTGCATTTTCTACAAAAAGAGTGTTTCATAACTGCTCAATCAAAAATATGTTTTATCTCTGTTAACTGAATTTACAGATCAGAAATAAGTTTCACAGAATGCATCTGTGTAGTTTTTATTTGAAGATATTCTTTTTCCCAATGTAGGCCTCTTAGCGCTTAGCATGTCCAATTGCAGTTTCTACAGAAAGAGTGTTTCAGAACGGCTCAATCAAAAGTAAGGTTCAACTCTGTTAGTTGAATGCACAGAACAGAAAGAATTTTCACAGAATGCTACTGTGTAGTTTATATTTGAATATATTCCTTTTTCCACTATTACCCTCTTAGCGCTCCGAATGTCCACTTGCATTTTCTACAGAAAGAATGTTCAGAACTGCGCAATCAAAAGTATGGTTTAACTCTGTTAGCTTAATGAACATATCAGAAATAAGTTTCACACAATGCTTCTGTGTAGTTTGTATTTGAAGATATTATTTTTCCCAATATAGGCCTCTTAGCGCTCAGAATGTCCAATTGCAGTTTCTACAGAAAGAGTGTTTCAGAAAGGCTCAATCAAAAGTCAGGTTCAACTCTGTTAGTTGAATGCACAGAACAGAAAGAAGTTTCATACAATGCTTCTGTGTAGTTTATATTTGAACATATTCTTTTTTCCACTGTTACCCACTTAGCGCTACGAATGTCCAGTTGCATTTTCTACAGACAGAGTGTTTCAAAACTGCTCAATCAAAAGTATAGTTTAACTCTGTTTGCTGAATGCTCAGATCAGAAAGAAGTTTCACAGAATGCTTCTGTGTAGTTTATATTTGTATATATTCCTTTTTCCACTACTACTCTCTTAGCGCTCCAAATGTCCAGTTGCATTTTCTACAGAAAGAGTGTTCAGATCTGCTCAATCAAAAGTATGGTTTAACTCTGTTAGCTGAATGCACAGATCAGAAAGAATTTTCACAGAATGATTCTGTGTAGTTTATTTTTGGAGACATTCCTTTTTCCACTAATACCCTCTTAGCGCCCCGAATCTCCACTTGCATTTTCTACAGAAAGAGTGTTTCAGAACGGCTCAATCAAAACTAGGGTTCAACTCTTTTAGTTGAACAAACAGAACAGAAAGGAGTTTCACACAATTCTTCTGTGTAGTTTTTATTTGTAGGCATTCTTTTTCCCAATATAGGCCTCTTAGCGCTCAGAATGTCCAATTGCAGTTTCTACAGAAAGAGTGTTTCAGAACGGCTCAATCAAAAGTAAGGTTCAACTCTGTTAGTTGAATGCACAGAACAGAAAGAAGTTTCATACAATGCTTCTGTGTAGTTTATATTTGAACATATTCTTTTTTCCACTATTACCCACTTAGTGCTACGAATGTCCAGTTGCATTCTCTACAGACAGAGTGTTTCAAAACTGCTCAATCAAAAGTATGGTTAAACTCTGTTAGCTGAATGCTCAGATCAGAAAGAAGTTTCACAGAATGCTTCTGTGTAGTTTATATTTGAATATATTCCTTTTTCCACTACTACGCTCTTAGCGCTCCAAATGTCCAGTTGCATTTTCTACAGAAAGAGTGTTCAGATCTGCTCAATCAAAAGTATGTTTTAACTCTGTTAGCTGCATGCACAGATCAGAAAGAAGTTTCACCGAATGATTCTGTGTAGTTTATATTTGAAGACATTCCTTTTTCCACTATTACCCTCTTAGCGCTCCGAATCTCCACTTGCATTTTCTACAAAAAGAGTGTTTCATAACTGCTCAATCAAAAATATGTTTTATCTCTGTTAACTGAATTTACAGATCAGAAATAAGTTTCACAGAATGCATCTGTGTAGTTTTTATTTGAAGATATTCTTTTTCCCAATGTAGGCCTCTTAGCGCTTAGCATGTCCAATTGCAGTTTCTACAGAAAGAGTGTTTCAGAACGGCTCAATCAAAAGTAAGGTTCAACTCTGTTAGTTGAATGCACAGAACAGAAAGAATTTTCACAGAATGCTACTGTGTAGTTTATATTTGAATATATTCCTTTTTCCACTATTACCCTCTTAGCGCTCCGAATGTCCACTTGCATTTTCTACAGAAAGAATGTTCAGAACTGCGCAATCAAAAGTATGGTTTAACTCTGTTAGCTTAATGAACATATCAGAAATAAGTTTCACACAATGCTTCTGTGTAGTTTGTATTTGAAGATATTATTTTTCCCAATATAGGCCTCTTAGCGCTCAGAATGTCCAATTGCAGTTTCTACAGAAAGAGTGTTTCAGAAAGGCTCAATCAAAAGTCAGGTTCAACTCTGTTAGTTGAATGCACAGAACAGAAAGAAGTTTCATACAATGCTTCTGTGTAGTTTATATTTGAACATATTCTTTTTGCACTATTACCCACTTAGCGCTACGAATGTCCAGTTGCATTTTCTACAGACAGAGTGTTTCAAAACTGCTCAATCAAAAGTATGGTTTAACTCTGTTAGCTGAATGCTCAGATCAGAAAGAAGTTTCACAGAATGCTTCTGTGTAGTTTATATTTGAATATATTCCTTTTTCCACTACTACTCTCTTAGCGCTCCAAATGTCCAGTTGCATTTTCTACAGAAAGAGTGTTCAGATCTGCTCAATCAAAAGTATGGTTTAACTCTGTTAGCTGAATGCACAGATCAGAAAGAAGTTTCACCGAATGATTCTGTGTAGTTTATATTTGGAGACATTCCTTTTTCCACTATTACCCTCTTAGCGCTCCGAATCTCCACTTGCATTTTCTACAGAAAGTGTGTTTCAGAACGGCTCAATCAAAACTAAGGTTCAACTCTTTTAGTTGAACAAACAGAACAGAAAGAAGTTTCACACAATTCTTCTGTGTAGTTTTTATTTGTAGACATTCTTTTTCCCAATATAGGCCTCTTAGCGCTCAGAATGTCCAATTGCAGTTTCTACAGAAAGAGAGTTTCAGAACGGCTCAATCAAAAGTAAGGTTCAACTCTGTTAGTTGAATGCACAGAACAGAAAGAAGTTTCATACAATGCTTCTGTGTAGTTTATATTTGAACATATTCTTTTTTCCACTATTACCCACTTAGCGCTACGAATGTCCAGTTGCATTTTCTACAGACAGAGTGTTTCAAAACTGCTCAATCAAAAGTATGGTTTAACTCTGTTAGCTGAATGCTCAGATCAGAAAGAAGTTTCACAGAATGCTTCTGTGTAGTTTATATTTGAATATATTCCTTTTTCCACTACTACGCTCTTAGCGCTCCAAATGTCCAGTTGCATTTTCTACAGAAAGAGTGTTCAGATCTGCTCAATCAAAAGTATGTTTTAACTCTGTTAGCTGCATGCACAGATCTGAAAGAAGTTTCACCGAATGATTCTGTGTAGTTTATATTTGAAGACATTCCTTTTTCCACTATTACCCTCTTAGCGCTCCGAATCTCCACTTGCATTTTCTACAAAAAGAGTGTTTCATATCTGCTCAATAAAAAATATGTTTTATCTCTGTTAACTGAATTTACAGATCAGAAATAAGTTTCACAGAATGCATCTGTGTAGTTTTTATTTGAAGATAGTCTTTTTCCCAATGTAGGCCTCTTAGCGCTTAGCATGTCCAATTGCAGTTTCTACAGAAAGAGTGTTTCAGAACGGCTCAATCAAAAGTAAGGTTCAACTCTGTTAGTTGAATGCACAGAACAGAAAGAATTTTCACAGAATGCTACTGTGTAGTTTATATTTGAATATATTCCTTTTTCCACTATTACCCTCTTAGCGCTCCGAATGTCCACTTGCATTTTCTACAGAAAGAGTGTTCAGAACTGCGCAATCAAAAGTATGGTTTAACTCTGTTAGCTTAATGAACATATCAGTAATAAGTTTCACACAATGCTTCTGTGTAGTTTTTATTTGAATATATTATTTTTCCCAATATAGGCCTCTTAGCGCTCAGAATGTCCAATTGCAGTTTCTACAGAAAGAGTGTTTCAGAAAGGCTCAATCAAAAGTAAGGTTCAACTCTGTTAGTTGAATGCACAGAACAGAAAGAAGTTTCATACAATGCTTCTGTGTAGTTTATATTTGAACATATTCTTTTTTCCATTATTACCCACTTAGCGTTACGAATGTCCAGTTGCATTTTCTACAGACAGAGTGTTTCGAAACTGCTCAATCAAAAGTATAGTTTAACTCTGTTAGCTGAATGCTCAGATCAGAAAGAAGTTTCACAGAATGCTTCTGTGTAGTTTATATTGGAATATATTCCTTTTTCCACTACTACTCTCTTAGCGCTCCAAATGTCCAGTTGCATTTTCTACAGAAAGAGTGTTCAGATCTGCTCAATCAAAAGTATGATTTAACTCTGTTAGCTGAATGCACAGATCAGAAAGATGTTTCACAGAATGATTCTGTGTAGTTTATATTTGGAGACATTCCTTTTTCCACTAATACCCTCTTAGCGCTCCGAATCTCCACTTGCATTTTCTACAGAAAGAGTGTTTCAGAACGGCTCAATCAAAACTAAGGTTCAACTCTTTTAGTTGAACAAACAGAACAGAAAGAAGTTTCACACAATTCTTCTGTGTAGTTTTTATTTGTAGACATTCTTTTTCCCAATATAGGCCTCTTAGCGCTCAGAATGTCCAATTGCAGTTTCTACAGAAAGAGTGTTTCAGAACGGCTCAATCAAAAGTAAGGTTCAACTCTGTTAGTTGAATGCACAGAACAGAAAGAAGTTTCATACAATGCTTCTGTGTAGTTTATATTTGAACATATTCTTTTTTCCACTATTACCCACTTAGCGCTACGAATGTCCAGTTGCATTTTCTACAGACAGAGTGTTTCAAAACTGCTCAATCAAAAGTATGGTTTAACTCTGTTAGCTGAATGCTCAGATCAGAAAGAAGTTTCACAGAATGCTTCTGTGTAGTTTATATTTGAATATATTCCTTTTTCCACTACTACGCTCTTAGCGCTCCAAATGTCCAGTTGCATTTTCTACAGAAAGAGTGTTCAGATCTGCTCAATCAAAAGTATGTTTTAACTCTGTTAGCTGCATGCACAGATCAGAAAGAAGTTTCACCGAATGATTCTGTGTAGTTTATATTTGAAGACATTCCTTTTTCCACTATTACCCTCTTAGCGCTCCGAATCTCCACTTGCATTTTCTACAAAAAGAGTGTTTCATAACTGCTCAATCAAAAATATGTTTTATCTCTGTTAACTGAATTTACAGATCAGAAATAAGTTTCACAGAATGCATCTGTGTAGTTTTTATTTGAAGATATTCTTTTTCCCAATGTAGGCCTCTTAGCGCTTAGCATGTCCAATTGCAGTTTCTACAGAAAGAGTGTTTCAGAACGGCTCAATCAAAGGTAAGGTTCAACTCTGTTAGTTGAATGCACAGAACAGAAAGAATTTTCACAGAATGCTACTGTGTAGTTTATATTTGAATATATTCCTTTTTCCACTATTACCCTCTTAGCGCTCCGAATGTCCACTTGCATTTTCTACAGAAAGAATGTTCAGAACTGCGCAATCAAAAGTATGGTTTAACTCTGTTAGCTTAATGAACATATCAGAAATAAGTTTCACACAATGCTTCTGTGTAGTTTGTATTTGAAGATATTATTTTTCCCAATATAGGCCTCTTAGCGCTCAGAATGTCCAATTGCAGTTTCTACAGAAAGAGTGTTTCAGAAAGGCTCAATCAAAAGTCAGGTTCAACTCTGTTAGTTGAATGCACAGAACAGAAAGAAGTTTCATACAATGCTTCTGTGTAGTTTATATTTGAACATATTCTTTTTGCACTATTACCCACTTAGCGCTACGAATGTCCAGTTGCATTTTCTACAGACAGAGTGTTTCAAAACTGCTCAATCAAAAGTATGGTTTAACTCTGTTAGCTGAATGCTCAGATCAGAAAGAAGTTTCACAGAATGCTTCTGTGTAGTTTATATTTGAATATATTCCTTTTTCCACTACTACTCTCTTAGCGCTCCAAATGTCCAGTTGCATTTTCTACAGAAAGAGTGTTCAGATCTGCTCAATCAAAAGTATGGTTTAACTCTGTTAGCTGAATGCACAGATCAGAAAGAAATTTCACAGAATGATTCTGTGTAGTTTATATTTGGAGACATTCCTTTTTCCACTATTACCCTCTTAGCGCTCCGAATCTCCACTTGCATTTTCTACAGAAAGAGTGTTTCAGAACGGCTCAATCAAAACTAAGTTTCAACTCTTTTAGTTGAACAAACAGAACAGAAAGAAGTTTCACACAATTCTTCTGTGTAGTTTTTATTTGTAGACATTCTTTTTCCCAATATAGGCCTCTTAGCGCTCAGAATGTCCAATTGCAGTTTCTACAGAAAGAGTGTTTCAGAACGGCTCAATCAAAAGTAAGGTTCAACTCTGTTAGTTGAATGCACAGAACAGAAAGAAGTTTCATACAATGCTTCTGTGTAGTTTATATTTGAACATATACTTTTTTCCACTATTACCCACTTAGCGCTACGAATGTCCAGTTGCATTTTCTACAGACAGAGTGTTTCAAAACTGCTCAATCAAAAGTATGGTTTAACTCTGTTAGCTGAATGCTCAGATCAGAAAGAAGTTTCACAGAATGCTTCTGTGTAGTTTATATTTGAATATATTCCTTTTTCCACTACTACGCTCTTAGCGCTCCAAATGTCCAGTTGCATTTTCTACAGAAAGAGTGTTCAGATCTGCTCAATCAAAAGTATGTTTTAACTCTGTTAGCTGCATGCACAGATCAGAAAGAAGTTTCACCGAATGATTCTGTGTAGTTTATATTTGAAGACATTCCTTTTTCCACTATTACCCTCTTAGCGCTCCGAATCTCCACTTGCATTTTCTACAAAAAGAGTGTTTCATAACTGCTCAATCAAAAATATGTTTTATCTCTGTTAACTGAATTTACAGATCAGAAATAAGTTTCACAGAATGCATCTGTGTAGTTTTTATTTGAAGATATTCTTTTTCCCAATGTAGGCCTCTTAGCGCTTAGCATGTCCAATTGCAGTTTCTACAGAAAGAGTGTTTCAGAACGGCTCAATCAAAAGTAAGGTTCAAATCTGTTAGTTGAATGCACAGAACAGAAAGAATTTTCACAGAATGCTACTGTGTAGTTTATATTTGAATATATTCCTTTTTCCACTATTACCCTCTTAGCGCTCCGAATGTCCATTTGCATTTTCTACAGAAAGAGTGTTCAGAACTGCCCAATCAAAAGTATGGTTTAACTCTGTTAGCTTAATGAACATATCAGTAATAAGTTTCACACAATGCTTCTGTGTAGTTTTTATTTGAATATATTATTTTTCCCAATACAGGCCTCTTAGCGCTCAGAATGTCCAATTGCAGTTTCTACAGAAAGAGTGTTTCAGAAAGGCTCAATCAAAAGTAAGGTTCAACTCTGTTAGTTGAATGCACAGAACAGAAAGAAGTTTCATACAATGCTTCTGTGTAGTTTATATTTGAACATATTCTTTTTTCCACTATTACCCACTTAGTGCTACGAAAGTCCAGTTGCATTTTCTACAGACAGAGTGTTTCAAAACTGCTCAATCAAAAGTATAGTTTAACTCTGTTAGCTGAATGCTCAGATCAGAAAGAAATTTCACAGAATGCTTCTGTGTAGTTTATATTTGTATATATTACTTTTTCCACTACTACTCTCTTAGCGCTCCAAATGTCCAGTTGCATTTTCTACAGAAAGAGTGTTCAGATCTGCTCAATCAAAAGTATGGTTTAACTCTGTTAGCTGAATGCACAGATCAGAAAGAAGTTTCACAGAATGATTCTGTGTAGTTTATATTTGGAGACATTCCTTTTTCCACTAACACCCTCTTAGCGCTCCGAATCTCCACTTGCATTTTCTACAGAAAGAGTGTTTCAGAACGGCTCAATCAAAACTAAGGTTCAACTCTTTTAGTTGAACAAACAGAACAGAAATAAGTTTCACACAATTCTTCTGTGTAGTTTTTATTTGTAGACATTCTTTTTCCCAATATAGGCCTCTTAGTGCTCAGAATGTCCAATTGCAGTTTCTACAGAAAGAGTGTTTCAGAACGGCTCAATCAAAAGTAAGGTTCAACTCTGTTAGTTGAATGCACAGAACAGAAAGAAGTTTCATACAATGCTTCTGTGTAGTTTATATTTGAACATATTCTTTTTTCCACTATTACCCACTTAGTGCTACGAAAGTCTAGTTGCATTTTCTACAGACAGAGTGTTTCAAAACTGCTCAATCAAAAGTATAGTTTAACTCTGTTAGCTGAATGCTCAGATCAGAAAGAAGTTTCACTGAATGCTTCTGTGTAGTTTATATTTGAATATATTCCTTTTTCCACTACTACGCTCTTAGCGCTCAAAATGTCCAGTTGCATTTTCTACAGAAAGAGTGTTCAGATCTGCTCAATCAAAAGTATGGTTTAACTCTGTTTGCTGCATGCACAGATCAGAAAGAAGTTTCACCGAATGATTCTGTGTAGTTTATATTTGAAGACATTCCTTTTTCCACTATTACCCTCTTAGCGCTCCGAATCTCCACTTGCATTTTCTACAAAAAGAGTGTTTCATAACTGCTCAATCAAAAATATGTTTAATCTCTGTTAACTGAATTTACAGATCAGAAATAAGTTTCACAGAATGCATCTGTGTAGTTTTTATTTGAAGATATTCTTTTTCCCAATATAGGCCTCTTAGCGCTTAGCATGTCCAATTGCAGTTTCTACAGAAAGAGTGTTTTAGAACGGCTCAATCAAAAGTAAGTTTCAACTCTGTTAGTTGAATGCACAGAACAGAAAGAATTTTCACAGAATGCTACTGTGTAGTTTATATTTGAATATATTCCTTTTTCCACTATTACCCTCTTAGCGCTCCGAATGTCCATTTGCATTTTCTACAGAAAGAGTGTTCAGAACTGCGCAATCAAAAGTATGGTTTAACTCTGTTAGCTTAATGAACATATCAGTAATAAGTTTCACACAATGCTTCTGTGTAGTTTTTATTTGAATATATTATTTTTCCCAATATAGGCCTCTTAGCGCTCAGAATGTCCAATTGCAGTTTCTACAGAAAGAGTGTTTCAGAAAGGCTCAATCAAAAGTAAGGTTCAACTCTGTTAGTTGAATGCACAGAACAGAAAGAAGTTTCATACAATGCTTCTGTGTAGTTTATATTTGAACATATTCTTTTTTCCACTATTACCCACTTAGCGCTACGAATGTCCAGTTGCATTTTCTACAGACAGAGTGTTTCAAAACTGCTCAATCAAAAGTATAGTTTAACTCTGTTTGCTGAATGCTCAGATCAGAAAGAAGTTTCACAGAATGCTTCTGTGTAGTTTATATTTGTATATATTCCTTTTTCCACTACTACTCTCTTAGCGCTCCAAATGTCCAGTTGCATTTTCTACAGAAAGAGTGTTCAGATCTGCTCAATCAAAAGTATGGTTTAACTCTGTTAGCTGAATGCACAGATCAGAAAGAAGTTTCACAGAATGATTCTGTGTAGTTTATTTTTGGAGACATTCCTTTTTCCACTAATACCCTCTTAGCGCCCCGAATCTCCACTTGCATTTTCTACATAAAGAGTGTTTCAGAACGGCTCAATCAAAACTAGGGTTCAACTCTTTTAGTTGAACAAACAGAACAGAAAGAAGTTTCACACAATTCTTCTGTGTAGTTTTTATTTGTAGGCATTCTTTTTCCCAATATAGGCCTCTTAGCGCTCAGAATGTCCAATTGCAGTTTCTACAGAAAGAGTGTTTCAGAACGGCTCAATCAAAAGTAAGGTTCAACTCTGTTAGTTGAATGCACAGAACAGAAAGAAGTTTCATACAATGCTTCTGTGTAGTTTATATTTGAACATATTCTTTTTTCCACTATTACCCACTTAGTGCTACGAATGTCCAGTTGCATTCTCTACAGACAGAGTGTTTCAAAACTGCTCAATCAAAAGTATGGTTAAACTCTGTTAGCTGAATGCTCAGATCAGAAAGAAGTTTCACAGAATGCTTCTGTGTAGTTTATATTTGAATATATTCCTTTTTCCACTACTACGCTCTTAGCGCTCCAAATGTCCAGTTGCATTTTCTACAGAAAGAGTGTTCAGATCTGCTCAATCAAAAGTATGTTTTAACTCTGTTAGCTGCATGCACAGATCAGAAAGAAGTTTCACCGAATGATTCTGTGTAGTTTATATTTGAAGACATTCCTTTTTCCACTATTACCCTCTTAGCGCTCCGAATCTCCACTTGCATTTTCTACAAAAAGAGTGTTTCATAACTGCTCAATCAAAAATATGTTTTATCTCTGTTAACTGAATTTACAGATCAGAAATAAGTTTCACAGAATGCATCTGTGTAGTTTTTATTTGAAGATATTCTTTTTCCCAATGTAGGCCTCTTAGCGCTTAGCATGTCCAATTGCAGTTTCTACAGAAAGAGTGTTTCAGAACGGCTCAATCAAAAGTAAGGTTCAACTCTGTTAGTTGAATGCACAGAACAGAAAGAATTTTCACAGAATGCTACTGTGTAGTTTATATTTGAATATATTCCTTTTTCCACTATTACCCTCTTAGCGCTCCGAATGTCCACTTGCATTTTCTACAGAAAGAATGTTCAGAACTGCGCAATCAAAAGTATGGTTTAACTCTGTTAGCTTAATGAACATATCAGAAATAAGTTTCACACAATGCTTCTGTGTAGTTTGTATTTGAAGATATTATTTTTCCCAATATAGGCCTCTTAGCGCTCAGAATGTCCAATTGCAGTTTCTACAGAAAGAGTGTTTCAGAAAGGCTCAATCAAAAGTCAGGTTCAACTCTGTTAGTTGAATGCACAGAACAGAAAGAAGTTTCATACAATGCTTCTGTGTAGTTTATATTTGAACATATTCTTTTTTCCACTATTACCCACTTAGCGCTACGAATGTCCAGTTGCATTTTCTACAGACAGAGTGTTTCAAAACTGCTCAATCAAAAGTATAGTTTAACTCTGTTTGCTGAATGCTCAGATCAGAAAGAAGTTTCACAGAATGCTTCTGTGTAGTTTATATTTGTATATATTCCTTTTTCCACTACTACTCTCTTAGCGCTCCAAATGTCCAGTTGCATTTTCTACAGAAAGAGTGTTCAGATCTGCTCAATCAAAAGTATGGTTTAACTCTGTTAGCTGAATGCACAGATCAGAAAGAAGTTTCACAGAATGATTCTGTGTAGTTTATTTTTGGAGACATTCCTTTTTCCACTAATACCCTCTTAGCGCCCCGAATCTCCACTTGCATTTTCTACAGAAAGAGTGTTTCAGAACGGCTCAATCAAAACTAGGGTTCAACTCTTTTAGTTGAACAAACAGAACAGAAAGGAGTTTCACACAATTCTTCTGTGTAGTTTTTATTTGTAGACATTCTTTTTCCCAATATAGGCCTCTTAGCGCTCAGAATGTCCAATTGCAGTTTCTACAGAAAGAGTGTTTCAGAACGGCTCAATCAAAAGTAAGGTTCAACTCTGTTAGTTGAATGCACAGAACAGAAAGAAGTTTCATACAATGCTTCTGTGTAGTTTATATTTGAACATATTCTTTTTTCCACTATTACCCACTTAGTGCTACGAATGTCCAGTTGCATTCTCTACAGACAGAGTGTTTCAAAACTGCTCAATCAAAAGTATGGTTTAACTCTGTTAGCTGAATGCTCAGATCAGAAAGAAGTTTCACAGAATGCTTCTGTGTAGTTTATATTTGAATATATTCCTTTTTCCACTACTACGCTCTTAGCGCTCCAAATGTCCAGTTGCATTTTCTACAGAAAGAGTGTTCAGATCTGCTCAATCAAAAGTATGTTTTAACTCTGTTAGCTGCATGCACAGATCAGAAAGAAGTTTCACCGAATGATTCTGTGTAGTTTATATTTGAAGACATTCCTTTTTCCACTATTACCCTCTTAGCGCTCCGAATCTCCACTTGCATTTTCTACAAAAAGAGTGTTTCATAACTGCTCAATCAAAAATATGTTTTATCTCTGTTAACTGAATTTACAGATCAGAAATAAGTTTCACAGAATGCATCTGTGTAGTTTTTATTTGAAGATATTCTTTTTCCCAATGTAGGCCTCTTAGCGCTTAGCATGTCCAATTGCAGTTTCTACAGAAAGAGTGTTTCAGAACGGCTCAATCAAAAGTAAGGTTCAACTCTGTTAGTTGAATGCACAGAACAGAAAGAATTTTCACAGAATGCTACTGTGTAGTTTATATTTGAATATATTCCTTTTTCCACTATTACCCTCTTAGCGCTCCGAATGTCCACTTGCATTTTCTACAGAAAGAATGTTCAGAACTGCGCAATCAAAAGTATGGTTTAACTCTGTTAGCTTAATGAACATATCAGAAATAAGTTTCACACAATGCTTCTGTGTAGTTTGTATTTGAAGATATTATTTTTCCCAATATAGGCCTCTTAGCGCTCAGAATGTCCAATTGCAGTTTCTACAGAAAGAGTGTTTCAGAAAGGCTCAATCAAAAGTCAGGTTCAACTCTGTTAGTTGAATGCACAGAACAGAAAGAAGTTTCATACAATGCTTCTGTGTAGTTTATATTTGAACATATTCTTTTTGCACTATTACCCACTTAGCGCTACGAATGTCCAGTTGCATTTTCTACAGACAGAGTGTTTCAAAACTGCTCAATCAAAAGTATGGTTTAACTCTGTTAGCTGAATGCTCAGATCAGAAAGAAGTTTCACAGAATGCTTCTGTGTAGTTTATATTTGAATATATTCCTTTTTCCACTACTACTCTCTTAGCGCTCCAAATGTCCAGTTGCATTTTCTACAGAAAGAGTGTTCAGATCTGCTCAATCAAAAGTATGGTTTAACTCTGTTAGCTGAATGCACAGATCAGAAAGAAGTTTCACCGAATGATTCTGTGTAGTTTATATTTGGAGACATTCCTTTTTCCACTATTACCCTCTTAGCGCTCCGAATCTCCACTTGCATTTTCTACAGAAAGAGTGTTTCAGAATGGCTCAATCAAAACTAAGGTTCAACTCTTTTAGTTGAACAAACAGAACTGAAAGAAGTTTCACACAATTCTTCTGTGTAGTTTTTATTTGTAGACATTCTTTTTCCCAATATAGGCCTCTTAGCGCTCAGAATGTCCAATTGCAGTTTCTACAGAAAGAGTGTTTCAGAACGGCTCAATCAAAAGTAAGGTTCAACTCTGTTAGTTGAATGCACAGAACAGAAAGAAGTTTCATACAATGCTTCTGTGTAGTTTATATTTGAACATATTCTTTTTTCCACTATTACCCACTTAGCGCTACGAATGTCCAGTTGCATTTTCTACAGACAGAGTGTTTCAAAACTGCTCAATCAAAAGTATGGTTTAACTCTGTTAGCTGAATGCTCAGATCAGAAAGAAGTTTCACAGAATGCTTCTGTGTAGTTTATATTTGAATATATTCCTTTTTCCACTACTACGCTCTTAGCGCTCCAAATGTCCAGTTGCATTTTCTACAGAAAGAGTGTTCAGATCTGCTCAATCAAAAGTATGTTTTAACTCTGTTAGCTGCATGCACAGATCAGAAAGAAGTTTCACCGAATGATTCTGTGTAGTTTATATTTGAAGACATTCCTTTTTCCACTATTACCCTCTTAGAGCTCCGAATCTCCACTTGCATTTTCTACAAAAAGAGTGTTTCATATCTGCTCAATCAAAAATATGTTTTATCTCTGTTAACTGAATTTACAGATCAGAAATAAGTTTCACAGAATGCATCTGTGTAGTTTTTATTTGAAGATAGTCTTTTTCCCAATGTAGGCCTCTTAGCGCTTAGCATGTCCAATTGCAGTTTCTACAGAAAGAGTGTTTCAGAACGGCTCAATCAAAAGTAAGGTTCAACTCTGTTAGTTGAATGCACAGAACAGAAAGAATTTTCACAGAATGCTACTGTGTAGTTTATATTTGAATATATTCCTTTTTCCACTATTACCCTCTTAGCGCTCCGAATGTCCACTTGCATTTTCTACAGAAAGAGTGTTCAGAACTGCGCAATCAAAAGTATGGTTTAACTCTGTTAGCTTAATGAACATATCAGTAATAAGTTTCACACAATGCTTCTGTGTAGTTTTTATTTGAATATATTATTTTTCCCAATATAGGCCTCTTAGCGCTCAGAATGTCCAATTGCAGTTTCTACAGAAAGAGTGTTTCAGAAAGGCTCAATCAAAAGTAAGGTTCAACTCTGTTAGTTGAATGCACAGAACAGAAAGAAGTTTCATACAATGCTTCTGTGTAGTTTATATTTGAACATATTCTTTTTTCCACTATTACCCACTTAGCGTTACGAATGTCCAGTTGCATTTTCTACAGACAGAGTGTTTCGAAACTGCTCAATCAAAAGTATAGTTTAACTCTGTTAGCTGAATGCTCAGATCAGAAAGAAGTTTCACAGAATGCTTCTGTGTAGTTTATATTGGATTATATTCCTTTTTCCACTACTACTCTCTTAACGCTCCAAATGTCCAGTTGCATTTTCTACAGAAAGAGTGTTCAGATCTGCTCAATCAAAAGTATGGTTTAACTCTGTTAGCTGAATGCACAGATCAGAAAGATGTTTCACAGAATGATTCTGTGTAGTTTATATTTGGAGACATTCCTTTTTCCACTAATACCCTCTTAGCGCTCCGAATCTCCACTTGCATTTTCTACAGAAAGAGTGTTTCAGAACGGCTCAATCAAAACTAAGGTTCAACTCTTTTAGTTGAACAAACAGAACAGAAAGAAGTTTCACACAATTCTTCTGTGTAGTTTTTATTTGTAGACATTCTTTTTCCCAATATAGGCCTCTTAGCGCTCAGAATGTCCAATTGCAGTTTCTACAGAAAGAGTGTTTCAGAACGGCTCAATCAAAAGTAAGGTTCAACTCTGTTAGTTGAATGCACAGAACAGAAAGAAGTTTCATACAATGCTTCTGTGTAGTTTATATTTGAACATATTCTTTTTTCCACTATTACCCACTTAGCGCTACGAATGTCCAGTTGCACTTTCTACAGACAGAGTGTTTCAAAACTGCTCAATCAAAAGTATGGTTTAACTCTGTTAGCTGAATGCTCAGATCAGATAGAAGTTTCACAGAATGCTTCTGTGTAGTTTATATTTGAATATATTCCTTTTTCCACTACTACGCTCTTAGCGCTCCAAATGTCCAGTTGCATTTTCTACAGAAAGAGTGTTCAGATCTGCTCAATCAAAAGTATGTTTTAACTCTGTTAGCTGCATGCACAGATCAGAAAGAAGTTTCACCGAATGATTCTGTGTAGTTTATATTTGAAGACATTCCTTTTTCCACTATTACCCTCTTAGAGCTCCGAATCTCCACTTGCATTTTCTACAAAAAGAGTGTTTCATAACTGCTCAATCAAAAATATGTTTTATCTCTGTTAACTGAATTTACAGATCAGAAATAAGTTTCACAGAATGCATCTGTGTAGTTTTTATTTGAAGATATTCTTTTTCCCAATGTAGGCCTCTTAGCGCTTAGCATGTCCAATTGCAGTTTCTACAGAAAGAGTGTTTCAGAACGGCTCAATCAAAAGTAAGGTTCAACTCTGTTAGTTGAATGCACAGAACAGAAAGAATTTTCACAGAATGCTACTGTGTAGTTTATATTTGAATATATTCCTTTTTCCACTATTACCCTCTTAGCGCTCCGAATGTCCACTTGCATTTTCTACAGAAAGAATGTTCAGAACTGCGCAATCAAAAGTATGGTTTAACTCTGTTAGCTTAATGAACATATCAGAAATAAGTTTCACACAATGCTTCTGTGTAGTTTGTATTTGAAGATATTATTTTTCCCAATATAGGCCTCTTAGCGCTCAGAATGTCCAATTGCAGTTTCTACAGAAAGAGTGTTTCAGAAAGGCTCAATCAAAAGTCAGGTTCAACTCTGTTAGTTGAATGCACAGAACAGAAAGAAGTTTCATACAATGCTTCTGTGTAGTTTATATTTGAACATATTCTTTTTGCACTATTACCCACTTAGCGCTACGAATGTCCAGTTGCATTTTCTACAGACAGAGTGTTTCAAAACTGCTCAATCAAAAGTATGGTTTAACTCTGTTAGCTGAATGCTCAGATCAGAAAGAAGTTTCACAGAATGCTTCTGTGTAGTTTATATTTGAATATATTCCTTTTTCCACTACTACTCTCTTAGCGCTCCAAATGTCCAGTTGCATTTTCTACAGAAAGAGTGTTCAGATCTGCTCAATCAAAAGTATGGTTTAACTCTGTTAGCTGAATGCACAGATCAGAAAGAAATTTCACAGAATGATTCTGTGTAGTTTATATTTGGAGACATTCCTTTTTCCACTATTACCCTCTTAGCGCTCCGAATCTCCACTTGCATTTTCTACAGAAAGAGTGTTTCAGAACGGCTCAATCAAAACTAAGTTTCAACTCTTTTAGTTGAACAAACAGAACAGAAAGAAGTTTCACACAATTCTTCTGTGTAGTTTTTATTTGTAGACATTCTTTTTCCCAATATAGGCCTCTTAGCGCTCAGAATGTCCAATTGCAGTTTCTACAGAAAGAGTGTTTCAGAACGGCTCAATCAAAAGTAAGGTTCAACTCTGTTAGTTGAATGCACAGAACAGAAAGAAGTTTCATACAATGCTTCTGTGTAGTTTATATTTGAACATATTCTTTTTTCCACTATTACCCACTTAGCGCTACGAATGTCCAGTTGCATTTTCTACAGACAGAGTGTTTCAAAACTGCTCAATCAAAAGTATGGTTTAACTCTGTTAGCTGAATGCTCAGATCAGAAAGAAGTTTCACAGAATGCTTCTGTGTAGTTTATATTTGAATATATTCCTTTTTCCACTACTACGCTCTTAGCGCTCCAAATGTCCAGTTGCATTTTCTACAGAAAGAGTGTTCAGATCTGCTCAATCAAAAGTATGTTTTAACTCTGTTAGCTGCATGCACAGATCAGAAAGAAGTTTCACCGAATGATTCTGTGTAGTTTATATTTGAAGACATTCCTTTTTCCACTATTACCCTCTTAGCGCTCCGAATCTCCACTTGCATTTTCTACAAAAAGAGTGTTTCATAACTGCTCAATCAAAAATATGTTTTATCTCTGTTAACTGAATTTACAGATCAGAAATAAGTTTCACAGAATGCATCTATGTAGTTTTTATTTGAAGATACTCTTTTTCCCAATGTAGGCCTCTTAGCGCTTAGCATGTCCAATTGCAGTTTCTACAGAAAGAGTGTTTCAGAACGGCTCAATCAAAAGTAAGGTTCAAATCTGTTAGTTGAATGCACAGAACAGAAAGAATTTTCACAGAATGCTACTGTGTAGTTTATATTTGAATATATTCCTTTTTCCACTATTACCCTCTTAGCGCTCCGAATGTCCATTTGCATTTTCTACAGAAAGAGTGTTCAGAACTGCCCAATCAAAAGTATGGTTTAACTCTGTTAGCTTAATGAACATATCAGTAATAAGTTTCACACAATGCTTCTGTGTAGTTTTTATTTGAATATATTATTTTTCCCAATACAGGCCTCTTAGCGCTCAGAATGTCCAATTGCAGTTTCTACAGAAAGAGTGTTTCAGAAAGGCTCAATCAAAAGTAAGGTTCAACTCTGTTAGTTGAATGCACAGAACAGAAAGAAGTTTCATACAATGCTTCTGTGTAGTTTATATTTGAACATATTCTTTTTTCCACTATTACCCACTTAGTGCTACGAAAGTCCAGTTGCATTTTCTACAGACAGAGTGTTTCAAAACTGCTCAATCAAAAGTATAGTTTAACTCTGTTAGCTGAATGCTCAGATCAGAAAGAAATTTCACAGAATGCTTCTGTGTAGTTTATATTTGTATATATTCCTTTTTCCACTACTACTCTCTTAGCGCTCCAAATGTCCAGTTGCATTTTCTACAGAAAGAGTGTTCAGATCTGCTCAATCAAAAGTATGGTTTAACTCTGTTAGCTGAATGCACAGATCAGAAAGAAGTTTCACAGAATGATTCTGTGTAGTTTATATTTGGAGACATTCCTTTTTCCACTAATACCCTCTTAGCGCTCCGAATCTCCACTTGCATTTTCTACAGAAAGAGTGTTTCAGAACGGCTCAATCAAAACTAAGGTTCAACTCTTTTAGTTGAACAAACAGAACAGAAATATGTTTCACACAATTCTTCTGTGTAGTTTTTATTTGTAGACATTCTTTTTCCCAATATAGGCCTCTTAGTGCTCAGAATGTCCAATTGCAGTTTCTACAGAAAGAGTGTTTCAGAACGGCTCAATCAAAAGTAAGGTTCAACTCTGTTAGTTGAATGCAAGGAACAGAAATAAGTTTCATACAATGCTTCTGTGTAGTTTATATTTGAACATATTCTTTTTTCCACTATTACCCACTTAGTGCTACGAAAGTCTAGTTGCATTTTCTACAGACAGAGTGTTTCAAAACTGCTCAATCAAAAGTATAGTTTAACTCTGTTAGCTGAATGCTCAGATCAGAAAGAAGTTTCACTGAATGCTTCTGTGTAGTTTATATTTGAATATATTCGTTTTTCCACTACTACGCTCTTAGCGCTCAAAATGTCCAGTTGCATTTTCTACAGAAAGAGTGTTCAGATCTGCTCAATCAAAAGTATGGTTTAACTCTGTTTGCTGCATGCACAGATCAGAAAGAAGTTTCACCGAATGATTCTGTGTAGTTTATATTTGAAGACATTCCTTTTTCCACTATTACCCTCTTAGCGCTCCGAATCTCCACTTGCATTTTCTACAAAAAGAGTGTTTCATAACTGCTCAATCAAAAATATGTTTAATCTCTGTTAACTGAATTTACCGATCAGAAATAAGTTTCACAGAATGCATCTGTGTAGTTTTTATTTGAAGATATTCTTTTTCCCAATATAGGCCTCTTAGCGCTTAGCATGTCCAATTGCAGTTTCTACAGAAAGAGTGTTTTAGAACGGCTCAATCAAAAGTAAGGTTCAACTCTGTTAGTTGAATGCACAGAACAGAAAGAATTTTCACAGAATGCTACTGTGTAGTTTATATTTGAATATATTCCTTTTTCCACTATTACCCTCTTAGCGCTCCGAATGTCCATTTGCATTTTCTACAGAAAGAGTGTTCAGAACTGCGCAATCAAAAGTATGGTTTAACTCTGTTAGCTTAATGAACATATCAGTAATAAGTTTCACACAATGCTTCTGTGTAGTTTTTATTTGAATATATTATTTTTCCCAATATAGGCCTCTTAGCGCTCAGAATGTCCAATTGCAGTTTCTACAGAAAGAGTGTTTCAGAAATGCTCAATCAAAAGTAAGGTTCAACTCTGTTAGTTGAATGCACAGAACAGAAAGAAGTTTCATACAATGCTTCTGTGTAGTTTATATTTGAACATATTCTTTTTTCCACTATTACCCACTTAGCGCTACGAATGTCCAGTTGCATTTTCTACAGACAGAGTGTTTCAAAACTGCTCAATCAAAAGTATAGTTTAACTCTGTTTGCTGAATGCTCAGATCAGAAAGAAGTTTCACAGAATGCTTCTGTGTAGTTTATATTTGTATATATTCCTTTTTCCACTACTACTCTCTTAGCGCTCCAAATGTCCAGTTGCATTTTCTACAGAAAGAGTGTTCAGATCTGCTCAATCAAAAGTATGGTTTAACTCTGTTAGCTGAATGCACAGATCAGAAAGAAGTTTCACAGAATGATTCTGTGTAGTTTATTTTTGGAGACATTCCTTTTTCCACTAATACCCTCTTAGCGCCCCGAATCTCCACTTGCATTTTCTACATAAAGAGTGTTTCAGAACGGCTCAATCAAAACTAGGGTTCAACTCTTTTAGTTGAACAAACAGAACAGAAAGAAGTTTCACACAATTCTTCTGTGTAGTTTTTATTTGTAGGCATTCTTTTTCCCAATATAGGCCTCTTAGCGCTCCGAATGTCCAATTGCAGTTTCTACAGAAAGAGTGTTTCAGAACGGCTCAATCAAAAGTAAGGTTCAACTCTGTTAGTTGAATGCACAGAACAGAAAGAAGTTTCATACAATGCTTCTGTGTAGTTTATATTTGAACATATTCTTTTTTCCACTATTACCCACTTAGTGCTACGAATGTCCAGTTGCATTCTCTACAGACAGAGTGTTTCAAAACTGCTCAATCAAAAGTATGGTTTAACTCTGTTAGCTGAATGCTCAGATCAGAAAGAAGTTTCACAGAATGCTTCTGTGTAGTTTATATTTGAATATATTCCTTTTTCCACTACTACGCTCTTAGCGCTCCAAATGTCCAGTTGCATTTTCTACAGAAAGAGTGTTCAGATCTGCTCAATCAAAAGTATGTTTTAACTCTGTTAGCTGCATGCACAGATCAGAAAGAAGTTTCACCGAATGATTCTGTGTAGTTTATATTTGAAGACATTCCTTTTTCCACTATTACCCTCTTAGCGCTCCGAATCTCCACTTGCATTTTCTACAAAAAGAGTGTTTCATAACTGCTCAATCAAAAATATGTTTTATCTCTGTTAACTGAATTTACAGATCAGAAATAAGTTTCACAGAATGCATCTGTGTAGTTTTTATTTGAAGATATTCTTTTTCCCAATGTAGGCCTCTTAGCGCTTAGCATGTCCAATTGCAGTTTCTACAGAAAGAGTGTTTCAGAACGGCTCAATCAAAAGTAAGGTTCAACTCTGTTAGTTGAATGCACAGAACAGAAAGAATTTTCACAGAATGCTACTGTGTAGTTTATATTTGAATATATTCCTTTTTCCACTATTACCCTCTTAGCGCTCCGAATGTCCACTTGCATTTTCTACAGAAAGAATGTTCAGAACTGCGCAATCAAAAGTATGGTTTAACTCTGTTAGCTTAATGAACATATCAGAAATAAGTTTCACACAATGCTTCTGTGTAGTTTGTATTTGAAGATATTATTTTTCCCAATATAGGCCTCTTAGCGCTCAGAATGTCCAATTGCAGTTTCTACAGAAAGAGTGTTTCAGAAAGGCTCAATCAAAAGTCAGGTTCAACTCTGTTAGTTGAATGCACAGAACAGAAAGAAGTTTCATACAATGCTTCTGTGTAGTTTATATTTGAACATATTCTTTTTTCCACTATTACCCACTTAGCGCTACGAATGTCCAGTTGCATTTTCTACAGACAGAGTGTTTCAAAACTGCTCAATCAAAAGTATAGTTTAACTCTGTTTGCTGAATGCTCAGATCAGAAAGAAGTTTCACAGAATGCTTCTGTGTAGTTTATATTTGTATATATTCCTTTTTCCACTACTACTCTCTTAGCGCTCCAAATGTCCAGTTGCATTTTCTACAGAAAGAGTGTTCAGATCTGCTCAATCAAAAGTATGGTTTAACTCTGTTAGCTGAATGCACAGATCAGAAAGAAGTTTCACAGAATGATTCTGTGTAGTTTATTTTTGGAGACATTCCTTTTTCCACTAATACCCTCTTAGTGCCCCGAATCTCCACTTGCATTTTCTACAGAAAGAGTGTTTCAGAACGGCTCAATCAAAACTAGGGTTCAACTCTTTTAGTTGAACAAACAGAACAGAAAGGAGTTTCACACAATTCTTCTGTGTAGTTTTTATTTGTAGGCATTCTTTTTCCCAATATAGGCCTCTTAGCGCTCAGAATGTCCAATTGCAGTTTCTACAGAAAGAGTGTTTCAGAACGGCTCAATCAAAAGTAAGGTTCAACTCTGTTAGTTGAATGCACAGAACAGAAAGATGTTTCATACAATGCTTCTGTGTAGTTTATATTTGAACATATTCTTTTTTCCACTATTACCCACTTAGTGCTACGAATGTCCAGTTGCATTCTCTACAGACAGAGTGTTTCAAAACTGCTCAATCAAAAGTATGGTTTAACTCTGTTAGCTGAATGCTCAGATCAGAAAGAAGTTTCACAGAATGCTTCTGTGTAGTTTATATTTGAATATATTCCTTTTTCCACTACTACGCTCTTAGCGCTCCAAATGTCCAGTTGCATTTTCTACAGAAAGAGTGTTCAGATCTGCTCAATCAAAAGTATGTTTTAACTCTGTTAGCTGCATGCACAGATCAGAAAGAAGTTTCACCGAATGATTCTGTGTAGTTTATATTTGAAGACATTCCTTTTTCCACTATTACCCTCTTAGCGCTCCGAATCTCCACTTGCATTTTCTACAAAAAGAGTGTTTCATAACTGCTCAATCAAAAATATGTTTTATCTCTGTTAACTGAATTTACAGATCAGAAATAAGTTTCACAGAATGCATCTGTGTAGTTTTTATTTGAAGATATTCTTTTTCCCAATGTAGGCCTCTTAGCGCTTAGCATGTCCAATTGCAGTTTCTACAGAAAGAGTGTTTCAGAACGGCTCAATCAAAAGTAAGGTTCAACTCTGTTAGTTGAATGCACAGAACAGAAAGAATTTTCACAGAATGCTACTGTGTAGTTTATATTTGAATATATTCCTTTTTCCACTATTACCCTCTTAGCGCTCCGAATGTCCACTTGCATTTTCTACAGAAAGAATGTTCAGAACTGCGCAATCAAAAGTATGGTTTAACTCTGTTAGCTTAATGAACATATCAGAAATAAGTTTCACACAATGCTTCTGTGTAGTTTGTATTTGAAGATATTATTTTTCCCAATATAGGCCTCTTAGCGCTCAGAATGTCCAATTGCAGTTTCTACAGAAAGAGTGTTTCAGAAAGGCTCAATCAAAAGTCAGGTTCAACTCTGTTAGTTGAATGCACAGAACAGAAAGAAGTTTCATACAATGCTTCTGTGTAGTTTATATTTGAACATATTCTTTTTGCACTATTACCCACTTAGCGCTACGAATGTCCAGTTGCATTTTCTACAGACAGAGTGTTTCAAAACTGCTCAATCAAAAGTATGGTTTAACTCTGTTAGCTGAATGCTCAGATCAGAAAGAAGTTTCACAGAATGCTTCTGTGTAGTTTATATTGGAATATATTCCTTTTTCCACTACTACTCTCTTAGCGCTCCAAATGTCCAGTTGCATTTTCTACAGAAAGAGTGTTCAGATCTGCTCAATCAAAAGTATGGTTTAACTCTGTTAGCTGAATGCACAGATCAGAAAGAAGTTTCACCGAATGATTCTGTGTAGTTTATAATTGGAGACATTCCTTTTTCCACTATTACCCTCTTAGCGCTCCGAATCTCCACTTGCATTTTCTACAGAAAGAGTGTTTCAGAACGGCTCAATCAAAACTAAGGTTCAACTCTTTTAGTTGAACAAACAGAACAGAAAGAAGTTTCACACAATTCTTCTGTGTAGTTTTTATTTGTAGACATTCTTTTTCCCAATATAGGCCTCTTAGCGCTCAGAATGTCCAATTGCAGTTTCTACAGAAAGAGTGTTTCAGAACGGCTCAATCAAAAGTAAGGTTCAACTCTGTTAGTTGAATGCACAGAACAGAAAGAAGTTTCATACAATGCTTCTGTGTAGTTTATATTTGAACATATTCTTTTTTCCACTATTACCCACTTAGCGCTACGAATGTCCAGTTGCATTTTCTACAGACAGAGTGTTTCAAAACTGCTCAATCAAAAGTATGGTTTAACTCTGTTAGCTGAATGCTCAGATCAGGAAGAAGTTTCACAGAATGCTTCTGTGTAGTTTATATTTGAATATATTCCTTTTTCCACTACTACGCTCTTAGCGCTCCAAATGTCCAGTTGCATTTTCTACAGAAAGAGTGTTCAGATCTGCTCAATCAAAAGTATGTTTTAACTCTGTTAGCTGCATGCACAGATCAGAAAGAAGTTTCACCGAATGATTCTGTGTAGTTTATATTTGAAGACATTCCTTTTTCCACTATTACCCTCTTAGCGCTCCGAATCTCCACTTGCATTTTCTACAAAAAGAGTGTTTCATATCTGCTCAATCAAAAATATGTTTTATCTCTGTTAACTGAATTTACAGATCAGAAATAAGTTTCACAGAATGCATCTGTGTAGTTTTTATTTGAAGATAGTCTTTTTCCCAATGTAGGCCTCTTAGCGCTTAGCATGTCCAATTGCAGTTTCTACAGAAAGAGTGTTTCAGAACGGCTCAATCAAAAGTAAGGTTCAACTCTGTTAGTTGAATGCACAGAACAGAAAGAATTTTCACAGAATGCTACTGTGTAGTTTATATTTGAATATATTCCTTTTTCCACTATTACCCTCTTAGCGCTCCGAATGTCCACTTGCATTTTCTACAGAAAGAGTGTTCAGAACTGCGCAATCAAAAGTATGGTTTAACTCTGTTAGCTTAATGAACATATCAGTAATAAGTTTCACACAATGCTTCTGTGTAGTTTTTATTTGAATATATTATTTTTCCCAATATAGGCCTCTTAGCGCTCAGAATGTCCAATTGCAGTTTCTACAGAAAGAGTGTTTCAGAAAGGCTCAATCAAAAGTAAGGTTCAACTCTGTTAGTTGAATGCACAGAACAGAAAGAAGTTTCATACAATGCTTCTGTGTAGTTTATATTTGAACATATTCTTTTTTCCACTATTACCCACTTAGCGTTACGAATGTCCAGTTGCATTTTCTACAGACAGAGTGTTTCGAAACTGCTCAATCAAAAGTATAGTTTAACTCTGTTAGCTGAATGCTCAGATCAGAAAGAAGTTTCACAGAATGCTTCTGTGTAGTTTATATTGGAATATATTCCTTTTTCCACTACTAATCTCTTAGCGCTCCAAATGTCCAGTTGCATTTTCTACAGAAAGAGTGTTCAGATCTGCTCAATCAAAAGTATGGTTTAACTCTGTTAGCTGAATGCACAGATCAGAAAGATGTTTCACAGAATGATTCTGTGTAGTTTATATTTGGAGACATTCCTTTTTCCACTAATACCCTCTTAGCGCTCCGAATCTCCACTTGCATTTTCTACAGAAAGAGTGTTTCAGAACGGCTCAATCAAAACTAAGGTTCAACTCTTTTAGTTGAACAAACAGAACAGAAAGAAGTTTCACACAATTCTTCTGTGTAGTTTTTATTTGTAGACATTCTTTTTCCCAATATAGGCCTCTTAGCGCTCAGAATGTCCAATTGCAGTTTCTACAGAAAGAGTGTTTCAGAACGGCTCAATCAAAAGTAAGGTTCAACTCTGTTAGTTGAATGCACAGAACAGAAAGAAGTTTCATACAATGCTTCTGTGTAGTTTATATTTGAACATATTCTTTTTTCCACTATTACCCACTTAGCGCTACGAATGTCCAGTTGCACTTTCTACAGACAGAGTGTTTCAAAACTGCTCAATCAAAAGTATGGTTTAACTCTGTTAGCTGAATGCTCAGATCAGAAAGAAGTTTCACAGAATGCTTCTGTGTAGTTTATATTTGAATATATTCCTTTTTCCACTACTACGCTCTTAGCGCTCCAAATGTCCAGTTGCATTTTCTACAGAAAGAGTGTTCAGATCTGCTCAATCAAAAGTATGTTTTAACTCTGTTAGCTGCATGCACAGATCAGAAAGAAGTTTCACCGAATGATTCTGTGTAGTTTATATTTGAAGACATTCCTTTTTCCACTATTACCCTCTTAGCGCTCCGAATCTCCACTTGCATTTTCTACAAAAAGAGTGTTTCATAACTGCTCAATCAAAAATATGTTTTATCTCTGTTAACTGAATTTACAGATCAGAAATAAGTTTCACAGAATGCATCTGTGTAGTTTTTATTTGAAGATATTCTTTTTCCCAATGTAGGCCTCTTAGCGCTTAGCATGTCCAATTGCAGTTTCTACAGAAAGAGTGTTTCAGAACGGCTCAATCAAAAGTAAGGTTCAAATCTGTTAGTTGAATGCACAGAACAGAAAGAATTTTCACAGAATGCTACTGTGTAGTTTATATTTGAATATATTCCTTTTTCCACTATTACCCTCTTAGCGCTCCGAATGTCCATTTGCATTTTCTACAGAAAGAGTGTTCAGAACTGCCCAATCAAAAGTATGGTTTAACTCTGTTAGCTTAATGAACATATCAGTAATAAGTTTCACACAATGCTTCTGTGTAGTTTTTATTTGAATATATTATTTTTCCCAATACAGGCCTCTTAGCGCTCAGAATGTCCAATTGCAGTTTCTACAGAAAGAGTGTTTCAGAAAGGCTCAATCAAAAGTAAGGTTCAACTCTGTTAGTTGAATGCACAGAACAGAAAGAAGTTTCATACAATGCTTCTGTGTAGTTTATATTTGAACATATTCTTTTTTCCACTATTACCCACTTAGTGCTACGAAAGTCCAGTTGCATTTTCTACAGACAGAGTGTTTCAAAACTGCTCAATCAAAAGTATAGTTTAACTCTGTTAGCTGAATGCTCAGATCAGAAAGAAATTTCACAGAATGCTTCTGTGTAGTTTATATTTGAATATATTCCTTTTTCCACTACTACTCTCTTAGCGCTCCAAATGTCCAGTTGCATTTTCTACAGAAAGAGTGTTCAGATCTGCTCAATCAAAAGTATGGTTTAACTCTGTTAGCTGAATGCACAGATCAGAAAGAAGTTTCACAGAATGATTCTGTGTAGTTTATATTTGGAGACATTCCTTTTTCCACTAATACCCTCTTAGCGCTCCGAATCTCCACTTGCATTTTCTACAGAAAGAGTGTTTCAGAACGGCTCAATCAAAACTAAGGTTCAACTCTTTTAGTTGAACAAACAGAACAGAAATAAGTTTCACACAATTCTTCTGTGTAGTTTTTATTTGTAGACATTATTTTTCCCAATATAGGCCTCTTAGCGCTCAGAATGTCCAATTGCAGTTTCTACAGAAAGAGTGTTTCAGAACGGCTCAATCAAAAGTAAGGTTCAACTCTGTTAGTTGAATGCACAGAACAGAAAGAAGTTTCATACAATGCTTCTGTGTAGTTTATATTTGAACATATTCTTTTTTCCACTATTACCCACTTAGTGCTACGAATGTCCAGTTGCATTTTCTACAGACAGAGTGTTTCAAAACTGCTCAATCAAAAGTATGGTTTAACTCTGTTAGCTGAATGCTCAGATCAGAAAGAAGTTTCACAGAATGCTTCTGTGTAGTTTATATTTGAATATATTCCTTTTTCCACTACTACGCTCTTAGCGCTCCAAATGTCCAGTTGCATTTTCTACAGAAAGAGTGTTCAGATCTGCTCAATCAAAAGTATGTTTTAACTCTGTTAGCTGCATGCACAGATCAGAAAGAAGTTTCACCGAATGATTCTGTGTAGTTTATATTTGAAGACATTCCTTTTTCCACTATTACCCTCTTAGCGCTCCGAATCTCCACTTGCATTTTCTACAAAAAGAGTGTTTCATAACTGCTCAATCAAAAATATGTTTTATCTCTGTTAACTGAATTTACAGATCAGAAATAAGTTTCACAGAATGCATCTGTGTAGTTTTTATTTGAAGATATTCTTTTTCCCAATGTAGGCCTCTTAGCGCTTAGCATGTCCAATTGCAGTTTCTACAGAAAGAGTGTTTCAGAACGGCTCAATCAAAAGTAAGGTTCAACTCTGTTAGTTGAATGCACAGAACAGAAAGAATTTTCACAGAATGCTACTGTGTAGTTTATATTTGAATATATTCCTTTTTCCACTATTACCCTCTTAGCGCTCCGAATGTCCACTTGCATTTTCTACAGAAAGAATGTTCAGAACTGCGCAATCAAAAGTATGGTTTAACTCTGTTAGCTTAATGAACATATCAGAAATAAGTTTCACACAATGCTTCTGTGTAGTTTTTATTTGAAGATATTATTTTTCCCAATATAGGCCTCTTAGCGCTCAGAATGTCCAATTGCAGTTTCTACAGAAAGAGTGTTTCAGAAAGGCTCAATCAAAAGTCAGGTTCAACTCTGTTAGTTGAATGCACAGAACAGAAAGAAGTTTCATACAATGCTTCTGTGTAGTTTATATTTGAACATATTCTTTTTTGCACTATTACCCACTTAGCGCTACGAATGTCCAGTTGCATTTTCTACAGACAGAGTGTTTCGAAACTGCTCAATCAAAAGTATGGTTTAACTCTGTTAGCTGAATGCTCAGATCAGAAAGAAGTTTCACAGAATGCTTCTGTGTAGTTTATATTTGAATATATTCCTTTTTCCACTACTACTCTCTTAGCGCTCCAAATGTCCAGTTGCATTTTCTACAGAAAGAGTGTTCAGATCTGCTCAATCAAAAGTATGGTTTAACTCTGTTAGCTGAATGCACAGATCAGAAAGAAGTTTCACAGAATGATTCTGTGTAGTTTCTATTTGGAGACATTCCTTTTTCCACAATTACCCTCTTAGCGCTCCGAATCTCCACTTGCATTTTCTACAGAAAGAGTGTTTCAGAACGGCTCAATCAAAACTAAGGTTCAACTCTTTTAGTTGAACAAACAGAACAGAAAGAAGTTTCACACAATTCTTCTGTGTAGTTTTTATTTGTAGACATTCTTTTTCCCAATATAGGCCTCTTAGCGCTCAGAATGTCCAATTGCAGTTTCTACAGAAAGAGTGTTTCAGAACGGCTCAATCAAAAGTAAGGTTCAACTCTGTTAGTTGAATGCACAGAACAGAAAGAAGTTTCATACAATGCTTCTGTGTAGTTTATATTTGAACATATTCTTTTTTCCACTATTACCCACTTAGTGCTACGAATGTCCAGTTGCATTTTCTACAGACAGAGTGTTTCAAAACTGCTCAATCAAAAGTATGGTTTAACTCTGTTAGCTGAATTCTCAGATCAGAAAGAAGTTTCACAGAATGCTTCTGTGTAGTTTATATTTGAATATATTCCTTTTTCCACTACTACGCTCTTAGCGCTCCAAATATCCAGTTGCATTTTCTACAGAAAGAGTGTTCAGATCTGCTCAATCAAAAGTATGTTTTAACTCTTTTAGCTGCATGCACAGATCAGAAAGAAGTTTCACCGAATGATTCTGTGTAGTTTATATTTGAAGACATTCCTTTTTCCACTATTACCCTCTTAGCGCTCCGAATCTCCACTTGCATTTTCTACAAAAAGAGTGTTTCATAACTGCTCAATCAAAAATATGTTTTATCTCTGTTAACTGAATTTACAGATCAGAAATAAGTTTCACAGAATGCATCTGTGTAGTTTTTATTTGAAGATATTCTTTTTCCCAATGTAGGCCTCTTAGCGCTTAGCATGTCCAATTGCAGTTTCTACAGAAAGAGTGTTTCAGAACGGCTCAATCAAAAGTAAGGTTCAACTCTGTTAGTTGAATGCACAGAACAGAAAGAATTTTCACAGAATGCTACTGTGTAGTTTATATTTGAATATTTTCCTTTTTCCACTATTACCCTCTTAGCGCTCCGAATGTCCATTTGCATTTTCTACAGAAAGAGTGTTCAGAACTGCGCAATCAAAAGTATGGTTTAACTCTGTTAGCTTAATGAACATATCAGTAATAAGTTTCACACAATGCTTCTGTGTAGTTTTTATTTGAATATATTATTTTTCCCAATATAGGCCTCTTAGCGCTCAGAATGTCCAATTGCAGTTTCTACAGAAAGAGTGTTTCAGAAAGGCTCAATCAAAAGTAAGGTTCAACTCTGTTAGTTGAATGCACAGAACAGAAAGAAGTTTCATACAATGCTTCTGTGTAGTTTATATTTGAACATATTCTTTTTTCCACTATTACCCACTTAGTTCTACGAATGTCCAGTTGCATTTTCTACAGACAGAGTGTTTCAAAACTGCTCAATCAAAAGTATAGTTTAACTCTGTTAGCTGAATGCTCAGATCAGAAAGAAGTTTCACAGAATGCTTCTGTGTAGTTTATATTTGAATATATTCCTTTTTCCACTACTACTCTCTTAGCGCTCCAAATGTCCAGTTGCATTTTCTACAGAAAGAGTGTTCAGATCTGCTCAATCAAAAGTATGGTTTAACTCTGTTAGCTGAATGCACAGATCAGAAAGAAGTTTCACAGAATGATTCTGTGTAGTTTATATTTGGAGACATTCCTTTTTCCACTAATACCCTCTTAGCGCTCCGAATCTCCACTTGCATTTTCTACAGAAAGAGTGTTTCAGAACGGCTCAATCAAAACTAAGGTTCAACTCTTTTAGTTGAACAAACAGAACAGAAAGAAGTTTCACACAATTCTTCTGTGTAGTTTTTATTTGTAGACATTCTTTTTCCCAATATAGGCCTCTTAGCGCTCAGAATGTCCAATTGCAGTTTCTACAGAAAGAGTGTTTCAGAACGGCTCAATCAAAAGTAAGGTTCAACTCTGTTAGTTGAATGCACCGAACAGAAAGATGTTTCATACAATGCTTCTGTGTAGTTTATATTTGAACATATTCTTTTTTCCACTATTACCCACTTAGCGCTACGAATGTCCAGTTGCATTTTCTACAGACAGAGTGTTTCAAAACTGCTCAATAAATAGTATGGTTTAACTCTGTTAGCTGAATGCTCAGATCAGAAAGCAGTTTCACAGAATGCTTCTGTGTAGTTTATATTTGAATATATTCCTTTTTCCACTACTACGCTCTTAGCGCTCCAAATGTCCAGTTGCATTTTCTACAGAAAGAGTGTTCAGATCTGCTCAATCAAAAGTATGGTTTAACTCTGTTAGCTGAATGCACAGATCAGAAAGAAGTTTCACCGAATGATTCTGTGTAGTTTATATTTGAAGACATTCCTTTTTCCACTATTACCCTCTTAGCGCTCCGAATCTCCACTTGCATTTTCTACAAAAGGAGTGTTTCATAACTGCTCAATCAAAAATATGTTTTAACTCTGTTAACTGAATTTACAGATCAGAAATAAGTTTCACAGAATGCATCTGTGTAGTTTTTATTTGAAGATATTCTTTTTCCCAATGTAGGCCTCTTAGCGCTTAGCATGTCCAATTGCAGTTTCTACAGAAAGAGTGTTTCAGAACGGATCATTCAAAAGTAAGGTTCAACTCTGTTAGTTGAATGCACAGAACAGAAAGAATTTTCACAGAATGCTACTGTGTAGTTTATATTTGAATATATTCCTTTTTCCACTATTACCCTCTTAGCGCTCCGAATGTCCACTTGCATTTTCTACAGAAAGAGTGTTCAGAACTGCGCAATCAAAAGTATGGTTTAACTCTGTTAGCTTAATGAACATATCAGCAATAAGTTTCACACAATGCTTCTGTGTAGTTTTTATTTGAAGATGTTATTTTTCCCAATAGAGGCCTCTTAGCGCTCAGAATGTCCAATTGCAGTTTCTACAGAAAGAGTGTTTCAGAAAGGCTCAATCAAAAGTAAGGTTCAACTCTGTTAGTTGAATGCACAGAACAGAAAGAAGTTTCATACAATGCTTCTGTGTAGTTTATATTTGAACATATTCTTTTTTCCACTATTACCCACTTAGCGCTACGAATGTCCAGTTGCATTTTCTACAGACAGATTGTTTCAAAACTGCTCAATCAAAAGTATGGTTTAACTCTGTTAGCTGAATGCCCAGATCAGAAAGAAGTTTCACAGAATGCTTTTGTGTAGTTTATATTTGAATATATTCCTTTTTCCACTACTACTCTCTTAGCGCTCCAAATGTCCAGTTGCATTTTCTACAGAAAGAGTGTTCAGATCTGCTCCATCAAAAGTATGGTTTAACTCTGTTATCTGAATGCACAGATCAGAAAGAAGTTTCACAGAATGATTCTGTGTAGTTTATATTTGGAGACATTCCTTTTTCCACTATTACCCTCTTAGCGCTCCGAATATCCACTTGCATTTTCTACAGAAAGAGTGTTTCAGAACGGCTCAATCAAAACTAAGGTTCAACTCTTTTAGTTGAACAAACAGAACAGAAAGTAGTTTCACACAATTCTTCTGTGTAGTTTTTATTTGTAGATATGCTTTTTCCCAATATAGGCCTCTTAGCGCTCAGAATGTCCAATTGCAGTTTCTACAGAAAGAGTGTTTCATAACGGCTCAATCAAAAGTAAGGTTCAACTCAGTTAGTTGAATGCACAGAACAGAAAGAAGTTTCATACAATGCTTCTGTGTAGTTTATATTTGAACATATTCTTTTTTCCACTATTACCCACTTAGCGCTACGAATGTCCAGTTGCATTTTCTACAGACAGAGTGTTTCAAAACTGCTCAATCAAAAGTATAGTTTAACTCTGTTAGCTGAATGCTCAGATCAGAAAGAAGTTTCACAGAATGCTTCTGTGTAGTTTATGTTTGAATATATTCCTTTTTCCACTACTACGCTCTTAGCGCTCCAAATGTCCAGTTGCATTTTCTACAGAAAGAGTGTTCAGATCTGCTCAATCAAAAGTATGGTTTAACTCTGTTAGCTGAATGCACAGATCAGAAAGATGTTTCACCGAATGATTCTGTGTAGTTTATATTTGAAGACAATACTTTTTCCACTATTACCCTCTTAGCGCTCCGAATCTCCACTTGCATTTTCTACAAAAAGAGTGTTTCATAACTGCTCAATCAAAAATATGTTTTATCTCTGTTAACTGAATTTACAGATCAGAAATAAGTTTCACAGAATGCATCTGTGTAGTTTTTATTTGAAGATATTCTTTTTCCCAATGTAGGCCACTTAGCGCTTAGCATGTCCAATTGCAGTTTCTACAGAAAGAGTGTTTCAGAACGGCTCAATCAAAAGTAAGGTTCAACTCTGTTAGTTGAATGCACAGAACAGAAAGAATTTTCACAGAATGCTACTGTGTAGTTTATATTTGAATATATTCCTTTTTCCACTATTACCCTCTTAGCGCTCCGAATGTCCACTTGCATTTTCTACAGAAAGAGTGTTCAGAACTGCGCAATCAAAAGTATGGTTTAACTCTGTTAGCTTAATGAACATATCAGTAATAAGTTTCACACAATGCTTCTGTGTAGTTTTTATTTGAATATATTATTTTTCCCAATATAGGCCTCTTAGCGCTCAGAATGTCCAATTGCAGTTTCTACAGAAAGAGTGTTTCAGAAAGGCTCAATCAAAAGTAAGGTTCAACTCTGTTAGTTGAATGCACAGAACAGAAAGAAGTTTCATACAATGCTTCTGTGTAGTTTATATTTGAACATATTCTTTTTTCCACTATTACCCACTTAGCGTTACGAATGTCCAGTTGCATTTCCTACAGACAGAGTGTTTCGAAACTGCTCAATCAAAAGTATAGTTTAACTCTGTTAGCTGAATGCTCAGATCAGAAAGAAGTTTCACAGAATGCTGCTGTGTAGTTTATATTTGAATATATTCCATTTTCCACTACTACTCTCTTAGCGCTCCAAATGTCCAGTTGCATTTTCTACAGAAAGAGTGTTCAGATCTGCTCAATCAAAAGTATGGTTTAACTCTGTTAGCTGAATGCACAGATCAGAAAGAAGTTTCACAGAATGATTCTGTGTAGTTTATATTTGGAGACATTCCTTTATCCACTAATGCCCTCTTAGCGCTCCGAATCTCCACTTGAATTTTCTACAGAAAGAGTGTTTCAGAACGGCTCAATCAAAACTAAGGTTCAACTCTTTTAGTTGAACAAACAGAACAGAAAGAAGTTTCACACAATTCTTCTGTGTAGTTTTTATTTTTAGACATTCTTTTTCCCAATATAGGCCTCTTAGCGCTCAGAATGTCCAATTGCAGTTTCTACAGAAAGAGTGTTTCAGAACGGCTCAATCAAAAGTAAGGTTCAACTCTGTTAGTTGAATGCACAGAACAGAAAGAAGTTTCATACAATGCTTCTGTGTAGTTTATATTTGAACATATTCTTTTTTCCACTATTACCCACTTAGTGCTACGAATGTCCAGTTGCATTTTCTACAGACAGAGTGTTTCAAAACTGCTCAATCAAAAGTATGGTTTAACTCTGTTAGCTGAATGCTCAGATCAGAAAGAAGTTTCACAGAATGCTTCTGTGTAGTTTATATTTGAATATATTCCTTTTTCCACTACTACGCTTTTAGCGCTCCAAATGTCCAGTTGCATTTTCTACAGAAAGAGTGTTCAGATCTGCTCAATCAAAAGTATGTTTTAACACTGTTAGCTGCATGCACAGATCAGAAAGAAGTTTCACCGAATGATTCTGTGTAGTTTATATTTGAAGACATTCCTTTTTCCACTATTACCCTCTTAGCGCTCCGAATCTCCACTTGCATTTTCTACAAAAAGAGTGTTTCATAACTGCTCAATCAAAAATATGTTTTATCTATGTTAACTGAATTTACAGATCAGAAATAAGTTTCACAGAATGCATCTGTGTAGTTTTTATTTGAAGATATTCTTTTTCCCAATGTAGGCCTCTTAGCGCTTAGCATGTCCAATTGCAGTTTCTACAGAAAGAGTGTTTCAGAACGGCTCAATCAAAAGTAAGGTTGAACTCTGTTAGTTGAATGCACAGAACAGAAAGAATTTTCACAGAATGCTACTGTGTGGTTTATATTTGAATATATTCCTTTTTCCACTATTACCCTCTTAGCGCTCCGAATGTCCATTTGCATTTTCTACAGAAAGAGTGTTCAGAACTGCGCAATCAAAAGTATGGTTTAACTCTGTTAGCTTAATGAACATATCAGTAATAAGTTTCACACAATGCTTCTGTGTAGTTTTTATTTGAATATATTATTTTTCCCAATATAGACCTCTTAGCGCTCAGAATGTCCAATTGCAGTTTCTACAGAAAGAGTGTTTCAGAAAGGCTCAATCAAAAGTAAGGTTCAACTCTGTTAGTTGAATGCACAGAACAGAAAGTAGTTTCATACAATGCTTCTGTGTAATTTATATTTGAACATATTCTTTTTTCCACTATTACCCACTTAGTGCTACGAATGTCCAGTTGCATTTTCTACAGACAGAGTGTTTCAAAACTGCTCAATCAAAAGTATAGTTTAACTCTGTTAGCTGAATGCTCAGATCAGAAAGAAGTTTCACAGAATGCTTCTGTGTAGTTTATATTTGAATATATTCCTTTTTCCACTACTACTCTCTTAGCGCTCCAAATGTCCAGTTGCATTTTCTACAGAAAGAGTGTTCAGATCTGCTCAATCAAAAGTATGGTTTAACCCTGTTAGCTGAATGCACAGATCAGAAAGAAGTTTCACAGAATGATTCTGTGTAGTTTATATTTGGAGACATTCCTTTTTCCACTAATACCCTCTTAGCGCTCCGAATCTCCACTTGCATTTTCTACAGAAAGAGTGTTTCAGAACGGCTCAATCAAAACTAAGGTTCAACTCTTTTAGTTGAAGAAACAGAACAGAAAGAAGTTTCACACAATTCTTCTGTGTAGTTTTTATTTGTAGTCATTCTTTTTCCCAATATAGGCCTCTTAGCGCTCAGAATGTCCAATTGCAGTTTCTACAGAAAGAGTGTTTCAGAACGGCTCAATCAAAAGTAAGGTTCAACTCTGTTAGTTGAATGCACAGAACAGAAAGAAGTTTCATACAAAGCTTCTGTGTAGTTTATATTTGAACATATTCTTTTTTCCACTATTACCCACTTAGCGCTACGAATGTCCAGTTGCATTTTCTACAGACAGAGTGTTTCAAAACTGCTCAATCAAAAGTATAGTTTAACTCTGTTAGCTGAATGCTCAGATCAGAAAGAAGTTTCACAGAATGCTTCTGTGTAGTTTATGTTTGAATAAATTCCTTTTTCCACTACTACGCTCTTAGCGCTCCAAATGTCCAGTTGCATTTTCTACAGAAAGAGTGTTCAGATCTGCTCAATCAAAAGTATGGTTTAACTCTGTTAGCTGAATGCACAGATCAGAAAGATGTTTCACCGAATGATTCTGTGTAGTTTATATTTGAAGACAATACTTTTTCCACTATTACCCTCTTAGCGCTCCGAATCTCCACTTGCATTTTCTACAAAAAGTGTGTTTCATAACTGCTCAATCAAAAATATGTTTTATCTCTGTTAACTGAATTTACAGATCAGAAATAAGTTTCACAGAATGCATCTGTGTAGTTTTTATTTGAAGATATTATTTTTCACAATATAGTCCTCTTAGCGCTTAGCATGTCCAATTGCAGTTTCTACAGAAAGTGTGTTTCAGAACGGCTCAATGAAAAGTAAGGTTCAACTCTGCTAGTTGAATGCACAGAACAGAAAGAATTTTCACAGAATGCTACTGTGTAGTTTGTATTTGAATATATTCCTTTTTCCACTATTACCCTCTTAGCGCTCCGAATGTCCACTTGCATTTTCTACAGAAAGAGTGTTCAGAACTGCGCAATCAAAAGTATGGTTTAACTCTGTTAGCTTAATGAACATATCAGTAATAAGTTTCACACAATGCTTCTGTGTAGTTTTTATTTGAAGATATTATTTTTCCCAATATAGGCCTCTTAGCGCTCAGAATGTCCAATTGCAGTTTCTACAGAAAGAGTGTTTCAGAAAGGCTCAATCAAAAGTAAGGTTCAACTCTGTTAGTTGAATGCACAGAACAGAAAGAAGTTTCATACAATGCTTCTGTGTAGTTTATATTTGAACATATTCTTTTTTCCACTATTACCCACTTAGTGCTACGAATGTCCAGTTGCATTTTCTACAGACAGAGTGTTTCAAAACTGCTCAATCAAAAGTATAGTTTAACTCTGTTAGCTGAATGCTCAGATCAGAAAGAAGTTTCACAGAATGCTTCTGTGTAGTTTATATTTGAATATATTGCTTTTTCCACTACTACTCTCTTAGCGCTCCAATTGTCCAGTTGCATTTTCTACAGAAAGAGTGTTCAGATCTGCTCAATCAAAAGTATGGTTTAAGTCTGTTAGCTGAATGCACAGATCAGAAATAAGTTTCACAGAATGATTCTGTGTAGTTTATATTTGGAGACATTCCTTTTTCCACTAATACCCTCTTAGCGCTCCGAATCTCCACTTGCATTTTCTACAGAAAGAGTGTTTCAGAACAGCTCAATCAAAACTAAGTTTCAACTCTTTTAGTTGAACAAACAGAACAGAAAGAAGTTTCACACAATTCTTCTGTGTAGTTTTTATTTGTAGACATTCTTTTTCCCAATATAGGCCTCTTAGCGCTCAGAATGTCCAATTGCAGTTTCTACAGAAAGAGTGTTTCAGAACGGCTCAATCAAAAGTAAGGTTCAACTCTGTTAGTTGAATGCACAGAACAGAAAGAAGTTTCATACAATGCTTCTGTGTAGTTTATATTTGAACATATTCTTTTTTCCACTATTACCCACTTAGTGCTACGAATGTCCAGTTGCATTTTCTACAGACAGAGTGTTTCAAAACTGCTCAAACAAAAGTATGGTTTAACTCTGTTAGCTGAATGCTCAGATCAGAAAGAAGTTTCACAGAATGCTTCTGTGTAGTTTATATTTGAATATATTCCTTTTTCCACTACTACGCTCTTAGCGCTCAAAATGTCCAGTTGCATTTTCTACAGAAAGAGTGTACAGATCTGCTCAATCAAAAGTATGGTTTAACTCTGTTAGCTGCATGCACAGATCAGAAAGAAGTTTCACCGAATGATTCTGTGTAGTTTATATTTGAAGACATTCCTTTTTCCACTATTACCCTCTTAGCGCTCCAAATCTCCACTTGCATTTTCTACAAAAAGAGTGTTTCATAACTGCTCAATCAAAAATATGTTTAATCTCTGTTAACTGAATTTACAGATCAGAAATAAGTTTCACAGAATGCATCTGTGTAGTTTTTATTTGAAGATATTCTTTTTCCCAATATAGGCCTCTTAGCGCTTAGCATGTCCAATTGCAGTTTCTACAGAAAGAGTGTTTCAGAACGGCTCCATCAAAAGTAAGGTTCAACTCTGTTAGTTGAATGCACAGAACAGAAAGAATTTTCACAGAATGCTACTGTGTAGTTTATATTTGAATATATTCCTTTTTCCACTATTACCCTCTTAGCGCTCCGAATGTCCATTTGCATTTTCTACAGAAAGAGTGTTCAGAACTGCGCAATCAAAAGTATGGTTTAACTCTGTTAGCTTAATGAACATATCAGTAATAAGTTTCACACAATGCTTCTGTGTAGTTTTTATTTGAATATATTATTTTTCCCAATATAGGCCTCTTAGCACTCAGAATGTCCAATTGCAGTTTCTACAGAAAGAGTGTTTCAGAAAGGCTCAATCAAAAGTAAGGTTCAACTCTGTTAGTTGAATGCACAGAACAGAAAGAAGTTTCATACAATGCTTCTGTGTAGTTTATATTTGAACATATTCTTTTTTCCACTATTACCCACTTAGCGCTACGAATGTCCAGTTGCATTTTCTACAGACAGAGTGTTTCAAAACTGCTCAATCAAAAGTATAGTTTAACTCTGTTAGCTGAATGCTCAGATCAGAAAGAAGTTTCACAGAATGCTTCTGTGTAGTTTATGTTTGAATATATTCCTTTTTCCACTACTACGCTCTTAGCGCTCCAAATGTCCAGTTGCATTTTCTACAGAAAGAGTGTTCAGATCTGCTCAATCAAAAGTATGGTTTAACTCTGTTAGCTGAATGCACAGATCAGAAAGATGTTTCACCGAATGATTCTGTGTAGTTTATATTTGAAGACAATACTTTTTCCACTATTACCCTCTTAGCGCTCCGAATCTCCACTTGCATTTTCTACAAAAAGAGTGTTTCATAACTGCTCAATCAAAAATATGTTTTATCTCTGTTAACTGAATTTACAGATCAGAAATAAGTTTCACAGAATGCATCTGTGTAGTTTTTATTTGAAGATATTATTTTTCACAATATAGGCCTCTTAGCGCTTAGCATGTCCAATTGCAGTTTCTACAGAAAGAGTGTTTCAGAACGGCTCAATCAAAAGTAAGGTTCAACTCTGTTAGTTGAATGCACAGAACAGAAAGAATTTTCACAGAATGCTACTGTGTAGTTTGTATTTGAATATATTCCTTTTTCCACTATTACCCTCTTAGCGCTCCTAATGTCCACTTGCATTTTCTACAGAAAGAGTGTTCAGAACTGCGCAATCAAATGTATGGTTTAACTCTGTTAGCTTAATGAACATATCAGTAATAATTTTCACACAATGCTTCTGTGTAGTTTTTATTTGAAGATATTATTTTTCCCAATATAGGCCTCTTAGCGCTCAAAATGTCCAATTGCAGTTTCTACAGAAAGAGTGTTTCAGAAAGGCTCAATCAAAAGTAAGGTTCAACTCTGTTAGTTGAATGCACAGAACAGAAAGAAGTTTCATACAATGCTTCTGTGTAGTTTATATTTGAACATATTCTTTTTTCCACTATTACCCACTTAGCGCTACGAATGTCCAGTTGCATTTTCTACAGACAGAGTGTTTCAAAACTCCTCAATCAAAAGTATGGTTTAACTCTGTTAGCTGAATGCTCAGATCAGAAAGAAGTTTCACAGAATGCTTCTGTGTAGTTTATATTTGAATATATTCCTTTTTCCACTACTACTCTCTTAGCGCTCAAAAGGTCCAGTTGCATTTTCTACAGAAAGAGTGTTCAGATCTGCTCAATCAAAAGTATGGTTTAACTCTGTTAGCTGAATGCACAGATCAGAAAGAAGTTTCACAGAATGATTCTGTGTAGTTTATATTTGGAGACATTCCTTTTTCCACTATTACCCTCTTAGCGCTCCGAATCTCCACTTGCATTTTCTACAGAAAGAGTGTTTCAGAACGGCTCAATCAAAACTAAGGTTCAACTCTTTTAGTTGAACAAACAGAACAGAAAGAAGTTTCACACAATTCTTCTGTGTAGTTTTTATTTGTAGACATTCTTTTTCCCAATATAGGCCTCTTAGCGCTCAGAATGTCCAATTGCAGTTTCTACAGAAAGAGTGTTTCAGAACGGCTCAATCAGAAGTAAGGTTCAACTCTGTTAGTTGAATGCACAGAACAGAAAGTAGTTTCATACAATGTTTCTGTGTAGTTTATATTTGAACATATTCTTTTTTTTACTATTACCCACTTAGCGCTACGAATGTCCAGGTGCATTTTCTACAGACAGAGTGTTTCAAAACTGCTCAATCAAAAGTATGGTTTAACTCTGTTAGCTGAATGCTCAGATCAGAAAGAAGTTTCACAGAATGCTTCTGTGTAGTTTATATTTGAATATATTCCTTTTTCCACTACTACGCTCTTAGCGCTCCAAATGTCCAGTTGCATTTTCTACAGAAAGAGTGTTCAGATCTGCTCAATCAAAAGTATGGTTTAACTCTGTTAGCTGAATGCACAGATCAGAAAGAAGTTTCACCGAATGATTCTGTGTAGTTTATATTTGAAGACATTCCTTTTTCCACTATTACCCTCTTAGCGCTCCGAATCTCCACTTGCATTTTCTACAAAAGGAGTGTTTCATAACTGCTCAATCAAAAATATGTTTTAACTCTGTTAACTGAATTTACAGATCAGAAATAAGTTTCACAGAATGCATCTGTGTAGTTTTTATTTGAAGATATTCTTTTTCCCAATTTAGGCCTCTTAGCGCTTAGCATGTCCAATTGCAGTTTCTACAGAAAGAGTGTTTCAGAAAGGCTCAATCAAAAGTAAGGTTCAACTCTGTTAGTTGAATGCACAGAACAGAAAGAATTTTCACAGAATGCTACTGTGTAGTTTATATTTGAATATATTCCTTTTTCCACTATTACCCTCTTAGCGCTCCGAATGTCCACTTGCATTTTCTACAGAAAGAGGGTTCAGAACTGCGCAATCAATAGTATGGTTTAACTCTGTTAGCTTAATGAACATATCAGTAATAAGTTTCACACAATGCTTCTGTGTAGTTTTTATTTGAAGATATTATTTTTCCCAATATAGGCCTCTTAGCGCTCAGAATGTCCAATTGCAGTTTCTACAGAAAGAGTGTTTCAGAAAGGCTCAATCAAAAGTAAGGTTCAACTCTGTTAGTTGAATGCACAGAACAGAAAGAATTTTCATACAATGCTTCTGTGTAGTTTATATTTGAACATATTCTTTTTTCCACTATTACCCACTTAGCGCTACGAATGTCCAGTTGCATTTTCTACAGACAGATTGTTTCAAAACTGCTCAATCAAATGTATGGTTTAACTCTGTTAGCTGAATGCTCAGATCAGAAAGAAGTTTCACAGAATGCTTCTGTGTAGTTTATATTTGAATATATTCCTTTTTCCACTACTACTCTCTTAGCGCTCCAAATGTCCAGTTGCATTTTCTACAGAAAGAGTGTTCAGATCTGCTCAATCAAAAGTATGGTTTAACTCTGTTAGCTGAATGCACAGATCAGAAAGAAGTTTCACAGAATGATTCTGTGTAGTTTATATTTGGAGACATTACTTTTTCCACTATTACCCTCTTAGCGCTCCGAATCTCCACTTGCATTTTCTACAGAAAGAGTGTTTCAGAACGGCTCAATCAAAACTAAGGTTCAACTCTTTTAGTTGAATAAACAGAACAGAAAGAAGTTTCACACAATTCTTCTGTGTAGTTTTTATTTGTAGACATTCTTTTTCCCAATATAGGCCTCTAAGCGCTCAGAATGTCCAATTGCAGTTTCTACAGAAAGAGTGTTTCAGAACGGCTCAATCAGAAGTAAGGTTCAACTCTGTTAGTTGAATGCACAGAACAGAAAGAAGTTTCATACAATGCTTCTGTGTAGTTTATATTTGAACATATTCTTTTTTTTACTATTACCCACTTAGCGCTACGAATGTCCAGTTGCATTTTCTACAGACAGAGTGTTTCAAAACTGCTCAATCAAAAGTATGGTTTAACTCTGTTATCTGAATGCTCAGATCAGAAAGAAGTTTCACAGAATGCTTCTGTGTAGTTTATATTTGAATATATTCCTTTTTCGACTACTACGCTCTTAGCGCTCCAAATGTCCAGTTGCATTTTCTACAGAAAGACTGTTCAGATCTGCTCAATCAAAAGTATGGTTTAACTCTGTTAGCTGAATGCACAGATCAGAAAGAAGTTTCACCGAATGATTCTGTGTAGTTTATATTTGAAGACATTCCTTTTTCCACTATTACCCTCTTAGCGCTCCGAATCTCCACTTGCATTTTCTACAAAAGGAGTGTTTCATAACTGCTCAATCAAAAATATGTTTTAACTCTGTTAACTGAATTTACAGATCAGAAATAAGTTTCACAGAATGCATCTGTGTAGTTTTTATTTGAAGCTATTCTTTTTCCAATGTAGGCCTCTTAGCGCTTAGCATGTCCAATTGCAGTTTCTACAGAAAGAGTGTTTCAGAACGGCTCAATCAAAAGTAAGGTTCAACTCTGTTAGTTGAATGCACAGAACAGAAAGAATTTTCACAGAATGCTACTGTGTAGTTTATATTTGAATATATTTTTTTCCACTATTACCCTCTTAGCGCTCCGAATGTCCACTTGAATTTTCTACAGAAAGAGTGTTCAGAACTGCGCAATCAAAAGTATGGTTTAACTCTGTTAGCTTAATGAACATATCAGTAATAAGTTTCACACAATGCTTCTGTGTAGTTTTTATTTGAAGATATTATTTTTCCCAATATAGGCCTCTTTTTTTTTTTTTTTTTTTTTTTTTTTTTTTTTTTTTTTTTTTTTTTTTTATTATACTTTAGGGTTTTAGGGTACATGTGCACAATGTGCAGTTTTGTTACATATGTATCCATATGCCATGTTGATTTCCTGCACCCATTAACTCGTCATTTAGCATAAGGTGTATCTCCTAATGCTGTCCCTCCCCCCTCCCCCCACCCCACAACAGTCACCGGAGTGTGATGTTCCCCTTCCTGTGTCCATGAGTTCTCATTGTTCAATTCCCACCTATGAGTGAGAACATGCGGTGTTTGGTTTTTTGTCCTTGCGATAGTTTACTGAGAATGATGTTTTCCAGTTTCATCCACGTCCCTACAAAGACACGAACTCATCATTTTTTATGGCTGCATAGTATTCCATGGTGTATATGTGCCACATTTTCTTAATCCAGTCTATCGTTGTTGGACATTTGGGTTGGTTCCAACTCTTTGCTATTGTGAATAGTGCCGCAATAAACATACGTGTGCATGTGTCTTTATAGCAGCATGATTTATAGTCCTCTTAGCGCTCAGAATGTCCAATTGCAGTTTCTACAGAAAGAGTGTTTCAGAAAGGCTCAATCAAAAGTAAGGTTCAACTCTGTTAGTTGAATGCACAGAACAGAAAGAAGTTTCATACAATGCTTCTGTGTAGTTTATATTTGAACATATTCTTTTTTCCACTATTACCCACTTAGCGCTACGAATGTCCAGTTGCATTTTCTACAGACAGATTGTTTCAAAACTGCTCAATCAAAAGTATGGTTTAACTCTGTCAGCTGAATGCTCAGATCAGAAAGAAGTTTCACAGAATGCTTCTGTGTAGTTTATATTTGAATATATTCCTTTTTCCACTACTACTCTCTTAGCGCTCCAAATGTCCAGTTGCATTTTCTACAGAAAGAGTGTTCAGATCCGCACAATCAAAAGTATGGTTTAACTCTGTTAGCTGAATGCACAGATCAGAAAGAAGTTTCACAGAATGATTCTGTGTAGTTTATATTTGGAGACATTCCTTTTTCCACTATTACCCTCTTAGCGCTCCGAATATCCACTTGCATTTTCTACAGAAAGAGTGTTTCAGAACGGCTCAATCAAAACTAAGGTTCAACTCTTTTAGTTGAACAAACAGAACAGAAAGAAGTTTCACACAATTCTTCTGTGTAGTTTTTATTTGTAGACATTCTTTTTCCCAATAGAGGCCTCTTAGCGCTCAGAATGTCCAATTGCAGTTTCTACAGAAAGAGTGTTTCAGAACGGCTCAATCAAAAGTAAGGTTCAACTCTGTTAGTAGAATGCACAGAACAGAAAGAATTTTCACAGAATGCTACTGTGTAGTTTATATTTGAATATATTCCTTTTTCCACTATTACCCTCTTAGCGCTCCGAATGTCCACTTGCATTTTCTACAGAAAGAGTGTTCAGAACTGCGCAATCAAAAGTATGGTTTAACTCTGTTAGCTTAATGAACATATCAGTAATAAGTTTCACAAAATGCTTCTGTGTACTTTTTATTTGAAGATATTTTTTTCCCCATATAGGCCTCTTAGCGCTCAGAATGTCCAATTGCAGTTTCTACAGAAAGAGTGTTTCAGAAAGGCTCAATCAAAAGTAAGGTTCAACTCTGTTAGTTGAATGCACAGAACAGAAAGAAGTTTCATACAATGCTTCTGTGTAGTTCATATTTGAACATATTCTTTTTTCCACTATTACCCACTTAGCGCTACGAATGTCCAGTTGCATTTTCTACAGACAGAGTGTTTCAAAACTGCTCAATCAAAAGTATGGTTTAACTCTGTTAGCTGAATGCTAAGATCAGAAAGAAGTTTCACAGAATGCTTCTGTGTAGTTTATATTTGAATATATTCCTTTTTCCACTACTACTCTCTTAGCGCTCCAAATGTCCAGTTGCATTTTCTACAGAAAGTGTGTTCAGATCTGCTCAATCAAAAGTATGGTTTAACTCTGTTAGCTGAATGCACAGATCAGAAAGAAGTTTCACAGAATGATTCTGTGTAGTTTATATTTGGAGACATTCCTTTTTCCACTATTACCCTCTTAGCGCTCCGAATCTCCACTTGAATTTTCTACAGAAAGAGTGTTTCAGAACGGCTCAATCAAAACTAAGGTTCAACTCTTTTAGTTGAACAAACAGAACAGAAAGAAGTTTCACACAATTCTTCTGTGTAGTTTTTATTTGTAGACATTCTTTTTCCCAATATAGGCCTCTTAGCGCTCAGAATGTCCAATTGCAGTTTCTACAGAAAGAGTGTTTCAGAACGGCTCAATCAAAAGTAAGGTTCAACTCTGTTAGTTGAATGCACAGAACAGAAAGAAGTTTCATACAATGCTTCTGTGTAGTTTATATTCGAACATATTCTTTTTTCCACTATTACCCACTTAGCGCTACGAATGTCCAGTTGCATTTTCTACAGACAGAGTGTTTCAAAACTGCTCAATCAAAAGTATGGTTTAACTCTGTTAGCTGAATGCTCAGATCAGAAAGAAGTTTCACAGACTGCTTCTGTGTAGTTTATATTTGAATATATTCCTTTTTCCACTACTACGCTCTTAGCGCTCCAAATGTCCAGTTGCATTTTCTACAGAAAGAGTGTTCAGATCTGCTCAATCAAAAGTATGGTTTAACTCTGTTAGCTGAATGCACAGATCAGAAAGAAGTTTCACCGAATGATTCTGTCTAGTTTATATTTTTAGACATTCCTTTTTCCACTATTACCCTCTTAGCGCTCCGAATCTCCACTTGCATTTTCTACAAAAAGAGTGTTTCATAACTGCTCAATCAAAAATATGTTTTATCTCTCTTAACTGAATTTACAGATCAGAAATAAGTTTCACAGAATGCATCTGTGTAGTTTTTATTTGAAGATATTCTTTTTCCCAATGTAGGCCTCTTAGCGCTTAGCATGTCCAATTGCAGTTTCTACAGAAAGAGTGTTTCAGAACGGCTCAATCAAAAGTAAGGTTCAACTCTGTTAGTTGAATGCACAGAACAGAAAGAATTTTCACAGAATGCTACTGTGTAGTTTATATTTGAATATATTCCTTTTTCCACTATTACCCTCTTAGCGCTCCGAATGTCCACTTGCATTTTCTACAGAAAGAGTGTTCAGAACTGCGCAATCAAAAGTATGGTTTAACTCTGTTAGCTTAATGAACATATCAGAAATAAGTTTCACACAATGCTTCTGTGTAGTTTTTATTTGAAGATATTATTTTTCCCAATATAGGCCTCTTAGCGCTCAGAATGTCCAATTGCAGTTTCTACAGAAAGAGTGTTTCAGAAAGGCTCAATCAAAAGTAAGGTCCAACTCCGTTAGTTGAATGCACAGAACAGAAAGAAGTTTCATACAATGATTCTGTGTAGTTTATATTTGAACATATTCTTTTTTCCAGTATTACCCACTTAGCGCTACGAATGTCCAGTTGCATTTTCTACAGACAGAGTGTTTCAAAACTGCTCAATCAAAAGTATGGTTTAACTCTGTTAGCTGAATGCTCAGATCAGAAAGAAGTTTCACAGAATGCTTCTGTGTAGTTTATATTTGAATATATTACTTTTTCCACTACTACGCTCTTAGCGCTCAAATGTCCAGTTGCATTTTCTACAGAAAGAGTGTTCAGATCTGCTCAATCAAAAGTAGGGTTTAACTCTGTTAGCTGAATGCACAGATCAGAAAGAAGTTTCACCGAATGATTCTGTGTAGTTTATATTTGAAGACATTCCTTTTTCCACTATTACCCTCTTAGCGCTCCGAATCTCCACTTGCATTTTCTACAAAAAGAGTGTTTCATAACTGCTCAATCAAAAATATGTTTTATCTCTGTTAACTGAATTTACAGATCAGAAATAAGTTTCACAGAATGCATCTGTGTAGTTTTTATTTGAAGATATTCTTTTTCCCAATGTAGGCCTCTTAGCGCTTAGCATGTCCAATTGCAGTTTCTACAGAAAGAGTGTTTCAGAACGGCTCAATCAAAAGTAAGGTTCAACTCTGTTAGTTGAATGCACAGAACAGAAAGAATTTTCACAGAATGCTACTGTGTAGTTTATATTTGAATATATTCCTTTTTCCACTATTACCCTCTTAGCGCTCCGAATGTCCACTTGCATTTTCTACAGAAAGAGTGTTCAGAACTGCACAATCAATAGTATGGTTTAACTCTGTTAGCTTAATGAACATATCAGAAATAAGTTTCACACAATGCTTCTGTGTAGTTTTTATTTGAAGATATTATTTTTCCCAATAGAGACCTCTTAGCGCTCTGAATGTCCAATTGCAGTTTCTACAGAAAGAGTGTTTCAGAAAGGCTCAATCAAAAGTAAGGTTCAACTCTGTTAGTTGAATGCACAGAACAGAAAGAAGTTTCATACAATGCTTCTGTGTAGTTTATATTTGAACATATTCTTTTTTCCACTATTACCCACTTAGCGCGACGAATGTCCAGTTGCATTTTCTACAGAAAGAGTGTTCAGATCTGCTCAATCAAAAGTATGGTTTAACTCTGTTAGCTGAATGCACAGATCAGAAAGAAGTTTCACAGAATGATTCTGTGTAGTTTATATTTGGAGACATTCCTTTTTCCACTATTACCCTCTTAGCGCTCTGAATCTCCACTTGCATTTTCTACAGAAAGAGTGTTTCAGAACGGCTCAATCAAAACTAATGTTCAACTCTTTTAGTTGAACAAACAGAACAGAAAGAAGTTTCACACAATTCTTCTGTGTAGTTTTTATTTGTAGACATTCTTTTTCCCAATATAGGCCTCTTAGCGCTCAGAATGTCCAATTGCAGTTTCTACAGAAAGAGTGTTTCAGAACGGTTCAATCAAAAGTAAGGTTCAACTCTGTTAGTTGAATGCACAGAACAGAAAGAAGTTTCATACAATGCTTCTGTGTAGTTTATATTTGAACTTATTCTTTTTTCCACTAATACCCACTTAGCGCTACGAATGTCCAGTTGCATTTTCTACAGACAGAGTGTTTCAAAACTGCTCAATCAAAAGTATGGTTTAACTCTGATAGCTGAATGCTCAGATCAGAAAGAAGTTTCACAGAATGCTTCTGTGTAGTTTATATTTGAATATATTCCTTTTTCCACTACTACGCTCTTAGCGCTCCAAATGTCCAGTTCCATTTTCTACAGAAAGAGTGTTCAGATCTGCTCAATCAAAAGTATGGTTTAACTCTGTTAGCTGAATGCACAGATCAGAAAGAAGTTTCACCGAATGATTCTGTGTAGTTTATATTTGAAGACATTCCTTTTTCCACTATTATCCTCTTAGCGCTCCGAATCTCCACTTGCATTTTCTACAAAAAGAGTGTTTCATAACTGCTCAATCAAAAATATGTTTTATCTCTGTTAACTGAATTTACAGATCAGAAATAAGTTTCACAGAATGCATCTGTGTAGTTTTTATTTCAAGATATTCTTTTTCCCAATGTAGGCCTCTTAGCGCTTAGCATGTCCAATTGCAGTTTCTACAGAAAGAGTGTTTCAGAACGGCTCAATCAAAAGTAAGGTTCAACTCTGTTAGTTGAATGCACAGAACAGAAAGAATTTTCACAGAATGCTACTATGTAGTTTATATTTAAATATATTCCTTTTTCCACTATTACCATCTTAGCACTCCGAATCTCCACTTGCATTTTCTACAAAAAGAGTGTTTCATAACTGCTCAATCAAAAATATGTTTTATCTCTGTTAACTGAATTTACAGATCAGAAATAAGTTTCACAGAATGCATCTGTGTAGTTTTTATTTGAAGATATTCTTTTTCCTAATGTAGGCCTCTTAGCGCTTAGCATGTCCAATTGCAGTTTCTACAGAAAGAGTGTTTCAGAACGGCTCAATCAAAAGTAAGGTTCAACTCTGTTAGTTGAATGCACAGAACAGAAAGTATTTTCACAGAATGCTACTGTGTAGTTTATATTTGAATATATTCCTTTTTCCACTATTACCCTCTTAGCGCTCCGAATGTCCACTTGCATTTTCTACAGAAAGAGTGTTCAGAACTGCGCAATCAAAAGTATGGTTTAACTCTGTTAGCTTAATGAACATATCAGATATAAGTTTCACATAATGCTTCTGTGTAGTTTTTATTTGAAGATATTATTTTTCCCAAAATAGGCCTCTTAGCGCTCAGAATGTCCAATTGCAGTTTCTACAGAAAGAGTGTTTCAGAAAGGCTCAATCAAAAGTAAGGTACAACTCTGTTAGTTGAATGCACAGAACAGAAAGAAGTTTCATACAATGCTTCTGTGTAGTTTATATTTGAACATATTCTTTTTTCCACTATTACCCACTTAGCGCTACGAATGTCCAGTTGCATTTTCTACAGACAGAGTGTTTCAAAACTGCTCAATCAAAAGTATGGTTTAACTCTGTTAGCTGAATGCTCAGATCAGAAAGAAGTTTCACAGAATGCTTCTGTGTAGTTTATATTTAAATATATTCCTTTTTCCACTACTACTCTCTTAGCGCTCCAAATGTCCAGTTGCATTTTCTACAGAAAGAGTGTTCAGATCTGCTCAATCAAAAGTATGGTTTAACTCTGTTAGCTGAATGCACAGATCAGAAATAAGTTTCACAGAATGATTCTGTGTAGTTTATATTTGGAAACATTCCTTTTTCCACTATTACCCTCTTAGCGCTCCGAATCTCCACTTGCATTTTCTACAGAAACAGTGTTTCAGAACGGCTCAATCAAAACTAAGGTTCAACTCTTTTAGTTGAACAAACAGAACAGAAAGAAGTTTCACACAATTCTTCTGTGTAGTTTTTATTTGTAGACATTCTTTTTCCCAATATAGGCCTCTTAGCGCTCAGAATGTCCAATTGCAGTTTCTACAGAAAGAGTGTTTCAGAACGGCTCAATCAAAAGTAAGGTTCAACTCTGTTAGTTGAATGCACAGAACAGAAAGAAGTTTCATACAATGCTTCTGTGTAGTTTATATTTGAACATATTCTTTTTTCCACTATTACCCACTTAGCGCTACGAATGTCCAGTTGCATTTTCTACAGACAGAGTGTTTCAAAACTGCTCAATCAAAAGTATGGTTTAACTCTGTTAGCTGAATGCTCATATCAGAAAGAAGTTTCACAGAATGCTTCTGTGTAGTTTATATTTGAATATATTCCTTTTTCCACTACTACGCTCTTAGCGCTCCAAATGTCCAGTTGCATTTTCTACAGAAAGAGTGTTCAGATCTGCTCAATCAAAAGTATGGTTTAACTCTGTTAGCTGAATGCACAGATCAGAAAAAGTTTCACCGAATGATTCTGTGTAGTTTATATTTGAAGACATTCCTTTTTCCACTATTACCCTCTTAGCGCTCCGAATCTCCACTTGCATTTTCTACAAAAAGAGTGTTTCATAACTGCTCAATCAAAAATATGTTTTATCTCTGTTAACTGAATTTACAGATCAGAAATAAGTTTCACAGAATGCATCTGTGTAGTTTTTATTTGAAGATATTCTTTTTCCCAATGTAGGCCTCTTAGCGCTTAGCATGTCCAATTGCAGTTTCTACAGAAAGAGTGTTTCAGAACGGCTCAATCAAAAGTAAGGTTCAACTCTGTTAGTTGAATGCACAGAACAGAAAGAATTTTCACAGAATGCTACTGTGTAGTTTATATTTGAATATATTCCTTTTTCTACTATTACCCTCTTAGCGCTCCGAATGTCCACTTGCATTTTCTACAGAAAGAGTGTTCAGAACTGCGCAATCAAAAGTATGGTTTAACTCTGTTAGCTTAATGAACATATCAGGAATAAGTTTCACACAATGCTTCTGTGTAGTTTTTATTTGAAGATATTATTTTTCCCAATATAGGACTCTTAGCGCTCAGAATGTCCAATTGCAGTTTCTACAGAAAGAGTGTTTCAGAAAGGCTCAATCAAAAGTAAGGTTCAACTCTGTTAGTTGAATGCACAGAACAGAAAGAAGTTTCATACAATGCTTCTGTGTAGTTTATATTTGAACATATTTTTTTTCCACTATTACCCACTTAGCGCTACGAATGTCCAGTTGCATTTTCTACAGACAGAGTGTTTCAAAACTGCTCAATCAAAAGTATGTTTTAACTCTGTTAGCTGAATGCTCAGATCAGAAAGAAGTTTCACAGAATGCTTCTGTGTAGTTTATATTTAAACATATTCCTTTTTCCACTGCTACTCTCTTAGCGCTCCAAATGTCCAGTTGCATTTTCTACAGAAAGAGTGTTCAGATCTGCTCAATCAAAAGTATGGTTTAACTGTGTTAGCTGAATGCACAGATCAGAAAGAAGTTTCACAGAATGATTCTGTGTAGTTTATATTTGGAGACATTCCTTTTTCCACTATTACCCTCTTAGCGCTCCGAATCTCCACTTGCATTTTCTACAGAAAGAGTGTTTCAGAACGGCTCAATCAAAACTAAGTTTCAACCCTTTTAGTTGAACAAACAGAACAGAAAGAAGTTTCACACAATTCTTCTGTGTAGTTTTTATTTGTAGATATTCTTTATCCCAATATAGGCCTCTTAGCGCTCTGAATGTCCAATTGCAGTTTCTACAGAAAGAGTGTTTCAGAACGGCTAAATCGAAAGTAAGGTTCAACTCTGTTAGTTGAATGCAAAGAACAGAAAGAAGTTTCATACAATGCTTCTGTGTAGTTTATATTTGAACATATTCTTTTTTCCACTATTACCCACTTAGCGCTACGAATGTCCAGTTGCATTTTCTACAGACAGAGTGTTTCAAAACTGCTCAATCAAAAGTATGGTTTAACTCTGTTAGCTGAATGCTCATATCAGAAAGAAGTTTCACAGAATGCTTCTGTGTAGTTTATATTTGAATATATTCCTTTTTCCACTACTACGCTCTTAGCGCTCCAAATGTCCAGTTGCATTTTCTACAGAAAGAGTGTTCAGATCTGCTCAATCAAAAGTATGGTTTAACTCTGTTAGCTGAATGCACAGATCAGAAAAAGTTTCACCGAATGATTCTGTGTAGTTTATATTTGAAGACATTCCTTTTTCCACTATTACCCTCTTAGCGCTCCGAATCTCCACTTGCATTTTCTACAAAAAGAGTGTTTCATAACTGCTCAATCAAAAATATGTTTTATCTCTGTTAACTGAATTTACAGATCAGAAATAAGTTTCACAGAATGCATCTGTGTAGTTTTTATTTGAAGATATTCTTTTTCCAAATGTAGGCCTCTTAGCGCTTAGCATGTCCAATTGCAGTTTCTACAGAAAGAGTGTTTCAGAACGGCTCAATCAAAAGTAAGGTTCAACTCTGTTAGTTGAATGCACAGAACAGAAAGAATTTCCACAGAATGCTACTGTGTAGTTTATATTTGAATATATTCCTTTTTCTACTATTACCCTCTTAGCGCTCCGAATGTCCACTTGCATTTTCTACAGAAAGAGTGCTCAGAACTGCGCAATCAAAAGTATGGTTTAACTCTGTTAGCTTAATGAACATATCAGGAATAAGTTTCACACAATGCTTCTGTGTAGTTTTTATTTGAAGACATTATTTTTCCCAATATAGGACTCTTAGCGCTCAGAATGTCCAATTGCAGTTTCTACAGAAAGAGTGTTTCAGAAAGGCTCAAACAAAAGTAAGGTTCAACTCTGTTAGTTGAATGCACAGAACAGAAAGAAGTTTCATACAATGCTTCTGTGAAGTTTATATTTGAACATATTTTTTTTCCACTATTACCCACTTAGCGCTACGAATGTCCAGTTGCATTTTCTACAGACAGAGTGTTTCAAAACTGCTCAATCAAAAGTATGGTTTAACTCTGTTAGCTGAATGCTCAGATCAGAAAGAAGTTTCACAGAATGCTTCTGTGTAGTTTATATTTAAACATATTCCTTTTTCCACTGCTACTCTCTTAGCGCTCCAAATGTCCAGTTGCATTTTCTACAGAAAGAGTGTTCAGATCTGCTCAATCAAAAGTATGGTTTAACTGTGTTAGCTGAATGCACAGATCAGAAAGAAGTTTCACAGAATGATTCTGTGTAGTTTATATTTGGAGACATTCCTTTTTCCACTATTACCCTCTTAGCGCTCCGAATCTCCACTTGCATTTTCTACAAAAAGAGTGTTTCATAACTGCTCAATCAAAAATATGTTTTATCTCTGTTAACTGAATTTACAGATCAGAAATAAGTTTCACAGAATGCATCTGTGTAGTTTTTATTTGAAGATATTCTTTTTCCCAATGTAGGCCTCTTAGCGCTTAGCATGTCCAATTGCAGTTTCTACAGAAAGAGTGTTTCAGAACGGCTCAATCGAAAGTAAGGTTCAACTCTGTTAGTTGAATGCACAGAACAGAAAGTATTTTCACAGAATGCTACTGTGTAGTTTATATTTGAATATATTCCTTTTTCCACTATTACCCTCTTAGCGCTCCGAATGTCCACTTGCATTTTCTACAGAAAGAGTGTTCAGAACTGCGCAATCAATAGTATGGTTTAACTCTGTTAGCTTAATGAACATATCAGAAATAAGTTTCACACAATGCTTCTGTGTAGTTTTTATTTGAAGATATTATTTTTCCCAATAGAGACCTCTTAGCGCTCTGAATGTCCAATTGCAGTTTCTACAGAAAGAGTGTTTCAGAAAGGCTCAATCAAAAGTAAGGTTCAACCCTGTTAGTTGAATGCACAGAACAGAAAGAAGTTTCATACAATGCTTCTGTGTAGTTTATATTTGAACATATTCTTTTTTCCACTATTACACACTTAGCGCGACGAATGTCCAGTTGCATTTTCTACAGAAAGAGTGTTCAGATCTGCTCAATCAAAAGTATGGTTTAACTCTGTTAGCTGAATGCACAGATCAGAAAGAAGTTTCACAGAATGATTCTGTGTAGTTTATATTTGGAGACATTCCTTTTTCCACTATTACCCTCTTAGCGCTCTGAATCTCCACTTGCATTTTCTACAGAAAGAGTGTTTCAGAACGGCTCAATCAAAACTAATGTTCAACTCTTTTAGTTGAACAAACAGAACAGAAAGAAGTTTCACACAATTCTTCTGTGTAGTTTTTATTTGTAGACATTCTTTTTCCCAATATAGGCCTCTTAGCGCTCAGAATGTCCAATTGCAGTTTCTACAGAAAGAGTGTTTCAGAACGGCTCAATCAAAAGTAAGGTTCAACTCTGTTAGTTGAATGCACAGAACAGAAAGAAGTTTCATACAATGCTTCTGTGTAGTTTATATTTGAACTTATTCTTTTTTCCACTAATACCCACTTAGCGCTACGAATGTCCAGTTGCATTTTCTACAGACAGAGTGTTTCAAAACTGCTCAATCAAAAGTATGGTTTAACTCTGATAGCTGAATGCTCAGATCAGAAAGAAGTTTCACAGAATGCTTCTGTGTAGTTTATATTTGAATATATTCCTTTTTCCACTACTACGCTCTTAGCGCTCCAAATGTCCAGTTCCATTTTCTACAGAAAGAGTGTTCAGATCTGCTCAATCAAAAGTATGGTTTAACTCTGTTAGCTGAATGCACAGATCAGAAAGAAGTTTCACCGAATGATTCTGTGTAGTTTATATTTGAAGACATTCCTTTTTCCACTATTATCCTCTTAGCGCTCCGAATCTCCACTTGCATTTTCTACAAAAAGAGTGTTTCATAACTGCTCAATCAAAAATATGTTTTATCTCTGTTAACTGAATTTACAGATCAGAAATAAGTTTCACAGAATGCATCTGTGTAGTTTTTATTTCAAGATATTCTTTTTCCCAATGTAGGCCTCTTAGCGCTTAGCATGTCCAATTGCAGTTTCTACAGAAAGAGTGTTTCAGAACGGCTCAATCAAAAGTAAGGTTCAACTCTGTTAGTTGAATGCACAGAACAGAAAGAATTTTCACAGAATGCTACTATGTAGTTTATATTTAAATATATTCCTTTTTCCACTATTACCATCTTAGCACTCCGAATCTCCACTTGCATTTTCTACAAAAAGAGTGTTTCATAACTGCTCAATCAAAAATATGTTTTATCTCTGTTAACTGAATTTACAGATCAGAAATAAGTTTCACAGAATGCATCTGTGTAGTTTTTATTTGAAGATATTCTTTTTCCTAATGTAGGCCTCTTAGCGCTTAGCATGTCCAATTGCAGTTTCTACAGAAAGAGTGTTTCAGAACGGCTCAATCAAAAGTAAGGTTCAACTCTGTTAGTTGAATGCACAGAACAGAAAGTATTTTCACAGAATGCTACTGTGTAGTTTATATTTGAATATATTCCTTTTTCCACTATTACCCTCTTAGCGCTCCGAATGTCCACTTGCATTTTCTACAGAAAGAGTGTTCAGAACTGCGCAATCAAAAGTATGGTTTAACTCTGTTAGCTTAATGAACATATCAGATATAAGTTTCACATAATGCTTCTGTGTAGTTTTTATTTGAAGATATTATTTTTCCCAAAATAGGCCTCTTAGCGCTCAGAATGTCCAATTGCAGTTTCTACAGAAAGAGTGTTTCAGAAAGGCTCAATCAAAAGTAAGGTACAACTCTGTTAGTTGAATGCACAGAACAGAAAGAAGTTTCATACAATGCTTCTGTGTAGTTTATATTTGAACATATTCTTTTTTCCACTATTACCCACTTAGCGCTACGAATGTCCAGTTGCATTTTCTACAGACAGAGTGTTTCAAAACTGCTCAATCAAAAGTATGGTTTAACTCTGTTAGCTGAATGCTCAGATCAGAAAGAAGTTTCACAGAATGCTTCTGTGTAGTTTATATTTAAATATATTCCTTTTTCCACTACTACTCTCTTAGCGCTCCAAATGTCCAGTTGCATTTTCTACAGAAAGAGTGTTCAGATCTGCTCAATCAAAAGTATGGTTTAACTCTGTTAGCTGAATGCACAGGTCAGAAATAAGTTTCACAGAATGATTCTGTGTAGTTTATATTTGGAAACATTCCTTTTTCCACTATTACCCTCTTAGCGCTCCGAATCTCCACTTGCATTTTCTACAGAAACAGTGTTTCAGAACGGCTCAATCAAAACTAAGGTTCAACTCTTTTAGTTGAACAAACAGAACAGAAAGAAGTTTCACACAATTCTTCTGTGTAGTTTTTATTTGTAGACATTCTTTTTCCCAATATAGGCCTCTTAGCGCTCAGAATGTCCAATTGCAGTTTCTACAGAAAGAGTGTTTCAGAACGGCTCAATCAAAAGTAAGGTTCAACTCTGTTAGTTGAATGCACAGAACAGAAAGAAGTTTCATACAATGCTTCTGTGTAGTTTATATTTGAACATATTCTTTTTTCCACTATTACCCACTTAGCGCTATGAATGTCCAGTTGCATTTTCTACAGACAGAGTGTTTCAAAACTGCTCAATCAAAAGTATGGTTTAACTCTGTTAGCTGAATGCTCATATCAGAAAGAAGTTTCACAGAATGCTTCTTTGTAGTTTATATTTGAATATATTCCTTTTTCCACTACTACGCTCTTAGCGCTCCAAATGTCCAGTTGCATTTTCTACAGAAAGAGTGTTCAGATCTGCTCAATCAAAAGTATGGTTTAACTCTGTTAGCTGAATGCACAGATCAGAAAAAGTTTCACCGAATGATTCTGTGTAGTTTATATTTGAAGACATTCCTTTTTCCACTATTACCCTCTTAGCGCTCCGAATCTCCACTTGCATTTTCTACAAAAAGAGTGTTTCATAACTGCTCAATCAAAAATATGTTTTATCTCTGTTAACTGAATTTACAGATCAGAAATAAGTTTCACAGAATGCATCTGTGTAGTTTTTATTTGAAGATATTCTTTTTCCCAATGTAGGCCTCTTAGCGCTTAGCATGTCCAATTGCAGTTTCTACAGAAAGAGTGTTTCAGAACGGCTCAATCAAAAGTAAGGTTCAACTCTGTTAGTTGAATGCACAGAACAGAAAGAATTTTCACAGAATGCTACTGTGTAGTTTATATTTGAATATATTCCTTTTTCTACTATTACCCTCTTAGCGCTCCGAATGTCCACTTGCATTTTCTACAGAAAGAGTGTTCAGAACTGCGCAATCAAAAGTATGGTTTAACTCTGTTAGCTTAATGAACATATCAGGAATAAGTTTCACACAATGCTTCTGTGTAATTTTTATTTGAAGATATTATTTTTCCCAATATAGGACTCTTAGCGCTCAGAATGTCCAATTGCAGTTTCTACAGAAAGAGTGTTTCAGAAAGGCTCAATCAAAAGTAAGGTTCAACTCTGTTAGTTGAATGCACAGAACAGAAAGAAGTTTCATACAATGCTTCTGTGTAGTTTATATTTGAACATATTTTTTTTCAACTATTACCCACTTAGCGCTACGAATGTCCAGTTGCATTTTCTACAGACAGAGTGTTTCAAAACTGCTCAATCAAAAGTATGGTTTAACTCTGTTAGCTGAATGCTCAGATCAGAAAGAAGTTTCATACAATGCTTCTGTGTAGTTTATATTTGAACATATTCTTTTTTCCACTATTACCCACTTAGCGCGACGAATGTCCAGTTGCATTTTCTACAGAAAGAGTGTTCAGATCTGCTCAATCAAAAGTATGGTTTAACTCTGTTAGCTGAATGCACAGATCAGAAAGAAGTTTCACAGAATGATTCTGTGTAGTTTATATTTGGAGACATTCCTTTTTCCACTATTACCCTCTTAGCGCTCTGAATCTCCACTTGCATTTTCTACAGAAAGAGTGTTTCAGAACGGCTCAATCAAAACTAATGTTCAACTCTTTTAGTTGAACAAACAGAACAGAAAGAAGTTTCACACAATTCTTCTGTGTAGTTTTTATTTGTAGACATTCTTTTTCCCAATATAGGCCTCTTAGCGCTCAGAATGTCCAATTGCAGTTTCTACAGAAAGAGTGTTTCAGAACGGCTCAATCAAAAGTAAGGTTCAACTCTGTTAGTTGAATGCACAGAACAGAAAGAAGTTTCATACAATGCTTCTGTGTAGTTTATATTTGAACTTATTCTTTTTTCCACTAATACCCACTTAGCGCTACGAATGTCCAGTTGCATTTTCTACAGACAGAGTGTTTCAAAACTGCTCAATCAAAAGTATGGTTTAACTCTGATAGCTGAATGCTCAGATCAGAAAGAAGTTTCACAGAATGCTTCTGTGTAGTTTATATTTGAATATATTCCTTTTTCCACTACTACGCTCTTAGCGCTCCAAATGTCCAGTTCCATTTTCTACAGAAAGAGTGTTCAGATCTGCTCAATCAAAAGTATGGTTTAACTCTGTTAGCTGAATGCACAGATCAGAAAGAAGTTTCACCGAATGATTCTGTGTAGTTTATATTTGAAGACATTCCTTTTTCCACTATTATCCTCTTAGCGCTCCGAATCTCCACTTGCATTTTCCACAAAAAGAGTGTTTCATAACTGCTCAATCAAAAATATGTTTTATCTCTGTTAACTGAATTTACAGATCAGAAATAAGTTTCACAGAATGCATCTGTGTAGTTTTTATTTCATGATATTCTTTTTCCCAATGTAGGCCTCTTAGTGCTTAGCATGTCCAATTGCAGTTTCTACAGAAAGAGTGTTTCAGAACGGCTCAATCAAAAGTAAGGTTCAACTCTGTTAGTTGAATGCACAGAACAGAAAGAATTTTCACAGAATGCTACTATGTAGTTTATATTTAAATATATTCCTTTTTCCACTATTACCATCTTAGCACTCCGAATCTCCACTTGCATTTTCTACAAAAAGAGTGTTTCATAACTGCTCAATCAAAAATATGTTTTATCTCTGTTAACTGAATTTACAGATCAGAAATAAGTTTCACAGAATGCATCTGTGTAGTTTTTATTTGAAGATATTCTTTTTCCTAATGTAGGCCTCTTAGCGCTTAGCATGTCCAATTGCAGTTTCTACAGAAAGAGTGTTTCAGAACGGCTCAATCAAAAGTAAGGTTCAACTCTGTTAGTTGAATGCACAGAACAGAAAGTATTTTCACAGAATGCTACTGTGTAGTTTATATTTGAATATATTCCTTTTTCCACTATTACCCTCTTAGCGCTCCGAATGTCCACTTGCATTTTCTACAGAAAGAGTGTTCAGAACTGCGCAATCAAAAGTATGGTTTAACTCTGTTAGCTTAATGAACATATCAGATATAAGTTTCACATAATGCTTCTGTGTAGTTTTTATTTGAAGATATTATTTTTCCCAAAATAGGCCTCTTAGCGCTCAGAATGTCCAATTGCAGTTTCTACAGAAAGAGTGTTTCAGAAAGGCTCAATCGAAAGTAAGGTACAACTCTGTTAGTTGAATGCACAGAACAGAAAGAAGTTTCATACAATGCTTCTGTGTAGTTTATATTTGAACATATTCTTTTTTCCACTATTACCCACTTAGCGCTACGAATGTCCAGTTGCATTTTCTACAGACAGAGTGTTTCAAAACTGCTCAATCAAAAGTATGGTTTAACTCTGTTAGCTGAATGCTCAGATCAGAAAGAAGTTTCACAGAATGCTTCTGTGTAGTTTATATTTAAATATATTCCTTTTTCCACTACTACTCTCTTAGCGCTCCAAATGTCCAGTTGCATTTTCTACAGAAAGAGTGTTCAGATCTGCTCAATCAAAAGTATGGTTTAACTCTGTTAGCTGAATGCACAGATCAGAAATAAGTTTCACAGAATGATTCTGTGTAGTTTATATTTGGAAACATTCCTTTTTCCACTATTACCCTCTTAGCGCTCCGAATCTCCACTTGCATTTTCTACAGAAACAGTGTTTCAGAACGGCTCAATCAAAACTAAGGTTCAACTCTTTTAGTTGAACAAACAGAACAGAAAGAAGTTTCACACAATTCTTCTGTGTAGTTTTTATTTGTAGACATTCTTTTTCCCAATATAGGCCTCTTAGCGCTCAGAATGTCCAATTGCAGTTTCTACAGAAAGAGTGTTTCAGAACGGCTCAATCAAAAGTAAGGTTCAACTCTGTTAGTTGAATGCACAGAACAGAAAGAAGTTTCATACAATGCTTCTGTGTAGTTTATATTTGAACATATTCTTTTTTCCACTATTACCCACTTAGCGCTACGAATGTCCAGTTGCATTTTCTACAGACAGAGTGTTTCAAAACTGCTCAATCAAAAGTATGGTTTAACTCTGTTAGCTGAATGCTCATATCAGAAAGAAGTTTCACAGAATGCTTCTGTGTAGTTTATATTTGAATATATTCCTTTTTCCACTACTACGCTCTTAGCGCTCCAAATGTCCAGTTGCATTTTCTACAGAAAGAGTGTTCAGATCTGCTCAATCAAAAGTATGGTTTAACTCTGTTAGCTGAATGCACAGATCAGAAAAAGTTTCACCGAATGATTCTGTGTAGTTTATATTTGAAGACATTCCTTTTTCCACTATTACCCTCTTAGCGCTCCGAATCTCCACTTGCATTTTCTACAAAAAGAGTGTTTCATAACTGCTCAATCAAAAATATGTTTTATCTCTGTTAACTGAATTTACAGATCAGAAATAAGTTTCACAGAATGCATCTGTGTAGTTTTTATTTGAAGATATTCTTTTTCCCAATGTAGGCCTCTTAGCGCTTAGCATGTCCAATTGCAGTTTCTACAGAAAGAGTGTTTCAGAACGGCTCAATCAAAAGTAAGGTTCAACTCTGTTAGTTGAATGCACAGAACAGAAAGAATTTTCACAGAATGCTACTGTGTAGTTTATATTTGAATATATTCCTTTTTCTACTATTACCCTCTTAGCGCTCCGAATGTCCACTTGCATTTTCTACAGAAAGAGTGTTCAGAACTGCGCAATCAAAAGTATGGTTTAACTCTGTTAGCTTAATGAACATATCAGGAATAAGTTTCACACAATGCTTCTGTGTAGTTTTTATTTGAAGATATTATTTTTCCCAATATAGGACTCTTAGCGCTCAGAATGTCCAATTGCAGTTTATACAGAAAGAGTGTTTCAGAAAGGCTCAATCAAAAGTAAGGTTCAACTCTGTTAGTTGAATGCACAGAACAGAAAGAAGTTTCATACAATGCTTCTGTGTAGTTTATATTTGAACATATTTTTTTTCCACTATTACCCACTTAGCGCTACGAATGTCCAGTTGCATTTTCTACAGAGTGTTTCAAAACTGCTCAATCAAAAGTATGGTTTAACTCTGTTAGCTGAATGCTCAGATCAGAAAGAAGTTTCACAGAATGCTTCTGTGTAGTTTATATTTAAACATATTCCTTTTTCCACTGCTACTCTCTTAGCGCTCCAAATGTCCAGTTGCATTTTCTACAGAAAGAGTGTTCAGATCTGCTCAATCAAAAGTATGGTTTAACTGTGTTAGCTGAATGCACAGATCAGAAAGAAGTTTCACAGAATGATTCTGTGTAGTTTATATTTGGAGACATTCCTTTTTCCACTATTACCCTCTTAGCGCTCCGAATCTCCACTTGCATTTTCTACAGAAAGAGTGTTTCAGAACGGCTCAATCAAAACTAAGTTTCAACCCTTTTAGTTGAACAAACAGAACAGAAAGAAGTTTCACACAATTCTTCTGTGTAGTTTTTATTTGTAGACATTCTTTATCCCAATATAGGCCTCTTAGCGCTCTGAATGTCCAATTGCAGTTTCTACAGAAAGAGTGTTTCAGAACGGCTAAGTCGAAAGTAAGGTTCAACTCTGTTAGTTGAATGCAAAGAACAGAAAGAAGTTTCATACAATGCTTCTGTGTAGTTTATATTTGAACATATTCTTTTTTCCACTATTACCCACTTAGCGCTACGAATGTCCAGTTGCATTTTCTACAGACAGAGTGTTTCAAAACTGCTCAATCAAAAGTATGGTTTAACTCTGTTAGCTGAATGCTCAGATCAGAAAGAAGTTTCACAGAATGCTTCTGTGTAGTTTATATTTAAATATATTCCTTTTTCCACTACTACTCTCTTAGCGCTCCAAATGTCCAGTTGCATTTTCTACAGAAAGAGTGTTCAGATCTGCTCAATCAAAAGTATGGTTTAACTCTGTTAGCTGAATGCACAGATCAGAAATAAGTTTCACAGAATGATTCTGTGTGGTTTATATTTGGAAACATTCCTTTTTCCACTATTACCCTCTTAGCGCTCCGAATCTCCACTTGCATTTTCTACAGAAACAGTGTTTCAGAACGGCTCAATCAAAACTAAGGTTCAACTCTTTTAGTTGAACAAACAGAACAGAAAGAAGTTTCACACAATTCTTCTGTGTAGTTTTTATTTGTAGACATTCTTTTTCCCAATATAGGCCTCTTAGCGCTCAGAATGTCCAATTGCAGTTTCTACAGAAAGAGTGTTTCAGAACGGCTCAATCAAAAGTAAGGTTCAACTCTGTTAGTTGAATGCACAGAACAGAAAGAAGTTTCATACAATGCTTCTGTGTAGTTTATATTTGAACATATTCTTTTTTCCACTATTACCCACTTAGCGCTACGAATGTCCAGTTGCATTTTCTACAGACAGAGTGTTTCAAAACTGCTCAATCAAAAGTATGGTTTAACTCTGTTAGCTGAATGCTCATATCAGAAAGAAGTTTCACAGAATGCTTCTGTGTAGTTTATATTTGAATATATTCCTTTTTCCACTACTACGCTCTTAGCGCTCCAAATGTCCAGTTGCATTTTCTACAGAAAGAGTGTTCAGATCTGCTCAATCAAAAGTATGGTTTAACTCTGTTAGCTGAATGCACAGATCAGAAAAAGTTTCACCGAATGATTCTGTGTAGTTTATATTTGAAGACATTCCTTTTTCCACTATTACCCTCTTAGCGCTCCGAATCTCCACTTGCATTTTCTACAAAAAGAGTGTTTCATAACTGCTCAATCAAAAATATGTTTTATCTCTGTTAACTGAATTTACAGATCAGAAATAAGTTTCACAGAATGCATCTGTGTAGTTTTTATTTGAAGATATTCTTTTTCCCAATGTAGGCCTCTTAGCGCTTAGCATGTCCAATTGCAGTTTCTACAGAAAGAGTGTTTCAGAACGGCTCAATCAAAAGTAAGGTTCAACTCTGTTAGTTGAATGCACAGAACAGAAAGAATTTTCACAGAATGCTACTGTGTAGTTTATATTTGAATATATTCCTTTTTCTACTATTACCCTCTTAGCGCTCCGAATGTCCACTTGCATTTTCTACAGAAAGAGTGTTCAGAACTGCGCAATCAAAAGTATGGTTTAACTCTGTTAGCTTAATGAACATATCAGGAATAAGTTTCACACAATGCTTCTGTGTAGTTTTTATTTGAAGATATTATTTTTCCCAATATAGGACTCTTAGCGCTCAGAATGTCCAATTGCAGTTTCTACAGAAAGAGTGTTTCAGAAAGGCTCAATCAAAAGTAAGGTTCAACTCTGTTAGTTGAATGCACAGAACAGAAAGAAGTTTCATACAATGCTTCTGTGTAGTTTATATTTGAACATATTTTTTTTCCACTATTACCCACTTAGCGCTACGAATGTCCAGTTGCATTTTCTACAGAGTGTTTCAAAACTGCTCAATCAAAAGTATGGTTTAACTCTGTTAGCTGAATGCTCAGATCAGAAAGAAGTTTCACAGAATGCTTCTGTGTAGTTTATATTTAAACATATTCCTTTTTCCACTGCTACTCTCTTAGCGCTCCAAATGTCCAGTTGCATTTTCTACAGAAAGAGTGTTCAGATCTGCTCAATCAAAAGTATGGTTTAACTGTGTTAGCTGAATGCACAGATCAGAAAGAAGTTTCACAGAATGATTCTGTGTAGTTTATATTTGGAGACATTCCTTTTTCCACTATTACCCTCTTAGCGCTCCGAATCTCCACTTGCATTTTCTACAGAAAGAGTGTTTCAGAACGGCTCAATCAAAACTAAGTTTCAACCCTTTTAGTTGAACAAACAGAACAGAAAGAAGTTTCACACAATTCTTCTGTGTAGTTTTTATTTGTAGACATTCTTTATCCCAATATAGGCCTCTTAGCGCTCTGAATGTCCAATTGCAGTTTCTACAGAAAGAGTGTTTCAGAACGGCTAAATCGAAAGTAAGGTTCAACTCTGTTAGTTGAATGCAAAGAACAGAAAGAAGTTTCATACAATGCTTCTGTGTAGTTTATATTTGAACATATTCTTTTTTCCACTATTACCCACTTAGCGCTACGAATGTCCAGTTGCATTTTCTACAGACAGAGTGTTTCAAAACTGCTCAATCAAAAGTATGGTTTAACTCTGTTAGCTGAATGCTCATATCAGAAAGAAGTTTCACAGAATGCTTCTGTGTAGTTTATATTTGAATATATTCCTTTTTCCACTACTACGCTCTTAGCGCTCCAAATGTCCAGTTGCATTTTCTACAGAAAGAGTGTTCAGATCTGCTCAATCAAAAGTATGGTTTAACTCTGTTAGCTGAATGCACAGATCAGAAAAAGTTTCACCGAATGATTCTGTGTAGTTTATATTTGAAGACATTCCTTTTTCCACTATTACCCTCTTAGCGCTCCGAATCTCCACTTGCATTTTCTACAAAAAGAGTGTTTCATAACTGCTCAATCAAAAATATGTTTTATCTCTGTTAACTGAATTTACAGATCAGAAATAAGTTTCACAGAATGCATCTGTGTAGTTTTTATTTGAAGATATTCTTTTTCCCAATGTAGGCCTCTTAGCGCTTAGCATGTCCAATTGCAGTTTCTACAGAAAGAGTGTTTCAGAACGGCTCAATCAAAAGTAAGGTTCAACTCTGTTAGTTGAATGCACAGAACAGAAAGAATTTCCACAGAATGCTACTGTGTAGTTTATATTTGAATATATTCCTTTTTCTACTATTACCCTCTTAGCGCTCCGAATGTCCACTTGCATTTTCTACAGAAAGAGTGTTCAGAACTGCGCAATCAAAAGTATGGTTTAACTCTGTTAGCTTAATGAACATATCAGGAATAAGTTTCACACAATGCTTCTGTGTAGTTTTTATTTGAAGATATTATTTTTCCCAATAGAGACCTCTTAGCGCTCTGAATGTCCAATTGCAGTTTCTACAGAAAGAGTGTTTCAGAAAGGCTCAATCAAAAGTAAGGTTCAACCCTGTTAGTTGAATGCACAGAACAGAAAGAAGTTTCATACAATGCTTCTGTGTAGTTTATATTTGAACATATTCTTTTTTCCACTATTACCCACTTAGCGCGACGAATGTCCAGTTGCATTTTCTACAGAAAGAGTGTTCAGATCTGCTCAATAAAAAGTATGGTTTAACTCTGTTAGCTGAATGCACAGATCAGAAAGAAGTTTCACAGAATGATTCTGTGTAGTTTATATTTGGAGACATTCCTTTTTCCACTATTACCCTCTTAGCGCTCTGAATCTCCACTTGCATTTTCTACAGAAAGAGTGTTTCAGAACGGCTCAATCAAAACTAATGTTCAACTCTTTTAGTTGAACAAACAGAACAGAAAGAAGTTTCACACAATTCTTCTGTGTAGTTTTTATTTGTAGACATTCTTTTTCCCAATATAGGCCTCTTAGCGCTCAGAATGTCCAATTGCAGTTTCTACAGAAAGAGTGTTTCAGAACGGCTCAATCAAAAGTAAGGTTCAACTCTGTTAGTTGAATGCACAGAACAGAAAGAAGTTTCATACAATGCTTCTGTGTAGTTTATATTTGAACTTATTCTTTTTTCCACTAATACCCACTTAGCGCTACGAATGTCCAGTTGCATTTTCTACAGACAGAGTGTTTCAAAACTGCTCAATCAAAAGTATGGTTTAACTCTGATAGCTGAATGCTCAGATCAGAAAGAAGTTTCACAGAATGCTTCTGTGTAGTTTATATTTGAATATATTCCTTTTTCCACTACTACGCTCTTAGCGCTCCAAATGTCCAGTTCCATTTTCTACAGAAAGAGTGTTCAGATCTGCTCAATCAAAAGTATGGTTTAACTCTGTTAGCTGAATGCACAGATCAGAAAGAAGTTTCACCGAATGATTCTGTGTAGTTTATATTTGAAGACATTCCTTTTTCCACTATTATCCTCTTAGCGCTCCGAATCTCCACTTGCATTTTCTACAAAAAGAGTGTTTCATAACTGCTCAATCAAAAATATGTTTTATCTCTGTTAACTGAATTTACAGATCAGAAATAAGTTTCACAGAATGCATCTGTGTAGTTTTTATTTCAAGATATTCTTTTTCCCAATGTAGGCCTCTTAGCGCTTAGCATGTCCAATTGCAGTTTCTACAGAAAGAGTGTTTCAGAACGGCTCAATCAAAAGTAAGGTTCAACTCTGTTAGTTGAATGCACAGAACAGAAAGAATTTTCACAGAATGCTACTATGTAGTTTATATTTAAATATATTCCTTTTTCCACTATTACCATCTTAGCACTACGAATCTCCACTTGCATTTTCTACAAAAAGAGTGTTTCATAACTGCTCAATCAAAAATATGTTTTATCTCTGTTAACTGAATTTACAGATCAGAAATAAGTTTCACAGAATGCATCTGTGTAGTTTTTATTTGAAGATATTCTTTTTCCTAATGTAGGCCTCTTAGCGCTTAGCATGTCCAATTGCAGTTTCTACAGAAAGAGTGTTTCAGAACGGCTCAATCAAAAGTAAGGTTCAACTCTGTTAGTTGAATGCACAGAACAGAAAGTATTTTCACAGAATGCTACTGTGTAGTTTATATTTGAATATATTCCTTTTTCCACTATTACCCTCTTAGCGCTCCGAATGTCCACTTGCATTTTCTACAGAAAGAGTGTTCAGAACTGCGCAATCAAAAGTATGGTTTAACTCTGTTAGCTTAATGAACATATCAGATATAAGTTTCACATAATGCTTCTGTGTAGTTTTTATTTGAAGATATTATTTTTCCCAAAATAGGCCTCTTAGCGCTCAGAATGTCCAATTGCAGTTTCTACAGAAAGAGTGTTTCAGAAAGGCTCAATCAAAAGTAAGGTACAACTCTGTTAGTTGAATGCACAGAACAGAAAGAAGTTTCATACAATGCTTCTGTGTAGTTTATATTTGAACATATTCTTTTTTCCACTATTACCCACTTAGCGCTACGAATGTCCAGTTGCATTTTCTACAGACAGAGTGTTTCAAAACTGCTCAATCAAAAGTATGGTTTAACTCTGTTAGCTGAATGCTCAGATCAGAAAGAAGTTTCACAGAATGCTTCTGTGTAGTTTATATTTAAATATATTCCTTTTTCCACTACTACTCTCTTAGCGCTCCAAATGTCCAGTTGCATTTTCTACAGAAAGAGTGTTCAGATCTGCTCAATCAAAAGTATGGTTTAACTCTGTTAGCTGAATGCACAGATCAGAAATAAGTTTCACAGAATGATTCTGTGTAGTTTATATTTGGAAACATTCCTTTTTCCACTATTACCCTCTTAGCGCTCCGAATCTCCACTTGCATTTTCTACAGAAACAGTGTTTCAGAACGGCTCAATCAAAACTAAGGTTCAACTCTTTTAGTTGAACAAACAGAACAGAAAGAAGTTTCACACAATTCTTCTGTGTAGTTTTTATTTGTAGACATTCTTTTTCCCAATATAGGCCTCTTAGCGCTCAGAATGTCCAATTGCAGTTTCTACAGAAAGAGTGTTTCAGAACGGCTCAATCAAAAGTAAGGTTCAACTCTGTTAGTTGAATGCACAGAACAGAAAGAAGTTTCATACAATGCTTCTGTGTAGTTTATATTTGAACATATTCTTTTTTCCACTATTACCCACTTAGCGCTACGAATGTCCAGTTGCATTTTCTACAGACAGAGTGTTTCAAAACTGCTCAATCAAAAGTATGGTTTAACTCTGTTAGCTGAATGCTCATATCAGAAAGAAGTTTCACAGAATGCTTCTGTGTAGTTTATATTTGAATATATTCCTTTTTCCACTACTACGCTCTTAGCGCTCCAAATGTCCAGTTCCATTTTCTACAGAAAGAGTGTTCAGATCTGCTCAATCAAAAGTATGGTTTAACTCTGTTAGCTGAATGCACAGATCAGAAAAAGTTTCACCGAATGATTCTGTGTAGTTTATATTTGAAGACATTCCTTTTTCCACTATTACCCTCTTAGCGCTCCGAATCTCCACTTGCATTTTCTACAAAAAGAGTGTTTCATAACTGCTCAATCAAAAATATGTTTTATCTCTGTTAACTGAATTTACAGATCAGAAATAAGTTTCACAGAATGCATCTGTGTAGTTTTTATTTGAAGATATTCTTTTTCCCAATGTAGGCCTCTTAGCGCTTAGCATGTCCAATTGCAGTTTCTACAGAAAGAGTGTTTCAGAACGGCTCAATCAAAAGTAAGGTTCAACTCTGTTAGTTGAATGCACAGAACAGAAAGAATTTTCACAGAATGCTACTGTGTAGTTTATATTTGAATATATTCCTTTTTCTACTATTACCCTCTTAGCGCTCCGAATGTCCACTTGCATTTTCTACAGAAAGAGTGTTCAGAACTGCGCAATCAAAAGTATGGTTTAAATCTGTTAGCTTAATGAACATATCAGGAATAAGTTTCACACAATGCTTCTGTGTAGTTTTTATTTGAAGATATTATTTTTCCCAATATAGGACTCTTAGCGCTCAGAATGTCCAATTGCAGTTTCTACAGAAAGAGTGTTTCAGAAAGGCTCAATCAAAAGTAAGGTTCAACTCTGTTAGTTGAATGCACAGAACAGAAAGAAGTTTCATACAATGCTTCTGTGTAGTTTATATTTGAACATATTTTTTTTCCACTATTACCCACTTAGCGCTACGAATGTCCAGTTGCATTTTCTACAGAGTGTTTCAAAACTGCTCAATCAAAAGTATGGTTTAACTCTGTTAGCTGAATGCTCAGATCAGAAAGAAGTTTCACAGAATGCTTCTGTGTAGTTTATATTTAAACACATTCCTTTTTCCACTGCTACTCTCTTAGCGCTCCAAATGTCCAGTTGCATTTTCTACAGAAAGAGTGTTCAGATCTGCTCAATCAAAAGTATGGTTTAACTGTGTTAGCTGAATGCACAGATCAGAAAGAAGTTTCACAGAATGATTCTGTGTAGTTTATATTTGGAGACATTCCTTTTTCCACTATTACCCTCTTAGCGCTCCGAATCTCCACTTGCATTTTCTACAGAAAGAGTGTTTCAGAACGGCTCAATCAAAACTAAGTTTCAACCCTTTTAGTTGAACAAACAGAACAGAAAGAAGTTTCACACAATTCTTCTGTGTAGTTTTTATTTGTAGACATTCTTTATCCCAATATAGGCCTCTTAGCGCTCTGAATGTCCAATTGCAGTTTCTACAGAAAGAGTGTTTCAGAACGGCTAAATCGAAAGTAAGGTTCAACTCTGTTAGTTGAATGCAAAGAACAGAAAGAAGTTTCATACAATGCTTCTGTGTAGTTTATATTTGAACATATTCTTTTTTCCACTATTACCCACTTAGCGCTACGAATGTCCAGTTGCATTTTCTACAGACAGAGTGTTTCAAAACTGCTCAATCAAAAGTATGGTTTAGCTCTGTTAGCTGAATGCTCATATCAGAAAGAAGTTTCACAGAATGCTTCTGTGTAGTTTATATTTGAATATATTCCTTTTTCCACTACTACGCTCTTAGCGCTCCAAATGTCCAGTTGCATTTTCTACAGAAAGAGTGTTCAGATCTGCTCAATCAAAAGTATGGTTTAACTCTGTTAGCTGAATGCACAGATCAGAAAAAGTTTCACCGAATGATTCTGTGTAGTTTATATTTGAAGACATTCCTTTTTCCACTATTACCCTCTTAGCGCTCCGAATCTCCACTTGCATTTTCTACAAAAAGAGTGTTTCATAACTGCTCAATCAAAAATATGTTTTATCTCTGTTAACTGAATTTACAGATCAGAAATAAGTTTCACAGAATGCATCTGTGTAGTTTTTATTTGAAGATATTCTTTTTCCCAATGTAGGCCTCTTAGCGCTTAGCATGTCCAATTGCAGTTTCTACAGAAAGAGTGTTTCAGAACGGCTCAATCAAATGTAAGGTTCAACTCTGTTAGTTGAAAGCACAGAACAGAAAGAATTTCCACAGAATGCTACTGTGTAGTTTATATTTGAATATATTCCTTTTTCTACTATTACCCTCTTAGCGCTCCGAATGTCCACTTGCATTTTCTACAGAAAGAGTGTTCAGAACTGCACAATCAAAAGTATGGTTTAACTCTGTTAGCTTAATGAACATATCAGGAATAAGTTTCACACAATGCTTCTGTGTAGTTTTTATTTGAAGATATTATTTTTCCCAATATAGGACTCTTAGCGCTCAGAATGTCCAATTGCAGTTTCTACAGAAAGAGTGTTTCAGAAAGGCTCAAACAAAAGTAAGGTTCAACTCTGTTAGTTGAATGCACAGAACAGAAAGAAGTTTCATACAATGCTTCTGTGTAGTTTATATTTGAACATATTTTTTTTCCACTATTACCCACTTAGCGCTACGAATGTCCAGTTGCATTTTCTACAGACAGAGTGTTTCAAAACTGCTCAATCAAAAGTATGGTTTAACTCTGTTAGCTGAATGCTCAGATCAGAAAGAAGTTTCACAGAATGCTTCTGTGTAGTTTATATTTAAACATATTCCTTTTTCCACTGCTACTCTCTTAGCGCTCCAAATGTCCAGTTGCATTTTCTACAGAAAGAGTGTTCAGATCTGCTCAATCAAAAGTATGGTTTAACTGTGTTAGCTGAATGCACAGATCAGAAAGAAGTTTCACAGAATGATTCTGTGTAGTTTATATTTGGAGACATTCCTTTTTCCACTATTACCCTCTTAGCGCTCCGAATCTCCACTTGCATTTTCTACAGAAAGAGTGTTTCAGAACGGCTCAATCAAAACTAAGTTTCAACCCTTTTAGTTGAACAAACAGAACAGAAAGAAGTTTCACACAATTCTTCTGTGTAGTTTTTATTTGTAGACATTCTTTATCCCAATATAGGCCTCTTAGCGCTCTGAATGTCCAATTGCAGTTTCTACAGAAAGAGTGTTTCAGAACGGCTAAATCGAAAGTAAGGTTCAACTCTGTTAGTTGAATGCAAAGAACAGAAAGAAGTTTCATACAATGCTTCTGTGTAGTTTTTATTTGAACATATTCTTTTTTCCACTATTACCCACTTAGCGCTACGAATGTCCAGTTGCATTTTCTACAGACAGAGTGTTTCAAAACTGCTCAATCAAAAGTATGGTTTAACTCTGTTAGCTGAATGCTCAGATCAGAAAGAAGTTTCACAGAATGCTTCTGTGTAGTTTATATTAGAATATATTCCTTTTTCCACTACAACGCTCTTAGCGCTCCAAATGTCCAGTTGCATTTTCTACAGAAAGAGTGTTCAGATCTGCTCAATTAAATGTGTGGTTTAACTCTGTTAGCTGAATGCACAGATCAGAAAGAAGTTTCACCGAATGATTCTGTGTAGTTTATATTTGAAGACATTCCTTTTTCCACTATTACCCTCTTAGCGCTCCGAATCTCCACTTGCATTTTCTACAGAAAGAGTGTTTCAGAACGGCTCAATCAAAATTAAGGTTCAACTCTTTTAGTTGAACAAACAGAACAGAAAGAAGTTTCACACAATTCTTCTGTGTAGTTTTTATTTGTAGACATTCTTTTTCCCAATATAGGCCTCTTAGCGCTCAGAATGTCCAATTGCAGTTTCTACAGAAAGAGTGTTTCAGAACGGCTCAATCAAAAGTAAGGTTCAACTCTGTTAGTTGAATGCACAGAACAGAAAGAAGTTTCATACAATGCTTCTGTGTAGTTTATATTTGAACATATTCTTTTTTCCACTATTACCCACTTAGCGATACGAATGTCCAGTTGCATTTTCTACAGACAGAGTGTTTCAAAACTGCTCAATCAAAAGTATGGTTTAACTCTGTTAGCTGAATGCTCATATCAGAAAGAAGTTTCACAGAATGCTTCTGTGTAGTTTATATTTGAATATATTCCTTTTTCCACTACTACGCTCTTAGCGCTCCAAATGTCCAGTTGCATTTTCTACAGAAAGAGTGTTCAGATCTGCTCAATCAAAAGTATGGTTTAACTCTGTTAGCTGAATGCACAGATCAGAAAAAGTTTCACCGAATGATTCTGTGTAGTTTATATTTGAAGACATTCCTTTTTCCACTATTACCCTCTTAGCGCTCCGAATCTCCACTTGCATTTTCTACAAAAAGAGTGTTTCATAACTGCTCAATCAAAAATATGTTTTATCTCTGTTAACTGAATTTACAGATCAGAAATAAGTTTCACAGAATGCATCTGTGTAGTTTTTATTTGAAGATATTCTTTTTCCCAATGTAGGCCTCTTAGCGCTTAGCATGTCCAATTGCAGTTTCTACAGAAAGAGTGTTTCAGAACGGCTCAATCAAAAGTAAGGTTCAACTCTGTTAGTTGAATGCACAGAACAGAAAGAATTTTCACAGAATGCTACTGTGTAGTTTATATTTGAATATATTCCTTTTTCTACTATTACCCTCTTAGCGCTCCGAATGTCCACTTGCATTTTCTACAGAAAGAGTGTTCAGAACTGCGCAATCAAAAGTATGGTTTAACTCTGTTAGCTTAATGAACATATCAGGAATAAGTTTCACACAATGCTTCTGTGTAGTTTTTATTTGAAGATATTATTTTTCCCAATATAGGACTCTTAGCGCTCAGAATGTCCAATTGCAGTTTCTACAGAAAGAGTGTTTCAGAAAGGCTCAATCAAAAGTAAGGTTCAACTCTGTTAGTTGAATGCACAGAACAGAAAGAAGTTTCATACAATGCTTCTGTGTAGTTTATATTTGAACATATTTTTTTTCCACTATTACCCACTTAGCGCTACGAATGTCCAGTTGCATTTTCTACAGACAGAGTGTTTCAAAACTGCTCAATCAAAAGTATGGTTTAACTCTGTTAGCTGAATGCTCAGATCAGAAAGAAGTTTCACAGAATGCTTCTGTGTAGTTTATATTTAAACATATTCCTTTTTCCACTGCTACTCTCTTAGCGCTCCAAATGTCCAGTTGCATTTTCTACAGAAAGAGTGTTCAGATCTGCTCAATCAAAAGTATGGTTTAAGTGTGTTAGCTGAATGCACAGATCAGAAAGAAGTTTCACAGAATGATTCTGTGTAGTTTATATTTGGAGACATTCCTTTTTCCACTATTACCCTCTTAGCGCTCCGAATCTCCACTTGCATTTTCTACAGAAAGAGTGTTTCAGAACGGCTCAATCAAAACTAAGGTTCAACCCTTTTAGTTGAACAAACAGAACAGAAAGAAGTTTCACACAATTCTTCTGTGTAGTTTTTATTTGTAGACATTCTTTATCTCAATATAGGCCTCTTAGCACTCTGAATGTCCAATTGCAGTTTCTACAGAAAGAGTGTTTCAGAACGGCTAAATCGAAAGTAAGGTTCAACTCTGTTAGTTGAATGCAAAGAACAGAAAGAAGTTTCATACAATGCTTCTGTGTAGTTTATATTTGAACATATTCTTTTTTCCACTATTACCCACTTAGCGCTACGAATGTCCAGTTGCATTTTCTACAGACAGAGTGTTTCAAAACTGCTCAATCAAAAGTATGGTTTAACTCTGTTAGCTGAATGCTCAGATCAGAAAGAAGTTTCACAGAATGCTTCTGTGTAGTTTATATTAGAATATATTCCTTTTTCCACTACAACGCTCTTAGCACTCCAAATGTCCAGTTGCATTTTCTACAGAAAGAGTGTTCAGATCTGCTCAATTAAATGTGTGGTTTACCTCTGTTAGCTGAATGCACAGATCAGAAAGAAGTTTCGCCGAATGATTCTGTGTAGTTTATATTTGAAGACATTCCTTTTTCCACTATTACCCTCTTAGCGCTCCGAATCTCCACATGCATTTTCTACAAAAAGAGTGTTTCATAACTGCTCAATCAAAAATATGTTTTATCTCTGTTAACTGAATTTACAGATCAGAAATAATTTTCACAGAATGCATCTGTGTAGTTTTTATTTGAAGATATTCTTTTTCCCAATGTAGGCCTCTTAGCGCTTAGCATGTCCAATTGCAGTTTCTACAGAAAGAGTGTTTCAGAACGGCTCAATCAAAAGTAACGTTCAATTCTGTTAGTTGAATGCACAGAACAGAAAGAATTTTCACAGAATGCTACTGTGTAGTTTATATTTGAATATATTCCTTTTTCCACTATTACCCTCTTAGCGCTCCGAATGTCCACTTGCATTTTCTACAGAAAGAGTGTTCAGAACTGCGCAATCAAAAGTATGGTTTAACTCTGTTAGCTTAATGAACATATCAGGAATAAGTTTCACACAATGCTTCTGTGTAGTTTTTATTTGAAGATATTATTTTTCCCAATAGAGGCCTCTTAGCGCTCAGAATGTCCAATTGCAATTTCTACAGAAAGAGTGTTTCAGAAAGGCTCAATCAAAAGTAAGGTTCAACTCTGTTAGTTGAATGCACAGAACAGAAAGAAGTTTCATACAATGCTTCTGTGTAGTTTATATTTGAACATATTCTTTTTTCCACTATTACCCACTTAGCGCTACGAATGTCCAGTTGCATTTTCTACAGACAGAGTGTTTCAAAACTGCTCAATCAAAAGTATGGTTTAACTCTGTTAGCTGAATGCTCAGATCAGAAAGAAGTTTCACAGAATGCTTCTGTGTAGTTTATATTTGAATATATTCCTTTTTCCACTACTACTCTCTTAGCGCTCCAAATGTCCAGTTGCATTTTCTACAGAAAGAATGTTCAGATCTGCTCAATGAAAAGTATGGTTTAACTCTGTTAGCTGAATGCACAGATCAGAAAGAAGTTTCACAGAATGATTCTGTGTAGTTTATATTTGGAGACATTCCTTTTTCCACTATTACCCTCTTAGCGCTCCGAATCTCCACTTGCATTTTCTACAGAAAGAGTGTTTCAGAACGGCTCAATCAAAACTAAGGTTCAACTCTTTTAGTTGAACAAACAGAACAGAAAGAAGTTTCACACAATTCTTTTGTGTAGTTTTTATCTGTAGACATTCTTTTTTCCAATATAGGCCTCTTAGCGCTCAGAATGTCCAATTGCAGTTTCTACAGAAAGAGTGTTTCAGAACGGCTCAATCAAAAGTAAGGTTCAACTCTGTTAGTTGAATGCACAGAACAGAAAGAAGTTTCATACAATGCTTCTGTGTAGTTTATATTTGAACATATTATTTTTTCCACTATTACCCACTTAGCGCTACGAATGTCCAGTTGCATTTTCTACAGACAGAGTGTTTCAAAACTGCGCAATCAAAAGTATGGTTTAACTCTGTTAGCTGAATGCTCAGATCAGAAATAATTTTCACACAATGCTTCTGTGTAGTTTATATTTGAATATATTCCTTTTTCCACTACTACGCTCTTAGCGCTCCAAATGTCCAGTTGCATTTTCTACAGAAAGAGTGTTTCAGAAAGGCTCAATCCAAAGTAAGGTTCAACTCTGTTAGCTGAATGCACCGATCAGAAAGAAGTTTCATACAATGCTTCTGTGTAGTTTATATTTCAACATATTCTTTTTTCCACTATTACCCACTTAGCGCTACGAATGTCCACTTGCATTTTCTACAAAAAGAGTGTTTCAAAACTGCTCAATCAAAAATATGTTTTATCTCTGTTAACTGAATTTACAGACCAGAAATAAGTTTCAGAGAATGCATCTGTGTAGTTTTTATTTGAAGATATTCTTTTTCCCAATGTAGGCCTCTTAGCGCTTAGCATGTCCAATTGCAGTTTCTACAGAAAGAGTGTTTCAGAACGGCTCAATCAAAAGTAAGGTTCAACTCTGTTAGTTGAATGCACAGAACAGAAAGAATTTTCACAGAATGCTACTGTGTAGTTTATATTTGAATATATTCCTTTTTCCACTATTACCCTCTTAGCGCTCCGAATGTCCACTTGCATTTTCTACAGAAAGAGTGTTCAGAACTGCGCAATCAAAAGTATGGTTTAACTCTGTTAGCTTAATGAACATATCAGAAATAAGTTTCACACAATGCTTCTGTGTAGTTTTTATTTGAAGATATTATTTTTCCCAATATAGGCCTCTTAGCGCTCAGAACGTCCAATTGCAGTTTCTACAGAAAGAGTGTTTCAGAAAGGCTCAATCAAAAGTAAGGTTCAACTCTGTTAGTTGAATGCACAGAACAGAAAGAAGTTTCATACAATGCTTCTGTGTAGTTTATATTTGAACATATTCTTTTTTCCACTATTACCCACTTAGCGCTACGAATGTCCAGTTGCATTTTCTACAGACAGAGTTTTTCAAAACTGCTCAATCAAAAGTATGGTTTAACTCTGTTAGCTGAATGCTCAGATCAGAAAGAAGTTTCACAGAATGCTTCTGTGTAGTTTATATTTGAATATATTCCTTTTTCCCCTACTACGCTCTTAGCGCTCCAAATGTCCAGTTGCATTTTCTACAGAAAGAGTGTTCAGATCTGCTCAATCAAAAGTATGGTTTAACTCTGTTAGCTGAATGCACAGATCAGAAAGAAGTTTCACCGAATGATTCTGTGTAGTTTATATTTGAAGACATTCCTTTTTCCACTATTACCCTCTTAGCGCTCCGAATCTCCACTTGCATTTTCTACAAAAAGAGTGTTTCATAACTGCTCAATCAAAAATATGTTTTATGTCTGTTAACCGAATTTACAGAACAGAAATAAGTTTCACAGAATGCATCTGTGTAGTTTTTATTTGAAGATATTGTTTTTCCCAATGTAGGCCTCTTAGCGCTTAGCATGTCCAATTGCAGTTTCTACAGAAAGAGTGTTTCAGAACGGCTCAATCAAAAGTAAGGTTCAACTCTGTTAGTTGAATGCACAGAACAGAAAGAATTTTCACAGAATGCTACTGTGTAGTTTATATTTGAATATATTCCTTTTTCTACTATTACCCTCTTAGCGCTCCGAATGTCCACTTGCATTTTCTACAGAAAGAGTGTTCAGAACTGCGCAATCAAAAGTATGGTTTAACTCTGTTAGCTTAATGAACATATCAGGAATAAGTTTCACACAATGCTTCTGTGTAATTTTTATTTGAAGATATTATTTTTCCCAATATAGGACTCTTAGCGCTCAGAATGTCCAATTGCAGTTTCTACAGAAAGAGTGTTTCAGAAAGGCTCAATCAAAAGTAAGGTTCAACTCTGTTAGTTGAATGCACAGAACAGAAAGAAGTTTCATACAATGCTTCTTTGTAGTTTATATTTGAACATATTTTTTTTCCACTATTACCCACTTAGCGCTACGAATGTCCAGTTGCATTTTCTACAGACAGAGTGTTTCAAAACTGCTCAATCAAAAGTATGGTTTAACTCTGTTAGCTGAATGCTCAGATCAGAAAGAAGTTTCACAGAATGCTTCTGTGTAGTTTATATTTAAACATATTCCTTTTTCCACTGCTACTCTCTTAGCGCTCCAAATGTCCAGTTGCATTTTCTACAGAAAGAGTGTTCAGATCTGCTCAATCAAAAGTATGGTTTAAGTGTGTTAGCTGAATGCACAGATCAGAAAGAAGTTTCACAGAATGATTCTGTGTAGTTTATATTTGGAGACATTCCTTTTTCCACTATTACCCTCTTAGCGCTCCGAATCTCCACTTGCATTTTCTACAGAAAGAGTGTTTCAGAACGGCTCAATCAAAACTAAGGTTCAACCCTTTTAGTTGAACAAACAGAACAGAAAGAAGTTTCACACAATTCTTCTGTGTAGTTTTTATTTGTAGACATTCTTTATCCCAATATAGGCCTCTTAGCGCTCTGAATGTCCAATTGCAGTTTCTACAGAAAGAGTGTTTCAGAACGGCTAAATCGAAAGTAAGGTTCAACTCTGTTAGTTGAATGCAAAGAACAGAAAGTAGTTTCATACAATGCTTCTGTGTAGTTTATATTTGAACATATTCTTTTTTCCACTATTACCCACTTAGCGCTACGAATGTCCAGTTGCATTTTCTACAGACAGAGTGTTTCAAAACTGCTCAATCAAAAGTATGGTTTAACTCTGTTAGCTGAATGCTCAGATCAGAAAGAAGTTTCACAGAATGCTTCTGTGTAGTTTATATTAGAATATATTCCTTTTTCCACTACAACGCTCTTAGCGCTCCAAATGTCCAGTTGCATTTTCTACAGAAAGAGTGTTCAGATCTGCTCAATTAAATGTGTGGTTTAACTCTGTTAGCTGAATGCACAGATCAGAAAGAAGTTTCACCGAATGATTCTGTGTAGTTTATATTTGAAGACATTCCTTTTTCCACTATTACCCCCTTAGCGCTCAGAATCTCCACTTGCATTTTCTACAAAAAGAGTGTTTCATAACTGCTCAATCAAAAATATGTTTTATCTCTGTTAACTGAATTTACAGATCAGAAATAAGTTTCACAGAATTCATCTGTGTAGTTTTTATTTGAAGATATTCTTTTTCCCAATGTAGGCCTCTTAGCGCTTAGCATGTCCAATTGCAGTTTCTACAGAAAGAGTGTTTCAGAACGGCTCAATCAAAAGTAAGGTTCAATTCTGTTAGTTGAATGCACAGAACAGAAAGAATTTTCACAGAATGCTACTGTGTAGTTTATATTTGAATATATTCCTTTTTCCACTATTACCCTCTTAGCGCTCCGAATGTCCTCTTGCATTTTCTACAGAAAGAGTGTTCAGAACTGCGCAATCAAAAGTATGGTTTAACTCTGTTAGCTTAATGAACATATCAGGAATAAGTTTCACACAATGCTTCTGTGTAGTTTTTATTTGAAGATATTATTTTTCCCAATAGACGCCTCTTAGCGCTCAGAATGTCCAATTGCAATTTCTACAGAAAGAGTGTTTCAGAAAGGCTCAATCAAAAGTAAGGTTCAACTCTGTTAGTTGAATGCACAGAACAGAAAGAAGTTTCATACAATGCTTCTGTGTAGTTTATATTTGAACATATTCTTTTTTCCACTATTACCCACTTAGCGCTACGAATGTCCAGTTGCATTTTCTACAGACAGAGTTTTTCAAAACTGCTCAATCAAAAGTATGGTTTAACTCTGTTAGCCGAATGCTCAGATCAGAAAGAAGTTTCACAGAATGCTTCTGTGTAGTTTATATTTGAATATATTCCTTTTTCCCCTACTACGCTCTTAGCGCTCCAAATGTCCAGTTGCATTTTCTACAGAAAGAGTGTTCAGATCTGCTCAATCAAAAGTATGGTTTAACTCTGTTAGCTGAATGCACAGATCAGAAAGAAGTTTCACCGAATGATTCTGTGTAGTTTATATTTGAAGACATTCCTTTTTCCACTATTACCCTCTTAGCGCTCCGAATCTCCACTTGCATTTTCTACAAAAAGAGTGTTTCATAACTGCTCAATCAAAAATATGTTTTATGTCTGTTAACCGAATTTACAGAACAGAAATAAGTTTCACAGAATGCATCTGTGTAGTTTTTATTTGAAGATATTGTTTTTCCCAATGTAGGCCTCTTAGCGCTTAGCATGTCCAATTGCAGTTTCTACAGAAAGAGTGTTTCAGAACGGCTCAATCAAAAGTAAGGTTCAACTCTGTTAGTTGAATGCACAGAACAGAAAGAATTTTCACAGAATGCTACTGTGTAGTTTATATTTGAATATATTCCTTTTTCTACTATTACCCTCTTAGCGCTCCGAATGTCCACTTGCATTTTCTACAGAAAGAGTGTTCAGAACTGCGCAATCAAAAGTATGGTTTAACTCTGTTAGCTTAATGAACATATCAGGAATAAGTTTCACACAATGCTTCTGTGTAATTTTTATTTGAAGATATTATTTTTCCCAATATAGGACTCTTAGCGCTCAGAATGTCCAATTGCAGTTTCTACAGAAAGAGTGTTTCAGAAAGGCTCAATCAAAAGTAAGGTTCAACTCTGTTAGTTGAATGCACAGAACAGAAAGAAGTTTCATACAATGCTTCTGTGTAGTTTATATTTGAACATATTTTTTTTCCACTATTACCCACTTAGCGCTACGAATGTCCAGTTGCATTTTCTACAGACAGAGTGTTTCAAAACTGCTCAATCAAAAGTATGGTTTAACTCTGTTAGCTGAATGCTCAGATCAGAAAGAAGTTTCACAGAATGCTTCTGTGTAGTTTATATTTAAACATATTCCTTTTTCCACTGCTACTCTCTTAGCGCTCCAAATGTCCAGTTGCATTTTCTACAGAAAGAGTGTTCAGATCTGCTCAATCAAAAGTATGGTTTAAGTGTGTTAGCTGAATGCACAGATCAGAAAGAAGTTTCACAGAATGATTCTGTGTAGTTTATATTTGGGACATTCCTTTTTCCACTATTACCCTCTTAGCGCTCCGAATCTCCACTTGCATTTTCTACAGAAAGAGTGTTTCAGAACGGCTCAATCAAAACTAAGGTTCAACCCTTTTAGTTGAACAAACAGAACAGAAAGAAGTTTCACACAATTCTTCTGTGTAGTTTTTATTTGTAGACATTCTTTATCCCAATATAGGCCTCTTAGCGCTCTGAATGTCCAATTGCAGTTTCTACAGAAAGAGTGTTTCAGAACGGCTAAATCGAAAGTAAGGTTCAACTCTGTTAGTTGAATGCAAAGAACAGAAAGAAGTTTCATACAATGCTTCTGTGTAGTTTATATTTGAACATATTCTTTTTTCCACTATTACCCACTTAGCGCTACGAATGTCCAGTTGCATTTTCTACAGACAGAGTGTTTCAAAACTGCTCAATCAAAAGTATGGTTTAACTCTGTTAGCTGAATGCTCAGATCAGAAAGAAGTTTCACAGAATGCTTCTGTGTAGTTTATATTAGAATATATTCCTTTTTCCACTACAACGCTCTTAGCGCTCCAAATGTCCAGTTGCATTTTCTACAGAAAGAGTGTTCAGATCTGCTCAATTAAATGTGTGGTTTAACTCTGTTAGCTGAATGCACAGATCAGAAAGAAGTTTCACCGAATGATTCTGTGTAGTTTATATTTGAAGACATTCCTTTTTCCACTATTACCCCCTTAGCGCTCAGAATCTCCACTTGCATTTTCTACAAAAAGAGTGTTTCATAACTGCTCAATCAAAAATATGTTTTATCTCTGTTAACTGAATTTACAGATCAGAAATAAGTTTCACAGAATGCATCTGTGTAGTTTTTATTTGAAGATATTCTTTTCCCCAATGTAGGCCTCTTAGCGCTTAGCATGTCCAATTGCAGTTTCTACAGAAAGAGTGTTTCAGAACGGCTCCATCAAAAGTAAGGTTCAACTCTGTTAGTTGAATGCACAGAACAGAAAGAATTTTCACAGAATGCTACTGAGTAGTTTATATTTGAATATATTCCTTTTTCCACTATTACCCTCTTAGCGCTCCGAATGTCCACTTGCATTTTCTACAGAAAGAGTGTTCAGAACTGCGCAATCAAAAGTATGGTTTAACTCTGTTAGCTTAATGAACATATCAGAAATAAGTTTCAAACAATGGTTCTGTGTAGTTTTTATTTGAAGATATTATTTTTCCCAATAGAAGCCTCTTAGCGCTCAGAATGTCCAATTGCAGTTTCTACAGAAAGAGTGTTTCAGAAAGGCTCAATCAAAAGTAAGGTTCAACTCTGTTAGTTGAATGCACAGAACAGAAAGATGTTTCATACAATGCTTCTGTGTAGTTTCTATTTGAACATATTCATTTTTACACTATTACCCACTTAGCGCTACGAATGTCCAGTTGCATTTTCTACAGACAGAGTGTTTCAAAACTGCTCAATCAAAAGTATGGTTTAACTCTGTTAGCTGAATGCTCAGATCAGAAAGAAATTTCACAGAATGCTTCTGTGTAGTTTATATTTGAATATATTCCTTTTTCCACTACTACTCTCTTAGCGCTCCAAATGTCCAGTTGCATTTTCTACAGAAAGAGTGTTCAGATCTGCTCAATCAAAAGTATGGTTTAACTCTGTTAGCTGAATGCACAGATCAGAAAGAAGTTTCACAGAATGATTCTGTGTAGTTTATATTTGGAGACATTCCTTTTTCCACTATTACCGTCTTAGCGCTCCGAATCTCCACTTGCATTTTCTACAGAAAGAGTGTTTCAGAACGGCTCAATCAAAACTAAGGTTCAACTCTTTTAGTTGAACAAACAGAACAGAAAGAAGTTTCACACAATTCTTCTGTGTAGTTTTGATTTGTAGGCATTCTTTTTCCCAATGAAGGCCTCTTAGCGCTCAGAATGTCCAATTGCAGTTTCTACAGAAAGAATGTTTCAGAGCGGCTCAATCAAAAGTAAGGTTCAACTCTGTTAGTTGAATGCACAGAACAGAAAGAAGTTTCATACAATGCTTCTGTGTAGTTTCTATTTGAACATATTATTTTTTCCACTATTACCCAATTAGCGCTACGAATGTCCAGTTGCATTTTCTACAGACAGAGTGTTTCAAAACTGCTCAATCAAAAGTATGGTTTAACTCTGTTAGCTGAATGCTCAGATCAGAAAGAAGTTTCACAGAATGCTTCTGTGTAGTTTATATTTGAATATACTCCTTTTTCCACTACTACGCTCTTAGCGCTCCGAATGTCCAGTTGCATTTTCTACAGAAAGTGTGTTCAGATCTGCTCAATCAAAAGTATGGTTTAACTCTGTTAGCTGAATGCACAGATCAGAAAGAAGTTTCACCGAATGATTCTGTGTAGTTTATATTTGAAGACATTCCTTTTTCCACTATTACCCTCTTAGCGCTCCGAATCTCCACTTGCATTTTCTACAAAAAGAGTGTTTCATAACTGCTCAATCAAAAATATGTTTTATCTCTGTTAACTGAATTTACAGATCGGAAATAAGTTTCACAGAATGCATCTGTGTAGTTTTTATTTGAAGATATTCTTTTCCCCAATGTAGGCCTCTTAGCGCTTAGCATGTCCAATTGCAGTTCCTACAGAAAGAGTGTTTCAGAACGGCTCAATCAAAAGTAAGGTTCAACTCAGTTAGTTGAATGCACAGAACAGAAAGAATTTTCACAGAATGCTACTGTGTAGTTTATATTTGAATATATTCCTTTTTCCACTATTACCCTCTTAGCGCTCCGAATCTCCACTTGAATTTTCTACAGAAAGAGTGTTCAGAACTGCGCAATCAAAAGTATGGTTTAACTCTGTTAGCTTAATGAACATATCAGAAATAAGTTTCACACAATGCTTCTGTGTAGTTTTTATTTGAAGATATTATTTTTCCCAATATAGGCCTCTTAGCGCTCAGAATGTCCAATTGCAGTTTCTACAGAAAGAGTGTTTCAGAAAGGCTCAATCAAAAGTAAGGTTCAACTCTGTTAGTTGAATGCACAGAACAGAAAGTAGTTTCATACAATGCTTCTGTGTAGTTTATATTTGAATATATTCTTTTTTCCACTATTACCCACTTAGCGCTACGAATGTCCAGTTGCATTTTCTACAGACAGAGTGTTTCAAAACTGCTCAATCAAAAGTATGCTTTAACTCTGTTAGCTGAATGCTCAGATCAGAAAGAAGTTTCACAGAATGCTTCTGTGTAGTTTATGTTTGAATATATTCCTTTTTCCACTACTACGCTCTTAGCGCTCCAAATGTCCAGTTGCATTTTCTACAGAAAGAGTGTTCAGATCTGCTCAATCAAAAGTATGGTTTAACTCTGTTAGCTGAATGCACAGATCAGAAAGAAGTTTCACCGAATGATTCTGTGTAGTTTATATTTGAAGACATTCCTTCTTCCACTATTACCCTCTTAGCGCTCCGAATCTCCACTTGCATTTTCTACAAAAAGAGTGTTTCATAACTGCTCAATCAAAAATATGTTTTATCTCTGTTAACTGAATTTACAGATCAGAAATAAGTTTCACAGAATGCATCTGTGTAGTTTTTATTTGAAGATATTCTTTTCCCCAATGTAGGCCTCTTAGCGCTTAGCATGTCCAATTGCAGTTTCTACAGAAAGAGTGTTTCAGAACGGCTCCATCAAAAGTAAGGTTCAACTCTGTTAGTTGAATGCACAGAACAGAAAGAATTTTCACAGAATGCTACTGAGTAGCTTATATTTGAATATATTCCTTTTTCCACTATTACCCTCTTAGCGCTCCGAATGTCCACTTGCATTTTCTACAGAAAGAGTGTTCAGAACTGCGCAATCAAAAGTATGGTTTAACTCTGTTAGCTTAATGAACATATCAGAAATAAGTTTCAAACAATGGTTCTGTGTAGTTTTTATTTGAAGATATTATTTTTCCCAATAGAAGCCTCTTAGCGCTCAGAATGTCCAATTGCAGTTTCTACAGAAAGAGTGTTTCAGAAAGGCTCAATCAAAAGTAAGGTTCAACTCTGTTAGTTGAATGCACAGAACAGAAAGATGTTTCATACAATGCTTCTGTGTAGTTTCTATTTGAACATATTCTTTTTTCCACTATTACCCACTTAGCGCTACGAATGTCCAGTTGCATTTTCTACAGACAGAGTGTTTCAAAACTGCTCAATCAAAAGTATGGTTTAACTCTGTTAGCTGAATGCTCAGATCAGAAAGAAATTTCACAGAATGCTTCTGTGTAGTTTATATTTGAATATATTCCTTTTTCCACTACTACTCTCTTAGCGCTCCAAATGTCCAGTTGCATTTGCTACAGAAAGAGTGTTCAGATCTGCTCAATCAAAAGTATGGTTTAACTCTGTTAGCTGAATGCACAGATCAGAAAGAAGTTTCACAGAATGATTCTGTGTAGTTTATATTTGGAGACATTCCTTTTTCCACTATTACCGTCTTAGCGCTCCGAATCTCCACTTGCATTTTCTACAGAAAGAGTGTTTCAGAACGGCTCAATCAAAACTAAGGTTCAACTCTTTTAGTTGAACAAACAGAACAGAAAGAAGTTTCACACAATTCTTCTGTGTAGTTTTTATTTGTAGACATTATTTTTCCCAATGTAGGCCTCTTAGCGCTCAGAATGTCCAATTTCAGTTTCTACAGAAAGAGTGTTTCAGAACGGCTCAATCAAAAGTAAGGTTCAACTCTGTTAGTTGAATGCACAGAACAGAAAGAAGTTTCATACAATGCTTCTGTGTAGTTTCTATTTGAACATATTCTTTTTTCCACTATTACCCAATTAGCGCTACGAATGTCCAGTTGCATTTTCTACAGACAGAGTGTTTCAAAACTGCTCAATCAAATGTATGGTTTAACTCTGTTAGCTGAATGCTCAGATCAGAAAGAAGTTTCACAGAATGCTTCTGTGTAGTTTATATTTGAATATATTCCTTTTTCCACTACTACGCTCTTAGCGCTCCAAATGTCCAGTTGCATTTTCTACAGAAAGTGTGTTCAGATCTTCTCAATCAAAAGTATGGTTTAACTCTGTTAGCTGAATGCACAGATCAGAAAGAAGTTTCACCGAATGATTCTGTGTAGTTTATATTTGAAGACCTTCCTTTTTCCACTATTACCCTCTTAGCGCTCCGAATCTCCACTTGCATTTTCTACAAAAAGAGTGTTTCATAACTGCTCAATCAAAAATATGTTTTATCTCTGTTAACTGAATTTACAGATCAGAAATAAGTTTCACAGAATGCATCTGTGTAGTTTTTATTTGAAGATATTCTTTTCCCCAATGTAGGCCTCTTAGCGCTTAGCATGTCCAATTGCAGTTTCTACAGAAAGAGTGTTTCAGAACGGCTCAATCAAAAGTAAGGTTCAACCCTGTTAGTTGAATGCACAGAACAGAAAGTATTTTCACAGAATGCTACTGAGTAGTTTATATTTGAATATATTCCTTTTTCCACTATTACCCTCTTAGCGCTCCGAATGTCCACTTGCATTTTCTACAGAAAGACTGTTCAGAACTGCGCAATCAAAAGTATGGTTTAACTCTGTTAGCTTAATGAACATATCAGAAATAAGTTTCAAACAATGGTTCTGTGTAGTTTTTATTTGAAGATATTATTTTTCCCAATAGAAGCCTCTTAGCGCTCAGAATGTCCAATTGCAGTTTCTACAGAAAGAGTGTTTCAGAAAGGCTCAATCAAAAGTAAGGTTCAACTCTGTTAGTTGAATGCACAGAACAGAAAGTTGTTTCATACAATGCTTCTGTGTAGTTTCTATTTGAACATATTCTTTTTTCCACTATTACCCACTTAGCGCTACGAATGTCCAGTTGCATTTTCTACAGACAGAGTGTTTCAAAACTGCTCAATCAAAAGTATGGTTTAACTCTGTTAGCTGAATGCTCAGATCAGAATGAAATTTCACAGAATGCTTCTGTGTAGTTTATATTTGAATATATTCCTTTTTCCACTACTACTCTCTTAGCGCTCCAAATGTCCAGTTGCATTTTCTACAGAAAGAGTGTTCAGATCTGCTCAATCAAAAGTATGGTTTAACTCTGTTAGCTGAATGCACAGATCAGAAAGAAGTTTCACAGAATGATTCTGTGTAGTTTATATTTGGAGACATTCCTTTTTCCACTATTACCGTCTTAGCGCTCCGAATCTCCACTTGCATTTTCTACAGAAAGAGTGTTTCAGAACGGCTCAATCAAAACTAAGGTTCAACTCTTTTAGTTGAACAAACAAAACAGAAAGAAGTTTCACACAATTCTTCTGTGTAGTTTTTATTTGTCGACATTCTTTTTCCCAATGTAGGCCTCTTAGCGCTCAGAATGTTCAATTGCAGTTTCTACAGAAAGAGTGTTTCAGAACGGCTCAATCAAAAGTAAGGTTCAACTCTGTTAGTTGAATGCACAGAACAGAAAGAAGTTTCATACAATGCTTCTGTGTAGTTTCTATTTGAACATATTCTTTTTTCCACTATTACCCAATTAGCGCTACGAATGTCCAGTTGCATTTTCTACAGACAGAGTGTTTCAAAACTGCTCAATCAAAAGTATGGTTTAATTCTGTTAGCTGAATGCTCAGATCAGAAAGATGTTTCACAGATTGCTTCTGTGTAGTTTATATTTGAATATATTCCTTTTTCCACTACTACGCTCTTAGCGCTCCAAATGTCCAGTTGCATTTTCTACAGAAAGAGTGTTCAGATCTGCTCAATCAAAAGTATGGTTTAACTCTGTTAGCTGAATGCACAGATCAGAAAGAATTTTCACCGAATGATTCTGTGTAGTTTATATTTGAAGACATTCCTTTTTCCACTATTACCCTCTTAGCGCTCCGAATCTCCACTTGCATTTTCTACAAAAAGAGTGTTTCATAACTGCTCAATCAAAAATATGTTTTATCTCTGTTAACTGAATTTACAGATCAGAAATAAGTTTCACAGAATGCATCTGTGTAGTTTTTATTTGAAGATATTCTTTTCCCCAATGTAGGCCTCTTAGCGCTTAGCATGTCCAATTGCAGTTCCTACAGAAAGAGTGTTTCAGAACGGCTCAATCATAAGTAAGGTTCAACTCTGTTAGTTGAATGCACAGAACAGAAAGAATTTTCACAGAATGCTACTGTGTAGTTTATATTTGAATATATTCCTTTTTCCACTATTACCCTCTTAGCGCTCCGAATGTCCACTTGCATTTTCTACAGAAAGAGTGTTCAGAACTGCGCAATCAAAAGTATGGTTTAACTCTGTTAGCTTAATGAACATATCAGAAATAAGTTTCACACAATGCTTCTGTGTAGTTTTTATTTGAAGATATTATTTTTCCCAATATAGTCCTCTTAGCGCTCAGAATGTCCAATTGCAGTTTCTACAGAAAGAGTGTTTCAGAAAGGCTCAATCAAAAGTAAGGTTCAACTCTGTTAGTTGAATGCACAGAACAGAAAGTAGTTTCATACAATGCTTCTGTGTAGTTTATATTTGAACATATTCTTTTTTCCACTAATACCCACTTAGCGCTACGAATGTCCAGTTGCATTTTCTACAGACAGAGTGTTTCAAAACTGCTCAATCAAAAGTATGCTTTAACTCTGTTAGCTGAATGCTCAGATCAGAAAGAAGTTTCACAGAATGCTTCTGTGTAGTTTATATTTGAATATATTCCTTTTTCCACTAGTACTCTCTTAGCGCTCCAAATGTCCAGTTGCATTTTCTACAGAAAGAGTGTTCAGATCTGCTCAATCAAAAGTATGGTTTAACTCTTTTAGCTGAATGCACAGATCAGAAAGAAGTTTCACCGAATGATTCTGTGTAGTTTATATTTGAAGACATTCCTTTTTCCACTATTACCATCTTAGCGCTCCGAATCTCCACTTGCATTTTCTACAAAAAGAGTGTTTCATAACTGCTCAATCAAAAATATGTTTTATCTCTGTTAACTGAATTTACAGATCAGAAATAAGTTTCACAGAATGCATCTGTGTAGTTTTTATTTGAAGATATTCTTTTCCCCAATGTAGGCCTCTTAGCGCTTAGCATGTCCAATTGCAGTTTCTACAGAAAGAGTGTTTCAGAACGGCTCAATCAAAAGTAAGGTTCAACTCTGTTAGTTGAATGCACAGAACAGAAAGAATTTTCACAGAATGCTACTGAGTAGTTTATATTTGAATATATTCCTTTTTCCACTATTACCCTCTTAGCGCTCCGAATGTCCACTTGCATTTTCTACAGAAAGAGTGTTCAGAACAGCGCAATCAAAAGTATGGTTTAACTCTGTTAGCTTAATGAACATATCAGAAATAAGTTTCAAACAATGGTTCTGTGTAGTTTTTATTTGAAGATATTATTTTTCCCAATAGAAGCCTCTTAGCGCTCAGAATGTCCAATTGCAGTTTCTACAGAAAGAGTGTTTCAGAAAGGCTCAATCAAAAGTAAGGTTCAACTCTGTTAGTTGAATGCACAGAACAGAAAGAAGTTTCATACAATGCTTCTGTGTAGTTTATATTTGAACATATTCTTTTTTCCACTATTACCCACTTAGCGCTACAAATGTCCAGTTGCATTTTCTACAGACAGAGTGTTTCAAAACTGCTCAATCAAAAGTATGGTTTAACTCTGTTAGCTGAATGCTCAGATCAGAAAGAAGTTTCACAGAATGCTTCTGTGTAGTTTATATTTGAATATATTCCTTTTTCCACTACTACGCTCTTAGCGCTCCAAATGTCCAGTTGCATTTTCTACAGAAAGGGTGTTCAGATCTGCTCAATCAAAAGTATGGTTTAACTCTGTTAGCTGAATGCAGAGATCAGAAAGAAGTTTCACCGAATGATTCTGTGTAGTTTATATTTGGAGACATTCCTTTTTCCACTATTACCCTCTTAGCGCTCCGAATCTCCACTTGCATTTTCTACAAAAAGAGTGTTTCATAACTGCTCAATCAAAAATATGTTTTATCTCTGTTAACTGAATTTACAGATCAGAAATAAGTTTCACAGAATGCATCTGTGTAGTTTTCATTTGAAGATATTCTTTTCCCCAATGTAGGCCTCTTAGCGCTTAGCATGTCCAATTGCAGTTTCTACAGAAAGAGTGTTTCAGAACGGCTCAATCAAAAGTAAGTTTCTACTCTGTTAGTTGAATGCACAGAACAGAAAGAATTTTCACAGAATGCTACTGTGTAGTTTATATTTGAATATATTCCTTTTTCCACTATTACCCTCTTAGCGCTCCGAATGTCCACTTGCATTTTCTACAGAAAGAGTGTTCAGAACTGCGCAATCAAAAGTATGGTTTAACTCTGTTAGCTTAATGAACATATCAGAAATAAGTTTCACACAATGCTTCTGTGTAGTTTTTATTTGAAGATATTATTTTTCCCAATAGAGGCCTCTTAGCGCTCAGAATGTCCAATTGCAGTTTCTACAGAAAGAGTGTTTCAGAAAGGCTCAATCAAATGTAAGGTTCAACTCTGTTAGTTGAATGCACAGAACAGAAAGAAGTTTAATACAATGCTTCTGTGTAGTTTATATTTGAACATATTCTTTTTTCCACTATTACCCACTTATCGCTTCGAATGTCCAGTTGCATTTTCTACAGACAGAGTGTTTCAAAACTGCTCAATCAAAAGTATGGTTTAACTCTGTTAGCTGAATGCTCAGATCAGAAGAAATTTCACAGAATGCTTCTGTGTAGTTTATATTTGAATATATTCCTTTTTCCACTACTACTCTCTTAGCGCTCCAAATGTCCAGTTGCATTTTCTACAGAAAGAGTGTTCAGATCTGCTCAATCAAAAGTATGGTTTAACTCTGTTAGCTGAATGCACAGATCAGAAAGAAGTTTCACCGAATGATTCTGTGTAGTTTATATTTGAAGACATTCCTTTTTCCACTATTACCCGGTTAGCGCTCCGAATATCCACTTGCATTTTCTACAAAAAGAGTGTTTCATAACTGCTCAATCAAAAATATGTTTTATCTCTTCTAACTGAATTTACAGATCAGAAATAAGTTTCACAGAATGCATCTGTGTAGTTTTTATTTGAAGATATTCTTTTTCCCAATGTAGGCCTCTTTGCGCTTAGCATGTCCAATTGCAGTTGCTACAGAAAGAGTGTTTCAGAACGGCTCAATCAAAACTAAGGTTCAACTCTGTTAGTTGAATGCACAGAACAGAAAAAATTTTCACAGAATGCTACTGTGTAGTTTATATTTGAATATATTCCTTTTTCCACTATTACCCTCTTAGCGCTCCGAATGTCCACTTGCATTTTCTACAGAAAGAGTGTTCAGAACTGCGCAATCAAAAGTATGGTTTAACTCTGCTAGCTTAATGAACATATCGGAAATAAGTTTCACACAATGCTTCTGTGTAGTTTTTATTTGAAGATATTATTTTTCCCAATATAGGCCTCTTAGCGCTCAGAATGTCCAATTGCAGTTTCTACAGAAAGAGTGTTTCAGAAAGGCTCAATAAAAAGTAAGGTTCAACTCTGTTAGTTGAATGCACAGAACAGAAAGAAATTTCATACAATGCTTCTGTGTAGTTTATATTTGAACATATTCTTTTTTCCACTATTACCCACTTAGCGCTACGAATGTCCAGTTGCATTTTCTACAGACAGAGTGTTTCAAAACTGCTCAATCAAAAGTATGGTTTAACTCCGTTAGCTGAATGCTCAGATCAGAAAGAAGTTTCACAGAATGCTTCTGTGTAGTTTATATTTGAATATATTACTTTTTCCACTACTACGCTCTTAGCGCTCCAAATGTCCAGTTGCATTTTCTACAGAAATAGTGTTCAGATCTGCTCAATCAAAAGTATGCTTTAACTCTGTTAGCTGAATGCACAGATCAGAAAGAAGTTTCACCGAATGATTCTGTGTAATTTATATTTGGAGACATTCCTTTTTCCACTATTACCCTCTTAGCGCTCCGAATCTCCACTTGCATTTTCTACAAAAAGAGTGTTTCATAACTGCTCAATCAAAAATATGTTTTATCTCTGTTAACTGAATTTACAAATCAGAAATAAGTTTCACAGAATGCATCTGTGTAGTTTTTATTTGAAGATATTCTTTTTACCAAGGTAGGCCTCTTAGCGCTTAGCATGTCCAATTGCAGTTTCTACAGAAAGAGTGTTTCAGAACGGCTCAATCAAAAGTAAGGTTCAACTCTGTTAGTTGAATGCACAGAACAGAAAGAATTTTCACAGAATGCTACTGTGTAGTTTATATTTGAATATATTCCTTTTTCCACTAATACACTCTTAGCGCTCCGAATGTATACTTGCATTTTCTACAAAAAGAGTGTTCAGAACTGCGCAATCAAAAGTATGGTTTAACTCTGTTAGCTTAATGAACATATCAGAAATAAGTTTCACACAATTCTTCTGTGTAGTTTTTATTTGAAGATATTATTTTTCCCAATAGAGTCCTCTTAGCGCTCAGAATGTCCAATTGCAGTTTCTACAGAAAGAGTGTTTCAGAAAGGCTCAATCAAAGTAAGGTTCAACTCTGTTAGTTGAATGCACAGAACAGAAAGAATTTTCATACAATGCTTCTGTGTAGTTTCTATTTGAACATATTCTTTTTTCCACTATTACCCACTTAGCGCTACGAATGTCCAGTTGCATTTTCTACAGACAGAGTGTTTCAAAACTGCTCAATCAAAAGTATGGTTTAACTCTGTTAGCTGAATGCTCAGATCAGAAAGAAATTTCACAGAATGCTTCTGTGTAGTTTATATCTGAATATATTCCTTTTTCCACTACTACACTCTTAGCGCTCCAAATGTCCAGTTGCATTTTCTACAGAAAGAGTGTTCAGATCTGCTCAATCAAAAGTATGGTTTAACTCTGTTAGCTGAATGCACAGATCAGAAAGAAGTTTCACAGAATGATTCTGTGTAGTTTATATTTGGAGACATTCCTTTTTCCACTATTACCGTCTTAGCGCTCCGAATCTCCACTTGCATTTTCTACAGAAAGAGTGTTTCAGAACGGCTCAATCAAAACTAAGGTTCAACTCTTTTAGTTGAACAAACAGAACAGAAAGAAGTTTCACACAATTCTTCTGTGTAGTTTTTATTTGTAGACATTCTTTTTCCCAATGTAGGCCTCTTAGCGCTCAGAATGTCCAATTGCAGTTTCTACAGAAAGAGTGTTTCAGAAAGGCTCAATCAAAAGTAAGGTTCAACTCTGTTAGTTGAATGCACAGAACAGAAAGAAGTTTCATACAATGCTTCTGTGTAGTTTCTATTTGAACATATTCTTTTTTCCACTATTACCCACTTAGCGCTACGAATGTCCAGTTGCATTTTCTACAGACAGAGTGTTTCAAAACTGCTCAATCAAAAGTATGCTTTAACTCTGTTAGCTGAATGCTCAGATCAGAAAGAAGTTTCACAGAATGCTTCTGTGTAGTTTATATTTGAATATATTCCTTTTTCCACTGCTACGCTCTTAGCGCTCCAAATGTCCAGTTGCATTTTCTACAGAAAGAGTGTTCAGATCTGCTCAATCAAAAGTATGGTTTAACCCTGTTAGCTGAATGCACAGATCAGAAAGAAGTTTCACCGAATGATTCTGTGTAGTTTATATTTGAACACATTCCTTTTTCCACTATTACCCTCTTAGCGCTCCGAATCTCCACTTGCATTTTCTACAAAAAGAGTGTTTCATAACTGCTCAATCAAAAATATGTTTTATCTCTGTTAACTGAATTTACAGATCAGAAATAAGTTTCACAGAATGCATCTGTGTAGTTTTTATTTGAAGATATTCTTTTCCCCAATGTAGGCCTCTTAGCGCTTAGCATGTCCAATTGCAGTTTCTACAGAAAGAGTGTTTCAGAACGGCTCAATCAAAAGTAAGGTTCAACTCTGTTAGTTGAATGCACAGAACAGAAAGAATTTTCACAGAATGCTACTGTGTAGTTTATATTTGAATATATTCCTTTTTCCACTATTACCCTCTTAGCGCTCCGAATGTCCACTTGCATTTTCTACAGAAAGAGTGTTCAGAACTGCGCAATCAAAATTATGGTTTAACTCTGTTAGCTTAATGAACATATCAGAAATAAGTTTCAAACAATGGTACTGTGTAGTTTTTATTTGAAGATATTATTTTTCCCAATAGAAGCCTCTTAGCGCTCAGAATGTCCAATTGCAGTTTCTACACAAAGAGTGTTTCAGAAAGGCTCAATCAAAAGTAAGGTTCAACTCTGTTAGTTGAATGCACAGAACAGAAAGATGTTTCATACAATGCTTCTGTGTAGTTTCTATTTGAACATATTCTTTTTTCCACTATTACCCACTTAGCGCTACGAATGTCCAGTTGCAATTTCTACAGACAGAGTGTTTCAAAACTGCTCAATCAAAAGTATGCTTTAACTCTGTTAGCTGAATGCTCAGATCAGAAAGAAATTTCACAGAATGCTTCTGTGTAGTTTATGTTTGAATATATTCCTTTTTCCACTACTACGCTCTTAGCGCTCCAAATGTCCAGTTGCATTTTCTACAGAAAGAGTGTTCAGATCTGCTCAATCAAAAGTATGGTTTAACTCTGTTAGCTGAATGCACAGATCAGAAAGAAGTTTCACAGAATGATTCTGTGTAGTTTATATTTGGAGACATTCCTTTTTCCACTATTACCGTCTTAGCGCTCCGAATCTCCACTTGCATTTTCTACAAAAAGAGTGTTTCATAACTGCTCAATCAAAAATATGTTTTATCTCTGTTAACTGAATTTACAGATCAGAAATAAGTTTCACAGAATGCATCTGTGTAGTTTTTATTTGAAGATATTCTTTTAACCAATGTAGGACTCTTAGCGCTTAGCATGTCCAATTGCAGTTTCTACAGAAAGAGTGTTTCAGAACGGCTCAATCAAAAGTAAGGTTCAACTCTGTTAGTTGAATGCACAGAACAGAAAGAATTTTCACAGAATGCTACTGAGTAGTTTATATTTGAATATATTACTTTTTCCACGATTACCCTCTTAGCGCACCGAATGTCCACTTGCATTTTCTACAGAAAGAGTGTTCAGAACTGCGCAATCAAAAGTATGGTTTAACTCAGTTAGCTTAAAGAACATATCAGAAATAAGTTTCAAACAATGGTTCTGTGTAGTTTTTATTTGAAGATATTATTTTTCCCAATAGAAGCCTCTTAGCGCTCAGAATGTCCAATTGCAGTTTCTACAGTAAGAGTGTTTCAGAAAGGCTCAATCAAAAGTAAGTTTCAACTCTGTTAGTTGAATGCACAGAACAGAAAGAAGTTTCATACAATGCTTCTGTGTAGTTTCTATTTGAACATATTCTTTTTTCCACTATTACCCACTTAGCGCTACGAATGTCCAGTTGCATTTTCTACAGACAGAGTGTTTCAAAACTGCTCAATCAAAAGTATGGTTTAACTCTGTTAGCTGAATGCTCAGATCAGAAAGAAATTTCACAGAATGCTTCTGTGTAGTTTATATTTGAATATATTCCTTTTTCCACTACTACTCTCTTAGCGCTCCAAATATCCAGTTGCATTTTCTACAGAAAGAGTGTTCAGATCTGCTCAATCAAAAGTATGGTTTAACTCTGTTAGCTGAATGCACAGATCAGAAAGAAGTTTCACAGAATGATTCTGTGTAGTTTATATTTGGAGACATTCGTTTTTCCACTATTACCGTCTTAGCGCTCCGAATCTCCACTTGCATTTTCTACAGAAAGAGTGTTTCAGAACGGCTCAATCAAAACTAAGGTTCAACTCTTTTAGTTGAACAAACACAACAGAAAGAAGTTTCACACAATTCTTCTGTGTAGTTTTTATTTGTAGACATTCTTTTTCCCAATGTAGGCCTCTTAGCGCTCAGAATGTCCAATTGCAGTTTCTACAGAAAGAGTGTTTCAGAAAGGCTCAATCAAAAGTAAGGTTCAACTCTGTTAGTTGAATGCACAGAACAGAAAGAAGTTTCATACAATGCTTCTGTGTAGTTTCTATTTGAACATATTCTTTTTTCCACTATTACCCACTTAGCGCTACGAATGTCCAGTTGCATTTTCTACAGACAGAGTGTTTCAAAACTGCTCAATCAAAAGTATGCTTTAACTCTGTTAGCTGAATGCTCAGATCAGAAAGAAGTTTCACAGAATGCTTCTGTGTAGTTTATATTTGAATATATTCCTTTTTCCACTGCTACGCTCTTAGCGCTCCAAATGTCCAGTTGCATTTTCTACAGAAAGAGTGTTCAGATCTGCTCAATCAAAAGTATGGTTTAACTCTGTTAGCTGAATGCACAGATCAGAAAGAAGTTTCACCGAATGATTCTGTGTAGTTTATATTTGAACACATTCCTTTTTCCACTATTACCCTCTTAGCGCTCCGAATCTCCACTTGCATTTTCTACAAAAAGAGTGTTTCATAACTGCTCAATCAAAAATATGTTTTATCTCTGTTGACTGAATTTACAGATCAGAAATAAGTTTCACAGAATGCATCTGTGTAGTTTTTATTTGAAGATATTCTTTTCCCCAATGTAGGCCTCTTAGCGCTTAGCATGTCCAATTGCAGTTTCTACAGAAAGAGTGTTTCAGAACGGCTCAATCAAAAGTAAGGTTCAACTCTGTTAGTTGAATGCACAGAACAGAAAGAATTTTCACAGAATGCTACTGTGTAGTTTATATTTGAATATATTCCTTTTTCCACTATTATCCTCTTAGCGCTCCGAATGTCCACTTGCATTTTCTACAGAAAGAGTGTTCAGAACTGTGCAATCAAAAGTATGGTTTAACTCTGTTAGCTTAATGAACATATCAGAAATAAGTTTTACACAATGCTTCTGTGTAGTTTTTATTTGAAGATATTATTTTTCCCAATATAGGCCTCTTAGCGCTCAGAATGTCCAATTGCAGTTTCTACAGAAAGAGTGTTTCAGAAAGGCTCAATCAAAAGTAAGGTTCAACTCTGTTAGTTGAATGCACAGAACAGAAAGAAGTTTCATACAATGCTTCTGTGTAGTTTATATTTGAACATATTTTTTTCCACTATTACCCACTTAGCGCTACAAATGTCTAGTTGCATTTTCTACAGACAGAGTGTTTCAAATCTGCTCAATCAAAAGTATGCTTTAACTCTGTTAGCTGAATTCTCAGATCAGAAAGAAGTTTCACAGAATGCTTCTGTGTAGTTTATATTTGAATATATTCCTTTTTCCACTACTACGCTCTTAGCGCTCCAAATGTCCAGTTGCATTTTCTACAGAAAGAGTGTTCAGATCTGCTCAATCAAAAGTATGGTTTAACTCTGTTAGCTGAATGCACAGATCAGAAAGAAGTTTCACCGAATGATTCTGTGTAGTTTATATTTGAAGACATTCCTTTTTCCACTATTACCCTCTTAGCGCTCCGAATCTCCACTTGCATTTTCTACAAAAAGAGTGTTTCATAACTGCTCAATCAAAAATATGTTTTATCTCTGTTAACTGAATTTACAGATCAGAAATAAGTTTCACAGAATGCATCTGTGTAGTTTTTATTTGAAGATATTCTTTTCCCCAATGTAGGCCTCTTAGCGCTTAGCATGTCCAATTGCAGTTTCTACAGAAAGAGTGTTTCAGAACGGCTCAATCAAAAGTAAGGTTCAACTCTGTTAGTTGAATGCACAGAACAGAAAGAATTTTCACAGAATGCTACAGAGTAGTTTATATTTGAATATATTCCTTTTTCCACTATTACCCTCTTAGCGCTCCGAATGTCCACTTGCATTTTCTACAGAAAGAGTGTTCAGAACTGCGCAATCAAAAGTATGGTTTAACTCTGTTAGCTTAATGAACATATCAGAAATAAGTTTCACACAATGCTTCTGTGTAGTTTTTATTTGGAGATATTATTTTTCCCAATATAGGCCTCTTAGCGCTCAGAATGTCCAATTGCAGTTTCTACAGAAAGAGTGTTTCAGAAAGGCTCAATCAAAAGTAAGGTTCAACTCTGTTAGTTGAATGCACAGAACAGAAAGAAGTTTCATACAATGCTTCTGTGTAGTTTATATTTGAACATATTCTTTTTTCCACTATTACCCACTTAGCGCTACGTATGTCCAGTTGCATTTTCTACAGACAGAGTGTTTCAAAACTGCTCAATCAAAAGTATGGTTTAACTCTGTTAGCTGAATGCTCAGATCAGAAAGAAGTTTCACAGAATGCTTCTGTGTAGTTTATATTTGAATATATTCCTTTTTCCACTACTAATCTCTTAGCGCTCCAAATGTCCAGTTGCATTTTCTACAGAAAGAGTGTTCAGATCTGCTCAATCAAAAGTATGGTTGAACTCTGTTAGCTGAATGCACAGATCAGAAAGAAGTTTCACAGAATGATTCTGTGTAGTTTATATTTGGAGACATTCCTTTTTCCACTATTAACCTGTTAGCGCTCCGAATCTCCACTTGCATTTTCTACAGAAAGAGTGTTTCAGAACGGCTCAATCAAAACTAAGGTTCAACTCTTTTAGTTGAACAAAGAGAACAGAAAGAAGTTTCACACAATTCTTCTGTGTAGTTTTTAATTGTAGACATTCTTTTTCCCAATATAGGCCTCTTAGCGCTCAGAATGTCCAATTGCAGTTTCTACAGAAAGAGTGTTTCAGAACGGCTCAATCAAAACTAAGGTTCAACTCTTTTAGTTGAACAAACAGAACAGAAAGAAGTTTCACACAATTCTTCTGTGTAGTTTTTATTTGTAGACATTCTTTTTCCCAATGTAGGCCTCTTAGCGCTCAGAATGTCCAATTGCAGTTTCTACAGAAAGAGTGTTTCAGAAAGGCTCAATAAAAATGTAAGGTTCAACTCTGTTAGTTGAATGCACAGAACAGAAAGAAGTTTCATACAATGCTTCTGTGTAGTTTCTATTTGAACATATTCTTTTTTCCACTATTACCCACTTAGCGCTACGAATGTCCAGTTGCATTTTCTACAGACAGAGTGTTTCAAAACTGCTCAATCAAAAGTATGATTTAACTCTGTTAGCTGAATGCTCAGATCAGAAAGAAGTTTCACAGAATGCTTCTGTGTAGTTTATATTTGAATATATACCTTTTTCCACTGCTACGCTCTTAGCGCTCCAAATGTCCAGTTGCATTTTCTACAGAAAGAGTGTTCAGATCTGCTCAATCAAAAGTATGGTTTAACTCTGTTAGCTGAATGCACAGATCAGAAAGAAGTTTCACCGAATGATTCTGTGTAGTTTATATTTGAACACATTCCTTTTTCCACTATTACCCTCTTAGCGCTCCGAATCTCCACTTGCATTTTCTACAAAAAGAGTGTTTCATAACTGCTCAATCAAAAATATGTTTTATCTCTGTTAACTGAATTTACAGATCAGAAATAAGTTTCACAGAATGCATCTGTGTAGTTTTTATTTGAAGATATTCTTTTCCCCAATGTAGGCCTCTTAGCGCTTAGCATGTCCAATTGCAGTTTCTACAGAAAGAGTGTTTCAGAACGGCTCAATCAAAAGTAAGGTTCAACTCTGTTAGTTGAATGCACAGAACAGAAAGAATTTTCACAGAATGCTACTGTGTAGTTTATATTTGAATATATTCCTTTTTCCACTATTACCCTCTTAGCGCTCCGAATGTCCACTTGCATTTTCTACAGAAAGAGTGTTCAGAACTGCGCAATCAAAAGTATGGTTTAACTCTGTTAGCTTAATGAACATATCAGAAATAAGTTTCAAACAATGGTACTGTGTAGTTTTTATTTGAAGATATTATTTTTCCCAATAGAAGCCTCTTAGCGCTCAGAATGTCCAATTGCAGTTTCTACACAAAGAGTGTTTCAGAAAGGCTCAATCAAAAGTAAGGTTCAACTCTGTTAGTTGAATGCACAGAACAGAAAGATGTTTCATACAATGCTTCTGTGTAGTTTCTATTTGAACATATTCTTTTTTCCACTATTACCCACTTAGCGCTACGAATGTCCAGTTGCAATTTCTACAGACAGAGTGTTTCAAAACTGCTCAATCAAAAGTATGCTTTAACTCTGTTAGCTGAATGCTCAGATCAGAAAGAAATTTCACAGAATGCTTCTGTGTAGTTTATGTTTGAATATATTCCTTTTTCCACTACTACGCTCTTAGCGCTCGAAATGTCCAGTTGCATTTTCTACAGAAAGAGTGTTCAGATCTGCTCAATCAAAAGTATGGTTTAACTCTGTTAGCTGAATGCACAGATCAGAAAGAAGTTTCACAGAATGATTCTGTGTAGTTTATATTTGGAGACATTCCTTTTTCCACTATTACCGTCTTAGCGCTCCGAATCTCCACTTGCATTTTCTACAAAAAGAGTGTTTCATAACTGCTCAATCAAAAATATGTTTTATCTCTGTTAACTGAATTTACAGATCAGAAATAAGTTTCACAGAATGCATCTGTGTAGTTTTTATTTGAAGATATTCTTTTCCCCAATGTAGGCCTCTTAGCGCTTAGCATGTCCAATTGCAGTTTCTACAGAAAGAGTGTTTCAGAACGGCTCAATCAAAAGTAAGGTTCAACTCTGTTAGTTGAATGCACAGAACAGAAAGAATTTTCACAGAATGCTACTGAGTAGTTTATATTTGAATATATTCCTTTTTCCACTATTACCCTCTTAGCGCACCGAATGTCCACTTGCATTTTCTACAGAAAGAGTGTTCAGAACTGCGCAATCAAAAGTATGGTTTAACTCAGTTAGCTTAAAGAACATATCAGAAATAAGTTTCAAACAATGGTTCTGTGTAGTTTTTATTTGAAGATATTATTTTTCCCAATAGAAGCCTCTTAGCGCTCAGAATGTCCAATTGCAGTTTCTACAGAAAGAGTGTTTCAGAAAGGCTCAATCAAAAGTAAGGTTCAACTCTGTTAGTTGAATGCACAGAACAGAAAGAAGTTTCATACAATTCTTCTGTGTAGTTTCTATTTGAACATATTCTTTTTTCCACTATTACCCACTTAGCGCTACGAATGTCCAGTTGCATTTTCTACAGACAGAGTGTTTCAAAACTGCTCAATCAAAAGTATGGTTTAACTCTGTTAGCTGAATGCTCAGATCAGAAAGAAATTTCACAGAATGCTTCTGTGTAGTTTATATTTGAATATATTCCTTTTTCCACTACTACTCTCTTAGCGCTCCAAATATCCAGTTGCATTTTCTACAGAAAGAGAGTTCAGATCTGCTCAATCAAAAGTATGGTTTAACTCTGTTAGCTGAATGCACAGATCAGAAAGAAGTTTCACAGAATGATTCTGTGTAGTTTATATTTGGAGACATTCCTTTTTCCACAATTACCGTCTTAGCGCTCCGAATCTCCACTTGCATTTTCTACAGAAAGAGTGTTTCAGAACGGCTCAATCAAAACTAAGGTTCAACTCTTTTAGTTGAACAAACAGAACAGAAAGAAGTTTCACACAATTCTTCTGTGTAGTTTTTATTTGTAGACATTCTTTTTCCCAATGTAGGCCTCTTAGCGCTCAGAATGTCCAATTGCAGTTTCTACAGAAAGAGTGTTTCAGAAAGGCTCAATCAAAAGTAAGGTTCAACTCTGTTAGTTGAATGCACAGAACAGAAAGAAGTTTCATACAATGCTTCTGTGTAGTTTCTATTTGAACATATTCTTTTTTCCACTATTACCCACTTAGCGCTACGAATGTCCAGTTGCATTTTCTACAGACAGAGTGTTTCAAAACTGCTCAATCAAAAGTATGCTTTAACTCTGTTAGCTGAATGCTCAGATCAGAAAGAATTTTCACAGAATGCTTCTGTGTAGTTTATATTTGAATATATTCCTTTTTCCACTGCTACGCTCTTAGCGCTCCAAATGTCCAGTTGCATTTTCTACAGAAAGAGTGTTCAGATCTGCTCAATCAAAAGTATGGTTTAACTCTGTTAGCTGAATGCACAGATCAGAAAGAAGTTTCACCGAATGATTCTGTGTAGTTTATATTTGAACACATTCCTTTTTCCACTATTACCCTCTTAGCGCTCCGAATCTCCACTTGCATTTTCTACAAAAAGAGTGTTTCATAACTGCTCAATCAAAAATATGTTTTATCTCTGTTAACTGAATTTACAGATCAGAAATAAGTTTCACAGAATGCATCTGTGTAGTTTTTATTTGAAGATATTCTTTTTCCCAATGTAGGCCTCTTAGCGCTTAGCATGTCCAATTGCAGTTTCTACAGAAAGAGTGTTCAGATCTGCTCAATCAAAAGTATGGTTTAACTCTGTTAGCTGAATGCACAGATCAGAAAGAAGTTTCACAGAATGATTCTGTGTAGTTTATATATGGAGACCTTCCTTTTTCCACTATTAACCTCTTAGCGCTCCGAATCTCCACTTGCATTTCCTACAGAAAGAGTGTTTCAGAACGGCTCAATCAAAACTAAGGTTCAACTCTTTTAGTTGAACAAACAGAACAGAAAGAAGTTTCACACAATTCTTCTGTGTAGTTTTTATTTGTAGATATTCTTTTTCCCAATATAGGCCTCTTAGCGCTCAGAATATCCAATTGCAGTTTCTACAGAAAGAGTGTTTCAGAACGGCTCAATCAAAAGTAAGGTTCAACTCTGTTAGTTGAATGCACAGAACAGAAAGAAGTTTCATACAATGCTTCTGTGTAGTTTATATTTGAACATATTCTTTTTTCCACTATTACCCACTTAGCGCTACGAATGTCCCGTTGCATTTTCTACAGACAGAGTGTTTCAAAACTGCTCAATCAAAAGTATTGTTTAACTCTGTTAGCTGAATGCTCAGATCAGAAAGAAGTTTCACAGAATGCTTCTGTGTAGTTTATATTTGAATATTTTCCTTTTTCCACTACTACTCTCTTAGCGCTCCAAATGTCCAGTTGCATTTTCTACAGAAAGAGTGTTCAGATCTGCTCAATCAAAAGTATGGTTTAACTCTGTTAGCTGAATGCACAGATCAGAAAGAAGTTTCACCGAATGATTCTGTGTAGTTTATATTTGAAGACTTTCCTTTTTCCACTATTACCCTCTTAGCGCTCCGAATCTCCACTTGCATTTTCTACAAAAAGAGTGTTTAATAACTACTCAATCAAAAATATGTTTTATCTCTGTTAACTGAATTTACAGATGAGAAATAAGTTTCACAGAATGCATCTGTGTAGTTTTTATTTGAAGATATTCTTTTTCCCAATGTAGGCCTCTTAGCGCTTAGCAAGTCCAATTGCATTTTCTACAGAAAGAGTGTTTCAGAACGGCTCAATCAAAAGTAAGGTTCAACTCTGTTAGTTGAATGCACAGAACAGAAAGAATTTTCACAGAATGCTACTGTGTAGTTTATATTTGAATATATTCCTTTTTCCACTATTACCCTCTTAGCGCTCCGAATGTGCACTTGCATTTTCTACAGAAAGAGTGTTCAGAACTGCGCAATCAAAAGTATGGTTTAACTCTGTTAGCTTAATGAACATATCAGAAATAAGTTTCACACAATTCTTCTGTGTAGTTTTTATTTGAAGATATTATTTTTCCCAATAGAGCCCTCTTAGCGCTCAGAATGTCCAATCCAGTTTCTACAGAAAGACTGTTTCAGAACGGCTCAATCAAAAGTAAGGTTCAACTCTGTTAGTTGAATGCACAGAACAGAAAGAAGTTTCATACAATGCTTCTGTGTAGTTTATATTTGAACATATTCTTTTTTCCACTATTACCCACTTAGCGCTACGAATGTCCAGTTGCATTTTCTACAGACAGAGTGTTTCAAAACTGCTCAATCAAAAGTATGGTTTAACTCTGTTAGCTGAATGCTCAGATCCGAAAGAAGTTTCACAGAATGCTTCTGTGTAGTTTATATTTGAATATATTCCTTTTTCCACTACTACGCTCTTAGAGCTCCAAATGTCCAGTTGCATTTTCTACAGAAAGAGTGTTCAGATCTGCTCAATCAAAAGTATGTTTTAACTCTGTTAGCTGAATGCACAGATCAGAAAGAAGTTTCACCGAATGATTCTGTGTAGTTTATATTTGAAGACATTCCTTTTTCCACTATTACCATTTTAGCGCTCCAAATCTCCACTTGCATTTTCTACAAAAAGTGTGTTTCATAACTGCACTATCAAAAATATGTTTTATCTCTGTTAACTGAATTTACAGGTCAGAAATAAGTGTCACAGAATGCATCTGTGTAGTTTTTATTTGAAGATATTCTTTTTCCCAATGTAGGCCTCTTAGCGCTTAGCATGTCCAATTGCAGTTTCTACAGAAAGAGTGTTTCAGAACGGCTCAATCAAAAGTAAGGTTCAACTCTGTTAGTTGAATGCACAGAACAGAAAGAAGTTTCATACAATGCTTCTGTGTAGTTTATATTTGAAAATATTCTTTTTTCCACTATTACCCACTTAGCGCTACGAATGTCCAGTTTCATTTTCTACAGACAGAGTGTTTCAAAACTGCTCAATCAAAAGTATGGTTTAACTCTGTTAGCTGAATGCTCAGATCAGAAAGAAGTTTCACAGAATGCTTCTGTGTAGTTTATATTTGAATATATTCCTTTTTCCACTATTACCCTCTTAGCGCTCCGAATGTCCACTTGCATTTTCTACAGAAAGGGTGTTCAGAACGGCGCAATCAAAAGTATGGTTTAACTCTGTTAGCTTAATGAACATATCAGAAATAAGTTTCACACAATGCTTCTTTGTAGTTTTTATGTGAAGATATTATTTTTCCCAATAGAGTCCTCTTAGCGCTCAGAATGTAAAATTGCAGTTTCTACCGAAAGAGTGTTTCAGAAAGGCTCAATCAAAAGTAAGGTTCAACTCTGTTAGTTGAATGCACAGAACAGAAAGAAGTTTCATACAATGCTTCTGTGTAGTTTATATTTGAACATATTCTTTTTTCCACTATTACCCACTTAGCGCTATGAATGTCCAGTTGCATTTTCTACAGACAGAGTGTTTAAAAACTGCTCAATCAAAAGTATGGTTTAACTCTGTTAGCTGAATGCTCAGATCAGAAAGAAGTTTCACAGAATGCTTCTGTGTAGTTTATATTTGAATATATTCCTTTTTCACTACTACTCTCTTAGCGCTCCAAATGTCCAGTTGCATTTTCTACAGAAAGAGTGTTCAGATCTGCTCAATCAAAAGTATGGTTTAACTCTGTTAGCTGAATGCACATATCAGAAAGATGTTTCACTGAATGATTCTGTGTAGTTTATATTTGGAGACATTCCTTTTTCCACTATAACCCTCTTAGCGCTCCGAATCTCCACTTGCATTTTCTACAGAAAGAGTGTTTCAGAACGGCTCAATGAAAACTAAGGTTCAACTCTTTTAGTTGAACAAACAGAACAGAAAGAAGTTTCACACAATTCTTCTGTGTAGTTTTTATTTGTAGACATTCGTTTTCCCAATATAGGCCTCTTAGCACTCAGAATGTCCAATTGCAGTTTCTACAGAAAGAGTGTTTCAGAACGGCTCAATCAAAAGTAAGGTTCAACTCTGTTAGTTGAATGCACAGAACAGAAAGATGTTTCATACAATGCTTCTGTGTAGTTTATATTTGAACATATTCTTTTTTCCACTATTACCCACTTAGCGCTACGAATGTCCAGTTGCATTTTCTACAGACAGAGTGTTTCAAAACTGCTCAATCAAAAGTATGGTTTAACTCTGTTAGCTGAATGCACAGATCAGAAAGAAGTTTCACCGAATGATTCTGTGTAGTTTATATTTGAAGACATTCCTTTTTCCACTAGTACCTTCTTAGCGCTCCGAATCTCCACTTGCATTTTCTACAAAAAGAGTGTTTCATAACTGCTCAATCAAAAATATGTTTTATCTCTGTTAACTGAATTTACAGATCAGAAATAAGTTTCACAGAATGCATCTGTGTAGTTTTTATTTGAAGATATTCCTTTTCCCAATGTAGGCCTCTTAGCGCTTAGCATGTCCAATTGCAGTTTCTACAGATAGAGTGTTTCAGAACGGCTCAATCAAAAGTAAGGTTCAACTCTGTTAGTTGAATGCACAGAACAGAAAGAATTTTCACAGAATGCTACTGTGTAGTTTATATTTGAATATATTCCTTTTTCCACTATTACCCTCTTAGCGCTCCGAATGTCCACTTGCATTTTCTACAGAAAGAGTGTTCAGAACTGCGAAATCAAAAGTATGGTTTAACTCTGTTAGCTTAATGAACATATCAGAAATAAGTTTCACACAATGCTTCTGTGTAGTTTTTATTTGAAGATATTATTTTTCCCAATAGAGGCCTCTTAGCGCTCAGAATGTCCAATTGCAGTTTCTACAGAAAGAGTGTTTCAGAAAGGCTCAATCAAAAGTAAGGTTCAACTCTGTTAGTTGAATGCACAGAATAGAAAGAAGTTTCATACAATGCTTCTGTGTAGTTTATATTTGAACATATTCTTTTTTCCACTATTACCCACTTAGCGCTACGAATGTCCCGTTGCATTTTCTACAGACAGAGTGTTTCAAAACTGCTCAATCAAAAGTATGGTTTAACTCTGTTAGCTGAATGCTCAGATCAGAAAGAAGTTTCACAGAATGCTTCTGTGTAGTTTATATTTGAATATATTCCTTTTTCCACTACTACTCTCTTAGCGCTCCAAATGTCCAGTTGCATTTTCTACAGAAAGAGTGTTCAGATCTGCTCAATCGAAAGTATGGTTTAACTCTGTTAGCTGAATGCACAGATCAGAATGAAGTTTCACCGAATGATTCTGTGTAGTTTATATTTGAAGACATTCCTTTTTCCACTATTACCCTCTTAGCGCTCCGAATCTCCACTTGCATTTTCTACAAAAAGAGTGTTTCATAACTGCTCAATCAAAAATATGTTTTATCTCTGTTAACTGAATTTACAGATCAGAAATAAGTTTCACAGAATGCATCTGTGTAGTTTTTATTTGAAGATATTCTTTTTCCCAATGTAGGTCTCCTAGCGCTCAGAATGTCCAATTGCAGTTTCTACAGAAAGAGTGTTTCAGAACGGCTCAATCAAAAGTAAGGTTCAACTCTGTTAGTTGAATGCACAGAACAGAAAGAAGTTTCATACAATGCTTCTGTGTAGTTTATATTTGAACATATTCTTTTTTCCACTATTACCCACTTATCGCTACGAATGTCCCGTTTCATTTTCTACAGACAGAGTGTTTCAAATCTGCTCAATGAAAAGTATGGTTTAACTCTGTTAGCTGAATGCTCAGATCAGAAAGAAGTTTCACAGAATGCTTCTGTTTAGTTTATATTTGAATATACTCTTTTTTCCACTACTACTCTCTTAGCGCTCCAAATGTCCAGTTGCATTTTCTACAGAAAGAGTGTTCAGATCTGCTCAATCAAAAGTATGGTTTAACTCTGTTAGCTGAATGCACAGATCAGAAAGAAGTTTCACAGAATGATTCTATGTAGTTTATATTTTTAGACATTCCTTTTTCCACTATTACCCTCTTAGCGCTCCGAATCTCCACTTGCATTTTCTACAAAAAGAGTGTTTCATAACTGCTCAATCAAAAATATGTTTTATCTCTGTTAACTGAATTTACAGATCAGAAATAAGTTTCACAGAATGCATCTGTGTAGTTTTTATTTGAAGATATTCTTTTCCCCAATGTAGGCCTCTTAGCGCTTAGCATGTCCAATTGCAGTTTCTACAGAAAGAGTGTTCAGATCTGCTCAATCAAAAGTATGGTTTAACTCTGTTAGCTGAATGCACAGATCAGAAAGAAGTTTCACAGAATGATTCTGTGTAGTTTATATATGGAGACATTCCTTTTTCCACTATTAACCTCTTAGCGCTCCGAATCTCCACTTGCATTTCCTACAGAAAGAGTGTTTCAGAACGGCTCAATCAAAACTAAGGTTCAACTCTTTTAGTTGAACAAACAGAACAGAAAGAAGTTTCACACAATTCTTCTGTGTAGTTTTTATTTGTAGATATTCTTTTTCCCAATATAGGCCTCTTAGCGCTCAGAATATCCAATTGCAGTTTCTACAGAAAGAGTGTTTCAGAACGGCTCAATCAAAAGTAAGGTTCAACTCTGTTAGTTGAATGCACAGAACAGAAAGAAGTTTCATACAATGCTTCTGTGTAGTTTATATTTGAACATATTCTTTTTTCCACTATTACCCACTTAGCGCTACGAATGTCCCGTTGCATTTTCTACAGACAGAGTGTTTCAAAACTGCTCAATCAAAAGTATTGTTTAACTCTGTTAGCTGAATGCTCAGATCAGAAAGAAGTTTCACAGAATGCTTCTGTGTAGTTTATATTTGAATATTTTCCTTTTTCCACTACTACTCTCTTAGCGCTCCAAATGTCCAGTTGCATTTTCTACAGAAAGAGTGTTCAGATCTGCTCAATCAAAAGTATGGTTTAACTCTGTTAGCTGAATGCACAGATCAGAAAGAAGTTTCACCGAATGATTCTGTGTAGTTTATATTTGAAGACTTTCCTTTTTCCACTATTACCCTCTTAGCGCTCCGAATCTCCACTTGCATTTTCTACAAAAAGAGTGTTTAATAACTACTCAATCAAAAATATGTTTTATCTCTGTTAACTGAATTTACAGATGAGAAATAAGTTTCACAGAATGCATCTGTGTAGTTTTTATTTGAAGATATTCTTTTTCCCAATGTAGGCCTCTTAGCGCTTAGCAAGTCCAATTGCAGTTTCTACAGAAAGAGTGTTTCAGAACGGCTCAATCAAAAGTAAGGTTCAACTCTGTTAGTTGAATGCACAGAACAGAAAGAATTTTCACAGAATGCTACTGTGTAGTTTATATTTGAATATATTCCTTTTTCCACTATTACCCTCTTAGCGCTCCGAATGTGCACTTGCATTTTCTACAGAAAGAGTGTTCAGAACTGCGCAATCAAAAGTATGGTTTAACTCTGTTAGCTTAATGAACATATCAGAAATAAGTTTCACACAATTCTTCTGTGTAGTTTTTATTTGAAGATATTATTTTTCCCAATAGAGCCCTCTTAGCGCTCAGAATGTCCAATCCAGTTTCTACAGAAAGACTGTTTCAGAACGGCTCAATCAAAAGTAAGGTTCAACTCTGTTAGTTGAATGCACAGAACAGAAAGAAGTTTCATACAATGCTTCTGTGTAGTTTATATTTGAACATATTCTTTTTTCCACTATTACCCACTTAGCGCTACGAATGTCCAGTTGCATTTTCTACAGACAGAGTGTTTCAAAACTGCTCAATCAAAAGTATGGTTTAACTCTGTTAGCTGAATGCTCAGATCCGAAAGAAGTTTCACAGAATGCTTCTGTGTAGTTTATATTTGAATATATTCCTTTTTCCACTACTACGCTCTTAGAGCTCCAAATGTCCAGTTGCATTTTCTACAGAAAGAGTGTTCAGATCTGCTCAATCAAAAGTATGTTTTAACTCTGTTAGCTGAATGCACAGATCAGAAAGAAGTTTCACCGAATGATTCTGTGTAGTTTATATTTGAAGACATTCCTTTTTCCACTATTACCATTTTAGCGCTCCAAATCTCCACTTGCATTTTCTACAAAAAGTGTGTTTCATAACTGCACTATCAAAAATATGTTTTATCTCTGTTAACTGAATTTACAGGTCAGAAATAAGTGTCACAGAATGCATCTGTGTAGTTTTTATTTGAAGATATTCTTTTTCCCAATGTAGGCCTCTTAGCGCTTAGCATGTCCAATTGCAGTTTCTACAGAAAGAGTGTTTCAGAACGGCTCAATCAAAAGTAAGGTTCAACTCTGTTAGTTGAATGCACAGAACAGAAAGAAGTTTCATACAATGCTTCTGTGTAGTTTATATTTGAAAATATTCTTTTTTCCACTATTACCCACTTAGCGCTACGAATGTCCAGTTTCATTTTCTACAGACAGAGTGTTTCAAAACTGCTCAATCAAAAGTATGGTTTAACTCTGTTAGCTGAATGCTCAGATCAGAAAGAAGTTTCACAGAATGCTTCTGTGTAGTTTATATTTGAATATATTCCTTTTTCCACTATTACCCTCTTAGCGCTCCGAATGTCCACTTGCATTTTCTACAGAAAGGGTGTTCAGAACGGCGCAATCAAAAGTATGGTTTAACTCTGTTAGCTTAATGAACATATCAGAAATAAGTTTCACACAATGCTTCTTTGTAGTTTTTATGTGAAGATATTATTTTTCCCAATAGAGTCCTCTTAGCGCTCAGAATGTAAAATTGCAGTTTCTACAGAAAGAGTGTTTCAGAAAGGCTCAATCAAAAGTAAGGTTCAACTCTGTTAGTTGAATGCACAGAACAGAAAGAAGTTTCATACAATGCTTCTGTGTAGTTTATATTTGAACATATTCTTTTTTCCACTATTACCCACTTAGCGCTATGAATGTCCAGTTGCATTTTCTACAGACAGAGTGTTTAAAAACTGCTCAATCAAAAGTATGGTTTAACTCTGTTAGCTGAATGCTCAGATCAGAAAGAAGTTTCACAGAATGCTTCTGTGTAGTTTATATTTGAATATATTCCTTTTTCACTACTACTCTCTTAGCGCTCCAAATGTCCAGTTGCATTTTCTACAGAAAGAGTGTTCAGATCTGCTCAATCAAAAGTATGGTTTAACTCTGTTAGCTGAATGCACATATCAGAAAGATGTTTCACTGAATGATTCTGTGTAGTTTATATTTGGAGACATTCCTTTTTCCACTATAACCCTCTTAGCGCTCCGAATCTCCACTTGCATTTTCTACAGAAAGAGTGTTTCAGAACGGCTCAATGAAAACTAAGGTTCAACTCTTTTAGTTGAACAAACAGAACAGAAAGAAGTTTCACACAATTCTTCTGTGTAGTTTTTATTTGTAGACATTCGTTTTCCCAATATAGGCCTCTTAGCACTCAGAATGTCCAATTGCAGTTTCTACAGAAAGAGTGTTTCAGAACGGCTCAATCAAAAGTAAGGTTCAACTCTGTTAGTTGAATGCACAGAACAGAAAGATGTTTCATACAATGCTTCTGTGTAGTTTATATTTGAACATATTCTTTTTTCCACTATTACCCACTTAGCGCTACGAATGTCCAGTTGCATTTTCTACAGACAGAGTGTTTCAAAACTGCTCAATCAAAAGTATGGTTTAACTCTGTTAGCTGAATGCACAGATCAGAAAGAAGTTTCACCGAATGATTCTGTGTAGTTTATATTTGAAGACATTCCTTTTTCCACTAGTACCTTCTTAGCGCTCCGAATCTCCACTTGCATTTTCTACAAAAAGAGTGTTTCATAACTGCTCAATCAAAAATATGTTTTATCTCTGTTAACTGAATTTACAGATCAGAAATAAGTTTCACAGAATGCATCTGTGTAGTTTTTATTTGAAGATATTCCTTTTCCCAATGTAGGCCTCTTAGCGCTTAGCATGTCCAATTGCAGTTTCTACAGATAGAGTGTTTCAGAACGGCTCAATCAAAAGTAAGGTTCAACTCTGTTAGTTGAATGCACAGAACAGAAAGAATTTTCACAGAATGCTACTGTGTAGTTTATATTTGAATATATTCCTTTTTCCACTATTACCCTCTTAGCGCTCCGAATGTCCACTTGCATTTTCTACAGAAAGAGTGTTCAGAACTGCGAAATCAAAAGTATGGTTTAACTCTGTTAGCTTAATGAACATATCAGAAATAAGTTTCACACAATGCTTCTGTGTAGTTTTTATTTGAAGATATTATTTTTCCCAATAGAGGCCTCTTAGCGCTCAGAATGTCCAATTGCAGTTTCTACAGAAAGAGTGTTTCAGAAAGGCTCAATCAAAAGTAAGGTTCAACTCTGTTAGTTGAATGCACAGAATAGAAAGAAGTTTCATACAATGCTTCTGTGTAGTTTATATTTGAACATATTCTTTTTTCCACTATTACCCACTTAGCGCTACGAATGTCCCGTTGCATTTTCTACAGACAGAGTGTTTCAAAACTGCTCAATCAAAAGTATGGTTTAACTCTGTTAGCTGAATGCTCAGATCAGAAAGAAGTTTCACAGAATGCTTCTGTGTAGTTTATATTTGAATATATTCCTTTTTCCACTACTACTCTCTTAGCGCTCCAAATGTCCAGTTGCATTTTCTACAGAAAGAGTGTTCAGATCTGCTCAATCGAAAGTATGGTTTAACTCTGTTAGCTGAATGCACAGATCAGAATGAAGTTTCACCGAATGATTCTGTGTAGTTTATATTTGAAGACATTCCTTTTTCCACTATTACCCTCTTAGCGCTCCGAATCTCCACTTGCATTTTCTACAAAAAGAGTGTTTCATAACTGCTCAATCAAAAATATGTTTTATCTCTGTTAACTGAATTTACAGATCAGAAATAAGTTTCACAGAATGCATCTGTGTAGTTTTTATTTGAAGATATTCTTTTTCCCAATGTAGGTCTCCTAGCGCTCAGAATGTCCAATTGCAGTTTCTACAGAAAGAGTGTTTCAGAACGGCTCAATCAAAAGTAAGGTTCAACTCTGTTAGTTGAATGCACAGAACAGAAAGAAGTTTCATACAATGCTTCTGTGTAGTTTATATTTGAACATATTCTTTTTTCCACTATTACCCACTTATCGCTACGAATGTCCCGTTTCATTTTCTACAGACAGAGTGTTTCAAATCTGCTCAATGAAAAGTATGGTTTAACTCTGTTAGCTGAATGCTCAGATCAGAAAGAAGTTTCACAGAATGCTTCTGTTTAGTTTATATTTGAATATACTCTTTTTTCCACTACTACTCTCTTAGCGCTCCAAATGTCCAGTTGCATTTTCTACAGAAAGAGTGTTCAGATCTGCTCAATCAAAAGTATGGTTTAACTCTGTTAGCTGAATGCACAGATCAGAAAGAAGTTTCACAGAATGATTCTATGTAGTTTATATTTTTAGACATTCCTTTTTCCACTATTACCCTCTTAGCGCTCCGAATCTCCACTTGCATTTTCTACAAAAAGAGTGTTTCATAACTGCTCAATCAAAAATATGTTTTATCTCTGTTAACTGAATTTACAGATCAGAAATAAGTTTCACAGAATGCATCTGTGTAGTTTTTATTTGAAGATATTCTTTTCCCCAATGTAGGCCTCTTAGCGCTTAGCATGTCCAATTGCAGTTTCTACAGAAAGAGTGTTCAGATCTGCTCAATCAAAAGTATGGTTTAACTCTGTTAGCTGAATGCACAGATCAGAAAGAAGTTTCACAGAATGATTCTGTGTAGTTTATATATGGAGACATTCCTTTTTCCACTATTAACCTCTTAGCGCTCCGAATCTCCACTTGCATTTCCTACAGAAAGAGTGTTTCAGAACGGCTCAATCAAAACTAAGGTTCAACTCTTTTAGTTGAACAAACAGAACAGAAAGAAGTTTCACACAATTCTTCTGTGTAGTTTTTATTTGTAGATATTCTTTTTCCCAATATAGGCCTCTTAGCGCTCAGAATATCCAATTGCAGTTTCTACAGAAAGAGTGTTTCAGAACGGCTCAATCAAAAGTAAGGTTCAACTCTGTTAGTTGAATGCACAGAACAGAAAGAAGTTTCATACAATGCTTCTGTGTAGTTTATATTTGAACATATTCTTTTTTCCACTATTACCCACTTAGCGCTACGAATGTCCCGTTGCATTTTCTACAGACAGAGTGTTTCAAAACTGCTCAATCAAAAGTATTGTTTAACTCTGTTAGCTGAATGCTCAGATCAGAAAGAAGTTTCACAGAATGCTTCTGTGTAGTTTATATTTGAATATTTTCCTTTTTCCACTACTACTCTCTTAGCGCTCCAAATGTCCAGTTGCATTTTCTACAGAAAGAGTGTTCAGATCTGCTCAATCAAAAGTATGGTTTAACTCTGTTAGCTGAATGCACAGATCAGAAAGAAGTTTCACCGAATGATTCTGTGTAGTTTATATTTGAAGACTTTCCTTTTTCCACTATTACCCTCTTAGCGCTCCGAATCTCCACTTGCATTTTCTACAAAAAGAGTGTTTAATAACTACTCAATCAAAAATATGTTTTATCTCTGTTAACTGAATTTACAGATGAGAAATAAGTTTCACAGAATGCATCTGTGTAGTTTTTATTTGAAGATATTCTTTTTCCCAATGTAGGCCTCTTAGCGCTTAGCAAGTCCAATTGCAGTTTCTACAGAAAGAGTGTTTCAGAACGGCTCAATCAAAAGTAAGGTTCAACTCTGTTAGTTGAATGCACAGAACAGAAAGAATTTTCACAGAATGCTACTGTGTAGTTTATATTTGAATATATTCCTTTTTCCACTATTACCCTCTTAGCGCTCCGAATGTGCACTTGCATTTTCTACAGAAAGAGTGTTCAGAACTGCGCAATCAAAAGTATGGTTTAACTCTGTTAGCTTAATGAACATATCAGAAATAAGTTTCACACAATTCTTCTGTGTAGTTTTTATTTGAAGATATTATTTTTCCCAATAGAGCCCTCTTAGCGCTCAGAATGTCCAATCCAGTTTCTACAGAAAGACTGTTTCAGAACGGCTCAATCAAAAGTAAGGTTCAACTCTGTTAGTTGAATGCACAGAACAGAAAGAAGTTTCATACAATGCTTCTGTGTAGTTTATATTTGAACATATTCTTTTTTCCACTATTACCCACTTAGCGCTACGAATGTCCAGTTGCATTTTCTACAGACAGAGTGTTTCAAAACTGCTCAATCAAAAGTATGGTTTAACTCTGTTAGCTGAATGCTCAGATCCGAAAGAAGTTTCACAGAATGCTTCTGTGTAGTTTATATTTGAATATATTCCTTTTTCCACTACTACGCTCTTAGAGCTCCAAATGTCCAGTTGCATTTTCTACAGAAAGAGTGTTCAGATCTGCTCAATCAAAAGTATGTTTTAACTCTGTTAGCTGAATGCACAGATCAGAAAGAAGTTTCACCGAATGATTCTGTGTAGTTTATATTTGAAGACATTCCTTTTTCCACTATTACCATTTTAGCGCTCCAAATCTCCACTTGCATTTTCTACAAAAAGTGTGTTTCATAACTGCACTATCAAAAATATGTTTTATCTCTGTTAACTGAATTTACAGGTCAGAAATAAGTGTCACAGAATGCATCTGTGTAGTTTTTATTTGAAGATATTCTTTTTCCCAATGTAGGCCTCTTAGCGCTTAGCATGTCCAATTGCAGTTTCTACAGAAAGAGTGTTTCAGAACGGCTCAATCAAAAGTAAGGTTCAACTCTGTTAGTTGAATGCACAGAACAGAAAGAAGTTTCATACAATGCTTCTGTGTAGTTTATATTTGAAAATATTCTTTTTTCCACTATTACCCACTTAGCGCTACGAATGTCCAGTTTCATTTTCTACAGACAGAGTGTTTCAAAACTGCTCAATCAAAAGTATGGTTTAACTCTGTTAGCTGAATGCTCAGATCAGAAAGAAGTTTCACAGAATGCTTCTGTGTAGTTTATATTTGAATATATTCCTTTTTCCACTATTACCCTCTTAGCGCTCCGAATGTCCACTTGCATTTTCTACAGAAAGGGTGTTCAGAACGGCGCAATCAAAAGTATGGTTTAACTCTGTTAGCTTAATGAACATATCAGAAATAAGTTTCACACAATGCTTCTTTGTAGTTTTTATGTGAAGATATTATTTTTCCCAATAGAGTCCTCTTAGCGCTCAGAATGTAAAATTGCAGTTTCTACAGAAAGAGTGTTTCAGAAAGGCTCAATCAAAAGTAAGGTTCAACTCTGTTAGTTGAATGCACAGAACAGAAAGAAGTTTCATACAATGCTTCTGTGTAGTTTATATTTGAACATATTCTTTTTTCCACTATTACCCACTTAGCGCTATGAATGTCCAGTTGCATTTTCTACAGACAGAGTGTTTAAAAACTGCTCAATCAAAAGTATGGTTTAACTCTGTTAGCTGAATGCTCAGATCAGAAAGAAGTTTCACAGAATGCTTCTGTGTAGTTTATATTTGAATATATTCCTTTTTCACTACTACTCTCTTAGCGCTCCAAATGTCCAGTTGCATTTTCTACAGAAAGAGTGTTCAGATCTGCTCAATCAAAAGTATGGTTTAACTCTGTTAGCTGAATGCACATATCAGAAAGATGTTTCACTGAATGATTCTGTGTAGTTTATATTTGGAGACATTCCTTTTTCCACTATAACCCTCTTAGCGCTCCGAATCTCCACTTGCATTTTCTACAGAAAGAGTGTTTCAGAACGGCTCAATGAAAACTAAGGTTCAACTCTTTTAGTTGAACAAACAGAACAGAAAGAAGTTTCACACAATTCTTCTGTGTAGTTTTTATTTGTAGACATTCGTTTTCCCAATATAGGCCTCTTAGCACTCAGAATGTCCAATTGCAGTTTCTACAGAAAGAGTGTTTCAGAACGGCTCAATCAAAAGTAAGGTTCAACTCTGTTAGTTGAATGCACAGAACAGAAAGATGTTTCATACAATGCTTCTGTGTAGTTTATATTTGAACATATTCTTTTTTCCACTATTACCCACTTAGCGCTACGAATGTCCAGTTGCATTTTCTACAGACAGAGTGTTTCAAAACTGCTCAATCAAAAGTATGGTTTAACTCTGTTAGCTGAATGCACAGATCAGAAAGAAGTTTCACCGAATGATTCTGTGTAGTTTATATTTGAAGACATTCCTTTTTCCACTAGTACCTTCTTAGCGCTCCGAATCTCCACTTGCATTTTCTACAAAAAGAGTGTTTCATAACTGCTCAATCAAAAATATGTTTTATCTCTGTTAACTGAATTTACAGATCAGAAATAAGTTTCACAGAATGCATCTGTGTAGTTTTTATTTGAAGATATTCCTTTTCCCAATGTAGGCCTCTTAGCGCTTAGCATGTCCAATTGCAGTTTCTACAGATAGAGTGTTTCAGAACGGCTCAATCAAAAGTAAGGTTCAACTCTGTTAGTTGAATGCACAGAACAGAAAGAATTTTCACAGAATGCTACTGTGTAGTTTATATTTGAATATATTCCTTTTTCCACTATTACCCTCTTAGCGCTCCGAATGTCCACTTGCATTTTCTACAGAAAGAGTGTTCAGAACTGCGAAATCAAAAGTATGGTTTAACTCTGTTAGCTTAATGAACATATCAGAAATAAGTTTCACACAATGCTTCTGTGTAGTTTTTATTTGAAGATATTATTTTTCCCAATAGAGGCCTCTTAGCGCTCAGAATGTCCAATTGCAGTTTCTACAGAAAGAGTGTTTCAGAAAGGCTCAATCAAAAGTAAGGTTCAACTCTGTTAGTTGAATGCACAGAATAGAAAGAAGTTTCATACAATGCTTCTGTGTAGTTTATATTTGAACATATTCTTTTTTCCACTATTACCCACTTAGCGCTACGAATGTCCCGTTGCATTTTCTACAGACAGAGTGTTTCAAAACTGCTCAATCAAAAGTATGGTTTAACTCTGTTAGCTGAATGCTCAGATCAGAAAGAAGTTTCACAGAATGCTTCTGTGTAGTTTATATTTGAATATATTCCTTTTTCCACTACTACTCTCTTAGCGCTCCAAATGTCCAGTTGCATTTTCTACAGAAAGAGTGTTCAGATCTGCTCAATCGAAAGTATGGTTTAACTCTGTTAGCTGAATGCACAGATCAGAATGAAGTTTCACCGAATGATTCTGTGTAGTTTATATTTGAAGACATTCCTTTTTCCACTATTACCCTCTTAGCGCTCCGAATCTCCACTTGCATTTTCTACAAAAAGAGTGTTTCATAACTGCTCAATCAAAAATATGTTTTATCTCTGTTAACTGAATTTACAGATCAGAAATAAGTTTCACAGAATGCATCTGTGTAGTTTTTATTTGAAGATATTCTTTTTCCCAATGTAGGTCTCCTAGCGCTCAGAATGTCCAATTGCAGTTTCTACAGAAAGAGTGTTTCAGAACGGCTCAATCAAAAGTAAGGTTCAACTCTGTTAGTTGAATGCACAGAACAGAAAGAAGTTTCATACAATGCTTCTGTGTAGTTTATATTTGAACATATTCTTTTTTCCACTATTACCCACTTATCGCTACGAATGTCCCGTTTCATTTTCTACAGACAGAGTGTTTCAAATCTGCTCAATGAAAAGTATGGTTTAACTCTGTTAGCTGAATGCTCAGATCAGAAAGAAGTTTCACAGAATGCTTCTGTTTAGTTTATATTTGAATATACTCTTTTTTCCACTACTACTCTCTTAGCGCTCCAAATGTCCAGTTGCATTTTCTACAGAAAGAGTGTTCAGATCTGCTCAATCAAAAGTATGGTTTAACTCTGTTAGCTGAATGCACAGATCAGAAAGAAGTTTCACAGAATGATTCTATGTAGTTTATATTTTTAGACATTCCTTTTTCCACTATTACCCTCTTAGCGCTCCGAATCTCCACTTGCATTTTCTACAAAAAGAGTGTTTCATAACTGCTCAATCAAAAATATGTTTTATCTCTGTTAACTGAATTTACAGATCAGAAATAAGTTTCACAGAATGCATCTGTGTAGTTTTTATTTGAAGATATTCTTTTCCCCAATGTAGGCCTCTTAGCGCTTAGCATGTCCAATTGCAGTTTCTACAGAAAGAGTGTTCAGATCTGCTCAATCAAAAGTATGGTTTAACTCTGTTAGCTGAATGCACAGATCAGAAAGAAGTTTCACAGAATGATTCTGTGTAGTTTATATATGGAGACATTCCTTTTTCCACTATTAACCTCTTAGCGCTCCGAATCTCCACTTGCATTTCCTACAGAAAGAGTGTTTCAGAACGGCTCAATCAAAACTAAGGTTCAACTCTTTTAGTTGAACAAACAGAACAGAAAGAAGTTTCACACAATTCTTCTGTGTAGTTTTTATTTGTAGATATTCTTTTTCCCAATATAGGCCTCTTAGCGCTCAGAATATCCAATTGCAGTTTCTACAGAAAGAGTGTTTCAGAACGGCTCAATCAAAAGTAAGGTTCAACTCTGTTAGTTGAATGCACAGAACAGAAAGAAGTTTCATACAATGCTTCTGTGTAGTTTATATTTGAACATATTCTTTTTTCCACTATTACCCACTTAGCGCTACGAATGTCCCGTTGCATTTTCTACAGACAGAGTGTTTCAAAACTGCTCAATCAAAAGTATTGTTTAACTCTGTTAGCTGAATGCTCAGATCAGAAAGAAGTTTCACAGAATGCTTCTGTGTAGTTTATATTTGAATATTTTCCTTTTTCCACTACTACTCTCTTAGCGCTCCAAATGTCCAGTTGCATTTTCTACAGAAAGAGTGTTCAGATCTGCTCAATCAAAAGTATGGTTTAACTCTGTTAGCTGAATGCACAGATCAGAAAGAAGTTTCACCGAATGATTCTGTGTAGTTTATATTTGAAGACTTTCCTTTTTCCACTATTACCCTCTTAGCGCTCCGAATCTCCACTTGCATTTTCTACAAAAAGAGTGTTTAATAACTACTCAATCAAAAATATGTTTTATCTCTGTTAACTGAATTTACAGATGAGAAATAAGTTTCACAGAATGCATCTGTGTAGTTTTTATTTGAAGATATTCTTTTTCCCAATGTAGGCCTCTTAGCGCTTAGCAAGTCCAATTGCAGTTTCTACAGAAAGAGTGTTTCAGAACGGCTCAATCAAAAGTAAGGTTCAACTCTGTTAGTTGAATGCACAGAACAGAAAGAATTTTCACAGAATGCTACTGTGTAGTTTATATTTGAATATATTCCTTTTTCCACTATTACCCTCTTAGCGCTCCGAATGTGCACTTGCATTTTCTACAGAAAGAGTGTTCAGAACTGCGCAATCAAAAGTATGGTTTAACTCTGTTAGCTTAATGAACATATCAGAAATAAGTTTCACACAATTCTTCTGTGTAGTTTTTATTTGAAGATATTATTTTTCCCAATAGAGCCCTCTTAGCGCTCAGAATGTCCAATCCAGTTTCTACAGAAAGACTGTTTCAGAACGGCTCAATCAAAAGTAAGGTTCAACTCTGTTAGTTGAATGCACAGAACAGAAAGAAGTTTCATACAATGCTTCTGTGTAGTTTATATTTGAACATATTCTTTTTTCCACTATTACCCACTTAGCGCTACGAATGTCCAGTTGCATTTTCTACAGACAGAGTGTTTCAAAACTGCTCAATCAAAAGTATGGTTTAACTCTGTTAGCTGAATGCTCAGATCCGAAAGAAGTTTCACAGAATGCTTCTGTGTAGTTTATATTTGAATATATTCCTTTTTCCACTACTACGCTCTTAGAGCTCCAAATGTCCAGTTGCATTTTCTACAGAAAGAGTGTTCAGATCTGCTCAATCAAAAGTATGTTTTAACTCTGTTAGCTGAATGCACAGATCAGAAAGAAGTTTCACCGAATGATTCTGTGTAGTTTATATTTGAAGACATTCCTTTTTCCACTATTACCATTTTAGCGCTCCAAATCTCCACTTGCATTTTCTACAAAAAGTGTGTTTCATAACTGCACTATCAAAAATATGTTTTATCTCTGTTAACTGAATTTACAGGTCAGAAATAAGTGTCACAGAATGCATCTGTGTAGTTTTTATTTGAAGATATTCTTTTTCCCAATGTAGGCCTCTTAGCGCTTAGCATGTCCAATTGCAGTTTCTACAGAAAGAGTGTTTCAGAACGGCTCAATCAAAAGTAAGGTTCAACTCTGTTAGTTGAATGCACAGAACAGAAAGAAGTTTCATACAATGCTTCTGTGTAGTTTATATTTGAAAATATTCTTTTTTCCACTATTACCCACTTAGCGCTACGAATGTCCAGTTTCATTTTCTACAGACAGAGTGTTTCAAAACTGCTCAATCAAAAGTATGGTTTAACTCTGTTAGCTGAATGCTCAGATCAGAAAGAAGTTTCACAGAATGCTTCTGTGTAGTTTATATTTGAATATATTCCTTTTTCCACTATTACCCTCTTAGCGCTCCGAATGTCCACTTGCATTTTCTACAGAAAGGGTGTTCAGAACGGCGCAATCAAAAGTATGGTTTAACTCTGTTAGCTTAATGAACATATCAGAAATAAGTTTCACACAATGCTTCTTTGTAGTTTTTATGTGAAGATATTATTTTTCCCAATAGAGTCCTCTTAGCGCTCAGAATGTAAAATTGCAGTTTCTACAGAAAGAGTGTTTCAGAAAGGCTCAATCAAAAGTAAGGTTCAACTCTGTTAGTTGAATGCACAGAACAGAAAGAAGTTTCATACAATGCTTCTGTGTAGTTTATATTTGAACATATTCTTTTTTCCACTATTACCCACTTAGCGCTATGAATGTCCAGTTGCATTTTCTACAGACAGAGTGTTTAAAAACTGCTCAATCAAAAGTATGGTTTAACTCTGTTAGCTGAATGCTCAGATCAGAAAGAAGTTTCACAGAATGCTTCTGTGTAGTTTATATTTGAATATATTCCTTTTTCACTACTACTCTCTTAGCGCTCCAAATGTCCAGTTGCATTTTCTACAGAAAGAGTGTTCAGATCTGCTCAATCAAAAGTATGGTTTAACTCTGTTAGCTGAATGCACATATCAGAAAGATGTTTCACTGAATGATTCTGTGTAGTTTATATTTGGAGACATTCCTTTTTCCACTATAACCCTCTTAGCGCTCCGAATCTCCACTTGCATTTTCTACAGAAAGAGTGTTTCAGAACGGCTCAATGAAAACTAAGGTTCAACTCTTTTAGTTGAACAAACAGAACAGAAAGAAGTTTCACACAATTCTTCTGTGTAGTTTTTATTTGTAGACATTCGTTTTCCCAATATAGGCCTCTTAGCACTCAGAATGTCCAATTGCAGTTTCTACAGAAAGAGTGTTTCAGAACGGCTCAATCAAAAGTAAGGTTCAACTCTGTTAGTTGAATGCACAGAACAGAAAGATGTTTCATACAATGCTTCTGTGTAGTTTATATTTGAACATATTCTTTTTTCCACTATTACCCACTTAGCGCTACGAATGTCCAGTTGCATTTTCTACAGACAGAGTGTTTCAAAACTGCTCAATCAAAAGTATGGTTTAACTCTGTTAGCTGAATGCAAAGATCAGAAAGAAGTTTCACCGAATGATTCTGTGTAGTTTATATTTGAAGACATTCCTTTTTCCACTAGTACCTTCTTAGCGCTCCGAATCTCCACTTGCATTTTCTACAAAAAGAGTGTTTCATAACTGCTCAATCAAAAATATGTTTTATCTCTGTTAACTGAATTTACAGATCAGAAATAAGTTTCACAGAATGCATCTGTGTAGTTTTTATTTGAAGATATTCCTTTTCCCAATGTAGGCCTCTTAGCGCTTAGCATGTCCAATTGCAGTTTCTACAGATAGAGTGTTTCAGAACGGCTCAATCAAAAGTAAGGTTCAACTCTGTTAGTTGAATGCACAGAACAGAAAGAATTTTCACAGAATGCTACTGTGTAGTTTATATTTGAATATATTCCTTTTTCCACTATTACCCTCTTAGCGCTCCGAATGTCCACTTGCATTTTCTACAGAAAGAGTGTTCAGAACTGCGAAATCAAAAGTATGGTTTAACTCTGTTAGCTTAATGAACATATCAGAAATAAGTTTCACACAATGCTTCTGTGTAGTTTTTATTTGAAGATATTATTTTTCCCAATAGAGGCCTCTTAGCGCTCAGAATGTCCAATTGCAGTTTCTACAGAAAGAGTGTTTCAGAAAGGCTCAATCAAAAGTAAGGTTCAACTCTGTTAGTTGAATGCACAGAATAGAAAGAAGTTTCATACAATGCTTCTGTGTAGTTTATATTTGAACATATTCTTTTTTCCACTATTACCCACTTAGCGCTACGAATGTCCCGTTGCATTTTCTACAGACAGAGTGTTTCAAAACTGCTCAATCAAAAGTATGGTTTAACTCTGTTAGCTGAATGCTCAGATCAGAAAGAAGTTTCACAGAATGCTTCTGTGTAGTTTATATTTGAATATATTCCTTTTTCCACTACTACTCTCTTAGCGCTCCAAATGTCCAGTTGCATTTTCTACAGAAAGAGTGTTCAGATCTGCTCAATCGAAAGTATGGTTTAACTCTGTTAGCTGAATGCACAGATCAGAATGAAGTTTCACCGAATGATTCTGTGTAGTTTATATTTGAAGACATTCCTTTTTCCACTATTACCCTCTTAGCGCTCCGAATCTCCACTTGCATTTTCTACAAAAAGAGTGTTTCATAACTGCTCAATCAAAAATATGTTTTATCTCTGTTAACTGAATTTACAGATCAGAAATAAGTTTCACAGAATGCATCTGTGTAGTTTTTATTTGAAGATATTCTTTTTCCCAATGTAGGTCTCCTAGCGCTCAGAATGTCCAATTGCAGTTTCTACAGAAAGAGTGTTTCAGAACGGCTCAATCAAAAGTAAGGTTCAACTCTGTTAGTTGAATGCACAGAACAGAAAGAAGTTTCATACAATGCTTCTGTGTAGTTTATATTTGAACATATTCTTTTTTCCACTATTACCCACTTATCGCTACGAATGTCCCGTTTCATTTTCTACAGACAGAGTGTTTCAAATCTGCTCAATGAAAAGTATGGTTTAACTCTGTTAGCTGAATGCTCAGATCAGAAAGAAGTTTCACAGAATGCTTCTGTTTAGTTTATATTTGAATATACTCCTTTTTCCACTACTACTCTCTTAGCGCTCCAAATGTCCAGTTGCATTTTCTACAGAAAGAGTGTTCAGATCTGCTCAATCAAAAGTATGGTTTAACTCTGTTAGCTGAATGCACAGATCAGAAAGAAGTTTCACAGAATGATTCTATGTAGTTTATATTTTTAGACATTCCTTTTTCCACTATTACCCTCTTAGCGCTCCGAATCTCCACTTGCATTTTCTACAGAAAGAGTGTTTCAGAACGGCTCAATCAAAACTAAGGTTCAACACTTTTAGTTGAACAAACAGAACAGAAAGAAGTTTCACAAAATTCTTCTGTGTAGTTGTTATTTGTAGACATTCTTTTTCCCAATATAGGCCTCCTATCGCTCAGAATGTCCAATTGCAGTTTCTACAGAAAGAGAGTTTCAGAACGGCTCAATCAAAAGTAAGGTTCAACTCTGTTAGTTGAATGCACAGAACAGAAAGAAGTTTCATACAATGCTTCTGTGTAGTTTATATTTGAACATATTCTTTTTTCCACTATTACCCACTTAGCGCTATGAATGTCCAGTTGCATTTTCTACAGACAGAGTGTTTCAAACTGCTCAATCAAAAGTACGGTTTAACTCTGTTAGCTGAATGCTCAGATCAGAAAGAAGTTTCACAGAATGCTTCTGTGTAGTTTATATTTGAATATATTCCTTTTTCCACTACTACGCTCTTAGCGCTCCAAATGTCCAGTTGCATTTTCTACAGAAAGAGTGTTCAGATCTGCTCAATGAAAAGTATGATTTAACTCTGTTAGCTGAATGCACAGATCAGAAAGAAGTTTCACCGAATGATTCTGTGTAGTTTATATTTGAAGACATTCCTTTTTCCACTATTACCCTCTTAGCGCTCCGAATCTCCACTTGCATTTTCTACAAAAAGAGTGTCTCATAACTGCTCAATCAAAAATATGTTTTATCTCTGTTAACTGAATTTACAGATCAGAAATAAGTTTCACAGAATGCATCTGTGTAGTTTTTATTTGAAGATATTCTTTTTCCCAATGTAGGCCTCTTAGCGCTTAGCCTGTCCAATTGCAGTTTTACAGAAAGAGTGTTTCAGAACGGCTCAATCAAAAGTAAGGTTCAACTCTGTTAGTTGAATGCACAGAACAGAAAGAATTTTCACAGAATGCTACTGTGTAGTTTATATTTGAATATATTCCTTTTTCCACTATTACCCTCTTAGCGCTCCGAATGTCCACTTGCATTTTCTACCGAAAGAGTGTTAAGAACTGCGCAATCAAAAGTATGGTTTAACTCTGTTAGCTTAATGAACATATCAGAAATAAGTTTCACACAATGCTTCTGTGTAGTTTTTATTTGAAGATATTATTTTTCGCAATAGAGGCCTCTTAGCGCTCAGAATGTCCAATTGCAGTTTCTACAGAAAGAGTGTTTCAGAACGGCTCAATCAAAAGTAAGGTTCAACTCTGTTAGTTGAATGCACAGAACAGAAAGAAGTTTCATACAATGCTTCTGTGTAGTTTATATTTGAACATATTCTTTTTTCCACTATTACCCACTTAGCGCTACGAATGTCCCGTTGCATTTTCTACAGACAGAGTGTTTCAAAACTGCTCAATCAAAAGTATGGTTTAACTCTGTTAGCTGAATGCTCAGATCAGAAAGAAGTTTCACAGAATGCTTCTGTGTAGTTTATATTTGAATATATTCCTTTTTCCACTACTACCCTCTTAGCGCTCCAAATGTCCAGTTGCATTTTCTACAGAAAGAGTGTTCAGATCTGCTCAATCAAAAGTATGGTTTAACTCTGTTAGCTGAATGCACAGATCAGAAAGAAGTTTCACAGAATGATTCTGTGTAGTTTATATTTGGAGACATTCCTTTTTCCACTATTACCCTCTTAGCGCTCCGAATCTCCACTTGCATTTTCTACAGAAAGAGTGTTTCAGAACGGCTCAATCAAAACTAAGGTTCAACTCTTTTAGTTGAACAAACAGAACAGAAAGAAGTTTCACACAATTCTTCTGTATAGCTTTTATTTGTAGACATTCTTTTTCCCAATATAGGCCTCCTAGCGCTCAGAATGTCCAATTGCAGTTTCTACAGAAAGAGTGTTTCAGAACGGCTCAATCAAAAGTAAGGTTCAACTCTGTTAGTTGAATGCACAGAACAGAAAGTAGTTTCATACAATGCTTCTGTGTAGTTTATATTTGAACATATTCTTTTTTCCACTATTACCCACTTAGCGCTACGAATGTCCAGTTGCATTTTCTACAGACAGAGTGTTTCAAAACTGCTCAATCAAAAGTATGGTTTAACTCTGTTAGCTGAATGCTCAGATCAGAAAGAAGTTTCACAGAATGCTTCTGTGTAGTTTATATTTGAATATATTCCTTTTTCCACTACTACGCTCTTAGCGCTCCAAATGTCCAGTTGCATTTTCTACAGAAAGAGTGTTCAGATCTGCTCAATCAAAAGTATGGTTTAACTCTGTTAGCTGAATGCACAGATCAGAAAGAAGTTTCACCGAATGATTCTGTGTAGTTTATATTTGAAGACATTCCTTTTTCCACTATTACCCTATTAGCGCTCCGAATCTCCACTTGCATTTTCTACAAAAAGAGTGTTTCATAAGTGCTCAATCAAAAATATGTTTTATCTCTGTCAACTGAATTTACAGATCAGAAATAAGTTTCACAGAATGCATCTGTGTAGTTTTTATTTGAAGATATTCTTTTTCCCAATGTAGGCCTCTTAGCGCTTAGCATGTCCAATTGCAGTTTCTACAGAAAGAGTGTTTCAGAACGGCTCAATCAAAAGTAAGGTTCAACACTGTTAGTTGAATGCACAGAACAGAAAGAATTTTCACAGAATGCTACTGTGTAGTTTATATTTGAATATATTCCTTTTTCCACTATTACCCTCTTAGCGCTCCGAATGTCCACTTGCATTTTCTACAGAAAGAGTGTTCAGAACTGCGCAATCAAAAGTATGGTTTAACTCTGTTAGCTTAATGAACATATCAGAAATAAGTTTCACACAATGCTTCTGTGTAGGTTTTATTTGAAGATATTATTTTTCCCAATAGAGGCCTCTTAGCGCTCAGAATGTCCAATTGCAGTTTCTACAGAAAGAGTGTTTCAGAACGGCTCAATCAAAAGTAAGGTTCAACTCTGTTAGTTGAATGCACAGAACAGAAAGAAGTTTCATACAATGCTTCTGTGTAGTTTATATTTGAACATATTCTTTTTTCCACTATTACCCACTTAGCGCTACGAATGTCCCGTTTCATTTTCTACAGACAGAGTGTTTCAAAACTGCTCAATCAAAAGTATGGTTTAACTCTGTTAGCTGAATGCTCAGATCAGAAAGAAGTTTCACAGAATGCTTCTGTGTAGTTTATATTTGAATATATTCCTTTTTCCACTACTACTCCCTTAGCGCTCCAAATGTCCAGTTGCATTTTCTACAGAAAGTGTGTTCAGATCTGCTCAATCAAAAGTATGGTTTAACTCTATTAGCTCAATGCACAGATCAGAAAGAAGTTTCACAGAATGATTCTGTGTAGTTTATATTTGGAGACATTCCTTTTTCCACTATTACCCTCTTAGCTCTCCGAATCTCCACTTGCATTTTCTACAGAAAGAGTGTTTCAGAACGGCTCAATCAAAACTAAGGTTCAACTCTTTTAGTTGAACAAACAGAACAGAAAGAAGTTTCACACAATTCTTCTGTGTAGTTTTTATTTGTAGACATTCTTTTTCCCAATATAGGCCTCCTAGCGCTCCGAATGTCCAATTGCAGTTTCTACAGAAAGAGTGTTTCAGAACGGCTCAATCAAAAGTAAGGTTCAACTCTGTTAGTTGAATGCACAGAACAGAAAGAAGTTTCATACAATGCTTCTGTGTAGTTTATATTTGAACATATTCTTTTTTCCACTATAACCCACTTAGCGCTACGAATGTCCCGTTGCATTTTCTACAGACAGAGTGTTTCAAAACTGCTCAATCAAAAGTATGGTTTAACACTGTTAGCTGAATGCTCAGATCAGAAAGAAGTTTCACAGAATGCTTCTGTGTAGTTTATATTTGAATATATTCCTTTTTCCACTACTACCCTCTTAGCGCTCCAAATGTCCAGTTGCATTTTCTACAGAAAGAGTGTTCAGATCTGCTCAATCAAAAGTATGGTTTAACTCTGTTAGCTCAATGCACAGATCAGAAAGAAGTTTCACAGAATGATTCTGTGTAGTTTATATTTGGAGACATTCCTTTTTCCACTATTACCCTCTTAGCTCTCCGAATCTCCACTTGCATTTTCTACAGAAAGAGTGTTTCAGAACGGCTCAATCAAAACTAAGGTTCAACTCTTTTAGTTGAACAAACAGAACAGAAAGAAGTTTCACACAATTCTTCTGTGTAGTTTTTATTTGTAGACATTCTTTTTCCCAATATAGGCCTCCTAGCGCTCAGAATGTCCAATTGCAGTTTCTACAGAAAGAGTGTTACAGAACGGCTCAATCAAAAGTAAGGTTCAACTCTGTTAGTTGAATGCACAGAACAGAAAGAAGTTTCATACAATGCTTCTGTGTAGTTTATATTTGAACATATTCTTTTTTCCACTATTACCCACTTAGCGCTACGAATGTCCAGTTGCATTTCCTACAGACAGAGTGTTTCAAAACTGCTCAATCAAAAGTATGGTTTAACTCTGGTAGCTGAATGCTCAGATCAGAAAGAAGTTTCACAGAATGCTTCTGTGTAGTTTATATTTGAATATATTCCTTTTTCCACTACTACGCTCTTAGCGCTCCAAATGTCCAGTTGCATTTTCTACAGAAAGAGTGTTCAGATCTGCTCAATCAAAAGTATGGTTTAACTCTGTTAGCTGAATGCACAGATCAGAAAGAAGTTTCACCGAATGATTCTGTGTAGTTTATATTTGAAGACATTCCTTTTTCCACTATTACCCACTTAGCGCTCAGAATCTCCACTTGCATTTTCTACAAAAAGAGTTTTTCAGAACTGCTCAATCAAAAATATGTTTTATCTCTGTTAACTGAATTTACAGATCAGAAATAAGTTTCACAGAATGCATCTGTGTAGTTTTTATTTGAAGATATTCTTTTTCCCAATGTAGGCCTCTTAGCGCTTAGCATGTCCAATTGCAGTTTCTACAGAAAGAGTGTTTCAGAACGGCTCAATCAAAAGTAAGGTTCAACTCTGTTAGTTGAATGCACAGAACAGAAAGAATTTTCACAGAATGCTACTGTGTAGTTTATATTTAAATATATTCCTTTTTCCACTATTACCCTCTTAGCGCTCCGAATGTCCACTTGCATTTTCTACAGAAAGAGTGTTCAGAACTTCGCAATCAAAAGTATGGTTTAACTCTGTTAGCTTAATGAACATATCAGAAATAAGTTTCACACAATGCTTCTGTGTAGTTTTTATTTGAAGATATTATTTTTCGCAATAGAGGCCTCTTAGCGCTCAGAATGTCCAATTGCAGTATCTACAGAAAGAGTGTTTCAGAACGGCTCAATCAAAAGTAAGGTTCAACTCTGTTAGTTGAATGCACAGAACAGAAAGAAGTTTCATACAATGCTTCTGTGTAGTTTATATTTGAACATATTCTTTTTTCCACTATTACCCACTTAGCGCTACGAATGTTCCGTTGCATTTTCTACAGACAGAGGGTTTCAAATCTGCTCAATCAAAAGTATGGTTTAACTCTTTTAGCTGAATGCTCAGATCAGAAAGAAGTTTCACAGAATGCTTCTGTGTAGTTTATATTTGAATATATTCCTTTTTCCACTACTACTCTCTTAGCGCTCCAAATGTCCAGTTGCATTTTCTACAGAAAGAGTGTTCAGATCTGCTCAATCAAAAGTATGGTTTAACTCTGTTAGCTGAATGCACAGATCAGAAAGAAGTTTCACAGAATTATTCTGTGTAGTTTATATTTGGAGACATTCCTTTTTCCACTATTACCCTCTTAGCGCTCCGAATCTCCACTTGCATTTTCTACAGAAACAGTGTTTCAGAACGGCTCAATCAAAACTAAGGTTCAACTCTTTTAGTTGAACAAACAGAACAGAAAGAAGTTTCACAAAATTCTTCTGTGTAGTTTTTATATGTAGACATTCTTTTTCCCAATATAGGCCTCCTATCGCTCAGAATGTCCAATTGCAGTTTCTACAGAAAGAGTGTTTCAGAACGGCTCAATCAAAAGTAAGGTTCAACTCTGTTAGTTGAATGCACAGAACAGAAAGAAGTTTCATACAATGCTTCTGTGTAGTTTATATTTGAATATATTCTTTTTTCCACTATTACCCACTTAGCGCTATGAATGTCCAGTTGCATTTTCTACAGACAGAGTGTTTCAAAACTGCTCAATCAAAAGTACGGTTTAACTCTGTTAGCTGAATGCTCAGATCAGAAAGAAGTTTCACAGAATGCTTCTGTGTAGTTTATATTTGAATATATTACTTTTTCCACTACTACGCTCTTAGCGCTCCAAATGTCCAGTTGCATTTTCTACAGAAAGAGTGTTCAGATCTGCTCAATCAAAAGTATGATTTAACTCTGTTAGCTGAATGCACAGATCAGAAAGAAGTTTCACCGAATGATTCTGTGTAGTTTATATTTGAAGACATTCCTTTTTCCACTATTACCCTCTTAGCGCTCCGAATCTCCACTTGCATTTTCTACAAAAAGAGTGTTTCATAACTGCTCAATCAAAAATATGTTTTATCTCTGTTAACTGAATTTACAGATCAGAAATAAGTTTCACAGAATGCATCTGTGTAGTTTTTATTTGAAGATATTCTTTTTCCCAATGTAGGCCTCTTAGCGCTTAGCATGTCCAATTGCATTTTCTACAGAAAGAGTGTTTCAGAACGGCTCAATCAAAAGTAAGGTTCAACTCTGTTAGTTGAATGCACAGAACAGAAAGAATTTTCACAGAATGCTACTGTGTAGTTTATATTTGAATATATTCCTTTTTCCACTATTACCATCTTAGCGCTCCGAATGTCCACTTGCATTTTCTACAGAAAGAGTGTTCAGAACTGCGCAATCAAAAGTATGGTTTAACTCTGTTAGCTTAATGAACATATCAGAAATAAGTTTCACACAATGCTTCTGTGTAGTTTTTATTTGAAGATATTATTTTTCGCAATAGAGGCCTCTTAGCGCTCAGATTGTCCAATTGCAGTTTCTACAGAAAGAGTGTTTCAGAACGGCTCAATCAAAAGTAAGGTTCAACTCTGTTAGTTGAATGCACAGAACAGAAAGAAGTTTCATACAATGCTTCTGTGTAGTTTATATTTGAACATATTCTTTTTTCCACTATTACCCACTTAGCGCTACGAATGTCCCGTTGCATTTTCTACAGACAGAGTGTTTCAAACCTGCTCAATCAAAAGTATGGTTTAACTCTGTTAGCTGAATGCTCAGATCAGAAAGAAGTTTCACAGAATGCTTCTGTGTAGTTTATATTTGAATATATTCCTTTTTCCACTACTACCCTCTTAGCGCTCCAAATGTCCAGTTACATTTTCTACAGAAAGAGTGTTCAGATCTGCTCAATCAAAAGTATGTTTTAACTCTGTTAGCTGAGTGCACAGATCAGAAAGAAGTTTCACAGAATGATTCAGTGTAGTTTATATTTGGAGACATTCCTTTTTCCACTATTACCCTCTTAGCTCTCCGAATCTCCACTTGCATTTTCTACAGAAAGAGTGTTTCAGAACGGCTCAATCAAAACCAAGGTTCAACTCTTTTAGTTGAACAAACAGAACAGAAAGAAGTTTCACACAATTCTTCTGTGTAGTTTTTATTTGTAGACATTCATTTTCCCAATATAGGCCTCCTAGCGCTCAGAATGTCCAATTGCAGTTTCTACAGAAAGAGTGTTTCAGAACGGCTCAATCAAAAGTAAGGTTCAACTCTGTTAGTTGAATGCACAGAACAGAAAGTAGTTTCATACAATGCTTCTGTGTAGTTTATATTTGAACATATTCTTTTTTCCACTATTATCCACTTAGCGCTACGAATGTCCAGTTGCATTTTCTACAGACAGAGTGTTTCAAAACTGCTCAATCAAAAGTATGGTTTAACTCTGTTAGCTGAATGCTCAGATCAGAAAGAAGTTTCACAGAATGCTTCTGTGTAGTTTATATTTGAATATATTCCTTTTTCCACTACTACGCTCTTAGCGCTCCAAATGTCCAGTTGCATTTTCTACAGAAAGAGTGTTCAGATCTGCTCAATCAAAAGTATGGTTTAACTCTGTTAGCTGAATGCACAGATCAGAAAGAAGTTTCACCGAATGATTCTGTGTAGTTTATATTTGAAGACATTCCTTTTTCCACTATTACCCACTTAGCGCTCCGAATCTCCACTTGCATTTTCTACAAAAAGAGTGTTTCATAACTGCTCAATCAAAAATATGTTTTATCTCTGTTAACTGAAATTACAGATCAGAAATAAGTTTCACAGAATGCATCTGTGTAGTTTTTATTTGAAGATATTCTTTTTCCCAATGTAGGCCTCTTAGCGCTTAGCATGTCCAATTGCAGTTTCTACAGAAAGAGTGTTTCAGAACGGCTCAATCAAAAGTAAGGTTCAACTCTGTTAGCTGAATGCACAGAACAGAAAGAATTTTCACAGAATGCTGCTTTGTAGTTTATATTTGAATATATTCCTTTTTCCACTATTACCCTCTTAGCGCTCCGAATGTCCACTTGCATTTTCTACAGAAAGAGTGTTAAGAACTGCGCAATCAAAAGTATGGTTTAACTCTGTTAGCTTAATGAACATATCAGAAATAAGTTTCACACAATGCTTCTGTGTAGTTTTTATTTGAAGATACTATTTTACGCAATAGAGGCCTCCTAGCGCTCAGAATGTCCAATTGCATTTTCTACAGAAAGAGTGTTTCAGAACGGCTCAATCAAAAGTAAGGTTCAACTCTGTTAGTTGAATGCACAGAACAGAAAGAAGTTTCATACAATGCTTCTGTGTAGTTTATATTTGAACATATTCTTTTTTCCACTATTACCCACTTAGCGCTACGAATGTCCCGTTGCATTTTCTACAGACAGAGTGTTTCAAAACTGCTCAATCAAAAGTATGGTTTAAATCTGTTAGCTGAATGCTCAGATCAGAAAGAAGTTTCACAGAATGCTTCTGTGTAGTTTATATTTGAATATATTCCTTTTTCCACTACTACCCTCTTAGCGCTCCAAATGTCCAGTTGCATTTTCTACAGAAAGAGTGTTCAGATCTGCTCAATCAAAAGTATGGTTTAACTCTGTTAGCTGAATGCACAGATCAGAAAGAAGTTTCACAGAATGATTCTGTGTAGTTTATATTTGGAGACATTCCTTTTTCCACTATTACCCTCTTAGCGCTCCGAATCTCCACTTGCATTTTCTACAGAAAGAGTGTTTCAGAACGGCTCAATCAAAACTAAGGTTCAACTCTTTTAGTTGAACAAACAGAACAGAAAGAAGTTTCACAAAATTCTTCTGTGTAGTTTTTATTTGTAGACATTCTTTTTCCCAATATAGGCCTCCTATCGCTCAGAATGTCCAATTGCAGTTTCTACAGAAAGAGTGTTTCAGAACGGCTCAATCAAAAGTAAGGTTCAACTCTGTTAGTTGAATGCACAGAACAGAAAGAAGTTTCATACAATGCTTCTGTGTAGTTTATATTTGAACATATTCTTTTTTCCACTATTACCCACTTAGCGCTATGAATGTCCAGTTGCATTTTCTACAGACAGAGTGTTTCAAAACTGCTCAATCAAAAGTACGGTTTAACTCTGTTAGCTGAATGCTCAGATCAGAAAGAAGTTTCACAGAATGCTTCTGTGTAGTTTATATTTGAATATATTCCTTTTTCCACTACTACGCTCTTAGCGCTCCAAATGTCCAGTTGCATTTTCTATAGAAAGAGTGTTCAGATCTGCTCAATCAAAAGTATGATTTAACTCTGTTAGCTGAATGCACAGATCAGAAAGATGTTTCACCGAATGATTCTGTATAGTTTATATTTGAAGACATTCCTTTTTCCACTATTACCCTCTTAGCGCTCCGAATCTCCACTTGCATTTTCTACAAAAAGAGTGTTTCATAACTGCTCAATCAAAAATATGTTTTATCTCTGTTAACTGAATTTACAGATCAGAAATAAGTTTCACAGAATGCATCTGTGTAGTTTTTATTTGAAGATATTCTTTTTCCCAATGTAGGCCTCTTAGCGCTTAGCATGTCCAATTGCAGTTTCTACAGAAAGAGTGTTTCAGAACGGCTCAATCAAAAGTAAGGTTCAACTCTGTTAGTTGAATGCACAGAACAGAAAGAATTTTCACAGAATGCTGCTGTGTAGTTTATATTTGAATATATTCCTTTTTCCACTATTACCCTCTTAGCGCTCCGAATGTCCACTTGCATTTTCTACAGAAAGAGTGTTAAGAACTGCGCAATCAAAAGTATGGTTTAACTCTGTTAGCTTAATGAACATATCAGAAATAATTTTCACACAATGCTTCTGTGTAGTTTTTATTTGAAGATATTATTTTACGCAATAGAGGCCTCTTAGCGCTCAGAATGTCCAATTGCAGTTTCTACAGAAAGAGTGTTTCAGAACGGCTCAATCAAAAGTAAGGTTCAACTCTGTTAGTTGAATGCACAGAACAGAAAGAAGTTTCATACAGTGCTTCTGTGTAGTTTATATTTGAACATATTCTTTTTTCCACTATTACCCACTTAGCGCTACGAATGTCCAGTTGCATTTTCTACGGAAAGAGTGTTCAGATCTGCTCAATCAAAAGTATGGTTTAACTCTGTTAGCTGAATGCACAGATCAGAAAGAAGTTTCACAGAATGATTCTGTGTAGTTTATATTTGGAGACATTCCTTTTTCCACTATTACCCTCTTAGCGCTCCGAATCTCCACTTGCATTTTCTACAGAAAGAGTGTTTCAGAACGGCTCAATCAAAACTAAGGTTCAACTCTTTTAGTTGAACAAACAGAACAGAAAGAAGTTTCACAAAATTCTTCTGTGTAGTTTTTATTTGTAGACATTCTTTTTCCCAATATAGGCCTCCTAGCGCTCAGAATGTCCAATTGCAGTTTCTACAGAAAGAGTGTTTCAGAAAGGCTCAATGAAAAGTAAGGTTCAACTCTGTTAGTTGAATGCACAGAACAGAAAGAAGTTTCATACAATGCTTCTGTGTAGTTTATATTTGAACATATTCTTTTTTCCACTATTACCCACTTAGCGCTACGAATGTCCAGTTGCATTTTCTACAGACAGAGTGTTTCAAAACTGCTCAATTCAAAGTATGGTTGAACTCTGTTACCTGAATGCTCAGATCAGAAAGAAGTTTCACAGAATGCTTCTGTGTAGTTTATATTTGAATATATTCCTTTTTCCACTACTACGCTATTAGCGCTCCAAATGTCCAGTTGCATTTTCTACAGAAAGAGTGTTCAGATCTGCTCAATCAAAAGTATGGTTTAACTCTGTTAGCTGAATGCTCAGATCAGAAAGAAGTTTCACAGAATGCTTCTGTGTAGTTTATATTTGAATATATTCCTTTTTCCACTACTAGGCTCTTAGCGCTCCAAATGTCCAGTTGCATTTTCTACAGAAAGAGTGTTCAGATCTGCTCAATCAAAAGTATGGTTTAACTCTGTTAGCTGAATGCACAGATCAGAAAGAAATTTCACCGAATGATTCTGTGTAGTTTATATTTGAAGATATTCCTTTTTCCGCTATTACCCACTTAGCGCTCCGAATCACCACTTGCATTTTCCACAAAAAGAGTGTTTCATAACTGCTCAATCAAAAATATGTTTTATCTCTGTTAACTGAATTTACAGATCAGAAATAAGTTTCACAGAATGCATCTGTGTAGTTTTTATTTGAAGATATTCTTTTTCCCAATGTAGGCCTCTTAGCGCTTAGCATGTCCAATTGCAGTTTCTACAGAAAGAGTGTTTCAGAACGGCTCAATCAAAAGTAAGGTTCAACTCTGTTAGTTGAATGCACAGAACAGAAAGAATTTTCACAGAATGCTACTGTGTAGTTTATATTTAAATATATTCCTTTTTCCACTATTACCCTCTTAGCGCTCCGAATGTCCACTTGCATTTTCTACAGAAAGAGTGTTCAGAACTGCGAAATCAAAAGTATGTTTTAACTCTGTTAGCTTAATGAACATATCAGAAATAAGTTTCACACAATGCTTCTGTGTAGTTTTTATTTGAAGATATTATTTTTCACAATAGAGGCCTCTTAGCGCTCAGAATGTCCAATTGCAGTATCTACAGAAAGAGTGTTTCAGAACGGATCAATCAAAAGTAAGGTTCAACTCTGTTATTTGAATGCACAGAACAGAAAGAAGTTTCATACAATGCTTCTGTGTAGTTTATATTTGAACATATTCTTTTTTCCACTATTACCCACTTAGCGCTACGAATGTCGCGTTGCATTTTCTACAGACAGAGTGTTTCAAATCTGCTCAATCAAAAGTATGGTTTAACTCTGTTAGCTGAATGCTCAGATCAGAAAGAAGTTTCACAGAATGCTTCTGTGTAGTTTATATTTGAATATATTCCTTTTTCCACTACTACGCTCTTAGCGCTCCAAATGTCCAGTTGCATTTTCTACAGAAAGAGTGTTCAGATCTGCTCAATCAAAAGTATGGTTTAAATCTGTTAGCTGAATGCACAGATCAGAAAGAAGTTTCACAGAATGATTCTGTGTAGTTTATATTTGGAGACATTCCTTTTTCCACTATTACCGTCTTAGCGCTCCGAATCTCCACTTGCATTTTCTACAGAAAAAGTGTTTCAGAACGGCTCAATCAAAACTAAGCTTCAAATCTTTTAGTTGAACAAACAGAACAGAAAGAAGTTTCACAAAATTCTTCTGTGTAGTTTTTATTTGTAGACATTCTTTTTCCCAATATAGGCCTCCTATCGCTCAGAATGTCCAATTGCAGTTTCTACAGAAAGAGTGTTTCAGAACGGCTCAATCAAAAGTAAGGTTCAACTCTGTTAGTTGAATGCACAGAACAGAAAGAAGTTTCATACAATGCTTCTGTGTAGTTTATATTTGAACATATTCTTTTTTCCACTATTACCCACTTAGCGCTATGAATGTCCAGTTGCATTTTCTACAGACAGAGTGTTTCAAAACTGCTCAATCAAAAGTACGGTTTAACTCTGTTAGCTGAATGCTCAGATCAGAAAGAAGTTTCACAGAATGCTTCTGTGTAGTTTATATTTGAATATATTCCTTTTTCCACTACTACGCTCTTAGCGCTCCAAAAGTCCAGTTGCATTTTCTACAGAAAGAGTGTTCAGATCTGCTCAATCAAAAGTATGGTTTAACTCTGTTAGCTGAATGCTCAGATCAGAAAGAAGTTTCACAGAATGCTTCTGTGTAGTTTATATTTGAATATATTCCTTTTTCCACTACTAGGCTCTTAGCGCTCCAAATGTCCAGTTGCATTTTCTACAGAAAGAGTGTTCAGATCTGCTCAATCAAAAGTATGGTTTAACTGTGTTAGCTGAATGCACAGATCAGAAAGAAATTTCACCGAATGATTCTGTGTAGTTTATATTTGAAGATATTCCTTTTTCCACTATTACCCACTTAGCGCTCCGAATCACCACTTGCATTTTCCACAAAAAGAGTGTTTCATAACTGCTCAATCAAAAATATGTTTTATCTCTGTTAACTGAATTTACAGATCAGAAATAAGTTTCACAGAATGCATCTGTGTAGTTTTTATTTGAAGATATTCTTTTTCCCAATGTAGGCCTCTTAGCGCTTAGCATGTCCAATTGCAGTTTCTACAGAAAGAGTGTTTCAGAACGGCTCAATGAAAAGTAAGGTTCAACTCTGTTAGTTGAATGCACAGAACAGTAAGAATTTTCACAGAATGCTACTGTGTAGTTTATATTTAAATATATTCCTTTTTCCACTATTACCCTCTTAGCGCTCCGAATGTCCACTTGCATTTTCTACAGAAAGAGTGTTCAGAACTGCGAAATCAAAAGTATGTTTTAACTCTGTTAGCTTAATGAACATATCAGAAATAAGTTTCACACAATGCTTCTGTGTAGTTTTTATTTGAAGATATTATTTTTCGCAATAGAGGCCTCTTAGCGCTCAGAATGTCCAATTGCAGTATCTACAGAAAGAGTGTTTCAGAACGGATCAATCAAAAGTAAGGTTCAACTCTGTTATTTGAATGCACAGAACAGAAAGAAGTTTCATACAATGCTTCTGTGTAGTTTATATTTGAACATATTCTTTTTTCCACTATTACCCACTTAGCGCTACGAATGTCGCGTTGCATTTTCTACAGACAGAGTGTTTCAAATCTGCTCAATCAAAAGTATGGTTTAACTCTGTTAGCTGAATGCTCAGATCAGAAAGAAGTTTCACAGAATGCTTCTGTGTAGTTTATATTTGAATATATTCCTTTTTCCACTACTACTCTCTTAGCGCTCCAAATGTCCAGTTGCATTTTCTACAGAAAGAGTGTTCAGATCTGCTCAATCAAAAGTATGGTTTAACTCTGTTAGCTGAATGCACAGATCAGAAAGAAGTTTCACCGAATGATTCTGTGTAGTTTATATTTGAAGACATTCCTTTTTCCACTATTACCCACTTAGCGCTCCGAATCTCCACTTGCATTTTCTACAAAAAGAGTGTTTCATAACTGCTCAATCAAAAATATGTTTTATCTCTGTTAACTGAAATTACAGATCAGAAATAAGTTTCACAGAATGCATCTGTGTAGTTTTTATTTGAAGATATTCTTTTTCCCAATGTAGGCCTCTTAGCGCTTAGCATGTCCAATTGCAGTTTCTACAGAAAGAGTGTTTCAGAACGGCTCAATCAAAAGTAAGGTTCAACTCTGTTAGCTGAATGCACAGAACAGAAAGAATTTTCACAGAATGCTGCTTTGTAGTTTATATTTGAATATATTCCTTTTTCCACTATTACCCTCTTAGCGCTCCGAATGTCCACTTGCATTTTCTACAGAAAGAGTGTTAAGAACTGCGCAATCAAAAGTATGGTTTAACTCTGTTAGCTTAATGAACATATCAGAAATAAGTTTCACACAATGCTTCTGTGTAGTTTTTATTTGAAGATACTATTTTACGCAATAGAGGCCTCCTAGCGCTCAGAATGTCCAATTGCATTTTCTACAGAAAGAGTGTTTCAGAACGGCTCAATCAAAAGTAAGGTTCAACTCTGTTAGTTGAATGCACAGAACAGAAAGAAGTTTCATACAATGCTTCTGTGTAGTTTATATTTGAACATATTCTTTTTTCCACTATTACCCACTTAGCGCTACGAATGTCCCGTTGCATTTTCTACAGACAGAGTGTTTCAAAACTGCTCAATCAAAAGTATGGTTTAAATCTGTTAGCTGAATGCTCAGATCAGAAAGAAGTTTCACAGAATGCTTCTGTGTAGTTTATATTTGAATATATTCCTTTTTCCACTACTACCCTCTTAGCGCTCCAAATGTCCAGTTGCATTTTCTACAGAAAGAGTGTTCAGATCTGCTCAATCAAAAGTATGGTTTAACTCTGTTAGCTGAATGCACAGATCAGAAAGAAGTTTCACAGAATGATTCTGTGTAGTTTATATTTGGAGACATTCCTTTTTCCACTATTACCCTCTTAGCGCTCCGAATCTCCACTTGCATTTTCTACAGAAAGAGTGTTTCAGAACGGCTCAATCAAAACTAAGGTTCAACTCTTTTAGTTGAACAAACAGAACAGAAAGAAGTTTCACAAAATTCTTCTGTGTAGTTTTTATTTGTAGACATTCTTTTTCCCAATATAGGCCTCCTATCGCTCAGAATGTCCAATTGCAGTTTCTACAGAAAGAGTGTTTCAGAACGGCTCAATCAAAAGTAAGGTTCAACTCTGTTAGTTGAATGCACAGAACAGAAAGAAGTTTCATACAATGCTTCTGTGTAGTTTATATTTGAACATATTCTTTTTTCCACTATTACCCACTTAGCGCTATGAATGTCCAGTTGCATTTTCTACAGACAGAGTGTTTCAAAACTGCTCAATCAAAAGTACGGTTTAACTCTGTTAGCTGAATGCTCAGATCAGAAAGAAGTTTCACAGAATGCTTCTGTGTAGTTTATATTTGAATATATTCCTTTTTCCACTACTACGCTCTTAGCGCTCCAAATGTCCAGTTGCATTTTCTATAGAAAGAGTGTTCAGATCTGCTCAATCAAAAGTATGATTTAACTCTGTTAGCTGAATGCACAGATCAGAAAGATGTTTCACCGAATGATTCTGTATAGTTTATATTTGAAGACATTCCTTTTTCCACTATTACCCTCTTAGCGCTCCGAATCTCCACTTGCATTTTCTACAAAAAGAGTGTTTCATAACTGCTCAATCAAAAATATGTTTTATCTCTGTTAACTGAATTTACAGATCAGAAATAAGTTTCACAGAATGCATCTGTGTAGTTTTTATTTGAAGATATTCTTTTTCCCAATGTAGGCCTCTTAGCGCTTAGCATGTCCAATTGCAGTTTCTACAGAAAGAGTGTTTCAGAACGGCTCAATCAAAAGTAAGGTTCAACTCTGTTAGTTGAATGCACAGAACAGAAAGAATTTTCACAGAATGCTGCTGTGTAGTTTATATTTGAATATATTCCTTTTTCCACTATTACCCTCTTAGCGCTCCGAATGTCCACTTGCATTTTCTACAGAAAGAGTGTTAAGAACTGCGCAATCAAAAGTATGGTTTAACTCTGTTAGCTTAATGAACATATCAGAAATAATTTTCACACAATGCTTCTGTGTAGTTTTTATTTGAAGATATTATTTTACGCAATAGAGGCCTCTTAGCGCTCAGAATGTCCAATTGCAGTTTCTACAGAAAGAGTGTTTCAGAACGGCTCAATCAAAAGTAAGGTTCAACTCTGTTAGTTGAATGCACAGAACAGAAAGAAGTTTCATACAGTGCTTCTGTGTAGTTTATATTTGAACATATTCTTTTTTCCACTATTACCCACTTAGCGCTACGAATGTCCCGTTGCATTTTCTACAGACAGAGTGTTTCAAAACTGCTCAATCAAAAGTATGGTTTAAATCTGTTAGCTGAATGCTCAGATCAGAAAGAAGTTTCACAGAATGCTTCTGTGTAGTTTATATTTGAATATATTCCTTTTTCCACTACTACCCTCTTAGCGCTCCAAATGTCCAGTTGCATTTTCTACGGAAAGAGTGTTCAGATCTGCTCAATCAAAAGTATGGTTTAACTCTGTTAGCTGAATGCACAGATCAGAAAGAAGTTTCACAGAATGATTCTGTGTAGTTTATATTTGGAGACATTCCTTTTTCCACTATTACCCTCTTAGCGCTCCGAATCTCCACTTGCATTTTCTACAGAAAGAGTGTTTCAGAACGGCTCAATCAAAACTAAGGTTCAACTCTTTTAGTTGAACAAACAGAACAGAAAGAAGTTTCACAAAATTCTTCTGTGTAGTTTTTATTTGTAGACATTCTTTTTCCCAATATAGGCCTCCTAGCGCTCAGAATGTCCAATTGCAGTTTCTACAGAAAGAGTGTTTCAGAAAGGCTCAATGAAAAGTAAGGTTCAACTCTGTTAGTTGAATGCACAGAACAGAAAGAAGTTTCATACAATGCTTCTGTGTAGTTTATATTTGAACATATTCTTTTTTCCACTATTACCCACTTAGCGCTACGAATGTCCAGTTGCATTTTCTACAGACAGAGTGTTTCAAAACTGCTCAATTCAAAGTATGGTTGAACTCTGTTACCTGAATGCTCAGATCAGAAAGAAGTTTCACAGAATGCTTCTGTGTAGTTTATATTTGAATATATTCCTTTTTCCACTACTACGCTATTAGCGCTCCAAATGTCCAGTTGCATTTTCTACAGAAAGAGTGTTCAGATCTGCTCAATCAAAAGTATGGTTTAACTCTGTTAGCTGAATGCTCAGATCAGAAAGAAGTTTCACAGAATGCTTCTGTGTAGTTTATATTTGAATATATTCCTTTTTCCACTACTAGGCTCTTAGCGCTCCAAATGTCCAGTTGCATTTTCTACAGAAAGAGTGTTCAGATCTGCTCAATCAAAAGTATGGTTTAACTCTGTTAGCTGAATGCACAGATCAGAAAGAAATTTCACCGAATGATTCTGTGTAGTTTATATTTGAAGATATTCCTTTTTCCGCTATTACCCACTTAGCGCTCCGAATCACCACTTGCATTTTCCACAAAAAGAGTGTTTCATAACTGCTCAATCAAAAATATGTTTTATCTCTGTTAACTGAATTTACAGATCAGAAATAAGTTTCACAGAATGCATCTGTGTAGTTTTTATTTGAAGATATTCTTTTTCCCAATGTAGGCCTCTTAGCGCTTAGCATGTCCAATTGCAGTTTCTACAGAAAGAGTGTTTCAGAACGGCTCAATCAAAAGTAAGGTTCAACTCTGTTAGTTGAATGCACAGAACAGAAAGAATTTTCACAGAATGCTACTGTGTAGTTTATATTTAAATATATTCCTTTTTCCACTATTACCCTCTTAGCGCTCCGAATGTCCACTTGCATTTTCTACAGAAAGAGTGTTCAGAACTGCGAAATCAAAAGTATGTTTTAACTCTGTTAGCTTAATGAACATATCAGAAATAAGTTTCACACAATGCTTCTGTGTAGTTTTTATTTGAAGATATTATTTTTCGCAATAGAGGCCTCTTAGCGCTCAGAATGTCCAATTGCAGTATCTACAGAAAGAGTGTTTCAGAACGGATCAATCAAAAGTAAGGTTCAACTCTGTTATTTGAATGCACAGAACAGAAAGAAGTTTCATACAATGCTTCTGTGTAGTTTATATTTGAACATATTCTTTTTTCCACTATTACCCACTTAGCGCTACGAATGTCGCGTTGCATTTTCTACAGACAGAGTGTTTCAAATCTGCTCAATCAAAAGTATGGTTTAACTCTGTTAGCTGAATGCTCAGATCAGAAAGAAGTTTCACAGAATGCTTCTGTGTAGTTTATATTTGAATATATTCCTTTTTCCACTACTACGCTCTTAGCGCTCCAAATGTCCAGTTGCATTTTCTACAGAAAGAGTGTTCAGATCTGCTCAATCAAAAGTATGGTTTAACTCTGTTAGCTGAATGCACAGATCAGAAAGAAGTTTCACAGAATGATTCTGTGTAGTTTATATTTGGAGACATTCCTTTTTCCACTATTACCGTCTTAGCGCTCCGAATCTCCACTTGCATTTTCTACAGAAAAAGTGTTTCAGAACGGCTCAATCAAAACTAAGCTTCAAATCTTTTAGTTGAACAAACAGAACAGAAAGAAGTTTCACAAAATTCTTCTGTGTAGTTTTTATTTGTAGACATTCTTTTTCCCAATATAGGCCTCCTATCGCTCAGAATGTCCAATTGCAGTTTCTACAGAAAGAGTGTTTCAGAACGGCTCAATCAAAAGTAAGGTTCAACTCTGTTAGTTGAATGCACAGAACAGAAAGAAGTTTCATACAATGCTTCTGTGTAGTTTATATTTGAACATATTCTTTTTTCCACTATTACCCACTTAGCGCTATGAATGTCCAGTTGCATTTTCTACAGACAGAGTGTTTCAAAACTGCTCAATCAAAAGTACGGTTTAACTCTGTTAGCTGAATGCTCAGATCAGAAAGAAGTTTCACAGAATGCTTCTGTGTAGTTTATATTTGAATATATTCCTTTTTCCACTACTACGCTCTTAGCGCTCCAAAAGTCCAGTTGCATTTTCTACAGAAAGAGTGTTCAGATCTGCTCAATCAAAAGTATGGTTTAACTCTGTTAGCTGAATGCTCAGATCAGAAAGAAGTTTCACAGAATGCTTCTGTGTAGTTTATATTTGAATATATTCCTTTTTCCACTACTAGGCTCTTAGCGCTCCAAATGTCCAGTTGCATTTTCTACAGAAAGAGTGTTCAGATCTGCTCAATCAAAAGTATGGTTTAACTGTGTTAGCTGAATGCACAGATCAGAAAGAAATTTCACCGAATGATTCTGTGTAGTTTATATTTGAAGATATTCCTTTTTCCACTATTACCCACTTAGCGCTCCGAATCACCACTTGCATTTTCCACAAAAAGAGTGTTTCATAACTGCTCAATCAAAAATATGTTTTATCTCTGTTAACTGAATTTACAGATCAGAAATAAGTTTCACAGAATGCATCTGTGTAGTTTTTATTTGAAGATATTCTTTTTCCCAATGTAGGCCTCTTAGCGCTTAGCATGTCCAATTGCAGTTTCTACAGAAAGAGTGTTTCAGAACGGCTCAATGAAAAGTAAGGTTCAACTCTGTTAGTTGAATGCACAGAACAGTAAGAATTTTCACAGAATGCTACTGTGTAGTTTATATTTAAATATATTCCTTTTTCCACTATTACCCTCTTAGCGCTCCGAATGTCCACTTGCATTTTCTACAGAAAGAGTGTTCAGAACTGCGAAATCAAAAGTATGTTTTAACTCTGTTAGCTTAATGAACATATCAGAAATAAGTTTCACACAATGCTTCTGTGTAGTTTTTATTTGAAGATATTATTTTTCGCAATAGAGGCCTCTTAGCGCTCAGAATGTCCAATTGCAGTATCTACAGAAAGAGTGTTTCAGAACGGATCAATCAAAAGTAAGGTTCAACTCTGTTATTTGAATGCACAGAACAGAAAGAAGTTTCATACAATGCTTCTGTGTAGTTTATATTTGAACATATTCTTTTTTCCACTATTACCCACTTAGCGCTACGAATGTCGCGTTGCATTTTCTACAGACAGAGTGTTTCAAATCTGCTCAATCAAAAGTATGGTTTAACTCTGTTAGCTGAATGCTCAGATCAGAAAGAAGTTTCACAGAATGCTTCTGTGTAGTTTATATTTGAATATATTCCTTTTTCCACTACTACTCTCTTAGCGCTCCAAATGTCCAGTTGCATTTTCTACAGAAAGAGTGTTCAGATCTGCTCAATCAAAAGTATGGTTTAACTCTGTTAGCTGAATGCACAGATCAGAAAGAAGTTTCACAGAATGATTCTGTGTAGTTTATATTTGGAGACATTCCTTTTTCCACTATTACCGTCTTAGCGCTCCGAATCTCCACTTGCATTTTCTACAGAAAAAGTGTTTCAGAACGGCTCAATCAAAACTAAGCTTCAAATCTTTTAGTTGAACAAACAGAACAGAAAGAAGTTTCACAAAATTCTTCTGTGTAGTTTTTATTTGTAGACATTCTTTTTCCCAATATAGGCCTCCTATCGCTCAGAATGTCCAATTGCAGTTTCTACAGAAAGAGTGTTTCAGAACGGCTCAATCAAAAGTAAGGTTCAACTCTGTTAGTTGAATGCACAGAACAGAAAGAAGTTTCATACAATGCTTCTGTGTAGTTTATATTTGAACATATTCTTTTTTCCACTATTACCCACTTAGCGCTATGAATGTCCAGTTGCATTTTCTACAGACAGAGTGTTTCAAAACTGCTCAATCAAAAGTACGGTTTAACTCTGTTAGCTGAATGCTCAGATCAGAAAGAAGTTTCACAGAATGCTTCTGTGTAGTTTATATTTGAATATATTCCTTTTTCCACTACTACGCTCTTAGCGCTCCAAATGTCCAGTTGCATTCTCTACAGAAAGAGTGTTCAGATCTGCTCAATCAAAAGTATGATTTAACTCTGTTAGCTGAATGCACAGATCAGAAAGAAGTTTCACCGAATGATTCTGTGTAGTTTATATTTGAAGACATTCCTTTTTCCACTATTACCCTCTTAGCGCTCCGAATCTCCACTTGCATTTTCTACAAAAAGAGTGTTTCATAACTGCTCAATCAAAAATATGTTTTATCTCTGTTAACTGAATTTACAGATCAGAAATAAGTTTCACAGAATGCATCTGTGTAGTTTTTATTTGAAGATATTCTTTTTCCCAATGTAGGCCTCTTAGCGCTTAGCATGTCCAATTGCAGTTTCTACAGAAAGAGAGTTTCAGAACGGCTCAATCAAAAGTAAGGTTCAACTCTGTTAGTTGAATGCACAGAACAGAAAGAATTTTCACAGAATGCTACTGTGTAGTTTATATTTGAATATATTCCTTTTTCCACTATTACCCTCTTAGCGCTCCGAAGGTTCACTTGCATTTTCTACAGAAAGAGTGTTAAGAACTACGCAATCAAAATTATGGTTTAACTCTGTTAGCTTAATGAACATATCAGAAATAAGTTTCACACAATGCTTCTGTGTAGTTTTTATTTGAAGATATTATTTTTCGCAATAGAGGCCTCTTAGCGCTCAGAATGTCCAATTGCAGTTTCTACAGAAAGAGTGTTTCAGAACGGCTCAATCAAAAGTAAGGTTCAACTCTGTTAGTTGAATGCACAGAACAGAAAGAAGTTTCATACAATGCTTCTGTGTAGTTTATATTTGAACATATTCTTTTTTCCACTATTACCCACTTAGCGCTACGAATGTCGCGTTGCATTTTCTACAGACAGAGTGTTTCAAAACTGCTCAATCAAAAGTATGGTTTAACTCTGTTAGCTGAATGCTCAGATCAGAAAGAAGTTTCACAGAATGCTTCTGTGTAGTTTATATTTGAATATATTCCTTTTTCCACTACTACCCTCTTAGCGCTCCAAATGTCCAGTTGCATTTTCTACAGAAAGAGTGTTCAGATCTGCTCAATCAAAAGTATGGTTTAACTCTGTTAGCTGAATGCACAGATCAGAAAGAAGTTTCACAGAATGATTCTGTGTAGTTTATATTTGGAGACATTCCTTTTTCCACTATTACCCTCTTAGCTCTCCGAATCTCCACTTGCATTTTCTACAGAAAGAGTGTTTCAGAACGGCTCAATCAAAACTAAGGTTCAACTCTTTTAGTTGAACAAACAGAACAGAAAGAAGTTTCACACAATTCTTCTGTGTAGTTTTTATTTGTAGACATTCTTTTTCCCAATATAGGCCTCCTAGCGCTCAGAATGTCCAATTGCAGTTTCTACAGAAAGAGTGTTTCAGAACGGCTCAATCAAAAGTAAGGTTCAACTCTGTTAGTTGAATGCACAGAACAGAAAGTAGTTTCATACAATGCTTCTGTGTAGTTTATATTTGAACATATTCTTTTTTCCACTATTACCCACTTAGCGCTACGAATGTCCAGTTGCATTTTCTACAGACAGAGTGTTTCAAAACTGCTCAATCAAAAGTATGGTTTAACTCTGTTAGCTGAATGCTCAGATCAGAAATAAGTTTCACAGAATGCTTCTGTGTAGTTTATATTTGAATATATTACTTTTTCCACTACTACGCTCTTAGCGCTCCAAATGTCCAGTTGCATTTTCTACAGAAAGAGTGTTCAGATCTGCTCAATCAAAAGTATGGTTTAACTCTGTTAGCTGAATGCACAGATCAGAAAGAAGTTTCACCGAATGATTCTGTGTAGTTTATATTTGAAGACATTCCTTTTTCCACTATTACCCTCTTAGCGCTCCGAATCTCCACTTGCATTTTCTACAAAAAGAGTGTTTCATAACTGCTCAATCAAAAATATGTTTTATCTCTGTTAACTGAATTTACAGATCAGAAATAAGTTTCACAGAATGCATCTGTGTAGTTTTTATTTGAAGATATTCTTTTTCCCAATGTAGGCCTCTTAGCGCTTAGCATGTCCAATTGCAGTTTCTACAGAAAGAGTGTTTCAGAACGGCTCAATCAAAAGTAAGGTTCAACTCTGTTAGTTGAATGCACAGAACAGAAAGAATTTTCACAGAATGCTACTGTGTAGTTTATATTTAAATATATTCCTTTTTCCACTATTACCCTCTTAGCGCTCCGAATGTCCACTTGCATTTTCTACAGAAAGAGTGTTCAGAACTGCGAAATCAAAAGTATGTTTTAACTCTGTTAGCTTAATGAACATATCAGAAATAAGTTTCACAAAATGCTTCTGTGTAGTTTTTATTTGAAGATATTATTTTTCGCAATAGAGGCCTCTTAGCGCTCAGAATGACCAATTGCAGTATCTACAGAAAGAGTGTTTCAGAACGGATCAATCAAAAGTAAGGTTCAACTCTGTTATTTGAATGCACAGAAAAGAAAGAAGTTTCATACAATGCTTCTGTGTAGTTTATATTTGAACATATTCTTTTTTCCACTATTACCCACTTAGCGCTACGAATGTCGCGTTGCATTTTCTACAGACAGAGTGTTTCAAATCTGCTCAATCAAAAGTATGGTTTAACTCTGTTAGCTGAATGCTCAGATCAGAAAGAAGTTTCACAGAATGCTTCTGTGTAGTTTATATTTGAATATATTCCTTTTTCCACTACTACTCTCTTAGCGCTCCAAATGTCCAGTTGCATTTTCTACAGAAAGAGTGTTCAGATCTGCTCAATCAAAAGTATGGTTTAACTCTGTTAGCTGAATGCACAGATCAGAAAGAAGTTTCACAGAATGATTCTGTGTAGTTTATATTTGGAGACATTCCTTTTTCCACTATTACCGTCTTAGCGCTCCGAATCTCCACTTGCATTTTCTACAGAAAAAGTGTTTCAGAACGGCTCAATCAAAACTAAGCTTCAAATCTTTTAGTTGAACAAACAGAACAGAAAGAAGTTTCACAAAATTCTTCTGTGTAGTTTTTATTTGTAGACATTCTTTTTCCCAATATAGGCCTCCTATCGCTCAGAATGTCCAATTGCAGTTTCTACAGAAAGAGTGTTTCAGAACGGCTCAATCAAAAGTAAGGTTCAACTCTGTTAGTTGAATGCACAGAACAGAAAGAAGTTTCATACAATGCTTCTGTGTTGTTTATATTTGAACATATTCTTTTTTCCACTATTACCCACTTAGCGCTATGAATGTCCAGTTGCATTTTCTACAGACAGAGTGTTTCAAAACTGCTCAATCAAAAGTACGGTTTAACTCTGTTAGCTGAATGCTCAGATCAGAAAGAAGTTTCACAGAATGCTTCTGTGTAGTTTATATTTGAATATATTCCTTTTTCCACTACTACGCTCTTAGCGCTCCAAATGTCCAGTTGCATTTTCTACAGAAAGAGTGTTCAGATCTGCTCAATCAAAAGTATGATTTAACTCTGTTAGCTGAATGCACAGATCAGAAAGAAGTTTCACCGAATGATTCTGTGTAGTTTATATTTGAAGACATTCCTTTTTCCACTATTACCCTCTTAGCGCTCCGAATCTCCACTTGCATTTTCTACAAAAAGAGTGTTTCATAACTGCTCAATCAAAAATATGTTTTATCTCTGTTAACTGAATTTACAGATCAGAAATAAGTTTCACAGAATGCATCTGTGTAGTTTTTATTTGAAGATATTCTTTTTCCCAATGTAGGCCTCTTAGCGCTTAGCATGTCCAATTGCAGTTTCTACAGAAAGAGAGTTTCAGAACGGCTCAATCAAAAGTAAGGTTCAACTCTGTTAGTTGAATGCACAGAACAGAAAGAATTTTCACAGAATGCTACTGTGTAGTTTATATTTGAATATATTCCTTTTTCCACTATTACCCTCTTAGCGCTCCGAAGGTACACTTGCATTTTCTACAGAAAGAGTGTTAAGAACTACGCAATCAAAATTATGGTTTAACTCTGTTAGCTTAATGAACATATCAGAAATAAGTTTCACACAATGCTTCTGTGTAGTTTTTATTTGAAGATATTATTTTTCGCAATAGAGGCCTCTTAGCGCTCAGAATGTCCAATTGCAGTTTCTACAGAAAGAGTGTTTCAGAACGGCTCAATCAAAAGTAAGGTTCAACTCTGTTAGTTGAATGCACAGAACAGAAAGAAGTTTCATAGAATGCTTCTGTGTAGTTTATATTTGAACATATTCTTTTTTCCACTATTACCCACTTAGCGCTACGAATGTCGCGTTGCATTTTCTACAGACAGAGTGTTTCAAAACTGCTCAATCAAAAGTATGGTTTAACTCTGTTAGCTGAATGCTCAGATCAGAAAGAAGTTTCACAGAATGCTTCTGTGTAGTTTATATTTGAATATATTCCTTTTTCCACTACTACCCTCTTAGCGCTCCAAATGTCCAGTTGCATTTTCTACAGAAAGAGTGTTCAGATCTGCTCAATCAAAAGTATGGTTTAACTCTGTTAGCTGAATGCACAGATCAGAAAGAAGTTTCACAGAATGATTCTGTGTAGTTTATATTTGGAGACATTCCTTTTTCCACTATTACCCTCTTAGCTCTCCGAATCTCCACTTGCATTTTCTACAGAAAGAGTGTTTCAGAACGGCTCAATCAAAACTAAGGTTCAACTCTTTTAGTTGAACAAACAGAACAGAAAGAAGTTTCACACAATTCTTCTGTGTAGTTTTTATTTGTAGACATTCTTTTTCCCAATATAGGCCTCCTATCGCTCAGAATGTCCAATTGCAGTTTCTACAGAAAGAGTGTTTCAGAACGGCTCAATCAAAAGTAAGGTTCAACTCTGTTAGTTGAATGCACAGAACAGAAAGAAGTTTCATACAATGCTTCTGTGTAGTTTATATTTGAATATATTCTTTTTTCCACTATTACCCACTTAGCGCTATGAATGTCCAGTTGCATTTTCTACAGACAGAGTGTTTCAAAACTGCTCAATCAAAAGTACGGTTTAACTCTGTTAGCTGAATGCTCAGATCAGAAAGAAGTTTCACAGAATGCTTCTGTGTAGTTTATATTTGAATATATTACTTTTTCCACTACTACGCTCTTAGCGCTCCAAATGTCCAGTTGCATTTTCTACAGAAAGAGTGTTCAGATCTGCTCAATCAAAAGTATGATTTAACTCTGTTAGCTGAATGCACAGATCAGAAAGAAGTTTCACCGAATGATTCTGTGTAGTTTATATTTGAAGACATTCCTTTTTCCACTATTACCCTCTTAGCGCTCCGAATCTCCACTTGCATTTTCTACAAAAAGAGTGTTTCATAACTGCTCAATCAAAAATATGTTTTATCTCTGTTAACTGAATTTACAGATCAGAAATAAGTTTCACAGAATGCATCTGTGTAGTTTTTATTTGAAGATATTCTTTTTCCCAATGTAGGCCTCTTAGCGCTTAGCATGTCCAATTGCATTTTCTACAGAAAGAGTGTTTCAGAACGGCTCAATCAAAAGTAAGGTTCAACTCTGTTAGTTGAATGCACAGAACAGAAAGAATTTTCACAGAATGCTACTGTGTAGTTTATATTTGAATATATTCCTTTTTCCACTATTACCATCTTAGCGCTCCGAATGTCCACTTGCATTTTCTACAGAAAGAGTGTTCAGAACTGCGCAATCAAAAGTATGGTTTAACTCTGTTAGCTTAATGAACATATCAGAAATAAGTTTCACACAATGCTTCTGTGTAGTTTTTATTTGAAGATATTATTTTTCGCAATAGAGGCCTCTTAGCGCTCAGATTGTCCAATTGCAGTTTCTACAGAAAGAGTGTTTCAGAACGGCTCAATCAAAAGTAAGGTTCAACTCTGTTAGTTGAATGCACAGAACAGAAAGAAGTTTCATACAATGCTTCTGTGTAGTTTATATTTGAACATATTCTTTTTTCCACTATTACCCACTTAGCGCTACGAATGTCCCGTTGCATTTTCTACAGACAGAGTGTTTCAAACCTGCTCAATCAAAAGTATGGTTTAACTCTGTTAGCTGAATGCTCAGATCAGAAAGAAGTTTCACAGAATGCTTCTGTGTAGTTTATATTTGAATATATTCCTTTTTCCACTACTACCCTCTTAGCGCTCCAAATGTCCAGTTACATTTTCTACAGAAAGAGTGTTCAGATCTGCTCAATCAAAAGTATGTTTTAACTCTGTTAGCTGAGTGCACAGATCAGAAAGAAGTTTCACAGAATGATTCAGTGTAGTTTATATTTGGAGACATTCCTTTTTCCACTATTACCCTCTTAGCTCTCCGAATCTCCACTTGCATTTTCTACAGAAAGAGTGTTTCAGAACGGCTCAATCAAAACCAAGGTTCAACTCTTTTAGTTGAACAAACAGAACAGAAAGAAGTTTCACACAATTCTTCTGTGTAGTTTTTATTTGTAGACATTCATTTTCCCAATATAGGCCTCCTAGCGCTCAGAATGTCCAATTGCAGTTTCTACAGAAAGAGTGTTTCAGAACGGCTCAATCAAAAGTAAGGTTCAACTCTGTTAGTTGAATGCACAGAACAGAAAGTAGTTTCATACAATGCTTCTGTGTAGTTTATATTTGAACATATTCTTTTTTCCACTATTATCCACTTAGCGCTACGAATGTCCAGTTGCATTTTCTACAGACAGAGTGTTTCAAAACTGCTCAATCAAAAGTATGGTTTAACTCTGTTAGCTGAATGCTCAGATCAGAAAGAAGTTTCACAGAATGCTTCTGTGTAGTTTATATTTGAATATATTACTTTTTCCACTACTACGCTCTTAGCGCTCCAAATGTCCAGTTGCATTTTCTACAGAAAGAGTGTTCAGATCTGCTCAATCAAAAGTATGGTTTAACTCTGTTAGCTGAATGCACAGATCAGAAAGAAGTTTCACCGAATGATTCTGTGTAGTTTATATTTGAAGACATTCCTTTTTCCACTATTACCCACTTAGCGCTCCGAATCTCCACTTGCATTTTCTACAAAAAGAGTGTTTCATAACTGCTCAATCAAAAATATGTTTTATCTCTGTTAACTGAAATTACAGATCAGAAATAAGTTTCACAGAATGCATCTGTGTAGTTTTTATTTGAAGATATTCTTTTTCCCAATGTAGGCCTCTTAGCGCTTAGCATGTCCAATTGCAGTTTCTACAGAAAGAGTGTTTCAGAACGGCTCAATCAAAAGTAAGGTTCAACTCTGTTAGCTGAATGCACAGAACAGAAAGAATTTTCACAGAATGCTGCTTTGTAGTTTATATTTGAATATATTCCTTTTTCCACTATTACCCTCTTAGCGCTCCGAATGTCCACTTGCATTTTCTACAGAAAGAGTGTTAAGAACTGCGCAATCAAAAGTATGGTTTAACTCTGTTAGCTTAATGAACATATCAGAAATAAGTTTCACACAATGCTTCTGTGTAGTTTTTATTTGAAGATACTATTTTACGCAATAGAGGCCTCCTAGCGCTCAGAATGTCCAATTGCATTTTCTACAGAAAGAGTGTTTCAGAACGGCTCAATCAAAAGTAAGGTTCAACTCTGTTAGTTGAATGCACAGAACAGAAAGAAGTTTCATACAATGCTTCTGTGTAGTTTATATTTGAACATATTCTTTTTTCCACTATTACCCACTTAGCGCTACGAATGTCCCGTTGCATTTTCTACAGACAGAGTGTTTCAAAACTGCTCAATCAAAAGTATGGTTTAAATCTGTTAGCTGAATGCTCAGATCAGAAAGAAGTTTCACAGAATGCTTCTGTGTAGTTTATATTTGAATATATTCCTTTTTCCACTACTACCCTCTTAGCGCTCCAAATGTCCAGTTGCATTTTCTACAGAAAGAGTGTTCAGATCTGCTCAATCAAAAGTATGGTTTAACTCTGTTAGCTGAATGCACAGATCAGAAAGAAGTTTCACAGAATGATTCTGTGTAGTTTATATTTGGAGACATTCCTTTTTCCACTATTACCCTCTTAGCGCTCCGAATCTCCACTTGCATTTTCTACAGAAAGAGTGTTTCAGAACGGCTCAATCAAAACTAAGGTTCAACTCTTTTAGTTGAACAAACAGAACAGAAAGAAGTTTCACAAAATTCTTCTGTGTAGTTTTTATTTGTAGACATTCTTTTTCCCAATATAGGCCTCCTATCGCTCAGAATGTCCAATTGCAGTTTCTACAGAAAGAGTGTTTCAGAACGGCTCAATCAAAAGTAAGGTTCAACTCTGTTAGTTGAATGCACAGAACAGAAAGAAGTTTCATACAATGCTTCTGTGTAGTTTATATTTGAACATATTCTTTTTTCCACTATTACCCACTTAGCGCTATGAATGTCCAGTTGCATTTTCTACAGACAGAGTGTTTCAAAACTGCTCAATCAAAAGTACGGTTTAACTCTGTTAGCTGAATGCTCAGATCAGAAAGAAGTTTCACAGAATGCTTCTGTGTAGTTTATATTTGAATATATTCCTTTTTCCACTACTACGCTCTTAGCGCTCCAAATGTCCAGTTGCATTTTCTATAGAAAGAGTGTTCAGATCTGCTCAATCAAAAGTATGATTTAACTCTGTTAGCTGAATGCACAGATCAGAAAGATGTTTCACCGAATGATTCTGTATAGTTTATATTTGAAGACATTCCTTTTTCCACTATTACCCTCTTAGCGCTCCGAATCTCCACTTGCATTTTCTACAAAAAGAGTGTTTCATAACTGCTCAATCAAAAATATGTTTTATCTCTGTTAACTGAATTTACAGATCAGAAATAAGTTTCACAGAATGCATCTGTGTAGTTTTTATTTGAAGATATTCTTTTTCCCAATGTAGGCCTCTTAGCGCTTAGCATGTCCAATTGCAGTTTCTACAGAAAGAGTGTTTCAGAACGGCTCAATCAAAAGTAAGGTTCAACTCTGTTAGTTGAATGCACAGAACAGAAAGAATTTTCACAGAATGCTGCTGTGTAGTTTATATTTGAATATATTCCTTTTTCCACTATTACCCTCTTAGCGCTCCGAATGTCCACTTGCATTTTCTACAGAAAGAGTGTTAAGAACTGCGCAATCAAAAGTATGGTTTAACTCTGTTAGCTTAATGAACATATCAGAAATAATTTTCACACAATGCTTCTGTGTAGTTTTTATTTGAAGATATTATTTTACGCAATAGAGGCCTCTTAGCGCTCAGAATGTCCAATTGCAGTTTCTACAGAAAGAGTGTTTCAGAACGGCTCAATCAAAAGTAAGGTTCAACTCTGTTAGTTGAATGCACAGAACAGAAAGAAGTTTCATACAATGCTTCTGTGTAGTTTATATTTGAACATATTCTTTTTTCCACTATTACCCACTTAGCGCTACGAATGTCCCGTTGCATTTTCTACAGACAGAGTGTTTCAAAACTGCTCAATCAAAAGTATGGTTTAAATCTGTTAGCTGAATGCTCAGATCAGAAAGAAGTTTCACAGAATGCTTCTGTGTAGTTTATATTTGAATATATTCCTTTTTCCACTACTACCCTCTTAGCGCTCCAAATGTCCAGTTGCATTTTCTACGGAAAGAGTGTTCAGATCTGCTCAATCAAAAGTATGGTTTAACTCTGTTAGCTGAATGCACAGATCAGAAAGAAGTTTCACAGAATGATTCTGTGTAGTTTATATTTGGAGACATTCCTTTTTCCACTATTACCCTCTTAGCGCTCCGAATCTCCACTTGCATTTTCTACAGAAAGAGTGTTTCAGAACGGCTCAATCAAAACTAAGGTTCAACTCTTTTAGTTGAACAAACAGAACAGAAAGAAGTTTCACAAAATACTTCTGTGTAGTTTTTATTTGTAGACATTCTTTTTCCCAATATAGGCCTCCTAGCGCTCAGAATGTCCAATTGCAGTTTCTACAGAAAGAGTGTTTCAGAAAGGCTCAATGAAAAGTAAGGTTCAACTCTGTTAGTTGAATGCACAGAACAGAAAGAAGTTTCATACAATGCTTCTGTGTAGTTTATATTTGAACATATTCTTTTTTCCACTATTACCCACTTAGCGCTACGAATGTCCAGTTGCATTTTCTACAGACAGAGTGTTTCAAAACTGCTCAATTCAAAGTATGGTTGAACTCTGTTACCTGAATGCTCAGATCAGAAAGAAGTTTCACAGAATGCTTCTGTGTAGTTTATATTTGAATATATTCCTTTTTCCACTACTACGCTATTAGCGCTCCAAATGTCCAGTTGCATTTTCTACAGAAAGAGTGTTCAGATCTGCTCAATCAAAAGTATGGTTTAACTCTGTTAGCTGAATGCTCAGATCAGAAAGAAGTTTCACAGAATGCTTCTGTGTAGTTTATATTTGAATATATTCCTTTTTCCACTACTAGGCTCTTAGCGCTCCAAATGTCCAGTTGCATTTTCTACAGAAAGAGTGTTCAGATCTGCTCAATCAAAAGTATGGTTTAACTCTGTTAGCTGAATGCACAGATCAGAAAGAAATTTCACCGAATGATTCTGTGTAGTTTATATTTGAAGATATTCCTTTTTCCGCTATTACCCACTTAGCGCTCCGAATCACCACTTGCATTTTCCACAAAAAGAGTGTTTCATAACTGCTCAATCAAAAATATGTTTTATCTCTGTTAACTGAATTTACAGATCAGAAATAAGTTTCACAGAATGCATCTGTGTAGTTTTTATTTGAAGATATTCTTTTTCCCAATGTAGGCCTCTTAGCGCTTAGCATGTCCAATTGCAGTTTCTACAGAAAGAGTGTTTCAGAACGGCTCAATCAAAAGTAAGGTTCAACTCTGTTAGTTGAATGCACAGAACAGAAAGAATTTTCACAGAATGCTACTGTGTAGTTTATATTTAAATATATTCCTTTTTCCACTATTACCCTCTTAGCGCTCCGAATGTCCACTTGCATTTTCTACAGAAAGAGTGTTCAGAACTGCGAAATCAAAAGTATGTTTTAACTCTGTTAGCTTAATGAACATATCAGAAATAAGTTTCACACAATGCTTCTGTGTAGTTTTTATTTGAAGATATTATTTTTCGCAATAGAGGCCTCTTAGCGCTCAGAATGTCCAATTGCAGTATCTACAGAAAGAGTGTTTCAGAACGGATCAATCAAAAGTAAGGTTCAACTCTGTTATTTGAATACACAGAACAGAAAGAAGTTTCATACAATGCTTCTGTGTAGTTTATATTTGAACATATTCTTTTTTCCACTATTACCCACTTAGCGCTACGAATGTCGCGTTGCATTTTCTACAGACAGAGTGTTTCAAATCTGCTCAATCAAAAGTATGGTTTAACTCTGTTAGCTGAATGCTCAGATCAGAAAGAAGTTTCACAGAATGCTTCTGTGTAGTTTATATTTGAATATATTCCTTTTTCCACTACTACGCTCTTAGCGCTCCAAATGTCCAGTTGCATTTTCTACAGAAAGAGTGTTCAGATCTGCTCAATCAAAAGTATGGTTTAACTCTGTTAGCTGAATGCACAGATCAGAAAGAAGTTTCACAGAATGATTCTGTGTAGTTTATATTTGGAGACATTCCTTTTTCCACTATTACCGTCTTAGCGCTCCGAATCTCCACTTGCATTTTCTACAGAAAAAGTGTTTCAGAACGGCTCAATCAAAACTAAGCTTCAAATCTTTTAGTTGAACAAACAGAACAGAAAGAAGTTTCACAAAATTCTTCTGTGTAGTTTTTATTTGTAGACATTCTTTTTCCCAATATAGGCCTCCTATCGCTCAGAATGTCCAATTGCAGTTTCTACAGAAAGAGTGTTTCAGAACGGCTCAATCAAAAGTAAGGTTCAACTCTGTTAGTTGAATGCACAGAACAGAAAGAAGTTTCATACAATGCTTCTGTGTAGTTTATATTTGAACATATTCTTTTTTCCACTATTACCCACTTAGCGCTATGAATGTCCAGTTGCATTTTCTACAGACAGAGTGTTTCAAAACTGCTCAATCAAAAGTACGGTTTAACTCTGTTAGCTGAATGCTCAGATCAGAAAGAAGTTTCACAGAATGCTTCTGTGTAGTTTATATTTGAATATATTCCTTTTTCCACTACTACGCTCTTAGCGCTCCAAAAGTCCAGTTGCATTTTCTACAGAAAGAGTGTTCAGATCTGCTCAATCAAAAGTATGGTTTAACTCTGTTAGCTGAATGCTCAGATCAGAAAGAAGTTTCACAGAATGCTTCTGTGTAGTTTATATTTGAATATATTCCTTTTTCCACTACTAGGCTCTTAGCGCTCCAAATGTCCAGTTGCATTTTCTACAGAAAGAGTGTTCAGATCTGCTCAATCAAAAGTATGGTTTAACTGTGTTAGCTGAATGCACAGATCAGAAAGAAATTTCACCGAATGATTCTGTGTAGTTTATATTTGAAGATATTCCTTTTTCCACTATTACCCACTTAGCGCTCCGAATCACCACTTGCATTTTCCACAAAAAGAGTGTTTCATAACTGCTCAATCAAAAATATGTTTTATCTCTGTTAACTGAATTTACAGATCAGAAATAAGTTTCACAGAATGCATCTGTGTAGTTTTTATTTGAAGATATTCTTTTTCCAATGTAGGCCTCTTAGCGCTTAGCATGTCCAATTGCAGTTTCTACAGAAAGAGTGTTTCAGAACGGCTCAATGAAAAGTAAGGTTCAACTCTGTTAGTTGAATGCACAGAACAGTAAGAATTTTCACAGAATGCTACTGTGTAGTTTATATTTAAATATATTCCTTTTTCCACTATTACCCTCTTAGCGCTCCGAATGTCCACTTGCATTTTCTACAGAAAGAGTGTTCAGAACTGCGAAATCAAAAGTATGTTTTAACTCTGTTAGCTTAATGAACATATCAGAAATAAGTTTCACACAATGCTTCTGTGTAGTTTTTATTTGAAGATATTATTTTTCGCAATAGAGGCCTCTTAGCGCTCAGAATGTCCAATTGCAGTATCTACAGAAAGAGTGTTTCAGAACGGATCAATCAAAAGTAAGGTTCAACTCTGTTATTTGAATGCACAGAACAGAAAGAAGTTTCATACAATGCTTCTGTGTAGTTTATATTTGAACATATTCTTTTTTCCACTATTACCCACTTAGCGCTACGAATGTCGCGTTGCATTTTCTACAGACAGAGTGTTTCAAATCTGCTCAATCAAAAGTATGGTTTAACTCTGTTAGCTGAATGCTCAGATCAGAAAGAAGTTTCACAGAATGCTTCTGTGTAGTTTATATTTGAATATATTCCTTTTTCCACTACTACTCTCTTAGCGCTCCAAATGTCCAGTTGCATTTTCTACAGAAAGAGTGTTCAGATCTGCTCAATCAAAAGTATGGTTTAACTCTGTTAGCTGAATGCACAGATCAGAAAGAAGTTTCACAGAATGATTCTGTGTAGTTTATATTTGGAGACATTCCTTTTTCCACTATTACCGTCTTAGCGCTCCGAATCTCCACTTGCATTTTCTACAGAAAAAGTGTTTCAGAACGGCTCAATCAAAACTAAGCTTCAAATCTTTTAGTTGAACAAACAGAACAGAAAGAAGTTTCACAAAATTCTTCTGTGTAGTTTTTATTTGTAGACATTCTTTTTCCCAATATAGGCCTCCTATCGCTCAGAATGTCCAATTGCAGTTTCTACAGAAAGAGTGTTTCAGAACGGCTCAATCAAAAGTAAGGTTCAACTCTGTTAGTTGAATGCACAGAACAGAAAGAAGTTTCATACAATGCTTCTGTGTAGTTTATATTTGAACATATTCTTTTTTCCACTATTACCCACTTAGCGCTATGAATGTCCAGTTGCATTTTCTACAGACAGAGTGTTTCAAAACTGCTCAATCAAAAGTACGGTTTAACTCTGTTAGCTGAATGCTCAGATCAGAAAGAAGTTTCACAGAATGCTTCTGTGTAGTTTATATTTGAATATATTCCTTTTTCCACTACTACGCTCTTAGCGCTCCAAATGTCCAGTTGCATTTTCTACAGAAAGAGTGTTCAGATCTGCTCAATCAAAAGTATGATTTAACTCTGTTAGCTGAATGCACAGATCAGAAAGAAGTTTCACCGAATGATTCTGTGTAGTTTATATTTGAAGACATTCCTTTTTCCACTATTACCCTCTTAGCGCTCCGAATCTCCACTTGCATTTTCTACAAAAAGAGTGTTTCATAACTGCTCAATCAAAAATATGTTTTATCTCTGTTAACTGAATTTACAGATCAGAAATAAGTTTCACAGAATGCATCTGTGTAGTTTTTATTTGAAGATATTCTTTTTCCCAATGTAGGCCTCTTAGCGCTTAGCATGTCCAATTGCAGTTTCTACAGAAAGAGAGTTTCAGAACGGCTCAATCAAAAGTAAGGTTCAACTCTGTTAGTTGAATGCACAGAACAGAAAGAATTTTCACAGAATGCTACTGTGTAGTTTATATTTGAATATATTCCTTTTTCCACTATTACCCTCTTAGCGCTCCGAAGGTTCACTTGCATTTTCTACAGAAAGAGTGTTAAGAACTACGCAATCAAAATTATGGTTTAACTCTGTTAGCTTAATGAACATATCAGAAATAAGTTTCACACAATGCTTCTGTGTAGTTTTTATTTGAAGATATTATTTTTCGCAATAGAGGCCTCTTAGCGCTCAGAATGTCCAATTGCAGTTTCTACAGAAAGAGTGTTTCAGAACGGCTCAATCAAAAGTAAGGTTCAACTCTGTTAGTTGAATGCACAGAACAGAAAGAAGTTTCATACAATGCTTCTGTGTAGTTTATATTTGAACATATTCTTTTTTCCACTATTACCCACTTAGCGCTACGAATGTCGCGTTGCATTTTCTACAGACAGAGTGTTTCAAAACTGCTCAATCAAAAGTATGGTTTAACTCTGTTAGCTGAATGCTCAGATCAGAAAGAAGTTTCACAGAATGCTTCTGTGTAGTTTATATTTGAATATATTCCTTTTTCCACTACTACCCTCTTAGCGCTCCAAATGTCCAGTTGCATTTTCTACAGAAAGAGTGTTCAGATCTGCTCAATCAAAAGTATGGTTTAACTCTGTTAGCTGAATGCACAGATCAGAAAGAAGTTTCACAGAATGATTCTGTGTAGTTTATATTTGGAGACATTCCTTTTTCCACTATTACCCTCTTAGCTCTCCGAATCTCCACTTGCATTTTCTACAGAAAGAGTGTTTCAGAACGGCTCAATCAAAACTAAGGTTCAACTCTTTTAGTTGAACAAACAGAACAGAAAGAAGTTTCACACAATTCTTCTGTGTAGTTTTTATTTGTAGACATTCTTTTTCCCAATATAGGCCTCCTAGCGCTCAGAATGTCCAATTGCAGTTTCTACAGAAAGAGTGTTTCAGAACGGCTCAATCAAAAGTAAGGTTCAACTCTGTTAGTTGAATGCACAGAACAGAAAGTAGTTTCATACAATGCTTCTGTGTAGTTTATATTTGAACATATTCTTTTTTCCACTATTACCCACTTAGCGCTACGAATGTCCAGTTGCATTTTCTACAGACAGAGTGTTTCAAAACTGCTCAATCAAAAGTATGGTTTAACTCTGTTAGCTGAATGCTCAGATCAGAAATAAGTTTCACAGAATGCTTCTGTGTAGTTTATATTTGAATATATTACTTTTTCCACTACTACGCTCTTAGCGCTCCAAATGTCCAGTTGCATTTTCTACAGAAAGAGTGTTCAGATCTGCTCAATCAAAAGTATGGTTTAACTCTGTTAGCTGAATGCACAGATCAGAAAGAAGTTTCACCGAATGATTCTGTGTAGTTTATATTTGAAGACATTCCTTTTTCCACTATTACCCTCTTAGCGCTCCGAATCTCCACTTGCATTTTCTACAAAAAGAGTGTTTCATAACTGCTCAATCAAAAATATGTTTTATCTCTGTTAACTGAATTTACAGATCAGAAATAAGTTTCACAGAATGCATCTGTGTAGTTTTTATTTGAAGATATTCTTTTTCCCAATGTAGGCCTCTTAGCGCTTAGCATGTCCAATTGCAGTTTCTACAGAAAGAGTGTTTCAGAACGGCTCAATCAAAAGTAAGGTTCAACTCTGTTAGTTGAATGCACAGAACAGAAAGAATTTTCACAGAATGCTACTGTGTAGTTTATATTTAAATATATTCCTTTTTCCACTATTACCCTCTTAGCGCTCCGAATGTCCACTTGCATTTTCTACAGAAAGAGTGTTCAGAACTGCGAAATCAAAAGTATGTTTTAACTCTGTTAGCTTAATGAACATATCAGAAATAAGTTTCACAAAATGCTTCTGTGTAGTTTTTATTTGAAGATATTATTTTTCGCAATAGAGGCCTCTTAGCGCTCAGAATGTCCAATTGCAGTATCTACAGAAAGAGTGTTTCAGAACGGATCAATCAAAAGTATGGTTCAACTCTGTTATTTGAATGCACAGAACAGAAAGAAGTTTCATACAATGCTTCTGTGTAGTTTATATTTGAACATATTCTTTTTTCCACTATTACCCACTTAGCGCTACGAATGTCGCGTTGCATTTTCTACAGACAGAGTGTTTCAAATCTGCTCAATCAAAAGTATGGTTTAACTCTGTTAGCTGAATGCTCAGATCAGAAAGAAGTTTCACAGAATGCTTCTGTGTAGTTTATATTTGAATATATTCCTTTTTCCACTACTACTCTCTTAGCGCTCCAAATGTCCAGTTGCATTTTCTACAGAAAGAGTGTTCAGATCTGCTCAATCAAAAGTATGGTTTAACTCTGTTAGCTGAATGCACAGATCAGAAAGAAGTTTCACAGAATGATTCTGTGTAGTTTATATTTGGAGACATTCCTTTTTCCACTATTACCGTCTTAGCGCTCCGAATCTCCACTTGCATTTTCTACAGAAAAAGTGTTTCAGAACGGCTCAATCAAAACTAAGCTTCAAATCTTTTAGTTGAACAAACAGAACAGAAAGAAGTTTCACAAAATTCTTCTGTGTAGTTTTTATTTGTAGACATTCTTTTTCCCAATATAGGCCTCCTATCGCTCAGAATGTCCAATTGCAGTTTCTACAGAAAGAGTGTTTCAGAACGGCTCAATCAAAAGTAAGGTTCAACTCTGTTAGTTGAATGCACAGAACAGAAAGAAGTTTCATACAATGCTTCTGTGTAGTTTATATTTGAACATATTCTTTTTTCCACTATTACCCACTTAGCGCTATGAATGTCCAGTTGCATTTTCTACAGACAGAGTGTTTCAAAACTGCTCAATCAAAAGTACGGTTTAACTCTGTTAGCTGAATGCTCAGATCAGAAAGAAGTTTCACAGAATGCTTCTGTGTAGTTTATATTTGAATATATTCCTTTTTCCACTACTACGCTCTTAGCGCTCCAAATGTCCAGTTGCATTTTCTACAGAAAGAGTGTTCAGATCTGCTCAATCAAAAGTATGATTTAACTCTGTTAGCTGAATGCACAGATCAGAAAGAAGTTTCACCGAATGATTCTGTGTAGTTTATATTTGAAGACATTCCTTTTTCCACTATTACCCTCTTAGCGCTCCGAATCTCCACTTGCATTTTCTACAAAAAGAGTGTTTCATAACTGCTCAATCAAAAATATGTTTTATCTCTGTTAACTGAATTTACAGATCAGAAATAAGTTTCACAGAATGCATCTGTGTAGTTTTTATTTGAAGATATTATTTTTCCCAATGTAGGCCTCTTAGCGCTTAGCATGTCCAATTGCAGTTTCTACAGAAAGAGAGTTTCAGAACGGCTCAATCAAAAGTAAGGTTCAACTCTGTTAGTTGAATGCACAGAACAGAAAGAATTTTCACAGAATGCTACTGTGTAGTTTATATTTGAATATATTCCTTTTTCCACTATTACCCTCTTAGCGCTCCGAAGGTTCACTTGCATTTTCTACAGAAAGAGTGTTAAGAACTACGCAATCAAAATTATGGTTTAACTCTGTTAGCTTAATGAACATATCAGAAATAAGTTTCACACAATGCTTCTGTGTAGTTTTTATTTGAAGATATTATTTTTCGCAATAGAGGCCTCTTAGCGCTCAGAATGTCCAATTGCAGTTTCTACAGAAAGAGTGTTTCAGAACGGCTCAATCAAAAGTAAGGTTCAACTCTGTTAGTTGAATGCACAGAACAGAAAGAAGTTTCATACAATGCTTCTGTGTAGTTTATATTTGAACATATTCTTTTTTCCACTATTACCCACTTAGCGCTACGAATGTCGCGTTGCATTTTCTACAGACAGAGTGTTTCAAAACTGCTCAATCAAAAGTATGGTTTAACTCTGTTAGCTGAATGCTCAGATCAGAAAGAAGTTTCACAGAATGCTTCTGTGTAGTTTATATTTGAATATATTCCTTTTTCCACTACTACCCTCTTAGCGCTCCAAATGTCCAGTTGCATTTTCTACAGAAAGAGTGTTCAGATCTGCTCAATCAAAAGTATGGTTTAACTCTGTTAGCTGAATGCACAGATCAGAAAGAAGTTTCACAGAATGATTCTGTGTAGTTTATATTTGGAGACATTCCTTTTTCCACTATTACCCTATTAGCTCTCCGAATCTCCACTTGCATTTTCTACAGAAAGAGTGTTTCAGAACGGCTCAATCAAAACTAAGGTTCAACTCTTTTAGTTGAACAAACAGAACAGAAAGAAGTTTCACACAATTCTTCTGTGTAGTTTTTATTTGTAGACATTCTTTTTCCCAATATAGGCCTCCTAGCGCTCAGAATGTCCAATTGCAGTTTCTACAGAAAGAGTGTTTCAGAACGGCTCAATCAAAAGTAAGGCTCAACTCTGTTAGTTGAATGCACAGAACAGAAAGTAGTTTCATACAATGCTTCTGTGTAGTTTATATTTGAACATATTCTTTTTTCCACTATTACCCACTTAGCGCTACGATTGTCCAGTTGCATTTTCTACAGACAGAGTGTTTCAAAACTGCTCAATCAAAAGTATGGTTTAACTCTGTTAGCTGAATGCTCAGATCAGAAATAAGATTCACAGAATGCTTCTGTGTAGTTTATATTTGAATATATTACTTTTTCCACTACTACGCTCTTAGCGCTCCAAATGTCCAGTTGCATTTTCTACAGAAAGAGTGTTCAGATCTGCTCAATCAAAAGTATGGTTTAACTCTGTTAGCTGAATGCACAGATCAGAAAGAAGTTTCACCGAATGATTCTGTGTAGTTTATATTTGAAGACATTCCTTTTTCCACTATTACCCACTTAGCGCTCCGAATCTCCACTTGCATTTTCTATAAAAAGAGTGTTTCATAACTGCTCAATCAAAAATATGTTTTATCTCTGTTAACTGAATTTACAGATCAGAAATATGTTTCACAGAATGCATCTGTGTAGTTTTTATTTGAAGATATTCTTTTTCCCATTGTAGGCCTCTTAGCGCTTAGCATGTCCAATTGCAGTTTCTACAGAAAGAGAGTTTCAGAACGGCTCAATCAAAAGTAAGGTTCAACTCTGTTAGTTGAATGCACAGAACAGAAAGAATTTTCACAGAATGCTACTGTGTAGTTTATATTTGAATATATTCCTTTTTCCACTATTACCCTCTTAGCGCTCCGAATGTCCACTTGCATTTTCTACAGAAAGAGTGTTCAGAACTGCGCAATCAAAAGTATGGTTTAACTCTGTTAGCTTAATGAACATATCAGAAATAAGTCTCACACAATCTTCTGTGTAGTTTTTATTTGAAGATATTATTTTTCGCAATAGAGGCCTCTTAGCGCTCAGAATGTCCAATTGCAGTATCTACAGAAAGAGTGTTTCAGAACGGCTCAATCAAAAGTAAGGTTCAACTCTGTTAGTTGAATGCACAGAACAGAAAGAAGTTTCATACAACGCTTCTGTGTAGTTTATATTTGAACATATTCTTTTTTCCACTATTACCCACTTAGCGCTAAGAATGTCCCGTTGCATTTTCTACAGACAGAGTGTTTCAAAACTGCTCAATCAAAAGTATGGTTTAACTCTGTTAGCTGAATGCTCAGATCAGAAAGAAGTTTCACAGAATGCTTCTGTGTAGTTTATATTTGAATATATTCCTTTTTCCACTACTACCCTCTTACCGCTCCAAATGTCCAGTTGCATTTTCTACAGAAAGAGTGTTCAGATCTGCTCAATCAAAAGTATGTTTTAACTCTGTTAGCTGAATGCACACATCAGAAAGAAGTTTCACAGAATGATTCTGTGTAGTTTATATTTGGAGACATTCCTTTTTCCACTATTACCCTCTTAGCTCTCCGAATCTCCACTTGCATTTTCTACAGAAAGAGTGTTTCAGAACGGCTCAATCAAAACTAAGGTTCAACTCTTTTAGTTGAACAAACAGAACAGAAAGAAGTTTCACACAATTCTTCTGTGTAGTTTTTATTTGTAGACATTCTTTTTCCCAATATAGGCCTCCTAGCGCTCAGAATGTCCAATTGCAGTTTCTACAGAAATAGTGTTTCAGAACGGCTCAATCAAAAGTAAGGTTCAACTCTGTTAGTTGAATGCACAGAACAGAAAGTAGTTTCATACAATGCTTCTGTGTAGTTTATATTTGAACATATTCTTTTTTCCACTATTACCCACTTAGCGCTAGGAATGTCCAGTTGCATTTTCTACAGACAGAGTGTTTCAAAACTGCTCAATCAAAAGTATGGTTTAACTCTGTTAGCTGAATGCTCAGATCAGAAAGAAATTTCACAGAATGCTTCTGTGTAGTTTATATTTGAATATATTCCTTTTTCCACTACTACGCTCTTAGCGCTCCAAATGTCCAGTTGCATTTTCTACAGAAAGAGTGTTCAGATCTGCTCAATCAAAAGTATGGTTTAACTCTGTTAGCTGAATGCACAGATCAGAAAGAAGTTTCACCGAATGATTCTGTGTAGTTTATATTTGAAGACATTCCTTTTTCCACTATTACCCTCTTAGCGCTCCGAATCTCCACTTGCATTTTCTACAAAAAGAGTGTTTCATATCTGCTCAATCAAAAATATGTTTTATCTCTGTTAACTGAATTTACAGATCAGAAATAAGTTTCACAGAATGCATCTGTGTAGTTTTTATTTGAAGATATTCTTTTTCCCAATGTAGGCCTCTTAGCGCTTAGCATGTCCAATTGCAGTTTCTACAGAAAGAGTGTTTCAGAACGGCTCAATCAAAAGTAAGGTTCAAATCTGTTAGTTGAATGCACAGAACAGAAATAATTTTCACAGAATGCTACTGTGTAGTTTATATTTGAATATATTCCTTTTTCCACTATTACCCTCTTAGCGCTCCGAATGTCCACTTGCATTTTCTACAGAAAGAGTGTTCAGAACTGCACAATCAAAAGTATGGTTTAACTCTATTAGCTTAATGAACATATCAGAAATAAGTTTCACACAATGCTTCTGTGTAGTTTTTATTTGAAGATATTATTTTTCCCAATAGAGGCCTCTTAGCGCTCAGAATGTCCAATTGCAGTTTCTACAGAAAGAGTGTTTCAGAACGGCTCAATCAATAGTAAGGTTCAACTCTGTTAGTTGAATGCACAGAACAGAAAGAAGTTTCATACAATGCTTCTGTGTAGTTTATATTTGAACATATTCTTTTTTCCACTATTACCCACTTAGCGCTACGAATGTCCCGTTTCATTTTCTACAGACAGAGTGTTTCAAAACTGCTCAATCAAAAGTATGGTTTAACTCTGTTAGCTGAATGCTCAGATCAGAAAGAAGTTTCACAGAATGCTTCTGTGTAGTTTATATTTGAATATATTCCTTTTTCCACTACTACTCTCTTAGCGCTCCAAATGTCCAGTTGCATTTTCTACAGAAAGAGTGTTCAGATCTGCTCAATCAAAAGTATGGTTTAACTCTGTTAGCTCAATGCACAGATCAGAAAGAAGTTTCACAGAATGATTCTGTGTAGTTTATATTTGGAGACATTCCTTTTTCCACTATTACCCTCTTAGCTCTCCGAATCTCCACTTGCATTTTCTACAGAAAGAGTGTTTCAGAACGGCTCAATCAAAACTAAGGTTCAACTCTTTTAGTTGAACAAACAGAACAGAAAGAAGTTTCACACAATTCTTCTGTGTAGTTTTTATTTGTAGACATTCTTTTTCCCAATATAGGCCTCCTAGCGCTCAGAATGTCCAATTGCAGTTTCTACAGAAAGAGTGTTTCAGAACGGCTCAATCAAAAGTAAAGTTCAACTCTGTTAGTTGAATGCACAGAACAGAAAGAAGTTTCATACAATGCTTCTGTGTAGTTTATATTTGAACATATTCATTTTTCCACTAATACCCACTTAGCGCTACGAATGTCCAGTTGCATTTTCTACAGACAGAGTGTTTCAAAACTGCTCAATCAAAAGTATGGTTTAACTCTGTTGGCTGAATGCTCAGATCAGAAAGAAGTTTCACAGAATGCTTCTGTGTAGTTTATATTTGAATATATTCCTTTTTCCACTACTACGCTGTTAGCGCTCCAAATGTCCAGTTGCATTTTCTACAGAAAGAGTGTTCAGATCTGCTCAATCAAAAGTATGGTTTAACTCTGTTAGCTGAATGCACAGATCAGAAAGAAGTTTCACCGAATGATTCTGTGTAGTTTATATTTGAAGACATTCCTTTTTCCACTAGTACCCTCTTAGCGCTCCGAATCTCCACTTGCATTTTCTACAAAAAGAGTGTTTCATAACTGCTCAATCAAAAATATGTTTTATCTCTGTTAACTGAATTTACAGATCAGAAATAAGTTTCACAGAATGCATCTGTGTAGTTTTTATTTGAAGATATTCTTTTTCCCAATGTAGGCCTCTTAGCGCTTAGCATGTCCAATTGCAGTTTCTACAGAAAGAGTGTTTCAGAACGGCTCAATCAAAAGTAAGGTTCAACTCTGTTAGTTGAATGCACAGAACAGAAAGTATTTTCACAGAATGCTACTGTGTAGTTTATATTTGAATATATTCCTTTTTCCACTATTACCCTCTTAGCGCTCCGAATGTCCACTTGCATTTTCTACAGAAAGAGTGTTCAGAACTGCGCAATCAAAAATATGGTTTAACTCTGTTAGCTTAATGAACATATCAGAAATAAGTTTCACACAATGCTTCTGTGTAGTTATTATTTGAAGATATTATTTTTCGCAATAGAGGCCTCTTAGCGCTCAGAATGTCCAATTGAGGTTTCTACAGAAAGAGTGTTTCAAAAAGGCTAAATCAAAAGTAAGGTTCAACTCTGTTAGTTGAATGCACAGAACAGAAAGAAGTTTCATACAATGCTTCTGTGTAGTTTATATTTGAACATATTCTTTTTTCCACTATTACCCACTTAGCGCTACGAATGTCCAGTTGCATTTTCTACAGACAGAGTGTTTCAAAACTGCTCAATCAAAAGTATGGTTTAACTCTGTTAGCTGAATGCTCAGATCAGAAAGAAGTTTCACAGAATGCTTCTGTGTAGTTTATATTTGAATATATTCCTTTTTCCACTACTACTCTCTTAGCGCTCCAAATGTCCAGTTGCATTTTCTACAGAAAGAGTGTTCAGATCTGCTCAATCAAAAGTATGGTTTAACACTGTTAGCTGAATGCACAGATCAGAAAGAAGTTTCACAGAATGATTCTGTGTAGTTTATATTTGGAGACATTCCTTTTTCCACTATTACCCGCTTAGCGCTCCGAATCTCCACTTGCATTTTCTACACAAAGAGTGTTTCAGAACGGCTCAATCAAAACTAAGGTTCAACTCCTTTAGTTGAACAAACAGAATAGAAAGAAGTTTCACACAATTCTTCTGTGTAGTTTTTATTTGTAGACATTCTTTTTCCCAATATAGGCCTCCTAGCGCTCAGAATGTCCAATTGCAGTTTCTACAGAAAGAGTGTTTCAGAACGGCTCAATCAAAAGTAAGGTTCAACTCTGTTAGTTGAATGCACAGAACAGAAAGAAGTTTCATACAATGCTTCTGTGTAGTTTATATTTGAACTTTATCTTTTTTCCACTATTACCCACTTAGCGCTACGAATGTCCAGTTGCATTTTCTACAGACAGAGTGTTTCAAAACTGCTCAATCAAAAGTATGGTTTAACTCTGTTAGCTGAATGCTCAGATCAGAAAGAAGTTTCACAGAATGCTTCTGTGTAGTTTATATTTGAATATATTCCTTTTTCCACTACTACGCTCTTAGCGCTCCAAATGTCCAGTTGCATTTTCTACAGAAAGAGTGTTCAGATCTACTCAATCAAAAGTATGGTTTAACTCTGTTAGCTGAAAGCACAGATCAGAAGGAAGTTTCACCGAATGATTCTGTGTAGTTTATATTTGGAGACATTCCTTTTTCCACTTGTACCCTCTTAGCGCTCCGAATCTCCACTTGCATTTTCTACAAAAGAGTGTTTCATAACTGCTCAATCAAAAATATGTTTTATCTCTGTTAACTGAATTTACAGATCAGAAATAAGTTTCACATAATGCATCTGTGTAGTTTTTATTTGAAGATATTCTTTTTCCCAATGTAGGCCTCTTAGCGCTTAGCATGTCCAATTGCAGTTTCTACAGAAAGAGTGTTTCAGAACGGCTCAATCAAAAGTAACGTTCAACTCTGTTAGTTGAATGCACAGAACAGAAAGAATTTTCACAGAATGCTACTGTGTAGTTTATATTTGAATATATTCCTTTTTCCACTATTACCCTCTTAGCGCTCCGAATGTCCACTTGCATTTTCTACAGAAAGAGTGTTCAGAACTGCGCAATCAAAAGTATGGTTTAACTCTATTAGCTTAATGAACATATCAGAAATAAGTTTCACACAATGCTTCTGTTTAGTTTTTATTTGAAGATATTATTTTTCCCAATAGAGGCCTCTTAGCGCTCAGAATGTCCAATTGCAGTTTCTACAGAAAGAGTGTTTCAGAACGGCTCAATCAAAAGTAAGGTTCAACTCTGTTAGTTGAATGCACAGAACAGAAAGAAGTTTCATACAATGCTTCTGTGTAGTTTATATTTGAACATATTCTTTTTTCCACTATTACCCACATAGCGCTACGAATGTCCCGTTTCACTTTCTACAGACAGAGTGTTTCAAAACTGCTCAATCAAAAGTATGGTTTAACTCTGTTAGCTGAATGCTCAGATCAGAAAGAAGTTTCACAGAATGCTTCTGTGTAGTTTATATTTGAATATATTCCTTTTTCCACTACTACCCTCTTAGTGCTCCAAATGTCCAGTTGCATTTTCTACAGAAAGAGTGTTCAGATCTGCTCAATCAAAAGTATGGTTTAACTCTGTTAGCTCAATGCACAGATCAGAAAGAAGTTTCACAGAATTATTCTGTGTAGTTTATATTTGGAGACATTACTTTTTCCACTATTACCCTCTTAGCTCTCCGAATCTCCACTTGCATTTTCTACAGAAAGAGTGTTTCAGAACGGCTCAATCAAAACTAAGGTTCAACTCTTTTAGTTGAACAAACAGAACAGAAAGAAGTTTCACACAATTCTTCTGTGTAGTTTTTATTTGTAGACATTCTTTTTCCCAATATAGGCCTCCTAGCGCTCAGAATGTCCAATTGCAGTTTCTACAGAAAGAGTGTTTCACAACGGCTCAATCAAAAGTAAGGTTCAACTCTGTTAGTTGAATGCACAGAACAGAAAGTATTTTCACAGAATGCTACTGTGTAGTTTATATTTGAAGACATTCCTTTTTCCACTATTACCCTCTTAGCGCTCCGAATCTCCACTTGCATTTTCTACAAAAAGAGTGTTTCATATCTGCTCAATCAAAAATATGTTTTATCTCTGTTAACTGAATTTACAGATCAGAAATAAGTTTCACAGAATGCATCTGTGTAGTTTTTATTTGAAGATATTCTTTTTCCCAATGTAGGCCTCTTAGCGCTTAGCATGTCCAATTGCAGTTTCTACAGAGAGAGTGTTTCAGAACGGCTCAATCAAAAGTAACGTTCAACTCTGTTAGTTGAATGCACAGAACAGAAAGAATTTTCACAGAATGCTACTGTGTAGTTTATATTTGAATATATTCCTTTTTCCACTATTACCCTCTTAGCGCTCCGAATGTCCACTTGAATTTTCTACAGAAAGAGTGTTCAGAACTGCGCAATCAAAAGTATGGTTTAACTCTATTAGCTTAATGAACATATCAGAAATAAGTTTCACACAATGCTTCTGTGTAGTTTTTATTTGAAGATATTATTTTTCCCAATAGAGGCCTCTTAGCGCTCAGAATGTCCAATTGCAGTTTCTACAGAAAGAGTGTTTCAGAACGGCTCAATCAAAAGTAAGGTTCAACTCTGTTAGTTGAATGCACAGAACAGAAAGAAGTTTCATACAACGCTTCTGTGTAGTTTATATTTGAACATATTCTTTTTTCCACTATTACCCACTTAGCGCTAAGAATGTCCCGTTGCATTTTCTACAGACAGAGTGTTTCAAAACTGCTCAATCAAAAGTATGGTTTAACTCTGTTAGCTGAATGCTCAGATCAGAAAGAAGTTTCACAGAATGCTTCTGTGTAGTTTATATTTGAATATATTCCTTTTTCCACTACTACCCTCTTACCGCTCCAAATGTCCAGTTGCATTTTCTACAGAAAGAGTGTTCAGATCTGCTCAATCAAAAGTATGTTTTAATTCTGTTAGCTGAATGCACACATCAGAAAGAAGTTTCACAGAATGATTCTGTGTAGTTTATATTTGGAGACATTCCTTTTTCCACTATTACCCTCTTAGCTCTCCGAATCTCCACTTGCATTTTCTACAGAAAGAGTGTTTCAAAACGGCTCAATCAAAACTAAGGTTCAACTCTTTTAGTTGAACAAACAGAACAGAAAGAAGTTTCACACAATTCTTCTGTGTAGTTTTTATTTGTAGATATTCTTTTTCCCAATATAGGCCTCCTAGCGCTCAGAATGTCCAATTGCAGTTTCTACAGAAAGAGTGTTTCAGAACGGCTCAATCAAAAGTAAGGTTCAACTCTGTTACTTGAATGCACAGAACAGAAAGTAGTTTCATAAAATGCTTCTGTGTAGTTTATATTTGAACATATTCTTTTTTCCACTATTACCCACTTAGCGCTACGAATGTCCAGTTGCATTTTCTACAGACAGAGTGTTTCAAAACTGCTCAATCAAAAGTATGGTTTAACTCTGTTAGCTGAATGCTCAGATCAGAAAGAAGTTTCACAGAATGCTTCTGTGTAGTTTATATTTGAATATATTCCTTTTTCCACTACTACGCTCTTAGCGCTCCAAATGTCCAGTTGCATTTTCTACAGAAAGGTTGTTCAGATCTGCTCAATCAAAAGTATGGTTTAACTCTGTTAGCTGAATGCACAGATCAGAAAGAAGTTTCACCGAATGATTCTGTGTAGTTTATATTTGAAGACATTCCTTTTTCCACTATTACCCTCTTAGCGCTCCGAATCTCCACTTGCATTTTCTACAAAAAGAGTGTTTCATATCTGCTCAATCAAAAATATGTTTTATCTCTGTTAACTGAATTTACAGATTAGAAATAAGTTTCACAGAATGCATCTGTGTAGTTTTTATTTGAAGATATTCTTTTTCCCAATGTAGGCCTCTTAGCGCTTAGCATGTCCAATTGCAGTTTCTACAGAAAGAGTGTTTCAGAACGGCTCAAACAAAAGTAACGTTCAACTCTGTTAGTTGAATGCACAGAACAGAAAGAATTTTCACAGAATGCTACTGTGTAGTTTATATTTGAATATATTCCTTTTTCCACTATTACCCTCTTAGCGCTCCGAATGTCCACTTGCATTTTCTACAGAAAGAGTGTTCAGAACTGCGCAATCAAAAGTATGGTTTAACTCTATTAGCTTAATGAACATATCAGAAATAAGTTTCACACAATGCTTCTGTGTAGTTTTTATTTGAGGATACTATTTTTTCCCAATAGAGGCCTCTTAGCGCTCAGAATGTCCAATTGCAGTTTCTACAGAAAGAGTGTTTCAGAACGGCTCAATCAAAAGTAAGGTTCAACTCTGTTAGTTGAATGCACAGAACAGAAAGAAGTTTCATACAATGCTTCTGTGTAGTTTATATTTGAACATATTCTTTTTTCCACTATTACCCACTTAGCGCTACGAATGTCCCGTTTCATTTTCTACAGACAGAGTGTTTCAAAACTGCTCAATCAAAAGTATGGTTTAACTCTGTTAGCTGAATGCTCAGATCAGAAAGCAGTTTCACAGAATGCTTCTGTGTAGTTTATATTTGAATATATTCCTTTTTCCACTACTACCCTCTTAGCGCTCCAAATGTCCAGTTGCATTTTCTACAGAAAGAGTGTTCAGATCTGCTCAATCAAAAGTATGGTTTAACTCTGTTAGCTCAATGCACAGATCAGAAAGAAGTTTCACAGAATGATTCTGTGTAGTTTATATTTGGAGACATTCCTTTTTCCACTATTACCCTCTTAGCTCTCCGAATCTCCACTTGTATTTTCTACAGAAAGAGTGTTTCAGAACGGCTCAATCAAAACTAAGGTTCAACTCTTTTAGTTGAACAAACAGAACAGAAAGAAGTTTCACACAATTCTTCTGTGTAGTTTTTATTTGTAGACATTCTTTCTCCCAATATAGGCCTCCTAGCGCTCAGAATGTCCAATTGCAGTTTCTACAGAAAGAGTGTTTCAGAACGGCTCAATCAAAAGTAAGGTTCAACTCTGTTAGTTGAATGCACAGAACAGAATGTATTTTCACCGAATGCTTCTGTGTAGTTTATATTTGAACATATTCTTTTTTCCACTATTACCCTCTTAGCGCTCCGAATGTCCACTTGCATTTTCTACAGAAAGAGTGTTCAGAACTGCGCAATCAAAAGTATGGTTTAACTCTGTTAGCCTAATGAACATATCAGAAATAAGTTTCACACTATGCTTCTGTGTAGTTTTTATTTGAAGATATTATTTTTCCCAATAGAGGCCTCTTAGCGCTCAGAATGTCCAATTGCAGTTTCTACAGAAAGAGTGTTTCAGAAAGGCTCAATCAAAAGTAAGGTTCAACTCTGTTAGTTGAATGCACAGAACAGAAAGAAGTTTCATACAATGCTTCTGTGTAGTTTATATTTGAACATATTCTTTTTCCACTATTACCCACTTAGCGCTACGAATGTCCAGTTGCATTTTCTACAGACAGAGTGTTTCAAAACTGCTCAATCAAAAGTATGGTTTAACTCTGTTAGCTGAATGCTCAGATCAGAAAGAAGTTTCACAGAATGCTTCTGTGTAGTTTATATTTGAATATATTCCTTTTTCCACTACTACGCTCTTAGCGCTCCAAATGTCCAGTTGCATTTTCTACAGAAAGAGTGTTCAGATCTGCTCAATCAAAAGTATGGTTTAACTCTGTTAGCTGAATGCACAGATCAGAAAGAAGTTTCACAGAATGATTCTGTGTAGTTTATATTTGGAGACATTCCTTTTTCCACTATTACCCTCTTAGCGCTCCGAATCTCCACTTGCATTTTCTACAGAAAGTGTGTTTCAGAACGGCTCAATCAAAACTAAGGTTCAACTCTTTTAGTTGAACAAACAGAACAGAAAGAAGTTTCACACAATTCTTCTGTGTAGTTTTTATTTGTAGACATTCTTTTTCCCAATGTAGGCCTCTTAGCGCTCAGAATGTCCAATTGCAGTTTCTACAGAAAGAGTGTTTCAGAACGGCTCAATCAAAATTAAGGTTCAACTCTGTTAGTTGAATGCACAGAACAGAAAGGTGTTTCATACAATGCTTCTGTGTAGTTTATATTTGAACATATTCTTTTTTCCACTATTACCCACTTTGCGCTACGAATGTCCAGTTGCATTATCTACAGACAGAGTGTTTCAAAACTGCTCAATCAAAAGTATGGTTTAACTCTGTTAGCTGAATGCTCAGATCAGAAAGAAGTTTCACAGAATGCTTCTGTGTAGTTTATATTTGAATATATTCCTTTTTCCACTACTACGCTCTTAGCGCTCCAAATGTCCAGTTGCATTTTCTACAGAAAGAGTGTTCAGATCTACTCAATCAAAAGTATGGTTTAACTCTGTTAGCTGAATGCACAGATCAGAAGGAAGTTTCACCGAATGATTCTGTGTACTTTATATTTGAAGACATTCCTTTTTCCACTAGTACCCTCATAGCGCTCCGAATCTCCAATTGCATTTTCTACAAAAAGAGTGTTTCATAACTGCTCAATCAAAAATATGTTTTATCTCTGCTAACTGAATTTACAGATCAGAAATAAGTTTCACAGAATGCATCTGTGTAGTTTTTTTTTGAAGATATTCTTTTTCCCAATGTAGGCCTCTTAGCGCTTAGCATGTCCAATTGCAGTTTCTACAGAAAGAGTGTTTCAGAACGGCTCAATCAAAAGTAAGGTTCAACTCTGTTAGTTGAATGCACAGAACAGAAAGAATTTTCACAGAATGCTACTGTGTAGTTTATATTTGAATATATTCCTTTTTCCACTATTACCTTCTTAGCGCTCCGAATGTCCACTTGCATTTTCTACAGAAAGAGTGTTCAGAACTGCGCAATCAAAAGTATGGTTTAACTCTGTTAGCCTAATGAACATATCAGAAATAAGTTTCACACAATGCTTCTGTGTAGTTTTTATTTGAAGATATTATTTTTCCCAATAGAGGCCTCTTAGCGCTCAGAATGTCCAATTGCAGTTTCTACAGAAAGAGTGTTTCAGAAAGGCTCAATCAAAAGTAAGGTTCAACTCTGTTAGTTGAATGCACAGAACAGAAAGAAGTTTCATACAATGCTTCTGTGTAGTTTATATTTGAACATATTCTTTTTTCCACTATTACCCAATTAGCGCTACGAATGTCCAGTTGCATTTTCTACAGACAGAGTGTTTCAAAACTGCTCAATCAAAAGTATGGTTTAACTCTGTTAGCTGAATGCTCAGATCAGAAAGATGTTTCACAGAATGCTTCTGTGTAGTTTATATTTGAATATATTCCTTTTTCCACTACTACTCTCTTAGCGCTCCAAATGTCCAGTTGCATTTTCTACAGAAAGAGTGTTCAGATCTGCTCAATCAAAAGTATGGTTTAACTCTGTTAGCTGAATGCACAGATCAGAAAGAAGTTCCACAGAATGATTCTGTGTAGTTTATATTTGGAGACATTCCTTTTTCCACTATTACCCTCTTAGCGCTCCGAATCTCCATTGCATTTTCTACAGAAAGAGTGTTTCAGAACGGCTCAATCAAAACTAAGGTTCAACTCTTTTAGTTGAACAAACAGAACAGAAAGAAGTTTAACACAATGCTTCTGTGTATTTTATATTTGAACATATTCTTTTTTCCACTATTACCCACTTAGCGCTACGAATGTCCAGTTGCATTTTCTACAGACAGAGTGTTTCAAAACTGCTCAATCAAAAGTATGGTTTAACTCTGTTAGCTGAATGCTCAGATCAGAAAAAGTTTCACAGAATGCTTCTGTGTAGTTTATATTTGAATATATTCCTTTTTCCACTACTACGCTCTTAGCGCTCCAAATGTCCAGTTGCATTTTCTACAGAAAGAGTGTTCAGATCTGCTCAATCAAAAGTATGGTTTAACTCTGTTAGCTGAATGCACAGATCAGAAGGAAGTTTCACCGAATGATTCTGTGTACTTTTTATTTGAAGACATTCCTTTTTCCACTAGTACCCTCATAGCGCTCCGAATCTCCATTTGCATTTTCTACAAAAAGAGTGTTTCATAACTGCTCAATCAAAAATATGTTTTATCTCTGCTAACTGAATTTACAGATCAGAAATAAGTTTCACAGAATGCATCTGTGTAGTTTTTATTTGAAGATATTCTTTTTCCCAATGTAGGCCTCTTAGCGCTTAGCATGTCCAATTGCAGTTTCTACAGAAAGAGTGTTTCAGAACGGCTCAATCAAAAGTAAGGTTCAACTCTGTTAGTTGAATGTACAGAACAGAAAGAATTTTCACAGAATGCTACTGTGTAGTTTATATTTGAATATATTCCTTTTTCCACTACTACCCTCTTAGCGCTCCGAATGTCCACTTGCATTTTCTACAGAAAGAGTGTTCAGAACTGCGCAATCAAAAGTATGGTTTAACTCTGTTAGCTTAATGAGCATATCAGAAATAAGTTTCACACAATGCTTCTGTGTAGTTTTTATTTGAAGATATTTTTTTTCCCAATAGAGGCCTCTTAGCGCTCAGAATGTCCAATTGCAGTTTCTACAGAAAGAGTGTTTCAGAAAGGCTCAATCAAAAGTAAGGTTCAACTCTGTTAGTTGAATGCACAGAACAGAAAGAAGTTTCATACAATGCTTCTGTGTAGTTTATATTTTAACATATTCTTTTTTCCACTATTACCCACTTAGCGCTACGAATGTCCAGTTGCATTTTCTACAGACAGAGTGTTTCAAAACTGCTCAATCAAAAGTATGGTTTAACTCTGTTAGCTGAATGCTCAGATCAGAAAGATGTTTCACAGAATGCTTCTGTGTAGTTTATATTTGAATATATTCCTTTTTCCACTACTACTCTCTTAGCGCTCCAAATGTCCAGTTGCATTTTCTACAGAAAGAGTGTTCAGATCTGCTCAATCAAAAGTATGGTTTAACTCTGTTAGCTGAATGCACAGATCAGAAAAAAGTTTCACAGAATGATTCTGTGTAGTTTATATTTGGAGACATTCCTTTTTCCACTATTACCCTCTTAGCGCTCCGAATCTCCATTGCATTTTCTACAGAAAGAGTGTTTCAGAACGGCTCAATCAAAACTAAGGTTCAACTCTTTTAGTTGAACAAACAGAACAGAAAGAAGTTTCACACAATTCTTCTGTGTAGTTTTTTTTTGTAGACATTCTTTTTCCCAATATAGGCCTCCTAGCGCTCAGAATGTCCAATTGCAGTTTCTACAGAAAGAGTGTTTCAGAACGGCTCAATCAAAAGTAAGGTTCAACTCTGTTAGTTGAATGCACAGAACAGAAAGAATTTTCACAGAATGCTACTGTGTAGTTTATATTTGAATATATTCCTTTTTCCACTATTACCCTCTTAGCGCTCCGAATGTCCACTTGCATTTTCTACAGAAAGAGTGTTCAGAACTGCGCAATCAAAAGTATGGTTTAACTCTGTTAGCCTAATGAACATATCAGAAATAAGTTTCACACAATGCTTCTGTGTACTTTTTATTTGAAGATATTATTTTTCCCAATAGAGGCCTCTTAGCACTCAGAATGTCCAATTGCAGTTTCTACAGAAAGAGTGTTTCAGAAAGGCTCAATCAAAAGTAAGGTTCAACTCTGTTAGTTGAATGCACAGAACAGAAAGAAGTTTCATACAATGCTTCTGTGTAGTTTATATTTGAACATATTCTTTTTTCCACTATTACCCACTTAGCGCTACGAATGTCCAGTAGCATTTTCTACAGACAGAGTGTTTCAAAACTGCTCAATCAAAAGTATGGTTTAACTCTGTTAGCTGAATGCTCAGATCAGAAAGATGTTTCACAGAATGCTTCTGTGTAGTTTATATTTGAATATATTCCTTTTTCCACTACTACTCTCTTAGCGCTCCAAATGTCCAGTTGCATTTTCTACAGAAAGAGTGTTCAGATCTGCTCAATCAAAAGTATGGTTTAACTCTGTTAGCTGAATGCACAGATCAGAAAGAAGTTCCACAGAATGATTCTGTGTAGTTTATATTTGGAGACATTCCTTTTTCCACTATTACCCTCTTAGCGCTCCGAATCTCCATTGCATTTTCTACAGAAAGAGTGTTTCAGAACGGCTCAATCAAAACTAAGGTTCAACTCTTTTAGTTGAACAAACAGAACAGAAAGAAGTTTAACACAATGCTTCTGTGTATTTTATATTTGAACATATTCTTTTTTCCACTATTACCCACTTAGCGCTACGAATGTCCAGTTGCATTTTCTACAGACAGAGTGTTTCAAAACTGCTCAATCAAAAGTATGGTTTAACTCTGTTAGCTGAATGCTCAGATCAGAAAGAAGTTTCACAGAATGCTTCTGTGTAGTTTATATTTGAATATATTCCTTTTTCCACTACTACGCTCTTAGCGCTCCAAATGTCCAGTTGCATTTTCTACAGAAAGAGTGTTCAGATCTGCTCAATCAAAAGTATGGTTTAACTCTGTTAGCTGAATGCACAGATCAGAAGGAAGTTTCACCGAATGATTCTGTGTACTTTTTATTTGAAGACATTCCTTTTTCCACTAGTACCCTCATAGCGCTCCGAATCTCCATTTGCATTTTCTACAAAAAGAGTGTTTCATAACTGCTCAATCAAAAATATGTTTTATCTCTGCTAACTGAATTTACAGATCAGAAATAAGTTTCACAGAATGCATCTGTGTAGTTTTTATTTGAAGATATTCTTTTTCCCAATGTAGGCCTCTTAGCGCTTAACATGTCCAATTGCAGTTTCTACAGAAAGAGTGTTTCAGAATGGCTCAATCAAAAGTAAGGTTCAACTCTGTTAGTTGAATGCACAGAACAGAAAGAATTTTCACAGAATGCTACTGTGTAGTTTATATTTGAATATATCCCTTTTTCCACTATTACCCTCTTAGCGCTCCGAATGTCCACTTGCATTTTCTACAGAAAGAGTGTTCAGAACTGCGCAATCAAAAGTATGGTTTAACTCTGTTAGCTTAATGAACATATCAGAAATAAGTTTCACACAATGCTTCTGTGTAGTTATTATTTGCAGATATTATTTTTCCCAATAGAGGCCTCTTAGCGCTCAGAATGTCCAATTGCAGTTTCTACAGAAAGAGTGTTTCAGAAAGGCTCAATCAAAAGTAAGGTTCAACTCTGTTAGTTGAATGCACAGAACAGAAAGAAGTTTCATACAATGCTTCTGTGTAGTTTATATTTGAACATATTCTTTTTTCCACTATTACCCACTTAGCGCTACGAATGTCCAGTTGCATTTTCTACAGACAGAGTGTTTCAAATCTGCTCAATCAAAAGTATGGTTTAACTCTGTTAGCTGAATGCTCAGATCAGAAAGGTGTTTCACAGAATGCTTCTGTGTAGTTTATATTTGAATATATTCCTTTTTCCACTACTACTCTCTTAGCGCTCCAAATGTCCAGTTGCATTTTCTACAGAAAGAGTGTTCAGATCTGCTCAATCAAAAGTATGGTTTAACTCTGTTAGCTGAATGCACAGATCAGAAAGAAGTTTCACAGAATGATTCTGTGTAGTTTATATTTGGAGACATTCCTTTTTCCACTATTACCCTCTTAGCGCTCCGAATCTCCATTGCATTTTCGACAGAAAGAGTGTTTCAGAACGGCTCAATCAAAACTAAGGTTCAACTCTTTTAGTTGAACAAACAGAACAGAAAGAAGTTTCACACAATTCTTCTGTGTAGTTTTTATTTGTAGACATTCTTTTTCCCAATATACGCCTCCTAGCGCTCAGAATGTCCAATTGCAGTTTCTACAGAAAGAGTGTTTGAGAACGGCTCAATCAAAAGTAAGGTTCAACTCTGTTAGTTGAATGCACAGAACAGAAAGAAATTTCATACAATGCTTCTGTGTAGTTTATATTTGAACATATTCTTTTTTCCACTATTACCCACTTAGCGCTACGAATGTCCAGTTGCATTTTCTACAGACAGAGTGTTTCAAAACTGCTCAATCAAAAGTATGGTTTAACTCTGTTAGCTGAATGCTCAGATCAGAAAGAAGTTTCACAGAATGCTTCTGTGTAGTTTATATTTGAATATATTCCTTTTTCCACTACTACGCTCTTAGCGCTCCAAATGTCCAGTTGCATTTTCTACAGAAAGAGTGTTCAGATCTACTCAATCAAAAGTATGGTTTAACTCTGTTAGCTGAATGCACAGATCAGAAGGATGTTTCACCGAATGATTCTGTGTAGTTTATATTTGAAGACATTCCTTTTTCCACTAGTACCCCCTTAGCGCTCCGAATCTCCACTTGCATTTTCTACAAAAAGAGTGTTTCATGACTGCTCAAACAAAAATATGTTTTATCTCTGCTAACTGAATTTACAGATCAGAAATAAGTTTCACAGAATGCATCTGTGTAGTTTTTATTTGAAGATATTCTTTTTCCCAATGTAGGCCTCTTAGCGCTTAGCATGTCCAATTGCAGTTTCTACAGAAAGAGTGTTTCAGAACGGCTCAATCAAAAGTAAGGTTCAACTCTGTTAGTTGAATGCACAGAACAGAAAGAATTTTCACAGAATGCTACTGTGTAGTTTATATTTGAATATATTCCTTTTTCCACTATTACCCTCTTAGCGCTCCGAATGTCCACTTGCATTTTCTACAGAAAGAGTGTTCAGAACTGCGCAATCAAAAGTATGGTTTAACTCTGTTATCTTAATGAACATATCAGAAATAAGTTTCACACAATGCTTCTGTGTAGTTTTTATTTGCAGATATTATTTTTCCCAATAGAGGCCTCTTAGCGCTCAGAATGTCCAATTGCAGTTTCTACAGAAAGAGTGTTTCAGAAAGGCTCAATCAAAAGTAAGGTTCAACTCTGTTAGTTGAATGCACAGAACAGAAAGAAGTTTCATACAATGCTTCTGTGTAGTTTATATTTGAACATATTCTTTTTTCCACTATTACCCACTTAGCGCTACGAATGTCCAGTTGCATTTTCTACAGACAGAGTGTTTCAAAACTGCTCAATCAAAAGTATGGTTTAAATCTGTTAGCTGAATGCTCAGATCAGAAAGATGTTTCACAGAATGCTTCTGTGTAGTTTATATTTGAATATATTCCTTTTTCCACTACTACTCTCTTAGCGCTCCAAATGTCCAGTTGCATTTTCTACAGAAAGAGTGTTGAGATCTGCTCAATCAAAAGTATGGTTTAACTCTGTTAGCTGAATGCACAGATCAGAAAGAAGTTTCACAGAATGATTCTGTGTAGTTTATATTTGGAGACATTCCTTTTTCCACTATTACCCTCTTAGCGCTCCGAATCTCCATTGCATTTTCCACAGAAAGAGTGTTTCAGAACGGCTCAATCAAAACTAAGGTTCAACTCTTTTAGTTGAACAAACAGAACAGAAAGAAGTTTCACACAATTCTTCTGTGTAGTTTTTATTTGTAGACATTCTTTTTCCCAATATAGGCCTCCTAGCGCTCAGAATGTCCAATTGCAGTTTCTACAGAAAGAGTGTTTCAGAACGGCTCAATCAAAAGTAAGGTTCAACTCTGTTAGTTGAATGCACAGAACAGAAAGAAGTTTCATACAATGCTTCTGTGTAGTTTATATTTGAACATATTCTTTTTTCCACTATTACCCACTTAGCGCTACGAATGTCCAGTTGCATTTTCTACAGACAGAGTGTTTCAAAACTGCTCAATCAAAAGTATGGTTTAACTCTGTTAGCTGAATGCTCAGATCAGAAAGAAGTTTCACAGAATGCTTCTGTGTAGTTTATATTTGAATATATTCCTTTTTCCACTACTATGCTCTTAGCGCTCCAAATCTCCAGTTGCATTTTCTACAGAAAGAGTGTTCAGATCTGCTCAATCAAAAGTATGGTTTAACTCTGTTAGCTGAATGCACAGATCAGAAGGAAGTTTCACCGAATGATTCTGTGTAGTTTATATTTGAAGACATTCCTTTTTCCACTAGTACCCTCTTAGCGCTCCGAATCTCCACTTGCATTTTCTACAAAAAGAGTGTTTCATAACTGCTCAATCAAAAATATGTTTTATCTCTGCTAACTGAATTTACAGATCAGAAATAAGTTTCACAGAATGCATCTGTGTAGTTTTTATTTGAAGATATTCTTTTTCCCAATGTAGGCCTCTTAGCGCTTAGCATGTCCAATTGCAGTTTCTACAGAAAGAGTGTTTCAGAACGGCTCAATCAAAAGTAAGGTTCAACTCTGTTAGTTGAATGCACAGAACAGAAAGAATTTTCACAGAATCCTACTGTGTAGTTTATATTTGAATATATTCCTTTTTCCACTATTACCCTCTTAGCGCTCCGAATGTCCACTTGCATTTTCTACAGAAAGAGTGTTCAGAACTGCGCAATCAAAAGTATGGTTTAACTCTGTTAGCTTAATGAACATATCAGAAATAAGTTTCACACAATGCTTCTGTGTAGTTTTTATTTGAAGATATTATTTTTCCCAATAGAGGCCTCTTAGCGCTCAGAATGTCCAATTGCAGTTTCTACAGAAAGAGTGTTTCAGAAAGGCTCAATCAAAAGTAAGGTTCAACTCTGTTAGTTGAATGCACAGAACAGAAAGAAGTTTCATACAATGCTTCTGTGTAGTTTATATTTGAACATATTCTTTTTTCCACTATTACCCACTTAGCGCTACGAATGTCCAGTTGCATTTTCTACAGACAGAGTGTTTTAAAACTGCTCAATCAAAAGTATGGTTTAACTCTGTTAGCTGAATGCTCAGATCAGAAAGAAGTTTCACAGAATGCTTCTGTGTAGTTTATATTTGAATATATTCCTTTTTCCACTACTACTCTCTTAGCGCTCCAAATGTCCAGTTGCATTTTCTACAGAAAGAGTGTTCAGATCTGCTCAATCAAAAGTATGGTTTAACTCTGTTAGCTCAATGCACAGATCAGAAAGAAGTTTCACAGAATGATTCTGTGTAGTTTATATTTGGAGACATTCCTTTTTCCACTATTACCCTCTTAGCGCTCCGAATCTCCATTGCATTTTCTACAGAAAGAGTGTTTCAGAACGGCTCAATCAAAACTAAGGTTCAACTCTTTTAGTTGAACAAACAGAACAGAAAGAAGTTTCACACAATTCTTCTGTGTAGTTTTTATTTGTAGACATTCTTTTTCCCAATATAGGCCTCCTAGCGCTCAGAATGTCCAATTGCAGTTTCTACAGAAAGAGTGTTTCAGAACGGCTCAATCAAAAGTAAGGTTCAACTCTGTTAGTTGAATGCACAGAACAGAAAGAAGTTTCAGACAATGCTTCTGTGTAGTTTATATTTGAACCTATTCTTTTTTCCACTATTACCCACTTAGCGCTACGAATGTCCAGTTGCATTTTCTACAGACAGAGTGTTTCAAAACTGCTCAATCAAAAGTATGGTTTAACTCTGTTAGCTGAATGCTCAGATCAGAAAGAAGTTTCACAGAATGCTTCTGTGTAGTTTATATTTGAATATATTCCTTTTTCCACTACTACGCTCTTAGCGCTCCAAATCTCCAGTTGCATTTTCTACAGAAAGAGTGTTCAGATCTGCTCAATCAAAAGTATGGTTTAACTCTGTTAGCTGAATGCACAGATCAGAAAGAAGTTTCAGCGAATGATTCTGTGTAGTTTATATTTGAAGACATTCCTATTTCCACTATTACTCTCTTAGCGCTCCGAATCTCCACTTGCATTTTCTACAAAAAGAGTGTTTCATAACTGCTCAATCAAAAATATGTTTTATCTCTGTTAACTGAATTTACAGATCAGAAATAAGTTTCACAGAATGCATCTGTGTAGTTTTTATTTGAAGATATTCTTTTTCCCAAAGTAGGCTTCTTAGCGCTTAGCATGTCCAATTGCAGTTTCGACAGAAAGAGTGTTTCAGAACGGCTCAATCAAAAGTAAGGTTCAACTCTGTTAGTTGAATGCACAGAACAGAAAGAATTTTCACAGAATGCTACTGTGTAGTTTATATTTGAATATATTCCTTTTTCCACTATTACCCTCTTAGCGCTCCGAATGTCCACTTGCATTTTCTACAGAAAGAGTGTTCAGAACTGCGCAATCAAAAGTATGGTTTAACTCTGTTAGCCTAATAAACATATCAGAAATAAGTTTCACACAATGCTTCTGTGTAGTTTTTATTTGAAGATATTATTTTTCCCAATAGAGGCCTCTTAGCGCTCAGAATGTCCAATTGCAGTTTCTACAGAAAGAGTGTTTCAGAAAGGCTCAATCAAAAGTAAGGTTCAACTCTGTTAGTTGAATGCACAGAACAGAAAGAAGTTTCATACAATGCTTCTGTGTAGTTTATATTTGAACATATACTTTTTTCCACTATTACCCACTTAGCGCTACGAATGTCCAGTTGCATTTTCTACAGACAGAGTGTTTCAAAACTGCTCAATCAAAAGTATGGTTTAACTCTGTTAGCTGAATGCTCAGATCAGAAAGATGTTTCACAGAATGCTTCTGTGTAGTTTATATTTGAATATATTCCTTTTTCCACTACTACTCTCTTAGCGCTCCAAATGTCCAGTTGCATTTTCTACAGAAAGAGTGTTCAGATCTGCTCAATCAAAAGTATGGTTTAACTCTGTTAGCTGAATGCACAGATCAGAAAGAAGTTTCACAGAATGATTCTGTGTAGTTTATATTTGGAGACATTCCTTTTTCCACTATTACCCTCTTAGCGCTCCGAATCTCCATTGCATTTTCGACAGAAAGAGTGTTTCAGAACAGCTCAATCAAAACTAAGGTTCAACTCTTTTAGTTGAACAAACAGAACAGAAAGAAGTTTCACAGAATTCTTCTGTGTAGTTTTTATTTGTAGACATTCTTTTTCCCAATATAGGCCTCCTAGCGCTCAGAATGTCCAATTGCAGTTTCTACAGAAAGAGTGTTTGAGAACGGCTCAATCAAAAGTAAGGTTCAACTCTGTTAGTTGAATGCACAGAACAGAAAGAAATTTCATACAATGCTTCTGTGTAGTTTATATTTGAACATATTCTTTTTTCCACTATTACCCACTTAGCGCTACGAATGTCCAGTTGCATTTTCTACAGACAGAGTGTTTCAAAACTGCTCAATCAAAAGTATGGTTTAACTCTGTTAGCTGAATGCTCAGATCAGAAAGAAGTTTCACAGAATGCTTCTGTGTAGTTTATATTTGAATATATTCCTTTTTCCACTACTACGCTCTTAGCGCTCCAAATGTCCAGTTGCATTTTCTACAGAAAGAGTGTTCAGATCTACTCAATCAAAAGTATGGTTTAACTCTGTTAGCTGAATGCACAGATCAGAAAGAAGTTTCACAGAATGATTCTGTGTAGTTTATATTTGGAGACATTCCTTTATCCACTATTACCCTCTTAGCGCTCCGAATCTCCACTTGCATTTTCTACAGAAAGAGTGTTTCAGACCGGCTCAATCAAAACTAAGGTTCAACTCTTTTAGTTGAACAAACAGAACAGAAAGAAGTTTCACACAATTCTTCTGTGTAGTTTTTATTTGTAGACATTCTTTTTCCCAATATACGCCTCTTAGCGCTCAGAATGTCCAATTGCAGTTTCTACAGAAAGAGTGTTTGAGAACGGCTCAATCAAAAGTAAGGTTCAACTCTGTTAGTTGAATGCACAGAACAGAAAGAAGTTTCATACAATGCTTCTGTGTAGTTTATATTTGAACATATTCTTTTTTCCACTATTACCCACTTAGCGCTACGAATGTCCAGTTGCATTATCTACAGACAGAGTGTTTCAAAACTGCTCAATCAAAAGTATGGTTTAACTCTGTTAGCTGAATGCTCAGATCAGAAAGAAGTTTCACAGAATGCTTCTGTGTAGTTTATATTTGAATATATTCCTTTTTCCACTACTACGCTCTTAGCGCTCCAAATGTCCAGTTGCATTTTCTACAGAAAGAGTGTTCAGATCTACTCAATCAAAAGTATGGTTTAACTCTGTTAGCTGAATGCACAGATCAGAAGGAAGTTTCACCGAATGATTCTGTGTAGTTTATATTTGAAGACATTCCTTTTTCCACTAGTACCCCCTTAGCGCTCCGAATCTCCACTTGCATTTTCTACAAAAAGAGTGTTTCATGACTGCTCAATCAAAAATATGTTTTATCTCTGCTAACTGAATTTACAGATCAGAAATAAGTTTCACAGAATGCATCTGTGTAGTTTTTATTTGAAGATATACTTTTTCCCAATGTAGGCCTCTTAGCGCTTAACATGTCCAAATGCAGTTTCTACAGAAAGAGTGTTTCAGAACGGCTCAATCAAAAGTAAGGTTCAACTCTGTTAGTTGAATGCACAGAACAGAAAGAATTTTCACAGAATGCTACTGTGTAGTTTATATTTGAATATATCCCTTTTTCCACTATTACCCTCTTAGCGCTCCGAATGTCCACTTGCATTTTCTACAGAAAGAGTGTTCAGAACTGCGCAATCAAAAGTATGGTTTAACTCTGTTAGCTTAATGAACATATCAGAAATAAGTTTCACACAATGCTTCTGTGTAGTTTTTATTTGCAGATATTATTTTTCCCAATAGAGGCCTCTTAGCGCTCAGAATGTCCAATTGCAGTTTCTACAGAAAGAGTGTTTCAGAAAGGCTCAATCAAAAGTAAGGTTCAACTCTGTTAGTTGAATGCACAGAACAGAAAGAAGTTTCATACAATGCTTCTGTGTAGTTTACATTTGAACATATTCTTTTTTCCACTATTACCCACTTAGCGCTACGAATGTCCAGTTGCATTTTCTACAGACAGAGTGTTTCAAATCTGCTCAATCAAAAGTATGGTTTAACTCTGTTAGCTGAATGCTCAGATCAGAAAGGTGTTTCACAGAATGCTTCTGTGTAGTTTATATTTGAATATATTCCTTTTTCCACTACTACTCTCTTAGCGCTCCAAATGTCCAGTTGCATTTTCTACAGAAAGAGTGTTCAGATCTGCTCAATCAAAAGTATGGTTTAACTCTGTTAGCTGAATGCACAGATCAGAAAGAAGTTTCACAGAATGATTCTGTGTAGTTTATATTTGGAGACATTCCTTTTTCCACTATTACCCTCTTAGCGCTCCGAATCTCCATTGCATTTTCGACAGAAAGAGTGTTTCAGAACGGCTCAATCAAAACTAAGGTTCAACTCTTTTAGTTGAACAAACAGAACAGAAAAAAGTTTCACACAATTCTTCTGTGTAGTTTTTATTTGTAGACATTCTTTTTCCCAATATAGGCCTCCTAGCGCTCAGAATGTCCAATTGCAGTTTCTACAGAAAGAGTGTTTGAGAACGGCTCAATCAAAAGTAAGTTCAACTCTGTTAGTTGAATGCACAGAACAGAAAGAAATTTCATACAATGCTTCTGTGTAGTTTATATTTGAACATATTCTTTTTTCCACTATTACCCACTTAGCGCTACGAATGTCCAGTTGCATTTTCTACAGACAGAGTGTTTCAAAACTGCTCAATCAAAAGTATGGTTTAACTCTGTTAGCTGAATGCTCAGATCAGAAAGAAGTTTCACAGAATGCTTCTGTGTAGTTTATATTTGAATATATTCCTTTTTCCACTACTACGCTCTTAGCGCTCCAAATGTCCAGTTGCATTTTCTACAGAAAGAGTGTTCAGATCTACTCAATCAAAAGTATGGTTTAACTCTGTTAGCTGAATGCACAGATCAGAAGGATGTTTCACCGAATGATTCTGTGTAGTTTATATTTGAAGACATTCCTTTTTCCACTAGTACCCCCTTAGCGCTCCGAATCTCCACTTGCATTTTCTACAAAAAGAGTGTTTCATGACTGCTCAAACAAAAATATGTTTTATCTCTGCTAACTGAATTTACAGATCAGAAATAAGTTTCACAGAATGCATCTGTGTAGTTTTTATTTGAAGATATTCTTTTTCCCAATGTAGGCCTCTTAGCGCTTAGCATGTCCAATTGCAGTTTCTACAGAAAGAGTGTTTCAGAACGGCTCAATCAAAAGTAAGGTTCAACTCTGTTAGTTGAATGCACAGAACAGAAAGAATTTTCACAGAATGCTACTGTGTAGTTTATATTTGAATATATTCCTTTTTCCACTATTACCCTCTTAGCGCTCCGAATGTCCACTTGCATTTTCTACAGAAAGAGTGTTCAGAACTGCGCAATCAAAAGTATGGTTTAACTCTGTTATCTTAATGAACATATCAGAAATAAGTTTCACACAATGCTTCTGTGTAGTTTTTATTTGCAGATATTATTTTTCCCAATAGAGGCCTCTTAGCGCTCAGAATGTCCAATTGCAGTTTCTACAGAAAGAGTGTTTCAGAAAGGCTCAATCAAAAGTAAGGTTCAACTCTGTTAGTTGAATGCACAGAACAGAAAGAAGTTTCATACAATGCTTCTGTGTAGTTTATATTTGAACATATTCTTTTTTCCACTATTACCCACTTAGCGCTACGAATGTCCAGTTGCATTTTCTACAGACAGAGTGTTTCAAAACTGCTCAATCAAAAGTATGGTTTAAATCTGTTAGCTGAATGCTCAGATCAGAAAGATGTTTCACAGAATGCTTCTGTGTAATTTATATTTGAATATATTCCTTTTTCCACTACTACTCTCTTAGCGCTCCAAATGTCCAGTTGCATTTTCTACAGAAAGAGTGTTGAGATCTGCTCAATCAAAAGTATGGTTTAACTCTGTTAGCTGAATGCACAGATCAGAAAGAAGTTTCACAGAATGATTCTGTGTAGTTTATATTTGGAGACATTCCTTTTTCCACTATTACCCTCTTAGCGCTCCGAATCTCCATTGCATTTTCGACAGAAAGAGTGTTTCAGAACGGCTCAATCAAAACTAAGGTTCAACTCTTTTAGTTGAACAAACAGAACAGAAAGAAGTTTCACACAATTCTTCTGTGTAGTTTTTATTTGTAGACATTCTTTTTCCCAATATAGGCCTCCTAGCGCTCAGAATGTCCAATTGCAGTTTCTACAGAAAGAGTGTTTCAGAACGGCTCAATCAAAAGTAAGGTTCAACTCTGTTAGTTGAATGCACAGAACAGAAAGAAGTTTCATACAATGCTTCTGTGTAGTTTATATTTGAACATATTCTTTTTTCCACTATTACCCACTTAGCGCTACGAATGTCCAGTTGCATTTTCTACAGACAGAGTGTTTCAAAACTGCTCAATCAAAAGTATGGTTTAACTCTGTTAGCTGAATGCTCAGATCAGAAAGAAGTTTCACAGAATGCTTCTGTGTAGTTTATATTTGAATATATTCCTTTTTCCACTACTACGCTCTTAGCGCTCCAAATCTCCAGTTGCATTTTCTACAGAAAGAGTGTTCAGATCTGCTCAATCAAAAGTATGGTTTAACTCTGTTAGCTGAATGCACAGATCAGAAGGAAGTTTCACCGAATGATTCTGTGTAGTTTATATTTGAAGACATTCCTTTTTCCACTAGTACCCTCTTAGCGCTCCGAATCTCCACTTGCATTTTCTACAAAAAGAGTGTTTCATAACTGCTCAATCAAAAATATGTTTTATCTCTGCTAACTGAATTTACAGATCAGAAATAAGTTTCACAGAATGCATCTGTGTAGTTTTTATTTGAAGATATTCTTTTTCCCAATGTAGGCCTCTTAGCGCTTAGCATGTCCAATTGCAGTTTCTACAGAAAGAGTGTTTCAGAACGGCTCAATCAAAAGTAAGGTTCAACTCTGTTAGTTGAATGCACAGAACAGAAAGAATTTTCACAGAATCCTACTGTGTAGTTTATATTTGAATATATTCCTTTTTCCACTATTACCCTCTTAGCGCTCCGAATGTCCACTTGCATTTTCTACAGAAAGAGTGTTCAGAACTGCGCAATCAAAAGTATGGTTTAACTCTGTTAGCTTAATGAACATATCAGAAATAAGTTTCACACAATGCTTCTGTGTAGTTTTTATTTGAAGATATTATTTTTCCCAATAGAGGCCTCTTAGCGCTCAGAATGTCCAATTGCAGTTTCTACAGAAAGAGTGTTTCAGAAAGGCTCAATCAAAAGTAAGGTTCAACTCTGTTAGTTGAATGCACAGAACAGAAAGAAGTTTCATACAATGCTTCTGTGTAGTTTATATTTGAACATATTCTTTTTTCCACTATTACCCACTTAGCGCTACGAATGTCCAGTTGCATTTTCTACAGACAGAGTGTTTTAAAACTGCTCAATCAAAAGTATGGTTTAACTCTGTTAGCTGAATGCTCAGATCAGAAAGAAGTTTCACAGAATGCTTCTGTGTAGTTTATATTTGAATATATTCCTTTTTCCACTACTACTCTCTTAGCGCTCCAAATGTCCAGTTGCATTTTCTACAGAAAGAGTGTTCAGATCTGCTCAATCAAAATTATGGTTTAACTCTGTTAGCTGAATGCACAGATCAGAAAGAAGTTTCACAGAATGATTCTGTGTAGTTTATATTTGGAGACATTCCTTTTTCCACTATTACCCTCTTAGCGCTCCGAATCTCCATTGCATTTTCTACAGAAAGAGTGTTTCAGAACGGCTCAATCAAAACTATGGTTCAACTCTTTTAGTTGAACAAACAGAACAGAAAGAAGTTTCACACAATTCTTCTGTGTAGTTTTTATTTGTAGACATTCTTTTTCCCAATATAGGCCTCCTGGCGCTCAGAATGTCCAATTGCAGTTTCTACAGAAAGAGTGTTTCAGAACGGCTCAATCAAAAGTAAGGTTCAACTCTGTTAGTTGAATGCACAGAACAGAAAGAAGTTTCATACAATGCTTCTGTGTAGTTTATATTTGAACATATTCTTTTTTCCACTATTACCCACTTAGCGCTACGAATGTCCAGTTGCATTTTCTACAGACAGAGTGTTTCAAAACTGCTCAATCAAAAGTATGGTTTAACTCTGTTAGCTGAATGCTCAGATCAGAAAGAAGTTTCACAGAATGCTTCTGTGTAGTTTATATTTGAATATATTCCTTTTTCCACTACTACGCTCTTAGCGCTCCAAATCTCCAGTTGCATTTTCTACAGAAAGAGTGTTCAGATCTGCTCAATCAAAAGTATGGTTTAACTCTGTTAGCTGAATGCACAGATCAGAAGGAAGTTTCACCGAATGATTCTGTGTAGTTTATATTTGAAGACATTCCTTTTTCCCCTAGTACCCTCTTAGCGCTCCGAATCTCCACTTGCATTTTCTACAAAAAGAGTGTTTCATAACTGCTCAATCAAAAATATGTTTTATCTCTGCTAACTGAATTTACAGATCAGAAATAAGTTTCACAGAATGCATCTGTGTAGTTTTTATTTGAAGATATTCTTTTTCCCAATGTAGGCCTCTTAGCGCTTAGCATGTCCAATTGCAGTTTCTACAGAAAGAGTGTTTCAGAACGGCTCAATCAAAAGTAAGGTTCAACTCTGTTAGTTGAATGCACAGAACAGAAAGAATTTTCACAGAATGCTACTGTGTAGTTTATATTTGAATATATTCCTTTTTCCACTATTACCCTCTTAGCGCTCCGAATGTCCACTTGCATTTTCTACAGAAAGAGTGTTCAGAACTGCGCAATCAAAAGTATGGTTTAACTCTGTTAGCTTAATGAACATATCAGAAATAAGTTTCACACAATGCTTCTGTGTAGTTTTTATTTGAAGATATTATTTTTCCCAATAGAGGCCTCTTAGCGCTCAGAATGTCCAATTGCAGTTTCTACAGAAAGAGTGTTTCAGAAAGGCTCAATCAAAAGTAAGGTTCAACTCTGTTAGTTGAATGCACAGAACAGAAAGAAGTTTCATACAATGCTTCTGTGTAGTTTATATTTGAACATATTCTTTTTTCCACTATTACCCACTTAGCGCTACGAATGTCCAGTTGCATTTTCTACAGACAGAGTGTTTCAAAACTGCTCAATCAAAAGTATGGTTTAACTCTGTTAGATGAATGCTCAGATCAGAAAGATGTTTCACAGAATGCTTCTGTGTAGTTTATATTTGAATATATTACTTTTTCCACTACTACTCTCTTAGCGCTCCAAATGTCCAGTTGCATTTTCTACAGAAAGAGTGTTCAGATCTGCTCAATCAAAAGTATGGTTTAACGCTGTTAGCTGAATGCACAGATCAGAAAGAAGTTTCACAGAATGATTCTGTGTAGTTTATATTTGGAGACATTCCTTTTTCCACTATTACCCTCTTAGCGCTCCGAATCTCCATTGCATTTTCTACAGAAAGAGTGTTTCAGAACGGCTCAATCAAAACTAAGGTTCAACTCTTTTAGTTGAACAAACAGAACAGAAAGAAGTTTCACACAATTCTTCTGTGTAGTTTTTATTTGTAGACATTCTTTTTCCCAATATAGGCCTCCTAGCGCTCAGAATGTCCAATTGCAGTTTCTACAGAAAGAGTGTTTCAGAACGGCTCAATCAAAAGTAAGGTTCAACTCTGTTAGTTGAATGCACAGAACAGAAAGAATTTTCACAGAATGCTACTGTGTAGTTTATATTTGAATATATTCTTTTTCCACTATTACCCTCTTAGCGCTCCGAATGTCCACTTGCATTTTCTACAGAAAGAGTGTTCAGAACTGCGCAATCAAAAGTATGGTTTAACTCTGTTAGCCTAATGAACATATCAGAAATAAGTTTCACACAATGCTTCTGTGTAGTTTTTATTTGAAGATATTATTTTTCCCAATAGAGGCCTCTTAGCGCTCAGAATGTCCAATTGCAGTTTCTACAGAAAGAGTGTTTCAGAAAGGCTCAATCAAAAGTAAGGTTCAACTCTGCTAGTTGAATGCACAGAACAGAAAGAAGTCTCATACAGTGCTTCTGTGTAGTTTATATTTGAACATATTCTTTTTTCCACTATTACCCACTTAGCGCTACGAATGTCCAGTAGCATTTTCTACAGACAGAGTGTTTCAAAACTGCTCAATCAAAAGTATGGTTTAACTCTGTTAGCTGAATGCTCAGATCAGAAAGAAGTTTCACAGAATGCTTCTCTGTAGTTTATATTTGAATATATTCCTTTTTCCACTACTACGCTCTTAGCGCTCCAAATGTCCAGTTGCATTTTCTACAGAAAGAGTGTTCAGATCTGCTCAATCAAAAGTATGGTTTAACTCTGTTAGCTGAATGCACAGATCAGAAAGAAGTTTCACAGAATGATTCTGTGTAGTTTATATTTGGAGACATTCCTTTTTCCACTATTACCCTCTTAGCGCTCCGAATCTCCACTTGCATTTTCTACAGAAAGAGTGTTTCAGAACGGCTCAATCAAAACTAAGGTTCAACTCTTTTAGTTGAACAAACAGAACAGAAAGAAGTTTCACACAATTCTTCTGTGTAGTTTTTATTTGTAGACATTCTTTTTCCCAATATAGGCCTCTTAGCGCTCAGAATGTCCAATTGCAGTTTCTACAGAAAGAGTGTTTCAGAACGGCTCAATCAAAAGTAAGGTTCAACGCTGTTAGTTGAATGCACAGAACAGAAAGAAGTTTCATACAATGATTCTGTGTAGTTTATATTTGAACATATTCTTTTTTCCACTATTACCCACTTAGCGCTACGAATGTCCAGTTGCATTATCTACAGACAGAGTGTTTCAAAACTGCTCAATCAAAAGTATGGTTTAACTCTGTTAGCTGAATGCTCAGATCAGAAAGAAGTTTCACAGAATGCTTCTGTGTAGTTTATATTTGAATATATTCCTTTTTCCACTACTACGCTCTTAGCGCTCCAAATGTCCAGTTGCATTTTCTACAGAAAGAGTGTTCAGATCTACTCAATCAAAAGTATGGTTTAACTCTGTTAGCTGAATGCACAGATCAGAAGGAAGTTTCACCGAATGATTCTGTGTAGTTTATATTTGAAGACATTCCTTTTTCCACTAGTACCCTCTTAGCGCTCCGAATCTCCACTTGCATTTTCTACAAAAAGAGTGTTTCATTACTGCTCAATCAAAAATATGTTTTATCTCTGTTAACTGAATTTACAGATCAGAAATAAGTTTCACAGAATGCATCTGTGTAGTTTTTATTTGAAGATATTCTTTTTCCCAATGTAGGCCTCTTAGCGCTTAGCATGTCCAATTGCAGTTTCTACAGAAAGAGTGTTTCAGAACGGCTCAATCAAAAGTAAGGTTCAACTCTGTTAGTTGAATGCACAGAACAGAAAGAATTTTCACAGAATGCTACTGTGTAGTTTATATTTGAATATATTCCTTTTTCCACTATTACCCTCTTAGCGCTCCGAATGTCCACTTGCATATTCTACAGAAAGAGTGTTCAGAACTGCGCAATCAAAAGTATGGTTTAACTCTGTTAGCTTAATGAACATATCAGAAATAAGTTTCACACAATGCTTCTGTGTAGTTTTTATTTGAAGATATTATTTTTCCCAATAGAGGCCTCTTAACGCTCAGAATGTCCAATTGCAGTTCCTACAGAAAGAGTGTTTCAGAAAGGCTCAATCAAACGTAAGTTTCAACTCTGTTAGTTGAATGCACAGAACAGAAAGAAGTTTCATTCAATGCTTCTGTGTAGTTTATATTTGAACATATTCTTTTTTCCACTATTACCCACTTAGCGCTACGAATGTCCAGTTGCATTTTCTACAGACAGAGTCTTTCAAAACTGCTCAATCAAAAGTATGGTTTAACTCTGTTAGCTGAATGCTCAGATCAGAAAGAAGTTTCACAGAATGCTTCTGTGTAGTTTATATTTGAATATATTCCTTTTTCCACTACTACTCTCTTAGCGCTCCAAATGTCCAGTTGCATTTTCTACAGAAAGAGTGTTCAGATCTGCTCAATCAAAAGTATGGTTTAAATCTGTTATCTCAATGCACAGATCAGAAAGAAGTTTCACAGAATGATTCTGTGTAGTTTATATTTGGAGACATTCCTTTTTCCACTATTACCCTCTTAGCGCTCCGAATCTCCATTGCATTTTCTACAGAAAGAGTGTTTCAGAACGGCTCAATCAAAACTAAGGTTCAACTCTTTTAGTTGAACAAACAGAACAGAAAGAAGTTTCACACAATTCTTCTGTGTAGTTTTTATTTGTAGACATTCTTTTTCCCAATATAGGCCTCCTAGCGCTCAGAATGTCCAATTGCAGTTTCTACAGAAAGAGTGTTTCAGAACGGCTCAATCAAAAGTAAGGTTCAACTCTGTTAGTTGAATGCACAGAACAGAAAGAAGTTTCAGACAATGCTTCTGTGTAGTTTATATTTGAACCTATTCTTTTTTCCACTATTACCCACTTAGCGCTACGAATGTCCAGTTGCATTTTCTACAGACAGAGTGTTTCAAAACTGCTCAATCAAAAGTATGGTTTAACTCTGTTAGCTGAATGCTCAGATCAGAAAGAAGTTTCACAGAATGCTTCTGTGTAGTTTATATTTGAATATATTCCTTTTTCCACTACTACGCTCTTAGCGCTCCAAATCTCCAGTTGCATTTTCTACAGAAAGATTGTTCAGATCTGCTCAATCAAAAGTATGGTTTAACTCTGTTAGCTGAATGCACAGATCAGAAAGAAGTTTCAGCGAATGATTCTGTGTAGTTTATATTTGAAGACATTCCTATTTCCACTATTACTCTCTTAGCGCTCCGAATCTCCACTTGCATTTTCTACAAAAAGAGTGTTTCATAACTGCTCAATCAAAAATATGTTTTATCTCTGTTAACTGAATTTACAGATCAGAAATAAGTTTCACAGAATGCATCTGTGTAGTTTTTATTTGAAGATATTCTTTTTCCCAAAGTAGGCTTCTTAGCGCTTAGCATGTCCAATTGCAGTTTCGACAGAAAGAGTGTTTCAGAACGGCTCAATCAAAAGTAAGGTTCAACTCTGTTAGTTGAATGCACAGAACAGAAAGAATTTTCACAGAATGCTACTGTGTAGTTTATATTTGAATATATTCCTTTTTCCACTATTACCCTCTTAGCGCTCCGAATGTCCACTTGCATTTTCTACAGAAAGAGTGTTCAGAACTGCGCAATCAAAAGTATGGTTTAACTCTGTTAGCCTAATAAACATATCAGAAATAAGTTTCACACAATGCTTCTGTGTAGTTTTTATTTGAAGATATTATTTTTCCCAATAGAGGCCTCTTAGCGCTCAGAATGTCCAATTGCAGTTTCTACAGAAAGAGTGTTTCAGAACGGCTCAATCAAAAGTAAGGTTCAAATCTGTTAGTTGAATGCACAGAACAGAAAGAAGTTTCATACAATGCTTCTGTGTAGTTTATATTTGAACATATTCTTTTTTCCACTATTACCCACTTAGCGCTACGAAAGTCCAGTTGCATTTTCTACAGAGAGAGTGTTTCAAAACTGCTCAATCAAAAGTATGGTTTAACTCTGTTAGCTGAATGCTCAGATCAGAAAGAAGTTTCACAGAATGCTTCTGTGTAGTTTATATTTGAATATATTCCTTTTTCCACTACTACTCTCTTAGCGCTCCAAATGTCCAGTTGCATTTTCTACAGAAAGAGTGTTCAGATCTGCTCAATCAAAAGTATGGTTTAACTCTGTTAGCTGAATGCACAGATCAGAAAGAAGTTTCACAGAATGATTCTGTGTAGTTTATATTTGGAGACATTCCTTTTTCCACTATTACCCTCTTAGCGCTCCGAATCTCCACTTGCATTTTCTACACAAATAGTGTTTCAGAACGGCTCAATCAAAACTAAGGTTCAACTCTTTTAGTTGAACAAACAGAACAGAAAGAAATTTCACACAATTCTTCTGTGTAGTTTTTATTTGTAGACATTCTTTTTCCCAATATCGGCCTCCTAGCGCTCAGAATGTCCAATTGCAGTTTCTACAGAAAGAGTGTTTCAGAACGGCTCAATCAAAAGTAATGTTCAACTCTGTTAGTTGAATGCACAGAACAGAAAGAAGTTTCATACAATGCTTCTGTGTAGTTTATATTTGAACATATTCTTTTTTCCACTATTACCCACTTAGCGCTACGAATGTCCAGTTGCATTTTCTACAGACAGAGTGTTTCAAAACTGCTCAATCAAAAGTATGGTTTAACTCTGTTAGCTGAATGCTCAGATCAGAAAGAAGTTTCACAGAATGCTTCTGTGTAGTTTATATTTGAATATATTCCTTTTTCCACTACTACGCTCTTAGCGCTCCAAATGTCCAGTTGCATTTTCTGCAGAAAGAGTGTTCAGATCTGCTCAATCAAAAGTATGGTTTAACTCTGTTAGCTGAATGCACAGATCAGAAAGAAGTTTCACCGAATGATTCTGTGTAGTTTATATTTGAAGACATTCCTTTTTCCACTATTACCCTCTTAGCGCTCCGAATCTCCACTTGCATTTTCTAGAAAAGAGTGTTTCATAACTGCTCAATCAAAAATATGTTTTATCTCTGTTAACTGAATTTACAGATCAGAAATAAGTTTCACAGAATGCATCTGTGTAGTTTTTATTTGAAGATATTCTTTTTCCCAATGTAGGCCTCTTAGCGCTTAGCATGTCCAATTGCAGTTTCGACAGAAAGAGTGTTTCAGAACGGCTCAATCAAAAGTAAGGTTCTACTCTGTTAGTTGAATGCACAGAACAGAAAGAATTTTCACAGAATGCTACTGTGTAGTTTATATTTGAATATATTCCTTTTTCCACTATTACCCTCTTGGCGCTCCGAATGTCCACTTGCATTTTCTACAGAAAGAGTGTTCAGAACTGCGCAATCAAAAGTATGGTTTAACTCTGTTAGCCTAATGAACATATCAGAAATAAGTTTCACACAATGCTTCTGTGTAGTTTTTATTTGAAGATATTATTTTTCCCAATAGAGGCCTCTTAGCGCTCAGAATGTCCAATTGCAGTTTCTACAGAAAGAGTGTTTCAGAAAGGCTCAATCAAAAGTAAGGTTCAACTCTGTTAGTTGAATGCACAGAACAGAAAGAAGTTTCATACAATGCTTCTGTGTAGTTTATATTTGAACATATTCTTTTTTCCACTATTACCCACTTAGCGCTACGAATGCCCAGTTGCATTTTCTACAGACAGAGTGTTTCAAAACTGCTCAATCAAAAGTATGGTTTAACTCTGTTAGCTGAATGCTCAGATCAGAAAGAAGTTTCACAGAATGCTTCTGTGTAGTTTATATTTTAATACATTCCTTTTTCCACTACTACTCTCTTAGCGCTCCAAATGTCCAGTTGCATTTTCTACAGAAAGAGTGTTCAGATCTGCTCAATCAAAAGTATGGTTTAACTCTGTTAGCTGAATGCACAGATCAGAAAGAAGTTTCACAGAATGATTCTGTGTAGTTTATATTTGGAGACATTCCTTTTTCCACTATTACCCTCTTAGCGCTCCGAATCTCCACTTGCATTTTCTACAGAAAGAGTGTTTCAGAACGGCTCAATCAAAACTAAGGTTCAACTCTTTTAGTTGAACAAACAGAACAGAAAGAAGTTTCACACAATTTTTCTGTGTAGTTTTTATTTGTAGACATTCTTTTTCCCAATATAGGCCTCTTAGCGCTCAGAATGTCCAATTGCAGTTTCTACAGAAAGAGTGTTTCAGAACGGCTCAATCAAAAGTATGGTTCAACTCTGTTAGTTGAATGCACAGAACAGAAAGAAGTTTCATACAATGCTTCTGTGTAGTTTATATTTGAACATATTCTTTTTTCCACTATTACCCACTTAGCGCTACGAATGTCCAGTTGCATTTTCTACAGACAGAGTGTTTCAAAACTGCTCAATCAAAAGTATGGTTTAACTCTGTTAGCTGAATGCTCAGATCAGAAAGAAGTTTCACAGAATGCTTCTGTGTAGTTTATATTTGAATATATTCCTTTTTCCACTACTACGCTCTTAGCGCTCCAAATGTCCAGTTGCATTTTCTACAGAAAGAGTGTTCAGATCTGCTCAATCAAAAGTATGGTTTAACTCTGTTAGCTGAATGCACAGATCAGAAAGAAGTTTCACCGAATGATTCTGTGTAGTTTATATTTGAAGACATTCCTTTTTCCACTATTACCCTCTTAGCGCTCCGAATCTCCACTTGCATTTTCTACAAAAAGAGTGTTTCATAACTGCTCAATCAAAAATATGTTTTATCTCTGTTAACTGAATTTACAGATCAGAAATAAGTTTCACAGAATGCATCTGTGTAGTTTTTATTTGAAGATATTCTTTTTCCCAATGTAGGCCTCTTAGCGCTTAGCATGTCCAATTGCAGTTTCTACAGAAAGAGTGTTTCAGAACGGCTCAATCAAAAGTAAGGTTCAACTCTGTTAGTTGAATGCACAGAACAGAAAGAATTTTCACAGAATGCTACTGTGTAGTTTATATTTGAATATATTCCTCTTTCCACTATTACCCTCTTAGCGCTCCGAATGTCCACTTGCATTTTCTACAGAGAGAGTGTTCAGAACTTCGCAATCAAAAGTATGGTTTAACTCTGTTAGCTTAATGAACATATCAGAAATAAGTTTCACACAATGCTTCTGTGTAGTTTTTATTTGAAGATATTATTTTTCCCAATAGAGGCCTCTTAGCGCTCAGAATGTCCAATTGCAGTTTCTACAGAAAGAGTGTTTCAGAACGGCTCAATCAAAAGTAAGGTTCAACTCTGTTAGTTGAATGCACAGGACAGAAAGAAGTTTCATACAATGCTTCTGTGTAGTTTATATTTGAACATATTCTTTTTTCCACTATTACCCACTTAGCGCTACGAAAGTCCAGTTGCATTTTCTACAGACAGAGTGTTTCAAAACTGCTCAATCAAAAGTATGGTTTAACTCTGTTAACTGAATGCTCAGATCAGAAAGAAGTTTCACAGAATGCTTCTGTGTAGTTTATATTTGAATATATTCCTTTTTCCACTACTACGCTCTTAGCGCTCCAAATGTCCAGTTGCATTTTCTACAGAAAGAGTGTTCAGATCTGCTCAATCAAAAGTATGGTTTAACAATGTTAGCTGAATGCACAGATCAGAAAGACGTTTCACCGAATGATTCTGTGTAGTTTATATTTGAAGACATTCCTTTTTCCACTAGTACCCTCTTAGCGCTCCGAATCTCCACTTGCATTTTCTACAAAAAGAGTGTTTCATAACTGCTCAATCAAAAATATGTTTTATCTCTGTTAACTGAATTTACAGATCAGAAATAAGTTTCACAGAATGCATCTGTGTAGTTTTTATTTGAAGATATTCTTTTTCCCAATGTCGCCCTCTTAGCGCTTAGCATGTCCAATTGCAGTTTCTACAGAAAGAGTGTTTCAGAACGGCTCAATCAAAAGTAAGATTCAACTCTGTTAGTTGAATGCACAGAACAGAAAGAATTTTCACAGAATGCTACTGTGTAGTTTATATTTGTATATATTCCTTTTTCCACTATTACCCTCTTAGCGCTCCGAATGTCCACTTGCATTTTCCACGGATAGAGTGTTCAGAACTGCGCAATCAAAAGTATGGTTTAACTCTGTTAGCTTAATGAACATATCAGAAATAAGTTTCACACAATGGTTCTGTGTATTTTTTATTTGAAGATATTATTTTTCCCAATAGAGGCCTCTTAGCGCTCAGAATGTCCAATTGCAGTTTCTACAGAAAGAGTGTTTCAGAAAGGCTCAATCAAAAGTAAGGTTCAACTCTGTTAGTTGAATGCACAGAACAGAAAGAAATTTCATACAATGCTTCTGTGTAGTTTATATTTGAACATATTCTTTTTTCACTATTACCCACTTAGCGCTACGAATGTCCCGTTGCATTTTCTACAGACAGAGTGTTTCAAAACTGCTCAATCAAAAGTATGGTTTAACTCTGTTAGCTGAATGCTCAGATCAGAAAGAAGTTTCACAGAATGCTTCTGTGTAGTTTATATTTGAATATATTCCTTTTTCCACTACTACTCTCTTAGCGCTCCAAATGTCAAGTTGCATTTTCTACAGAAAGAGTGTTCAGATCTGCTCAATCAAAAGTATGTTTTAACTCTGTTAGCTGAATGCGCAGATCAGAAAGAAGTTTCACAGAATGATTCTGTGTAGTTTATATTTGGAGACATTCCTTTTTCCACTATTACCCTCTTAGCGCTCCGAATCTCCACTTGCATTTTCTACACAAATAGTGTTTCAGAACGGCTCAATCAAAACTAAGGTTCAACTCTTTTAGTTGAACAAACAGAACAGAAAGAAATTTCACACAATTCTTCTGTGTAGTTTTTATTTGTAGACATTCTTTTTCCCAATATCGGCCTCCTAGCGCTCAGAATGTCCAATTGCAGTTTCTACAGAAAGAGTGTTTCAGAACGGCTCAATCAAAAGTAATGTTCAACTCTGTTAGTTGAATGCACAGAACAGAAAGAAGTTTCATACAATGCTTCTGTGTAGTTTATATTTGAACATATTCTTTTTTCCACTATTACCCACTTAGCGCTACGAATGTCCAGTTGCATTTTCTACAGACAGAGTGTTTCAAAACTGCTCAATCAAAAGTATGGTTTAACTCTGTTAGCTGAATGCTCAGATCAGAAAGAAGTTTCACAGAATGCTTCTGTGTAGTTTATATTTGAATATATTCCTTTTTCCACTACTACGCTCTTAGCGCTCCAAATGTCCAGTTGCATTTTCTGCAGAAAGAGTGTTCAGATCTGCTCAATCAAAAGTATGGTTTAACTCTGTTAGCTGAATGCACAGATCAGAAAGAAGTTTCACCGAATGATTCTGTGTAGTTTATATTTGAAGACATTCCTTTTTCCACTATTACCCTCTTAGCGCTCCGAATCTCCACTTGCATTTTCTAGAAAAAGAGTGTTTCATAACTGCTCAATCAAAAATATGTTTTATCTCTGTTAACTGAATTTACAGATCAGAAATAAGTTTCACAGAATGCATCTGTGTAGTTTTTATTTTAAGATATTCTTTTTCCCAATGTAGGCCTCTTAGCGCTTAGCATGTCCAATTGCAGTTTCGACAGAAAGAGTGTTTCAGAACGGCTCAATCAAAAGTAAGGTTCTACTCTGTTAGTTGAATGCACAGAACAGAAAGAATTTTCACAGAATGCTACTGTGTAGTTTATATTTGAATATATTCCTTTTTGCACTATTACCCTCTTGGCGCTCCGAATGTCCACTTGCATTTTCTACAGAAAGAGTGTTCAGAACTGCGCAATCAAAAGTATGGTTTAACTCTGTTAGCCTAATGAACATATCAGAAATAAGTTTCACACAATGCTTCTGTGTAGTTTTTATTTGAAGATATTATTTTTCCCAATAGAGGCCTCTTAGCGCTCAGAATGTCCAATTGCAGTTTCTACAGAAAGAGTGTTTCAGAAAGGCTCAATCAAAAGTAAGGTTCAACTCTGTTAGTTGAATGCACAGAACAGAAAGAAGTTTCATACCATGCTTCTGTGTAGTTTATATTTGAACATATTCTTTTTTCCACTATTACCCACTTAGCGCTACGAATGCCCAGTTGCATTTTCTGCAGACAGAGTGTTTCAAAACTGCTCAATCAAAAGTATGGTTTAACTCTGTTAGCTGAATGCTCAGATCAGAAAGAAGTTTCACAGAATGCTTCTGTGTAGTTTATATTTTAATACATTCCTTTTTCCACTACTACTCTCTTAGCGCTCCAAATGTCCAGTTGCATTTTCTACAGAAAGAGTGTTCAGATCTGCTCAATCAAAAGTATGGTTTAACTCTGTTAGCTGAATGCACAGATCAGAAAGAAGTTTCACAGAATGATTCTGTGTAGTTTATATTTGGAGACATTCCTTTTTCCACTATTACCCTCTTAGCGCTCCGAATCTCCACTTGCATTTTCTACAGAAAGAGTGTTTCAGAACGGCTCAATCAAAACTAAGGTTCAACTCTTTTAGTTGAACAAACAGAACAGAAAGAAGTTTCACACAATTCTTCTGTGTAGTTTTTATTTGTAGACATTCTTTTTCCCAATATAGGCCTCCTAGCGCTCAGAATGTCCAATTGCAGTTTCTACAGAAAGAGTGTTTCAGAACGGCTCAATCAAAAGTAAGGTTCAACACTGTTAGTTGAATGCACAGAACAGAAAGAAGTCTCATACAATGCTTCTGTGTAGTTTATATTTGAACATATTCTTTTTTCCACTATTACCCACTTAGCGCTACGAATGTCCAGTTGCATTTTCTACAGACAGAGTGTTTCAAAACTGCTCAATCAAAAGTATGGTTTAACTCTGTTAGCTGAATGCTCAGATCAGAAAGATGTTTCACAGAATGCTTCTGTGTAGTTTACATTTGAATATATTCCTTTTTCCACTACTACGCTCTTAGCGCTCCAAATGTCCAGTTGCATTTTCTACAGAAAGAGTGTTCAGATCTGCTCAATCAAAAGTATGGTTTAACTCTGTTAGCTGAATGCACAGATCAGAAAGAAGTTTCACCGAATGATTCTGTGTAGTTTATATTTGAAGACATTCCTTTTTCCACTAGTACCCTCTTAGCGCTCCGAATCTGCACTTGCATTTTCTATAAAAAGATTGTTTCATAACTGCTCAATCAAAAATATGTTTTATCTCTGTTAACTGAATTTACAGATCAGAAATAAGTTTCACAGAATGCATCTGTGTAGTTTTTATTTGAAGATATTCTTTTTCCCAATGTAGGCCTCTTAGCGCTTAGCATGTCCAATTGCAGTTTCTACAGAAAGAGTGTTTCAGAACGGCTCAATCAAAAGTAAGGTTCAACTCTGTTAGTTGATTGCACAGAACAGAAAGAATTTTCACAGAATGCTACTGTGTAGTTTATATTTGAATATATTCCTTTTTCCACTATTACCCTCTTAGCGCTCCGAATGTCCACTTGCATTTTCTACAGAAAGAGTGTTCAGAACTGCGCAATCAAAAGTATGGTTTAACTCTGTTAGCTTAATGAACATATCAGAAATAAGTTTCACACAATGCTTCTGTGTAGTTTTTATTTGAAGATATTTTTTTTCCCAATAGAGGCCTCTTAGCGCTCAGAATGTCCAATTGCAGTTTCTACAGAAAGAGTGTTTCAGAAATGCTCAATCAAAAGTAAGGTTCAACTCTGTTAGTTGAATGCACAGAACAGAAAGAAGTTTAATACAATGCTTCTGTGTAGTTTATATTTGAACATATTCTTTTTTCCACTATTACCCACTTAGCGCTACGAATGTCCCGTTGCATTTTCTACAGACAGAGTGTTTCAAAACTGCTCAATCAAAAGTATGGTTTAACTCTGTTAGCTGAATGCTCAGATCAGAAAGAAGTTTCACAGAATGCTTCTGTGTAGTTTATATTTGAATATATTCCTTTTTCCACTACTACTCTCTTAGCGCTCCAAATGTCCAGTTGCATTTTCTACAGAAAGAGTGTTCAGATCTGCTCAATCAAAAGTATGGTTTAACTCTGTTAGCTGAATGCACAGATCACAAAGAAGTTTCACAGAATGATTCTGTGTAGTTTATATATGGAGACATTCCTTTTTCCACTATTACCCTCTTAGCGCTCCGAATCTCCACTTGCATTTTCTACAGAAAGAGTGTTTCAGAACGGCTCAATCAAAACTAAGGTTCAACTCTTTTAGTTGAACAAACAGAACAGAAAGAAGTTTCACACAATTCTTCTGTGTAGTTTTTATTTGTAGACATTCTTTTTCCCAATATAGGCCTCCTAGCGCTCAGAATGTCCAATTGCAGTTTCTACAGAAATAGTGTTTCAGAACGGCTCAATCAAAAGTAAGGTTCAACTCTGTTAGTTGAATGCACAGAACAGAAAGAAGTTTCATACAATGCTTCTGTGTAGTTTATATTTGAACATATTCTTTTTTCCACTATTACCCACTTAGCGCTACGAATGTCCAGTTGCATTTTCTACAGACAGAGTGTTTCAAAACTGCTCAATCAAAAGTATGGTTTAACTCTGTTAGCTGAATTCTCAGATCAGAAAGAAGTTTCACAGAATGCTTCTGTGTAGTTTATATTTGAATATATTACTTTTTCCACTACTACGCTCTTAGCGCTCCAAATGTCCAGTTGCATTTTCTACAGAAAGAGTGTTCAGATCTGCTCAATCAAAAGTATGGTTTAACTTTGTTAGCTGAATGCACAGATCAGAAAGAAGTTTCACCGAATGATTCTGTGTAGTTTATATTTGAAGACATTCCTTTTACCACTAGTACCCTCTTAGCGCTCCGAATCTCCACTTGCATTTTCTACAAAAAGAGTGTTTCATAACTGCTCAATCAAAAATATGTTTTATCTCTGTTAACTGAATTTACAGATCAGAAATAAGTTTCACAGAATGCATCTGTGTAGTTTTTATTTGAAGATATTCTTTTTCCCAATGTAGGCCTCTTAGCGCTTAGCATGTCCAATTGCAGTTTCTACAGAAAGAGTGTTTCAGAACGGCTCAATCAAAAGTAAGGTTCAACTCTGTTAGTTGAATGCACAGAACAGAAAGAAGTTTCATACCATGCTTCTGTGTAGTTTGTATTTGAACATATTCTTTTTTCCGCTATTACCCACTTAGCGCTACGAATGCCCAGTTGCATTTTCTGCAGACAGAGTGTTTCAAAACTGCTCAATCAAAAGTATGGTTTAACTCTGTTAGCTGAATGCTCAGATCAGAAAGAAGTTTCACAGAATGCTTCTGTGTAGTTTATATTTTAATACATTCCTTTTTCCACTACTACTCTCTTAGCGCTCCAAATGTCCAGTTGCATTTTCTACAGAAAGAGTGTTCAGATCTGCTCAATCAAAAGTATGGTTTAACTCTGTTAGCTGAATGCACAGATCAGAAAGAAGTTTCACAGAATGATTCTTTGTAGTTTATATTTGGAGACATTCCTTTTTCCACTATTACCCTCTTAGCGCTCCGAATCTCCACTTGCATTTTCTACAGAAAGAGTGTTTCAGAAGGGCTCAATCAAAACTAAGGTTCAACTCTTTTAGTTGAACAAACAGAACAGAAAGAAGTTTCACACAATTCTTCTGTGTAGTTTTTATTTGTAGACATTCATTTTCCCAATATAGGCCTCCTAGCACTCAGAATGTCCAATTGCAGTTTCTACAGAAAGAGTGTTTCAGAACGGCTCAATCAAAAGTAAGGTTCAACACTGTTAGTTGAATGCACAGAACAGAAAGAAGTTTCATACAATGCTTCTGTGTAGTTTATATTTGAACATATTCTTTTTTCCACTATTACCCACTTAGCGCTATGAATGTCCAGTTGCATTTTCTACAGACAGAGTGTTTCAAAACTGCTCAATCAAAAGTATGGTTTAACTCTGTTAGCTGAATGCTCAGATCAGAAAGATGTTTCACAGAATGCTTCTGTGTAGTTTACATTTGAATATATTCCTTTTTCCACTACTACGCTCTTAGCGCTCCAAATGTCCAGTTGCATTTTCTACAGAAAGAGTGTTCAGATCTGCTCAATCAAAAGTATGGTTTAACTCTGTTAGCTGAATGCACAGATCAGAAAGAAGTTTCACCGAATGATTCTGTGTAGTTTATATTTGAAGACATTCCTTTTTCCACTAGTACCCTCTTAGCGCTCCGAATCTGCACTTGCATTTTCTATAAAAAGAGTGTTTCATAACTGCTCAATCAAAAATATGTTTTATCTCTGTTAACTGAATTTACAGATCAGAAATAAGTTTCACAGAATGCATCTGTGTAGTTTTTATTTGAAGATATTCTTTTTCCCAATGTAGGCCTCTTAGCGCTTAGCATGTCCAATTGCAGTTTCTACAGAAAGAGTGTTTCAGAACGGCTCAATCAAAAGTAAGGTTCAACTCTGTTAGTTGATTGCACAGAACAGAAAGAATTTTCACAGAATGCTACTGTGTAGTTTATATTTGAATATATTCCTTTTTCCACTATTACCCTCTTAGCGCTCCGAATGTCCACTTGCATTTTCTACAGAAAGAGTGTTCAGAACTGCGCAATCAAAAGTATGGTTTAACTCTGTTAGCTTAATGAACATATCAGAAATAAGTTTCACACAATGCTTCTGTGTAGTTTTTATTTGAAGATATTATTTTTCCCAATAGAGGCCTCTTAGCGCTCAGAATGTCCAATTGCAGTTTCTACAGAAAGAGTGTTTCAGAAATGCTCAATCAAAAGTAAGGTTCAACTCTGTTAGTTGAATGCACAGAACAGAAAGAAGTTTCATACAATGCTTCTGTGTAGTTTATATTTGAACATATTCTTTTTTCCACTATTACCCACTTAGCGCTACGAATGTCCCGTTGCATTTTCTACAGACAGAGTGTTTCAAAACTGCTCAATCAAAAGTATGGTTTAACTCTGTTAGCTGAATGCTCAGATCAGAAAGAAGTTTCACAGAATGCTTCTGTGTAGTTTATATTTGAATATATTCCTTTTTCCACTACTACTCTCTTAGCGCTCCAAATGTCCAGTTGCATTTTCTACAGAAAGAGTGTTCAGATCTGCTCAATCAAAAGTATGGTTTAACTCTGTTAGCTGAATGCACAGATCACAAAGAAGTTTCACAGAATGATTCTGTGTAGTTTATATTTGGAGACATTCCTTTTTCCACTATTACCCTCTTAGCGCTCCGAATCTCCACTTGCATTTTCTACAGAAAGAGTGTTTCAGAACGGCTCAATCAAAACTAAGGTTCAACTCTTTTAGTTGAACAAACAGAACAGAAAGAAGTTTCACACAATTCTTCTGTGTAGTTTTTATTAGTAGACATTCTTTTTCCCAATATAGGCCTCCTAGCGCTCAGAATGTCCAATTGCAGTTTCTACAGAAAGAGTGTTTCAGAACGGCTCAATCAAAAGTAAGGTTCAACTCTGTTAGCTGAATGCACAGAACAGAAAGAAGTTTCATACAATGCTTCTGTGTAGTTTATATTTGAACATATTCTTTTTTCCACTATTACCCACTTAGCGCTACGAATGTCCAGTTGCATTTTCTACAGACAGAGTGTTTCAAAACTGCTCAATCAAAAGTATGGTTTAACTCTGTTAGCTGAATGCTCAGATCAGAAAGAAGTTTCACAGAATGCTTCTGTGTAGTTTATATTTGAATATATTCCTTTTTCCACTACTACGCTCTTAGCGCTCCAAATGTCCAGTTGCATTTTCTACAGAAAGAGTGTTCAGATCTGCTCAATCAAAAGTATGGTTTAACTTTGTTAGCTGAATGCACAGATCAGAAAGAAGTTTCACCGAATGATTCTGTGTAGTTTATATTTGAAGACATTCCTTTTTCCACTAGTACCCTCTTAGCGCTCCGAATCTCCACTTGCATTTTCTACAAAAAGAGTGTTTCATAACTGCTCAATCAAAAATATGTTTTATCTCTGTTAACTGAATTTACAGATCAGAAATAAGTTTCACAGAATGCATCTGTGTAGTTTTTATTTGAAGATATTCTTTTTCCCAATGTAGGCCTCTTAGCGCTTAGCATGTCCAATTGCAGTTTCTACAGAAAGAGTGTTTCAGAACGGCTCAATCAAAAGTAAGGTTCAACTCTGTTAGTTGAATGCACAGAACAGAAAGAATTTTCACAGAATGCTACTGTGTAGTTTATATTTGAATATATTCCTTTTTCCACTATTACCCTCTTAGCGCTCCGAATGTCCACTTGCATTTTCTACAGAAAGAGTGTTCAGAACTGCGCAATCAAAAGTATGGTTTAACTCTGTTAGCCTAATGAACATATCAGAAATAAGTTTCACACAATGCTTCTGTGTATTTTTTATTTGAAGATATTATTTTTCCCAATAGAGGCCTCTTAGCGCTCAGAATGTCCAATTGCAGTTTCTACCGAAAGAGTGTTTCAGAAAGGCTCAATCAAAAGTAAGGTTCAACTCTGTTAGTTGAATGCACAGAACAGAAAGAAGTTTCATACAATGCTTCTGTGTAGTTTATATTTGAACATATTCTTTTTTCCACTATTACCCACTTAGCGCTACGAATGTCCCGTTGCATTTTCTACAGACAGAGTGTTTCAAAACTGCTCAATCAAAAGTATGGTTTAACTCTGTTAGCTGAATGCTCAGATCAGAAAGAAGTTTCACAGAATGCTTCTGTGTAGTTTATATTTGAATATATTCCTTTTTCCACTACTACTCTCTTAGCGCTCCAAATGTCCAGTTGCATTTTCTACAGAAAGAGTGTTCAGATCTGCTCAATCAAAAGTATGGTTTAACTCTGTTAGCTGAATGCACAGATCACAAAGAAGTTTCACAGAATGATTCTGTGTAGTTTATATTTGGAGACATTCCTTTTTCCACTATTACCCTCTTAGCGCTCCGAATCTCCACTTGCATTTTCTACAGAAAGAGTGTTTCAGAACGGCTCAATCAAAACTAAGGTTCAACTCTTTTAGTTGAACAAACAGAACAGAATGAAGTTTCACACAATTCTTCTGTGTAGTTTTTATTTGTAGACATTCTTTTTCCCAATATAGGCCTCCTAGCGCTCAGAATGTCCAATTGCAGTTTCTACAGAAAGAGTGTTTCAGAACGGCTCAATCAAAAGTAAGGTTCAACTCTGTTAGTTGAATGCACAGAACAGAAAGAAGTTTCATACAATGCATCTGTGTAGTTTATATTTGAACATATTCTTTTTTCCACTATTACCCACTTAGCGCTACGAATGTCCAGTTGCATTTTCTACAGACAGAGTGTTTCAAAACTGCTCAATCAAAAGTATGGTTTAACTCTGTTAGCTGAATTCTCAGATCAGAAAGAAGTTTCACAGAATGCTTCTGTGTAGTTTATATTTGAATATATTCCTTTTTCCACTACTACGCTCTTAGCGCTCCAAATGTCCAGTTGCATTTTCTACAGAAAGAGTGTTCAGATCTGCTCAATCAAAAGTATGGTTTAACTTTGTTAGCTGAATGCACAGATCAGAAAGAAGTTTCACCGAATGATTCTGTGTAGTTTATATTTGAAGACATTCCTTTTACCACTAGTACCCTCTTAGCGCTCCGAATCTCCACTTGCATTTTCTACAAAAAGAGTGTTTCATAACTGCTCAATCAAAAATATGTTTTATCTCTGTTAACTGAATTTACAGATCAGAAATAAGTTTCACAGAATGCATCTGTGTAGTTTTTATTTGAAGATATTCTTTTTCCCAATGTAGGCCTCTTAGCGCTTAGCATGTCCAATTGCAGTTTCTACAGAAAGAGTGTTTCAGAACGGCTCAATCAAAAGTAAGGTTCAACTCTGTTAGTTGAATGCACAGAACAGAAAGAATTTTCACAGAATGCTACTGTGTAGTTTATATTTGAATATATTCCTTTTTCCACTATTACCCTCTTAGCGCTCCGAATGTCCACTTGCATTTTCTACAGAAAGAGTGTTCAGAACTGCGCAAACAAAAGTATGGTTTAACTCTGTTAGCCTAATGAACATATCAGAAATAAGTTTCACACAATGCTTCTGTGTAGTTTTTATTTGAAGATATTATTTTTCCCAATAGAGGCCTCTTAGCGCTCAGAATGTCCAATTGCAGTTTCTACAGAAAGAGTGTTTCAGAAAGGCTCAATCAAAAGTAAGGTTCAACTCTGTTAGTTGAATGCACAGAACAGAAAGAAGTTTCATACAATGCTTCTGTGTAGTTTATATTTGAACATATTCTTTTTTCCACTATTACCCACTTAGCGCTACGAATGTCCAGTTGCATTTTCTACAGACAGAGTGTTTCAAAACTGCTCAATCAAAAGTATGGTTTAACTCTGTTAGCTGAATGCTCAGATCAGAAAGAAGTTTCACAGAATGCTTCTGTGTAGTTTATATTTGAATATATTCCTTTTTCCACTACTACGCTCTTAGCGCTCCAAATGTCCAGTTGCATTTTCTGCAGAAAGAGTGTTCAGATCTGCTCAATCAAAAGTATGGTTTAACTCTGTTAGCTGAATGCACAGATCAGAAAGAAGTTTCACCGAATGATTCTGTGTAGTTTATATTTGAAGACATTCCTTTTTCCACTATTACCCTCTTAGCGCTCCGAATCTCCACTTGCATTTTCTAGAAAAAGAGTGTTTCATAACTGCTCAATCAAAAATATGTTTTATCTCTGTTAACTGAATTTACAGATCAGAAATAAGTTTCACAGAATGCATCTGTGTAGTTTTTATTTTAAGATATTCTTTTTCCCAATGTAGGCCTCTTAGCGCTTAGCATGTCCAATTGCAGTTTCGACAGAAAGAGTGTTTCAGAACGGCTCAATCAAAAGTAAGGTTCTACTCTGTTAGTTGAATGCACAGAACAGAAAGAATTTTCACAGAATGCTACTGTGTAGTTTATATTTGAATATATTCCTTTTTGCACTATTACCCTCTTGGCGCTCCGAATGTCCACTTGCATTTTCTACAGAAAGAGTGTTCAGAACTGCGCAATCAAAAGTATGGTTTAACTCTGTTAGCCTAATGAACATATCAGAAATAAGTTTCACACAATGCTTCTGTGTAGTTTTTATTTGAAGATATTATTTTTCCCAATAGAGGCCTCTTAGCGCTCAGAATGTCCAATTGCAGTTTCTACAGAAAGAGTGTTTCAGAAAGGCTCAATCAAAAGTAAGGTTCAACTCTGTTAGTTGAATGCACAGAACAGAAAGAAGTTTCATACCATGCTTCTGTGTAGTTTATATTTGAACATATTCTTTTTTCCACTATTACCCACTTAGCGCTACGAATGCCCAGTTGCATTTTCTGCAGACAGAGTGTTTCAAAACTGCTCAATCAAAAGTATGGTTTAACTCTGTTAGCTGAATGCTCAGATCAGAAAGAAGTTTCACAGAATGCTTCTGTGTAGTTTATATTTTAATACATTCCTTTTTCCACTACTACTCTCTTAGCGCTCCAAATGTCCAGTTGCATTTTCTACAGAAAGAGTGTTCAGATCTGCTCAATCAAAAGTATGGTTTAACTCTGTTAGCTGAATGCACAGATCAGAAAGAAGTTTCACAGAATGATTCTGTGTAGTTTATATTTGGAGACATTCCTTTTTCCACTATTACCCTCTTAGCGCTCCGAATCTCCACTTGCATTTTCTACAGAAAGAGTGTTTCAGAACGGCTCAATCAAAACTAAGGTTCAACTCTTTTAGTTGAACAAACAGAACAGAAAGAAGTTTCACACAATTCTTCTGTGTAGTTTTTATTTGTAGACATTCTTTTTCCCAATATAGGCCTCCTAGCGCTCAGAATGTCCAATTGCAGTTTCTACAGAAAGAGTGTTTCAGAACGGCTCAATCAAAAGTAAGGTTCAACACTGTTAGTTGAATGCACAGAACAGAAAGAAGTCTCATACAATGCTTCTGTGTAGTTTATATTTGAACATATTCTTTTTTCCACTATTACCCACTTAGCGCTACGAATGTCCAGTTGCATTTTCTACAGACAGAGTGTTTCAAAACTGCTCAATCAAAAGTATGGTTTAACTCTGTTAGCTGAATGCTCAGATCAGAAAGATGTTTCACAGAATGCTTCTGTGTAGTTTACATTTGAATATATTCCTTTTTCCACTACTACGCTCTTAGCGCTCCAAATGTCCAGTTGCATTTTCTACAGAAAGAGTGTTCAGATCTGCTCAATCAAAAGTATGGTTTAACTCTGTTAGCTGAATGCACAGATCAGAAAGAAGTTTCACCGAATGATTCTGTGTAGTTTATATTTGAAGACATTCCTTTTTCCACTAGTACCCTCTTAGCGCTCCGAATCTGCACTTGCATTTTCTATAAAAAGATTGTTTCATAACTGCTCAATCAAAAATATGTTTTATCTCTGTTAACTGAATTTACAGATCAGAAATAAGTTTCACAGAATGCATCTGTGTAGTTTTTATTTGAAGATATTCTTTTTCCCAATGTAGGCCTCTTAGCGCTTAGCATGTCCAATTGCAGTTTCTACAGAAAGAGTGTTTCAGAACGGCTCAATCAAAAGTAAGGTTCAACTCTGTTAGTTGATTGCACAGAACAGAAAGAATTTTCACAGAATGCTACTGTGTAGTTTATATTTGAATATATTCCTTTTTCCACTATTACCCTCTTAGCGCTCCGAATGTCCACTTGCATTTTCTACAGAAAGAGTGTTCAGAACTGCGCAATCAAAAGTATGGTTTAACTCTGTTAGCTTAATGAACATATCAGAAATAAGTTTCACACAATGCTTCTGTGTAGTTTTTATTTGAAGATATTTTTTTTCCCAATAGAGGCCTCTTAGCGCTCAGAATGTCCAATTGCAGTTTCTACAGAAAGAGTGTTTCAGAAATGCTCAATCAAAAGTAAGGTTCAACTCTGTTAGTTGAATGCACAGAACAGAAAGAAGTTTAATACAATGCTTCTGTGTAGTTTATATTTGAACATATTCTTTTTTCCACTATTACCCACTTAGCGCTACGAATGTCCCGTTGCATTTTCTACAGACAGAGTGTTTCAAAACTGCTCAATCAAAAGTATGGTTTAACTCTGTTAGCTGAATGCTCAGATCAGAAAGAAGTTTCACAGAATGCTTCTGTGTAGTTTATATTTGAATATATTCCTTTTTCCACTACTACTCTCTTAGCGCTCCAAATGTCCAGTTGCATTTTCTACAGAAAGAGTGTTCAGATCTGCTCAATCAAAAGTATGGTTTAACTCTGTTAGCTGAATGCACAGATCACAAAGAAGTTTCACAGAATGATTCTGTGTAGTTTATATATGGAGACATTCCTTTTTCCACTATTACCCTCTTAGCGCTCCGAATCTCCACTTGCATTTTCTACAGAAAGAGTGTTTCAGAACGGCTCAATCAAAACTAAGGTTCAACTCTTTTAGTTGAACAAACAGAACAGAAAGAAGTTTCACACAATTCTTCTGTGTAGTTTTTATTTGTAGACATTCTTTTTCCCAATATAGGCCTCCTAGCGCTCAGAATGTCCAATTGCAGTTTCTACAGAAATAGTGTTTCAGAACGGCTCAATCAAAAGTAAGGTTCAACTCTGTTAGTTGAATGCACAGAACAGAAAGAAGTTTCATACAATGCTTCTGTGTAGTTTATATTTGAACATATTCTTTTTTCCACTATTACCCACTTAGCGCTACGAATGTCCAGTTGCATTTTCTACAGACAGAGTGTTTCAAAACTGCTCAATCAAAAGTATGGTTTAACTCTGTTAGCTGAATTCTCAGATCAGAAAGAAGTTTCACAGAATGCTTCTGTGTAGTTTATATTTGAATATATTACTTTTTCCACTACTACGCTCTTAGCGCTCCAAATGTCCAGTTGCATTTTCTACAGAAAGAGTGTTCAGATCTGCTCAATCAAAAGTATGGTTTAACTTTGTTAGCTGAATGCACAGATCAGAAAGAAGTTTCACCGAATGATTCTGTGTAGTTTATATTTGAAGACATTCCTTTTACCACTAGTACCCTCTTAGCGCTCCGAATCTCCACTTGCATTTTCTACAAAAAGAGTGTTTCATAACTGCTCAATCAAAAATATGTTTTATCTCTGTTAACTGAATTTACAGATCAGAAATAAGTTTCACAGAATGCATCTGTGTAGTTTTTATTTGAAGATATTCTTTTTCCCAATGTAGGCCTCTTAGCGCTTAGCATGTCCAATTGCAGTTTCTACAGAAAGAGTGTTTCAGAACGGCTCAATCAAAAGTAAGGTTCAACTCTGTTAGTTGAATGCACAGAACAGAAAGAAGTTTCATACCATGCTTCTGTGTAGTTTGTATTTGAACATATTCTTTTTTCCGCTATTACCCACTTAGCGCTACGAATGCCCAGTTGCATTTTCTGCAGACAGAGTGTTTCAAAACTGCTCAATCAAAAGTATGGTTTAACTCTGTTAGCTGAATGCTCAGATCAGAAAGAAGTTTCACAGAATGCTTCTGTGTAGTTTATATTTTAATACATTCCTTTTTCCACTACTACTCTCTTAGCGCTCCAAATGTCCAGTTGCATTTTCTACAGAAAGAGTGTTCAGATCTGCTCAATCAAAAGTATGGTTTAACTCTGTTAGCTGAATGCACAGATCAGAAAGAAGTTTCACAGAATGATTCTTTGTAGTTTATATTTGGAGACATTCCTTTTTCCACTATTACCCTCTTAGCGCTCCGAATCTCCACTTGCATTTTCTACAGAAAGAGTGTTTCAGAAGGGCTCAATCAAAACTAAGGTTCAACTCTTTTAGTTGAACAAACAGAACAGAAAGAAGTTTCACACAATTCTTCTGTGTAGTTTTTATTTGTAGACATTCATTTTCCCAATATAGGCCTCCTAGCACTCAGAATGTCCAATTGCAGTTTCTACAGAAAGAGTGTTTCAGAACGGCTCAATCAAAAGTAAGGTTCAACACTGTTAGTTGAATGCACAGAACAGAAAGAAGTTTCATACAATGCTTCTGTGTAGTTTATATTTGAACATATTCTTTTTTCCACTATTACCCACTTAGCGCTATGAATGTCCAGTTGCATTTTCTACAGACAGAGTGTTTCAAAACTGCTCAATCAAAAGTATGGTTTAACTCTGTTAGCTGAATGCTCAGATCAGAAAGATGTTTCACAGAATGCTTCTGTGTAGTTTACATTTGAATATATTCCTTTTTCCACTACTACGCTCTTAGCGCTCCAAATGTCCAGTTGCATTTTCTACAGAAAGAGTGTTCAGATCTGCTCAATCAAAAGTATGGTTTAACTCTGTTAGCTGAATGCACAGATCAGAAAGAAGTTTCACCGAATGATTCTGTGTAGTTTATATTTGAAGACATTCCTTTTTCCACTAGTACCCTCTTAGCGCTCCGAATCTGCACTTGCATTTTCTATAAAAAGAGTGTTTCATAACTGCTCAATCAAAAATATGTTTTATCTCTGTTAACTGAATTTACAGATCAGAAATAAGTTTCACAGAATGCATCTGTGTAGTTTTTATTTGAAGATATTCTTTTTCCCAATGTAGGCCTCTTAGCGCTTAGCATGTCCAATTGCAGTTTCTACAGAAAGAGTGTTTCAGAACGGCTCAATCAAAAGTAAGGTTCAACTCTGTTAGTTGATTGCACAGAACAGAAAGAATTTTCACAGAATGCTACTGTGTAGTTTATATTTGAATATATTCCTTTTTCCACTATTACCCTCTTAGCGCTCCGAATGTCCACTTGCATTTTCTACAGAAAGAGTGTTCAGAACTGCGCAATCAAAAGTATGGTTTAACTCTGTTAGCTTAATGAACATATCAGAAATAAGTTTCACACAATGCTTCTGTGTAGTTTTTATTTGAAGATATTATTTTTCCCAATAGAGGCCTCTTAGCGCTCAGAATGTCCAATTGCAGTTTCTACAGAAAGAGTGTTTCAGAAATGCTCAATCAAAAGTAAGGTTCAACTCTGTTAGTTGAATGCACAGAACAGAAAGAAGTTTCATACAATGCTTCTGTGTAGTTTATATTTGAACATATTCTTTTTTCCACTATTACCCACTTAGCGCTACGAATGTCCCGTTGCATTTTCTACAGACAGAGTGTTTCAAAACTGCTCAATCAAAAGTATGGTTTAACTCTGTTAGCTGAATGCTCAGATCAGAAAGAAGTTTCACAGAATGCTTCTGTGTAGTTTATATTTGAATATATTCCTTTTTCCACTACTACTCTCTTAGCGCTCCAAATGTCCAGTTGCATTTTCTACAGAAAGAGTGTTCAGATCTGCTCAATCAAAAGTATGGTTTAACTCTGTTAGCTGAATGCACAGATCACAAAGAAGTTTCACAGAATGATTCTGTGTAGTTTATATTTGGAGACATTCCTTTTTCCACTATTACCCTCTTAGCGCTCCGAATCTCCACTTGCATTTTCTACAGAAAGAGTGTTTCAGAACGGCTCAATCAAAACTAAGGTTCAACTCTTTTAGTTGAACAAACAGAACAGAAAGAAGTTTCACACAATTCTTCTGTGTAGTTTTTATTAGTAGACATTCTTTTTCCCAATATAGGCCTCCTAGCGCTCAGAATGTCCAATTGCAGTTTCTACAGAAAGAGTGTTTCAGAACGGCTCAATCAAAAGTAAGGTTCAACTCTGTTAGCTGAATGCACAGAACAGAAAGAAGTTTCATACAATGCTTCTGTGTAGTTTATATTTGAACATATTCTTTTTTCCACTATTACCCACTTAGCGCTACGAATGTCCAGTTGCATTTTCTACAGACAGAGTGTTTCAAAACTGCTCAATCAAAAGTATGGTTTAACTCTGTTAGCTGAATGCTCAGATCAGAAAGAAGTTTCACAGAATGCTTCTGTGTAGTTTATATTTGAATATATTCCTTTTTCCACTACTACGCTCTTAGCGCTCCAAATGTCCAGTTGCATTTTCTACAGAAAGAGTGTTCAGATCTGCTCAATCAAAAGTATGGTTTAACTTTGTTAGCTGAATGCACAGATCAGAAAGAAGTTTCACCGAATGATTCTGTGTAGTTTATATTTGAAGACATTCCTTTTTCCACTAGTACCCTCTTAGCGCTCCGAATCTCCACTTGCATTTTCTACAAAAAGAGTGTTTCATAACTGCTCAATCAAAAATATGTTTTATCTCTGTTAACTGAATTTACAGATCAGAAATAAGTTTCACAGAATGCATCTGTGTAGTTTTTATTTGAAGATATTCTTTTTCCCAATGTAGGCCTCTTAGCGCTTAGCATGTCCAATTGCAGTTTCTACAGAAAGAGTGTTTCAGAACGGCTCAATCAAAAGTAAGGTTCAACTCTGTTAGTTGAATGCACAGAACAGAAAGAATTTTCACAGAATGCTACTGTGTAGTTTATATTTGAATATATTCCTTTTTCCACTATTACCCTCTTAGCGCTCCGAATGTCCACTTGCATTTTCTACAGAAAGAGTGTTCAGAACTGCGCAATCAAAAGTATGGTTTAACTCTGTTAGCCTAATGAACATATCAGAAATAAGTTTCACACAATGCTTCTGTGTATTTTTTATTTGAAGATATTATTTTTCCCAATAGAGGCCTCTTAGCGCTCAGAATGTCCAATTGCAGTTTCTACCGAAAGAGTGTTTCAGAAAGGCTCAATCAAAAGTAAGGTTCAACTCTGTTAGTTGAATGCACAGAACAGAAAGAAGTTTCATACAATGCTTCTGTGTAGTTTATATTTGAACATATTCTTTTTTCCACTATTACCCACTTAGCGCTACGAATGTCCCGTTGCATTTTCTACAGACAGAGTGTTTCAAAACTGCTCAATCAAAAGTATGGTTTAACTCTGTTAGCTGAATGCTCAGATCAGAAAGAAGTTTCACAGAATGCTTCTGTGTAGTTTATATTTGAATATATTCCTTTTTCCACTACTACTCTCTTAGCGCTCCAAATGTCCAGTTGCATTTTCTACAGAAAGAGTGTTCAGATCTGCTCAATCAAAAGTATGGTTTAACTCTGTTAGCTGAATGCACAGATCACAAAGAAGTTTCACAGAATGATTCTGTGTAGTTTATATTTGGAGACATTCCTTTTTCCACTATTACCCTCTTAGCGCTCCGAATCTCCACTTGCATTTTCTACAGAAAGAGTGTTTCAGAACGGCTCAATCAAAACTAAGGTTCAACTCTTTTAGTTGAACAAACAGAACAGAATGAAGTTTCACACAATTCTTCTGTGTAGTTTTTATTTGTAGACATTCTTTTTCCCAATATAGGCCTCCTAGCGCTCAGAATGTCCAATTGCAGTTTCTACAGAAAGAGTGTTTCAGAACGGCTCAATCAAAAGTAAGGTTCAACTCTGTTAGTTGAATGCACAGAACAGAAAGAAGTTTCATACAATGCATCTGTGTAGTTTATATTTGAACATATTCTTTTTTCCACTATTACCCACTTAGCGCTACGAATGTCCAGTTGCATTTTCTACAGACAGAGTGTTTCAAAACTGCTCAATCAAAAGTATGGTTTAACTCTGTTAGCTGAATTCTCAGATCAGAAAGAAGTTTCACAGAATGCTTCTGTGTAGTTTATATTTGAATATATTCCTTTTTCCACTACTACGCTCTTAGCGCTCCAAATGTCCAGTTGCATTTTCTACAGAAAGAGTGTTCAGATCTGCTCAATCAAAAGTATGGTTTAACTTTGTTAGCTGAATGCACAGATCAGAAAGAAGTTTCACCGAATGATTCTGTGTAGTTTATATTTGAAGACATTCCTTTTACCACTAGTACCCTCTTAGCGCTCCGAATCTCCACTTGCATTTTCTACAAAAAGAGTGTTTCATAACTGCTCAATCAAAAATATGTTTTATCTCTGTTAACTGAATTTACAGATCAGAAATAAGTTTCACAGAATGCATCTGTGTAGTTTTTATTTGAAGATATTCTTTTTCCCAATGTAGGCCTCTTAGCGCTTAGCATGTCCAATTGCAGTTTCTACAGAAAGAGTGTTTCAGAACGGCTCAATCAAAAGTAAGGTTCAACTCTGTTAGTTGAATGCACAGAACAGAAAGAATTTTCACAGAATGCTACTGTGTAGTTTATATTTGAATATATTCCTTTTTCCACTATTACCCTCTTAGCGCTCCGAATGTCCACTTGCATTTTCTACAGAAAGAGTGTTCAGAACTGCGCAAACAAAAGTATGGTTTAACTCTGTTAGCCTAATGAACATATCAGAAATAAGTTTCACACAATGCTTCTGTGTAGTTTTTATTTGAAGATATTATTTTTCCCAATAGAGGCCTCTTAGCGCTCAGAATGTCCAATTGCAGTTTCTACAGAAAGAGTGTTTCAGAAAGGCTCAATCAAAAGTAAGGTTCAACTCTGTTAGTTGAATGCACAGAACAGAAAGAAGTTTCATACAATGCTTCTGTGTAGTTTATATTTGAATATATTCCTTTTTCCACTACTACTCTCTTAGCGCTCCAAATGTCCAGTTGCATTTTCTACAGAAAGAGTGTTCAGATCTGCTCAATCAAAAGTATGGTTTAACTCTGTTAGCTGAATGCACAGATCAGAAAGAAGTTTCACAGAATGATTCTGTGTAGTTTATATTTGGAGACATTCCTTTTTCCACTATTACACTCTTAGCGCTCCGAATCTCCACTTGCATTTTCTACAGAAAGAGTGTTTCAGAACGGCTCAATCAAAACTAAGGTTCAACTCTTTTAGTTGAACAAACAGAACAGAAAGAAGTTTCACACAATTCTTCTGTGTAGTTTTTATTTGTAGACATTCTTTTTCCCAATATAGGCCTCTTAGCACTCAGAATGTCCAATTGCAGTTTCTACAGAAAGAGTGTTTCAGAACGGCTCAATCAAAAGTAAGGTTCAACTCTGTTAGTTGAATGCACAGAACAGAAAGAAGTTTCATACAATGCTTCTGTGTAGTTTATATTTGAACATATTCTTTTTTCCACTATTACCCACTTAGCGCTACGAATGTCCAGTTGCATTTTCTACAGACAGAGTGTTTCAAAACTGCTCAATCAAAAGTATGGTTTAACTCTGTTAGCTGAATGCTCAGATCAGAAAGAAGTTTCACAGAATGCTTCTGTGTAGTTTATATTTGAATATTTTCCTTTTTCCACTACTACGCTCTTAGCGCTCCAAATGTCCAGTTGCATTTTCTACAGAAAGAGTGTTCAGATCTGCTCAATCAAAAGTATGGTTTAACTCTGTTAGCTGAATGCACAGATCAGAAAGAAGTTTCACCGAATGATTCTGTGTAGTTTATATTTGAAGACATTCCTTTTTCCACTAGTACCCTCTTAGCGCTCCGAATCTCCACTTGCATTTTCTACAAAAAGAATGTTTCATAACTGCTCAATCAAAAATATGTTTTATCTCTGTTAACTGAATTTACAGATCAGAAATAAGTTTCACAGAATGCATCTGTGTAGTTTTTATTTGAAGATATTCTTTTTCCCAATGTAGGCCTCTTAGCGCTTAGCATGTCCAATTGCAGTTTCTACAGAAAGAGTGTTTCAGAACGGCTCAATCAAAAGTAAGGTTCAACTCTGTTAGTTGAATGCACAGAACAGAAAGAATTTTCACAGAATGCTACTGTGTAGTGTATATTTGAATATATTCCTTTTTCCACTATTACCCTATTAGCGCTCCGAATGTCCACTTGCATTTTCTACAGAAAGAGTGTTCAGAACTGCGCAATCAAAAGTATGGTTTAACTCTGTTAGCCTAATGAACATATCAGAAATAAGTTTCACACAATGCTTCTGTGTAGTTTTTATTTGAAGATATTATTTTTCCCAATACAGGCCTCTTAGCGCTCAGAATGTCCAATTGCTGTTTCTACAGAAAGAGTGTTTCAGAAAGGCTCAATCAAAATTAAGGTTCAACTCTGTTAGTTGAATGCACAGAACAGAAAGTAGTTTCATACAATGCTTCTGTGTAGTTTATATTTGAATATATTCCTTTTTCCACTACTACTCTCTTAGCGCTCCAAATGTCCAGTTGCATTTTCTACAGAAAGAGTGTTCAGATCTGCTCAATCAAAAGTATGGTTTAACTCTGTTAGCTGAATGCACAGATCAGAAAGAAGTTTCACAGAATGATTCTGTGTAGTTTATATTTGGAGACATTCCTTTTTCCACTATTACCCTCTTAGCGCTCCGAATCTCCACTTGCATTTTCTACAGAAAGAGTGTTTCAGAACGGCTCAATCAAAACTAAGGTTCAACTCTTTTAGTTGAACAAACAGAACAGAAAGAAGTTTCACACAATTCTTCTGTGTAGTTTTTATTTGTAGACATTCTTTTTCCCAATATAGGCCTCCTAGCGCTCAGAATGTCCAATTGCAGTTTCTACAGAAAGAGTGTTTCAGAACGGCTCAATCAAAAGTAAGGTTCAACTCTGTTAGTTGAATGCACAGAACAGAAAGAAGTTTCATACAATGCTTCTGTGTAGTTTATATTTGAACATATTCTTTTTTCCACTATTACCCACTTAGCGCTACGAATGTCCAGTTGCATTTTCTACAGACAGAGTGTTTCAAAACTGCTCAATCAAAAGTATGGTTTAACTCTGTTAGCTGAATGCTCAGATCAGAAAGAAGTTTCACAGAATGCTTCTGTGTAGTTTATATTTGAATATATTCCTTTTTCCACTACTACGCTCTTAGCGCTCCAAATGTCCAGTTGCATTTTCTACAGAAAGAGTGTTCAGATCTGCTCAATCAAAAGTATGGTTTAACTTTGTTAGCTGAATGCACAGATCAGAAAGAAGTTTCACCGAATGATTCTGTGTAGTTTATATTTGAAGACATTCCTTTTTCCACTAGTACCCTCTTAGCGCTCCGAATCTCCACTTGCATTTTCTACAAAAAGAGTGTTTCATAACTGCTCAATCAAAAATATGTTTTATCTCTGTTAACTGAATTTACAGATCAGAAATAAGTTTCACAGAATGCATCTGTGTAGTTTTTATTTGAAGATATTCTTTTTCCCAATGTAGGCCTCTTAGCGCTTAGCATGTCCAATTGCAGTTTCTACAGAAAGAGTGTTTCAGAACGGCTCAATCAAAAGTAAGGTTCAACTCTGTTAGTTGAATGCACAGAACAGAAAGAATTTTCACAGAATGCTACTGTGTAGTTTATATTTGAATATTTTCCTTTTTCCACTATTACCCTCTTAGCGCTCCGAATGTCCACTTGCATTTTCTACAGAAAGAGTGTTCAGAACTGCGCAATCAAAAGTATGGTTTAACTCTGTTAGCCTAATGAACATATCAGAAATAAGTTTCACACAATGCTTCTGTGTATTTTTTATTTGAAGATATTATTTTTCCCAATAGAGGCCTCTTAGCGCTCAGAATGTCCAATTGCAGTTTCTACCGAAAGAGTGTTTCAGAAAGGCTCAATCAAAAGTAAGGTTCAACTCTGTTAGTTGAATGCACAGAACAGAAAGAAGTTTCATACAATGCTTCTGTGTAGTTTATATTTGAACATATTCTTTTTTCCACTATTACCCACTTAGCGCTACGAATGTCCCGTTGCATTTTCTACAGACAGAGTGTTTCAAAACTGCTCAATCAAAAGTATGGTTTAACTCTGTTAGCTGAATGCTCAGATCAGAAAGAAGTTTCACAGAATGCTTCTGTGTAGTTTATATTTGAATATATTCCTTTTTCCACTACTACTCTCTTAGCGCTCCAAATGTCCAGTTGCATTTTCTACAGAAAGAGTGTTCAGATCTGCTCAATCAAAAGTATGGTTTAACTCTGTTAGCTGAATGCACAGATCACAAAGAAGTTTCACAGAATGATTCTGTGTAGTTTATATTTGGAGACATTCCTTTTTCCACTATTACCCTCTTAGCGCTCCGAATCTCCACTTGCATTTTCTACAGAAAGAGTGTTTCAGAACGGCTCAATCAAAACTAAGGTTCAACTCTTTTAGTTGAACAAACAGAACAGAATGAAGTTTCACACAATTCTTCTGTGTAGTTTTTATTTGTAGACATTCTTTTTCCCAATATAGGCCTCCTAGCGCTCAGAATGTCCAATTGCAGTTTCTACAGAAAGAGTGTTTCAGAACGGCTCAATCAAAAGTAAGGTTCAACTCTGTTAGTTGAATGCACAGAACAGAAAGAAGTTTCATACAATGCATCTGTGTAGTTTATATTTGAACATATTCTTTTTTCCACTATTACCCACTTAGCGCTACGAATGTCCAGTTGCATTTTCTACAGACAGAGTGTTTCAAAACTGCTCAATCAAAAGTATGGTTTAACTCTGTTAGCTGAATTCTCAGATCAGAAAGAAGTTTCACAGAATGCTTCTGTGTAGTTTATATTTGAATATATTCCTTTTTCCACTACTACGCTCTTAGCGCTCCAAATGTCCAGTTGCATTTTCTACAGAAAGAGTGTTCAGATCTGCTCAATCAAAAGTATGGTTTAACTTTGTTAGCTGAATGCACAGATCAGAAAGAAGTTTCACCGAATGATTCTGTGTAGTTTATATTTGAAGACATTCCTTTTACCACTAGTACCCTCTTAGCGCTCCGAATCTCCACTTGCATTTTCTACAAAAAGAGTGTTTCATAACTGCTCAATCAAAAATATGTTTTATCTCTGTTAACTGAATTTACAGATCAGAAATAAGTTTCACAGAATGCATCTGTGTAGTTTTTATTTGAAGATATTCTTTTTCCCAATGTAGGCCTCTTAGCGCTTAGCATGTCCAATTGCAGTTTCTACAGAAAGAGTGTTTCAGAACGGCTCAATCAAAAGTAAGGTTCAACTCTGTTAGTTGAATGCACAGAACAGAAAGAATTTTCACAGAATGCTACTGTGTAGTTTATATTTGAATATATTCCTTTTTCCACTATTACCCTCTTAGCGCTCCGAATGTCCACTTGCATTTTCTACAGAAAGAGTGTTCAGAACTGCGCAAACAAAAGTATGGTTTAACTCTGTTAGCCTAATGAACATATCAGAAATAAGTTTCACACAATGCTTCTGTGTAGTTTTTATTTGAAGATATTATTTTTCCCAATAGAGGCCTCTTAGCGCTCAGAATGTCCAATTGCAGTTTCTACAGAAAGAGTGTTTCAGAAAGGCTCAATCAAAAGTAAGGTTCAACTCTGTTAGTTGAATGCACAGAACAGAAAGAAGTTTCATACAATGCTTCTGTGTAGTTTATATTTGAATATATTCCTATTTCCACTACTACTCTCTTAGCGCTCCAAATGTCCAGTTGCATTTTCTACAGAAAGAGTGTTCAGATCTGCTCAATCAAAAGTATGGTTTAACTCTGTTAGCTGAATGCACAGATCAGAAAGAAGTTTCACAGAATGATTCTGTGTAGTTTATATTTGGAGACATTCCTTTTTCCACTATTACACTCTTAGCGCTCCGAATCTCCACTTGCATTTTCTACAGAAAGAGTGTTTCAGAACGGCTCAATCAAAACTAAGGTTCAACTCTTTTAGTTGAACAAACAGAACAGAAAGAAGTTTCACACAATTCTTCTGTGTAGTTTTTATTTGTAGACATTCTTTTTCCCAATATAGGCCTCTTAGCACTCAGAATGTCCAATTGCAGTTTCTACAGAAAGAGTGTTTCAGAACGGCTCAATCAAAAGTAAGGTTCAACTCTGTTAGTTGAATGCACAGAACAGAAAGAAGTTTCATACAATGCTTCTGTGTAGTTTATATTTGAACATATTCTTTTTTCCACTATTACCCACTTAGCGCTACGAATGTCCAGTTGCATTTTCTACAGACAGAGTGTTTCAAAACTGCTCAATCAAAAGTATGGTTTAACTCTGTTAGCTGAATGCTCAGATCAGAAAGAAGTTTCACAGAATGCTTCTGTGTAGTTTATATTTGAATATTTTCCTTTTTCCACTACTACGCTCTTAGCGCTCCAAATGTCCAGTTGCATTTTCTACAGAAAGAGTGTTCAGATCTGCTCAATCAAAAGTATGGTTTAACTCTGTTAGCTGAATGCACAGATCAGAAAGAAGTTTCACCGAATGATTCTGTGTAGTTTATATTTGAAGACATTCCTTTTTCCACTAGTACCCTCTTAGCGCTCCGAATCTCCACTTGCATTTTCTACAAAAAGAATGTTTCATAACTGCTCAATCAAAAATATGTTTTATCTCTGTTAACTGAATTTACAGATCAGAAATAAGTTTCACAGAATGCATCTGTGTAGTTTTTATTTGAAGATATTCTTTTTCCCAATGTAGGCCTCTTAGCGCTTAGCATGTCCAATTGCAGTTTCTACAGAAAGAGTGTTTCAGAACGGCTCAATCAAAAGTAAGGTTCAACTCTGTTAGTTGAATGCACAGAACAGAAAGAATTTTCACAGAATGCTACTGTGTAGTGTATATTTGAATATATTCCTTTTTCCACTATTACCCTATTAGCGCTCCGAATGTCCACTTGCATTTTCTACAGAAAGAGTGTTCAGAACTGCGCAATCAAAAGTATGGTTTAACTCTGTTAGCCTAATGAACATATCAGAAATAAGTTTCACACAATGCTTCTGTGTAGTTTTTATTTGAAGATATTATTTTTCCCAATACAGGCCTCTTAGCGCTCAGAATGTCCAATTGCTGTTTCTACAGAAAGAGTGTTTCAGAAAGGCTCAATCAAAATTAAGGTTCAACTCTGTTAGTTGAATGCACAGAACAGAAAGTAGTTTCATACAATGCTTCTGTGTAGTTTATATTTGAATATATTCCTTTTTCCACTACTACTCTCTTAGCGCTCCAAATGTCCAGTTGCATTTTCTACAGAAAGAGTGTTCAGATCTGCTCAATCAAAAGTATGGTTTAACTCTGTTAGCTGAATGCACAGATCAGAAAGAAGTTTCACAGAATGATTCTGTGTAGTTTATATTTGGAGACATTCCTTTTTCCACTATTACCCTCTTAGCGCTCCGAATCTCCACTTGCATTTTCTACAGAAAGAGTGTTTCAGAACGGCTCAATCAAAACTAAGGTTCAACTCTTTTAGTTGAACAAACAGAACAGAAAGAAGTTTCACACAATTCTTCTGTGTAGTTTTTATTTGTAGACATTCTTTTTCCCAATATAGGCCTCCTAGCGCTCAGAATGTCCAATTGCAGTTTCTACAGAAAGAGTGTTTCAGAACGGCTCAATCAAAAGTAAGGTTCAACTCTGTTAGCTGAATGCACAGAACAGAAAGAAGTTTCATACAATGCTTCTGTGTAGTTTATATTTGAACATATTCTTTTTTCCACTATTACCCACTTAGCGCTACGAATGTCCAGTTGCATTTTCTACAGACAGAGTGTTTCAAAACTGCTCAATCAAAAGTATGGTTTAACTCTGTTAGCTGAATGCTCAGATCAGAAAGAAGTTTCACAGAATGCTTCTGTGTAGTTTATATTTGAATATATTCCTTTTTCCACTACTACGCTCTTAGCGCTCCAAATGTCCAGTTGCATTTTCTACAGAAAGAGTGTTCAGATCTGCTCAATCAAAAGTATGGTTTAACTTTGTTAGCTGAATGCACAGATCAGAAAGAAGTTTCACCGAATGATTCTGTGTAGTTTATATTTGAAGACATTCCTTTTTCCACTAGTACCCTCTTAGCGCTCCGAATCTCCACTTGCATTTTCTACAAAAAGAGTGTTTCATAACTGCTCAATCAAAAATATGTTTTATCTCTGTTAACTGAATTTACAGATCAGAAATAAGTTTCACAGAATGCATCTGTGTAGTTTTTATTTGAAGATATTCTTTTTCCCAATGTAGGCCTCTTAGCGCTTAGCATGTCCAATTGCAGTTTCTACAGAAAGAGTGTTTCAGAACGGCTCAATCAAAAGTAAGGTTCAACTCTGTTAGTTGAATGCACAGAACAGAAAGAATTTTCACAGAATGCTACTGTGTAGTTTATATTTGAATATATTCCTTTTTCCACTATTACCCTCTTAGCGCTCCGAATGTCCACTTGCATTTTCTACAGAAAGAGTGTTCAGAACTGCGCAATCAAAAGTATGGTTTAACTCTGTTAGCCTAATGAACATATCAGAAATAAGTTTCACACAATGCTTCTGTGTATTTTTTATTTGAAGATATTATTTTTCCCAATAGAGGCCTCTTAGCGCTCAGAATGTCCAATTGCAGTTTCTACCGAAAGAGTGTTTCAGAAAGGCTCAATCAAAAGTAAGGTTCAACTCTGTTAGTTGAATGCACAGAACAGAAAGAAGTTTCATACAATGCTTCTGTGTAGTTTATATTTGAACATATTCTTTTTTCCACTATTACCCACTTAGCGCTACGAATGTCCCGTTGCATTTTCTACAGACAGAGTGTTTCAAAACTGCTCAATCAAAAGTATGGTTTAACTCTGTTAGCTGAATGCTCAGATCAGAAAGAAGTTTCACAGAATGCTTCTGTGTAGTTTATATTTGAATATATTCCTTTTTCCACTACTACTCTCTTAGCGCTCCAAATGTCCAGTTGCATTTTCTACAGAAAGAGTGTTCAGATCTGCTCAATCAAAAGTATGGTTTAACTCTGTTAGCTGAATGCACAGATCACAAAGAAGTTTCACAGAATGATTCTGTGTAGTTTATATTTGGAGACATTCCTTTTTCCACTATTACCCTCTTAGCGCTCCGAATCTCCACTTGCATTTTCTACAGAAAGAGTGTTTCAGAACGGCTCAATCAAAACTAAGGTTCAACTCTTTTAGTTGAACAAACAGAACAGAATGAAGTTTCACACAATTCTTCTGTGTAGTTTTTATTTGTAGACATTCTTTTTCCCAATATAGGCCTCCTAGCGCTCAGAATGTCCAATTGCAGTTTCTACAGAAAGAGTGTTTCAGAACGGCTCAATCAAAAGTAAGGTTCAACTCTGTTAGCTGAATGCACAGAACAGAAAGAAGTTTCATACAATGCTTCTGTGTAGTTTATATTTGAACATATTCTTTTTTCCACTATTACCCACTTAGCGCTACGAATGTCCAGTTGCATTTTCTACAGACAGAGTGTTTCAAAACTGCTCAATCAAAAGTATGGTTTAACTCTGTTAGCTGAATGCTCAGATCAGAAAGAAGTTTCACAGAATGCTTCTGTGTAGTTTATATTTGAATATATTCTTTTTCCACTACTACGCTCTTAGCGCTCCAAATGTCCAGTTGCATTTTCTACAGAAAGAGTGTTCAGATCTGCTCAATCAAAAGTATGGTTTAACTTTGTTAGCTGAATGCACAGATCAGAAAGAAGTTTCACCGAATGATTCTGTGTAGTTTATATTTGAAGACATTCCTTTTTCCACTAGTACCCTCTTAGCGCTCCGAATCTCCACTTGCATTTTCTACAAAAAGAGTGTTTCATAACTGCTCAATCAAAAATATGTTTTATCTCTGTTAACTGAATTTACAGATCAGAAATAAGTTTCACAGAATGCATCTGTGTAGTTTTTATTTGAAGATATTCTTTTTCCCAATGTAGGCCTCTTAGCGCTTAGCATGTCCAATTGCAGTTTCTACAGAAAGAGTGTTTCAGAACGGCTCAATCAAAAGTAAGGTTCAACTCTGTTAGTTGAATGCACAGAACAGAAAGAATTTTCACAGAATGCTACTGTGTAGTTTATATTTGAATATATTCCTTTTTCCACTATTACCCTCTTAGCGCTCCGAATGTCCACTTGCATTTTCTACAGAAAGAGTGTTCAGAACTGCGCAATCAAAAGTATGGTTTAACTCTGTTAGCCTAATGAACATATCAGAAATAAGTTTCACACAATGCTTCTGTGTATTTTTTATTTGAAGATATTATTTTTCCCAATAGAGGCCTCTTAGCGCTCAGAATGTCCAATTGCAGTTTCTACCGAAAGAGTGTTTCAGAAAGGCTCAATCAAAAGTAAGGTTCAACTCTGTTAGTTGAATGCACAGAACAGAAAGAAGTTTCATACAATGCTTCTGTGTAGTTTATATTTGAACATATTCTTTTTTCCACTATTACCCACTTAGCGCTACGAATGTCCCGTTGCATTTTCTACAGACAGAGTGTTTCAAAACTGCTCAATCAAAAGTATGGTTTAACTCTGTTAGCTGAATGCTCAGATCAGAAAGAAGTTTCACAGAATGCTTCTGTGTAGTTTATATTTGAATATATTCCTTTTTCCACTACTACTCTCTTAGCGCTCCAAATGTCCAGTTGCATTTTCTACAGAAAGAGTGTTCAGATCTGCTCAATCAAAAGTATGGTTTAACTCTGTTAGCTGAATGCACAGATCACAAAGAAGTTTCACAGAATGATTCTGTGTAGTTTATATTTGGAGACATTCCTTTTTCCACTATTACCCTCTTAGCGCTCCGAATCTCCACTTGCATTTTCTACAGAAAGAGTGTTTCAGAACGGCTCAATCAAAACTAAGGTTCAACTCTTTTAGTTGAACAAACAGAACAGAATGAAGTTTCACACAATTCTTCTGTGTAGTTTTTATTTGTAGACATTCTTTTTCCCAATATAGGCCTCCTAGCGCTCAGAATGTCCAATTGCAGTTTCTACAGAAAGAGTGTTTCAGAACGGCTCAATCAAAAGTAAGGTTCAACTCTGTTAGTTGAATGCACAGAACAGAAAGAAGTTTCATACAATGCATCTGTGTAGTTTATATTTGAACATATTCTTTTTTCCACTATTACCCACTTAGCGCTACGAATGTCCAGTTGCATTTTCTACAGACAGAGTGTTTCAAAACTGCTCAATCAAAAGTATGGTTTAACTCTGTTAGCTGAATTCTCAGATCAGAAAGAAGTTTCACAGAATGCTTCTGTGTAGTTTATATTTGAATATATTCCTTTTTCCACTACTACGCTCTTAGCGCTCCAAATGTCCAGTTGCATTTTCTACAGAAAGAGTGTTCAGATCTGCTCAATCAAAAGTATGGTTTAACTTTGTTAGCTGAATGCACAGATCAGAAAGAAGTTTCACCGAATGATTCTGTGTAGTTTATATTTGAAGACATTCCTTTCACCACTAGTACCCTCTTAGCGCTCCGAATCTCCACTTGCATTTTCTACAAAAAGAGTGTTTCATAACTGCTCAATCAAAAATATGTTTTATCTCTGTTAACTGAATTTACAGATCAGAAATAAGTTTCACAGAATGCATCTGTGTAGTTTTTATTTGAAGATATTCTTTTTCCCAATGTAGGCCTCTTAGCGCTTAGCATGTCCAATTGCAGTTTCTACAGAAAGAGTGTTTCAGAACGGCTCAATCAAAAGTAAGGTTCAACTCTGTTAGTTGAATGCACAGAACAGAAAGAATTTTCACAGAATTCTACTGTGTAGTTTATATTTGAATATATTCCTTTTTCCACTATTACCCTCTTAGCGCTCCGAATGTCCACTTGCATTTTCTACAGAAAGAGTGTTCAGAACTGCGCAATCAAAAGTATGGTTTAACTCTGTTAGCCTAATGAACATATCAGAAATAAGTTTCACACAATGCTTCTGCGTAGTTTTTATTTGAAGATATTATTTTTCCCAATAGAGGCCTCTTAGCGCTCAGAATGTCCAATTGCAGTTTCTACAGAAAGAGTGTTTCAGAAAGGCTCAATCAAAAGTAAGGTTCAACTCTGTGAGTTGAATGCACAGAACAGAAAGAAGTTTCATACAATGCTTCTGTGTAGTTTATATTTGAATATATTCCTTTTTCCACTAATACTCTCTTAGCGCTCCAAATGTCCAGTTGCATTTTCTACAGAAAGAGTGTTCAGATCTGCTCAATCAAAAGTATGGTTTAACTCTGTTAGCTGAATGCACAGATCAGAAAGAAGTTTCACAGAATGATTCTGTGTAGTTTATATTTGGAGACATTCCTTTTTCCACTATTACACTCTTAGCGCTCCGAATCTCCACTTGCATTTTCTACAGAAAGAGTGTTTCAGAACGGCTCAATCAAAACTAAGGTTCAACTCTTTTAGTTGAACAAACAGAACAGAAAGAAGTTTCACACAATTCTTCTGTGTAGTTTTTATTTGTAGACATTCTTTTTCCCAATATAGGCCTCCTAGCGCTCAGAATGTCCAATTGCAGTTTCTACAGAAAGAGTGTTTCAGAACGGCTCAATCAAAAGTAAGGTTCAACTCTGTTAGTTGAATGCACAGAACAGAAAGAAGTTTCATACAATGCTTCTGTGTAGTTTATATTTGAACATATTCTTTTTTCCACTATTACCCACTTAGCGCTACGAATGTCCAGCTGCATTTTCTACAGACAGAGTGTTTCAAAACTGCTCAATCAAAAGTATGGTTTAACTCTGTTAGCTGAATGCTCAGATCAGAAAGAATTTTCACAGATTGCTTCTGTGTAGTTTATATTTGAATATATTCCTTTTTCCACTACTATGCTCTTAGCGCTCCAAATGTCCAGTTGCATTTTCTACAGAAAGAGTGTTCAGATCTGCTCAATCAAAAGTATGGTTTAACTCTGTTAGCTGAATGCACAGATCAGAAAGAAGTTTCACCGAATGATTCTGTGTAGTTTATATTTGAAGACATTCCTTTTTCCACTATTACCCTCTAAGCGCTCCGAATCTACACTTGCATTTTCTTCAAAAAGAGTGTTTCATAACTGCTCAATCAAAAATATGTTTTATCTCTGTTAACTGAATTTACAGATCAGTAATAAGTTTCACAGAATGCATCTGTGTAGTTTTTATTTGAGGATATTCTTTTTCCCAATATAGGCCTCTTAGCGCTTAGCATGTCCAATTGCAGTTTCTACAGAAAGAGTGTTTCAGAACGGCTCAATCAGAAGTAAGGTTCAACTCTGTTAGTTGAATGCACAGAACAGAAAGAATTTTCACAGAATGCTACTGTGTAGTTTATATTTGAATATATTCCTTTTTCCACTACTACTCTCTTAGCGCTCCAAATGTCCAGTTGCATTTTCTACAGAAAGAGTGTTCAGATCTGCTCAATCAAAAGTATGGTTTAACTCTGTTAGCTGAATGCACAGATCAGAAAGAAGTTTCACAGAATGATTCTGTGTAGTTTATATTTGGAGACATTCCTTTTTCCACTATTACCCTCTTAGCGCTCCGAATCTCCACTTGCATTTTCTACAGAAAGAGTGTTTCAGAACGGCTCAATCAAAACTAAGGTTCAACTCTTTTAGTTGAACAAACAGAACAGAAAGAATTTTCACACAATTCTTCTGTGTAGTTTTTATTTGTAGACATTCTTTTTCCCAATATAGGCCTCTTAGCACTCAGAATGTCCAATTGCAGTTTCTACAGAAAGAGTGTTTCAGAACGGCTCAATCAAAAGTAAGGTTCAACTCTGTTAGTTGAATGCACAGAACAGAAAGAAGTTTCATACAATGCTTCTGTGTAGTTTATATTTGAACATATTCTTTTTTCCACTATTACCCACTTAGCGCTACGAATGTCCAGTTGCATTTTCTACAGACAGAGTGTTTCAAAACTGCTCAATCAAAAGTATGGTTTAACTCTGTTAGCTGAATGCTCAGATCAGAAAGAAGTTTCACAGAATGCTTCTGTGTAGTTTATATTTGAATATTTTCCTTTTTCCACTACTACGCTCTTAGCGCTCCAAATGTCCAGTTGCATTTTCTACAGAAAGAGTGTTCAGATCTGCTCAATCAAAAGTATGGTTTAACTCTGTTAGCTGAATGCACAGATCAGAAAGAAGTTTCACCGAATGATTCTGTGTAGTTTATATTTGAAGACATTCCTTTTTCCACTAGTACCCTCTTAGCGCTCCGAATCTCCACTTGCATTTTCTACAAAAAGAGTGTTTCATAACTGCTCAATCAAAAATATGTTTTATCTCTGTTAACTGAATTTACAGATCAGAAATAAGTTTCACAGAATGCATCTGTGTAGTTTTTATTTGAAGATATTCTTTTTCCCAATGTAGGCCTCTTAGCGCTTAGCATGTCCAATTGCAGTTTCTACAGAAAGAGTGTTTCAGAACGGCTCAATCAAAAGTAAGGTTCAACTCTGTTAGTTGAATGCACAGAACAGAAAGAATTTTCACAGAATGCTACTGTGTAGTTTATATTTGAATATATTCCTTTTTCCACTATTACCCTATTAGCGCTCCGAATGTCCACTTGCATTTTCTACAGAAAGAGTGTTCAGAACTGCGCAATCAAAAGTATGGTTTAACTCTGTTAGCCTAATGAACATATCAGAAATAAGTTTCACACAATGCTTCTGTGTAGTTTTTATTTGAAGATATTATTTTTCCCAATAGAGGCCTCTTAGCGCTCAGAATGTCCAATTGCAGTTTCTACAGAAAGAGTGTTTCAGAAAGGCTCAATCAAAATTAAGGTTCAACTCTGTTAGTTGAATGCACAGAACAGAAAGTAGTTTCATACAATGCTTCTGTGTAGTTTATATTTGAATATATTCCTTTTTCCACTACTACTCTCTTAGCGCTCCAAATGTCCAGTTGCATTTTCTACAGAAAGAGTGTTCAGATCTGCTCAATCAAAAGTATGGTTTAACTCTGTTAGCTGAATGCACAGATCAGAAAGAAGTTTCACAGAATGATTCTGTGTAGTTTATATTTGGAGACATTCCTTTTTCCACTATTACCCACTTAGCGCTCCGAATCTCCACTTGCATTTTCTACAGAAAGAGTGTTTCAGAACGGCTCAATCAAAACTAAGGTTCAACTCTTTTAGTTGAACAAACAGAACAGAAAGAAGTTTCACACAATTCTTCTGTGTAGTTTTTATTTGTAGACATTCTTTTTCCCAATATAGGCCTCCTAGCGCTCAGAATGTCCAATTGCAGTTTCTACAGAAAGAGTGTTTCAGAACGGCTCAATCAAAAGTAAGGTTCAACTCTGTTAGTTGAATGCACAGAACAGAAAGAAGTTTCATACAATGCTTCTGTGTAGTTTATATTTGAACATATTCTTTTTTCCACTATTACCCACTTAGCGCTACGAATGTCCAGTTGCATTTTCTACAGACAGAGTGTTTCAAAACTGCTCAATCAAAAGTATGGTTTAACTCTGTTAGCTGAATGCTCAGATCAGAAAGAAGTTTCACAGATTGCTTCTGTGTAGTTTATATTTGAATATATTCCTTTTTCCACTACTACGCTCTTAGCGCTCCAAATGTCCAGTTGCATTTTCTACAGAAAGAGTGTTCAGATCTGGTCAATCAAAAGTATGGTTTAACTCTGTTAGCTGAATGCACAGATCAGAAAGAAGTTTCACCGAATGATTCTGTGTAGTTTATATTTGAAGACATTCCTTTTTCCACTATTACCCTCTTAGCGCTCCGAATCTACACTTGCATTTTCTACAAAAAGAGTGTTTCATAACTGCTCAATCAAAAATATGTTTTATCTCTGTTAACTGAATTTACAGATCAGAAATAAGTTTCACAGAATGCATCTGTGTAGTTTTTATTTGAAGATATTCTTTTTCCCAATGTAGGCCTCTTAGCGCTTAGCATGTCCAATTGCAGTTTCTACAGAAAGAGTGTTTCAGAACGGCTCAATCAGAAGTAAGGTTCAACTCTGTTAGTTGAATGCACAGAACAGAAAGAATTTTCACAGAATGCTACTGTGTAGTTTATATTTGAATATATTCCTTTTTCCACTATTACCCTCTTAGCGCTCCGAATGTCCACTTGCATTTTCTACAGAAAGAGTGTTCAGAACTGCGCAATCAAAAGTATGGTTTAACTCTGTTAGCCTAATGAACATATCAGAAATAAGTTTCACACAATGCTTCTGTGTAGTTTTTATTTGAAGATATTATTTTTCCCAATAGAGGCCTCTTAGCGCTCAGAATGTCCAATTGCAGTTTCTACAGAAAGAGTGTTTCAGAAAGGCTCAATCAAAAGTAAGGTTCAACTCTGTTAGTTGAATGCACAGAACAGAAAGAAGTTTCATACAATGCTTCTGTGTAGTTTATATTTGAATATATTCCTTTTTCCACTACTACTCTCTTAGCGCTCCAAATGTCCAGTTGCATTTTCTACAGAAAGAGTGTTCAGATCTGCTCAATCAAAAGTATGGTTTAACTCTGTTAGCTGAATGCACAGATCAGAAAGAAGTTTCACAGAATGATTCTGTGTAGTTTATATTTGGAGACATTCCTTTTTCCACTATTACCCTCTTAGCGCTCCGAATCTCCACTTGCATTTTCTACAGAAAGAGTGTTTCAGAACGGCTCAATCAAAACTAAGGTTCAACTCTTTTAGTTGAACAAACAGAACAGAAAGAAGTTTCACACAATTCTTCTGTGTAGTTTTTATTTGTAGACATTCTTTTTCCCAATATAGGCCTCCTAGCGCTCAGAATGTCCAATTGCAGTTTCTACAGAAAGAGTGTTTCAGAACGGCTCAATCAAAAGTAAGGTTCAACTCTGTTAGTTGAATGCACAGAACAGAAAGAAGTTTCATACAATGCTTCTGTGTAGTTTATATTTGAACATATTCTTTTTTCCACTATTACCCACTTAGCGCTACGAATGTCCAGCTGCATTTTCTACAGACAGAGTGTTTCAAAACTGCTCAATCAAAAGTATGGTTTAACTCTGTTAGCTGAATGCTCAGATCAGAAAGAATTTTCACAGATTGCTTCTGTGTAGTTTATATTTGAATATATTCCTTTTTCCACTACTACGCTCTTAGCGCTCCAAATGTCCAGTTGCATTTTCTACAGAAAGAGTGTTCAGATCTGCTCAATCAAAAGTATGGTTTAACTCTGTTAGCTGAATGCACAGATCAGAAAGACGTTTCACCGAATGATTCTGTGTAGTTTATATTTGAAGACATTCCTTTTTCCACTATTACCCTCTTAGCGCTCCGAATCTACACTTGCATTTTCTTCAAAAAGAGTGTTTCATAACTGCTCAATCAAAAATATGTTTTATCTCTGTTAACTGAATTTACAGATCAGTAATAAGTTTCACAGAATGCATCTGTGTAGATTTTATTTGAGGATATTCTTTTTCCCAATGTAGGCCTCTTAGCGCTTAGCATGTCCAATTGCAGTTTCTACAGAAAGAGTGTTTCAGAACGGCTCAATCAGAAGTAAGGTTCAACTCTGTTAGTTGAATGCACAGAACAGAAAGAATTTTCACAGAATGCTACTGTGTAGTTTATATTTGAATATATTCCTTTTTCCACTACTACTCTCTTAGCGCTCCAAATGTCCAGTTGCATTTTCTACAGAAAGAGTGTTCAGATCTGCTCAATCAAAAGTATGGTTTAACTCTGTTAGCTGAATGCACAGATCAGAAAGAAGTTTCACAGAATGATTCTGTGTAGTTTATATTTGGAGACATTCCTTTTTCCACTATTACCCTCTTAGCGCTCCGAATCTCCACTTGCATTTTCTACAGAAAGAGTGTTTCAGAACGGCTCAATCAAAACTAAGGTTCAACTCTTTTAGTTGAACAAACAGAACAGGAAGAAGTTTCACACAATTCTTCTGTGTAGTTTTTATTTGTAGACATTCTTTTTCCCAATATAGGCCTCTTAGCACTCAGAATGTCCAATTGCAGTTTCTACAGAAAGAGTGTTTCAGAACGGCTCAATCAAAAGTAAGGTTCAACTCTGTTAGTTGAATGCACAGAACAGAAAGAAGTTTCATACAATGCTTCTGTGTAGTTTATATTTGAACATATTCTTTTTTCCACTATTACCCACTTAGCGCTACGAATGTCCAGTTGCATTTTCTACAGACAGAGTGTTTCAAAACTGCTCAATCAAAAGTATGGTTTAACTCTGTTAGCTGAATGCTCAGATCAGAAAGAAGTTTCACAGAATGCTTCTGTGTAGTTTATATTTGAATATATTCCTTTTTCCACTACTACGCTCTTAGCGCTCCAAATGTCCAGTTGCATTTTCTACAGAAAGAGTGTTCAGATCTGCTCAATCAAAAGTATGGTTTAACTCTGTTAGCTGAATGCACAGATCAGAAAGAAGTTTCACCGAATGATTCTGTGTAGTTTATATTTGAAGACATTCCTTTTTCCACTAGTACCCTCTTAGCGCTCCGAATCTCCACTTGCATTTTCTACAAAAAGAGTGTTTCATAACTGCTCAATCAAAAATATGTTTTATCTCTGTTAACTGAATTTACAGATCAGAAATAAGTTTCACAGAATGCATCTGTGTAGTTTTTATTTGAAGATATTCTTTTTCCCAATGTAGGCCTCTTAGCGCTTAGCATGTCCAATTGCAGTTTCTACAGAAAGAGTGTTTCAGAACGGCTCAATCAAAAGTAAGGTTCAACTCTGTTAGTTGAATGCACAGAACAGAAAGTATTTTCACAGAATGCTACTGTGTAGTTTATATTTGAATATATTCCTTTTTCCACTATTACCCTATTAGCGCTCCGAATGTCCACTTGCATTTTCTACAGAAAGAGTGTTCAGAACTGCGCAATCAAAAGTATGGTTTAACTCTGTTAGCCTAATGAACATATCAGAAATAAGTTTCACACAATGCTTCTGTGTAGTTTTTATTTGAAGATATTATTTTTCCCAATAGAGGCCTCTTAGCGCTCAGAATGTCCAATTGCAGTTTCTACAGAAAGAGTGTTTCAGAAAGGCTCAATCAAAATTAAGGTTCAACTCTGTTAGTTGAATGCACAGAACAGAAAGTAGTTTCATACAATGCTTCTGTGTAGTTTATATTTGAATATATTCCTTTTTCCACTACTACTCTCTTAGCGCTCCAAATGTCCAGTTGCATTTTCTACAGAAAGAGTGTTCAGATCTGCTCAATCAAAAGTATGGTTTAACTCTGTTAGCTGAATGCACAGATCAGAAAGAAGTTTCACAGAATGATTCTGTGTAGTTTATATTTGGAGACATTCCTTTTTCCACTATTACCCTCTTAGCGCTCCGAATCTCCACTTGCATTTTCTACAGAAAGAGTGTTTCAGAACGGCTCAATCAAAACTAAGGTTCAACTCTTTTAGTTGAACAAACAGAACAGAAAGAAGTTTCACACAATTCTTCTGTGTAGTTTTTATTTGTAGACATTCTTTTTCCCAATATAGGCCTCCTAGCGCTCAGAATGTCCAATTGCAGTTTCTACAGAAAGAGTGTTTCAGAACGGCTCAATCAAAAGTAAGGTTCAACTCTGTTAGTTGAATGCACAGAACAGAAAGAAGTTTCATACAATGCTTCTGTGTAGTTTATATTTGAACATATTCTTTTTTCCACTATTACCCACTTAGCGCTACGAATGTCCAGTTGCATTTTCTACAGACAGAGTGTTTCAAAACTGCTCAATCAAAAGTATGGTTTAACTCTGTTAGCTGAATGCTCAGATCAGAAAGAAGTTTCACAGATTGCTTCTGTGTAGTTTATATTTGAATATATTCCTTTTTCCACTACTACGCTCTTAGCGCTCCAAATGTCCAGTTGCATTTTCTACAGAAAGAGTGTTCAGATCTGGTCAATCAAAAGTATGGTTTAACTCTGTTAGCTGAATGCACAGATCAGAAAGAAGTTTCACCGAATGATTCTGTGTAGTTTATATTTGAAGACATTCCTTTTTCCACTATTACCCTCTTAGCGCTCCGAATCTACACTTGCATTTTCTACAAAAAGAGTGTTTCATAACTGCTCAATCAAAAATATGTTTTATCTCTGTTAACTGAATTTACAGATCAGAAATAAGTTTCACAGAATGCATCTGTGTAGTTTTTATTTGAAGATATTCTTTTTCCCAATGTAGGCCTCTTAGCGCTTAGCATGTCCAATTGCAGTTTCTACCGAAAGAGTGTTTCAGAACGGCTCAATCAGAAGTAAGGTTCAACTCTGTTAGTTGAATGCACAGAACAGAAAGAATTTTCACAGAATGCTACTGTGTAGTTTATATTTGAATATATTCCTTTTTCCACTATTACCCTCTTACCGCTCCGAATGTCCTCTTGCATTTTCTACAAAGAGTGTTCAGAACTGCGCAATCAAAAGTATGGTTTAACTCTGTTAGCTTAATGAACATATCAGAAATAAGTTTCACACAATGCTTCTGTGTAGTTTTTATTTGAAGATATTATTTTTCCCAATAGAGGCCTCTTAGCGCTCAGAATGTCCAATTGCAGTTTCTACAGAAAGAGTGTTTCAGAAAGGCTCAATCAAAAGTAAGGTTCAACTCTGTTAGTTGAATGCACAGAACAGAAAGAAGTTTCATACAATGCTTCTGTGTAGTTTATATTTGAACATATTCTTTTTTCCCCTATTACCCACTTAGCGCTACGAATGTCCAGTTGCATTTTCTACAGACAGAGTGTTTCAAAACTGCTCAATCAATAGTATTGTTTAACTCTGTTAGCTGAATGCTCAGATCAGAAAGAAGTTTCACAGAATGCTTCTGTGTAGTTTATATTTGAATATATTCCTTTTTCCACTACTACTCTCTTAGCGCTCCAAATGTCCAGTTGCATTTTCTACAGAAAGAGTGTTCAGATCTGCTCAATCAAAAGTATGGTTTAACTCTGTTAGCTGAATGCACAGATCAGAAAGAAGTTTCACAGAATGATTCTGTGTAGTTTATATTTATAGACATTCCTTTTTCCACTATTACCCTCTTAGCGCTCCGAATCTCCACTTGCATTTTCTACAGAAAGAGTGTTTCAGAACGGCTCAATCAAAACTAAGGTTCAACTCTTTTAGTTGAACAAACAGAACAGAAAGAAGTTTCACACAATTCTTCTGTGTAGTTTTTATTTGTAGACATTCTTTTTCCCAATATAGGCCTCCTAGCGTTCAGAATGTCCAATTGCAGTTACTACAGAAAGAGTGTTTCAGAACGGCTCAATCAAAAGTAAGGTTCAACTCTGTTAGTTGAATGCACAGAACAGAAAGAAGTTTCATACAATGCTTCTGTGTAGTTTATATTTGAACATATTCTTTTTTCCACTATTACCCACTTAGCGCTACGAATGTCCAGTTGCATTTTCTACAGACAGAGTGTTTCAAAACTGCTCAATCAAAAGTATGGTTTAACTCTGTTAGCTGAATGCTCAGATCAGAAAGAAGTTTCACAGATTGCTTCTGTGTAGTTTATATTTGAATATATTCCTTTTTCCACTACTACGCTCTTAGCGCTCCAAATGTCCAGTTGCATTTTCTACAGAAAGAGTGTTCAGATCTGCTCAATCAAAAGTATGGTTTAACTCTGTTAGCTGAATGCACAGATCAGAAAGAAGTTTCACCGAATGATTCTGTGTAGTTTAAATTTGAAGACATTCCTTTTTCCACTATTACCCTCTTAGCGCTCCGAATCTCCACTTGCATTTTCTACAAAAAGAGTGTTTCATAACTGCTCAATCAAAAATATGTTTTATCTCTGTTAACTGAATTTACAGATCAGAAATAAGTTTCACAGAATGCATCTGTGTAATTTTTATTTGAAGATATTCTTTTTCCCAATGTAGGCCTCTTAGCGCTTAGCATGTCCAATTGCAGTTTCGACAGAAAGAGTGTTTCAGAACGGCTCAATCAAAAGTAAGGTTCAACTCTGTTAGTTGAAAGCACGGAACAGAAAGAATTTTCACAGAATGCTACTGTGTAGTTTATATTTGAATATATTCCTTTTTCCACTATTACCCTCTTAGCGCTCCGAAAGTCCACTTGCATTTTCTACAGAAAGAGTGTTCAGAACTGCGCAATCAAAAGTATGGTTTAAATCTGTTAGCCTAATGAACATATCAGAAATAAGTTTCACACAATGCTTCTGTGTAGTTTTTATTTGAAGATATTATTTTTCCCAATAGAGGCCTCTTAGCGCTCAGAATGTCCAATTGCAGTTTCTACAGAAAGAGTGTTTCAGAACGGCTCAATCAAAAGTAAGGTTCAATTCTGTTAGTTGAATGCACAGAAGAGAAAGAAGTTTCATACAATGCTTCTGTGTAGTTTATATTTGAACATATTCTTTTTTCCACTATTACCCTCTTAGCGCTACGAATGTCCAGTTGCATTTTCTACAGAGAGAGTGTTTCAAAACTGCTCAATCAAAAGTATGGTTTAACTCTGTTAGCTGAATGCTCAGGTCAGAAAGAAGTTTCACAGAATGCTTCTGTGTAGTTTATATTTGAATATATTCCTTTTTCCACTACTACTCTCTTAGCGCTCCAAATGTCCAGTTGCATTTTCTACAGAAAGAGTGTTCAGATCTGCTCAATCAAAAGTATGGTTTAACTCTGTTAGCTGAATGCACAGATCAGAAAGAAGTTTCACAGAATGATTCTGTGTAGTTTATATTTGGAGACATTCCTTTTTCCACTATTACCCTCTTAGCGCTCCGAATCTCCACTTGCATTTTCTACAGAAAGAGTGTTTCAGAACGGCTCAATCAAAACTAAGGTTCAACTCTTTTAGTTGAACAAACAGAACAGAAAGAAGTTTCACACAATTCTTCTGTGTAGTTTTTATTTGTAGACATTCTTTTTCCCAATATAGGCCTCTTAGCGCTCAGAATGTCCAATTGCAGTTTCTACAGAAAGAGTGTTTCAGAACGGCTCAATCAAAAGTAAGGTTCAACTCTGTTAGTTGAATGCACAGAACAGAAAGAAGTTTCATACAATGCTTCTGTGTAGTTTATATTTGAACATATTCTTTTTTCCACTATTACCCACTTAGCGCTACGAATGTCCAGTTGCATTTTCTACAGACAGAGTGTTTCAAAACTGCTCAATCAAAAGTATGGTTTAACTCTGTTAGCTGAATTCTCAGATCAGAAAGAAGTTTCACAGAATGCTTCTGTGTAGTTTATATTTGAATATATTCCTTTTTCCACTACTACGCTCTTAGCGCTCCAAATGTCCAGTTGCATTTTCTACAGAAAGAGTGTTCAGATCTGCTCAATCAAAAGTATGGTTTAACTTTGTTAGCTGAATGCACAGATCAGAAAGAAGTTTCACCGAATGATTCTGTATAGTTTATATTTGAAGACATTCCTTTTTCCACTAGTACCCTTTAGCGCTCCGAATCTCCACTTGCATTTTCTACAAAAAGAGTGTATCATAACTGCTCAATCAAAAATATGTTTTATGTCTGTTAACTGAATTTACAGATCAGAAATAAGTTTCACAGAATGCATCTGTGTAGTTTTTATTTGAAGATATTCCTTTTCCCAATGTAGGCCTCTTAGCGCTTAGAATGTCCAATTGCAGTTCCTACAGAAAGAGTGTTTCAGAACGGCTCAATCAAAAGTAAGGTTCAACTCTGTTAGTTGAATGCACAGAACAGAAAGAATTTTCACAGAATGCTACTGTGTAGTTTATATTTGAATATATTCCTTTTTCCACTATTACCCTCTTAGCGCTCCGAATGTCCACTTGCATTTTCTACAGAAAGAGTGTTCAGAACTGCGCAATCAAAAGTATGGTTTAACTCTGTTAGCCTAATGAACATATCAGAAATAAGTTTCACACAATGCTTCTGTGTAGTTTTTATTTGAAGATATTCCTTTTCCCAATGTAGGCCTCTTAGCGCTTAGAATGTCCAATTGCAGTTCCTACAGAAAGAGTGTTTCAGAACGGCTCAATCAAAAGTAAGGTTCAACTCTGTTAGTTGAATGCACAGAACAGAAAGAAGTTTCATACAATGCTTCTGTGTAGTTTATATTTGAATATATTCCTTTTTCCACTACTACTCTCTTAGCGCTCCAAATGTCCAGTTGCATTTTCTACAGAAAGAGTGTTCAGATCTGCTCAATCAAAAGTATGGTTTAACTCTGTTAGCTGAATGCACAGATCAGAAAGAAGTTTCACAGAATGATTCTGTGTAGTTTATGTTTGGAGACATTCCTTTTTCCACTATTACCCTCTTAGCGCTCCGAATCTCCACTTGCATTTTCTACAGAAAGAGTGTTTCAGAACGGCTCAATCAAAATTAAGGTTCAACTCTTTTAGTTGAACAAACAGAACAGAAAGAAGTTTCACACAATTCTTCTGTGTAGTTTTTATTTGTAGACATTCTTTTTCCCAATATAGGCCTCTTAGCGCTCAGAATGTCCAATTGCAGTCTCTACAGAAAGAGTGTTTCAGAACGGCTCAATCAAAAGTAAGGTTCAACTCTGTTAGTTGAATGCACAGAACAGAAAGAAGTTTCATACAATGCTTCTGTGTAGTTTATATTTGAACATATTCTTTTTTCCACTATTACCCACTTAGCGCTACGAATGTCCAGTTGCATTTTCTACAGACAGAGTGTTTCAAAACTGCTCAATCAAAAGTATGGTTTAACTCTGTTAGCTGAATGCTCAGATCAGAAAGAAGTTTCACAGAATGCTTCTGTGTAGTTTATATTTGAATATATTCCTTTTTCCACTGCTACGCTCTTAGCGCTCCAAATGTCCAGTTGCATTTTCTACAGAAAGAGTGTTCAGATCTACTCAATCAAAAGTATGGTTTAACTCTGTTAGCTGAATGCACAGATCAGAAGGAAGTTTCACCGAATGATTCTGTGTAGTTTATATTTGAAGACATTCCTTTTTCCACTAGTACCCTCTTAGCGCTCCGAATCTCCACTTGCATTTTCTACAAAAAGAGTGTTCCATAACTGCTCAATCAAAAATATGTTTTATCTCTGTTAACTGAATTTACAGATCAGAAATAAGTTTCACAGAATGCATCTGTGTAGTTTTTATTTGAAGATATTCTTTTTCCCAATGTAGGCCTCTTAGCGCTTAGCATGTCCAATTGCAGTTTCTACAGAAAGAGTGTTTCAGAACGGCTCAATCAAAAGTAAGGTTCAACTCTGTTAGTTGAATGCACAGAACAGAAAGAATTTTCACAGAATGCTACTGTGTAGTTTATATTTGAATATATTCCTTTTTCCACTATTACCCTCTTAGCGCTCCGAATGTCCACTTGCATTTTCTACAGAAAGAGTGTTCAGAACTGCCCAATCAAAAATATGGTTTAACTCTGTTAGCTTAACGAACATATCAGAAATAAGTTTCACACAATGCTTCTGTGTAGTTATTATTTGAAGATATTATTTTTCCCAATAGAGTCCTCTTAGCGCTCAGAATGTCCAATTGCAGTTTCTACAGAAAGAGTGTTTCAGAAAGGCTCAATCAAAAGTAAGGTTCAACTCTGTTAGTTGAATGCACAGAACAGAAAGAAGTTTCATACAATGCTTCTGTGTAGTTTATATTTGAACATATTCTTTTTTCCACTATTACCCACTTAGCGCTACGAATGTCCCGTTGCATTTTCTACAGACAGAGTGTTTCAAAACTGCTCAATCAAAAGTATGGTTTAACTCTGTTAGCTGAATGCTCAGATCAGAAAGAAGTTTCACAGAAGGCTTCTGTGTAGTTTATATTTGAATATATTCCTTTTTCCACTACTACGCTCTTAGCGCTCCAAATGTCCAGTTGCATTTTCTACAGAAAGAGTGTTCAGATCTGCTCAATCAAAAGTATGGTTTAACTTTGTTAGCTGAATGCACAGATCAGAAAGAAGTTTCACCGAATGATTCTGTGTAGTTTATATTTGAAGACATTCCTTTTTCCACTAGTACACTTTAGCGCTCCGAATCTCCACTTGCATTTTCTACAAAAAGAGTGTTTCATAACTGCTCAATCAAAAATATGTTTTATGTCTGTTAACTGAATTTACAGATCAGAAATAAGTTTCACAGAATGCATCTGTGTAGTTTTTATTTGAAGATATCCTTTTTCCCAATGTAGGCCTCTTAGCGCTTAGAATGTCCAATTGCAGTTCCTACAGAAAGAGTGTTTCAGAACGGCTCAATCAAAAGTAAGGTTCAACTCTGTTAGTTGAATGCACAGAACAGAAAGAATTTTCACAGAATGCTACTGTGTAGTTTATATTTGAATATATTCCTTTTTCCACTACTACGCTCTTAGCGCTCCAAATGTCCAGTTGCATTTTCTACAGAAAGAGTGTTCAGATCTACTCAATCAAAAGTATGGTTTAACTCTGTTAGCTGAATGCACATATCAGAAGGAAGTTTCACTGAATGATTCTGTGTAGTTTATATTTGAAGACATTCCTTTTTCCACTAGTACCCTCTTAGCGCTCAGAATCTCCACTTGCATTTTCTACAAAAAGAGTGTTTCATAACTGCTCAATCAAAAATATGTTTTATCTCTGTTAACTGAATTTACAGATCAGAAATAAGTTTCACAGAATGCATCTGTGTAGTTTTTATTTGAAGATATTCCTTTTCCCAATGTAGGCCTCTTAGCGCTTAGCATGTCCAATTGCAGTTTCTACAGAAAGAGTGTTTCAGAACGGATCAATCAAAAGTAAGGTTCAACTCTGTTAGTTGAATGCACAGAACAGAAAGAATTTTCACAGAATGCTACTGTGTAGTTTATATTTGAATATATTCCTTTTTCCACTATTACCCTCTTAGCGCTCCGAATGTCCACTTGCATTTTCTACAGAAAGAGTGTTCAGAACTGCGCAATCAAAAATATGGTTTAACTCTGTTAGCTTAATGAACATATCAGAAATAAGTTTCACACAATGCTTCTTTGTAGTTTTTATTTGAAGATATTTTTTTTCCCAACAGAGGCCTCTTAGCGCTCAGAATGTCCAATTGCAGTTTCTACAGAAAGAGTGTTTCAGAAAGGCTCAATCAAAAGTAAGGTTCAACTCTGTTAGTTGAATGCACAGAACAGAAAGAAGTTTCATACAATGCTTCTGTGTAGTTTATATTTGAACATATTCTTTTTTCCACTATTACCCACTTAGCGCTACGAATGTCCAGTTGCATTTTCTACAGACAGAGTGTTTCAAAACTGCTCAATCAAAAGTATGGTTTAACTCTGTTAGCTGAATGCTCAGATCAGAAAGAAGTTTCACAGAATGCTTCTGTGTAGTTTATGTTTGAATATATTCCTTTTTCCACTACTACGCTCTTAGCGCTCCAAATGTCCAGTTGCATTTTCTACAGAAAGAGTGTTCAGATCTACTCAATCAAAAGTATGGTTTAACTATGTTAGCTGAATGCACAGATCAGAAGGAAGTTTCACCGAATGATTCTGTGTAGTTTATATTTGAAGACATTCCTTTTTCCACTAGTACCCTCTTAGCGCTCCGAATCTCCACTTGCATTTTCTACAAAAAGAGTGTTTCATAACTGCTCAATCAAAAATATGTTTTATCTCTGTTAACTGAATTTACAGATCAGAAATAAGTTTCACAGAATGCATCTGTGTAGTTTTTATTTGAAGATATTCTTTTTCCCAATGTAGGCCTCTTAGCGCTTAGCATGTCCAATTTCAGTTTCTACAGAAACAGTGTTTCAGAACGGCTCAATCAAAAGTAAGGTTCAACTCTGTTAGTTGAATGCACAGAACAGAAAGAATTTTCACAGAATGCTACTGTGTAGTTTATATTTGAATATATTCCTTTTTCCACTATTACCCTCTTAGCGCTCCGAATGTCCACTTGCATTTTCTACATAAAGAGTGTTCAGAACTGCGCATTCAAAAATATGGTTTAACTCTGTTAGCTTAATGAACATATCAGAAATAAGTTTCACACAATGCTTCTGTGTAGTTATTATTTGAAGTTATTATTTTTCCCAGTAGAGGCCTCTTAGCGCTCAGAATGTCCAATTGCAGTTTCTACAGAAAGAGTGTTTCAGAAAGGCTCAATCAAAAGTAAGGTTCAACTCTGTTAGTTGAATGCACAGAACAGAAAGAAGTTTCATACAATGCTTCTGTGTAGTTTATATTTGAACATATTCTTTTTTCCACTATTACCCACTTAGCGCTACGAATGTCCCGTTGCATTTTCTACAGACAGAGTGTTTCAAAACTGCTCAATCAAAAGTATGGTTTAACTCTGTTAGCTGAATGCTCAGATCAGAAAGAAGTTTCACAGAATGCTTCTGTGTAGTTTATATTTGAATATATTCCTTTTTCCACTAGTACTCTCTTAACGCTCCAAATGTCCAGTTGCATTTTCTACAGAAAGAGTGTTCAGATCTGCTCAATCAAAAGTATGGTTTAACTCTGTTAGCTGAATGCACAGATCAGAAAGAAGTTTCACAGAATGATTCTGTGTAGTTTATGTTTGGAGACATTCCTTTTTCCACTATTACCCTCTTAGCGCTCCGAATCTCCACTTGCATTTTCTACAGAAAGAGTGTTTCAGAACGGCTCAATCAAAACTAAGGTTCAACTCTTTTAGTTGAACAAACAGAACAGAAAGAAGTTTCACACAATTCTTCTGTGTAGTTTTTATTTGTAGACATTCTTTTTCCCAATATAGGCCTCTTAGCGCTCAGAATGTCCAATTGCAGTCTCTACAGAAAGAGTGTTTCAGAACGGCTCAATCAAAAGTAAGGTTCAACTCTTTTAGTTGAATGCACAGAACAGAAAGAAGTTTCATACAATGCTTCTGTGTAGTTTATATTTGAACATATTCTTTTTTCCACTATTACCCACTTAGCGCTACGAATGTCCAGTTGCATTTTCTACAGACAGAGTGTTTCAAAACTGCTCAATCAAAAGTATGGTTTAACTCTGTTAGCTGAATGCTCAGATCAGAAAGAAGTTTCACAGAATGCTTCTGTGTAGTTTATATTTGAATATATTCCTTTTTCCACTGCTACGCTCTTAGCGCTCCAAATGTCCAGTTGCATTTTCTACAGAAAGAGTGTTCAGATCTACTCAATCAAAAGTATGGTTTAACTCTGTTAGCTGAATGCACAGATCAGAAGGAAGTTTCACCGAATGATTCTGTGTAGTTTATATTTGAAGACATTCCTTTTTCCACTAGTACCCTCTTAGCGCTCCGAATCTCCACTTGCATTTTCTACAAAAAGAGTGTTCCATAACTGCTCAATCAAAAATATGTTTTATCTCTGTTAACTGAATTTACAGATCAGAAATAAGTTTCACAGAATGCATCTGTGTAGTTTTTATTTGAAGATATTCTTTTTCCCAATGTAGGCCTCTTAGCGCTTAGCATGTCCAATTGCAGTTTCTACAGAAAGAGTGTTTCAGAACGGCTCAATCAAAAGTAAGGTTCAACTCTGTTAGTTGAATGCACAGAACAGAAAGAATTTTCACAGAATGCTACTGTGTAGTTTATATTTGAATATATTCCTTTTTCCACTATTACCCTCTTAGCGCTCCGAATGTCCACTTGCATTTTCTACAGAAAGAGTGTTCAGAACTGCCCAATCAAAAATATGGTTTAACTCTGTTAGCTTAACGAACATATCAGAAATAAGTTTCACACAATGCTTCTGTGTAGTTATTATTTGAAGATATTATTTTTCCCAATAGAGGCCTCTTAGCGCTCAGAATGTCCAATTGCAGTTTCTACAGAAAGAGTGTTTCAGAAAGGCTCAATCAAAAGTAAGGTTCAACTCTGTTAGTTGAATGCACAGAACAGAAAGAAGTTTCATACAATGCTTCTGTGTAGTTTATATTTGAACATATTCTTTTTTCCACTATTACCCACTTAGCGCTACGAATGTCCCGTTGCATTTTCTACAGACAGAGTGTTTCAAAACTGCTCAATCAAAAGTATGGTTTAACTCTGTTAGCTGAATGCTCAGATCAGAAAGAAGTTTCACAGAAGGCTTCTGTGTAGTTTATATTTGAATATATTCCTTTTTCCACTACTACGCTCTTAGCGCTCCAAATGTCCAGTTGCATTTTCTACAGAAAGAGTGTTCAGATCTGCTCAATCAAAAGTATGGTTTAACTGTGTTAGCTGAATGCACAGATCAGAAAGAAGTTTCACCGAATGATTCTGTGTAGTTTATATTTGAAGACATTCCTTTTTCCACTAGTACCCTTTAGCGCTCCGAATCTCCACTTGCATTTTCTACAAAAAGAGTGTTTCATAACTGCTCAATCAAAAATATGTTTTATGTCTGTTAACTGAATTTACAGATCAGAAATAAGTTTCACAGAATGCATCTGTGTAGTTTTTATTTGAAGATATCCTTTTTCCCAATGTAGGCCTCTTAGCGCTTAGAATGTCCAATTGCAGTTCCTACAGAAAGAGTGTTTCAGAACGGCTCAATCAAAAGTAAGGTTCAACTCTGTTAGTTGAATGCACAGAACAGAAAGAATTTTCACAGAATGCTACTGTGTAGTTTATATTTGAATATATTCCTTTTTCCACTATTACCCTCTTAGCGCTCCGAATGTCCACTTGCATTTTCTACAGAAAGAGTGTTCAGAACTGCGCAATCAAAAGTATGGTTTAACTCTGTTAGCCTAATGAACATATCAGAAATAAGTTTCACACAATGCTTCTGTGTAGTTTTTATTTGAAGATATTATTTTTCCCAATAGAGGCCTCTTAGCGCTCAGAATGTCCAATTGCAGTTTCTACAGAAAGAGTGTTTCAGAAAGGCTCAATCAAAATTAAGGTTCAACTCTGTTAGTTGAATGCACAGAACAGAAAGAAGTTTCATACAATGCTTCTGTGTAGTTTATATTTGAATATATTCCTTTTTCCACTACTACTCTCTTAGCGCTCCAAATGTCCAGTTGCATTTTCTACAGAAAGAGTGTTCAGATCTGCTCAATCAAAAGTATGGTTTAACTCTGTTAGCTGAATGCACAGATCAGAAAGAAGTTTCACAGAATGATTCTGTGTAGTTTATATTTATAGACATTCCTTTTTCCACTATTACCCTCTTAGCGCTCCGAATCTCCACTTGCATTTTCTACAGAAAGAGTGTTTCAGAACGGCTCAATCAAAACTAAGGTTCAACTCTTTTAGTTGAACAAACAGAACAGAAAGAAGTTTCACACAATTCTTCTGTGTAGTTTTTATTTGTAGACATTCTTTTTCCCAATATAGGCCTCCTAGCGCTCAGAATGTCCAATTGCAGTTTCTACAGAAGGAGTGTTTCAGAACGGCTCAATCAAAAGTAAGGTTCAACTCTGTTAGTTGAATGCACAGAACAGAAAGAAGTTTCATACAATGCTTCTGTGTAGTTTATATTTGAACATATTCTTTTTTCCACTATTACCCACTTAGCGCTACGAATGTCCAGTTGCATTTTCTACAGACAGAGTGTTTCAAAACTGCTCAATCAAAAGTATGGTTTAACTCTGTTAGCTGAATGCTCAGATCAGAAAGAAGTTTCACAGATTGCTTCTGTGTAGTTTATATTTGAATATATTCCTTTTTCCACTACTACGCTCTTAGCGCTCCAAATGTCCAGTTGCATTTTCTACAGAAAGAGTGTTCAGATCTGGTCAATCAAAAGTATGGTTTAACTCTGTTAGCTGAATGCACAGATCAGAAAGAAGTTTCACCGAATGATTCTGTGTAGTTTATATTTGAAGACATTCCTTTTTCCACTATTACCCTCTTAGCGCTCCGAATCTCCACTTGCATTTTCTACAAAAAGAGTGTTTCATAACTGCTCAATCAAAAATATGTTTTATCTCTGTTAACTGAATTTACAGATCAGAAATAAGTTTCACAGAATCCATCTGTGTAGTTTTTATTTGAAGATATTCTTTTTCCCAATGTAGGCCTCTTAGCGCTTAGCATGTCCAATTGCAGTTTCTACAGAAAGAGTGTTTCAGAACGGCTCAATCAGAAGTAAGGTTCAACTCTGTTAGTTGAATGCACAGAACAGAAAGAATTTTCACAGAATGCTACTTTGTAGTTTATAATTGAATATATTCCTTTTTCCACTATTACCCTCTTAGCGCTCCGAATGTCCACTTGCATTTTCTACAGAAAGAGTGTTCAGAACTGTGCAATCAAAAGTATGGTTTAACTCTGTTAGCCTAATGAACATATCAGAAATAAGTTTCACACAATGCTTCTGTGTAGTTTTTATTTGAAGATATTATTTTTCCCAATAGAGGCCTCTTAGCGCTCAGAATGTCCAATTGCAGTTTCTACAGAAAGAGTGTTTCAGAAAGGCTCAATCAAAAGTAAGGTTCAACTCTATTAGTTGAATGCACAGAACAGAAAGGAGTTTCATACAATGCTTCTGTGTAGTTTATATTTGAACATATTCTTTTTTCCACTATTACCCACTTAGCGCTACGAATGTCCAGTTGCATTTTCTACAGACAGAGTGTTTAAAAACTGCTCAATCAAAAGTATGGTTTAACTCTGTTAGCTGAATGCTCAGATCAGAAAGAAGTTTCACAGAAGGCTTCTGTGTAGTTTATATTTGAATATATTCCTTTTTCCACTACTACTCTCTTAGCGCTCCAAATGTCCAGTTGCATTTTCTACAGAAAGAGTGTTCAGATCTGCTCAATCAAAAGTATGGTTTAACTCTGTTAGCTGAATGCACAGATCAGAAAGAAGTTTCACAGAATGATTCTGTGTAGTTTATATATGGAGACATTCCTTTTTCCACTATTACCCTCTTAGCGCTCCGAATCTCCACTTGCATTTTCGACAGAAAGTGTGTTTCAGAACGGCTCAATCAAAACTAAGGTTCAACTCTTTTAGTTGAACAAACAGAACAGAAAGAAGTTTCACACAATTCTTCTGTGTAGTTTTTATTTGTAGACATTCTTTTTCCCAATATGGGCCTCTTAGCGCTCAGAATGTCCAATTGCAGTTTCTACAGAAAGAGTGTTTCAGAACGGCTCAATCAAAAGTAAGGTTCAACTCTGTTAGTTGAATGCACAGAACAGAAAGAAGTTTCATACAATGCTTCTGTGTAGTTTATATTTGAACATATTCTTTTTTCCACTATTACCCACTTAGCGCTACGAATGTCCAGTTGCATTTTCTACAGACAGAGTGTTTCAAAACTGCTCAGTCAAAAGTATGGTTTAACTCTGTTAGCTGAAGGCTCAGATCAGAAAGAAGTTTCACAGAATGCTTCTGTGTAGTTTATATTTGAATATATTCCTTTTTCCACTACTACGCTCTTAGCGCTCCAAATGTCCAGTTGCATTTTCTACAGAAAGAGTGTTCAGATCTACTCAATCAAAAGTATGGTTTAACTCTGTTAGCTGAATGCACAGATCAGAAGGAAGTTTCACTGAATGATTCTGTGTAGTTTATATTTGAAGACATTCCTTTTTCCACTAGTACCCTCTTAGCGCTCAGAATCTCCACTTGCATTTTCTACAAAAAGAGTGTTTCATAACTGCTCAATCAAAAATATGTTTTATCTCTGTTAACTGAATTTACAGATCAGAAATAAGTTTCACAGAATGCATCTGTGTAGTTTTTATTTGAAGATATTCCTTTTCCCAATGTAGGCCTCTTAGCGCTTAGCATGTCCAATTGCAGTTTCTTCAGAAAGAGTGTTTCAGAACGGATCAATCAAAAGTAAGGTTCAACTCTGTTAGTTGAATGCACAGAACAGAAAGAATTTTCACAGAATGCTACTGTGTAGTTTATATTTGAATATATTCCTTTTTCCACTATTACCCTCTTAGCGCTCCGAATGTCCACTTGCATTTTCTACAGAAAGAGTGTTCAGAACTGCGCAATCAAAAATATGGTTTAACTCTGTTAGCTTAATGAACATATCAGAAATAAGTTTCACACAATGCTTCTGTGTAGTTTTTATTTGAAGATATTTTTTTTCCCAACAGAGGCCTCTTAGCGCTCAGAATGTCCAATTGCAGTTTCTACAGAAAGAGTGTTTCAGAAAGGCTCAATCAAAAGTAAGGTTCAACTCTGTTAGTTGAATGCACAGAACAGAAAGAAGTTTCATACAATGCTTCTGTGTAGTTTATATTTGAACATATTCTTTTTTCCACTATTACCCACTTAGCGCTACGAATGTCCAGTTGCATTTTCTACAGAAAGAGTGTTCAGATCTGCTCAATCAAAAGTATGGTTTAACTCTGTTAGCTGAATGCACAGATCAGAAAGAAGTTTCACAGAATGATTCTGTGTAGTTTATGTTTGGAGACATTCCTTTTTCCACTATTACCCTCTTAGCGCTCCGAATCTCCACTTGCATTTTCTACAGAAAGAGTGTTTCAGAACGGCTCAATCAAAACTAAGGTTCAACTCTTTTAGTTGAACAAACAGAACAGAAAGAAGTTTCACACAATTCTTCTGTGTAGTTTTTATTTGTAGACATTCTTTTTCCCAATATAGGCCTCTTAGCGCTCAGAATGTCCAATTGCAGTCTCTACAGAAAGAGTGTTTCAGAACGGCTCAATCAAAAGTAAGGTTCAACTCTGTTAGTTGAATGCACAGAACAGAAAGAAGTTTCATACAATGCTTCTGTGTAGTTTATATTTGAACATATTCTTTTTTCCACTATTACCCACTTAGCGCTACGAATGTCCAGTTGCATTTTCTACAGACAGAGTGTTTCAAAACTGCTCAATCAAAAGTATGGTTTAACTCTGTTAGCTGAATGCTCAGATCAGAAAGAAGTTTCACAGAATGCTTCTGTGTAGTTTATATTTGAATATATTCCTTTTTCCACTGCTACGCTCTTAGCGCTCCAAATGTCCAGTTGCATTTTCTACAGAAAGAGTGTTCAAATCTACTCAATCAAAAGTATGGTTTAACTCTGTTAGCTGAATGCACAGATCAGAAGGAAGTTTCACCGAATGATTCTGTGTAGTTTATATTTGAAGACATTCCTTTTTCCACTAGTACCCTCTTAGCGCTCCGAATCTCCACTTGCATTTTCTACAAAAAGAGTGTTCCATAACTGCTCAATCAAAAATATGTTTTATCTCTGTTAACTGAATTTACAGATCAGAAATAAGTTTCACAGAATGCATCTGTGTAGTTTTTATTTGAAGATATTCTTTTTCCCAATGTAGGCCTCTTAGCGCTTAGCATGTCCAATTGCAGTTTCTACAGAAAGAGTGTTTCAGAACGGCTCAATCAAAAGTAAGGTTCAACTCTGTTAGTTGAATGCACAGAACAGAAAGAATTTTCACAGAATGCTACTGTGTAGTTTATATTTGAATATATTCCTTTTTCCACTATTACCCTCTTAGCGCTCCGAATGTCCACTTGCATTTTCTACAGAAAGAGTGTTCAGAACTGCCCAATCAAAAATATGGTTTAACTCTGTTAGCTTAACGAACATATCAGAAATAAGTTTCACACAATGCTTCTGTGTAGTTATTATTTGAAGATATTATTTTTCCCAATAGAGGCCTCTTAGCGCTCAGAATGTCCAATTGCAGTTTCTACAGAAAGAGTGTTTCAGAAAGGCTCAATCAAAAGTAAGGTTCAACTCTGTTAGTTGAATGCACAGAACAGAAAGAAGTTTCATACAATGCTTCTGTGTAGTTTATATTTGAACATATTCTTTTTTCCACTATTACCCACTTAGCGCTACGAATGTCCCGTTGCATTTTCTACAGACAGAGTGTTTCAAAACTGCTCAATCAAAAGTATGGTTTAACTCTGTTAGCTGAATGCTCAGATCAGAAAGAAGTTTCACAGAAGGCTTCTGTGTAGTTTATATTTGAATATATTCCTTTTTCCACTACTACGCTCTTAGCGCTCCAAATGTCCAGTTGCATTTTCTACAGAAAGAGTGTTCAGATCTGCTCAATCAAAAGTATGCTTTAACTTTGTTAGCTGAATGCACAGATCAGAAAGAAGTTTCACCGAATGATTCTGTGTAGTTTATATTTGAAGACATTCCTTTTTCCACTAGTACCCTTTAGCACTCCGAATCTCCACTTGCATTTTCTACAAAAAGAGTGTTTCATAACTGCTCAATCAAAAATATGTTTTATGTCTGTTAACTGAATTTACAGATCAGAAATAAGTTTCACAGAATGCATCTGTGTAGTTTTTATTTGAAGATATCCTTTTTCCCAATGTAGGCCTCTTAGCGCTTAGAATGTCCAATTGCAGTTCCTACAGAAAGAGTGTTTCAGAACGGCTCAATCAAAAGTAAGGTTCAACTCTGTTAGTTGAATGCACAGAACAGAAAGAATTTTCACAGAATGCTACTGTGTAGTTTATATTTGAATATATTCCTTTTTCCACTATTACCCTCTTAGCGCTCCGAATGTCCACTTGCATTTTCTACAGAAAGAGTGTTCAGAACTGCGCAATCAAAAGTATGGTTTAACTCTGTTAGCCTAATGAACATATCAGAAATAAGTTTCACACAATGCTTCTGTGTAGTTTTTATTTGAAGATATTATTTTTCCCAATAGAGGCCTCTTAGCGCTCAGAATGTCCAATTGCAGTTTCTACAGAAAGAGTGTTTCAGAAAGGCTCAATCAAAATTAAGGTTCAACTCTGTTAGTTGAATGCACAGAACAGAAAGAAGTTTCATACAATGCTTCTGTGTAGTTTATATTTGAATATATTCCTTTTTCCACTACTACTCTCTTAGCGCTCCAAATGTCCAGTTGCATTTTCTACAGAAAGAGTGTTCAGATCTGCTCAATCAAAAGTATGGTTTAACTCTGTTAGCTGAATGCACTGATCAGAAAGAAGTTTCACAGAATGATTCTGTGTAGTTTATATTTATAGACATTCCTTTTTCCACTATTACCCTCTTAGCGCTCCGAATCTCCACTTGCATTTTCTACAGAAAGAGTGTTTCAGAACGGCTCAATCAAAACTAAGGTTCAACTCTTTTAGTTGAACAAACAGAACAGAAAGAAGTTTCACACAATTCTTCTGTGTAGTTTTTATTTGTAGACATTCTTTTTCCCAATATAGGCCTCCTAGCGCTCAGAATGTCCAATTGCAGTTTCTACAGAAAGAGTGTTTCAGAACGGCTCAATCAAAAGTAAGGTTCAACTCTGTTAGTTGAATGCACAGAACAGAAAGAAGTTTCATACAATGCTTCTGTGTAGTTTATATTTGAACATATTCTTTTTTCCACTATTACCCACTTAGCGCTACGAATGTCCAGTTGCATTTTCTACAGACAGAGTGTTTCAAAACTGCTCAATCAAAAGTATGGTTTAACTCTGTTAGCTGAATGCTCAGATCAGAAAGAAGTTTCACAGATTGCTTCTGTGTAGTTTATATTTGAATATATTCCTTTTTCCACTACTACGCTCTTAGCGCTCCAAATGTCCAGTTGCATTTTCTACAGAAAGAGTGTTCAGATCTGGTCAATCAAAAGTATGGTTTAACTCTGTTAGCTGAATGCACAGATCAGAAAGAAGTTTCACCGAATGATTCTGTGTAGTTTATATTTGAAGACATTCCTTTTTCCACTATTACCCTCTTAGCGCTCCGAATCTCCACTTGCATTTTCTACAAAAAGAGTGTTTCATAACTGCTCAATCAAAAATATGTTTTATCTCTGTTAACTGAATTTACAGATCAGAAATAAGTTTCACAGAATGCATCTGTGTAGTTTTTATTTGAAGATATTCTTTTTCCCAATGTAGGCCTCTTAGCGCTTAGCATGTCCAATTGCAGTTTCTACAGAAAGAGTGTTTCAGAACGGCTCAATCAGAAGTAAGGTTCAACTCTGTTAGTTGAATGCACAGAACAGAAAGAATTTTCACAGAATGCTACTTTGTAGTTTATAATTGAATATATTCCTTTTTCCACTATTACCCTCTTAGCGCTCCGAATGTCCACTTGCATTTTCTACAGAAAGAGTGTTCAGAACTGTGCAATCAAAAGTATGGTTTAACTCTGTTAGCCTAATGAACATATCAGAAATAAGTTTCACACAATGCTTCTGTGTAGTTTTTATTTGAAGATATTATTTTTCCCAATAGAGGCCTCTTAGCGCTCAGAATGTCCAATTGCAGTTTCTACAGAAAGAGTGTTTCAGAAAGGCTCAATCAAAAGTAAGGTTCAACTCTATTAGTTGAATGCACAGAACAGAAAGAAGTTTCATACAATGCTTCTGTGTAGTTTATATTTGAACATATTCTTTTTTCCACTATTACCCACTTAGCGCTACGAATGTCCAGTTGCATTTTCTACAGACAGAGTGTTTAAAAACTGCTCAATCAAAAGTATGGTTTAACTCTGTTAGCTGAATGCTCAGATCAGAAAGAAGTTTCACAGAAGGCTTCTGTGTAGTTTATATTTGAATATATTCCTTTTTCCACTACTACTCTCTTAGCGCTCCAAATGTCCAGTTGCATTTTCTACAGAAAGAGTGTTCAGATCTGCTCAATCAAAAGTATGGTTTAACTCTGTTAGCTGAATGCACAGATCAGAAAGAAGTTTCACAGAATGATTCTGTGTAGTTTATATATGGAGACATTCCTTTTTCCACTATTACCCTCTTAGCGCTCCGAATCTCCACTTGCATTTTCGACAGAAAGTGTGTTTCAGAACGGCTCAATCAAAACTAAGGTTCAACTCTTTTAGTTGAACAAACAGAACAGAAAGAAGTTTCACACAATTCTTCTGTGTAGTTTTTATTTGTAGACATTCTTTTTCCCAATATAGGCCTCTTAGCGCTCAGAATGTCCAATTGCAGTTTCTACAGAAAGAGTGTTTCAGAACGGCTCAATCAAAAGTAAGGTTCAACTCTGTTAGTTGAATGCACAGAACAGAAAGAAGTTTCATACAATGCTTCTGTGTAGTTTATATTTGAACATATTCTTTTTTCCACTATTACCCACTTAGCGCTACGAATGTCCAGTTGCATTTTCTACAGACAGAGTGTTTCAAAACTGCTCAGTCAAAAGTATGGTTTAACTCTGTTAGCTGAAGGCTCAGATCAGAAAGAAGTTTCACAGAATGCTTCTGTGTAGTTTATATTTGAATATATTCCTTTTTCCACTACTACGCTCTTAGCGCTCCAAATGTCCAGTTGCATTTTCTACAGAAAGAGTATTCAGATCTACTCAATCAACAGTATGGTTTAACTCTGTTAGCTGAATGCACAGATCAGAAGGAAGTTTCACTGAATGATTCTGTGTAGTTTATATTTGAAGACATTCCTTTTTCCACTAGTACCCTCTTAGCGCTCAGAATCTCCACTTGCATTTTCTACAAAAAGAGTGTTTCATAACTGCTCAATCAAAAATATGTTTTATCTCTGTTAACTGAATTTACAGATCAGAAATAAGTTTCACAGAATGCATCTGTGTAGTTTTTATTTGAAGATATTCCTTTTCCCAATGTAGGCCTCTTAGCGCTTAGCATGTCCAATTGCAGTTTCTACAGAAAGAGTGTTTCAGAACGGCTCAATCAAAAGTAAGGTTCAACTCTGTTAGTTGAATGCACAGAACAGAAAGAATTTTCACAGAATGCTACTGTGTAGTTTATATTTGAATATATTCCTTTTTCCACTATTACCCTCTTAGCGCTCCGAATGTCCACTTGCATTTTCTACATAAAGAGTGTTCAGAACTGCGCATTCAAAAATATGGTTTAACTCTGTTAGCTTAATGAACATATCAGAAATAAGTTTCACACAATGCTTCTGTGTAGTTATTATTTGAAGATATTATTTTTCCCAGTAGAGGCCTCTTAGCGCTCAGAATGTCCAATTGCAGTTTCTACAGAAAGAGTGTTTCAGAAAGGCTCAATCAAAAGTAAGGTTCAACTCTGTTAGTTGAATGCACAGAACAGAAAGAAGTTTCATACAATGCTTCTGTGTAGTTTATATTTGAACATATTCTTTTTTCCACTATTACCCACTTAGCGCTACGAATGTCCCGTTGCATTTTCTACAGACAGAGTGTTTCAAAACTGCTCAATCAAAAGTATGGTTTAACTCTGTTAGCTGAATGCTCAGATCAGAAAGAAGTTTCACAGAATGCTTCTGTGTAGTTTATATTTGAATATATTCCTTTTTCCACTAGTACTCTCTTAACGCTCCAAATGTCCAGTTGCATTTTCTACAGAAAGAGTGTTCAGATCTGCTCAATCAAAAGTATGGTTTAACTCTGTTAGCTGAATGCACAGATCAGAAAGAAGTTTCACAGAATGATTCTGTGTAGTTTATGTTTGGAGACATTCCTTTTTCCACTATTACCCTCTTAGCGCTCCGAATCTCCACTTGCATTTTCTACAGAAAGAGTGTTTCAGAACGGCTCAATCAAAACTAAGGTTCAACTCTTTTAGTTGAACAAACAGAACAGAAAGAAGTTTCACACAATTCTTCTGTGTAGTTTTTATTTGTAGACATTCTTTTTCCCAATATAGGCCTCTTAGCGCTCAGAATGTCCAATTGCAGTCTCTACAGAAAGAGTGTTTCAGAACGGCTCAATCAAAAGTAAGGTTCAACTCTGTTAGTTGAATGCACAGAACAGAAAGAAGTTTCATACAATGCTTCTGTGTAGTTTATATTTGAACATATTCTTTTTTCCACTATTACCCACTTAGCGCTACGAATGTCCAGTTGCATTTTCTACAGACAGAGTGTTTCAAAACTGCTCAATCAAAAGTATGGTTTAACTCTGTTAGCTGAATGCTCAGATCAGAAAGAAGTTTCACAGAATGCTTCTGTGTAGTTTATATTTGAATATATTCCTTTTTCCACTGCTACGCTCTTAGCGCTCCAAATGTCCAGTTGCATTTTCTACAGAAAGAGTGTTCAGATCTACTCAATCAAAAGTATGGTTTAACTCTGTTAGCTGAATGCACAGATCAGAAGGAAGTTTCACCGAATGATTCTGTGTAGTTTATATTTGAAGACATTCCTTTTTCCACTAGTACCCTCTTAGCGCTCCGAATCTCCACTTGCATTTTCTACAAAAAGAGTGTTCCATAACTGCTCAATCAAAAATATGTTTTATCTCTGTTAACTGAATTTACAGATCAGAAATAAGTTTCACAGATTGCATCTGTGTAGTTTTTATTTGAAGATATTCTTTTTCCCAATGTAGGCCTCTTAGCGCTTAGCATGTCCAATTGCAGTTTCTACAGAAAGAGTGTTTCAGAACGGCTCAATCAAAAGTAAGGTTCAACTCTGTTAGTTGAATGCACAGAACAGAAAGAATTTTCACAGAATGCTACTGTGTAGTTTATATTTGAATATATTCCTTTTTCCACTATTACCCTCTTAGCGCTCCGAATGTCCACTTGCATTTTCTACAGAAAGAGTGTTCAGAACTGCCCAATCAAAAATATGGTTTAACTCTGTTAGCTTAACGAACATATCAGAAATAAGTTTCACACAATGCTTCTGTGTAGTTATTATTTGAAGATATTATTTTTCCCAATAGAGGCCTCTTAGCGCTCAGAATGTCCAATTGCAGTTTCTACAGAAAGAGTGTTTCAGAAAGGCTCAATCAAAAGTAAGGTTCAACTCTGTTAGTTGAATGCACAGAACAGAAAGAAGTTTCATACAATGCTTCTGTGTAGTTTATATTTGAACATATTCTTTTTTCCACTATTACCCACTTAGCGCTACGAATGTCCCGTTGCATTTTCTACAGACAGAGTGTTTCAAAACTGCTCAATCAAAAGTATGGTTTAACTCTGTTAGCTGAATGCTCAGATCAGAAAGAAGCTTCACAGAATGCTTCTGTGTAGTTTATATTTGAATATATTCCTTTTTCCACTACTACGCTCTTAGCGCTCCAAATGTCCAGTTGCATTTTCTACAGAAAGAGTGTTCAGATCTACTCAATCAAAAGTATGGTTTAACTCTGTTAGCTGAATGCACAGATCAGAAGGAAGTTTCACCGAATGATTCTGTGTAGTTTATATTTGAAGACATTCCTTTTTCCACTAGTACCCTCTTAGCGCTCCGAATCTCCACTTGCATTTTCTACAAAAAGAGTGTTTCATAACTGCTCAATCAAAAATATGTTTTATCTCTGTTAACTGAATTTACAGATCAGAAATAAGTTTCACAGAATGCATCTGTGTAGTTTTTATTTGAAGATATTCTTTTTCCCAATGTAGGCCTCTTAGCGCTTAGCATGTCCAATTTCAGTTTCTACAGAAACAGTGTTTCAGAACGGCTCAATCAAAAGTAAGGTTCAACTCTGTTAGTTGAATGCACAGAACAGAAAGAATTTTCACAGAATGCTACTGTGTAGTTTATATTTGAATATATTCCTTTTTCCACTATTACCCTCTTAGCGCTCCGAATGTCCACTTGCATTTTCTACATAAAGAGTGTTCAGAACTGCGCATTCAAAAATATGGTTTAACTCTGTTAGCTTAATGAACATATCAGAAATAAGTTTCACACAATGCTTCTGTGTAGTTATTATTTGAAGATATTATTTTTCCCAGTAGAGGCCTCTTAGCGCTCAGAATGTCCAATTGCAGTTTCTACAGAAAGAGTGTTTCAGAAAGGCTCAATCAAAAGTAAGGTTCAACTCTGTTAGTTGAATGCACAGAACAGAAAGAAGTTTCATACAATGCTTCTGTGTAGTTTATATTTGAACATATTCTTTTTTCCACTATTACCCACTTAGCGCTACGAATGTCCCGTTGCATTTTCTACAGACAGAGTGTTTCAAAACTGCTCAATCAAAAGTATGGTTTAACTCTGTTAGCTGAATGCTCAGATCAGAAAGAAGTTTCACAGAATGCTTCTGTGTAGTTTATATTTGAATATATTCCTTTTTCCACTAGTACTCTCTTAACGCTCCAAATGTCCAGTTGCATTTTCTACAGAAAGAGTGTTCAGATCTGCTCAATCAAAAGTATGGTTTAACTCTGTTAGCTGAATGCACAGATCAGAAAGAAGTTTCACAGAATGATTCTGTGTAGTTTATGTTTGGAGACATTCCTTTTTCCACTATTACCCTCTTAGCGCTCCGAATCTCCACTTGCATTTTCTACAGAAAGAGTGTTTCAGAACGGCTCAATCAAAACTAAGGTTCAACTCTTTTAGTTGAACAAACAGAACAGAAAGAAGTTTCACACAATTCTTCTGTGTAGTTTTTTTTTGTAGACATTCTTTTTCCCAATATAGGCCTCTTAGCGCTCAGAATGTCCAATTGCAGTCTCTACAGAAAGAGTGTTTCAGAACGGCTCAATCAAAAGTAAGGTTCAACTCTGTTAGTTGAATGCACAGAACAGAAAGAAGTTTCATACAATGCTTCTGTGTAGTTTATATTTGAACATATTCTTTTTTCCACTATTACCCACTTAGCGCTACGAATGTCCAGTTGCATTTTCTACAGACAGAGTGTTTCAAAACTGCTCAATCAAAAGTATGGTTTAACTCTGTTAGCTGAATGCTCAGATCAGAAAGAAGTTTCACAGAATGCTTCTGTGTAGTTTATATTTGAATATATTCCTTTTTCCACTGCTACGCTCTTAGCGCTCCAAATGTCCAGTTGCATTTTCTACAGAAAGAGTGTTCAGATCTACTCAATCAAAAGTATGGTTTAACTCTGTTAGCTGAATGCACAGATCAGAAGGAAGTTTCACCGAATGATTCTGTGTAGTTTATATTTGAAGACATTCCTTTTTCCACTAGTACCCTCTTAGCGCTCCGAATCTCCACTTGCATTTTCTACAAAAAGAGTGTTTCATAACTGCTCAATCAAAAATATGTTTTATCTCTGTTAACTGAATTTACAGATCAGAAATAAGTTTCACAGAATGCATCTGTGTAGTTTTTATTTGAAGATATTCTTTTTCCCAATGTAGGCCTCTTAGCGCTTAGCATGTAAAATTGCAGTTTCTACAGAAAGAGTGTTTCAGAACGGCTCAATCAAAAGTAAGGTTCAACTCTGTTAGTTGAATGCACAGAACAGAAAGAATTTTCACAGAATGCTACTGTGTAGTTTATATTTGAATATATTCCTTTTTCCACTATTACCCTCTTAGCGCTCCGAATGTCCACTTGCATTTTCTACAGAAAGAGTGTTCAGAACTGCGCAATCAAAAATATGGTTTAACTCTGTTAGCTTAATGAACATATCAGAAATAAGTTTCACACAATGCTTCTGTGTAGTTATTATTTGAAGATATTATTTTTCCCAATAGAGGCCTCTTAGCGCTCAGAATGTCCAATTGCATTTTCTACAGAAAGAGTGTTTCAGAAAGGCTCAATCAAAAGTAAGGTTCAACTCTGTTAGTTGAATGCACAGAACAGAAAGAAGTTTCATACAATGCTTCTGTGTAGTTTATATTTGAACATATTCTTTTTTCCACTATTGCCCACTTAGCGCTACAAATGTCCCGTTGCATTTTCTACAGACAGAGTGTTTCAAAACTGCTCAATCAAAAGTATGGTTTAACTCTGTTAGCTGAATGCTCAGATCAGAAAGAAGTTTCACAGAATGCTTCTGTGTAGTTTATATTTGAATATATTCCTTTTCCACTACTACTCTCTTAGCGCTCCAAATGTCCAGTTGCATTTTCTACAGAAAGAGTGTTCAGATCTGCTCAATCAAAAGTATGGTTTAATTCTGTTAGCTGAATGCACAGATCAGAAAGAAGTTTCACAGAATGATTCTGTGTAGTTTATATTTGGAGACATTCCTTTTTCCACTATTACCCTCTTATCGCTCCGAATCTCCACTTGCATTTTCTACAGAAAGAGTGTTTCAGAACGGCTCAATCAAAACTAAGGTTCAACTCTTTTAGTTGAACAAACAGAACAGAAAGAAGTTTCACACAATTCTTCTGTGTAGTTTTTATTTGTAGACATTCTTTTTCCCAATATAGGCCTCTTAGCGCTCAGAATGTCCAATTGCAGTTTCTACAGAAAGAGTGTTTCAGAACGGCTCAATCAAAAGTATGGTTCAACTCTGTTAGTTGAATGCACAGAACAGAAAGAAGTTTCATACAATGCTTCTGTGTAGTTTATATTTGAACATATTCTTTTTTCCACTATTACCCACTTAGCGCTACGAATGTCCAGTTGCATTTTCTACAGACAGAGTGTTTCAAAACTGCTCAATAAAAAGTATGGTTTAACTCTGTTAGCTGAATGCGCAGATCAGAAAGAAGTTTCACAGAATGCTTCTGTGTAGTTTATATTTGAATATATTACCTTTTCCACTACTACGCTCTTAGCGCTCCAAATGTCCAGTTGCATTTTCTACAGAAAGAGTGTTCAGATCTACTCAATCAAAAGTATGGTTTAACTCTGTTAGCTGAATGCACAGATCAGAAGGAAGTTTCACCGAATGATTCTGTGTAGTTTATATTTGAAGACATTCCTTTTTCCACTAGTACCCTCTTAGCGCTCCGAATCTCCACTTGCATTTTCTACAAAAAGAGTGTTCCATAACTGCTCAATCAAAAATATGTTTTATCTCTGTTAACTGAATTTACAGATCAGAAATAAGTTTCACAGAATGCATCTGTGTAGTTTTTATTTGAAGATATTCTTTTTCCCAATGTAGGCCTCTTAGCGCTTAGCATGTCCAATTGCAGTTTCTACAGAAAGAGTGTTTCAGAACGGCTCAATCAAAAGTAAGGTTCAACTCTGTTAGTTGAATGCACAGAACAGAAAGAATTTTCACAGAATGCTACTGTGTAGTTTATATTTGAATATATTCCTTTTTCCACTATTACCCTCTTAGCGCTCCGAATGTCCACTTGCATTTTCTACAGAAAGAGTGTTCAGAACTGCCCAATCAAAAATATGGTTTAACTCTGTTAGCTTAACGAACATATCAGAAATAAGTTTCACACAATGCTTCTGTGTAGTTATTATTTGAAGATATTATTTTTCCCAATAGAGGCCTCTTAGCGCTCAGAATGTCCAATTGCAGTTTCTACAGAAAGAGTGTTTCAGAAAGGCTCAATCAAAAGTAAGGTTCAACTCTGTTAGTTGAATGCACAGAACAGAAAGAAGTTTCATACAATGCTTCTGTGTAGTTTATATTTGAACATATTCTTTTTTCCACTATTACCCACTTAGCGCTACGAATGTCCCGTTGCATTTTCTACAGACAGAGTGTTTCAAAACTGCTCAATCAAAAGTATGGTTTAACTCTGTTAGCTGAATGCTCAGATCAGAAAGAAGTTTCACAGAATGCTTCTGTGTAGTTTATATTTGAATATATTCCTTTTTCCACTACTACGCTCTTAGCGCTCCAAATGTCCAGTTGCATTTTCTACAGAAAGAGTGTTCAGATCTACTCAATCAAAAGTATGGTTTAACTCTGTTAGCTGAATGCACAGATCAGAAGGAAGTTTCACCGAATGATTCTGTGTAGTTTATATTTGAAGACATTCCTTTTTCCACTAGTACCCTCTAAGCGCTCCGAATCTCCACTTGCATTTTCTACAAAAAGAGTGTTTCATAACTGCTCAATCAAAAATATGTTCTATCTCTGTTAACTGAATTTACAGATCAGAAATAAGTTTCACAGAATGCATCTGTGTAGTTTTTATTTGAAGATATTCTTTTTCCCAATGTAGGCCTCTTAGCGCTTAGCATGTCCAATTGCAGTTTCGACAGAAAGAGTGTGTCAGAACGGCTCAATCAAAAGTAAGGTTCAACTCTGTTAGTTGAATGCACAGAACAGAAAGAATTTTCACAGAATGCTACTGTGTAGTTTATATTTGAATATATTCCTTTTTCCACTATTACCCTCTTAGCGCTCCGAATGTCCACTTGCATTTTCTACAGAAAGAGTGTTCAGAACTGTGCAATCAAAAGTATGGTTTAACTCTGTTAGCCTAATGAACATATCAGAAATAAGTTTCACACAATGCTTCTGTGTAGTTTTTATTTGAAGATATTATTTTTCCCAATAGAGGCCTCTTAGCGCTCAGAATGTCCAATTGCAGTTTCTACAGAAAGAGTGTTTCAGAAAGGCTCAATCAAATGTAAGGTTCAACTCTGTTAGTTGAATGCACAGAACAGAAAGGAGTTTCATACAATGCTTCTGTGTAGTTTATATTTGAACATATTCTTTTTTCCACTATTACCCACTTAGCGCTACGAATGTCCAGTTGCATTTTCTACAGACAGAGTGTTTCAAAACTGCTCAATCAAAAGTATGGTTTAACTCTGTTAGCTGAATGCTCAGATCAGAAAGAAGTTTCACAGAATGCTTCTGTGTAGTTTATATTTGAATATATTCCCTTTTCCACTACTACTCTCTTAGCGCTCCAAATGTCCAGTTGCATTTTCTACAGAAAGAGTGTTCAGATCTGCTCAATCAAAAGTATGGTTTAACTCTGTTAGCTGAATGCACAGATCAGAAAGAAGTTTCACAGAATGATTCTGTGTAGTTTATATTTGGAGACATTCGTTTTTCCACTATTACCCTCTTAGCGCTCCGAATCTCCACTTGCATTTTCTACAGAAAGAGTGTTTCAGAACGGCTCAATCAAAACTAAGGTTCAACTCTTTTAGTTGAACAAACAGAACAGAAAGAAGTTTCACAAAATTCTTCTGTGTAGTTTTTATTTGTAGACATTCTTTTTCCCAATATAGGCCTCTTAGCGCTCAGAATGTCCAATTGCAGTTTCTACAGAAAGAGTGTTTCAGAACGGCTCAATCAAAAGTAAGGTTCAACTCTGTTAGTTGAATGCACAGAACAGAAAGAAGTTTCATACAATGCTTCTGTGTAGTTTATATTTGAACATATTCTTTTTTCCACTATTGCCCACTTAGCGCTACAAATGTCCCGTTGCATTTTCTACAGACAGAGTGTTTCAAAACTGCTCAATCAAAAGTATGGTTTAACTCTGTTAGCTGAATGCTCAGATCAGAAAGAAGTTTCACAGAATGCTTCTGTGTAGTTTATATTTGAATATATTCCTTTTCCACTACTACTCTCTTAGCGCTCCAAATGTCCAGTTGCATTTTCTACAGAAAGAGTGTTCAGATCTGCTCAATCAAAAGTATGGTTTAATTCTGTTAGCTGAATGCACAGATCAGAAAGAAGTTTCACAGAATGATTCTGTGTAGTTTATATTTGGAGACATTCCTTTTTCCACTATTACCCTCTTATCGCTCCGAATCTCCACTTGCATTTTCTACAGAAAGAGTGTTTCAGAACGGCTCAATCAAAACTAAGGTTCAACTCTTTTATTTGAACAAACAGAACAGAAAGAAGTTTCACACAATTCTTCTGTGTAGTTTTTATTTGTAGACATTCTTTTTCCCAATATAGGCCTCTTAGCGCTCAGAATGTCCAATTGCAGTTTCTACAGAAAGAGTGTTTCAGAACGGCTCAATCAAAAGTATGGTTCAACTCTGTTAGTTGAATGCACAGAACAGAAAGAAGTTTCATACAATGCTTCTGTGTAGTTTATATTTGAACATATTCTTTTTTCCACTATTACCCACTTAGCGCTACGAATGTCCAGTTGCATTTTCTACAGACAGAGTGTTTCAAAACTGCTCAATAAAAAGTATGGTTTAACTCTGTTAGCTGAATGCGCAGATCAGAAAGAAGTTTCACAGAATGCTTCTGTGTAGTTTATATTTGAATATATTACCTTTTCCACTACTACGCTCTTAGCGCTCCAAATGTCCAGTTGCATTTTCTACAGAAAGAGTGTTCAGATCTACTCAATCAAAAGTATGGTTTAACTCTGTTAGCTGAATGCACAGATCAGAAGGAAGTTTCACCGAATGATTCTGTGTAGTTTATATTTGAAGACATTCCTTTTTCCACTAGTACCCTCTTAGCGCTCCGAATCTCCACTTGCATTTTCTACAAAAAGAGTGTTCCATAACTGCTCAATCAAAAATATGTTTTATCTCTGTTAACTGAATTTACAGATCAGAAATAAGTTTCACAGAATGCATCTGTGTAGTTTTTATTTGAAGATATTCTTTTTCCCAATATAGGCCTCTTAGCGGTTAGCATGTCCAATTGCAGTTTCTACAGAAAGAGTGTTTCAGAACGGCTCAATCAAAAGTAAGGTTCAACTCTGTTAGTTGAATGCACAGAACAGAAAGAATTTTCACAGAATGCTACTGTGTAGTTTATATTTGAATATATTCCTTTTTCCACTATTACCCTCTTAGCGCTCCGAATGTCCACTTGCATTTTCTACAGAAAGAGTGTTCAGAACTGCCCAATCAAAAATATGGTTTAACTCTGTTAGCTTAACGAACATATCAGAAATAAGTTTCACACAATGCTTCTGTGTAGTTATTATTTGAAGATATTATTTTTCCCAATAGAGGCCTCTTAGCGCTCAGAATGTCCAATTGCAGTTTCTACAGAAAGAGTGTTTCAGAAAGGCTCAATCAAAAGTAAGGTTCAACTCTGTTAGTTGAATGCACAGAACAGAAAGAAGTTTCATACAATGCTTCTGTGTAGTTTATATTTGAACATATTCTTTTTTCCACTATTACCCACTTAGCGCTACGAATGTCCCGTTGCATTTTCTACAGACAGAGTGTTTCAAAACTGCTCAATCAAAAGTATGGTTTAACTCTGTTAGCTGAATGCTCAGATCAGAAAGAAGTTTCACAGAATGCTTCTGTGTAGTTTATATTTGAATATATTCCTTTTTCCACTACTACGCTCTTAGCGCTCCAAATGTCCAGTTGCATTTTCTGCAGAAAGAGTGTTCAGATCTACTCAATCAAAAGTATGGTTTAACTCTGTTAGCTGAATGCACAGATCAGAAGGAAGTTTCACCGAATGATTCTGTGTAGTTTATATTCGAAGACATTCCTTTTTCCACTAGTACCCTCTAAGCGCTCCGAATCTCCACTTGCATTTTCTACAAAAAGAGTGTTTCATAACTGCTCAATCAAAAATATGTTTTATCTCTGTTAACTGAATTTACAGATCAGAAATAAGTTTCACAGAATGCATCTGTGTAGTTTTTATTTGAAGATATTCTTTTTCCCAATGTAGGCCTCTTAGCGCTTAGCATGTCCAATTGCAGTTTCTACAGAAAGAGTGTTTCAGAACGGCTCAATCAAAAGTAAGGTTCAACTCTGTTAGTTGAATGCACAGAACAGAAAGAATTTTCACAGAATGGTACTGTGTAGTTTATATTTGAATATATTCCTTTTTCCACTATTACCCTCTTAGCGCTCCGAATGTCCACTTGCATTTTCTACAGAAAGAGTGTTCAGAACTGCGCAATCAAAAATATGGTTTAACTCTGTTAGCTTAATGAACATATCAGAAATAAGTTTCACACAATGCTTCTGTGTAGTTATTATTTGAAGATATTATTTTTCCCAACATAGGCCTCTTAGCGCTCAAAATGTCCAATTGCAGTTTCTACAGAAAGAGTGTTTCAGAAAGGCTCAATCAAAAGTAAGGTTCAACTCTGTTAGTTGAATGCACAGAACAGAAAGAAGTTTCATACAATGCTTCTGTGTAGTTTATATTTGAACATATCCTTTTTTCCACTATTACCCACTTAGCGCTACGAATGTCCCGTTGCATATTCTACAGACAGAGTGTTTCAAAACTGCTCAATCAAAAGTATGGTTTAACTCTGTTAGCTGAATGCTCAGATCAGAAAGAAGTTTCACAGAATGCTTCTGTGTAGTTTATATTTGAATATTTTCCTTTTTCCACTACTACGCTCTTAGCGCTCCAAATGTCCAGTTGCATTTTCTACAGAAAGAGTGTTCAGATCTACTCAATCAAAAGTATGGTTTAACTCTGTTAGCTGAATGCACAGATCAGAAGGAAGTTTCACCGAATGATTCTGTGTAGTTTATATTTGAAGACATTCCTTTTTCCACTAGTACCCTCTTAGCGCTCCGAATCTCCACTTGCATTTTCTACAAAAAGAGTGTTTCATAACTGCTCAATCAAAAATATGTTCTATCTCTGTTAACTGAATTTACAGATCAGAAATAAGTTTCACAGAATGCATCTGTGTAGTTTTTATTTGAAGATATTCTTTTTCCCAATGTAGGCCTCTTAGCGCTTAGCATGTCCAATTTCAGTTTCTACAGAAAGAGTGTTTCAGAACGGCTCAATCAAAACTAAGGTTCAACTCTTTTAGTTGAACAAACAGAACAGAAAGTAGTTTCACACAATTCTTCTGTGTAGTTTTTATTTGTAGACATTCTTTTTCCCAATATAGGCCTCTTAGCGCTCAGAATGTCCAATTGCAGTTTCTACAGAAAGAGTGTTTCAGAACGGCTCAATCAAAAGTAAGGTTCAACTCTGTTAGTTGAATGCACAGAACAGAAAGAAGTTTCATACAATGCTTCTGTGTAGTTTATATTTGAACATATTGTTTTTTCCACTATTACCCACTTAGCGCTACGAATGTCCAGTTGCATTTTCTACAGACAGAGTGTTTCAAAACTGCTCAATCAAAAGTATGGTTTAACTCTGTTAGCTGAATGCTCAGATCAGAAAGATGTTTCACAGAATGCTTCTGTGTAGTTTATATTTGAATATATTCCTTTTTCCACTACTACGCTCTTAGCGCTTCAAATGTCCAGTTGCATTTTCTACATAAGGAGTGTTCAGATCTGCTCAATCAAAAGTATGGTTTAACTCTGTTAGCTGAATGCACAGATCAGAAAGAAGTTTCACCGAATGATTCTGTGTAGTTTATATTTGAAGACATTCCTTTTTCCACTAGTAACCTCTTAGCGCTCCGAATCTCCACTTGCATTTTCTACAAAAAGAGTGTTTCATAACTGCTCAATCAAAAATATGTTTTATCTCTGTTAACTGAATTTACAGATCAGAAATAAGTTTCACAGAATGCATCTGCGTAGTTTTTATTTGAAGATATTCTTTTTCCCAATGTAGGCCTCTTAGCGCTTAGCATGTCCAATTGCAGTTTCGACAGAAAGAGTGTTTCAGAACGGCTCAATCAAAAGTAAGGTTCAACTCTGTTAGTTGAATGCACAGAACAGAAAGAATTTTCACAGAATGCTACTGTGTAGTTTATATTTGAATATATTCCTTTTTCCACTATTACCCTCTTAGCGCTCCGAATGTCCACTTGCATTTTCTACAGAAAGAGTGTTCAGAACTGTGCAATCAAAAGTATGGTTTAACTCTGTTAGGCTAATGAACATATCAGAAATAAGTTTCACACAATGCTTCTGTGTAGTTTTTATTTGAAGATATTATTTTTCCCAATAGAGGCCTCTTAGCGCTCAGAATGTCCAATTGCAGTTTCTACAGAAAGAGGGTTTCAGAAAGGCTCAATCAAAAGTAAGGTTCAACTCTATTAGTTGAATGCACAGAACAGAAAGAAGTTTCATACAATGCTTCTGTGTAGTTTATATTTGAACATATTCTTTTTTCCACTATTACCCACTTAGCGCTACGAATGTCCAGTTGCATTTTCTACAGACAGAGTGTTTCAAAACTGCTCAATCAAAAGTATGGTTTAACTCTGTTAGCTGAATGCACAGATCAGAAAGAAGTTTCACAGAATGATTCTGTGTAGTTTATATATGGAGACATTCCTTTTTCCACTATTACCCTCTTAGCGCTCCGAATCTCCACTTGCATTTTCTACAGAAAGAGTGTTTCAGAACGGCTCAATCAAAACTAAATTTCAACTCTTTTAGTTGAACAAACAGAACAGAAAGAAGTTTCACACAATTCTTCTGTGTAGTTTTTATTTGTAGACATTCTTTTTCCCAATATAGGCCTCTTAGCGCTCAGAATGTCCAATTGCAGTTTCTACAGAAAGAGTGTTTCAGAACGGCTCAATCAAAAGTAAGGTTCAACTCTGTTAGTTGAATGCACAGAACAGAAAGAAGTTTCATACAATGCTTCTGTGTAGTTTATATTTGAACATATTCTTTTTTCCACTATTACCCACTTAGCGCTACGAATGTCCAGTTGCATTTTCTACAGACAGAGTGTTTCAAAACTGCTCAGTCAAAAGTATGGTTTAACTCTGTTAGCTGAATGCTCAGATCAGAAAGAAGTTTCACAGAATGTTTCTGTGTAGTTTATATTTGAATATATTCCGTTTTCCACTACTACGCTCTTAGCGCTCCAAATGTCCAGTTGCATTTTCTACAGAAAGAGTGTTCAGATCTACTCAATCAAAAGTATGGTTTAACTCTGTTAGCTGAATGCACAGATCAGAAGGAAGTTTCACCGAATGATTCTGTGTAGTTTATATTTGAAGACATTCCTTTTTCCACTAGTACCATCTAAGCGCTCCGAATCTCCACTTGCATTTTCTACAAAAAGAGTGTTTCATAACTGCTCAATCAAAAATATGTTCTATCTCTGTTAACTGAATTTACAGATCAGAAATAAGTTTCACAGAATGCATCTGTGTAGTTTTTATTTGAAGATATTCTTTTTCCCAATGTAGGCCTCTTAGCGCTTAGCATGTCCAATTTCAGTTTCTACAGAAAGAGTGTTTCAGAACGGCTCAATCAAAAGTAAGGTTCAAATCTGTTAGTTGAATGCACAGAACAGAAAGAATTTTCACAGAATGCTACTGTGTAGTTTATATTTGAATATATTCCTTTTTCCACTATTACCCTCTTAGCGCTCCGAATGTCCACTTGCATTTTCTACAGAAAGAGTGTTCAGAACTGCGCAATCAAAAATATGGTTTAACTCTGTTAGCTTAATGAACATATCAGAAATAAGTTTCACACAATACTTCTGTGTAGTTATTATTTGAAGATATTATTTTTCCCAATAGAGGCCTCTTAGCGCTCAGAATGTCCAATTGCAGTTTCTAAAGAAAGAGTGTTTCAGAAAGGCTCAATCAAAAGTAAGGTTCAACTCTGTTAGTTGAATGCACAGAACAGAAAGAAGTTTCATACAATGCTTCTGTGTAGTTTATATTTGAACATATTCTTTTTTCCACTATTACCCACTTAGCGCTACGAATGTCCCGTTGCATTTTCTACAGACAGAGTGTTTCAAAACTGCTCAATAAAAAGTATGGTTTAACTCTGTTAGCTGAATGCTCAGATCAGAAAGAAGTTTCAGAGAATGCTTCTGTGTAGTTTATATTTGAATATATTCCTTTTTCCACTACTACTCTCTTAGCGCTCCAAATTTCCAGTTGCATTTTCTACAGAAAGAGTGTTCAGATCTGCTCAATCAAAAGTATGGTTTAACTCTGTTAGCTGAATGCACAGATCAGAAAGAAGTTTCACAGAATGATTCTGTGTAGTTTATATTTGGAGACATTCCTTTTTCCACTATTACCCTCTTATCGCTCCGAATCTCCACTTGCATTTTCTACAGAAAGAGTGTTTCAGAACGGCTCAATCAAAACTAAGGTTCAACTCTTTTAGTTGAACAAACAGAACAGAAAGAAGTTTCACACAATTCTTCTGTGTAGTTTTTATTTGTAGACATTCTTTTTCCCAATATAGGCCTCTTAGCGCTCAGAATGTCCAATTGCAGTTTCTACAGAAAGAGTGTTTCAGAACGGCTCAATCAAAAGTAAGGTTCAACTCTGTTAGTTGAATGCACAGAACAGAAAGAAGTTTCATACAATGCTTCTGTGTAGTTTATATTTGAACATATTCTTTTTTCCACTATTACCCACTTAGCGCTACGAATGTCCAGTTGCATTTTCTACAGACAGAGTGTTTCAAAACTGCTCAATCAAAAGTATGGTTTAACTCTGTTAGCTGAATGCTCAGATCAGAAAGAAGTTTCACAGAATGCTTCTGTGTAGTTTATATTTGAATATATTCCTTTTTCCACTACTACGCTCTTAGCGCTCCAAATGTCCAGTTGCATTTTCTACAGAAAGAGTGTTCAGATCTACTCAATCAAAAGTATGGTTTAACTCTGTTAGCTGAATGCACAGATCAGAAAGAAGTTTCACCGAATGATTCTGTGTAGTTTATATTTGAAGACATTCCTTTTTCCACTAGTACCCTCTTAGCGCTCCAAATCACCACTTGCATTTTCTACAAAAAGAGTGTTTCATAACTGCTCAATCAAAAATATGTTTTATCTCTGTTAACTGAATTTACAGATCAGAAATAAGTTTCACAGAATGCATCTGTGTAGTTTTTATTTGAAGATATTCTTTTTCCCAATGTAGGCCTCTTAGCGCTTAGCATGTCCAATTGCAGTTTCTACAGAAAGAGTGTTTCAGAACGGCTCAATCAAAAGTAAGGTTCAACTCTGTTAGTTGAATGCACAGAACAGAAAGAATTTTCACAGAATGCTACTGTGTAGTTTATATTTGAATATATTCCTTTTTCCACTATTACCCTCTTAGCGCTCCGAATGTCCACTTGCATTTTCTACAGAAAGAGTGTTCAGAACTGCGCAATCAAAAATATGGTTTAACTCTGTTAGCTTAATGAACATATCAGAAATAAGTTTCACACAATGCTTCTGTGTAGTTATTATTTGAAGATATTATTTTTCCCAATAGAGGCCTCTTAGCGCTCAGAATGTCCAATTGCAGTTTCTTCAGAAAGAGTGTTTCAGAAAGTCTCAATCAAAAGTAAGGTTCAACTCTGTTAGTTGAATGCACAGAACAGAAAGAAGTTTCATACAATGCTTCTGTGTAGTTTATATTTGAACATATTCTTTTTTCCACTATTACCCACTTAGCGCTACGAATGTCCCGTTGCATTTTCTACAGACAGAGTGTTTCAAAACTGCTCAATCAAAAGTATGGTTTAACTCTGTTAGCTGAATGCTCAGATCAGAAAGAAGTTTCAGAGAATGCTTCTGTGTAGTTTATATTTGAATATATTCCTTTTTCCACTACTACTCTCTTAGCGCTCCAAATGTCCAGTTGCATTTTCTACAGAAAGAGTGTTCAGATCTGCTCAATCAAAAGTATGGTTTAACTCTGTTTGCTGAATGCACAGATCAGAAAGAAGTTTCACAGAATGATTCTGTGTAGTTTATATTTGGAGACATTCCTTTTTCCACTATTACCCTCTTAGCGCTCCGAATCTCCACTTGCATTTTCTACAGAAAGAGTGTTTCAGAACGGCTCAATCAAAACTAAGGTTCAACACTTTTAGTTGAACAAACAGAACAGAAAGAAGTTTCACACAATTCTTCTGTGTAGTTTTTATTTGTAGACATTCTTTTTCCCAATATAGGCCTCTTAGCGCTCAGAATGTCCAATTGCAGTTTCTACAGAAAGAGTGTTTCAGAACGGCTCAATCAAAAGTAAGGTTCAACTCTGTTAGTTGAATGCACAGAACAGAAAGAAGTTTCATACAATGCTTCTGTGTAGTTTATATTTGAACATATTCTTTTTTCCACTATTACCCACTTAGCGCTACGAATGTCCAGTTGCATTTTCTACAGACAGAGTGTTTCAAAACTGCTCAATCAAAAGTATGGTTTAACTCTGTTAGCTGAATGCTCAGATCAGAAAGAAGTTTCACAGAATGCTTCTGTGTAGTTTATATTTGAATATATTCCTTTTTCCACTACTACGCTCTTAGCGCTCCAAATGTCCAGTTGCATTTTCTACAGAAAGAGTGTTCAGATCTGCTCAATCAAAGGTATGGTTTAACTCTGTTAGCTGAATGCACAGATCAGAAAGAAGTTTCACCGAATGATTCTGTGTAGTTTATATTTGGAGACATTCCTTTTTCCACTATTACCCTCTTAGCGCTCCGAATCTCCACTTGCATTTTCTACAGAAAGAGTGTTTCAGAACGGCTCAATCAAAACTAAGGTTCAACTCTTTTAGTTGAACAAACAGAACAGAAAGAAGTTTCACACAATTCTTCTGTGTAGTTTTTATTTGTAGACATTCTTTTTCCCAATATAGGCCTCTTAGCGCTCAGAATGTCCAATTGCAGTTTCTACAGAAAGAGTGTTTCAGAACGGCTCAATCAAAAGTAAGGTTCAACTCTGTTAGTTGAATGCACAGAACAGAAAGAAGTTTCATACAATGCTTCTGTGTAGTTTATATTTGAACATATTCTTTTTTCCACTATTACCCACTTAGCGCTACGAATGTCCAGTTGCATTTTCTACAGACAGAGTGTTTCAAAACTGCTCAATCAAAAGTATGGTTTAACTCTGTTAGCTGAATGCTCAGATTAGAAATAAGTTTCACAGAATGCTTCTGTGTAGTTTATATTTGAATATATTCCTTTTTCCACTACTGCGCTCTTAGCGCTCCAAATGTCCAGTTGCATTTTCTACAGAAAGAGTGTTCAGATCTGCTCAATCAAAAGTATGGTTTAACTCTGTTAGCTGAATGCACAGATCAGAAAGAAGTTTCACCGAATGATTCTGTGTAGTTTATATTTGAAGACATTCCTTTTTCCACTATTACCCTCTTAGCGCTCCGAATCTCCACTTGCATTTTCTACAAAAAGAGTGTTTCATAACTGCTCAATCAAAAATATGTTTTATCTCTGTTAACTGAATTTACAGATCAGAAATAAGTTTCACAGAATGCATCTGTGTAGTTTTTATTTGAAGATATTCTTTTTCCCAATGTAGGCCTCTTAGCGCTTAGCATGTCCAATTGCAGTTTCGACAGAAAGAGTGTTTCAGAACGGCTCAATCAAAAGTAAGGTTCAACTCTGTTAGTTGAATGCACAGAACAGAAAGAATTTTCACAGAATGCTACTGTGTAGTTTATATTGAATATATTCCTTTTTCCACTATTACCCTCTTAGCGCTCCGAATGTACACTTGCATTTTCTACAGAAAGAGTGTTCAGAACTGCGCAATCAAAAGTATGGTTTAACTCTGTTAGCCTAATGAACATATCAGAAATAAGTTTCACACAATGCTTCTGTGTAGTTTTTATTTGAAGATATTATTTTTCCCAATAGAGGCCTCTTAGCGCTCAGAATGTCCAATTGCAGTTTCTACAGAAAGAGTGTTTCAGAACGGCTCAATCAAAAGTAAGGTTCAATTCTGTTAGTTGAATGCACAGAAGAGAAAGAAGTTTCATACAATGCTTCTGTGTAGTTTATATTTGAACATATTCTTTTTTCCACTATTACCCTCTTAGCGCTACGAATGTCCAGTTGCATTTTCTACAGAGAGAGTGTTTCAAAACTGCTCAATCAAAAGTATGGTTTAACTCTGTTAGCTGAATGCTCAGGTCAGAAAGAAGTTTCACAGAATGCTTCTGTGTAGTTTATATTTGAATATATTCCTTTTTCCACTACTACTCTCTTAGCGCTCCAAATGTCCAGTTGCATTTTCTACAGAAAGAGTGTTCAGATCTGCTCAATCAAAAGTATGGTTTAACTCTGTTAGCTGAATGTACAGATCAGAAAGAAGTTTCACAGAATGATTCTGTGTAGTTTATATTTGGAGACATTCCTTTTTCCACTATTACCCTCTTAGCGCTCCGAATCTCCACTTGCATTTTCTACAGAAAGAGTGTTTCAGAACGGCTCAATCAAAACTAAGGTTCAACTCTTTTAGTTGAACAAACAGAACAGAAAGTAGTTTCACACAATTCTTCTGTGTAGTTTTTATTTGTAGACATTCTTTTTCCCAATATAGGCCTCTTAGCGCTCAGAATGTCCAATTGCAGTTTCTACAGAAAGAGTGTTTCAGAACGGCTCAATCAAAAGTAAGGTTCAACTCTGTTAGTTGAATGCACAGAACAGAAAGAAGTTTCATACAATGCTTCTGTGTAGTTTATATTTGAACATATTCTTTTTTCCACTATTACCCACTTAGCGCTACGAATGTCCAGTTGCATTTTCTACAGACAGAGTGTTTCAAAACTGCTCAATCAAAAGTATGGTTTAACTCTGTTAGCTGAATGCTCAGATCAGAAAGAAGTTTCACAGAATGCTTCTGTGTAGTTTATATTTGAATATATTCCTTTTTCCACTACTACGCTCTTAGCGCTTCAAATGTCCAGTTGCATTTTCTACATAAGGAGTGTTCAGATCTGCTCAATCAAAAGTATGGTTTAACTCTGTTAGCTGAATGCACAGATCAGAAAGAAGTTTCACCGAATGATTCTGTGTAGTTTATATTTGAAGACATTCCTTTTTCCACTAGTACCCTCTTAGCGCTCCGAATCACCACTTGCATTTTCTACAAAAAGAGTGTTTCATAACTGCTCAATCAAAAATATGTTTTATCTCTGTTAACTGAATTTACAGATCAGAAATAAGTTTCACAGAATGCATCTGTGTAGTTTTTATTTGAAGATATTCTTTTTCCCAATGTAGGCCTCTTAGCGCTTAGCATGTCCAATTGCAGTTTCTACAGAAAGAGTGTTTCAGAACGGCTCAATCAAAAGTAAGGTTCAACTCTGTTAGTTGAATGCACAGAACAGAAAGAATTTTCACAGAATGCTACTGTGTAGTTTATATTTGAATATATTCCTTTTTCCACTATTACCCTCTTAGCGCTCCGAATGTCCACTTGCATTTTCTACAGAAAGAGTGTTCAGAACTGCGCAATCAAAAATAAGGTTTAACTCTGTTAGCTTAATGAACATATCAGAAATAAGTTTCACACAATGCTTCTGTGTAGTTATTATTTGAAGATATTATTTTTCCCAATAGAGGCCTCTTAGCGCTCAGAATGTCCAATTGCAGTTTCTTCAGAAAGAGTGTTTCAGAAAGTCTCAATCAAAAGTAAGGTTCAACTCTGTTAGTTGAATGCACAGAACAGAAAGAAGTTTCATACAATGCTTCTGTGTAGTTTATATTTGAACATATTCTTTTTTCCACTATTACCCACTTAGCGCTACGAATGTCCCGTTGCATTTTCTACAGACAGAGTGTTTCAAAACTGCTCAATCAAAAGTATGGTTTAACTCTGTTAGCTGAATGCTCAGATCAGAAAGAAGTTTCAGAGAATGCTTCTGTGTAGTTTATATTTGAATATATTCCTTTTTCCACTACTACTCTCTTAGCGCTCCAAATGTCCAGTTGCATTTTCTACAGAAAGAGTGTTCAGATCTGCTCAATCAAAAGTATGGTTTAACTCTGTTTGCTGAATGCACAGATCAGAAAGAAGTTTCACAGAATGATTCTGTGTAGTTTATATTTGGAGACATTCCTTTTTCCACTATTACCCTCTTAGCGCTCCGAATCTCCACTTGCATTTTCTACAGAAAGAGTGTTTCAGAACGGCTCAATCAAAACTAAGGTTCAACACTTTTAGTTGAACAAACAGAACAGAAAGAAGTTTCACACAATTCTTCTGTGTAGTTTTTATTTGTAGACATTCTTTTTCCCAATATAGGCCTCTTAGCGCTCAGAATGTCCAATTGCAGTTTCTACAGAAAGAGTGTTTCAGAACGGCTCAATCAAAAGTAAGGTTCAACTCTGTTAGTTGAATGCACAGAACAGAAAGAAGTTTCATACAATGCTTCTGTGTAGTTTATATTTGAACATATTCTTTTTTCCACTATTACCCACTTAGCGCTACGAATGTCCAGTTGCATTTTCTACAGACAGAGTGTTTCAAAACTGCTCAATCAAAAGTATGGTTTAACTCTGTTAGCTGAATGCTCAGATCAGAAAGAAGTTTCACAGAATGCTTCTGTGTAGTTTATATTTGAATATATTCCTTTTTCCACTACTACGCTCTTAGCGCTCCAAATGTCCAGTTGCATTTTCTACAGAAAGAGTGTTCAGATCTGCTCAATCAAAGGTATGGTTTAACTCTGTTAGCTGAATGCACAGATCAGAAAGAAGTTTCACCGAATGATTCTGTGTAGTTTATATTTGGAGACATTCCTTTTTCCACTATTACCCTCTTAGCGCTCCGAATCTCCACTTGCATTTTCTACAGAAAGAGTGTTTCAGAACGGCTCAATCAAAACTAAGGTTCAACACTTTTAGTTGAACAAACAGAACAGAAAGAAGTTTCACACAATTCTTCTGTGTAGTTTTTATTTGTAGACATTCTTTTTCCCAATATAGGCCTCTTAGCGCTCAGAATGTCCAATTGCAGTTTCTACAGAAAGAGTGTTTCAGAACGGCTCAATCAAAAGTAAGGTTCAACTCTGTTAGTTGAATGCACAGAACAGAAAGAAGTTTCATACAATGCTTCTGTGTAGTTTATATTTGAACATATTCTTTTTTCCACTATTACCCACTTAGCGCTACGAATGTCCAGTTGCATTTTCTACAGACAGAGTGTTTCAAAACTGCTCAATCAAAAGTATGGTTTAACTCTGTTAGCTGAATGCTCAGATCAGAAATAAGTTTCACAGAATGCTTCTGTGTAGTTTATATTTGAATATATTCCTTTTTCCACTACTACGCTCTTAGCGCTCCAAATGTCCAGTTGCATTTTCTACAGAAAGAGTGTTCAGATCTGCTCAATCAAAAGTATGGTTTAACTCTGTTAGCTGAATGCACAGATCAGAAAGAAGTTTCACCGAATGATTCTGTGTAGTTTATATTTGAAGACATTCCTTTTTCCACTATTACCCTCTTAGCGCTCCGAATCTCCACTTGCATTTTCTACAAAAAGAGTGTTTCATAACTGCTCAATCAAAAATATGTTTTATCTCTGTTAACTGAATTTACAGATCAGAAATAAGTTTCACAGAATGCATCTGTGTAGTTTTTATTTGAAGATATTCTTTTTCCCAATGTAGGCCTCTTAGCGCTTAGCATGTCCAATTGCAGTTTCGACAGAAAGAGTGTTTCAGAACGGCTCAATCAAAAGTAAGGTTCAACTCTGTTAGTTGAATGCACAGAACAGAAAGAATTTTCACAGAATGCTACTGTGTAGTTTATATTTGAATATATTCCTTTTTCCACTATTACCCTCTTAGCGCTCCGAATGTACACTTGCATTTTCTACAGAAAGAGTGTTCAGAACTGCGCAATCAAAAGTATGGTTTAACTCTGTTAGCCTAATGAACATATCAGAAATAAGTTTCACACAATGCTTCTGTGTAGTTTTTATTTGAAGATATTATTTTTCCCAATAGAGGCCTCTTAGCGCTCAGAATGTCCAATTGCAGTTTCTACAGAAAGAGTGTTTCAGAACGGCTCAATCAAAAGTAAGGTTCAATTCTGTTAGTTGAATGCACAGAAGAGAAAGAAGTTTCATACAATGCTTCTGTGTAGTTTATATTTGAACATATTCTTTTTTCCACTATTACCCTCTTAGCGCTACGAATGTCCAGTTGCATTTTCTACAGAGAGAGTGTTTCAAAACTGCTCAATCAAAAGTATGGTTTAACTCTGTTAGCTGAATGCTCAGGTCAGAAAGAAGTTTCACAGAATGCTTCTGTGTAGTTTATATTTGAATATATTCCTTTTTCCACTACTACTCTCTTAGCGCTCCAAATGTCCAGTTGCATTTTCTACAGAAAGAGTGTTCAGATCTGCTCAATCAAAAGTATGGTTTAACTCTGTTAGCTGAATGTACAGATCAGAAAGAAGTTTCACAGAATGATTCTGTGTAGTTTATATTTGGAGACATTCCTTTTTCCACTATTACCCTCTTAGCGCTCCGAATCTCCACTTGCATTTTCTACAGAAAGAGTGTTTCAGAACGGCTCAATCAAAACTAAGGTTCAACTCTTTTAGTTGAACAAACAGAACAGAAAGTAGTTTCACACAATTCTTCTGTGTAGTTTTTATTTGTAGACATTCTTTTTCCCAATATAGGCCTCTTAGCGCTCAGAATGTCCAATTGCAGTTTCTACAGAAAGAGTGTTTCAGAACGGCTCAATCAAAAGTAAGGTTCAACTCTGTTAGTTGAATGCACAGAACAGAAAGAAGTTTCATACAATGCTTCTGTGTAGTTTATATTTGAACATATTCTTTTTTCCACTATTACCCACTTAGCGCTACGAATGTCCAGTTGCATTTTCTACAGACAGAGTGTTTCAAAACTGCTCAATCAAAAGTATGGTTTAACTCTGTTAGCTGAATGCTCAGATCAGAAAGAAGTTTCACAGAATGCTTCTGTGTAGTTTATATTTGAATATATTCCTTTTTCCACTACTACGCTCTTAGCGCTTCAAATGTCCAGTTGCATTTTCTACATAAGGAGTGTTCAGATCTGCTCAATCAAAAGTATGGTTTAACTCTGTTAGCTGAATGCACAGATCAGAAAGAAGTTTCACCGAATGATTCTGTGTAGTTTATATTTGAAGACATTCCTTTTTCCACTAGTAACCTCTTAGCGCTCCGAATCTCCACTTGCATTTTCTACAAAAAGAGTGTTTCATAACTGCTCAATCAAAAATATGTTTTATCTCTGTTAACTGAATTTACAGATCAGAAATAAGTTTCACAGAATGCATCTGCGTAGTTTTTATTTGAAGATACTCTTTTTCCCAATGTAGGCCTCTTAGCGCTTAGCATGTCCAATTGCAGTTTCGACAGAAAGAGTGTTTCAGAACGGCTCAATCAAAAGTAAGGTTCAACTCTGTTAGTTGAATGCACAGAACAGAAAGAATTTTCACAGAATGCTACTGTGTAGTTTATATTTGAATATATTCCTTTTTCCACTATTACCCTCTTAGCGCTCCGAATGTCCACTTGCATTTTCTACAGAAAGAGTGTTCAGAACTGTGCAATCAAAAGTATGGTTTAACTCTGTTAGCCTAACGAACATATCAGAAATAAGTTTCACACAATGCTTCTGTGTAGTTTTTATTTGAAGATATTATTTTTCCCAATAGAGGCCTCTTAGCGCTCAGAATGTCCAATTGCAGTTTCTACAGAAAGAGTGTTTCAGAAAGGCTCAATCAAAAGTAAGGTTCAACTCTATTAGTTGAATGCACAGAACAGAAAGAAGTTTCATACAATGCTTCTGTGTAGTTTATATTTGAACATATTCTTTTTTCCACTATTACCCACTTAGCGCTACGAATGTCCAGTTGCATTTTCTACAGACAGAGTGTTTCAAAACTGCTCAATCAAAAGTATGGTTTAACTCTGTTAGCTGAATGCACAGATCAGAAAGAAGTTTCACAGAATGATTCTGTGTAGTTTATATATGGAGACATTCCTTTTTCCACTATTACCCTCTTAGCGCTCCGAATCTCCACTTGCATTTTCTACAGAAAGAGTGTTTCAGAACGGCTCAATCAAAACTAAGGTTCAACTCTTTTAGTTGAACAAACAGAACAGAAAGAAGTTTCACACAATTCTTCTGTGTAGTTTTTATTTGTAGACATTCTTTTTCCCAATATAGGCCTCTTAGCGCTCAGAATGTCCAATTGCAGTTTCTACAGAAAGAGTGTTTCAGAACGGCTCAATCAAAAGTAAGGTTCAACTCTGTTAGTTGAATGCACAGAACAGAAAGAAGTTTCATACAATGCTTCTGTGTAGTTTATATTTGAACATATTCTTTTTTCCACTATTACCCACTTAGCGCTACGAATGTCCAGTTGCATTTTCTACAGACAGAGTGTTTCAAAACTGCTCAGTCAAAAGTATGGTTTAACTCTGTTAGCTGAATGCTCAGATCAGAAAGAAGTTTCACAGAATGTTTCTGTGTAGTTTATATTTGAATATATTCCGTTTTCCACTACTACGCTCTTAGCGCTCCAAATGTCCAGTTGCATTTTCTACAGAAAGAGTGTTCAGATCTACTCAATCAAAAGTATGGTTTAACTCTGTTAGCTGAATGCACAGATCAGAAGGAAGTTTCACCGAATGATTCTGTGTAGTTTATATTTGAAGACATTCCTTTTTCCACTAGTACCCTCTAAGCGCTCCGAATCTCCACTTGCATTTTCTACAAAAAGAGTGTTTCATAACTGCTCAATCAAAAATATGTTCTATCTCTGTTAACTGAATTTACAGATCAGAAATAAGTTTCACAGAATGCATCTGTGTAGTTTTTATTTGAAGATATTCTTTTTCCCAATGTAGGCCTCTTAGCGCTTAGCATGTCCAATTTCAGTTTCTACAGAAAGAGTGTTTCAGAACGGCTCAATCAAAAGTAAGGTTCAACTCTGTTAGTTGAATGCACAGAACAGAAAGAATTTTCACAGAATGCTACTGTGTAGTTTATATTTGAATATATTCCTTTTTCCACTATTACCCTCTTAGCGCTCCGAATGTCCACTTGCATTTTCTACAGAAAGAGTGTTCAGAACTGCGCAATCAAAAATATGGTTTAACTCTGTTAGCTTAATGAACATATCAGAAATAAGTTTCACACAATGCTTCTGTGTAGTTATTATTTGAAGATATTATTTTTCCCAATAGAGGCCTCTTAGCGCTCAGAATGTCCAATTGCAGTTTCTTCAGAAAGAGTGTTTCAGAAAGTCTCAATCAAAAGTAAGGTTCAACTCTGTTAGTTGAATGCACAGAACAGAAAGAAGTTTCATACAATGCTTCTGTGTAGTTTATATTTGAACATATTCTTTTTTCCACTATTACCCACTTAGCGCTACGAATGTCCCGTTGCATTTTCTACAGACAGAGTGTTTCAAAACTGCTCAATAAAATTATGGTTTAACTCTGTTAGCTGAATGCTCAGATCAGAAAGAAGTTTCAGACAATGCTTCTGTGTAGTTTATATTTGAATATATTACTTTTTCCACTACTACTCTCTTAGCGCTCCAAATTTCCAGTTGCATTTTCTACAGAAAGAGTGTTCAGATCTGCTCAATCAAAAGTATGGTTTAACTCTGTTTGCTGAATGCACAGATCAGAAAGAAGTTTCACAGAATGATTCTGTGTAGTTTATATTTGTAGACATTCCTTTTTCCACTATTACCCTCTTAGCGCTCCGAATCTCCACTTGCATTTTCTACAGAAAGAGTGTTTCAGAACGGCTCAATCAAAACTAAGGTTCAACTCTTTTAGTTGAACAAACAGAACAGAAAGAAGTTTCACACAATTCTTCTGTGTAGTTTTTATTTGTAGACATTCTTTTTCCCAATATAGGCCTCTTAGCGCTCAGAATGTCCAATTGCAGTTTCTACAGAAAGAGTGTTTCAGAACGGCTCAATCAAAAGTAAGGTTCAACTCTGTTAGTTGAATGCACAGAACAGAAAGAAGTTTCATACAATGCTTCTGTGTAGCTTATATTTGAACATATTCCTTTTTTCCACTATTACCCACTTAGCGCTACGAATGTCCAGTTGCATTTTCTACAGACAGAGTGTTTCAAAACTGCTCAATCAAAAGTATGGTTTAACTCTGTTAGCTGAATGCTCAGATCAGAAAGAAGTTTCACAGAATGCTTCTGTGTAGTTTATATTTGAATATATTCCTTTTTCCACTACTACGCTCTTAGCGCTCCAAATGTCCAGTTGCATTTTCTACAGAAAGAGTGTTCAGATCTGCTCAATCAAAGGTATGGTTTAACTCTGTTAGCTGAATGCACAGATCAGAAAGAAGTTTCACCGAATGATTCTGTGTAGTTTATATTTGAAGACATTCCTTTTTCCACTATTACCCTCTTAGCGCTCCGAATCTCCACTTGCATTTTCTACAAAAAGAGTGTTTCATAACTGCTCAATCAAAAATATGTTTTATCTCTGTTAACTGAATTTACAGATCAGAAATAAGTTTCACAGAATGCATCTGTGTAGTTTTTATTTGAAGATATTCTTTTTCCCAGTGTAGGCCTCTTAGCGCTTAGCATGTCCAATTGCAGTTTCGACAGAAAGAGTGTTTCAGAACGGCTCAATCAAAAGTAAGGTTCAACTCTGTTAGTTGAATGCACAGAACAGAAAGAATTTTCACAGAATGCTACTGTGTAGTTTATATATGAATATATTCCTTTTTCCACTATTACCCTCTTAGCGCTCCTAATGTAAACTTGCATTTTCTACAGAAAGAGTGTTCAGAACTGCGCAATCAAAAGTATGGTTTAACTCTGTTAGCATAATGAACATATCAGAAATAAGTTTCACACAATGCTTCTGTGTAGTTTTTATTTGAAGATATTATTTTTCCCAATAGAGGCCTCTTAGCGCTCAGAATGTCCAATTGCAGTTTCTACAGAAAGAGTGTTTCAGAACGGCTCAATCAAAAGTAAGGTTCAATTCTGTTAATTGAATGCACAGAAGAGAAAGAAGTTTCATACAATGCTTCTGTGTAGTTTATATTTGAACATATTCTTTTTTCCACTATTACTCTCTTAGCGCTACGAAAGTCCAGTTGCATTTTCTACAGAGAGAGTGTTTCAAAACTGCTCAATCAAAAGTATGGTTTAACTCTGTTAGCTGAATGCTCAGGTCAGAAAGAAGTTTCACAGAATGCTTCTGTGTAGTTTATATTTGAATATATTCCTTTTTCCACTACTACTCTCTTAGCGCTCCAAATGTCCAGTTGCATTTTCTACAGAAAGAGAGTTCAGATCTGCTCAATCAAAAGTATGGTTTAACTCTGTTAGCTGAATGTACAGATCAGAAAGAAGTTTCACAGAATGATTCTGTGTAGTTTATATTTGGAGACATTCCTTTTTCCACTATTACCCTCTTAGCGCTCCGAATCTCCACTTGCATTTTCTACAGAAAGAGTGTTTCAGAACGGCTCAATCAAAACTAAGGTACAACTCTTTTAGTTGAACAAACAGAACAGAAAGAAGTTTCACACAATTCTTCTGTGTAGTTTTTATTTGTAGACATTCTTTTTCCCAATATAGGCCTCTTAGCGCTCAGAATGTCCAATTGCAGTTTCTAAAGAAAGAGTGTTTCAGAACGGCTCAATCAAAAGTAAGGTTCAACTCTGTTAGTTGAATGCACAGAACAGAAAGAAGTTTCATACAATGCTTCTGTGTAGTTTATATTTGAACATATTCTTTTTTCCACTATTACCCACTTAGCGCTACGAATGTCCAGTTGCATTTTCTACAGACAGAGTGTTTCAAAACTGCTCAATCAAATGTATGGTTTAACTCTGTTAGCTGAATGCTCAGATCAGAGAGAAGTTTCACAGAATGCTTCTGTGTAGTTTATATTTGAATATATTCCTTTTTCCACTACTACGCTCTTAGCGCTCCAAATGTCCAGTTGCATTTTCTACATAAAGAGTGTTCAGATCTGCTCAATCAAAAGTATGGTTTAACTCTGTTAGCTGAATGCACAGATCAGAAATAAGTTTCACCGAATGATTCTGTGTAGTTTATATTTGAAGACATTCCTTTTTCCACTAGTACCCTCTTAGCGCTCCGAATCTCCACTTGCATTTTCTACAAAAAGAGTGTTTCATAACTGCTCAATCAAAAATATGTTTTATCTCTGTTAACTGAATTTACAGATCAGAAATAAGTTTCACAGAATGCATCTGTGTAGTTTTTATTTGAAGATATTCTTTCTCCCAATGTAGGCCTCTCAGCGCTTAGCATGTCCAATTGCAGTTTCGACAGAAAGAGTGTTTCAGAACGGCTCAATCAAAAGTAAGGTTCAACTCTGTTAGTTGAATGCACAGAACAGAAAGAATTTTCACAGAATGCTACTGTGTAGTTTATATTTGAATATATTCCTTTTTCCACTATTACCCTCTTAGCGCTCCGAATGTCCACTTGCATTTTCTACAGAAGGAGTGTTCAGAACTGCGCAATCAAAAGTATGGTTTAACTCTGTTAGCCTAATGAACATATCAGAAATAAGTTTCACACAATGCTTCTGTGTAGTTTTTATTTGAAGATATTATTTTTCCCAATAGAGGCCTCTTAGCGCTCAGAATGTCCAATTGCAGTTTCTACAGAAAGAGTGTTTCAGAAAGGCTCAATCAAAAGTAAGGTTCAACTCTGTTAGTTGAATGCACAGAACAGAAAGAAGTTTCATACAATGCTTCTGTGTAGTTTATATTTGAACATATTCTTTTTTCCACTATTACCCACTTAGCGCTACGAATGTCCAGTTGCATTTTCTACAGACAGAGTGTTTCAAAACTGCTCAATCAAAAGTATGGTTTAACTCTGTTAGCTGAATGCTCAGGTCAGAAAGAAGTTTCACAGAATGCTTCTGTGTAGTTTATATTTGAATATATTCCTTTTTCCACTACTACGCTCTTAGCGCTCCAAATGTCCAGTTGCATTTTCTACAGAAAGAGTGTTCAGATCTGCTCAATCAAAAGTATGGTTTAACTCTGTAAGCTGAATGCACAGATCAGAAAGAAGTTTCACAGAATGATTCTGTGTAGTTTCTATTTGGAGACATTCCTTTTTCCACTATTACCCTCTTAGCGCTCCGAATCTCCACTTGCATTTTCTACAGAAAGAGTGTTTCAGAACGGCTCAATCAAAACTAAGGTTCAACTCTTTTAGTTGAACAAACAGAACAGAAAGAAGTTTCACACAATTCTTCTGTGTAGTTTTTATTTGTAGACATTCTTTTTCCCAATATAGGCCTCTTAGCGCTCAGAATGTCCAATTGCAGTTTCTACAGAAAGAGTGTTTGAGAACGGCTCAATCAAAAGTAAGGTTCAACTCTGTTAGTTGAATGCACAGAACAGAAAGAAGTTTCATACAATGCTTCTGTGTAGTTTCTATTTGAACATATTCTTTTTTCCACTATTACCCACTTAGCGCTACGAATGTCCAGTTGCATTTTCTACAGACAGAGTGTTTCAAAACTGCTCAATCAAAAGTATGGTTTAACTCTGTTAGCTGAATGCTCAGATCAGAAAGAAGTTTCACAGAATGCTTCTCTGTAGTTTATATTTGAATATATTCCTTTTTCCACTACTACGCTCTTAGCGCTCCAAACGTCCAGTTGCATTTTCTACAGAAAGAGTGTTCAGATCTACTCAATCAAAAGTATGGTTTAACTCTGTTAGCTGAACGCACAGATCAGAAGGAAGTTTCACCGAATGATTCTGTGTAGTTTATATTTGAAGACATTCCTTTTTCCACTAGTACCCTCTTAGCGCTCCGAATCTCCACTTGCATTTTCTACAAAAAGAGTGTTTCATAACTGCTCAATCAAAAATATGTTTTATCTCTGTTAACTGAATTTACAGATCAGAAATAAGTTTCACAGAATGCATCTGTGTAGTTTTTATTTGAAGATATTCTTTTTCCCAATGTAGGCCTCTTAGCGCTTAGCATGTCCAATTGCAGTTTCTACAGAAAGAGTGTTTCAGAACGGCTCAATCAAAAGTAAGGTTCAACTCTGTTAGTTGAATGCACAGAACAGAAAGAATTTTCACAGAATGCTACTGTGTAGTTTATATTTGAATATATTCCTTTTTCCACTATTACCATCTTAGCTCTCCGAATGTCCACTTGCATTTTCTACAGAAAGAGTGTTCAGAACTGCGCAATCAAAAGTATGGTTTAACTCTGTTAGCTTAATGAACATATCAGAAATAAGTTTCACACAATGCTTCTGTGTAGTTTTTATTTGAAGATATTATTTTTCCCAATAGAGGCCTCTTAGCGCTCAGAATGTCCAATTGCAGTTTCTACAGAAAGAGTGTTTCAGAAAGGCTCAATGAAAAGTAAGGTTCAACTCTGTTAGTTGAATGCACAGAACAGAAAGAAGTTTCATACAATGCTTCTGTGTAGTTTATATTTGAACATATTCTTTTTTCCACTATTACCCACTTAGCGCTACGAATGTCCAGTTGCATTTTCTACAGACAGAGTGTTTCAAACTGCTCAATCAAAAGTATGGTTTAACTCTGTTAGCTGAATGCTCAGATCAGAAAGAAGTTTCACAGAATGCTTCTGTGTAGTTTATATTTGAATATATTCCTTTTTCCACTACTACTCTCTTAGCGCTCCAAATGTCCAGTTGCATTTTCTACAGAAAGAGTGTTCAGATCTGCTCAATCAAAAGTATGGTTTAACTCTGTTAGCTGAATGCACAGATCAGAAAGAAGTTTCACAGAATGATTCTGTGTAGTTTATATTTGGAGACATTCCTTTTTCCACTATTACCCTCTTAGCGCTCCGAATTTCCATTGCATTTTCTACAGAAAGAGTGTTTCAGAACGGCTCAATCCAAACTAAGGTTCAACTCTTTTATTTGAACAAACAGAACAGAAAGAAGTTTCACACAATTCTTCTGTGTAGTTTTTATTTGTAGACATTCTTTTTCCCAATATGGGCCTCCTAGCGCTCAGAATGTCCAATTGCAGTTTCTACAGAAAGAGTGTTTCAGAACGGCTCAATCAAAAGTAAGGTTCAACTCTGTTAGTTGAATGCACAGACCAGAAAGAAGTTTCATACAATGCTTCTGTGTAGTTTATATTTGAACATATTCTTTTTTCCACTATTACCCACTTAGCGCTACGAATGTCCAGGTGCATTTTCTACAGACAGAGTGTTTCAAAACTGCTCAATAAAAAGTATGGTTTAACTCTGTTAGCTGAATGCTCAGATCAGAAAGAAGTTTCACAGAATGCTTCTGTGTAGTTTATATTTGAATATATTCCTTTTTCCACTACTACGCTCTTAGCGCTCCAAATGTCCAGTTGCATTTTCTACAGAAAGAGTGTTCAGATCTGCTCAATCAAAAGTATGGTTTAACTCTGTTAGCTGAATGCACAGATCAGAAGGAAGTCTCACCGAATGATTCTGTGTAGTTTATATTTGAAGACATTCCTTTTTCCACTAGTACCCTCTTAGCGCTCCGAATCCCCACTTGCATTTTCTACAAAAAGAGTGTTTCATAACTGCTCAATCAAAAATATGTTTTATCTCTGTTAACTGAATTTACAGATCAGAAATAAGTTTCACAGAATGCATCTGTGAAGTTTTTATTTGAAGATATTCTTTTTCCCAATGTAGGCCTCTTATCGCTTAGCATGTCCAATTGCAGTTTCTACAGAAAGAGTGTTTCAGAACGGCTCAATCAAAAGTAAGGTTCAACTCTGTTAGTTGAATGCACAGAACAGAAAGAATTTTCACAGAATGCTACTGTGTAGTTTATATTTGAATATATTCCTCTTTCCACTATTACCCTCTTAGCGCTCCGAATGTCCACTTGCATTTTCTACAGAAAGAGTGTGCAGAACTGCGCAATCAAAAATATGGTTATCTCTGTTAGCTTAATGAACATATCAGAAATAAGTTTCACACAATGCTTCTGTGTAGTTATTATTTGAAGATATTATTTTTCCCAATAGAGGCCTCTTAGCGCTCAGAATGTCCAATTGCAGTTTCTACAGAAAGAGTCTTTCAGAAAGGCTCAATCAAAAGTAAGGTTCAACTCTGTTAGTTGAATGCACAGAACAGAAAGAAGTTTCATACAATGCTTCTGTGTAGTTTATATTTGAACATATTCTTTTTTCCACTATTACCCACTTAGCGCTACGAATGTCCCGTTGCATTTTCTACAGACAGAGTGTTTCAAAAATGCTCAATCAAAAGTATGGTTTAACTCTGTTAGTTGAATGCTCAGATCAGAATGAAGTTTCACAGAATGCTTCTGTGTAGTTTATATTTGAATATATTCCTTTTTCCACTACTACTCTCTTAGCGCTCCAAATGTCCAGTTGCATTTTCTACAGAAAGAGTGTTCAGATCTGCTCAATCAAAAGTATGGTTTAACTCTGTTAGCTGAATGCACAGATCAGAAAGAAGTTTCACAGAATGATTCTGTGTAGTTTATATTTGGAGACATTCCTTTTTCCACTATTACCCTCTTAGCGCTCCGAATCTCCACTTGCATTTTCTACAGAAAGAGTGTTTCAGAACGGCTCAATCAAAACTAAGGTTCAACTCTTTTAGTTGAACAAACAGAACAGAAAGAAGTTTCACACAATTCTTCTGTGTAGTTTTTATTTGTAGACATTCTTTTTCCCAATATAGGCCTCTTAGCGCTCAGAATGTCCAATTGCAGTTTCTACAGAAAGAGTGTTTCAGAACAGCTCAATCAAAAGTAAGGTTCAACTCTGTTAGTTGAATGCACAGAACAGAAAGAAGTTTCATACAATGCTTCTGTGTAGTTTATATTTGAACATATATTTTTTCCACTATTACCCACTTAGCGCTACGAATGTCCAGTTGCATTTTCTACAGACAGAGTGTTTCAAAACTGCTCAATCAAAAGTATGGTTTAAATCTGTTAGCTGAATGCTCAGATCAGAAAGAAGTTTCACAGAATGCTTCTGTGTAGTTTATATTTGAATATATTCCTTTTTCCACTACTACGCTCTTAGCGCTCCAAATGTCCAGTTGCATTTTCTACAGAAAGAGTGTTCAGATCTACTCAATCAAAAGTATGGTTTAACTCTGTTAGCTGAACACACAGATCAGAAGGAAGTTTCACCGAATGATTCTGTGTAGTTTATATTTGAAGACATTCCTTTTTCCACTAGTACCCTCAAAGCGCTCCGAATCTCCACTTGCATTTTCTACAAAAAGAGTGTTTCATAACTGCTCAATCAAAAATATGTTTTATCTCTGTTAACTGAATTTACAGATCAGAAATAAGTTTCACAGAATGCATCTGTGTAGTTTTTATTTGAAGATATTCTTTTTCCCAATGTAGGCCTCTTAGCGCTTAGCATGTCCAATTGCAGTTTCTACAGAAAGAGTGTTTCAGAACGGCTCAATCAAAAGTAAGGTTCAACTCTGTTAGTTGAATGCACAGAACAGAAAGAATTTTCACAGAATGCTACTGTGTAGTTTATATTTGAATATATTCCTTTTTCCACTATTACCCTCTTAGCGCTCCGAATGTCCACTTGCATTTTCTACAGAAAGAGTGTTCAGAACTGCGCAATCATAAATATGGTTTAACTCTGTTAGCTTAATGAACATATCAGAAATAAGTTTCACACAATGCTTCTGTGTAGTTATTATTTGAAGATATTATTTTTCCCAACAGAGGCCTCTTAGCGCTCAAAATGTCCAATTGCAGTTTCTACAGAAAGAGTGTTTCAGAAAGGCTCAATCAAAAGTAAGGTTCAACTCTGTTAGTTGAATGCACAGAACAGAAAGAAGTTTCATACAATGCTTCTGTGTAGTTTATATTTGAACATATTCTTTTTTCCACTATTACCCACTTAGCGCTACGAATGTCCCGTTGCATTTTCTACAGACAGAGTGTTTCAAAACTGCTCAATCAAAAGTATGGTTTAACTCTGTTAGCTGAATGCTCAGATCAGAAAGAAGTTTCACATTATGCTTCTGTGTAGTTTATATTTGAATATTTTCCTTTTTCCACTACTACGCTCTTAGCGCTCCAAATGTCCAGTTGCATTTTCTACAGAAAGAGTGTTCAGATCTACTCAATCAAAAGTATGGTTTAACTCTGTTAGCTGAATGCACAGATCAGAAGGAAGTTTCACCGAATGATTCTGTGTAGTTTATATTTGAAGACATTCCTTTTTCCACTAGTACCCTCTTAGCGCTCCGAATCTCCACTTTCGTTTTCTACAAAAAGAGTGTTTCATAACTGCTCAATCAAAAATATGTTCTATCTCTGTTAACTGAATTTACAGATCAGAAATAAGTTTCACAGAATGCATCTGTGTAGTTTTTATTTGAAGATATTCTTTTTCCCAATGTAGGCCTCTTAGCGCTTAGCATGTCCAATTTCAGTTTCTACAGAAAGAGTGTTTCAGAACGGCTCAATCAAAAGTAAGGTTCAACTCTGTTAGTTGAATGCACAGAACAGAAAGAATTTTCACAGAATGCTACTGTGTAGTTTATATTTGAATATATTCCTTTTTCCACTATTACCCTCTTAGCGCTCCGAATGTCCACTTGCATTTTCTACAGAAAGAGTGTTCAGAACTGCGCAATCAAAAGTATGGTTTAACTCTGTTAGCCTAATGAACATATCAGAAATAAGTTTAACACAATTCTTCTGTGTAGTTTTTATTTGAAGATATTATTTTTCCCAATAGAGACCTCTTAGCGCTCAGAATGTCCAATTGCAGTTTCTACAGAAAGAGTGTTTCAGAAAGGCTCAATCAAAAGTAAGGTTCAACTCTGTTAGTTGAATGCACAGAACAGAAAGAAGTTTCATACAATGCTTCTGTGTAGTTTATATTTGAACATATTCTTTTTTCCACTATTACCCACTTAGCGCTACGAATGTCCAGTTGCATTTTCTACAGACAGAGTGTTTCAAAACTGCTCAATCAAAAGTATGGTTTAACTCTGTTAGCTGAATGCTCAGATCAGAAAAAAGTTTCACAGAATGCTTCTGTGTAGTTTATATTTGAATATATTCCTTTTTCCACTACTACTCTCTTAGCGCTCCAAATGTCCAGTTGCATTTTCTACAGAAAGAATGTTCAGATCTGCTCAATCAAAAGTATGGTTTAACTCTGTTAGCTGAATGCACAGATCAGAAAGAAGTTTCACCGAATGATTCTGTGTAGTTTATATTTGGAGACATTCCTTTTTCCACTATTACCCTCTTAGCGCTCCGAATCTCCACTTGCATTTTCTACAGAAAGAGTGTTTCAGAACCGCTCAATCAAAACTAAGGTTCAACTCTTTTAGTTGAACAAACAGAACAGAAAGAAGTTTCACACAATTCTTCTGTGTAGTTTTTATTTGTAGACATTCTTTTTCCCAATATAGGCCTCCTAGCGCTCAGAATGTCCAATTGCAGTTTCTACAGAAAGAGTGTTTCAGAACGGCTCAATCAAAAGTAAGGTTCAACTCTGTTAGTTGAATGCACAGAACAGAAAGAAGGTTCATACAATGCTTCTGTGTAGTTTATATTTGAACATATTCTTTTTTCCACTATTACCCACTTAGCGCTACGAATGTCCAGTTGCATTTTCTACAGACAGAGTGTTTCAAAACTGCTCAATCAAAAGTATGGTTTAACTCTGTTAGCTGAATGCTCAGATCAGAAAGAAGTTTCACAGAATGCTTCTGCGTAGTTTATATTTGAATATATTCCTTTTTCCACTACTACGCTCTTAGCGCTCCAAATGTCCAGTTGCATTTTCTACAGAAAGAGTGTTCAGATCTGCTCAATCAAAAGTATGGTTTAACTCTGTTAGCTGAATGCACAGATCAGAAAGAAGTTTCACCGAATGATTCTGTGTAGTTTATATTTGAAGACATTCCATTTTCCACTATTACCCTCTTAGCGCTCCGAATCTCCACTTGCATTTTCTACAAAAAGAGTGTTTCATAACTGCTCAATCAAAAATATGTTTTATCTCTGTTAACTGAATTTACAGATCAGAAATAAGTTTCACAGAATGCATCTGTGTAGTTTTTATTTGAAGATATTCTTTTTCCCAATGTAGGCCTCTTAGCGCTTAGCATGTCCAATTGCAGTTTCGACAGAAAGAGTGTTTCAGAACGGCTCAATCAAAAGTAAGGTTCTACTCTGTTAGTTGAATGCACAGAACAGAAAGAATTTTCACAGAATGCTACTGTGTAGTTTATATTTGAATATATTCCTTTTTCCACTATTACCCTCTTAGCGCTCCGAATGTCCACTTGCATTTTCTACAGAGAGAGTGTTCAGAACTGCGCAATCAAAAGTATGGTTTAACTCTGTTAGCCTAATGAACATATCAGAAATAAGTTTAACACAATTCTTCTGTGTAGTTTTTATTTGAAGATATTATATTTCCCAATAGAGGACTCTTAGCGCTCAGAATGTCCAATTGCAGTTTCTACAGAAAGAGTGTTTCAGAAAGGCTCAATCAAAAGTAAGGTTCAACTCTGTTAGTTGAATGCACAGAACAGAAAAAAGTTTCATACAATGCTTCTGTGTAGTTTATATTTGAACATATTCTTTTTTCCACTATTACCCACTTAGCGCTACGAATGTCCAGTTGCATTTTCTACAGACAGAGTGTTTCAAAACTGCTCAATCAAAAGTATGGTTTAACTCTGTTAGCTGAATGCTCAGATCAGAAAGAAGTTTCACAGAATGCTTCTGTGTAGTTTATATTTGAATATATTCCTTTTTCCACTACTACTCTCTTAGCGCTCCAAATGTCCAGTTGCATTTTCTACAGAAAGAGTGTTCAGATCTGCTCAATCAAAAGTATGGTTTAACTCTGTTAGCTGAATGCACAGATCAGAAAGAAGTTTCACCGAATGATTCTGTGTAGTTTATATTTGGAGACATTCCTTTTTCCACTATTACCCTCTTAGCGCTCCGAATCTCCACTTGCATTTTCTACAGAAAGAGTGTTTCAGAACCGCTCAATCAAAACTAAGGTTCAACTCTTTTAGTTGAACAAACAGAACAGAAAGTAGTTTCACACAATTCTTCTGTGTAGTTTTTATTTGTAGACATTCTTTTTCCCAATATAGGCCTCCTAGCGCTCAGAATGTCCAATTGCAGTTTCTACAGAAAGAGTGTTTCAGAACGGCTCAATCAAAAGTAAGGTTCAACTCTGTTAGTTGAATGCACAGAACAGAAAGAAGGTTCATACAATGCTTCTGTGTAGTTTATATTTGAACATATTCTTTTTTCCACTATTACCCACTTAGCGCTACGAATGTCCAGTTGCATTTTCTACAGACAGAGTGTTTCAAAACTGCTCAATCAAAAGTATGGTTTAACTCTGTTAGCTGAATGCTCAGATCAGAAAGAAGTTTCACAGAATGCTTCTGTGTAGTTTATATTTGAAAATATTCCTTTTTCCACTACTACGCTCTTAGCGCTCCAAATGTCCAGTTGCATTTTCTACAGAAAGAGTGTTCAGATCTGCTCAATCAAAAGTATGGTTTAACTCTGTTAGCTGAATGCACAGATCAGAAAGAAGTTTCACCGAATGATTCTGTGTAGTTTATATTTGAAGACATTCCTTTTTCCACTAGTACCCTCTTAGCGCTCCGAAACTCCACTTGCATTTTCTACAAAAAGAGTGTTTCATAACTGCTCAATCAAAAATATGTTTTATCTCTGTTAACTGAATTTACAGATCAGAAATAAGTTTCACAGAATGCATCTGTGTAGTTTTTATTTGAAGATATTCTTTTTCCCAATGTAGGCCTCTTAGCGCTTAGCATGTCCAATTTCAGTTTCTACAGAAAGAGTGTTTCAGAACGGCTCAATCAAAAGTAAGGTTCAACTCTGTTAGTTGAATGCACAGAACAGAAAGAATTTTCACAGAATGCTACTGTGTAGTTTATTTTTGAATATATTCCTTTTTCAACTATTACCCTCTTAGCGGTCCGAATGTCCACTTGCATTTTCTACAGAAAGAGTGTTCAGAACTGCGCAATCAAAAATATGGTTTAACCCTGTTAGCTTAATGAACATATCAGAAATAAGTTTCACACAATGCTTCTGTGTAGTTATTATTTGAAGATATTATTTTTCCCAATAGAGGCCTCTTAGCGCTCAGAATGTCCAATTGCACTTTCTACAGAAAGAGTGTTTCAGAAAGGCTCAATCAAAAGTAAGGTTCAACTCTGTTAGTTGAATGCACAGAACAGAAAGAAGTTTCATACAATGATTCTGTGTAGTTTATATTTGAACATATTCTTTTTTCCACTATTACCCACTTAGCGCTACGAATGTCCCGTTGCATTTTCTACAGACAGAGTGTTTCAAAACTGCTCAATCAAAAGTATGGTTTAACTCTGTTAGCTGAATGCTCAGACCAGAAAGAAGTTTCACAGAATGCTTCTGTGTAGTTTATATTTGAATATATTCCTTTTTCCACTACTACTCTCTTAGCGCTCCAAATGTCCAGTTGCATTTTCTACAGAAAGAGTGTTCAGATCTGCTCAATCAAAAGTATGGTTTAACTCTGTTAGCTGAATGCACAGATCAGAAAGAAGTTTCACAGAATGATTCTGTGTAGTTTATATTTGGAGACATTCCTTTTTCCACTATTACCCTCTTAGCGCTCCGAATCTCCACTTGCATTTTCTACAGCAAGTGTGTTTCAGAACGGCTCAATCAAAACTAAGGTTCAACTCTTTAGTTGAACAAACAGAACAGAAAGAAGTTTCACACAATTCTTCTGTGTAGTTTTTATTTGTAGACATTCTTTTTCCCAATATAGGCCTCTTAGCGCTCAGAATGTCCAATTGCAGTTTCTACAGAAAGAGTGTTTCAGAACGGCTCAATCAAAAGTATGGTTCAACTCTGTTAGTTGAATGCACAGAACAGAAAGAAGTTTCATACAATGCTTCTGTGTAGTTTATATTTGAACATATTCTTTTTTCCACTATTACCCACTTAGCGCTACGAATGTCCAGTTGCATTTTCTACAGACAGAGTGTTTCAAAACTGCTCAATCAAAAGTATGGTTTAACTCTGTTAGCTGAATGCTCAGATCAGAAAGAAGTTTCACAGAATGCTTCTGTGTAGTTTATATTTGAATATATTCCTTTTTCCACTACTACGCTCTTAGCGCTCCAAATGTCCAGTTGCATTTTCTACAGAAAGAGTGTTCAGATCTGCTCAATCAAAAGTATGGTTTAACTCTGTTAGCTGAATGCACAGATCAGAAAGAAGTTTCACCGAACGATTCTGTGTAGTTTATATTTGAAGACATTCCATTTTCCACTATTACCCTCTTAGCGCTCCGAATCTCCACTTGCATTTTCTACAAAAAGAGTGTTTCATAACTGCTCAATCAAAAATATGTTTTATCTCTGTTAACTGAATTTACAGATCATAAATAAGTTTCACAGAATGCATCTGTGTAGTTTTTATTTGAAGATATTCTTTTTCCCAATGTAGGCCTCTTAGCGCTTAGCATGTCCAATTGCAGTTTCTACAGAAAGAGTGTTTCAGAACGGCTCAATCAAAAGTAAGGTTCAACTCTGTTAGTTGAATGCACAGAACAGAAAGAATTTTCACAGAATGCTACTGTGTAGTTTATATTTGAATATATTCCTTTTTCCACTATTACCCTCTTAGCGCTCCGAATGTCCACTTGCATTTTCTACAGAAAGAGTGTTCAGAACTGCGCAATCAAAAATATGGTTTAACTCTGTTAGCTTAATGAACATATCAGAAATAAGTTTCACACAATGCTTCTGTGTAGTTATTATTTGAAGATATTATTTTTCCCAATAGAGGCCTCTTAGCGCTCAGAATGTCCAATTGCAGTTTCTACAGAAAGAGTGTTTCAGAAAGCCTCAATCAAATGTAAGGTTCAACTCTGTTAGTTGAATGCACAGAACAGAAAGAAGTTTCATACAATGCTTCTGTGTAGTTTATATTTGAACATATTCTTTTTTCCACTATTACCCACTTAGCGCTACGAATGTCACGTTGCATTTTCTACAGACAGAGTGTTTCAAAACTGCTCAATCAAAAGTATGGTTTAACTCTGTTAGCTGAATGCTCAGATCAGAAAGAAGTTTCACAGAATGCTTCTGTGTAGTTTATATTTGAATATATTCCTTTTTCCACTACTACGCTCTTAGCGCTCCAAATGTCCAGTTGCATTTTCTACAGAAAGAGTGTTCAGATCTACTCAATCAAAAGTATGGTTTAACTCTGTTAGCTGAATGCACAGATCAGAAAGAAGTTTCACCGAATGATTCTGTGTAGTTTATATTTGAAGACATTCCTTTTTCCACTATTACCCTCTTAGCGCTCCGAATCTCCACTTGCATTTTCTACAAAAAGAGTGTTTCATAACTGCTCAATCAAAAATATGTTTTATCTCTGTTAACTGAATTTACAGATCAGAAATAAGTTTCACAGAATGCATCTGTGTAGTTTTTATTTGAAGATATTTTTTTTCCCAATGTAGGCCTCTTAGCGCTTAGCATGTCCAATTGCAGTTTCTACAGAAAGAGTGTTTCAGAACGGCTCAATCAAAAGTAAGGTTCAACTCTGTTAGTTGAATGCACAGAACAGAAAGAATTTTCACAGAATGCTACTGTGTAGTTTATATTTGAATATATTCCTTTTTCCACTATTACCCTCTTAGCGCTCCGAATGTCCACTTGCATTTTCTACAGAAAGAGTGTTCAGAACTGCGCAATCAAAAGTATGGTTTAACTCTGTTAGCCTAATGAACATATCAGAAATAAGTTTCACACAATGCTTCTGTGTAGTTTTTATTTGAAGATATTATTTTTCCCAATAGAGGCCTCTTAGCGCTCAGAATGTCCAATTGCAGTTTCTACAGAAAGAGTGTTTCAGAAAGGCTCAATCAAAATTAAGGTTCAACTCTGTTAGTTGAATGCACAGAACAGAAAGAAGTTTCATACAATGCTTCTGTGTAGTTTATATTTGAACATATTCTTTTTTCCACTATTACCCACTTAGCGCTACGAATGTCCAGTTGCATTTTCTACAGACAGAGTGTTTCAAAACTGCTCAATCAAAAGTATGGTTTAACTCTGTTAGCTGAATGCTCAGATCAGAAAGAAGTTTCACAGAATGCTTCTGTGTAGTTTATATTTGAATATATTCCTTTTTCCACTACTACTCTCTTAGCGCTCCAAATGTCCAGTTGCATTTTCTACAGAAAGAGTGTTCAGATCTGCTCAATCAAAAGTATGGTTTAACTCTGTTAGCTGAATGCACAGATCAGAAAGAAGTTTCACCGAATGATTCTGTGTAGTTTATATTTGGAGACATTCCTTTTTCCACTATTACCCTCTTAGCGCTCCGAATCTCCACTTGCATTTTCTACAGAAAGAGTGTTTCAGAACCGCTCAATCAAAACTAAGGTTCAACTCTTTTAGTTGAACAAACAGAACAGAAAGAAGTTTCACACAATTCTTCTGTGTAGTTTTTATTTGTAGACATTCTTTTTCCCAATATAGGCCTCCTAGCGCTCAGAATGTCCAATTGCAGTTTCTACAGAAAGAGTGTTTCAGAAAGGCTCAATCAAAAGTAAGGTTCAACTCTGTTAGTTGAATGCACAGAACAGAAAAAAGTTTCATACAATGCTTCTGTGTAGTTTATATTTGAACATATTCTTTTTTCCACTATTACCCACTTAGCGCTACGAATGTCCAGTTGCATTTTCTACAGACAGAGTGTTTCAAAACTGCTCAATCAAAAGTATGGTTTAACTCTGTTAGCTGAATGCTCAGATCAGAAAGAAGTTTCACAGAATGCTTCTGTGTAGTTTATATTTGAATATATTCCTTTTTCCACTACTACTCTCTTAGCGCTCCAAATGTCCAGTTGCATTTTCTACAGAAAGAGTGTTCAGATCTGCTCAATCAAAAGTATGGTTTAACTCTGTTAGCTGAATGCACAGATCAGAAAGAAGTTTCACCGAATGATTCTGTGTAGTTTATATTTGGAGACATTCCTTTTTCCACTATTACCCTCTTAGCGCTCCGAATCTCCACTTGCATTTTCTACAGCAAGAGTGTTTCAGAACGGCTCAATCAAAACTAAGGTTCAACTCTTTAGTTGAACAAACAGAACAGAAAGAAGTTTCACACAATTCTTCTGTGTAGTTTTTATTTGTAGACATTCTTTTTCCCAATATAGGCCTCTTAGCGCTCAGAATGTCCAATTGCAGTTTCTACAGCAAGAGTGTTTCAGAACGGCTCAATCAAAAGTATGGTTCAACTCTGTTAGTTGAATGCACAGAACAGAAAGAAGTTTCATACAATGCTTCTGTGTAGTTTATATTTGAACATATTCTTTTTTCCACTATTACCCACTTAGCGCTACGAATGTCCAGTTGCATTTTCTACAGACAGAGTGTTTCAAAACTGCTCAATCAAAAGTATGGTTTAACTCTGTTAGCTGAATGCTCAGATCAGAAAGAAGTTTCACAGAATGCTTCTGTGTAGTTTATATTTGAATATATTCCTTTTTCCACTACTACGCTCTTAGCGCTCCAAATGTCCAGTTGCATTTTCTACAGAAAGAGTGTTCAGATCTGCTCAATCAAAAGTATGGTTTAACTCTGTTAGCTGAATGCACAGATCAGAAAGAAGTTTCACCGAATGATTCTGTGTAGTTTATATTTGAAGACATTCCATTTTCCACTATTACCCTCTTAGCGCTCCGAATCTCCACTTGCATTTTCTACAAAAAGAGTGTTTCATAACTGCTCTATCAAAAATATGTTTTATCTCTGTTAACTGAATTTACAGATCATAAATAAGTTTCACAGAATGCATCTGTGTAGTTTTTATTTGAAGATATTCTTTTTCCCAATGTAGGCCTCTTAGCGCTTAGCATGTCCAATTGCAGTTTCGACAGAAAGAGTGTTTCAGAACGGCTCAATCAAAAGTAAGGTTCTACTCTGTTAGTTGAATGCACAGAACAGAAAGAATTTTCACAGAATGCTACTGTGTAGTTTATATTTGAATATATTCCTTTTTCCACTATTACCCTCTTAGCGCTCCGAATGTCCACTTGCATTTTCTACAGAAAGAGTGTTCAGAACTGCGCAATCAAAAGTATGGTTTAACTCTGTTAGCCTAATGAACATATCAGAAATAAGTTTAACACAATTCTTCTGTGTAGTTTTTATTTGAAGATATTATTTTTCCCAATAGAGGCCTCTTAGCGCTCAGAATGTCCAATTGCAGTTTCTACACAAAGAGTGTTTCAGAAAGGCTCAATCAAAAGTAAGGTTCAACTCTGTTAGTTGAATGCACAGAACAGAAAAAAGTTTCATACAATGCTTCTGTGTAGTTTATATTTGAACATATTCTTTTTTCCACTGTTACCCACTTAGCGCTACGAATGTCCAGTTGCATTTTCTACAGACAGAGTGTTTCAAAACTGCTCAATCAAAAGTATGGTTTAACTCTGTTAGCTGAATGCTCAGATCAGAAAGAAGTTTCACAGAATGCTTCTGTGTAGTTTATATTTGAATATATTCCTTTTTCCACTACTACTCTCTTAGCGCTCCAAATGTCCAGTTGCATTTTCTACAGAAAGAGTGTTCAGATCTGCTCAATCAAAAGTATGGTTTAACTCTGTTAGCTGAATGCACAGATCAGAAAGAAGTTTCACCGAATGATTCTGTGTAGTTTATATTTGGAGACATTCCTTTTTCCACTATTACCCTCTTAGCGTTCCGAATCTCCAGTTGCATTTTCTACAGAAAGAGTGTTTCAGAACGGCTCAATCAAAACTAAGGTTCAACTCTTTTAGTTGAACAAACAGAACAGAAAGAAGTTTCACACAATTCTTCTGTGTAGTTTTTATTTGTAGACATTCTTTTTCCCAATATAGGCCTCCTAGCGCTCAGAATGTCCAATTGCAGTTCCTACAGAAAGAGTGTTTCAGAACGGCTCAATCAAAAGTAAGGTTCAACTCTGTTAGTTGAATGCACAGAACAGAAAGTAGTTTCATACAATGCTTCTGTGTAGTTTATATTTGAACATATTCTTTTTTCCACTATTACCCACTTAGCGCTACGAATGTCCAGTTGCATTTTCTACAGACAGAGTGTTTCAAAACTGCTCAATCAAAAGTATGGTTTAACTCTGTTAGCTGAATGCTCAGATCAGAAAGAAGTTTCACAGAATGCTTCTGTGTAGTTTATATTTGAATATATTTCTTTTTCCACTACTACGCTCTTAGCGCTCCAAATGTCCAGTTGCATTTTCTACAGAAAGAGTGTTCAGATCTGCTCAATCAAAAGTATGGTTTAACTCTGTTAGCTGAATGCACAGATCAGAAACAAGTTTCACCGAACGATTCTGTGTAGTTTATATTTGAAGACATTCCTTTTTCCACTAGTACCCTCTTAGCGCTCCGAATCTCCACTTGCATTTTCTACAAAAAGAGTGTTTCATAACTGCTCAATCAAAAATATGTTTTATCTCTGTTAACTGAATTTACAGATCATAAATAAGTTTCACAGAATGCATCTGTGTAGTTTTTATTTGAAGATATTCTTTTTCCCAATGTAGGCCTCTTAGCGCTTAGCATGTCCAATTGCAGTTTCTACAGAAAGAGTGTTTCAGAACGGCTCAATCAAAAGTAAGGTTCAACTCTGTTAGTTGAATGCACAGAACAGAAAGAATTTTCACAGAATGCTACTGTGTAGTTTATATTTGAATATATTCCTTTTTCCACTATTACCCTCTTAGCGCTCCGAATGTCCACTTGCATTTTCTACAGAAAGAGTGTTCAGAACTGCGCAATCAAAAATATGGTTTAACTCTGTTAGCTTAATGAACATATCAGAAATAAGTTTCACACAATGCTTCTGTGTAGTTATTATTTGAAGATATTATTTTTCCCAATAGAGGCCTCTTAGCGCTCAGAATGTCCAATTGCAGTTTCTACAGAAAGAGTGTTTCAGAAAGCCACAATCAAATGTAAGGTTCAACTCTGTTAGTTGAATGCACAGAACAGAAAGAAGTTTCATACAATGCTTCTGTGTAGTTTATATTTGAACATATTCTTTTTTCCACTATTACCCACTTAGCGCTACGAATGTCACGTTGCATTTTCTACAGACAGAGTGTTTCAAAACTGCTCAATCAAAAGTATGGTTTAACTCTGTTAGCTGAATGCTCAGATCAGAAAGAAGTTTCACAGAATGCTTCTGTGTAGTTTATATTTGAATATATTCCTTTTTCCACTACTACGCTCTTAGCGCTCCAAATGTCCAGTTGCATTTTCTACAGAAAGAGTGTTCAGATCTACTCAATCAAAAGTATGGTTTAACTCTGTTAGCTGAATGCACAGATCAGAAAGAAGTTTCACCGAATGATTCTGTGTAGTTTATATTTGAAGACATTCCTTTTTCCACTAGTACCCTCTTAGCGCTCCGAATCTCCACTTGCATTTTCTACAAAAAGAGTGTTTCATAACTGCTGAATCAAAAATATGTTTTATCTCTGTTAACTGAATTTACAGATCAGAAATAAGTTTCACAGAATGCATCTGTGTAGTTTTTATTTGAAGATATTTTTTTTCCCAATGTAGGCCTCTTAGCGCTTAGCATGTCCAATTGCAGTTTCTACAGAAAGAGTGTTTCAGAACGGCTCAATCAAAAGTAAGGTTCAACTCTGTTAGTTGAATGCACAGAACAGAAAGAATTTTCACAGAATGCTACTGTGTAGTTTATATTTGAATATATTCCTTTTTCCACTATTACCCTCTTAGCGCTCCGAATGTCCACTTGCATTTTCTACAGAAAGAGTGTTCAGAACTGCGCAATCAAAAGTATGGTTTAACTCTGTTAGCCTAATGAACATATCAGAAATAAGTTTAACACAATGCTTCTGTGTAGTTTTTATTTGAAGATATTATATTTCCCAATAGAGGCCTCTTAGCGCTCAGAATGTCCAATTGCAGTTTCTACAGAAAGAGTGTTTCAGAAAGGCTCAATCAAAAGTAAGGTTCAACTCTGTTAGTTGAATGCACAGAACAGAAAAAAGTTTCATACAATGCTTCTGTGTAGTTTATATTTGAACATATTCTTTTTTCCACTATTACCCACTTAGCGCTACGAATGTCCAGTTGCATTTTCTACAGACAGAGTGTTTCAAAACTGCTCAATCAAAAGTATGGTTTAACTCTGTTAGCTGAATGCTCAGATCAGAAAGAAGTTTCACAGAATGCTTCTGTGTAGTTTATATTTGAATATATTCCTTTTTCCACTACTACTCTCTTAGCGCTCCAAATGTCCAGTTGCATTTTCTACAGAAAGAGTGTTCAGATCTGCTCAATCAAAAGTATGGTTTAACTCTGTTAGCTGAATGCACAGATCAGAAAGAAGTTTCACCGAATGATTCTGTGTAGTTTATATTTGGAGACATTCCTTTTTCCACTATTACCCTCTTAGCGCTCCGAATCTCCACTTGCATTTTCTACAGCAAGAGTGTTTCAGAACGGCTCAATCAAAACTAAGGTTCAACTCTTTAGTTGAACAAACAGAACAGAAAGAAGTTTCACACAATTCTTCTGTGTAGTTTTTATTTGTAGACATTCTTTTTCCCAATATAGGCCTCTTAGCGCTCAGAATGTCCAATTGCAGTTTCTACAGCAAGAGTGTTTCAGAACGGCTCAATCAAAAGTATGGTTCAACTCTGTTAGTTGAATGCACAGAACAGAAAGAAGTTTCATACAATGCTTCTGTGTAGTTTATATTTGAACATATTCTTTTTTCCACTATTACCCACTTAGCGCTACGAATGTCCAGTTGCATTTTCTACAGACAGAGTGTTTCAAAACTGCTCAATCAAAAGTATGGTTTAACTCTGTTAGCTGAATGCTCAGATCAGAAAGAAGTTTCACAGAATGCTTCTGTGTAGTTTATATTTGAATATATTCCTTTTTCCACTACTACGCTCTTAGCGCTCCAAATGTCCAGTTGCATTTTCTACAGAAAGAGTGTTCAGATCTGCTCAATCAAAAGTATGGTTTAACTCTGTTAGCTGAATGCACAGATCAGAAAGAAGTTTCACCGAATGATTCTGTGTAGTTTATATTTGAAGACATTCCATTTTCCACTATTACCCTCTTAGCGCTCCGAATCTCCACTTGCATTTTCTACAAAAAGAGTGTTTCATAACTGCTCTATCAAAAATATGTTTTATCTCTGTTAACTGAATTTACAGATCATAAATAAGTTTCACAGAATGCATCTGTGTAGTTTTTATTTGAAGATATTCTTTTTCCCAATGTAGGCCTCTTAGCGCTTAGCATGTCCAATTGCAGTTTCGACAGAAAGAGTGTTTCAGAACGGCTCAATCAAAAGTAAGGTTCTACTCTGTTAGTTGAATGCACAGAACAGAAAGAATTTTCACAGAATGCTACTGTGTAGTTTATATTTGAATATATTCCTTTTTCCACTATTACCCTCTTAGCGCTCCGAATGTCCACTTGCATTTTCTACAGAAAGAGTGTTCAGAACTGCGCAATCAAAAGTATGGTTTAACTCTGTTAGCCTAATGAACATATCAGAAATAAGTTTAACACAATTCTTCTGTGTAGTTTTTATTTGAAGATATTATTTTTCCCAATAGAGGCCTCTTAGCGCTCAGAATGTCCAATTGCAGTTTCTACACAAAGAGTGTTTCAGAAAGGCTCAATCAAAAGTAAGGTTCAACTCTGTTAGTTGAATGCACAGAACAGAAAAAAGTTTCATACAATGCTTCTGTGTAGTTTATATTTGAACATATTCTTTTTTCCACTGTTACCCACTTAGCGCTACGAATGTCCAGTTGCATTTTCTACAGACAGAGTGTTTCAAAACTGCTCAATCAAAAGTATGGTTTAACTCTGTTAGCTGAATGCTCAGATCAGAAAGAAGTTTCACAGAATGCTTCTGTGTAGTTTATATTTGAATATATTCCTTTTTCCACTACTACTCTCTTAGCGCTCCAAATGTCCAGTTGCATTTTCTACAGAAAGAGTGTTCAGATCTGCTCAATCAAAAGTATGGTTTAACTCTGTTAGCTGAATGCACAGATCAGAAAGAAGTTTCACCGAATGATTCTGTGTAGTTTATATTTGGAGACATTCCTTTTTCCACTATTACCCTCTTAGCGTTCCGAATCTCCAGTTGCATTTTCTACAGAAAGAGTGTTTCAGAACGGCTCAATCAAAACTAAGGTTCAACTCTTTTAGTTGAACAAACAGAACAGAAAGAAGTTTCACACAATTCTTCTGTGTAGTTTTTATTTGTAGACATTCTTTTTCCCAATATAGGCCTCCTAGCGCTCAGAATGTCCAATTGCAGTTCCTACAGAAAGAGTGTTTCAGAACGGCTCAATCAAAAGTAAGGTTCAACTCTGTTAGTTGAATGCACAGAACAGAAAGTAGTTTCATACAATGCTTCTGTGTAGTTTATATTTGAACATATTCTTTTTTCCACTATTACCCACTTAGCGCTACGAATGTCCAGTTGCATTTTCTACAGACAGAGTGTTTCAAAACTGCTCAATCAAAAGTATGGTTTAACTCTGTTAGCTGAATGCTCAGATCAGAAAGAAGTTTCACAGAATGCTTCTGTGTAGTTTATATTTGAATATATTACTTTTTCCACTACTACGCTCTTAGCGCTCCAAATGTCCAGTTGCATTTTCTACAGAAAGAGTGTTCAGATCTGCTCAATCAAAAGTATGGTTTAACTCTGTTAGCTGAATGCACAGATCAGAAACAAGTTTCACCGAACGATTCTGTGTAGTTTATATTTGAAGACATTCCTTTTTCCACTAGTACCCTCTTAGCGCTCCGAATCTCCACTTGCATTTTCTACAAAAAGAGTGTTTCATAACTGCTCAATCAAAAATATGTTTTATCTCTGTTAACTGAATTTACAGATCATAAATAAGTTTCACAGAATGCATCTGTGTAGTTTTTATTTGAAGATATTCTTTTTCCCAATGTAGGCCTCTTAGCGCTTAGCATGTCCAATTGCAGTTTCTACAGAAAGAGTGTTTCAGAACGGCTCAATCAAAAGTAAGGTTCAACTCTGTTAGTTGAATGCACAGAACAGAAAGAATTTTCACAGAATGCTACTGTGTAGTTTATATTTGAATATATTCCTTTTTCCACTATTACCCTCTTAGCGCTCCGAATGTCCACTTGCATTTTCTACAGAAAGAGTGTTCAGAACTGCGCAATCAAAAATATGGTTTAACTCTGTTAGCTTAATGAACATATCAGAAATAAGTTTCACACAATGCTTCTGTGTAGTTATTATTTGAAGATATTATTTTTCCCAATAGAGGCCTCTTAGCGCTCAGAATGTCCAATTGCAGTTTCTACAGAAAGAGTGTTTCAGAAAGCCACAATCAAATGTAAGGTTCAACTCTGTTAGTTGAATGCACAGAACAGAAAGAAGTTTCATACAATGCTTCTGTGTAGTTTATATTTGAACATATTCTTTTTTCCACTATTACCCACTTAGCGCTACGAATGTCACGTTGCATTTTCTACAGACAGAGTGTTTCAAAACTGCTCAATCAAAAGTATGGTTTAACTCTGTTAGCTGAATGCTCAGATCAGAAAGAAGTTTCACAGAATGCTTCTGTGTAGTTTATATTTGAATATATTCCTTTTTCCACTACTACGCTCTTAGCGCTCCAAATGTCCAGTTGCATTTTCTACAGAAAGAGTGTTCAGATCTACTCAATCAAAAGTATGGTTTAACTCTGTTAGCTGAATGCACAGATCAGAAAGAAGTTTCACCGAATGATTCTGTGTAGTTTATATTTGAAGACATTCCTTTTTCCACTAGTACCCTCTTAGCGCTCCGAATCTCCACTTGCATTTTCTACAAAAAGAGTGTTTCATAACTGCTCAATCAAAAATATGTTTTATCTCTGTTAACTGAATTTACAGATCAGAAATAAGTTTCACAGAATGCATCTGTGTAGTTTTTATTTGAAGATATTTTTTTTCCCAATGTAGGCCTCTTAGCGCTTAGCATGTCCAATTGCAGTTTCTACAGAAAGAGTGTTTCAGAACGGCTCAATCAAAAGTAAGGTTCAACTCTGTTAGTTGAATGCACAGAACAGAAAGAATTTTCACAGAATGCTACTGTGTAGTTTATATTTGAATATATTCCTTTTTCCACTATTACCCTCTTAGCGCTCCGAATGTCCACTTGCATTTTCTACAGAAAGAGTGTTCAGAACTGCGCAATCAAAAGTATGGTTTAACTCTGTTAGCCTAATGAACATATCAGAAATAAGTTTCACACAATGCTTCTGTGTAGTTTTTATTTGAAGATATTATTTTTCCCAATAGAGGCCTCTTAGCGCTCAGAATGTCCAATTGCAGTTTCTACAGAAAGAGTGTTTCAGAAAGGCTCAATCAAAAGTAAGGTTCAACTCTGTTAGTTGAATGCACAGAACAGAAAGAAGTTTCATACAATGCTTCTGTGTAGTTTATATTTGAACATATTCTTTTTTCCACTATTACCCACTTAGCGCTACGAATGTCCAGTTGCATTTTCTACAGACAGAGTGTTTCAAAACTGCTCAATCAAAAGTATGGTTTAACTCTGTTAGCTGAATGCTCAGATCAGAAAGAAGTTTCACAGAATGCTTCTGTGTAGTTTATATTTGAATATATTCCTTTTTCCACTACTACTCTCTTAGCGCTCCAAATGTCCAGTTGCATTTTCTACAGAAAGAGTGTTCAGATCTGCTCAATCAAAAGTATGGTTTAACTCTGTTAGCTGAATGCACAGATCAGAAAGAAGTTTCACCGAATGATTCTGTGTAGTTTATATTTGGAGACATTCCTTTTTCCACTATTACCCTCTTAGCGCTCCGAATCTCCACTTGCATTTTCTACAGAAAGAGTGTTTCAGAACCGCTCAATCAAAACTAAGGTTCAACTCTTTTAGTTGAACAAACAGAACAGAAAGAAGTTTCACACAATTCTTCTGTGTAGTTTTTATTTGTAGACATTCTTTTTCCCAATATAGGCCTCCTAGCGCTCAGAATGTCCAATTGCAGTTTCTACAGAAAGAGTGTTTCAGAACGGCTCAATCAAAAGTAAGGTTCAACTCTGTTAGTTGAATGCACAGAACAGAAAGAAGGTTCATACAATGCTTCTGTGTAGTTTATATTTGAACATATTCTTTTTTCCACTATTACCCACTTAGCGCTACGAATGTCCAGTTGCATTTTCTACAGACAGAGTGTTTCAAAACTGCTCAATCAAAAGTATGGTTTAACTCTGTTAGCTGAATGCTCAGATCAGAAAGAAGTTTCACAGAATGCTTCTGTGTAGTTTATATTTGAATATATTCCTTTTTCCACTACTACGCTCTTAGCGCTCCAAATGTCCAGTTGCATTTTCTACAGAAAGAGTGTTCAGATCTGCTCAATCAAAAGTATGGTTTAACTCTGTTAGCTGAATGCACAGATCAGAAAGAAGTTTCACCGAATGATTCTGTGTAGTTTATATTTGAAGACATTCCATTTTCCACTATTACCCTCTTAGCGCTCCGAATCTCCACTTGCATTTTCTACAAAAAGAGTGTTTCATAACTGCTCAATCAAAAATATGTTTTATCTCTGTTAACTGAATTTACAGATCAGAAATAAGTTTCACAGAATGCATCTGTGTAGTTTTTATTTGAAGATATTCTTTTTCCCAATGTAGGCCTCTTAGCGCTTAGCATGTCCAATTGCAGTTTCGACAGAAAGAGTGTTTCAGAACGGCTCAATCAAAAGTAAGGTTCTACTCTGTTAGTTGAATGCACAGAACAGAAAGAATTTTCACAGAATGCTACTGTGTAGTTTATATTTGAATATATTCCTTTTTCCACTATTACCCTCTTAGCGCTCCGAATGTCCACTTGCATTTTCTACAGAAAGAGTGTTCAGAACTGCGCAATCAAAAGTATGGTTTAACTCTGTTAGCCTAATGAACATATCAGAAATAAGTTTAACACAATTCTTCTGTGTAGTTTTTATTTGAAGATATTATATTTCCCAATAGAGGCCTCTTAGCGCTCAGAATGTCCAATTGCAGTTTCTACAGAAAGAGTGTTTCAGAAAGGCTCAATCAAAAGTAAGGTTCAACTCTGTTAGTTGAATGCACAGAACAGAAAAAAGTTTCATACAATGCTTCTGTGTAGTTTATATTTGAACATATTCTTTTTTCCACTATTACCCACTTAGCGCTACGAATGTCCAGTTGCATTTTCTACAGACAGAGTGTTTCAAAACTGCTCAATCAAAAGTATGGTTTAACTCTGTTAGCTGAATGCTCAGATCAGAAAGAAGTTTCACAGAATGCTTCTGTGTAGTTTATATTTGAATATATTCCTTTTTCCACTACTACTCTCTTAGCGCTCCAAATGTCCAGTTGCATTTTCTACAGAAAGAGTGTTCAGATCTGCTCAATCAAAAGTATGGTTTAACTCTGTTAGCTGAATGCACAGATCAGAAAGAAGTTTCACCGAATGATTCTGTGTAGTTTATATTTGGAGACATTCCTTTTTCCACTATTACCCTCTTAGCGCTCCGAATCTCCACTTGCATTTTCTACAGCAAGAGTGTTTCAGAACGGCTCAATCAAAACTAAGGTTCAACTCTTTAGTTGAACAAACAGAACAGAAAGAAGTTTCACACAATTCTTCTGTGTAGTTTTTATTTGTAGACATTCTTTTTCCCAATATAGGCCTCTTAGCGCTCAGAATGTCCAATTGCAGTTTCTACAGAAAGAGTGTTTCAGAACGGCTCAATCAAAAGTATGGTTCAACTCTGTTAGTTGAATGCACAGAACAGAAAGAAGTTTCATACAATGCTTCTGTGTAGTTTATATTTGAACATATTCTTTTTTCCACTATTACCCACTTAGCGCTACGAATGTCCAGTTGCATTTTCTACAGACAGAGTGTTTCAAAACTGCTCAATCAAAAGTATGGTTTAACTCTGTTAGCTGAATGCTCAGATCAGAAAGAAGTTTCACAGAATGCTTCTGTGTAGTTTATATTTGAATATATTCCTTTTTCCACTACTACGCTCTTAGCGCTCCAAATGTCCAGTTGCATTTTCTACAGAAAGAGTGTTCAGATCTGCTCAATCAAAAGTATGGTTTAACTCTGTTAGCTGAATGCACAGATCAGAAAGAAGTTTCACCGAATGATTCTGTGTAGTTTATATTTGAAGACATTCCATTTTCCACTATTACCCTCTTAGCGCTCCGAATCTCCACTTGCATTTTCTACAAAAAGAGTGTTTCATAACTGCTCTATCAAAAATATGTTTTATCTCTGTTAACTGAATTTACAGATCATAAATAAGTTTCACAGAATGCATCTGTGTAGTTTTTATTTGAAGATATTCTTTTTCCCAATGTAGGCCTCTTAGCGCTTAGCATGTCCAATTGCAGTTTCGACAGAAAGAGTGTTTCAGAATGGCTCAATCAAAAGTAAGGTTCTACTCTGTTAGTTGAATGCACAGAACAGAAAGAATTTTCACAGAATGCTACTGTGTAGTTTATATTTGAATATATTCCTTTTTCCACTATTACCCTCTTAGCGCTCCGAATGTCCACTTGCATTTTCTACAGAAAGAGTGTTCAGAACTGCGCAATCAAAAGTATGGTTTAACTCTGTTAGCCTAATGAACATATCAGAAATAAGTTTAACACAATTCTTCTGTGTAGTTTTTATTTGAAGATATTATTTTTCCCAATAGAGGCCTCTTAGCGCTCAGAATGTCCAATTGCAGTTTCTACACAAAGAGTGTTTCAGAAAGGCTCAATCAAAAGTAAGGTTCAACTCTGTTAGTTGAATGCACAGAACAGAAAAAAGTTTCATACAATGCTTCTGTGTAGTTTATATTTGAACATATTCTTTTTTCCACTGTTACCCACTTAGCGCTACGAATGTCCAGTTTCATTTTCTACAGACAGAGTGTTTCAAAACTGCTCAATCAAAAGTATGGTTTAACTCTGTTAGCTGAATGCTCAGATGAGAAAGAAGTTTCACAGAATGCTTCTGTGTAGTTTATATTTGAATATATTCCTTTTTCCACTACTACTCTCTTAGCGCTCCAAATGTCCAGTTGCATTTTCTACAGAAAGAGTGTTCAGATCTGCTCAATCAAAAGTATGGTTTAACTCTGTTAGCTGAATGCACAGATCAGAAAGAAGTTTCACCGAATGATTCTGTGTAGTTTATATTTGGAGACATTCCTTTTTCCACTATTACCCTCTTAGCGTTCCGAATCTCCAGTTGCATTTTCTACAGAAAGAGTGTTTCAGAACGGCTCAATCAAAACTAAGGTTCAACTCTTTTAGTTGAACAAACAGAACAGAAAGAAGTTTCACACAATTCTTCTGTGTAGTTTTTATTTGTAGACATTCTTTTTCCCAATATAGGCCTCCTAGCGCTCAGAATGTCCAATTGCAGTTCCTACAGAAAGAGTGTTTCAGAACGGCTCAATCAAAAGTAAGGTTCAACTCTGTTAGTTGAATGCACAGAACAGAAAGTAGTTTCATACAATGCTTCTGTGTAGTTTATATTTGAACATATTCTTTTTTCCACTATTACCCACTTAGCGCTACGAATGTCCAGTTGCATTTTCTACAGACAGAGTGTTTCAAAACTGCTCAATCAAAAGTATGGTTTAACTCTGTTAGCTGAATGCTCAGATCAGAAAGAAGTTTCACAGAATGCTTCTGTGTAGTTTATATTTGAATATATTTCTTTTTCCACTACTACGCTCTTAGCGCTCCAAATGTCCAGTTGCATTTTCTACAGAAAGAGTGTTCAGATCTGCTCAATCAAAAGTATGGTTTAACTCTGTTAGCTGAATGCACAGATCAGAAACAAGTTTCACCGAACGATTCTGTGTAGTTTATATTTGAAGACATTCCTTTTTCCACTAGTACCCTCTTAGCGCTCCGAATCTCCACTTGCATTTTCTACAAAAGGAGTGTTTCATAACTGCTCAATCAAAAATATGTTTTATCTCTGTTAACTGAATTTACAGATCAGAAATAAGTTTCACAGAATGCATCTGTGTAGTTTTTATTTGAAGATATTCTTTTTCCCAATGTAGGCCTCTTAGCGCTTAGCATGTCCAATTTCAGTTTCTACAGAAAGAGTGTTTCAGAACGGCTCAATCAAAAGTAAGGTTCAACTCTGTTAGTTGAATGCACAGAACAGAAAGAATTTTCACAGAATGCTACTGTGTAGTTTATATTTGAATATATTCCTTTTTCCACTATTACCCTCTTAGCGCTCCGAATGTCCACTTGCATTTTCTACAGAAAGAGTGTTCAGAACTGCACAATCAAAAATATGGTTTAACTCTGTTAGCTTAATGAACATATCAGAAATAAGTTTCACACAATGCTTCTGTGTAGTTATTATTTGAAGATATTATTTTTCCCAATAGAGGCCTCTTAGCGCTCAGAATGTCCAATTGCAGTTTCTACAGAAAGAGTGTTTCAGAAAGGCTCAATCAAAAGTAAGGTTCAACTCTGTTAGTTGAATGCACAGAACAGAAAGAAGTTTCATACAATGCTTCTGTGTAGTTTATATTTGAACATATTCTTTTTTCCACTATTACCCACTTAGCGCTGCGAATGTCCCGTTGCATTTTCCACAGACAGAGTGTTTCAAAACTGCTCAATCAAAAGTATGGTTTAACTCTGTTAGCTGAATGCTCAGATCAGAAAGAAGTTTCACAGAATGCTTCTGTGTAGTTTATATTTGAATATATTCCTTTTTCCACTACTACGCTCTTAGCGCTCCAAATGTCCAGTTGCATTTTCTACAGAAAGAGTGTTCAGATCTACTCAATCAAAAGTATGGTTTAACTCTGTTAGCTGAATGCACAGATCAGAAGGAAGTTTCACCGAATGATTCTGTGTAGTTTATATTTGAAGTCATTCCTTTTTCCACTAGTACCCTCTTAGCGCTCCGAATCTCCACTTGCATTTTCTACAAAAAGAGTGTTTCATAACTGCTCAATCAAAAATATGTTTTATCTCTGTTAACTGAATTTACAGATCAGAAATAAGTTTCACAGAATGCATCTGTGTAGTTTTTATTTGAAGATATTCCTTTTCCCAATGTAGGCCTCTTAGCGCTTAGCATGTCCAATTTCAGTTTCTACAGAAAGAGTGTTTCAGAACGGCTCAATCAAAAGTAAGGTTCAACTCTGTTAGTTGAATGCACAGAACAGAAAGAATTTTCACAGAATGCTACTGTGTAGTTTATATTTGAATATATTCCTTTTTCCACTATTACCCTCTTAGCGCTCCGAATGTCCACTTGCATTTTCTACAGAAAGAGTGTTCAGAACTGCGCAATCAAAAATATGGTTTAACTCTGTTAGCTTAATGAACATATCAGAAATAAGTTTCACACAATGCTTCTGTGTAGTTATTATTTGAAGATATTATTTTTCCCAATATAGGCCTCTTAGCGCTCAGAATGTCCAATTGCAGTTTCTACAGAAAGAGTGTTTCAGAACGGCTCAATCAAAAGTATGGTTCAACTCTGTTAGTTGAATGCAGAGAACAGAAAGAAGTTTCATACAATGCTTCTGTGTAGTTTATATTTGAACATATTCTTTTTTCCACTATTACCCACTTAGCGCTACGAATGTCCCGTTGCATTTTCTACAGACAGAGTGTTTCAAAACTGCTCAATCAAAAGTATGGTTTAACTCTGTTAGTGAATGCTCAGATCAGAAAGAAGTTTCACCGAATGCTTCTGTGTAGTTTATATTTGAATATATTCCTTTTTCCACTACTACTCTCTTAGCGCTCCAAATGTCCAGTTGCATTTTCTACAGAAAGAGTGTTCAGATCTGCTCAATCAAAAGTATGGTTTAACTCTGTTAGCTGAATGCACAGATCAGAAAGAAGTTTCACAGAATGATTCTGTGTAGTTTATATTTGGAGACATTCCTTTTTCCACTATTACCCTCTTAGCGCTCCGAATCTCCACTTGCATTTTCTACAGCAAGAGTGTTTCAGAACGGCTCAATCAAAACTAAGGTTCAACTCTTTTAGTTGAACAAACAGAACAGAAAGAAGTTTCACACAATTCTTCTGTGTAGTTTTTATTTGTAGACATTCTTTTTCCCAATATAGGCCTCTTAGCGCTCAGAATGTCCAATTGCAGTTTCTACAGAAAGAGTGTTTCAGAACGGCTCAATCAAAAGTATGGTTCAACTCTGTTAGTTGAATGCACAGAACAGAAAGAAGTTTCATACAATGCTTCTGTGTAGTTTATATTTGAACATATTCTTTTTTCCACTATTACCCACTTAGCGCTACGAATGTCCAGTTGCATTTTCTACAGACAGAGTGTTTCAAAACTGCTCAATCAAAAGTATGGTTTAACTCTGTTAGCTGAATGCTCCGATCAGAAAGAAGTTTCACAGAATGCTTCTGTGTAGTTTATATTTGAATATATTCCTTTTTCCACTACTACGCTATTAGCGCTCCAAATGTCCAGTTGCATTTTCTACAGAAAGAGTGTTCAGATCTGCTCAATCAAAAGTATGGTTTAACTCTGTTAGCTGAATGCACAGATCAGAAAGAAGTTTCACCGAATGATTCTGTGTAGTTTATATTTGAAGACATTCCATTTTCCACTATTACCCCCTTAGCGCTCCGAATCTCCACTTGCATTTTCTACAAAAGGAGTGTTTCATAACTGCTCAATCAAAAATATGTTTTATCTCTGTTAACTGAATTTACAGATCAGAAATAAGTTTCACAGAATGCATCTGTGTAGTTTTTATTTGAAGATATTCTTTTTCCCAATGTAGGCCTCTTAGCGCTTAGCATGTCCAATTTCAGTTTCTACAGAAAGAGTGTTTCAGAACGGCTCAATCAAAAGTAAGGTTCAACTCTGTTAGTTGAATGCACAGAACAGAAAGAATTTTCACAGAATGCTACTGTGTAGTTTATATTTGAATATATTCCTTTTTCCACTATTACCCTCTTAGCGCTCCGAATGTCCACTTGCATTTTCTACAGAAAGAGTGTTCAGAACTGCACAATCAAAAATATGGTTTAACTCTGTTAGCTTAATGAACATATCAGAAATAAGTTTCACACAATGCTTCTGTGTAGTTATTATTTGAAGATATTATTTTTCCCAATAGAGGCCTCTTAGCGCTCAGAATGTCCAATTGCAGTTTCTACAGAAAGAGTGTTTCAGAAAGGCTCAATCAAAAGTAAGGTTCAACTCTGTTAGTTGAATGCACAGAACAGAAAGAAGTTTCATACAATGCTTCTGTGTAGTTTATATTTGAACATATTCTTTTTTCCACTATTACCCACTTAGCGCTGCGAATGTCCCGTTGCATTTTCCACAGACAGAGTGTTTCAAAACTGCTCAATCAAAAGTATGGTTTAACTCTGTTAGCTGAATGCTCAGATCAGAAAGAAGTTTCACAGAATGCTTCTGTGTAGTTTATATTTGAATATATTCCTTTTTCCACTACTACGCTCTTAGCGCTCCAAATGTCCAGTTGCATTTTCTACAGAAAGAGTGTTCAGATCTACTCAATCAAAAGTATGGTTTAACTCTGTTAGCTGAATGCACAGATCAGAAGGAAGTTTCACCGAATGATTCTGTGTAGTTTATATTTGAAGTCATTCCTTTTTCCACTAGTACCCTCTTAGCGCTCCGAATCTCCACTTGCATTTTCTACAAAAAGAGTGTTTCATAACTGCTCAATCAAAAATATGTTTTATCTCTGTTAACTGAATTTACAGATCAGAAATAAGTTTCACAGAATGCATCTGTGTAGTTTTTATTTGAAGATATTCCTTTTCCCAATGTAGGCCTCTTAGCGCTTAGCATGTCCAATTTCAGTTTCTACAGAAAGAGTGTTTCAGAACGGCTCAATCAAAAGTAAGGTTCAACTCTGTTAGTTGAATGCACAGAACAGAAAGAATTTTCACAGAATGCTACTGTGTAGTTTATATTTGAATATATTCCTTTTTCCACTATTACCCTCTTAGCGCTCCGAATGTCCACTTGCATTTTCTACAGAAAGAGTGTTCAGAACTGCGCAATCAAAAATATGGTTTAACTCTGTTAGCTTAATGAACATATCAGAAATAAGTTTCACACAATGCTTCTGTGTAGTTATTATTTGAAGATATTATTTTTCCCAATATAGGCCTCTTAGCGCTCAGAATGTCCAATTGCAGTTTCTACAGAAAGAGTGTTTCAGAACGGCTCAATCAAAAGTATGGTTCAACTCTGTTAGTTGAATGCAGAGAACAGAAAGAAGTTTCATACAATGCTTCTGTGTAGTTTATATTTGAACATATTCTTTTTTCCACTATTACCCACTTAGCGCTACGAATGTCCCGTTGCATTTTCTACAGACAGAGTGTTTCAAAACTGCTCAATCAAAAGTATGGTTTAACTCTGTTAGTGAATGCTCAGATCAGAAAGAAGTTTCACCGAATGCTTCTGTGTAGTTTATATTTGAATATATTCCTTTTTCCACTACTACTCTCTTAGCGCTCCAAATGTCCAGTTGCATTTTCTACAGAAAGAGTGTTCAGATCTGCTCAATCAAAAGTATGGTTTAACTCTGTTAGCTGAATGCACAGATCAGAAAGAAGTTTCACAGAATGATTCTGTGTAGTTTATATTTGGAGACATTCCTTTTTCCACTATTACCCTCTTAGCGCTCCGAATCTCCACTTGCATTTTCTACAGCAAGAGTGTTTCAGAACGGCTCAATCAAAACTAAGGTTCAACTCTTTTAGTTGAACAAACAGAACAGAAAGAAGTTTCACACAATTCTTCTGTGTAGTTTTTATTTGTAGACATTCTTTTTCCCAATATAGGCCTCTTAGCGCTCAGAATGTCCAATTGCAGTTTCTACAGAAAGAGTGTTTCAGAACGGCTCAATCAAAAGTATGGTTCAACTCTGTTAGTTGAATGCACAGAACAGAAAGAAGTTTCATACAATGCTTCTGTGTAGTTTATATTTGAACATATTCTTTTTTCCACTATTACCCACTTAGCGCTACGAATGTCCAGTTGCATTTTCTACAGACAGAGTGTTTCAAAACTGCTCAATCAAAAGTATGGTTTAACTCTGTTAGCTGAATGCTCCGATCAGAAAGAAGTTTCACAGAATGCTTCTGTGTAGTTTATATTTGAATATATTCCTTTTTCCACTACTACGCTATTAGCGCTCCAAATGTCCAGTTGCATTTTCTACAGAAAGAGTGTTCAGATCTGCTCAATCAAAAGTATGGTTTAACTCTGTTAGCTGAATGCACAGATCAGAAAGAAGTTTCACCGAATGATTCTGTGTAGTTTATATTTGAAGACATTCCATTTTCCACTATTACCCCCTTAGCGCTCCGAATCTCCACTTGCATTTTCTAGAAAAAGAGTGTTTCATAACTGCTCAATCAAAAATATGTTTTATCTCTGTTAACTGAATTTACAGATCATAAATAAGTTTCACAGAATGCATCTGTGTAGTTTTTATTTGAAGATATTCTTTTTCCCAATGTAGGCCTCTTAGCGCTTAGCATGTCCAATTGCAGTTTCGACAGAAAGAGTGTTTCAGAACGGCTCAATCAAAAGTAAGGTTCTACTCTGTTAGTTGAATGCACAGAACAGAAAGAATTTTCACAGAATGCTACTGTGTAGTTTATATTTGAATATATTCCTTTTTCCACTATTACCCTCTTAGCGCTCCGAATGTCCACTTGCATTTTCTACAGAAAGAGTGTTCAGAACTGCGCAATCAAAAGTATGGTTTAACTCTGTTAGCCTAATGAACATATCAGAAATAAGTTTAACACAATTCTTCTGTGTAGTTTTTATTTGAAGATATTATTTTTCCCAATAGAGGCCTGTTAGCGCTCAGAATGTCCAATTGCAGTTTCTACAGAAAGAGTGTTTCAGAAAGGCTCAATCAAAAGTAAGGTTCAACTCTGTTAGTTGAATGCACAGAACAGAAAAAAGTTTCATACAATGCTTCTGTGTAGTTTATATTTGAACATATTCTTTTTTCCACTGTTACCCACTTAGCGCTACGAATGTCCAGTTGCATTTTCTACAGACAGAGTGTTTCAAAACTGCTCAATCAAAAGTATGGTTTAACTCTGTTAGCTGAATGCTCAGATCAGAAAGAAGTTTCACAGAATGCTTCTGTGTAGTTTATATTTGAATATATTCCTTTTTCCACTACTACTCTCTTAGCGCTCCAAATGTCCAGTTGCATTTTCTACAGAAAGAGTGTTCAGATCTGCTCAATCAAAAGTATGGTTTAACTCTGTTAGCTGAATGCACAGATCAGAAAGAAGTTTCACCGAATGATTCTGTGTAGTTTATATTTGGAGACATTCCTTTTTCCACTATTACCCTCTTAGCGTTCCGAATCTCCAGTTGCATTTTCTACAGAAAGAGTGTTTCAGAACGGCTCAATCAAAACTAAGGTTCAACTCTTTTAGTTGAACAAACAGAACAGAAAGAAGTTTCACACAATTCTTCTGTGTATTTTTTATTTGTAGACATTCTTTTTCCCAATATAGGCCTCCTAGCGCTCAGAATGTCCAATTGCAGTTTCTACAGAAAGAGTGTTTCAGAACGGCTCAATCAAAAGTAAGGTTCAACTCTGTTAGTTGAATGCACAGAACAGAAAGTAGTTTCATACAATGCTTCTGTGTAGTTTATATTTGAACATATTCTTTTTTCCACTATTACCCACTTAGCGCTACGAATGTCCAGTTGCATTTTCTACAGACAGAGTGTTTCAAAACTGCTCAATCAAAAGTATGGTTTAACTCTGTTAGCTGAATGCTCAGATCAGAAAGAAGTTTCACAGAATGCTTCTGTGTAGTTTATATTTGAATATATTCCTTTTTCCACTACTACGCTCTTAGCGCTCCAAATGTCCAGTTGCATTTTCTACAGAAAGAGTGTTCAGATCTGCTCAATCAAAAGTATGGTTTAACTCTGTTAGCTGAATGCACAGATCAGAAAGAAGTTTCACCGAACGATTCTGTGTAGTTTATATTTGAAGACATTCCTTTTTCCACTAGTACCCTCTTAGCGCTCCGAATCTCCACTTGCATTTTCTACAAAAAGAGTGTTTCATAACTGCTCAATCAAAAATATGTTTTATCTCTGTTAACTGAATTTACAGATCAGAAATAAGTTTCACAGAATGCATCTGTGTAGTTTTAATTTGAAGATATTCTTTTTCCCAATGTAGGCCTCTTAGCGCTTAGCATGTCCAATTTCAGTTTCTACAGAAAGAGTGTTTCAGAACGGCTCAATCAAAAGTAAGGTTCAACTCTGTTAGTTGAATGCACAGAACAGAAAGAATTTTCACAGAATGCTACTGTGTAGTTTATATTTGAATATATTCCTTTTTCCACTATTACCCTCTTAGCGCTCCGAATGTCCACTTGCATTTTCTACAGAAAGAGTGTTCAGAACTGCACAATCAAAAATATGGTTTAACTCTGTTAGCTTAATGAACATATCAGAAATAAGTTTCACACAATGCTTCTGTGTAGTTATTATTTGAAGATATTATTTTTCCCAATAGAGGCCTCTTAGTGCTCAGAATGTCCAATTGCAGTTTCTACAGAAAGAGTGTTTCAGAAAGGCTCAATCAAAAGTAAGGTTCAACTCTGTTAGTTGAATGCACAGAACAGAAAGAAGTTTCATACAATGCTTCTGTGTAGTTTATATTTGAACATATTCTTTTTTCCACTATTACCCACTTAGCGCTACGAATGTCCCGTTGCATTTTCTACAGACAGAGTGTTTCAAAACTGCTCAATCAAAAGTATGGTTTAACTCTGTTAGCTGAATGCTCAGATCAGAAAGAAGTTTCACAGAATGCTTCTGTGTAGTTTATATTTGAATATATTCCTTTTTCCACTACTACTCTCTTAGCGCTCCAAATGTCCAGTTGCATTTTCTACAGAAAGAGTGTTCAGATCTGCTCAATCAAAAGTATGGTTTAACTCTGTTAGCTGAATGCACAGATCAGAAAGAAGTTTCACAGAATGATTCTGTGTAGTTTATATTTGGAGACATTCCTTTTTCCACTATTACCCTCTTAGCGCTCCGAATCTCCACTTGCATTTTCTACAAAAAGAGTGTTTCATAACTGCTCAATCAAAAATATGTTTTATCTCTGTTAACTGAATTTACAGATCAGAAATAAGTTTCACAGAATGCATCTGTGTAGTTTTTATTTGAAGATATTCTTTTTCCCAATGTAGACCTCTTAGCGCTTAGCATGTCCAATTGCAGTTTCGACAGAAAGAGTGTTTCAGAACGGCTCAATCAAAAGTAAGGTTCTACTCTGTTAGTTGAATGCACAGAACAGAAAGAATTTTCACAGAATGCTACTGTGTAGTTTATATTTGAATATATTCCTTTTTCCACTATTACCCTCTTAGCGCTCCGAATGTCCACTTGCATTTTCTACAGAAAGAGGGTTCAGAACTGCGCAATCAAAAGTATGGTTTAACTCTGTTAGCCTAATGAACATATCAGAAATAAGTTTAACACAATTCTTCTGTGTAGTTTTTATTTGAAGATATTATTTTTCCCAATAGAGGCCTCTTAGCGCTCAGAATGTCCAATTGCAGTTTCTACAGAAAGAGTGTTTCAGAAAGGCTCAATCAAAAGTAAGGTTCAACTCTGTTAGTTGAATGCACAGAACAGAAAGAAGTTTCATACAATGCTTCTGTGTAGTTTATATTTGAACATATTCTTTTTTCCACTATTACCCACTTAGCGCTACGAATGTCCAGTTGCATTTTCTACAGACAGAGTGTTTCAAAACTGCTCAATAAAAAGTATGGTTTAACTCTGTTAGCTGAATGCTCAGATCAGAAAGAAGTTTCACAGAATGCTTCTGTGTAGTTTATATTTGAATGTATTCCTTTTTCCACTACTACTCTCTTAGCTCTCCAAATGTCCAGTTGCATTTTCTACAGAAAGAGTGTTCAGATCTGCTCAATCAAAAGTATGGTTTAACTCTGTTAGCTGAATGCACAGATCAGAAAGAAGTTTCACAGAATGATTCTGTGTAGTTTATATTTGGAGACATTCCTTTTCCCACTATTACCCTCTTAGCGCTCCGAATCTCCACTTGCATTTTCTACAGAAAGAGTGTTTCAGAACGGCTCAATCAAAACTAAGGTTCAACTCTTTTAGTTGAACAAACAGAACAGAAAGAAGTTTCACACAATTCTTCTGTGTAGTTTTTATTTGTAGACATTCTTTTTCCCAATATAGGCCTCCTAGCGCTCAGAATGTCCAATTGCAGTTTCTACAGAAAGAGTGTTTCAGAACGGCTCAATCAAAAGTAAGGTTCAACTATGTTAGTTGAATGCACACAACAGAAAGAAGGTTCATACAATGCTTCTGTGTAGTTTATATTTGAACATATTCTTTTTTCAACTATTACCCACTTAGCGCTACGAATGTCCCGTTGCATTTTCTACAGACAGAGTGTTTCAAAAATGCTCAATCAAAAGTATGGTTTAACTCTGTTAGCTGAATGCTCAGATCAGAAAGAAGTTTCACAGAATGCTTCTGTGTAGTTTATATTTGAATATATTCCTTTTTCCACTACTACTCTCTTAGCGCTCCAAATGTCCAGTTGCATTTTCTACAGAAAGAGTGTTCAGATCTGCTCAATCAAAAGTATGGTTTAACTCTGTTAGCTGAATGCACAGATCAGAAAGAAGTTTCACAGAATGATTCTGTGTAGTTTATATTTGGAGACATTCCTTTTTCCACTATTACCCTCTTATCGCTCCGAATCTCCACTTGCATTTTCTACAGAAAGAGTGTTTCAGAACGGCTCAATCAAAACTAAGGTTCAACTCTTTTAGTTGAACAAACAGAACAGAAAGAAGTTTCACACAATTCTTCTGTGTAGTTTTTATTTGTAGACATTCTTTTTCCCAATATAGGCCTCTTAGCGCTCAGAATGTCCAATTGCAGTTTCTACAGAAAGAGTGTTTCAGAACGGCTCAATCAAAAGTAAGGTTCAACTCTGTTAGTTGAATGCACAGAACAGAAAGAAGTTTCATACAATGCTTCTGTGTAGTTTATATTTGAACATATTCTTTTTTCCACTATTACCCACTTAGCGCTACGAATGTCCCGTTGCATTTTCTACAGACAGAGTGTTTCAAAAATGCTCAATCAAAAGTATGGTTTAACTCTGTTAGCTGAATGCTCAGATCAGAAAGAAGTTTCACAGAATGCTTCTGTGTAGTTTATATTTGAATATATTCCTTTTTCCACTACTACTCTCTTAGCGCTCCAAATGTCCAGTTGCATTTTCTACAGAAAGAGTGTTCAGATCTGCTCAATCAAAAGTATGGTTTAACTCTGTTAGCTGAATGCACAGATCAGAAAGAAGTTTCACAGAATGATTCTGTGTAGTTTATATTTGGAGACATTCCTTTTTCCACTATTACCCTCTTATCGCTCCGAATCTCCACTTGCATTTTCTACAGAAAGAGTGTTTCAGAACGGCTCAATCAAAACTAAGGTTCAACTCTTTTAGTTGAACAAACAGAACAGAAAGAAGTTTCACACAATTCTTCTGTGTAGTTTTTATTTGTAGACATTCTTTTTCCCAATATAGGCCTCTTAGCGCTCAGAATGTCCAATTGCAGTTTCTACAGAAAGAGTGTTTCAGAACGGCTCAATCAAAAGTAAGGTTCAACTTTGTTAGTTGAATGCACAGAACAGAAAGAAGTTTCATACAATGCTTCTGTGTAGTTTATATTTGAACATATTTTTTTCTCCACTATTACCCACTTAGCGCTACGAATGTCCAGTTGCATTTTCTACAGACAGAGTGTTTCAAAACTGCTCAATCAATAGTATGGTTTAACTCTGTTAGCTGAATGCTCAGATCAGAAAGAAGTTTCACAGAATGCTTCTGTGTAGTTTATATTTGAATATATTCCTTTTTCCACTACTACGCTCTTAGCGCTCCAAATGTCCAGTTGCATTTTCTACAGAAAGAGTGTTCAGATCTACTCAATCAAAAGTATGGTTTAACTCTGTTAGCTGAATGCACAGATCAGAAGGAAGTTTCACCGAATGATTCTGTGTAGTTTATATTTGAAGACATTCCTTTTTCCACTAGTACCCTCTTAGCGCTCCGAATCTCCACTTGCATTTTCTACAAAAAGAGTGTTTCATAACTGCTCAATCAAAAATATGTTTTATCTCTGTTAACTGAATTTACAGATCAGAAATAAGTTTCACAGAATGCATCTGTGTAGTTTTTATTTGAAGATATTCTTTTTCCCAATGCAGGCCTCTTAGCGCTTAGCATGTCCAATTGCAGTTTCTACAGAAAGAGTGTTTCAGAAAGGCTCAATCAAAAGTAAGGTTCAACTCTGTTAGTTGAATGCACAGAACAGAAAGAATTTTCACAGAATGCTACTGTGTAGTTTATATTTGAATATATTCCTTTTTCCACTATTACCCTCTTAGCGCTCCGAATGTCCACTTGCATTTTCTACAGAGAGAGTGTTCACAACTGCGCAATCAAAAGTATGGTTTAACTCTGTTAGCTTAATGAACATATCAGAAATAATTTTCACACAATGCTTCTGTGTAGTTTTTATTTGAAGATATTATTTTTCCCAATAGAGGCCTCTTAGCGCTCAGAATGTCCAATTGCACTTTCTACAGAAAGAGTGTTTCAGAACGGCTCAATCAAAAGTAAGGTTCAACTCTGTTAGTTGAATGCACAGAACAGAAAGTAGTTTCATACAATGCTTCTGTGTAGTTTATATTTGAACATATTCTTTTTTCCACTATTACCCACTTAGCGCTACGAATGTCCAGTTGCATTTTCTACAGACAGAGTGTTTCATAACTGCTCAATCAAAAGTATGGTTTAACTCTGTTAGCTGAATGCTCAGATCAGAAAGAAGTTTCACAGAATGCTTCTGTGTAGTTTATATTTGAATATATTCCTTTTTCCACTACTACGTTCTTAGCGCTCCAAATGTCCAGTTGCATTTTCTACAGAAAGAGTGTTCAGATCTGCTCAATCAAAAGTATGGTTTAACTCTGTTAGCTGAATGCACAGATCAGAAAGACGTTTCACCGAATGATTCTGTGTAGTTTATATTTGAAGACATTCCTTTTTCCACTAGTACCCTCTTAGCGCTCCGAATCTCCACTTGCATTTTCTACAAAAAGAGTGTTTCATAACTGCTCAATCAAAAATATGTTTTATCTCTGTTAACTGAATTTACAGATCAGAAATAAGTTTCACAGAATGCATCTGTGTAGTTTTTATTTGAAGATATTCTTTTTCCCAATGTAGCCCTCTTAGCGCTTAGCATGTCCAATTGCAGTTTCTACAGAAAGAGTGTTTCAGAACGGCTCAATCAAAAGTAAGGTTCAACTCTGTTAGTTGAATGCACAGAACAGAAAGAATTTTCACAGAATGCTACTGTGTAGTTTATATTTGTATATATTCCTTTTTCCACTATTACCCTCTTAGCGCTCCCAATGTCCACTTGCATTTTCCACGGATAGAGTGTTCAGAACTGCGCAATCAAAAGTATGGTTTAACTCTGTTAGCTTAATGAACATATCAGAAATAAGTTTCACACAATGGTTCTGTGTAGTTTTTATTTGAAGATATTATTTTTCCCAATAGAGGCCTCTTAGCGCTCAGAATGTCCAATTGCAGTTTCTACAGAAAGAGTGTTTCAGAAAGGCTCTATCAAAAGTAAGGTTCAACTCTGTTATTTGAATGCACAGAACAGAAAGGAGTTTCATACAATGCTTCTGTGTAGTTTATATTTGAACATATTCTTTTTTCACTATTACCCACTTAGCGCTAGGAATGTCCCGTTGCATTTTCTACAGACAGAGTGTTTCAAAACTGCTTAATCAAAAGTATGGTTTAACTCTGTTAGCTGAATGCTCAGATCAGAAAGAAGTTTCACAGAATGCTTCTGTGTAGTTTATATTTGAATATATTCCTTTTTCCACTACTACTCTCTTAGCGCTCCAAATGTCAAGTTGCATTTTCTACAGAAAGAGTGTTCAGATCTGCTCAATCAAAAGTATGATTTAACTCTGTTAGCTGAATGCACAGATCAGAAAGAAGTTTCACAGAATGATTCTGTGTAGTTTATATTTGGAGACATTCCTTTTTCCACTATTACCCTCTTAGCGCTCCGAATCTCCACTTGCATTTTCTACAGAAAGAGTGTTTCTGAACGGCTCAATCAAAACTAAGGTTCAACTCTTTTAGTTGAACAAACAGAACAGAAAGAAATTTCACACAATTCTTCTGTGTAGTTTTTATTTGTAGACATTCTTTTTCCCAATATCGGCCTCCTAGCGCTCAGAATGTCCAATTGCAGTTTCTACAGAAAGAGTGTTTCAGAACGGCTCAATCAAAAGTAATGTTCAACTCTGTTAGTTGAATGCACAGAACAGAAAGAAGTTTCATACAATGCTTCTGTGTAGTTTATATTTGAACATATTCTTTTTTCCACTATTACCCACTTAGCGCTACGAATGTCCAGTTGCATTTTCTACAGACAGAGTGTTTCAAAACTGCTCAATCAAAAGTATGGTTTAACTCTGTTAGCTGAATGCTCAGATCAGAAAGAAGTTTCACAGAATGCTTCTGTGTAGTTTATAATTGAATATATTCCTTTTTCCACTACTACGCTCTTAGCGCTCCAAATGTCCAGTTGCATTTTCTGCAGAAAGAGTGTTCAGATCTGCTCAATCAAAAGTATGGTTTAACTCTGTTAGCTGAGTGCACAGATCAGAAAGAAGTTTCACCGAATGATTCTGTGTAGTTTATATTTGAAGACATTCCTTTTTCCACTATTACCCTCTTAGCGCTCCGAATCTCCACTTGCATTTTCTACAAAAAGAGTGTTTCATAACTGCTCAATCAAAAATATGTTTTATCTCTGTTAACTGAATTTACAGATCAGAAATAAGTTTCACAGAATGCATCTGTGTAGTTTTTATTTGAAGATATTCTTTTTCCCAATGTAGGCCTCTTAGCGCTTAGCATGTCCAATTGCAGTTTCGACAGAAAGAGTGTTTCAGAACGGCTCAATCAAAAGTAAGGTTCTACTCTGGTAGTTGAATGCACAGAACAGAAAGAATTTTCACAGAATGCTACTGTGTAGTTTATATTTGAATATATTCCTTTTTCCACTATTACCCTCTTAGCGCTCCGAATGTCCACTTGCATTTTCTACAGAAAGAGTGTTCAGAACTGCGCAATCAAAAGTATGGTTTAACTCTGTTAGCCTAATGAACATATCAGAAATAAGTTTAACACAATTCTTCTGTGTAGTTTTTATTTGAAGATATTATTTTTCCCAATAGAGGCCTCTTAGCACTCAGAATGTCCAATTGCAGTTTCTACAGAAAGAGTGTTTCAGAAAGGCTCAATCAAAAGTAAGGTTCAACTCTGTTAGTTGAATGCACAGAACAGAAAGAAGTTTCATACCATGCTTCTGTGTAGTTTATATTTGAACATATTCTTTTTTCCACTATTACCCACTTAGCGCTACGAATGCCCAGTTGCATTTTCTACAGACAGAGTGTTTCAAAACTGCTCAATCAAAAGTATGGTTTAACTCTGTTAGCTGAATGCTCAGATCAGAAAGAAGTTTCACAGAATGCTTCTGTGTAGTTTATATTTGAATACATTCCTTTTTCCACTACTACTCTCTTAGCGCTCCAAATGTCCAGTTGCATTTTCTACAGAAAGAGTGTTCAGATCTGCTCAATCAAAAGTATGGTTTAACTCTGTTAGCTGAATGCACAGATCAGAAAGAAGTTTCACAGAATGATTCTGTGTAGTTTATATTTGGAGACATTCCTTTTTCCACTATTACCCTCTTATCGCTCCGAATCTCCACTTGCATTTTCTACAGAAAGAGTGTTTCAGAACGGCTCAATCAAAACTAAGGTTCAACTCTTTTAGTTGAACAAACAGAACAGAAAGAAGTTTCACACAATTCTTCTGTGTAGTTTTTATTTGTAGACATTCTTTTTCCCAATATAGGCCTCTTAGCGCTCAGAATGTCCAATTGCAGTTTCTACAGAAAGAGTGTTTCAGAACGGCTCAATCAAAAGTAAGGTTCAACTTTGTTAGTTGAATGCACAGAACAGAAAGAAGTTTCATACAATGCTTCTGTGTAGTTTATATTTGAACATATTTTTTTCTCCACTATTACCCACTTAGCGCTACGAATGTCCAGTTGCATTTTCTACAGACAGAGTGTTTCAAAACTGCTCAATCAATAGTATGGTTTAACTCTGTTAGCTGAATGCTCAGATCAGAAAGAAGTTTCACAGAATGCTTCTGTGTAGTTTATATTTGAATATATTCCTTTTTCCACTACTACGCTCTTAGCGCTCCAAATGTCCAGTTGCATTTTCTACAGAAAGAGTGTTCAGATCTACTCAATCAAAAGTATGGTTTAACTCTGTTAGCTGAATGCACAGATCAGAAGGAAGTTTCACCGAATGATTCTGTGTAGTTTATATTTGAAGACATTCCTTTTTCCACTAGTACCCTCTTAGCGCTCCGAATCTCCACTTGCATTTTCTACAAAAAGAGTGTTTCATAACTGCTCAATCAAAAATATGTTTTATCTCTGTTAACTGAGTTTACAGATCAGAAATAAGTTTCACAGAATGCATCTGTGTAGTTTTTATTTGAAGATATTCTTTTTCCCAATGTAGGCCTCTTAGCGCTTAGCATGTCCAATTGCAGTTTCTACAGAAAGAGTGTTTCAGAACGGCTCAATCAAAAGTAAGGTTCAACTCTGTTAGTTGAATGCACAGAACAGAAAGAATTTTCACAGAATGCTACTGTGTAGTTTATATTTGAATATATTCCTTTTTCCACTATTACCCTCTTAGCGCTCCGAATGTCCACTTGCATTTTCTACAGAAAGAGTGTTCAGAACTGCGCAATCAAAAATATGGTTTAACTCTGTTAGCTTAATGAACATATCAGAAATAAGTTTCACACAATGCTTCTGTGTGGTTTTTATTTGAAGATATTATTTTTCCCAATATAGGCCTCTTAGCGCTCAGAATGTCCAATTGCAGTTTCTACAGAAAGAGTGTTTCAGAAAGGCTCAATCAAAAGTAAGGTTCAACTCTGTTAGTTGAATGCACAGAACAGAAAGAAGTTTCATACAATGCTTCTGTGTAGTTTATATTTGAACATATACTTTTTTCCACTATTACCCACTTAGCGCTACGAATGTCCAGTTGCATTTTCTACAGACAGAGTGTTTCAAAACTGCTCAATCAAAAGTATGGTTTAACTCTGTTAGCTGAATGCTCAGATCAGAAAGAAGTTTCACAGAATGCTTCTGTGTAGTTTATATTTGAATATATTCCTTTTTCCACTACTACGCTCTTAGCGCTCCAAATGTCCAGTTCCATTTTCTACAGAAAGAGTGTTCAGATCTGCTCAATCAAAAGTATGGTTTAACTCTGTTAGCTGAATGCACAGATCAGAAAGAAGTTTCACAGCATGATTCTGTGTAGTTTATATTTGGAGACATTCCTTTTTCCACTATTACCCTCTTAGCGCTCCGAATCTCCACTTGCATTTTCTACAGAAAGAGTGTTTCAGAACGGCTCAATCAAAACTAAGGTTCAACTCTTTTAGTTGAACAAACAGAACAGAAAGAAGTTTCACACAATTCTTCTGTGTAGTTTTTATTTGTAGACATTCTTTTTCCCAATATAGGCCTCCTAGCGCTCAGAATGTCCAATTGCAGTTTCTACAGAAAGAGTGTTTCAGAACGGCTCAATCAAAAGTAAGGTTCAACTCTGTTAGTTGAATGCACAGAACAGAAAGATGTTTCATACAATGCTTCTGTGTAGTTTATATTTCAACATATTCTTTTTTCCACTATTACCCACTTAGCGCTACGAATGTCCAGTTGCATTTTCCACAGACAGAGTATTTCAAAACTGCTCAATCAAAAGTATGGTTTAAATCTGTTAGCTGAATGCTCAGATCATAAAGAAGTTTCACATAATGCTTCTGTGTAGTTTATATTTGAATATATTCCTTTTTCCACTACTACGCTCTTAGCGCTCCAAATGTCCAGTTGCATTTTCTACAGAAAGAGTGTTCAGATCTACTCAATCAAAAGTATGGTTTAACTCTGTTAGGTGAATGCACAGATCAGAAGGAAGTTTCACCGAATGATTCTGTGTAGTTTATATTTGAAGACATTCCTTTTTCCACTATTACCCTCTTAGCGCTCCGAATCTCCACTTGCATTTTCTACAAAAAGAGTGTTTCATAACTGCTCAATCAAAAATATGTTTTATCTCTGTTAACTGAATTTACAGATCAGAAATAAGTTTCACAGAATGCATCTGTGTAGTTTTTATTTGAAGATATTCTTTTTCCCAATGTAGGCCTCGTAGCGCTTAGCATGTCCAATTGCAGTTTCTACAGAAAGAGTGTTTCAGAACGGCTCAATCAAAAGTAAGGTTCAACTCTGTTAGTTGAATGCACAGAACAGAAAGAATTTTCACAGAATCCTACTGTGTAGTTTATATTTAAATATATTCCTTTTTCCAATATTACCCTATTAGCGCTCCGAATGTCCACTTGCATTTTCTACAAAAAGAGTGTTCAGAACTGCGCAATCAAAAGTATGGTTTAACTCTGTTAGCTTAATGAACATATCAGAAATAAGTTTCACACAATTCTTCTGTGTAGATTTTATTTGAAGATATTATTTTTCCCAATAGAGGCCTCTTAGCGCTCAGAATGTCCAATTGCCGTTTCTACAGAAAGAGTGTTTCAGAACGGCTCAATCAAAACTAAGGTTCAAATCTTTTAGTTGAACAAACAGAACAGAAAGAAGTTTCACACAATTCTTCTGTGTAGTTTTTATTTGTAGACTTTCTTTTTACCAATATAGGCCTCCTAGCGCTCAGAATGTCCAATTGCAGTTTCTACAGAAAGGGTGTTTCAGAACGGCTCAATCTAAAGTAAGGTTCAACTCTGTTAGTTGAATGCACAGAACAGAAAGAATTTTCATACAATGCTTCTGTGTAGTTTATATTTGAACATATTCTTTTTTCCACTATTACCCACTTAGCGCTACGAATGTCCAGTTGCATTTTCTACAGACAGAGTGTTTCAAAACTGCTCAATCAAAAGTATGGTTTAACTCTGTTAGCTGAATGCTCAGATCAGAAAGAAGTTTCACAGAATGCTTCTGTGTAGTTTATATTTGAATATATTCCTTTTTCCACTACTACGCTCTTAGCGCTCCAAATGTCCAGTTGCATATTCTACAGAAAGAGTGTTCAGATCTGCTCAATCAAAAGTATGGTTTAACTCTGTTAGGTGAATGCACAGATCAGAAGGAAGTTTCACCGAATGATTCTGTGTAGTTTATATTTGAAGACATACATTTTTCCACTATTACCCACTTAGCGCTCCGAATCTCCACTTGCATTTTCTACAAAAAGAGTGTTTCATAACTGCTCAATCAAAAATATGTTTTATCTCTGTTAACTGAATTTACAGATCAGAAATAAATTTCACAGAATGCATCTGTGTAGTTTTTATTTGAAGATATTCTTTTTCCCAATGTTGGCCTCTTAGCGCTTAGCATGTCCAATTGCAGTTTCTACAGAAAGAGTGTTTCAGAAAGGCTCAATCAAAAGTAAGGTTCAACTCTGTTAGTTGAATGCACAGAACAGAAAGAAATTTCACAGAATGCAACTGTGTAGTTTATATTTAAATATATTCCTTTTTCCACTATTACCCTCTTAGCGGTCCGAATGTCCACTTGCATTTTCTACAGAAAGAGTGTTCAGAACTGCGCAATCAAAAGTATGGTTTAACTCTGTTAGCTTAATGAACATATCAGAAATAAGTTTCACACAATGCTTCTGTGTAGTTTTTATTTGAAGATATTATTTTTCCCAATAGAGGCCTCTTAGCGCTCAGAATGTCCAATTGCAGTTTCTACAGAAAGAGTGTTTCAGAAAGGCTCAATCAAAAGTAAGGTTCAACTCTGTTAGTTGAATGCACAGAACAGAAAGAAGTTTCATACAATGCTTCTGTGTAGTTTATATTTGAACATATTCTTTTTTCCACTATTACCCACTTAGCGCTACGAATGTCCAGTTGCATTTTCTACAGACAGAGTGTTTCAAAACTGCTCAATCAAAAGTATGGTTTAACTCTGTTAGCTGAATGCTCAGATCAGAAAGAAGTTTCACAGAATGCTTCTGTGTAGTTTATATTTGAATATATTCCTTTTTCCACTACTACTCTCTTAGCGCTCCAAATGTCCAGTTGCATTTTCTACAGAAAGAGTGTTCAGATCTGCTCTATCATAAGTATGGTTTAACTCTGTTAGCTGAATGCACAGATCAGAAAGAAGTTTCACCGCATGATCCTGTGTAGTTCATATTTGGAGAGATTCCCTTTTTCCACTATTACCCTCTTAGCGCTCCGAATCTCCACTTGCATTTTCTACAGAAAGAGTGTTTCAGAACGGCTCAATCAAAACTAAGGTTCAACTCTTTTAGTTGAACAAACAGAACAGAAAGAAGTTTCACACAATTCTTCTGTGTAGTTTTTATTTGTAGACATTCTTTTTCCCAATATAGGCCTCTTAGCGCTCAGAATGTCCAATTGCAGTTTCTACAGAAAGAGTGTTTCAGAACGGCTCAATCAAAAGTAAGGTTCAACTTTGTTAGTTGAATGCACAGAACAGAAAGAAGTTTCATACAATGCTTCTGTGTAGTTTATATTTGAACATATTCTTTTTTCCACTATTACCCACTTAGCGCTACGAATGTCCAGTTGCATTTTCTACAGACAGAGTGTTTCAAAACTGCTCAATCAAAAGTATGGTTTAACTCTGTTAGCTGAATGCTCAGATCAGAAAGAAGTTTCACAGAATGCTTCTGTGTAGTTTATATTTGAATATATTCCTTTTTCCACTACTACGCTCTTAGCGCTCCAAATGTCCAGTTGCATTTTCTACAGAAAGAGTGTTCAGATCTGCTCAATCAAAAGTATGGTTTAACTCTGTTAGGTGAATGCACAGATCAGAAGGAAGTTTCACCGAATGATTCTGTGTAGTTTATATTTGAAGACATTCCTTTTTCCACTATTACCCACTTAGCGCTCTGAATCTCCACTTGCATTTTCAACAAAAAGAGTGTTTCATACCTGCTCAATCAAAAATATGTTTTATCTCTGTTAACTGAATTTACAGATCAGAAATAAGTTTCACAGAATGCATCTGTGTAGTTTTTATTTGAAGATATTCTTTTTCCCAATGTAGGCCTCTTAGCGCTTAGCATGTCCAATTGCAGTTTCTACAGAAAGAGTGTTTCAGAACGGCTCAATCAAAACTAAGGTTCAACTCTTTTAGTTGAACAAACAGAACAGAAAGAAGTTTCACACAATTCTTCTGTGTAGTTTTTATTTGTAGACCTTCTTTTTCCCAATATAGGCCTCCTAGCGCTCAGAATGTCCAATTGCAGTTTCTACAGAAAGAGTGTTTCAGAACGGCTCAATCAAAAGTAAGGTTCAACTCTGTTAGTTGAATGCACAGAACAGAAAGAATTTTCACAGAATGCTACTGTGTAGTTTATATTTGTATATATTCCTTTTTCCACTATTACCCTCTTAGCGCTCCGAATGTCCACTTGCATTTTCTACAGAAAGAGTGTTCAGAACTGCGCAATCAAAAGTATGGTTTAACTCTGTTAGCTTAATGAACATATCAGAAATAAGTTTCACACAATGCTTCTGTGTAGTTTTTATTTGAAGATATTATTTTTCCCAATAGAGGCCTCTTAGCGCTCAGAATGTCCAATTGCAGTTTCTACAGAAAGAGTGTTTCAGAAAGGCTCAATCAAAAGTAAGGTTAAACTCTGTTAGCTGAATGCACAGATCAGAAAGAAGTTTCACCGAATGATTCTGTGTAGTTTATATTTGAAGACATTCCTTTTTCCACTATTACCCACTTAGCGCTCCGAATCTCCACTTGCATTTTCTACAAAAAGTGTGTTTCATAACTGCTCAATCAAAAATATGTTTTATCTCTGTTAACTGAATTTACAGATCAGAAATAAGTTTCACAGAATGCATCTGTGTAGTTTTTATTTGAAGATATTCTTTTTCCCAATGTAGGCCTCTTAGCGCTTAGCATGTCCAATTGCAGTTTCTACAGAAAGAGTGTTTCAGAACGGCTCAATCAAAAGTGAGGTTCAACTCTGTTAGTTGAATGCACAGAACAGAAAGAATTTTCACAGAATGCTACTGTGTAGTTTATATTTAAGTATATTACTTTTTCCACTATTACCATCTTAGCGCTCCGAATCTCCTCTTGCATTTTCTACAAAAAGAGTGTTTCATAACTGCTCAATCAAAAATATGTTTTATCTCTGTTAACTAAATTTACAGATCAGAAATAAGTTTCACAGAATGCATCTGTGTAGTTTTTATTTGAAGATTTTTTTTTCCCAATGTAGGCCTCTTAGCGCTTAACATGTCCAATTGCAGTTTCTACAGAAAGAGTGTTTCAGAACGGCTCAATCAAAAGTAAGGTTCAACTCTGTTAGTTGAATGCACAGAACAGAAAGAATTTTCACAGAATGCTACTGTGTAGTTTATATTTGTATATATTCCTTTTTCCACTATTACCCTCTTAGCGCTCCGAATGTCCACTTGCATTTTCTACAGAAAGAGTGTTCAGAACTGCGCAATCAAAAGTATGGTTTAACTCTGTTAGCTTAATGAACATATCAGAAATAAGTTTCACACAATGCTTCTGTGTAGTTTTTATTTGAAGATATTATTTTTCCCAATAGAGGCCTCTTAGCGCTCAGAATGTCCAATTTCAGTTTCTACAGAAAGAGTGTTTCAGAAAGGCTCAATCAAAAGTAAGGTTCAACTCTGTTAGTTGAATGCACAGAACAGAAAGAAGTTTCATACAATGCTTCTGTGTAGTTTATATTTGAACATATTCTTTTTTCCACTATTACCCACTTAGCGCTACGAATGTCCAGTTGCATTTTCTACAGACAGAGTGTTTCAAAACTGCTCAATCCAAAGTATGGTTTAACTCTGTTAGCTGAATGCTCAGATCAGAAAGAAGTTTCACAGAATGCTTCTGTGTAGTTTATATTTGAATATATTCCTTTTTCCACTACTACTCTCTTAGCGCTCCAAATGTCCAGTTGCATTTTCTACAGAAAGAGTGTTCAGATCTGCTCAATCAAAAGTATGGTTTAACTCTGTTAGGTGAATGCACAGATCAGAAGGAAGTTTCACCGAATGATTCTGTGTAGTTTATATTTGAAGACATACCTTTTTCCACTCTTACCCTCTTAGCGCTCCGAATCTCCACTTGCATTTTCTACAAAAAGAGTGTTTCATAACTGCTCAATCAAAAATATGTTTTATCTCTGTTAACTGAATTTACAGATCAGAAATACGTTTCACAGAATGCATCTGTGTAGTTTTTATTTGAAGATATTCTTTTTCCCAATGTAGGCCTCTTAGCGCTTAGCATGTCCAATTGCAGTTTCTACAGAAAGAGTGTTTCAGAAAGGCTCAATCAAAAGTAAGGTTCAACTCTGTTAGTTGAATGCACAGAACAGAAAGAATTTTCACAGAATGCTACTGTGTAGTTTATATTTAAATATATTCCTTTTTCCACTATTACCCTCTTAGCGGTCCGAATGTCCACTTGCATTTTCTACAGAAAGAGTGTTCAGAACTGCGCAATCAAAAGTATGGTTTAACTCTGTTAGCTTAATGAACATATCAGAAATAAGTTTCACACAATGCTTCTGTGTAGTTTTTATTTGAAGATATTATTTTTCCCAATAGAGGCCTCTTAGCGCTCAGAATGTCCAATTGCAGTTTCTACAGAAAGAGTGTTTCAGAAAGGCTCAATCAAAAGTAAGGTTCAACTCTGTTAGTTGAATGCACAGAACAGAAAGAAGTTTCATACAATGCTTCTGTGTGGTTTATATTTGAACATATTCTTTTTTCCACTATTACCCACTTAGCGCTACGAATGTCCAGTTGCATTTTCTACAGACAGAGTGTTTCAAAACTGCTCAATCAAAAGTATGGTTTAACTCTGTTAGCTGAATGCTCAGATCAGAAAGAAGTTTCACAGAATGCTTCTGTGTAGTTTATATTTGAATATATTCCTTTTTCCACTACTACGCTCTTAGCGCTCCAAATGTCCAGTTCCATTTTCTACAGAAAGAGTGTTCAGATCTGCTCAATCAAAAGTATGGTTTAACTCTGTTAGCTGAATGCACAGATCAGAAAGAAGTTTCACCGAATGATTCTGTGTAGTTTATATTTGAAGACATTCCTTTTTCCACTATTACCCACTTAGCGCTCCGAATCTCCACTTGCATTTTCTACAAAAAGAGTGTTTCATAACTGCTCAATCAAAAATATGTTTTATCTCTGTTAACTGAATTTACAGATCAGAAATAAGTTTCACAGAATGCATCTGTGTAGTTTTTATTTGAAGATATTCTTTTTCCCAATGTAGGCCTCTTAGCGCTTAGCATGTCCAATTGCAGTTTCTTCAGAAAGAGTGTTTCAGAACGGCTCAATCAAAAGTAAGGTTCAACTCTGTTAGTTGAATGCACAGAACAGAAAGAATTTTCACAGAATGCTACTGTGTAGTTTATATTTAAGTATATTCCTTTTTCCACTATTACCATCTTAGCGCTCCGAATCTCCTCTTGCATTTTCTACAAAAAGAGTGTTTCATAACTGCTCAATCAAAAATATATTTTATCTCTGATAACTGAATTTACAGATCAGAAATAAGTTTCGCAGAATGCATCTGTGTAGTTTTTATTTGAAGATATTCTTTTTCCTAATATAGGCCTCTTGGCGTTTCGCATGTCCAATTGCAGTTTCTACAGAAAGAGTGTTTCAGAACGGCTCAATCAAAAGTAAGGTTCAATTCTGTTAGTTGAATGCACAGAACAGAAAGAATTTTCACAGAATGCTACTGTGTAGTTTATATTTGAATATATTCCTTTTTCCACTATTACCCTCTTAGCGCTCCGAATGTCCACTTGCATTTTCTACAGAAAGAGTGTTCAGAACTGCGCAATCAAAAGTATGGTTTAACTCTGTTAGCTTAATGAACATATCAGAAATAAGTTTCACACAATGCTTCTGTGTAATTTTTATTTGAAGATATTTTTTTTCACAATATAGGCCTCTTAGTGCTCAGAATGTCCAACTGCAGTTTCTACAGAAAGAGTGTTTCAGAAAGGCTCAATCAAAAGTAAGGTTCAACTCTGTTAGTTGAATGCACAGAACAGAAAGAAGTTTCATACAATGCTTCTGTGTAGTTTATATTTGAACATATTCTTTTTCCACTATTACCCACTTAGCGCTACGAATGTCCAGTTGCATTTTCTACAGACAGAGTGTTTCAAAACTGCTCAATCAAAAGTATGGTTTAACTCTGTTAGCTGAATGCTCAGATCAGAAAGAAGTTTCACAGAATGCTTCTGTGTAGTTTATATTTGAATATATTCCTTTTTCCACTACTACTCTCTTAGCGCTCCAAATGTCCAGTTGCATTTTCTACAGAAAGAGTGTTCAGATCTGCTCAATCAAAAGTATGGTTTAACTCTGTTAGCTGAATGCACAGATCAGAAAGAAGTTTCACAGAATGATTCTGTGTAGTTTATATTTGGAGACATTCCTTTTTCCACTATTACCCTCTTAGCGCTCCGAATCTCCACTTGCATTTTCTACTGAAAGAGTGTTTCAGAACGGCTCAATCAAAACTAAGGTACAACTCTTTTAGTTGAACAAACAGAACAGAAAGAAGTTTCACACAATTCTTCTGTGTAGTTTTTATTTGTAGACATTCTTTTTCCCAATATAGGCCTCTTAGCGCTCAGAATGTCCAATTGCAGTTTCTACAGAAAGAGTGTTTCAGAACGGCTCAATCAAAACTAAGGTACAACTCTTTTAGTTGAACAAACAGAACAGAAAGAAGTTTCACACAATTCTTCTGTGTAGTTTTTATTTTTAGACATTCATTTTCCCAATATAGGCCTCCTAGCGCTCAGAATGTCCAATTGCAGTTTCTACAGAAAGAGTGTTTCAGAACGGCTCAATCAAAAGTAAGGTTCAACTCTGTTAGTTGAATGCACAGAACAGAAAGAAGTTTCATACAATGCTTCTGTGTAGTTTATATTTGAACATATTCTTTTTTCCACTATTACCCACTTAGCGCTACGAATGTCCAGTTGCATTTTCTACAGACAGAGTGTTTCAAAACTGCTCAATCAAAAGTATGGTTTAACTGTGTTAGCTGAATGCTCAGATCAGAAAGAAGTTTCACAGAATGCTTCTGTGTAGTTTATATTTGAATATATTCCTTTTTCCACTACTACGCTCTTAGCGCTCCAAATGTCCAGTTGCATTTTCTACAGAAAGAGTGTTCAGATCTGCTCAATCAAAAGTATGGTTTAACTCTGTTAGGTGAATGCACAGATCAGAAGGAAGTTTCACCGAATGATTCTGTGTAGTTTATATTTGAAGACATTCCTTTTTCCACTATTACCCACTTAGCGCTCTGAATCTCCACTTGCATTTTCAACAAAAAGAGTGTTTCATAACTGCTCAATCAAAAATATGTTTTATCTCTGTTAACTGAATTTACAGATCAGAAATAAGTTTCACAGAATGCATCTGTGTAGTTTTTATTTGAAGATATTCTTTTTCCCAATGTAGGCCTCTTAGCGCTTAGCATGTCCAATTGCAGTTTCTACAGAAAGAGTGTTTCAGAACGGCTCAATCAAAACTAAGGTTCAACTCTTTTAGTTGAACAAACAGAACAGAAAGAAATTTCACACAATTCTTCTGTGTAGTTTTTATTTGTAGACCTTCTTTTTCCCAATATAGGCCTCCTAGCGCTCAGAATGTCCAATTGCAGTTTCTACAGAAAGAGTGTTTCAGAACGGCTCAATCAAAAGTAAGGTTCAACTCTGTTAGTTGAATGCACAGAACAGAAAGAAGTTTCATACAATGCTTCTGTGTAGTTTATATTTCAACATATTCTTTTTTCCACTATTACCCACTTAGCGCTACGAATGTCCAGTTGCATTTTCCACAGACAGAGTATTTCAAAACTGCTCAATCAAAAGTATGGTTTAACTCTGTTAGCTGAATGCTCAGATCAGAAAGAAGTTTCACAGAATGCTTCTGTGTAGTTTATATTTGAATATATTCCTTTTTCCACTACTACGCTCTTAGCGCTCCAAATGTCCAGTTGCATTTTCTACAGAAAGAGTGTTCAGATCTGCTCAATCAAAAGTATGGTTTAACTCTGTTAGCTGAATGCACAGATCAGAAAGAAGTTTCACCGAATGATTCTGTGTAGTTTATATTTGAAGACATTCCTTTTTCCACTATTACCCACTTAGCGCTCCGAATCTCCACTTGCATTTTCTACAAAAAGAGTGTTTCATAACTGCTCAATCAAAAATATGTTTTATCTCTGTTAACTGAATTTACAGATCAGAAATAAGTTTCACAGAATGCATCTCTGTAGTTTTTATTTGAAGATATTCTTTTTCCCAATGTAGGCCTCTTAGCGCTTAGCATGTCCAATTGCAGTTTCTACAGAAAGAGTGTTTCAGAACGGCTCAATCAAAAGTGAGGTTCAACTCTGTTAGTTGAATGCACAGAACAGAAAGAATTTTCACAGAATGCTACTGTGTAGTTTATATTTAAGTATATTACTTTTTCCACTATTACCATCTTAGCGCTCCGAATCTCCTCTTGCATTTTCTACAAAAAGAGTGTTTCATAACTGCCCAATCAAAAATATGTTTTATCTCTGTTAACTAAATTTACAGATCAGAAATAAGTTTCACAGAATGCATCTGTGTAGTTTTTATTTGAAGATTTTTTTTTCCCAATGTAGGCCTCTTAGCGCTTAACATGTCCAATTGCAGTTTCTACAGAAAGAGTGTTTCAGAACGGCTCAATCAAAAGTAAGGTTCAACTCTGTTAGTTGAATGCACAGAACAGAAAGAATTTTCACAGAATGCTACTGTGTAGTTTATATTTGTATATATTCCTTTTTCCACTATTACCCTCTTAGCGCTCCGAATGTCCACTTGCATTTTCTACAGAAAGAGTGTTCAGAACTGCGCAATCAAAAGTATGGTTTAACTCTGTTAGCTTAATGAACATATCAGAAATAAGTTTCACACAATGCTTCTGTGTAGTTTTTATTTGAAGATATTATTTTTCCCAATAGAGGCCTCTTAGCGCTCAGAATGTCCAATTTCAGTTTCTACAGAAAGAGTGTTTCAGAAAGGCTCAATCAAAAGTAAGGTTCAACTCTGTTAGTTGAATGCACAGAACAGAAAGAAGTTTCATACAATGCTTCTGTGTAGTTTATATTTGAACATATTCTTTTTTCCACTATTACCCACTTAGCGCTACGAATGTCCAGTTGCATTTTCTACAGACAGAGTGTTTCAAAACTGCTCAATCCAAAGTATGGTTTAACTCTGTTAGCTGAATGCTCAGATCAGAAAGAAGTTTCACAGAATGCTTCTGTGTAGTTTATATTTGAATATATTCCTTTTTCCACTACTACGCTCTTAGCGCTCCAAATGTCCAGTTGCATTTTCTACAGAAAGAGTGTTCAGATCTGCTCAATCAAAAGTATGGTTTAACTCTGTTAGGTGAATGCACAGATCAGAAGGAAGTTTCACCGAATGATTCTGTGTAGTTTATATTTGAAGACATTCCTTTTTCCACTATTACCCACTTAGCGCTCTGAATCTCCACTTGCATTTTCAACAAAAAGAGTGTTTCATACCTGCTCAATCAAAAATATGTTTTATCTCTGTTAACTGAATTTACAGATCAGAAATAAGTTTCACAGAATGCATCTGTGTAGTTTTTATTTGAAGATATTCTTTTTCCCAATGTAGGCCTCTTAGCGCTTAGCATGTCCAATTGCAGTTTCTACAGAAAGAGTGTTTCAGAACGGCTCAATCAAAACTAAGGTTCAACTCTTTTAGTTGAACAAACAGAACAGAAAGAAGTTTCACACAATTCTTCTGTGTAGTTTTTATTTGTAGACCTTCTTTTTCCCAATATAGGCCTCCTAGCGCTCAGAATGTCCAATTGCAGTTTCTACAGAAAGAGTGTTTCAGAACGGCTCAATCAAAAGTAAGGTTCAACTCTGTTAGTTGAATGCACAGAACAGAAAGAATTTTCACAGAATGCTACTGTGTAGTTTATATTTGTATATATTCCTTTTTCCACTATTACCCTCTTAGCGCTCCGAATGTCCACTTGCATTTTCTACAGAAAGAGTGTTCAGAACTGCGCAATCAAAAGTATGGTTTAACTCTGTTAGCTTAATGAACATATCAGAAATAAGTTTCACACAATGCTTCTGTGTAGTTTTTATTTGAAGATATTATTTTTCCCAATAGAGGCCTCTTAGCGCTCAGAATGTCCAATTGCAGTTTCTACAGAAAGAGTGTTTCAGAAAGGCTCAATCAAAAGTAAGGTTAAACTCTGTTAGCTGAATGCACAGATCAGAAAGAAGTTTCACCGAATGATTCTGTGTAGTTTATATTTGAAGACATTCCTTTTTCCACTATTACCCACTTAGCGCTCCGAATCTCCACTTGCATTTTCTACAAAAAGAGTGTTTCATAACTGCTCAATCAAAAATATGTTTTATCTCTGTTAACTGAATTTACAGATCAGAAATAAGTTTCACAGAATGCATCTGTGTAGTTTTTATTTGAAGATATTCTTTTTCCCAATGTAGGCCTCTTAGCGCTTAGCATGTCCAATTGCAGTTTCTACAGAAAGAGTGTTTCAGAACGGCTCAATCAAAAGTGAGGTTCAACTCTGTTAGTTGAATGCACAGAACAGAAAGAATTTTCACAGAATGCTACTGTGTAGTTTATATTTAAGTATATTACTTTTTCCACTATTACCATCTTAGCGCTCCGAATCTCCTCTTGCATTTTCTACAAAAAGAGTGTTTCATAACTGCTCAATCAAAAATATGTTTTATCTCTGTTAACTAAATTTACAGATCAGAAATAAGTTTCACAGAATGCATCTGTGTAGTTTTTATTTGAAGATTTTTTTTTCCCAATGTAGGCCTCTTAGCGCTTAACATGTCCAATTGCAGTTTCTACAGAAAGAGTGTTTCAGAACGGCTCAATCAAAAGTAAGGTTCAACTCTGTTAGTTGAATGCACAGAACAGAAAGAATTTTCACAGAATGCTACTGTGTAGTTTATATTTGTATATATTCCTTTTTCCACTATTACCCTCTTAGCGCTCCGAATGTCCACTTGCATTTTCTACAGAAAGAGTGTTCAGAACTGCGCAATCAAAAGTATGGTTTAACTCTGTTAGCTTAATGAACATATCAGAAATAAGTTTCACACAATGCTTCTGTGTAGTTTTTATTTGAAGATATTATTTTTCCCAATAGAGGCCTCTTAGCGCTCAGAATGTCCAATTTCAGTTTCTACAGAAAGAGTGTTTCAGAAAGGCTCAATCAAAAGTAAGGTTCAACTCTGTTAGTTGAATGCACAGAACAGAAAGAAGTTTCATACAATGCTTCTGTGTAGTTTATATTTGAACATATTCTTTTTTCCACTATTACCCACTTAGCGCTACGAATGTCCAGTTGCATTTTCTACAGACAGAGTGTTTCAAAACTGCTCAATCCAAAGTATGGTTTAACTCTGTTAGCTGAATGCTCAGATCAGAAAGAAGTTTCACAGAATGCTTCTGTGTAGTTTATATTTGAATATATTCCTTTTTCCACTACTACTCTCTTAGCGCTCCAAATGTCCAGTTGCATTTTCTACAGAAAGAGTGTTCAGATCTGCTCAATCAAAAGTATGGTTTAACTCTGTTAGGTGAATGCACAGATCAGAAGGAAGTTTCACCGAATGATTCTGTGTAGTTTATATTTGAAGACATACCTTTTTCCACTCTTACCCTCTTAGCGCTCCGAATCTCCACTTGCATTTTCTACAAAAAGAGTGTTTCATAACTGCTCAATCAAAAATATGTTTTATCTCTGTTAACTGAATTTACAGATCAGAAATACGTTTCACAGAATGCATCTGTGTAGTTTTTATTTGAAGATATTCTTTTTCCCAATGTAGGCCTCTTAGCGCTTAGCATGTCCAATTGCAGTTTCTACAGAAAGAGTGTTTCAGAAAGGCTCAATCAAAAGTAAGGTTCAACTCTGTTAGTTGAATGCACAGAACAGAAAGAATTTTCACAGAATGCTACTGTGTAGTTTATATTTAAATATATTCCTTTTTCCACTATTACCCTCTTAGCGGTCCGAATGTCCACTTGCATTTTCTACAGAAAGAGTGTTCAGAACTGCGCAATCAAAAGTATGGTTTAACTCTGTTAGCTTAATGAACATATCAGAAATAAGTTTCACACAATGCTTCTGTGTAGTTTTTATTTGAAGATATTATTTTTCCCAATAGAGGCCTCTTAGCGCTCAGAATGTCCAATTGCAGTTTCTACAGAAAGAGTGTTTCAGAAAGGCTCAATCAAAAGTAAGGTTCAACTCTGTTAGTTGAATGCACAGAACAGAAAGAAGTTTCATACAATGCTTCTGTGTGGTTTATATTTGAACATATTCTTTTTTCCACTATTACCCACTTAGCGCTACGAATGTCCAGTTGCATTTTCTACAGACAGAGTGTTTCAAAACTGCTCAATCAAAAGTATGGTTTAACTCTGTTAGCTGAATGCTCAGATCAGAAAGAAGTTTCACAGAATGCTTCTGTGTAGTTTATATTTGAATATATTCCTTTTTCCACTACTACGCTCTTAGCGCTCCAAATGTCCAGTTCCATTTTCTACAGAAAGAGTGTTCAGATCTGCTCAATCAAAAGTATGGTTTAACTCTGTTAGCTGAATGCACAGATCAGAAAGAAGTTTCACCGAATGATTCTGTGTAGTTTATATTTGAAGACATTCCTTTTTCCACTATTACCCACTTAGCGCTCCGAATCTCCACTTGCATTTTCTACAAAAAGAGTGTTTCATAACTGCTCAATCAAAAATATGTTTTATCTCTGTTAACTGAATTTACAGATCAGAAATAAGTTTCACAGAATGCATCTGTGTAGTTTTTATTTGAAGATATTCTTTTTCCCAATGTAGGCCTCTTAGCGCTTAGCATGTCCAATTGCAGTTTCTACAGAAAGAGTGTTTCAGAACGGCTCAATCAAAAGTAAGGTTCAACTCTGTTAGTTGAATGCACAGAACAGAAAGAATTTTCACAGAATGCTACTGTGTAGTTTATATTTAAGTATATTCCTTTTTCCACTATTACCATCTTAGCGCTCCGAATCTCCTCTTGCATTTTCTACAAAAAGAGTGTTTCATAACTGCTCAATCAAAAATATATTTTATCTCTGATAACTGAATTTACAGATCAGAAATAAGTTTCGCAGAATGCATCTGTGTAGTTTTTATTTGAAGATATTCTTTTTCCTAATATAGGCCTCTTGGCGTTTCGCATGTCCAATTGCAGTTTCTACAGAAAGAGTGTTTCAGAACGGCTCAATCAAAAGTAAGGTTCAATTCTGTTAGTTGAATGCACAGAACAGAAAGAATTTTCACAGAATGCTACTGTGTAGTTTATATTTGAATATATTCCTTTTTCCACTATTACCCTCTTAGCGCTCCGAATGTCCACTTGCATTTTCTACAGAAAGAGTGTTCAGAACTGCGCAATCAAAAGTATGGTTTAACTCTGTTAGCTTAATGAACATATCAGAAATAAGTTTCACACAATGCTTCTGTGTAATTTTTATTTGAAGATATTTTTTTTCACAATATAGGCCTCTTAGTGCTCAGAATGTCCAACTGCAGTTTCTACAGAAAGAGTGTTTCAGAAAGGCTCAATCAAAAGTAAGGTTCAACTCTGTTAGTTGAATGCACAGAACAGAAAGAAGTTTCATACAATGCTTCTGTGTAGTTTATATTTGAACATATTCTTTTTTCCACTATTACCCACTTAGCGCTACGAATGTCCAGTTGCATTTTCTACAGACAGAGTGTTTCAAAACTGCTCAATCAAAAGTATGGTTTAACTCTGTTAGCTGAATGCTCAGATCAGAAAGAAGTTTCACAGAATGCTTCTGTGTAGTTTATATTTGAATATTTTCCTTTTTCCACTACTACTCTCTTAGCGCTCCAAATGTCCAGTTGCATTTTCTACAGAAAGAGTGTTCAGATCTGCTCAATCAAAAGTATGGTTTAACTCTGTTAGCTGAATGCACAGATCAGAAAGAAGTTTCACAGAATGATTCTGTGTAGTTTATATTTGGAGACATTCCTTTTTCCACTATTACCGTCTTAGCGCTCCGAATCTCCACTTGCATTTTCTACTGAAAGAGTGTTTCAGAACGGCTCAATCAAAACTAAGGTACAACTCTTTTAGTTGAACAAACAGAACAGAAAGAAGTTTCACACAATTCTTCTGTGTAGTTTTTATTTGTAGACATTCTTTTTCCCAATATAGGCCTCTTAGCGCTCAGAATGTCCAATTGCAGTTTCTACAGAAAGAGTGTTTCAGAACGGCTCAATCAAAACTAAGGTACAACTCTTTTAGTTGAACAAACAGAACAGAAAGAAGTTTCACACAATTCTTCTGTGTAGTTTTTATTTTTAGACATTCTTTTTCCCAATATAGGCCTCCTAGCGCTCAGAATGTCCAATTGCAGTTTCTACAGAAAGAGTGTTTCAGAACGGCTCAATCAAAAGTAAGGTTCAACTCTGTTAGTTGAATGCACAGAACAGAAAGAAGTTTCATACAATGCTTCTGTGTAGTTTATATTTGAACATATTCTTTTTTCCACTATTACCCACTTAGCGCTACGAATGTCCAGTTGCATTTTCTACAGACAGAGTGTTTCAAAACTGCTCAATCAAAAGTATGGTTTAACTGTGTTAGCTGAATGCTCAGATCAGAAAGAAGTTTCACAGAATGCTTCTGTGTAGTTTATATTTGAATATATTCCTTTTTCCACTACTACGCTCTTAGCGCTCCAAATGTCCAGTTGCATTTTCTACAGAAAGAGTGTTCAGATCTGCTCAATCAAAAGTATGGTTTAACTCTGTTAGGTGAATGCACAGATCAGAAGGAAGTTTCACCGAATGATTCTGTGTAGTTTATATTTGAAGACATTCCTTTTTCCACTATTACCCACTTAGCGCTCTGAATCTCCACTTGCATTTTCAACAAAAAGAGTGTTTCATAACTGCTCAATCAAAAATATGTTTTATCTCTGTTAACTGAATTTACAGATCAGAAATAAGTTTCACAGAATGCATCTGTGTAGTTTTTATTTGAAGATATTCTTTTTCCCAATGTAGGCCTCTTAGCGCTTAGCATGTCCAATTGCAGTTTCTACAGAAAGAGTGTTTCAGAACGGCTCAATCAAAACTAAGGTTCAACTCTTTTAGTTGAACAAACAGAACAGAAAGAAGTTTCACACAATTCTTCTGTGTAGTTTTTATTTGTAGACCTTCTTTTTCCCAATATAGGCCTCCTAGCGCTCAGAATGTCCAATTGCAGTTTCTACAGAAAGAGTGTTTCAGAACGGCTCAATCAAAAGTAAGGTTCAACTCTGTTAGTTGAATGCACAGAACAGAAAGAAGTTTCATACAATGCTTCTGTGTAGTTTATATTTCAACATATTCTTTTTTCCACTATTACCCACTTAGCGCTACGAATGTCCAGTTGCATTTTCCACAGACAGAGTATTTCAAAACTGCTCAATCAAAAGTATGGTTTAACTCTGTTAGCTGAATGCTCAGATCAGAAAGAAGTTTCACAGAATGCTTCTGTGTAGTTTATATTTGAATATATTCCTTTTTCCACTACTACGCTCTTAGCGCTCCAAATGTCCAGTTGCATTTTCTACAGAAAGAGTGTTCAGATCTGCTCAATCAAAAGTATGGTTTAACTCTGTTAGCTGAATGCACAGATCAGAAAGAAGTTTCACCGAATGATTCTGTGTAGTTTATATTTGAAGACATTCCTTTTTCCACTATTACCCACTTAGCGCTCCGAATCTCCACTTGCATTTTCTACAAAAAGAGTGTTTCATAACTGCTCAATCAAAAATATGTTTTATCTCTGTTAACTGAATTTACAGATCAGAAATAAGTTTCACAGAATGCATCTGTGTAGTTTTTATTTGAAGATATTCTTTTTCCCAATGTAGGCCTCTTAGCGCTTAGCATGTCCAATTGCAGTTTCTACAGAAAGAGTGTTTCAGAACGGCTCAATCAAAAGTGAGGTTCAACTCTGTTAGTTGAATGCACAGAACAGAAAGAATTTTCACAGAATGCTACTGTGTAGTTTATATTTAAGTATATTACTTTTTCCACTATTACCATCTTAGCGCTCCGAATCTCCTCTTGCATTTTCTACAAAAAGAGTGTTTCATAACTGCTCAATCAAAAATATGTTTTATCTCTGTTAACTAAATTTACAGATCAGAAATAAGTTTCACAGAATGCATCTGTGTAGTTTTTATTTGAAGATTTTTTTTTCCCAATGTAGGCCTCTTAGCGCTTAACATGTCCAATTGCAGTTTCTACAGAAAGAGTGTTTCAGAACGGCTCAATCAAAAGTAAGGTTCAACTCTGTTAGTTGAATGCACAGAACAGAAAGAATTTTCACAGAATGCTACTGTGTAGTTTATATTTGTATATATTCCTTTTTCCACTATTACCCTCTTAGCGCTCCGAATGTCCACTTGCATTTTCTACAGAAAGAGTGTTCAGAACTGCGCAATCAAAAGTATGGTTTAACTCTGTTAGCTTAATGAACATATCAGAAATAAGTTTCACACAATGCTTCTGTGTAGTTTTTATTTGAAGATATTATTTTTCCCAATAGAGGCCTCTTAGCGCTCAGAATGTCCAATTTCAGTTTCTACAGAAAGAGTGTTTCAGAAAGGCTCAATCAAAAGTAAGGTTCAACTCTGTTAGTTGAATGCACAGAACAGAAAGAAGTTTCATACAATGCTTCTGTGTAGTTTATATTTGAACATATTCTTTTTTCCACTATTACCCACTTAGCGCTACGAATGTCCAGTTGCATTTTCTACAGACAGAGTGTTTCAAAACTGCTCAATCCAAAGTATGGTTTAACTCTGTTAGCTGAATGCTCAGATCAGAAAGAAGTTTCACAGAATGCTTCTGTGTAGTTTATATTTGAATATATTCCTTTTTCCACTACTACTCTCTTAGCGCTCCAAATGTCCAGTTGCATTTTCTACAGAAAGAGTGTTCAGATCTGCTCAATCAAATGTATGGTTTAACTCTGTTAGGTGAATGCACAGATCAGAAGGAAGTTTCACCGAATGATTCTGTGTAGTTTATATTTGAAGACATACCTTTTTCCACTCTTACCCTCTTAGCGCTCCGAATCTCCACTTGCATTTTCTATAAAAAGAGTGTTTCATAACTGCTCAATCAAAAATATGTTTTATCTCTGTTAACTGAATTTACAGATCAGAAATACGTTTCACAGAATGCATCTGTGTAGTTTTTATTTGAAGATATTCTTTTTCCCAATGTAGGCCTCTTAGCGCTTAGCATGTCCAATTGCAGTTTCTACAGAAAGAGTGTTTCAGAAAGGCTCAATCAAAAGTAAGGTTCAACTCTGTTAGTTGAATGCACAGAACAGAAAGAATTTTCACAGAATGCTACTGTGTAGTTTATATTTAAATATATTCCTTTTTCCACTATTACCCTCTTAGCGGTCCGAATGTCCACTTGCATTTTCTACAGAAAGAGTGTTCAGAACTGCGCAATCAAAAGTATGGTTTAACTCTGTTAGCTTAATGAACATATCAGAAATAAGTTTCACACAATGCTTCTGTGTAGTTTTTATTTGAAGATATTATTTTTCCCAATAGAGGCCTCTTAGCGCTCAGAATGTCCAATTGCAGTTTCTACAGAAAGAGTGTTTCAGAAAGGCTCAATCAAAAGTAAGGTTCAACTCTGTTAGTTGAATGCACAGAACAGAAAGAAGTTTCATACAATGCTTCTGTGTGGTTTATATTTGAACATATTCTTTTTTCCACTATTACCCACTTAGCGCTACGAATGTCCAGTTGCATTTTCTACAGACAGAGTGTTTCAAAACTGCTCAATCAAAAGTATGGTTTAACTCTGTTAGCTGAATGCTCAGATCAGAAAGAAGTTTCACAGAATGCTTCTGTGTAGTTTATATTTGAATATATTCCTTTTTCCACTACTACGCTCTTAGCGCTCCAAATGTCCAGTTCCATTTTCTACAGAAAGAGTGTTCAGATCTGCTCAATCAAAAGTATGGTTTAACTCTGTTAGCTGAATGCACAGATCAGAAAGAAGTTTCACCGAATGATTCTGTGTAGTTTATATTTGAAGACATTCCTTTTTCCACTATTACCCACTTAGCGCTCCGAATCTCCACTTGCATTTTCTACAAAAAGAGTGTTTCATAACTGCTCAATCAAAAATATGTTTTATCTCTGTTAACTGAATTTACAGATCAGAAATAAGTTTCACAGAATGCATCTGTGTAGTTTTTATTTGAAGATATTCTTTTTCCCAATGTAGGCCTCTTAGCGCTTAGCATGTCCAATTGCAGTTTCTACAGAAAGAGTGTTTCAGAACGGCTCAATCAAAAGTAAGGTTCAACTCTGTTAGTTGAATGCACAGAACAGAAAGAATTTTCACAGAATGCTACTGTGTAGTTTATATTTAAGTATATTCCTTTTTCCACTATTACCATCTTAGCGCTCCGAATCTCCTCTTGCATTTTCTACAAAAAGAGTGTTTCATAACTGCTCAATCAAAAATATATTTTATCTCTGATAACTGAATTTACAGATCAGAAATAAGTTTCGCAGAATGCATCTGTGTAGTTTTTATTTGAAGATATTCTTTTTCCTAATATAGGCCTCTTGGCGTTTCGCATGTCCAATTGCAGTTTCTACAGAAAGAGTGTTTCAGAACGGCTCAATCAAAAGTAAGGTTCAATTCTGTTAGTTGAATGCACAGAACAGAAAGAATTTTCACAGAATGCTACTGTGTAGTTTATATTTGAATATATTCCTTTTTCCACTATTACCCTCTTAGCGCTCCGAATGTCCACTTGCATTTTCTACAGAAAGAGTGTTCAGAACTGCGCAATCAAAAGTATGGTTTAACTCTGTTAGCTTAATGAACATATCAGAAATAAGTTTCACACAATGCTTCTGTGTAATTTTTATTTGAAGATATTTTTTTTCACAATATAGGCCTCTTAGTGCTCAGAATGTCCAACTGCAGTTTCTACAGAAAGAGTGTTTCAGAAAGGCTCAATCAAAAGTAAGGTTCAACTCTGTTAGTTGAATGCACAGAACAGAAAGAAGTTTCATACAATGCTTCTGTGTAGTTTATATTTGAACATATTCTTTTTTCCACTATTACCCACTTAGCGCTACGAATGTCCAGTTGCATTTTCTACAGACAGAGTGTTTCAAAACTGCTCAATCAAAAGTATGGTTTAACTCTGTTAGCTGAATGCTCAGATCAGAAAGAAGTTTCACAGAATGCTTATGTGTAGTTTATATTTGAATATATTCCTTTTTCCACTACTACTCTCTTAGCGCTCCAAATGTCCAGTTGCATTTTCTACAGAAAGAGTGTTCAGATCTGCTCAATCAAAAGTATGGTTTAACTCTGTTAGCTGAATGCACAGATCAGAAAGAAGTTTCACAGAATGATTCTGTGTAGTTTATATTTGGAGACATTCCTTTTTCCACTATTACCGTCTTAGCGCTCCGAATCTCCACTTGCATTTTCTACTGAAAGAGTGTTTCAGAACGGCTCAATCAAAACTAAGGTACAACTCTTTTAGTTGAACAAACAGAACAGAAAGAAGTTTCACACAATTCTTCTGTGTAGTTTTTATTTGTAGACATTCTTTTTCCCAATATAGGCCTCTTAGCGCTCAGAATGTCCAATTGCAGTTTCTACAGAAAGAGTGTTTCAGAACGGCTCAATCAAAACTAAGGTACAACTCTTTTAGTTGAACAAACAGAACAGAAAGAAGTTTCACACAATTCTTCTGTGTAGTTTTTATTTTTAGACATTCTTTTTCCCAATATAGGCCTCCTAGCGCTCAGAATGTCCAATTGCAGTTTCTACAGAAAGAGTGTTTCAGAACGGCTCAATCAAAAGTAAGGTTCAACTCTGTTAGTTGAATGCACAGAACAGAAAGAAGTTTCATACAATGCTTCTGTGTAGTTTATATTTGAACATATTCTTTTTTCCACTATTACCCACTTAGCGCTACGAATGTCCAGTTGCATTTTCTACAGACAGAGTGTTTCAAAACTGCTCAATCAAAAGTATGGTTTAACTGTGTTAGCTGAATGCTCAGATCAGAAAGAAGTTTCACAGAATGCTTCTGTGTAGTTTATATTTGAATATATTCCTTTTTCCACTACTACGCTCTTAGCGCTCCAAATGTCCAGTTGCATTTTCTACAGAAAGAGTGTTCAGATCTGCTCAATCAAAAGTATGGTTTAACTCTGTTAGGTGAATGCACAGATCAGAAGGAAGTTTCACCGAATGATTCTGTGTAGTTTATATTTGAAGACATTCCTTTTTCCACTATTACCCACTTAGCGCTCTGAATCTCCACTTGCATTTTCAACAAAAAGAGTGTTTCATAACTGCTCAATCAAAAATATGTTTTATCTCTGTTAACTGAATTTACAGATCAGAAATAAGTTTCACAGAATGCATCTGTGTAGTTTTTATTTGAAGATATTCTTTTTCCCAATGTAGGCCTCTTAGCGCTTAGCATGTCCAATTGCAGTTTCTACAGAAAGAGTGTTTCAGAACGGCTCAATCAAAACTAAGGTTCAACTCTTTTAGTTGAACAAACAGAACAGAAAGAAGTTTCACACAATTCTTCTGTGTAGTTTTTATTTGTAGACCTTCTTTTTCCCAATATAGGCCTCCTAGCGCTCAGAATGTCCAATTGCAGTTTCTACAGAAAGAGTGTTTCAGAACGGCTCAATCAAAAGTAAGGTTCAACTCTGTTAGTTGAATGCACAGAACAGAAAGAAGTTTCATACAATGCTTCTGTGTAGTTTATATTTCAACATATTCTTTTTTCCACTATTACCCACTTAGCGCTACGAATGTCCAGTTGCATTTTCCACAGACAGAGTATTTCAAAACTGCTCAATCAAAAGTATGGTTTAACTCTGTTAGCTGAATGCTCAGATCAGAAAGAAGTTTCACAGAATGCTTCTGTGTAGTTTATATTTGAATATATTCCTTTTTCCACTACTACGCTCTTAGCGCTCCAAATGTCCAGTTGCATTTTCTACAGAAAGAGTGTTCAGATCTGCTCAATCAAAAGTATGGTTTAACTCTGTTAGCTGAATGCACAGATCAGAAAGAAGTTTCACCGAATGATTCTGTGTAGTTTATATTTGAAGACATTCCTTTTTCCACTATTACCCACTTAGCGCTCCGAATCTCCACTTGCATTTTCTACAAAAAGAGTGTTTCATAACTGCTCAATCAAAAATATGTTTTATCTCTGTTAACTGAATTTACAGATCAGAAATAAGTTTCACAGAATGCATCTGTGTAGTTTTTATTTGAAGATATTCTTTTTCCCAATGTAGGCCTCTTAGCGCTTAGCATGTCCAATTGCAGTTTCTACAGAAAGAGTGTTTCAGAACGGCTCAATCAAAAGTGAGGTTCAACTCTGTTAGTTGAATGCACAGAACAGAAAGAATTTTCACAGAATGCTACTGTGTAGTTTATATTTAAGTATATTACTTTTTCCACTATTACCATCTTAGCGCTCCGAATCTCCTCTTGCATTTTCTACAAAAAGAGTGTTTCATAACTGCTCAATCAAAAATATGTTTTATCTCTGTTAACTAAATTTACAGATCAGAAATAAGTTTCACAGAATGCATCTGTGTAGTTTTTATTTGAAGATTTTTTTTTCCCAATGTAGGCCTCTTAGCGCTTAACATGTCCAATTGCAGTTTCTACAGAAAGAGTGTTTCAGAACGGCTCAATCAAAAGTAAGGTTCAACTCTGTTAGTTGAATGCACAGAACAGAAAGAATTTTCACAGAATGCTACTGTGTAGTTTATATTTGTATATATTCCTTTTTCCACTATTACCCTCTTAGCGCTCCGAATGTCCACTTGCATTTTCTACAGAAAGAGTGTTCAGAACTGCGCAATCAAAAGTATGGTTTAACTCTGTTAGCTTAATGAACATATCAGAAATAAGTTTCACACAATGCTTCTGTGTAGTTTTTATTTGAAGATATTATTTTTCCCAATAGAGGCCTCTTAGCGCTCAGAATGTCCAATTTCAGTTTCTACAGAAAGAGTGTTTCAGAAAGGCTCAATCAAAAGTAAGGTTCAACTCTGTTAGTTGAATGCACAGAACAGAAAGAAGTTTCATACAATGCTTCTGTGTAGTTTATATTTGAACATATTCTTTTTTCCACTATTACCCACTTAGCGCTACGAATGTCCAGTTGCATTTTCTACAGACAGAGTGTTTCAAAACTGCTCAATCCAAAGTATGGTTTAACTCTGTTAGCTGAATGCTCAGATCAGAAAGAAGTTTCACAGAATGCTTCTGTGTAGTTTATATTTGAATATATTCCTTTTTCCACTACTACTCTCTTAGCGCTCCAAATGTCCAGTTGCATTTTCTACAGAAAGAGTGTTCAGATCTGCTCAATCAAAAGTATGGTTTAACTCTGTTAGGTGAATGCACAGATCAGAAGGAAGTTTCACCGAATGATTCTGTGTAGTTTATATTTGAAGACATACCTTTTTCCACTCTTACCCTCTTAGCGCTCCGAATCTCCACTTGCATTTTCTACAAAAAGAGTGTTTCATAACTGCTCAATCAAAAATATGTTTTATCTCTGTTAACTGAATTTACAGATCAGAAATACGTTTCACAGAATGCATCTGTGTAGTTTTTATTTGAAGATATTCTTTTTCCCAATGTAGGCCTCTTAGCGCTTAGCATGTCCAATTGCAGTTTCTACAGAAAGAGTGTTTCAGAAAGGCTCAATCAAAAGTAAGGTTCAACTCTGTTAGTTGAATGCACAGAACAGAAAGAATTTTCACAGAATGCTACTGTGTAGTTTATATTTAAATATATTCCTTTTTCCACTATTACCCTCTTAGCGGTCCGAATGTCCACTTGCATTTTCTACAGAAAGAGTGTTCAGAACTGCGCAATCAAAAGTATGGTTTAACTCTGTTAGCTTAATGAACATATCAGAAATAAGTTTCACACAATGCTTCTGTGTAGTTTTTATTTGAAGATATTATTTTTCCCAATAGAGGCCTCTTAGCGCTCAGAATGTCCAATTGCAGTTTCTACAGAAAGAGTGTTTCAGAAAGGCTCAATCAAAAGTAAGGTTCAACTCTGTTAGTTGAATGCACAGAACAGAAAGAAGTTTCATACAATGCTTCTGTGTGGTTTATATTTGAACATATTCTTTTTTCCACTATTACCCACTTAGCGCTACGAATGTCCAGTTGCATTTTCTACAGACAGAGTGTTTCAAAACTGCTCAATCAAAAGTATGGTTTAACTCTGTTAGCTGAATGCTCAGATCAGAAAGAAGTTTCACAGAATGCTTCTGTGTAGTTTATATTTGAATATATTCCTTTTTCCACTACTACGCTCTTAGCGCTCCAAATGTCCAGTTCCATTTTCTACAGAAAGAGTGTTCAGATCTGCTCAATCAAAAGTATGGTTTAACTCTGTTAGCTGAATGCACAGATCAGAAAGAAGTTTCACCGAATGATTCTGTGTAGTTTATATTTGAAGACATTCCTTTTTCCACTATTACCCACTTAGCGCTCCGAATCTCCACTTGCATTTTCTACAAAAAGAGTGTTTCATAACTGCTCAATCAAAAATATGTTTTATCTCTGTTAACTGAATTTACAGATCAGAAATAAGTTTCACAGAATGCATCTGTGTAGTTTTTATTTGAAGATATTCTTTTTCCCAATGTAGGCCTCTTAGCGCTTAGCATGTCCAATTGCAGTTTCTACAGAAAGAGTGTTTCAGAACGGCTCAATCAAAAGTAAGGTTCAACTCTGTTAGTTGAATGCACAGAACAGAAAGAATTTTCACAGAATGCTAGTGTGTAGTTTATATTTAAGTATATTCCTTTTTCCACTATTACCATCTTAGCGCTCCGAATCTCCTCTTGCATTTTCTACAAAAAGAGTGTTTCATAACTGCTCAATCAAAAATATGTTTTATCTCTGTTAACTGAATTTACAGATCAGAAATAAGTTTCACAGAATGCATCTGTGTAGTTTTTATTTGAAGATATTTTTTTCCCAATGTAGGCCTCTTAGCGCTTAACATGTCCAATTGCAGTTTCTACAGAAAGAGTGTTTCAGAACGGCTCAATCAAAAGTAAGGTTCAACTCTGTTAGTTGAATGCACAGAACAGAAAGAATTTTCACAGAATGCTACTGTGTAGTTTATATTTGTATATATTCCTTTTTCCACTATTACCCTCTTAGCGCTCCGAATGTCCACTTGCATTTTCTACAGAAAGAGTGTTCAGAACTGCGCAATCAAAAGTATGGTTTAACTCTGTTAGCTTAATGAACATATCAGAAATAAGTTTCACACAATGCTTCTGTGTAGTTTTTATTTGAAGATATTATTTTTCCCAATAGAGGCCTCTTAGCGCTCAGAATGTCCAATTGCAGTTTCTACAGAAAGAGTGTTTCAGAAAGGCTCAATCAAAAGTAAGGTTAAACTCTGTTAGTTGAATGCACAGAACAGAAAGAAGTTTCATACAATGCTTCTGTGTAGTTTATATTTGAACATATTCTTTTTTCCACTATTACCCACTTAGCGCTACGAATGTCCAGTTGCATTTTCTACAGACAGAGTGTTTCAAAACTGCTCAATCCAAAGTATGGTTTAACTCTGTTAGCTGAATGCTCAGATCAGAAAGAAGTTTCACAGAATGCTTCTGTGTAGTTTATATTTGAATATATTCCTTTTTCCACTACTACTCTCTTAGCGCTCCAAATGTCCAGTTGCATTTTCTACAGAAAGAGTGTTCAGATCTGCTCTATCATAAGTATGGTTTAACTCTGTTAGCTGAATGCACAGATCAGAAAGAAGTTTCACCGCATGATCCTGTGTAGTTCATATTTGGAGAGATTCCCTTTTTCCACTATTACCCTCTTAGCGCTCCGAATCTCCACTTGCATTTTCTACAGAAAGAGTGTTTCAGAACGGCTCAATCAAAACTAAGGTTCAACTCTTTTAGTTGAACAAACAGAACAGAAAGAAGTTTCACACAATTCTTCTGTGTAGTTTTTATTTGTAGACATTCTTTTTCCCAATATAGGCCTCTTTGCGCTCAGAATATCCAATTGCAGTTTCTACAGAAAGAGTGTTTCAGAACGGCTCAATCAAAACTAAGGTACAACTCTTTTAGTTGAACAAACAGAACAGAAAGAAGTTTCACACAATTCTTCTGTGTAGTTTTTATTTTTAGACATTCTTTTTCCCAATATAGGCCTACTAGCGCTCAGAATGTCCAATTGCAGTTTCTACAGAAAGAGTGTTTCAGAACGGCTCAATCAAAAGTAAGGTTCAACTCTGTTAGTTGAATGCACAGAACAGAAAGAAGTTTCATACAATGCTTCTGTGTAGTTTATATTTGAACATATTCTTTTTTCCACTATTACCCACTTAGCGCTACGAATGTCCAGTTGCATTTACTACAGACAGAGTGTTTCAAAACTGCTCAATCAAAAGTATGGTTTAACTCTGTTAGCTGAATGCTCAGATCAGAAAGAAGTTTCACAGAATGCTTCTGTGTAGTTTATATTTGAATATATTCCTTTTTCCACTACTACGCTCTTAGCGCTCCAAATGTCCAGTTGCATTTTCTACAGAAAGAGTGTTCAGATCTGCTCAATCAAAAGTATGGTTTAACTCTGTTAGGTGAATGCACAGATCAGAAGGAAGTTTCACCGAATGATTCTGTGTAGTTTATATTTGAAGACATTCCTTTTTCCACTATTACCCACTTAGCGCTTTGAATCTCCACTTGCATTTTCAACAAAAAGAGTGTTTCATAACTGCTCAATCAAAAATATGTTTTATCTCTGTTAACTGAATTTACAGATCAGAAATAAGTTTCACAGAATGCATCTGTGTAGTTTATATTTGAAGATATTCTTTTTCCCAATGTAGGCCTCTTAGCGCTTAGCATGTCCAATTGCAGTTTCTACAGAAAGAGTGTTTCAGAACGGCTCAATCAAAACTAAGGTTCAACACTTTTAGTTGAACAAACAGAACAGAAAGAAGTTTCACACAATTCTTCTGTGTAGTTTTTATTTGTAGACCTTCTTTTTCCCAATATAGGCCTCCTAGCGCTCAGAATGTCCAATTGCAGTTTCTACAGAAAGAGTGTTTCAGAACGGCTCAATCAAAAGTAAGGTTCAACTCTGTTAGTTGAATGCACAGAACAGAAAGAAGTTTCATACAATGCTTCTGTGTAGTTTATATTTCAACATATTCTTTTTTCCACTATTACCCACTTAGCGCTACGAATGTCCAGTTGCATTTTCCACAGACAGAGTATTTCAAAACTGCTCAATCAAAAGTATGGTTTAACTCTGTTAGCTGAATGCTCAGATCAGAAAGAAGTTTCACAGAATGCTTCTGTGTAGTTTATATTTGAATATATTCCTTTTTCCACTACTACGCTCTTAGCGCTTCAAATGTCCAGTTGCATTTTCTACAGAAAGAATGTTCAGATCTACTCAATCAAAAGTATGTTTTAACTCTGTTAGGTGAATGCACAGATCAGAAGGAAGTTTCACCGAATGATTCTGTGTAGTTTATTTTTGAAGACATTCCTTTTTCCACTATTACCCTCTTAGCGCTCCGAATCTCCACTTGCATTTTCTACAAAAAGAGTGTTTCATAACTGCTCAATCAAAAATATGTTTTATCTCTGTTAACTGAATTTACAGATCAGAAATAAGTTTCACAGAATGCATCTGTGTAGTTTTTATTTGAAGATATTCTTTTTCCCAATGTAGGCCTCGTAGCGCTTAGCATGTCCAATTGCAGTTTCTACAGAAAGAGTGTTTCAGAACGGCTCAATCAAAAGTAAGGTTCAACTCTGTTAGTTGAATGCACAGAACAGAAAGAATTTTCACAGAATCCTACTGTGTAGTTTATATTTAAATATATTCCTTTTTCCAATATTACCCTATTAGCGCTCCGAATGTCCACTTGCATTTTCTACAGAAAGAGTGTTCAGAACTGCGCAATCAAAACTATGGTTTAACTCTGTTAGCTTAATGAACATATCAGAAATAAGTTTCACACAATTCTTCTGTGTAGTTTTTATTTGAAGATATTATTTTTCCCAATAGAGGCCTCTTAGCGCTCAGAATGTCCAATTGCCGTTTCTACAGAAAGAGTGTTTCAGAAAGGCTCAATCAAAAGTAAGTTTCAACTCTGTTAGTTGAATGCACAGAACAGAAAGAAGTTTCATACAAGGCTTCTGTGTAGTTTATATTTGAACATATTCTTTTTTCCACTATTACCCACTTAGCGCTACGAATTTCCAGTTGCATTTTCTACAGACAGAGTGTTTCAAAACTGCTCAATCAAAAGTATGGTTTAACTCTGTTAGCTGAATGCTCAGATCAGAAAGAAGTTTCACAGAATGCTTCTGTGTAGTTTATATATGAATATATTCCTTTTTCCACTACTACTCTCTTAGCGCTCCAAATGTCCAGTTGCATTTTCTACAGAAAGAGTGTTCAGATCTGCTCAATCAAAAGTATGGTTTAACTCTGTTAGCTGAATGCACAGATCAGAAAGAAGTTTCACAGAATGATTCTGTGTAGTTTATATTTGGAGACATTCCTTTTTCCACTATTACCCTCTTAGCGCTCCGAATCTCCACTTGCATTTACTACAGAAAGAGTGTTTCAGAACGGGTCAATCAAAACTAAGGTTCAAATCTTTTAGTTGAACAAACAGAACAGAAAGAAGTTTCACACAATTCTTCTGTGTAGTTTTTATTTGTAGACATTCTTTTTACCAATATAGGCCTCCTAGCACTCAGAATGTCCAATTGCAGTTTCTACAGAAAGAGTGTTTCAGAACGGCTCAATCAAAAGTAAGGTTCAACTCTGTTAGTTGAATGCACAGAACAGAAAGAATTTTCACAGAATGCTACTGTGTAGTTTATATTTAAATATATTCCTTTTTCCACTATTACCCTCTTAGCGGTCAGAATGTCCACTTGCATTTTCTACAGAAAGAGTGTTCAGAACTGCGCAATCAAAAGTATGGTTTAACTCTGTTAGTTTAATGAACATATCAGAAATAAGTTTCACACAATGCTTCTGTGTAGTTTTTATTTGAAGATATTATTTTTCCCAATAGTGGCCTCTTAGCGCTCAGAATGTCCAATTGCAGTTTCTACAGAAAGAGTGTTTCAGAAAGGCTCAATCAAAAGTAAGGTTCAACTCTGTTAGTTGAATGCACAGAAGAGAAAGAAGTTTCATACAATGCTTCTGTGTAGTTTATATTTGAACATATTCTTTTTTCCACTATTACCCACTTAGCGCTACGAATGTCCAGTTGCATTTTCTACAGACAGAGTGTTTCAAAACTGCTCAATCAAAAGTATGGTTTAACTCTGTTAGCTGAATGCTCAGATCAGAAAGAAGTTTCACAGAATGCTTCTGTGTAGTTTATATTTGAATATATTCCTTTTTCCACTACTACGCTCTTAGCGCTCCAAATGTCCAGTTCCATTTTCTAGAGAAAGAGTGTTCAGATCTGCTCAATCAAAAGTATGGTTTAACACTGTTAGCTGAATGCACAGATCAGAAAGAAGTTTCACCGAATGATTCTGTGTAGTTTATATTTGAAGACATTCCTTTTTCCACTATTACCCACTTAGCGCTCCGAATCTCCACTTGCATTTTCTACAAAAAGAGTGTTTCATAACTGCTCAATCAAAAATATGTTTTATCTCTGTTAACTGAATTTACAGATCAGAAATAAGTTTCACAGAATGCATCTGTGTAGTTTTTATTTGAAGATATTCTTTTTCCCAATGTAGGCCTCTTAGCGCTTAGCATGTCCAATTGCAGTTTCTACAGAAAGAGTGTTTCAGAACGGCTCAATCAAAAGTAAGGTTCAACTCTGTTAGTTGAATGCACAGAACAGAAAGAATTTTCACAGAATGCTACTGTGTAGTTTATATTTAAGTATATTCCTTTTTCCACTATTACCATCTTAGTCCTCCGAATCTCCTCTTACATTTTCTACAAAAAGAGTGTTTCATAACTGCTCAATCAAAAATATGTTTTATCTCTGTTAACTGAATTTACAGATCAGAAATAAGTTTCACAGAATGCATCTGTGTAGTTTTTATTTGAAGATATTTTTTTCCCAATGTAGGCCTCTTAGCGCTTAACATGTCCAATTGCAGTTTCTACAGAAAGAGTGTTTCAGAACGGCTCAATCAAAAGTAAGGTTCAACCCTGTTAGTTGAATGCACAGAACAGAAAGAATTTTCACAGAATGCTACTGTGTAGTTTATATTTGTATATATTCCTTTTTCCACTATTACCCTCTTAGCGCTCAGAATGTCCACTTGCATTTTCTACAGAAAGAGTGTTCAGAACTGCGCAATCAAAAGTATGGTTTAACTCTGTTAGCTTAATGAACATATCAGAAATAAGTTTCACACAATGCTTCTGTGTAGTTTTTATTTGAAGATATTATTTTTCCCAATAGAGGCCTCTTAGCGCTCAGAATGTCCAATTGCAGTTTCTACAGAAAGAGTGTTTCAGAAAGGCTCAATCAAAAGTAAGGTTCAACTCTGTTAGTTGAATGCACAGAACAGAAAGAAGTTTCATACAATGCTTCTGTGTAGTTTATATTTGAACATATTCTTTTTTCCACTATTACCCACTTAGCGCTACGAATGTCCAGTTGCATTTTCTACAGACAGCGTGTTTCAAAACTGCTCAATCCAAAGTATGGTTTAACTCTGTTAGCTGAATGCTCAGATCAGAAAGAAGTTTCACAGAATGCTTCTGTGTAGTTTATATTTGAATATATTCCTTTTTCCACTACTACTCTCTTAGCGCTCCAAATGTCCAGTTGCATTTTCTACAGAAAGAGTGTTCAGATCTGCTCTATCATAAGTATGGTTTAACTCTGTTAGCTGAATGCACAGATCAGAAAGAAGTTTCACCGAATGATCCTGTGTAGTTTATATTTGGAGACATTCCCTTTTTCCACTATTACCCTCTTAGCGCTCCGAATCTCCACTTGCATTTTCTACAGGAAGAGTGTTTCAGAACGGCTCAATCAAAACTAAGGTTCAACTCTTTTAGTTGAACAAACAGAACAGAAAGAAGTTTCACACAATTCTTCTGTGTAGTTTTTATTTGTAGACATTCTTTTTCCCAATATAGGCCTCTTAGCACTCAGAATGTCCAATTGCAGTTTCTACAGAAAGAGTGTTTCAGAACGGCTCAATCAAAAGTAAGGTTCAACTCTGTTAGTTGAATGCACAGAACAGAAAGAAGTTTCATACAATGCTTCTGTGTAGTTTATATTTCAACATATTCTTTTTTCCACTATTACCCACTTAGCGCTACGAATGTCCAGTTGCATTTTCCACAGACAGAGTATTTCAAAACTGCTCAATCAAAAGTATGGTTTAACTCTGTTAGCTGAATGCTCAGGTCAGAAAGAAGTTTCACAGAATGCTTCTGTGTAGTTTATATTTGAATATATTCCTTTTTCCACTACTACGCTCTTAGCGCTCCAAATGTCCAGTTGCATTTTCTACAGAAAGAGTGTTCAGATCTGCTCAATCAAAAGTATGGTTTAACTCTGTTAGCTGAATGCACAGATCAGAAAGAAGTTTCACCGAATGATTCTGTGTAGTTTATATTTGAAGACATTCCTTTTTCCACTATTACCCACTTAGCGCTCCGAATCTCCACTTGCATTTTCTACAAAAAGAGTGTTTCATAACTGCTCAATCAAAAATATGTTTTATCTCTGTTAACTGAATTTACAGATCAGAAATAAGTTTCACAGAATGCATCTGTGTAGTTTTTATTTGAAGATATTCTTTTTCCCAATGTAGGCCTCTTAGCGCTTAGCATGTCCAATTGCAGTTTCTACAGAAAGAGTGTTTCAGAACGGCTCAATCAAAAGTGAGGTTCAACTCTGTTAGTTGAATGCACAGAACAGAAAGAATTTTCACAGAATGCTACTGTGTAGTTTATATTTAAGTATATTACTTTTTCCACTATTACCATCTTAGCGCTCCGAATCTCCTCTTGCATTTTCTACAAAAAGAGTGTTTCATAACTGCTCAATCAAAAATATGTTTTATCTCTGTTAACTAAATTTACAGATCAGAAATAAGTTTCACAGAATGCATCTGTGTAGTTTTTATTTGAAGATTTTTTTTTCCCAATGTAGGCCTCTTAGCGCTTAACATGTCCAATTGCAGTTTCTACAGAAAGAGTGTTTCAGAACGGCTCAATCAAAAGTAAGGTTCAACTCTGTTAGTTGAATGCACAGAACAGAAAGAATTTTCACAGAATGCTACTGTGTAGTTTATATTTGTATATATTCCTTTTTCCACTATTACCCTCTTAGCGCTCCGAATGTCCACTTGCATTTTCTACAGAAAGAGTGTTCAGAACTGCGCAATCAAAAGTATGGTTTAACTCTGTTAGCTTAATGAACATATCAGAAATAAGTTTCACACAATGCTTCTGTGTAGTTTTTATTTGAAGATATTATTTTTCCCAATAGAGGCCTCTTAGCGCTCAGAATGTCCAATTTCAGTTTCTACAGAAAGAGTGTTTCAGAAAGGCTCAATCAAAAGTAAGGTTCAACTCTGTTAGTTGAATGCACAGAACAGAAAGAAGTTTCATACAATGCTTCTGTGTAGTTTATATTTGAACATATTCTTTTTTCCACTATTACCCACTTAGCGCTACGAATGTCCAGTTGCATTTTCTACAGACAGAGTGTTTCAAAACTGCTCAATCCAAAGTATGGTTTAACTCTGTTAGCTGAATGCTCAGATCAGAAAGAAGTTTCACAGAATGCTTCTGTGTAGTTTATATTTGAATATATTCCTTTTTCCACTACTACTCTCTTAGCGCTCCAAATGTCCAGTTGCATTTTCTACAGAAAGAGTGTTCAGATCTGCTCAATCAAAAGTATGGTTTAACTCTGTTAGGTGAATGCACAGATCAGAAGGAAGTTTCACCGAATGATTCTGTGTAGTTTATATTTGAAGACATACCTTTTTCCACTCTTACCCTCTTAGCGCTCCGAATCTCCACTTGCATTTTCTATAAAAAGAGTGTTTCATAACTGCTCAATCAAAAATATGTTTTATCTCTGTTAACTGAATTTACAGATCAGAAATACGTTTCACAGAATGCATCTGTGTAGTTTTTATTTGAAGATATTCTTTTTCCCAATGTAGGCCTCTTAGCGCTTAGCATGTCCAATTGCAGTTTCTACAGAAAGAGTGTTTCAGAAAGGCTCAATCAAAAGTAAGGTTCAACTCTGTTAGTTGAATGCACAGAACAGAAAGAATTTTCACAGAATGCTACTGTGTAGTTTATATTTAAATATATTCCTTTTTCCACTATTACCCTCTTAGCGGTCCGAATGTCCACTTGCATTTTCTACAGAAAGAGTGTTCAGAACTGCGCAATCAAAAGTATGGTTTAACTCTGTTAGCTTAATGAACATATCAGAAATAAGTTTCACACAATGCTTCTGTGTAGTTTTTATTTGAAGATATTATTTTTCCCAATAGAGGCCTCTTAGCGCTCAGAATGTCCAATTGCAGTTTCTACAGAAAGAGTGTTTCAGAAAGGCTCAATCAAAAGTAAGGTTCAACTCTGTTAGTTGAATGCACAGAACAGAAAGAAGTTTCATACAATGCTTCTGTGTGGTTTATATTTGAACATATTCTTTTTTCCACTATTACCCACTTAGCGCTACGAATGTCCAGTTGCATTTTCTACAGACAGAGTGTTTCAAAACTGCTCAATCAAAAGTATGGTTTAACTCTGTTAGCTGAATGCTCAGATCAGAAAGAAGTTTCACAGAATGCTTCTGTGTAGTTTATATTTGAATATATTCCTTTTTCCACTACTACGCTCTTAGCGCTCCAAATGTCCAGTTCCATTTTCTACAGAAAGAGTGTTCAGATCTGCTCAATCAAAAGTATGGTTTAACTCTGTTAGCTGAATGCACAGATCAGAAAGAAGTTTCACCGAATGATTCTGTGTAGTTTATATTTGAAGACATTCCTTTTTCCACTATTACCCACTTAGCGCTCCGAATCTCCACTTGCATTTTCTACAAAAAGAGTGTTTCATAACTGCTCAATCAAAAATATGTTTTATCTCTGTTAACTGAATTTACAGATCAGAAATAAGTTTCACAGAATGCATCTGTGTAGTTTTTATTTGAAGATATTCTTTTTCCCAATGTAGGCCTCTTAGCGCTTAGCATGTCCAATTGCAGTTTCTACAGAAAGAGTGTTTCAGAACGGCTCAATCAAAAGTAAGGTTCAACTCTGTTAGTTGAATGCACAGAACAGAAAGAATTTTCACAGAATGCTACTGTGTAGTTTATATTTAAGTATATTCCTTTTTCCACTATTACCATCTTAGCGCTCCGAATCTCCTCTTGCATTTTCTACAAAAAGAGTGTTTCATAACTGCTCAATCAAAAATATATTTTATCTCTGATAACTGAATTTACAGATCAGAAATAAGTTTCGCAGAATGCATCTGTGTAGTTTTTATTTGAAGATATTCTTTTTCCTAATATAGGCCTCTTGGCGTTTCGCATGTCCAATTGCAGTTTCTACAGAAAGAGTGTTTCAGAACGGCTCAATCAAAAGTAAGGTTCAATTCTGTTAGTTGAATGCACAGAACAGAAAGAATTTTCACAGAATGCTACTGTGTAGTTTATATTTGAATATATTCCTTTTTCCACTATTACCCTCTTAGCGCTCCGAATGTCCACTTGCATTTTCTACAGAAAGAGTGTTCAGAACTGCGCAATCAAAAGTATGGTTTAACTCTGTTAGCTTAATGAACATATCAGAAATAAGTTTCACACAATGCTTCTGTGTAATTTTTATTTGAAGATATTTTTTTTCACAATATAGGCCTCTTAGTGCTCAGAATGTCCAACTGCAGTTTCTACAGAAAGAGTGTTTCAGAAAGGCTCAATCAAAAGTAAGGTTCAACTCTGTTAGTTGAATGCACAGAACAGAAAGAAGTTTCATACAATGCTTCTGTGTAGTTTATATTTGAACATATTCTTTTTTCCACTATTACCCACTTAGCGCTACGAATGTCCAGTTGCATTTTCTACAGACAGAGTGTTTCAAAACTGCTCAATCAAAAGTATGGTTTAACTCTGTTAGCTGAATGCTCAGATCAGAAAGAAGTTTCACAGAATGCTTATGTGTAGTTTATATTTGAATATATTCCTTTTTCCACTACTACTCTCTTAGCGCTCCAAATGTCCAGTTGCATTTTCTACAGAAAGAGTGTTCAGATCTGCTCAATCAAAAGTATGGTTTAACTCTGTTAGCTGAATGCACAGATCAGAAAGAAGTTTCACAGAATGATTCTGTGTAGTTTATATTTGGAGACATTCCTTTTTCCACTATTACCGTCTTAGCGCTCCGAATCTCCACTTGCATTTTCTACTGAAAGAGTGTTTCAGAACGGCTCAATCAAAACTAAGGTACAACTCTTTTAGTTGAACAAACAGAACAGAAAGAAGTTTCACACAATTCTTCTGTGTAGTTTTTATTTGTAGACATTCTTTTTCCCAATATAGGCCTCTTAGCGCTCAGAATGTCCAATTGCAGTTTCTACAGAAAGAGTGTTTCAGAACGGCTCAATCAAAACTAAGGTACAACTCTTTTAGTTGAACAAACAGAACAGAAAGAAGTTTCACACAATTCTTCTGTGTAGTTTTTATTTTTAGACATTCTTTTTCCCAATATAGGCCTCCTAGCGCTCAGAATGTCCAATTGCAGTTTCTACAGAAAGAGTGTTTCAGAACGGCTCAATCAAAAGTAAGGTTCAACTCTGTTAGTTGAATGCACAGAACAGAAAGAAGTTTCATACAATGCTTCTGTGTAGTTTATATTTGAACATATTCTTTTTTCCACTATTACCCACTTAGCGCTACGAATGTCCAGTTGCATTTTCTACAGACAGAGTGTTTCAAAACTGCTCAATCAAAAGTATGGTTTAACTGTGTTAGCTGAATGCTCAGATCAGAAAGAAGTTTCACAGAATGCTTCTGTGTAGTTTATATTTGAATATATTCCTTTTTCCACTACTACGCTCTTAGCGCTCCAAATGTCCAGTTGCATTTTCTACAGAAAGAGTGTTCAGATCTGCTCAATCAAAAGTATGGTTTAACTCTGTTAGGTGAATGCACAGATCAGAAGGAAGTTTCACCGAATGATTCTGTGTAGTTTATATTTGAAGACATTCCTTTTTCCACTATTACCCACTTAGCGCTCTGAATCTCCACTTGCATTTTCAACAAAAAGAGTGTTTCATAACTGCTCAATCAAAAATATGTTTTATCTCTGTTAACTGAATTTACAGATCAGAAATAAGTTTCACAGAATGCATCTGTGTAGTTTTTATTTGAAGATATTCTTTTTCCCAATGTAGGCCTCTTAGCGCTTAGCATGTCCAATTGCAGTTTCTACAGAAAGAGTGTTTCAGAACGGCTCAATCAAAACTAAGGTTCAACTCTTTTAGTTGAACAAACAGAACAGAAAGAAGTTTCACACAATTCTTCTGTGTAGTTTTTATTTGTAGACCTTCTTTTTCCCAATATAGGCCTCCTAGCGCTCAGAATGTCCAATTGCAGTTTCTACAGAAAGAGTGTTTCAGAACGGCTCAATCAAAAGTAAGGTTCAACTCTGTTAGTTGAATGCACAGAACAGAAAGAAGTTTCATACAATGCTTCTGTGTAGTTTATATTTCAACATATTCTTTTTTCCACTATTACCCACTTAGCGCTACGAATGTCCAGTTGCATTTTCCACAGACAGAGTATTTCAAAACTGCTCAATCAAAAGTATGGTTTAACTCTGTTAGCTGAATGCTCAGATCAGAAAGAAGTTTCACAGAATGCTTCTGTGTAGTTTATATTTGAATATATTCCTTTTTCCACTACTACGCTCTTAGCGCTCCAAATGTCCAGTTGCATTTTCTACAGAAAGAGTGTTCAGATCTGCTCAATCAAAAGTATGGTTTAACTCTGTTAGCTGAATGCACAGATCAGAAAGAAGTTTCACCGAATGATTCTGTGTAGTTTATATTTGAAGACATTCCTTTTTCCACTATTACCCACTTAGCGCTCCGAATCTCCACTTGCATTTTCTACAAAAAGAGTGTTTCATAACTGCTCAATCAAAAATATGTTTTATCTCTGTTAACTGAATTTACAGATCAGAAATAAGTTTCACAGAATGCATCTGTGTAGTTTTTATTTGAAGATATTCTTTTTCCCAATGTAGGCCTCTTAGCGCTTAGCATGTCCAATTGCAGTTTCTACAGAAAGAGTGTTTCAGAACGGCTCAATCAAAAGTGAGGTTCAACTCTGTTAGTTGAATGCACAGAACAGAAAGAATTTTCACAGAATGCTACTGTGTAGTTTATATTTAAGTATATTACTTTTTCCACTATTACCATCTTAGCGCTCCGAATCTCCTCTTGCATTTTCTACAAAAAGAGTGTTTCATAACTGCTCAATCAAAAATATGTTTTATCTCTGTTAACTAAATTTACAGATCAGAAATAAGTTTCACAGAATGCATCTGTGTAGTTTTTATTTGAAGATTTTTTTTTCCCAATGTAGGCCTCTTAGCGCTTAACATGTCCAATTGCAGTTTCTACAGAAAGAGTGTTTCAGAACGGCTCAATCAAAAGTAAGGTTCAACTCTGTTAGTTGAATGCACAGAACAGAAAGAATTTTCACAGAATGCTACTGTGTAGTTTATATTTGTATATATTCCTTTTTCCACTATTACCCTCTTAGCGCTCCGAATGTCCACTTGCATTTTCTACAGAAAGAGTGTTCAGAACTGCGCAATCAAAAGTATGGTTTAACTCTGTTAGCTTAATGAACATATCAGAAATAAGTTTCACACAATGCTTCTGTGTAGTTTTTATTTGAAGATATTATTTTTCCCAATAGAGGCCTCTTAGCGCTCAGAATGTCCAATTTCAGTTTCTACAGAAAGAGTGTTTCAGAAAGGCTCAATCAAAAGTAAGGTTCAACTCTGTTAGTTGAATGCACAGAACAGAAAGAAGTTTCATACAATGCTTCTGTGTAGTTTATATTTGAACATATTCTTTTTTCCACTATTACCCACTTAGCGCTACGAATGTCCAGTTGCATTTTCTACAGACAGAGTGTTTCAAAACTGCTCAATCCAAAGTATGGTTTAACTCTGTTAGCTGAATGCTCAGATCAGAAAGAAGTTTCACAGAATGCTTCTGTGTAGTTTATATTTGAATATATTCCTTTTTCCACTACTACTCTCTTAGCGCTCCAAATGTCCAGTTGCATTTTCTACAGAAAGAGTGTTCAGATCTGCTCAATCAAAAGTATGGTTTAACTCTGTTAGGTGAATGCACAGATCAGAAGGAAGTTTCACCGAATGATTCTGTGTAGTTTATATTTGAAGACATACCTTTTTCCACTCTTACCCTCTTAGCGCTCCGAATCTCCACTTGCATTTTCTACAAAAAGAGTGTTTCATAACTGCTCAATCAAAAATATGTTTTATCTCTGTTAACTGAATTTACAGATCAGAAATACGTTTCACAGAATGCATCTGTGTAGTTTTTATTTGAAGATATTCTTTTTCCCAATGTAGGCCTCTTAGCGCTTAGCATGTCCAATTGCAGTTTCTACAGAAAGAGTGTTTCAGAAAGGCTCAATCAAAAGTAAGGTTCAACTCTGTTAGTTGAATGCACAGAACAGAAAGAATTTTCACAGAATGCTACTGTGTAGTTTATATTTAAATATATTCCTTTTTCCACTATTACCCTCTTAGCGGTCCGAATGTCCACTTGCATTTTCTACAGAAAGAGTGTTCAGAACTGCGCAATCAAAAGTATGGTTTAACTCTGTTAGCTTAATGAACATATCAGAAATAAGTTTCACACAATGCTTCTGTGTAGTTTTTATTTGAAGATATTATTTTTCCCAATAGAGGCCTCTTAGCGCTCAGAATGTCCAATTGCAGTTTCTACAGAAAGAGTGTTTCAGAAAGGCTCAATCAAAAGTAAGGTTCAACTCTGTTAGTTGAATGCACAGAACAGAAAGAAGTTTCATACAATGCTTCTGTGTGGTTTATATTTGAACATATTCTTTTTTCCACTATTACCCACTTAGCGCTACGAATGTCCAGTTGCATTTTCTACAGACAGAGTGTTTCAAAACTGCTCAATCAAAAGTATGGTTTAACTCTGTTAGCTGAATGCTCAGATCAGAAAGAAGTTTCACAGAATGCTTCTGTGTAGTTTATATTTGAATATATTCCTTTTTCCACTACTACGCTCTTAGCGCTCCAAATGTCCAGTTCCATTTTCTACAGAAAGAGTGTTCAGATCTGCTCAATCAAAAGTATGGTTTAACTCTGTTAGCTGAATGCACAGATCAGAAAGAAGTTTCACCGAATGATTCTGTGTAGTTTATATTTGAAGACATTCCTTTTTCCACTATTACCCACTTAGCGCTCCGAATCTCCACTTGCATTTTCTACAAAAAGAGTGTTTCATAACTGCTCAATCAAAAATATGTTTTATCTCTGTTAACTGAATTTACAGATCAGAAATAAGTTTCACAGAATGCATCTGTGTAGTTTTTATTTGAAGATATTCTTTTTCCCAATGTAGGCCTCTTAGCGCTTAGCATGTCCAATTGCAGTTTCTACAGAAAGAGTGTTTCAGAACGGCTCAATCAAAAGTAAGGTTCAACTCTGTTAGTTGAATGCACAGAACAGAAAGAATTTTCACAGAATGCTAGTGTGTAGTTTATATTTAAGTATATTCCTTTTTCCACTATTACCATCTTAGCGCTCCGAATCTCCTCTTGCATTTTCTACAAAAAGAGTGTTTCATAACTGCTCAATCAAAAATATGTTTTATCTCTGTTAACTGAATTTACAGATCAGAAATAAGTTTCACAGAATGCATCTGTGTAGTTTTTATTTGAAGATATTTTTTTCCCAATGTAGGCCTCTTAGCGCTTAACATGTCCAATTGCAGTTTCTACAGAAAGAGTGTTTCAGAACGGCTCAATCAAAAGTAAGGTTCAACTCTGTTAGTTGAATGCACAGAACAGAAAGAATTTTCACAGAATGCTACTGTGTAGTTTATATTTGTATATATTCCTTTTTCCACTATTACCCTCTTAGCGCTCCGAATGTCCACTTGCATTTTCTACAGAAAGAGTGTTCAGAACTGCGCAATCAAAAGTATGGTTTAACTCTGTTAGCTTAATGAACATATCAGAAATAAGTTTCACACAATGCTTCTGTGTAGTTTTTATTTGAAGATATTATTTTTCCCAATAGAGGCCTCTTAGCGCTCAGAATGTCCAATTGCAGTTTCTACAGAAAGAGTGTTTCAGAAAGGCTCAATCAAAAGTAAGGTTAAACTCTGTTAGTTGAATGCACAGAACAGAAAGAAGTTTCATACAATGCTTCTGTGTAGTTTATATTTGAACATATTCTTTTTTCCACTATTACCCACTTAGCGCTACGAATGTCCAGTTGCATTTTCTACAGACAGAGTGTTTCAAAACTGCTCAATCCAAAGTATGGTTTAACTCTGTTAGCTGAATGCTCAGATCAGAAAGAAGTTTCACAGAATGCTTCTGTGTAGTTTATATTTGAATATATTCCTTTTTCCACTACTACTCTCTTAGCGCTCCAAATGTCCAGTTGCATTTTCTACAGAAAGAGTGTTCAGATCTGCTCTATCATAAGTATGGTTTAACTCTGTTAGCTGAATGCACAGATCAGAAAGAAGTTTCACCGCATGATCCTGTGTAGTTCATATTTGGAGAGATTCCCTTTTTCCACTATTACCCTCTTAGCGCTCCGAATCTCCACTTGCATTTTCTACAGAAAGAGTGTTTCAGAACGGCTCAATCAAAACTAAGGTTCAACTCTTTTAGTTGAACAAACAGAACAGAAAGAAGTTTCACACAATTCTTCTGTGTAGTTTTTATTTGTAGACATTCTTTTTCCCAATATAGGCCTCTTTGCGCTCAGAATATCCAATTGCAGTTTCTACAGAAAGAGTGTTTCAGAACGGCTCAATCAAAACTAAGGTACAACTCTTTTAGTTGAACAAACAGAACAGAAAGAAGTTTCACACAATTCTTCTGTGTAGTTTTTATTTTTAGACATTCTTTTTCCCAATATAGGCCTACTAGCGCTCAGAATGTCCAATTGCAGTTTCTACAGAAAGAGTGTTTCAGAACGGCTCAATCAAAAGTAAGGTTCAACTCTGTTAGTTGAATGCACAGAACAGAAAGAAGTTTCATACAATGCTTCTGTGTAGTTTATATTTGAACATATTCTTTTTTCCACTATTACCCACTTAGCGCTACGAATGTCCAGTTGCATTTTCTACAGACAGAGTGTTTCAAAACTGCTCAATCAAAAGTATGGTTTAACTCTGTTAGCTGAATGCTCAGATCAGAAAGAAGTTTCACAGAATGCTTCTGTGTAGTTTATATTTGAATATATTCCTTTTTCCACTACTACGCTCTTAGCGCTCCAAATGTCCAGTTGCATTTTCTACAGAAAGAGTGTTCAGATCTGCTCAATCAAAAGTATGGTTTAACTCTGTTAGGTGAATGCACAGATCAGAAGGAAGTTTCACCGAATGATTCTGTGTAGTTTATATTTGAAGACATTCCTTTTTCCACTATTACCCACTTAGCGCTTTGAATCTCCACTTGCATTTTCAACAAAAAGAGTGTTTCATAACTGCTCAATCAAAAATATGTTTTATCTCTGTTAACTGAATTTACAGATCAGAAATAAGTTTCACAGAATGCATCTGTGTAGTTTATATTTGAAGATATTCTTTTTCCCAATGTAGGCCTCTTAGCGCTTAGCATGTCCAATTGCAGTTTCTACAGAAAGAGTGTTTCAGAACGGCTCAATCAAAACTAAGGTTCAACTCTTTTAGTTGAACAAACAGAACAGAAAGAAGTTTCACACAATTCTTCTGTGTAGTTTTTATTTGTAGACCTTCTTTTTCCCAATATAGGCCTCCTAGCGCTCAGAATGTCCAATTGCAGTTTCTACAGAAAGAGTGTTTCAGAACGGCTCAATCAAAAGTAAGGTTCAACTCTGTTAGTTGAATGCACAGAACAGAAAGAAGTTTCATACAATGCTTCTGTGTAGTTTATATTTCAACATATTCTTTTTTCCACTATTACCCACTTAGCGCTACGAATGTCCAGTTGCATTTTCCACAGACAGAGTATTTCAAAACTGCTCAATCAAAAGTATGGTTTAACTCTGTTAGCTGAATGCTCAGATCAGAAAGAAGTTTCACAGAATGCTTCTGTGTAGTTTATATTTGAATATATTCCTTTTTCCACTACTACGCTCTTAGCGCTTCAAATGTCCAGTTGCATTTTCTACAGAAAGAATGTTCAGATCTACTCAATCAAAAGTATGTTTTAACTCTGTTAGGTGAATGCACAGATCAGAAGGAAGTTTCACCGAATGATTCTGTGTAGTTTATTTTTGAAGACATTCCTTTTTCCACTATTACCCTCTTAGCGCTCCGAATCTCCACTTGCATTTTCTACAAAAAGAGTGTTTCATAACTGCTCAATCAAAAATATGTTTTATCTCTGTTAACTGAATTTACAGATCAGAAATAAGTTTCACAGAATGCATCTGTGTAGTTTTTATTTGAAGATATTCTTTTTCCCAATGTAGGCCTCGTAGCGCTTAGCATGTCCAATTGCAGTTTCTACAGAAAGAGTGTTTCAGAACGGCTCAATCAAAAGTAAGGTTCAACTCTGTTAGTTGAATGCACAGAACAGAAAGAATTTTCACAGAATCCTACTGTGTAGTTTATATTTAAATATATTCCTTTTTCCAATATTACCCTATTAGCGCTCCGAATGTCCACTTGCATTTTCTACAGAAAGAGTGTTCAGAACTGCGCAATCAAAACTATGGTTTAACTCTGTTAGCTTAATGAACATATCAGAAATAAGTTTCACACAATTCTTCTGTGTAGTTTTTATTTGAAGATATTATTTTTCCCAATAGAGGCCTCTTAGCGCTCAGAATGTCCAATTGCCGTTTCTACAGAAAGAGTGTTTCAGAAAGGCTCAATCAAAAGTAAGTTTCAACTCTGTTAGTTGAATGCACAGAACAGAAAGAAGTTTCATACAAGGCTTCTGTGTAGTTTATATTTGAACATATTCTTTTTTCCACTATTACCCACTTAGCGCTACGAATTTCCAGTTGCATTTTCTACAGACAGAGTGTTTCAAAACTGCTCAATCAAAAGTATGGTTTAACTCTGTTAGCTGAATGCTCAGATCAGAAAGAAGTTTCACAGAATGCTTCTGTGTAGTTTATATATGAATATATTCCTTTTTCCACTACTACTCTCTTAGCGCTCCAAATGTCCAGTTGCATTTTCTACAGAAAGAGTGTTCAGATCTGCTCAATCAAAAGTATGGTTTAACTCTGTTAGCTGAATGCACAGATCAGAAAGAAGTTTCACAGAATGATTCTGTGTAGTTTATATTTGGAGACATTCCTTTTTCCACTATTACCCTCTTAGCGCTCCGAATCTCCACTTGCATTTACTACAGAAAGAGTGTTTCAGAACGGGTCAATCAAAACTAAGGTTCAAATCTTTTAGTTGAACAAACAGAACAGAAAGAAGTTTCACACAATTCTTCTGTGTAGTTTTTATTTGTAGACATTCTTTTTACCAATATAGGCCTCCTAGCACTCAGAATGTCCAATTGCAGTTTCTACAGAAAGAGTGTTTCAGAACGGCTCAATCAAAAGTAAGGTTCAACTCTGTTAGTTGAATGCACAGAACAGAAAGAATTTTCACAGAATGCTACTGTGTAGTTTATATTTAAATATATTCCTTTTTCCACTATTACCCTCTTAGCGGTCAGAATGTCCACTTGCATTTTCTACAGAAAGAGTGTTCAGAACTGCGCAATCAAAAGTATGGTTTAACTCTGTTAGTTTAATGAACATATCAGAAATAAGTTTCACACAATGCTTCTGTGTAGTTTTTATTTGAAGATATTATTTTTCCCAATAGTGGCCTCTTAGCGCTCAGAATGTCCAATTGCAGTTTCTACAGAAAGAGTGTTTCAGAAAGGCTCAATCAAAAGTAAGGTTCAACTCTGTTAGTTGAATGCACAGAAGAGAAAGAAGTTTCATACAATGCTTCTGTGTAGTTTATATTTGAACATATTCTTTTTTCCACTATTACCCACTTAGCGCTACGAATGTCCAGTTGCATTTTCTACAGACAGAGTGTTTCAAAACTGCTCAATCAAAAGTATGGTTTAACTCTGTTAGCTGAATGCTCAGATCAGAAAGAAGTTTCACAGAATGCTTCTGTGTAGTTTATATTTGAATATATTCCTTTTTCCACTACTACGCTCTTAGCGCTCCAAATGTCCAGTTCCATTTTCTAGAGAAAGAGTGTTCAGATCTGCTCAATCAAAAGTATGGTTTAACACTGTTAGCTGAATGCACAGATCAGAAAGAAGTTTCACCGAATGATTCTGTGTAGTTTATATTTGAAGACATTCCTTTTTCCACTATTACCCACTTAGCGCTCCGAATCTCCACTTGCATTTTCTACAAAAAGAGTGTTTCATAACTGCTCAATCAAAAATATGTTTTATCTCTGTTAACTGAATTTACAGATCAGAAATAAGTTTCACAGAATGCATCTGTGTAGTTTTTATTTGAAGATATTCTTTTTCCCAATGTAGGCCTCTTAGCGCTTAGCATGTCCAATTGCAGTTTCTACAGAAAGAGTGTTTCAGAACGGCTCAATCAAAAGTAAGGTTCAACTCTGTTAGTTGAATGCACAGAACAGAAAGAATTTTCACAGAATGCTACTGTGTAGTTTATATTTAAGTATATTCCTTTTTCCACTATTACCATCTTAGTCCTCCGAATCTCCTCTTACATTTTCTACAAAAAGAGTGTTTCATAACTGCTCAATCAAAAATATGTTTTATCTCTGTTAACTGAATTTACAGATCAGAAATAAGTTTCACAGAATGCATCTGTGTAGTTTTTATTTGAAGATATTTTTTTCCCAATGTAGGCCTCTTAGCGCTTAACATGTCCAATTGCAGTTTCTACAGAAAGAGTGTTTCAGAACGGCTCAATCAAAAGTAAGGTTCAACCCTGTTAGTTGAATGCACAGAACAGAAAGAATTTTCACAGAATGCTACTGTGTAGTTTATATTTGTATATATTCCTTTTTCCACTATTACCCTCTTAGCGCTCAGAATGTCCACTTGCATTTTCTACAGAAAGAGTGTTCAGAACTGCGCAATCAAAAGTATGGTTTAACTCTGTTAGCTTAATGAACATATCAGAAATAAGTTTCACACAATGCTTCTGTGTAGTTTTTATTTGAAGATATTATTTTTCCCAATAGAGGCCTCTTAGCGCTCAGAATGTCCAATTGCAGTTTCTACAGAAAGAGTGTTTCAGAAAGGCTCAATCAAAAGTAAGGTTCAACTCTGTTAGTTGAATGCACAGAACAGAAAGAAGTTTCATACAATGCTTCTGTGTAGTTTATATTTGAACATATTCTTTTTTCCACTATTACCCACTTAGCGCTACGAATGTCCAGTTGCATTTTCTACAGACAGCGTGTTTCAAAACTGCTCAATCCAAAGTATGGTTTAACTCTGTTAGCTGAATGCTCAGATCAGAAAGAAGTTTCACAGAATGCTTCTGTGTAGTTTATATTTGAATATATTCCTTTTTCCACTACTACTCTCTTAGCGCTCCAAATGTCCAGTTGCATTTTCTACAGAAAGAGTGTTCAGATCTGCTCTATCATAAGTATGGTTTAACTCTGTTAGCTGAATGCACAGATCAGAAAGAAGTTTCACCGAATGATCCTGTGTAGTTTATATTTGGAGACATTCCCTTTTTCCACTATTACCCTCTTAGCGCTCCGAATCTCCACTTGCATTTTCTACAGGAAGAGTGTTTCAGAACGGCTCAATCAAAACTAAGGTTCAACTCTTTTAGTTGAACAAACAGAACAGAAAGAAGTTTCACACAATTCTTCTGTGTAGTTTTTATTTGTAGACATTCTTTTTCCCAATATAGGCCTCTTAGCACTCAGAATGTCCAATTGCAGTTTCTACAGAAAGAGTGTTTCAGAACGGCTCAATCAAAAGTAAGGTTCAACTCTGTTAGTTGAATGCACAGAACAGAAAGAAGTTTCATACAATGCTTCTGTGTAGTTTATATTTGAACATATTCTTTTTTCCACTATTACCCACTTAGCGCTACGAATGTCCAGTTGCATTTTATAGAGAGTGTTTCAAAACTGCTCAATCAAAAGTATGGTTTAACTCTGTTAGCTGAATGCTCAGGTCAGAAAGAAGTTTCACAGAATGCTTCTGTGTAGTTTATATTTGAATATATTCCTTTTTCCACTACTACTATCTTAGCGCTCCAAATGTCCAGTTGCATTTTCTACAGAAAGAGTGTTCAGATCTGCTCAATCAAAAGTATGGTTTACCTCTGTTAGCTGAATGCACAGATCAGAAAGAAGTTTCACAGAATGATTCTGTGTAGTTTATATTTGGAGACATTCCTTTTTCCACTATTACCCTCTTAGCGCTCCGAATCTCCACTTGCATTTTCTACAGAAAGAGTGTTTCAGAACGGCTCAATCAAAACTAAGGTTCAACTCTTTTAGTTGAACAAACAGAACAGAAAGAAGTTTCACACAATTCTTCTGTGTAGTTTTTATTTGTAGACATTCTTTTTCCCAATATAGGCCTCTTAGCGCTCAGAATGTCCAATTGCAGTTTCTACAGAAAGAGTGTTTCAGAACGGCTCAATCAAAAGTAAGGTTCAACTCTGTTTGTTGAATGCACAGAACAGAAAGAAGTTTCATACAATGCTTCTGTGTAGTTTATATTTGAACATATTCTTTTTTCCACTATTACCCACTTAGCGCTACGAATGTCCAGTTGCATTTTCTACAGACAGAGTGTTTCAAAACTGCTCAATCAAAAGTATGGTTTAACTCTGTTAGCTGAATGCTCAGATCAGAAAGAAGTTTCACAGAATGCTTCTGTGTAGTTTATATTTGAATATATTCCTTTTTCCACTACTACTCTCTTAGCGCTCCAAATGTCCAGTTGCATTTTCTACAGAAAGAGTGTTCAGATCTGCTCAATCAAAAGTATGGTTTAACTCTGTTAGCTGAATGCACAGATCAGAAAGAAGTTTCACAGAATGATTCTGTGTAGTTTATATTTGGAGACATTCCTTTTTCCACTATTACCCTCTTAGCGCTCCGAATCTCCACTTGCATTTTCTACAGAAAGAGTGTTTCAGAACGGCTCAATCAAAACTAAGGTTCAACTCTTTTAGTTGAACAAACAGAACAGAAAGAAGTTTCACACATTTCTTCTGTGTAGTTTTTATTTGTAGACATTCTTTTTCCCAATATAGGCCTCTTAGCGCTCAGAATGTCCAATTGCAGTTTCTACAGAAAGAGTGTTTCAGAACGGCTCAATCAAAAGTAAGGTTCAACTCTGTTAGTTGAATGCACAGAACAGAAAGAAGTTTCATACAATGCTTCTGTGTAGTTTATATTTGAACATATTCTTTTTTCCACTATTACCCACTTAGCGCTACGAATGTCCAGTTGCATTTTCTACAGACAGAGTGTTTCAAAACTGCTCAATCAAAAGTATGGTTTAACTCTGTTAGCTGAATGCTCAGATCAGAAAGAAGTTTCACAGAATGCTTCTGTGTAGTTTATATTTGAATATATTCCTTTTTCCACTACTACGCTCTTAGCGCTCCAAATGTCCAGTTGCATTTTCTACAGAAAGAGTGTTCAGATCTGCTCAATCAAAAGTATGGTTTAACTCTGTTAGGTGAATGTACAGATCAGAAGGAAGTTTCACCGAATGATTCTGTGTAGTTTATATTTGAAGACATTCCTTTTTCCACTATTACCCACTTAGCGCTCCGAATCTCCACTTGCATTTTCTACAAGAAGAGTGTTTCATAACTGCTCAATCAAAAATATGTTTTATCTCTGTTAACTGAATTTACAGATCAGAAATAAGTTTCACAGAATGCATCTGTGTAGTTTTTATTTGAAGATATTCTTTTTCCCAATGTAGGCCTCTTAGCGATTAGCATGTCCAATTGCAGTTTCTACAGAAAGAGTGTTTCAGAACGGCTCAATCAAAAGTAAGGTTCAACTCTGTTAGTTGAATGCACAGAACAGAAAGAATTTTCACAGAATGCTACTGTGTAGTTTATATTTAAATATATTCCTTTTTCCACTATTACCCTCTTAGCGCTCCGAATGTCCACTTGCATTTTCTACAGAAAGAGTGTTCAGAACTGCGCAATCAAAAGTATGGTTTAACTCTGTTAGCTTAATGAACATATCAGAAATAAGTTTCACACAATGCTTCTGTGTAGTTTTTATTTGAAGATATTATTTTTCCCAATAGAGGCCTCTTAGCGCTCAGAATGTCCAATTGCTGTTTCTACAGAAAGAGTGTTTCAGAAAGGCTCAATCAAAAGTAAGGTTCAACTCTGTTAGTTGAATGCACAGAACAGAAAGAAGTTTCATACAATGCTTCTGTGTAGTTTATATTTGAACATATTCTTTTTTCCACTATTACCCACTTAGCGCTACGAATGTCCAGTTGCATTTTCTACAGACAGAGTGTTTCAAAACTGCTCAATCAAAAGTATGGTTTAACTCTGTTAGCTGAATGCTCAGATCAGAAAGAAGTTTCACAGAATGCTTCTGTGTAGTTTATATTTGAATATATTCCTTTTTCCACTACTACTATCTTAGCGCTCCAAATGTCCAGTTGCATTTTCTACAGAAAGAGTGTTCAGATCTGCTCAATCAAAAGTATGGTTTAACTCTGTTAGCTGAATGCACAGATCAGAAAGAAGTTTCACAGAATGATTCTGTGTAGTTTATATTTGGAGACATTCCTTTTTCCACTATTACCCTCTTAGCGCTCCGAATCTCCACTTGCATTTTCTACAGAAAGAGTGTTTCAGAACGGCTCAATCAAAACTAAGGTTCAACTCTTTTAGTTGAACAAACAGAACAGAAAGAAGTTTCACACAATTCTTCTGTGTAGTTTTTATTTGTAGACATACTTTTTACCAATATAGGCCTCCTAGCGCTCAGAATGTCCAATTGCAGTTTCTACAGAAAGAGTGTTTCAGAACGGCTCAATCAAAAGTAAGGTTCAACTCTGTTAGTTGAATGCACAGAACAGAAAGAAGTTTCATACAATGCTTCTGTGTAGTTTATATTTGAACATATTCTTTTTTCCGCTATTACCCACTTAGCGCTACGAATGTCCAGTTGCGTTTTCTACAGACAGAGTGTTTCAAAACTGCTCAATCAAAAGTATGGTTTAACTCTGTTAGCTGAATGCTCAGATCAGAAAGAAGTTTCACAGAATGCTTCTGTGTAGTTTATATTTGAATATATTCCTTTTTCCACTACTACGCTCTTAGCGCTCCAAATGTCCAGTTGCATTTTCTACAGAAAGAGTGTTCAGATCTGCTCAATCAAAAGTATGGTTTAACTCTGTTAGGTGAATGCACAGATCAGAAGGAAGTTTCACCGAATGATTCTGTGTAGTTTATATTTGAAGACATACCTTTTTCCACTATTACCCTCTTAGCGCTCCGAATCTCCACTTGCATTTTCTACAAAAAGAGTGTTTCATAACTGCTCAATCAAAAATATGTTTTATCTCTGTTAACTGAATTTACAGATCAGAAATCAGTTTCACAGAATGCATCTGTGTAGTTTTTATTTGAAGATATTCTTTTTCCCAATGTAGGCCTCTTAGCGCTTAGCATGTCCAATTGCAGTTTCTACAGAAAGAGTGTTTCAGAAAGGCTCAATCAAAAGTAAGGTTCAACTCTGTTAGTTGAATGCACAGAACAGAAAGAATTTTCACAGAATGCTACTGTGTAGTTTATATTTAAATATATTCCTTTTTCCACTATTACCCTCTTAGCGGTCAGAATGTCCACTTGCATTTTCTACAGAAAGAGTGTTCAGAACTGCGCAATCAAAAGTATGGTTTAACTCTGTTAGCTTAATGAACATATCAGAAATAAGTTTCACACAATGCTTCTGTGTAGTTTTTATTTGAAGATATTATTTTTCCCAATAGAGGCCTCTTAGCGCTCAGAATGTCCAATTGCAGTTTCTACAGAAAGAGTGTTTCAGAAAGGCTCAATCAAAAGTAAGGTTCAACTCTGTTAGTTGAATGCACAGAACAGAAAGAAGTTTCATACAATGCTTCTGTGTAGTTTATATTTGAACATATTCTTTTTTCCACTATTACCCACTTAGCGCTACGAATGTCCAGTTGCATTTTCTACAGACAGAGTGTTTCAAAACTGCTCAATCAAAAGTATGGTTTAACTCTGTTAGCTGAATGCTCAGATCAGAAAGAAGTTTCACAGAATGCTTCTGTGTAGTTTATATTTGAATATATTCCTTTTTCCACTACTACGCTCTTAGCGCTCCAAATGTCCAGTTCCATTTTCTAGAGAAAGAGTGTTCAGATCTGCTCAATCAAAAGTATGGTTTAACTCTGTTAGCTGAATGCACAGATCAGAAAGAAGTTTCACCGAATGATTCTGTGTAGTTTATATTTGAAGACATTCCTTTTTCCACTATTACCCACTTAGCGCTCCGAATCTCCACTTGCATTTTCTACAAAAAGAGTGTTTCATAACTGCTCAATCAAAAATATGTTTTATCTCTGTTAACTGAATTTACAGATCAGAAATAAGTTTCACAGAATGCATCTGTGTAGTTTTTATTTGAAGATATTCTTTTTCCCAATGTAGGCCTCTTAGCGCTTAGCATGTCCAATTGCAGTTTCTACAGAAAGAGTGTTTCAGAACGGCTCAATCAAAAGTAAGGTTCAACTCTGTTAGTTGAATGCACAGAACAGAAAGAATTTTCACAGAATGCTACTGTGTAGTTTATATTTAAGTATATTCCTTTTTCCACTATTACCATCTTAGTCCTCCGAATCTCCTCTTGCATTTTCTACAAAAAGAGTGTTTCATAACTGCTCAATCAAAAATATGTTTTATCTCTGTTAACTGAATTTACAGATCAGAAATAAGTTTCACAGAATGCATCTGTGTAGTTTTTATTTGAAGATATTTTTTTCCCAATGTAGGCCTCTTAGCGCTTAACATGTCCAATTGCAGTTTCTACAGAAAGAGTGTTTCAGAACGGCTCAATCAAAAGTAAGGTTCAACCCTGTTAGTTGAATGCACAGAACAGAAAGAATTTTCACAGAATGCTACTGTGTAGTTTATATTTGTATATATTCCTTTTTCCACTATTACCCTCTTAGCGCTCAGAATGTCCACTTGCATTTTCTACAGAAAGAGTGTTCAGAACTGCGCAATCAAAAGTATGGTTTAACTCTGTTAGCTTAATGAACATATCAGAAATAAGTTTCACACAATGTTTCTGTGTAGTTTTTATTTGAAGATATTATTTTTCCCAATAGAGGCCTCTTAGCGCTCAGAATGTCCAATTGCAGTTTCTACAGAAAGAGTGTTTCAGAAAGGCTCAATCAAAAGTAAGGTTCAACTCTGTTAGTTGAATGCACAGAACAGAAAGAAGTTTCATACAATGCTTCTGTGTAGTTTATATTTGAACATATTCTTTTTTCCACTATTACCCACTTAGCGCTACGAATGTCCAGTTGCATTTTCTACAGACAGCGTGTTTCAAAACTGCTCAATCCAAAGTATGGTTTAACTCTGTTAGCTGAATGCTCAGATCAGAAAGAAGTTTCACAGAATGCTTCTGTGTAGTTTATATTTGAATATATTCCTTTTTCCACTACTACTCTCTTAGCGCTCCAAATGTCCAGTTGCATTTTCTACAGAAAGAGTGTTCAGATCTGCTCTATCATAAGTATGGTTTAACTCTGTTAGCTGAATGCACAGATCAGAAAGAAGTTTCACCGAATGATCCTGTGTAGTTTATATTTGGAGACATTCCCTTTTTCCACTATTACCCTCTTAGCGCTCCGAATCTCCACTTGCATTTTCTACAGAAAGAGTGTTTCAGAACGGCTCAATCAAAACTAAGGTTCAACTCTTTTAGTTGAACAAACAGAACAGAAAGAAGTTTCACACAATTCTTCTGTGTAGTTTTTATTTGTAGACATTCTTTTTCCCAATATAGGCCTCTTAGCACTCAGAATGTCCAATTGCAGTTTCTACAGAAAGAGTGTTTCAGAACGGCTCAATCAAAAGTAAGGTTCAACTCTGTTAGTTGAATGCACAGAACAGAAAGAAGTTTCATACAATGCTTCTGTGTAGTTTATATTTGAACATATTCTTTTTTCCACTATTACCCACTTAGCGCTACGAATGTCCAGTTGCATTTTATAGAGAGTGTTTCAAAACTGCTCAATCAAAAGTATGGTTTAACTCTGTTAGCTGAATGCTCAGGTCAGAAAGAAGTTTCACAGAATGCTTCTGTGTAGTTTATATTTGAATATATTCCTTTTTCCACTACTACTATCTTAGCGCTCCAAATGTCCAGTTGCATTTTCTACAGAAAGAGTGTTCAGATCTGCTCAATCAAAAGTATGGTTTACCTCTGTTAGCTGAATGCACAGATCAGAAAGAAGTTTCACAGAATGATTCTGTGTAGTTTATATTTGGAGACATTCCTTTTTCCACTATTACCCTCTTAGCGCTCCGAATCTCCACTTGCATTTTCTACAGAAAGAGTGTTTCAGAACGGCTCAATCAAAACTAAGGTTCAACTCTTTTAGTTGAACAAACAGAACAGAAAGAAGTTTCACACAATTCTTCTGTGTAGTTTTTATTTGTAGACATTCTTTTTCCCAATATAGGCCTCTTAGCGCTCAGAATGTCCAATTGCAGTTTCTACAGAAAGAGTGTTTCAGAACGGCTCAATCAAAAGTAAGGTTCAACTCTGTTAGTTGAATGCACAGAACAGAAAGAAGTTTCATACAATGCTTCTGTGTAGTTTATATTTGAACATATTCTTTTTTCCACTATTACCCACTTAGCGCTACGAATGTCCAGTTGCATTTTCTACAGACAGAGTGTTTCAAAACTGCTCAATCAAAAGTATGGTTTAACTCTGTTAGCTGAATGCTCAATCAGAAAGAAGTTTCACAGAATGCTTCTGTGTAGTTTATATTTGAATATATTCCTTTTTCCACTACTACTCTCTTAGCGCTCCAAATGTCCAGTTGCATTTTCTACAGAAAGAGTGTTCAGATCTGCTCAATCAAAAGTATGGTTTAACTCTGTTAGCTGAATGCACAGATCAGAAAGAAGTTTCACAGAATGATTCTGTGTAGTTTATATTTGGAGACATTCCTTTTTCCACTATTACCCTCTTAGCGCTCCGAATCTCCACTTGCATTTTCTACAGAAAGAGTGTTTCAGAACGGCTCAATCAAAACTAAGGTTCAACTCTTTTAGTTGAACAAACAGAACAGAAAGAAGTTTCACACAATTCTTCTGTGTAGTTTTTATTTGTAGACATTCTTTTTCCCAATATAGGCCTCTTAGCGCTCAGAATGTCCAATTGCAGTTTCTACAGAAAGAGTGTTTCAGAACGGCTCAATCAAAAGTAAGGTTCAACTCTGTTAGTTGAATGCACAGAACAGAAAGAAGTTTCATACAATGCTTCTGTGTAGTTTATATTTGAACATATTCTTTTTTCCACTATTACCCACTTAGCGCTACGAATGTCCAGTTGCATTTTCTACAGACAGAGTGTTTCAAAACTGCTCAATCAAAAGTATGGTTTAACTCTTTTAGCTGAATGCTCAGATCAGAAAGAAGTTTCACAGAATGCTTCTGTGTAGTTTATATTTGAATATATTCCTTTTTCCACTACTACGCTCTTAGCGCTCCAAATGTCCAGTTGCATTTTCTACAGAAAGAGTGTTCAGATCTGCTCAATCAAAAGTATGGTTTAACTCTGTTAGGTGAATGCACAGATCAGAAGGAAGTTTCACCGAATGATTCTGTGTAGTTTATATTTGAAGACATTCCTTTTTCCACTATTACCCACTTAGCGCTCCGAATCTCCACTTGCATTTTCTACAAGAAGAGTGTTTCATATCTGCTCAATCAAAAATATGTTTTATCTCTGTTAACTGAATTTACAGATCAGAAATAAGTTTCACAGAATGCATCTGTGTAGTTTTTATTTGAAGATATTCTTTTTCCCAATGTAGGCCTCTTAGCGATTAGCATGTCCAATTGCAGTTTCTACAGAAAGAGTGTTTCAGAACGGCTCAATCAAAAGTAAGGTTCAACTCTGTTAGTTGAATGCACAGAACAGAAAGAATTTTCACAGAATGCTACTGTGTAGTTTATATTTAAATATATTCCTTTTTCCACTATTACCCTCTTAGCGCTCCGAATGTCCACTTGCATTTTCTACAGAAAGAGTGTTCAGAACTGCGCAATCAAAAGTATGGTTTAACTCTGTTAGCTTAATGAACATATCAGAAATAAGTTTCACACAATGCTTCTGTGTAGTTTTTATTTGAAGATATTATTTTTCCCAATAGAGGCCTCTTAGCGCTCAGAATGTCCAATTGCAGTTTCTACAGAAAGAGTGTTTCAGAAAGGCTCAATCAAAAGTAAGGTTCAACTCTGTTAGTTGAATGCACAGAACAGAAAGAAGTTTCATACAATGCTTCTGTGTAGTTTATATTTGAACATATTCTTTTTTCCACTATTACCCACTTAGCGCTACGAATGTCCAGTTGCATTTTCTACAGACAGAGTGTTTCAAAACTGCTCAATCAAAAGTATGGTTTAACTCTGTTAGCTGAATGCTCAGATCAGAAAGAAGTTTCACAGAATGCTTCTGTGTAGTTTATATTTGAATATATTCCTTTTTCCACTACTACTATCTTAGCGCTCCAAATGTCCAGTTGCATTTTCTACAGAAAGAGTGTTCAGATCTGCTCAATCAAAAGTATGGTTTACCTCTGTTAGCTGAATGCACAGATCAGAAAGAAGTTTCACAGAATGATTCTGTGTAGTTTATATTTGGAGACATTCCTTTTTCCACTATTACCCTCTTAGCGCTCCGAATCTCCACTTGCATTTTCTACAGAAAGAGTGTTTCAGAACGGCTCAATCAAAACTAAGGTTCAACTCTTTTAGTTGAACAAACAGAACATAGAGAAGTTTCACACAATTCTTCTGTGTAGTTTTTATTTGTAGACATTCTTTTTCCCAATATAGGCCTCTTAGCGCTCAGAATGTCCAATTGCAGTTTCTACAGTAAGAGTGTTTCAGAACGGCTCAATCAAAAGTAAGGTTCAACTCTGTTAGTTGAATGCACAGAACAGAAAGAAGTTTTATACAATGCTTCTGTGTAGTTTATATTTGAACATATTCTTTTTTCCACTATTACCCACTTAGCGCTACGAATGTCCCGTTGCATTTTCTACAGACAGAGTGTTTCAAAACTGCTCAATCAAAAGTATGGTTTAACTCTGTTAGCTGAATGCTCAATCAGAAAGAAGTTTCACAGAATGCTTCTGTGTAGTTTATATTTGAATATATTCCTTTTTCCACTACTACTCTCTTAGCGCTCCAAATGTCCAGTTGCATTTTCTACAGAAAGAGTGTTCAGATCTGCTCAATCAAAAGTATGTTTTAACTCTGTTAGCTGAATGCACAGATCAGAAAGAAGTTTCACAGAATGATTCTGTGTAGTTTATATTTGGAGACATTCCTTTTTCCACTATTACCCTCTTAGCGCTCCGAATCTCCACTTGCATTTTCTACAGAAAGACTGTTTCAGAACGGCTCAATCAAAACTAAGGTTCAACTCTTTTAGTTGAACAAACAGAACAGAAAGAAGTTTCACACAATTCTTCTGTGTAGTTTTTATTTGTAGACATTCTTTTTCCCAATATAGGCCTCTTAGCGCTCAGAATGTCCAATTGCAGTTTCTACAGAAAGAGTGTTTCAGAACGGCTCAATCAAAAGTAAGGTTCAACTCTGTTAGTTGAATGCACAGAACAGAAAGAAGTTTCATACAATGCTTCTGTGTAGTTTATATTTGAACATATTCTTTTTTCCACTATTACCCACTTAGCGCTACGAATGTCCAGTTGCATTTTCTACAGACAGAGTGTTTCAAAACTGCTCAATCAAAAGTATGGTTTAACTCTGTTAGCTGAATGCTCAGATCAGAAAGAAGTTTCACAGAATGCTTCTGTGTAGTTTATATTTGAATATATTCCTTTTTCCACTACTACGCACTTAGCGCTCCAAATGTCCAGTTCCATTTTCTACAGAAAGAGTGTTCATATCTGCTCAATCAAAAGTATGGTTTAACTCTGTTAGCTGAATGCACAGATCAGAAAGAAGTTTCACCGAATGATTCTGTGTAGTTTATATTTGAAGACATTCCTTTTTCCACTATTACCCTCTTAGCGCTCCGAATCTCCACTTGCATTTTCTACAAAAAGAGTGTTTCATAACTGCTCAATCAAAAATATGTTTTATCTCTGTTAACTGAATTTACAGATCAGAAATAAGTTTCACAGAATGCATCTGTGTAGTTTTTATTTGAAGATATTCTTTTTCCCAATGTAGGCCTCTTAGCGCTTAGCATGTCCAATTGCAGTTTCTACAGAAAGAGTGTTTCAGAACGGCTCAATCAAAAGTAAGGTTCAACTCTGTTAGTTGAATGCACAGAACAGAAAGAATTTTCACAGAATGCTACTGTGTAGTTTATATTTAAATATATTCCTTTTTCCACTATTACCATCTTAGCGCTCCGAATCTCCACTTGCATTTTCTACAAAAAGAGTGTTTCATAACTGCTCAATCAAAAATATGTTTTATCTCTGTTAACTGAATTTACAGATCAGAAATAAGTTTCACAGAATGCATCTGTGTAGTTTTTATTTGAAGATATTCTTTTTCCCAATGTAGGCCTCTTAGCGCTTAGCATGTCCAATTGCAGTTTCTACAGAAAGAGTGTTTCAGAACGGCTCAATCAAAAGTAAGGTTCAACTCTGTTAGTTGAATGCACAGAACAGAAAGTATTTTCACAGAATGCTACTGTGTAGTTTATATTTGAATATATTCCTTTTTCCACTATTACCCTCTTAGCGCTCCGAATGTCCACTTGCATTTTCTACAGAAAGAGTGTTCAGAACTGCGCAATCAAAAGTATGGTTTAACTCTGTTAGCTTAATGAACATATCAGAAATAAGTTTCACACAATGCTTCTGTGTAGTTTTTATTTGAAGATATTATTTTTCCCAATAGAGGCCTCTTAGCGCTCAGAATGTCCAATTGCAGTTTCTACAGAAAGAGTGTTTCAGAAAGGCTCAATCAAAAGTAAGGTTCAACTCTGTTAGTTGAATGCACAGAACAGAAAGAAGTTTCATACAATGCTTCTGTGTAGTTTATATTTGAACATATTCTTTTTTCCACTATTACCCACTTAGCGCTACGAATGTCCAGTTGCATTTTCTACAGACAGAGTGTTTCAAAACTGCTCAATCAAAAGTATGGTTTAACTCTGTTAGCTGAATGCTCAGATCAGAAAGAAGTTTCACAGAATGCTTCTGTGTAGTTTATATTTGAATATATTCCTTTTTCCACTACTACTCTCTTAGCGCTCCAAATGTCCAGTTGCATTTTCTACAGAAAGAGTGTTCAGATCTGCTCAATCAAAAGTATGGTTTAATTCTGTTAGCTGAATGCACAGATCAGAAAGAAGTTTCACAGAATGATTCTGTGTAGTATATATTTGGAGACATTCCTTTTTCCACTATTACCCTCTTAGCGCTCCGAAACTCCACTTGCATTTTCTACAGAAAGAGTGTTTCAGAACGGCTCAATCAAAAATATGTTTTATCTCTGTTAACTAAATTTACAGATCAGAAATAAGTTTCACAGAATGCATCTGTGTAGTTTTTATTTGAATATATTCTTTTTCCCAATGTAGGCCTCTTAGCGCTTAGCATGTCCAATTGCATTTTCTACAGAAAGAGTGTTTCAGAACGGCTCAATCAAAAGTAAGGTTCAACTCTGTTTGTTGAATGCACAGAACAGAAAGAAGTTTCATACAATGCTTCTGTGTAGTTTCTATTTGAACATATTCTTTTTTCCACTATTACCCACTTAGCGCTACGAATGTCCAGTTGCATTTTCTACAGACAGAGTGTTTCAAAACTGCTCAATCAAAAGTATGGTTTAACTCTGTTAGCTGAATGCTCAGATCAGAAAGAAGTTTCACAGAATGCTTCTGTGTAGTTTATATTTGAATATATTCCTTTTTCCACTACTACGCTCTTAGTGCTCCAAATGTCCAGTTCCATTTTCTACAGAAAGAGTGTTCAGATCTGCTCAATCAAAAGTATGGTTTAACTCTGTTAGCTGAATGCACAGATCAGAAAGAAGTTTCACCGAATGATTCTGTGTAGTTTATATTTGAAGACATTCCTTTATCCAATATTACCCTCTTAGCGCTCCGAATCTCCACTTGCATTTTCTACAAAAAGAGTGTTTCATAACTGCTCAATCAAAAATATGTTTTATCTCTGTTAACTGAATTTACAGATCAGAAATAAGTTTCACAGAATGCATCTGTGTAGTTTTTATTTGAAGATATTCTTTTTCCCAATGTAGGCCTCTTAGCGCTTAGCATGTCCAATTGCAGTTTCTACAGAAAGAGTGTTTCAGAACGGCTCAATCAAAAGTAAGGTTCAACTCTGTTAGTTGAATGCACAGAACAGCAAGAATTTTCACAGAATGCTACTGTGTAGTTTATATTTAAATATATTCCTTTTTCCACTATTACCATCTTAGCGCTCCGAATCTCCACTTGCATTTTCTACAAAAAGAGTGTTTCATAACTGCTCAATCAAAAATATGTCTTATCTCTGTTAACTGAATTTACAGATCAGAAATAAGTTTCACAGAATGCATCTGTGTAGTTTTTATTTGAAGATATTCTTTTTCCCAATGTAGGCCTCTTAGCGCTTAGCATGTCCAATTGCAGTTTCTACAGAAAGTGTGTTTCAGAACGGCTCAATCAAAAGTAAGGTTCAACTCTGTTAGTTGAATGCACAGAACAGAAAGAATTTTCACAGAATGCTACTGTGTATTTTATATTTGAATATATTCCTTTTTCCACTATTACCCTCTTAGCGCTCCGAATGTCCACTTGCATTTTCTACAGAAAGAGTGTTCAGAACTGCGCAATCAAAAGTATGGTTTAACTCTGTTAGCGTAATGAACATATCAGAAATAAGTTTCACACAATGCTTCTGTGTAGTTTTTATTTGAAAATATTATTTTTCCCAATAGAATCCTCTTAGTGCTCAGAATGTCCAATTGCAGTTTCTACAGAAAGAGTGTTTCAGAAAGGCTCAATCAAAAGTAAGGTTCAACTCTGTTAGTTGAATGCACAGAACAGAAAGAAGTTTCATACAATGCTTCTGTGTAGTTTATATTTGAACATATTCTTTTTTCCACTATTACCCACTTAGCGCTACGAATGTCCAGTTGCATTTTCTACAGACAGAGTGTTTCAAAACTGCTCAATCCAAAGTATGGTTTAACTCTGTTAGCTGAATGCTCAATCAGAAAGAAGTTTCACAGAATGCTTTTGTGTAGTTTATATTTGAATATATTCCTTTTTCCACTACTACTCTCTTAGTGCTCCAAATGTCCAATTGCATTTTCTACAGAAAGAGTGTTCAGATCTGCTCAATCAAAAGTATGGTTTAACTCTGTTAGCTGAATGCACAGATCAGAAAGAAGTTTCACAGAATGATTCTGTGTAGTTTATATTTGGAGACATTCCTTTTTCCACTATTACCCTCTTAGCGCTCCGAATCTCCACTTGCATTTTCTACAGAAAGAGTGTTTCAGAACGGCTCAATCAAAACTAAGGTTCAACTCTTTTAGTTGAACAAACAGAACAGAAAGAAGTTTCACACAATTCTTCTGTGTAGTTTTTATTTGTAGACATTCTTTTTCCCAATATAGGCCTCTTAGCGCTCAGAATGTCCAATTGAAGTTTCTACAGAAAGAGTGTTTCAGAACGGCTCAATCAAAAGTAAGGTTCAACTCTGTTAGTTGAATGCACAGAACAGAAAGAAGTTTCATACAATGCTTCTATGTAGTTTATATTTGAACATATTATTTTTTCCACTATTACCCACTTAGCGCTACGAATGTCCAGTTGCATTTTCTACAGACAGAGTGTTTCAAAACTGCTCAATCAAAAGTATGGTTTAACTCTGTTAGCTGAATGCTCAGATCAGAAAGAAGTTTCACAGAATGCTTCTGTGTAGTTTATATTTGAATATATTCCTTTTTCCACTACTACGCTCTTAGCGCTCCAAATGTCCAGTTGCATTTTCTACAGAAAGAGTGTTCAGATCTGCTCAATCAAAAGTATGGTTTAACTCTGTTAGCTGAATGCACAGATCAGAAAGAAGTTTCACCGAATGATTCTGTGTAGTTTATATTTGAAGACATTCCTTTTTCCACTATTAACCTCTTAGCGCTCCGAATCTCCACTTGCATTTTCTACAAAAAGAGTGTTTCATAACTGCTCAATCAAAAATATGTTTTATCTCTGTTAACTGAATTTACAGATCAGAAATAAGTTTCACAGAATGCATCTGTGTAGTTTTTATTTGAAGATATTCTTTTTCCCAATGTAGGCCTCTTGGCGCTTAGCATGTCCAATTGCAGTTTCTACAGAAAGAGTGTTTCAGAACGGCTCAATCAAAAGTAAGGTTCAACTCTGTTAGTTGAATGCACAGAACAGAAAGAATTTTCACAGAATGCTACTGTGTAGTTTATATTTAAATATATTCCTTTTTCCACTATTACCATCTTAGCGCTCCGAATCTCCACTTGCATTTTCTACAAAAAGAGTTTTTCATAACTGCTCAATCAAAAATATGTTTTATCTCTGTTAACTGAATTTACAGATCAGAAATAAGTTTCACAGAATGCATCTGTGTAGTTTTTATTTGAAGATATTCTTTTTCCCAATGTAGGCCTCTTAGCACTTAGCATGTCCAATTGCAGTTTCTACAGAAAGAGTGTTTCAGAACGGCTCAATCAAAAGTAAGGTTCAACTCTGTTAGTTGAATGCACAGAACAGAAAGAATTTTCACAGAATGCTACTGTGTAGTTTATATTTAAATATATTCCTTTTTCCACTATTACCATCTTAGCGCTCCGAATCTCCACTTGCATTTTCTACAAAAAGAGTGTTTCATAACTGCTCAATCAAAAATATGTTTTATCTCTGTTAACTGAATTTACAGATCAGAAATAAGTTTCACAGAATGCATCTGTGTAGTTTTTATTTGAAGATATTCTTTTTCCCAATGTAGGCCTCTTAGCGCTTAGCATGTCCAATTGCAGTTTCTACAGAAAGAGTGTTTCAGAACGGCTCAATCAAAAGTAAGGTTCAACTCTGTTAGTTGAATGCACAGAACAGAAAGAATTTTCACAGAATGCTACTGTGTAGTTTATATTTGAATATATTCCTTTTTCCACTATTACCCTCTTAGCGCTCCGAATGTCCACTTGCATTTTCTACAGAAAGAGTGTTCAGAACTGCGCAATCAAAAGTATGGTTTAACTCTGTTAGCTTAATGAACATATCAGAAATAAGTTTCACACAATGCTTCTGTGTAGTTTTTATTTGAAGATATTATTTTTCCCAATAGAGGCCTCTTAGCGCTCAGAATGTCCAATTGCAGTTTCTACAGAAAGAGTGTTTCAGAAAGGCTCAATCAAAAGTAAGGTTCAACTCTGTTAGTTGAATGCACAGAACAGAAAGAAGTTTCATACAATGCTTCTGTGTAGTTTATATTTGAACATATTCTTTTTTCCACTATTACCCACTTAGCGCTACGAATGTCCAGTTGCATTTTCTACAGACAGAGTGTTTCAAAACTGCTCAATCAAAAGTATGGTTTAACTCTGTTAGCTGAATGCTCAGATCAGAAAGAAGTTTCACAGAATGCTTCTGTGTAGTTTATATTTGAATATATTCCTTTTTCCACTACTACTCTCTTAGCGCTCCAAATGTCCAGTTGCATTTTCTACAGAAAGAGTGTTCAGATCTGCTCAATCAAAAGTATGGTTTAATTCTGTTAGCTGAATGCACAGATCAGAAAGAAGTTTCACAGAATGATTCTGTGTAGTATATATTTGGAGACATTCCTTTTTCCACTATTACCCTCTTAGCGCTCCGAAACTCCACTTGCATTTTCTACAGAAAGAGTGTTTCAGAACGGCTCAATCAAAAATATGTTTTATCTCTGTTAACTAAATTTACAGATCAGAAATAAGTTTCACAGAATGCATCTGTGTAGTTTTTATTTGAATATATTCTTTTTCCCAATGTAGGCCTCTTAGCGCTTAGCATGTCCAATTGCATTTTCTACAGAAAGAGTGTTTCAGAACGGCTCAATCAAAAGTAAGGTTCAACTCTGTTTGTTGAATGCACAGAACAGAAAGAAGTTTCATACAATGCTTCTGTGTAGTTTCTATTTGAACATATTCTTTTTTCCACTATTACCCACTTAGCGCTACGAATGTCCAGTTGCATTTTCTACAGACAGAGTGTTTCAAAACTGCTCAATCAAAAGTATGGTTTAACTCTGTTAGCTGAATGCTCAGATCAGAAAGAAGTTTCACAGAATGCTTCTGTGTAGTTTATATTTGAATATATTCCTTTTTCCACTACTACGCTCTTAGTGCTCCAAATGTCCAGTTCCATTTTCTACAGAAAGAGTGTTCAGATCTGCTCAATCAAAAGTATGGTTTAACTCTGTTAGCTGAATGCACAGATCAGAAAGAAGTTTCACCGAATGATTCTGTGTAGTTTATATTTGAAGACATTCCTTTATCCAATATTACCCTCTTAGCGCTCCGAATCTCCACTTGCATTTTCTACAAAAAGAGTGTTTCATAACTGCTCAATCAAAAATATGTTTTATCTCTGTTAACTGAATTTACAGATCAGAAATAAGTTTCACAGAATGCATCTGTGTAGTTTTTATTTGAAGATATTCTTTTTCCCAATGTAGGCCTCTTAGCGCTTAGCATGTCCAATTGCAGTTTCTACAGAAAGAGTGTTTCAGAACGGCTCAATCAAAAGTAAGGTTCAACTCTGTTAGTTGAATGCACAGAACAGCAAGAATTTTCACAGAATGCTACTGTGTAGTTTATATTTAAATATATTACTTTTTCCACTATTACCATCTTAGCGCTCCGAATCTCCACTTGCATTTTCTACAAAAAGAGTGTTTCATAACTGCTCAATCAAAAATATGTCTTATCTCTGTTAACTGAATTTACAGATCAGAAATAAGTTTCACAGAATGCATCTGTGTAGTTTTTATTTGAAGATATTCTTTTTCCCAATGTAGGCCTCTTAGCGCTTAGCATGTCCAATTGCAGTTTCTACAGAAAGTGTGTTTCAGAACGGCTCAATCAAAAGTAAGGTTCAACTCTGTTAGTTGAATGCACAGAACAGAAAGAATTTTCACAGAATGCTACTGTGTATTTTATATTTGAATATATTCCTTTTTCCACTATTACCCTCTTAGCGCTCCGAATGTCCACTTGCATTTTCTACAGAAAGAGTGTTCAGAACTGCGCAATCAAAAGTATGGTTTAACTCTGTTAGCTTAATGAACATATCAGAAATAAGTTTCACACAATGCTTCTGTGTAGTTTTTATTTGAAAATATTATTTTTCCCAATAGAATCCTCTTAGTGCTCAGAATGTCCAATTGCAGTTTCTACAGAAAGAGTGTTTCAGAAAGGCTCAATCAAAAGTAAGGTTCAACTCTGTTAGTTGAATGCACAGAACAGAAAGAAGTTTCATACAATGCTTCTGTGTAGTTTATATTTGAACATATTCTTTTTTCCACTATTACCCACTTAGCGCTACGAATGTCCAGTTGCATTTTCTACAGACAGAGTGTTTCAAAACTGCTCAATCCAAAGTATGGTTTAACTCTGTTAGCTGAATGCTCAATCAGAAAGAAGTTTCACAGAATGCTTTTGTGTAGTTTATATTTGAATATATTCCTTTTTCCACTACTACTCTCTTAGTGCTCCAAATGTCCAATTGCATTTTCTACAGAAAGAGTGTTCAGATCTGCTCAATCAAAAGTATGGTTTAACTCTGTTAGCTGAATGCACAGATCAGAAAGAAGTTTCACAGAATGATTCTGTGTAGTTTATATTTGGAGACATTCCTTTTTCCACTATTACCCTCTTAGCGCTCCGAATCTCCACTTGCATTTTCTACAGAAAGAGTGTTTCAGAACGGCTCAATCAAAACTAAGGTTCAACTCTTTTAGTTGAACAAACAGAACAGAAAGAAGTTTCACACAATTCTTCTGTGTAGTTTTTATTTGTAGACATTCTTTTTCCCAATATAGGCCTCTTAGCGCTCAGAATGTCCAATTGAAGTTTCTACAGAAAGAGTGTTTCAGAACGGCTCAATCAAAAGTAAGGTTCAACTCTGTTAGTTGAATGCACAGAACAGAAAGAAGTTTCATACAATGCTTCTATGTAGTTTATATTTGAACATATTATTTTTTCCACTATTACCCACTTAGCGCTACGAATGTCCAGTTGCATTTTCTACAGACAGAGTGTTTCAAAACTGCTCAATCAAAAGTATGGTTTAACTCTGTTAGCTGAATGCTCAGATCAGAAAGAAGTTTCACAGAATGCTTCTGTGTAGTTTATATTTGAATATATTCCTTTTTCCACTACTACGCTCTTAGCGCTCCAAATGTCCAGTTGCATTTTCTACAGAAAGAGTGTTCAGATCTGCTCAATCAAAAGTATGGTTTAACTCTGTTAGCTGAATGCACAGATCAGAAAGAAGTTTCACCGAATGATTCTGTGTAGTTTATATTTGAAGACATTCCTTTTTCCACTATTACCCTCTTAGCGCTCCGAATCTCCACTTGCATTTTCTACAAAAAGAGTGTTTCATAACTGCTCAATCAAAAATATGTTTTATCTCTGTTAACTGAATTTACAGATCAGAAATAAGTTTCACAGAATTCATCTGTGTAGTTTTTATTTGAAGATATTCTTTTTCCCAATGTAGGCCTCTTGGCGCTTAGCATGTCCAATTGCAGTTTCTACAGAAAGAGTGTTTCAGAACGGCTCAATCAAAAGTAAGGTTCAACTCTGTTAGTTGAATGCACAGAACAGAAAGAATTTTCACCGAATGATTCTGTGTAGTTTATATTTGAAGACATTCCTTTTTCCACTATTACCCTCTTAGCGCTCCGAATCTCCACTTGCATTTTCTACAAAAAGAGTGTTTCATAACTGCTCAATCAAAAATATGTTTTATCTCTGTTAACTGAATTTACAGATCAGAAATAAGTTTCACAGAATGCATCTGTGTAGTTTTTATTTGAAGATATTCTTTTTCCCAATGTAGACCTCTTAGCGCTTAGCATGTCCAATTGCAGTTTCTACAGAAAGAGTGTTTCAGAACGGCTCAATCAAAAGTAAGGTTCAACTCTGTTAGTTGAATGCACAGAACAGAAAGAATTTTCACAGAATGCTACAGTGTAGTTTATATTTGAATATATTCCTTTTTCCACTATTACCCTCTTAGCGCTCCGAATGTCCACTTGCATTTTCTACAGAAAGAGTGTTCAGAACTGCGCAATCAAAAGTATGGTTTAACTCTGTTAGCTTAATGAACATATCAGAAATAAGTTTCACACAATGCTTCTGTGTAGTTTTTATTTGAAGATATTATTTTTCCCAATAGAGGCCTCTTAGTGCTCAGAATGTCCAATTGCAGTTTCTACAGAAAGAGTGTTTCAGAAAGGCTCAATCAAAAGTAAGGTTCAACTCTGTTAGTTGAATGCACAGAACAGAAAGATGTTTCATACAATGCTTCTGTGTAGTTTATATTTGAACATATTCTTTTTTCCACTATTACCCACTTAGCGCTACGAATGTCCAGTTGCATTTTCTACAGACAGAGTGTTTCAAAACTGCTCAATCAAAAGTATGGTTTAACTCTGTTAGCTGAATGCTCAGATCAGAAAGAAGTTTCACAGAATGCTTCTGTGTAGTTTATATTTGAATATATTCCTTTTTCCACTACTACTCTCTTAGCGCTCCAAATGTCCAGTTGCATTTTCTACAGAAAGAGTGTTCAGATCTGCTCAATCAAAAGTATGGTTTAACTCTGTTAGCTGAATGCACAGATCAGAAAGAAGTTTCACAGAATGATTCTGTGTAGTTTATATTTGGAGACATTCCTTTTTCCACTATTACCCTCTTAGCGCTCCGAATCTCCACTTGCATTTTCTACAGAAAGAGTGTTTCAGAACGGCTCAATCAAAACTAAGGTTCAACTCTTTTAGTTGAACAAACAGAACAGAAAGAAGTTTCACACAATTCTTCTGTGTAGTTTTTATTTGTAGACATTCTTTTTCCCAATATAGGCCTCTTAGCGCTCAGAATGTCCAATTGCAGTTTCTACAGAAAGAGTGTTTCAGAACGGCTCAATCAAAAGTAAGGTTCAATTCTGTTAGTTGAATGCACAGAACAGAAAGAAGTTTCATACAATGCTTCTGTGTAGTTTATATTTGAACATATTCTTTTTTCCACTATTACCCACTTAGCGCTACGAATGTCCAGTTGCATTTTCTACAGACAGAGTGTTTCAAAACTGCTCAATCAAAAGTATGGTTTAACTCTGTTAGCTGAATGCTCAGATCAGAAAGAAGTTTCACAGAATGCTTCTGTGTAGTTTATATTTGAATATATTCCTTTTTCCACTACTACGCTCTTAGCGCTCCAAATGTCCAGTTCCATTTTCTACAGAAAGAGTGTTCAGATCTGCTCAAGCAAAAGTATGGTTTAACTCTGTTAGCTGAATGCACAGAACAGAAAGAAGTTTCACCGAATGATTCTGTGTAGTTTATATTTGAAGACATTCCTTTTTCCACTATTACCCTCTTAGCGCTCCGAATCTCCACTTGCATTTTCTACAAAAAGAGTGTTTCATAACTGCTCAATCAAAAATATGTTTTATCTCTGTTAACTGAATTTACAGATCAGAAATAAGTTTCACAGAATGCATCTGTGTAGATTTTATTTGAAGATATTCTTTTTCCCAATGTAGGCCTCTTAACGCTTAGCATGTCCAATTGCAGTTTCTACAGAAAGAGTGTTTCAGAACGGCTCAATCAAAAGTAAGGTTCAACTCTGTTAGTTGAATGCACAGAACAGCAAGAATTTTCACAGAATGCTACTGTGTAGTTTATATTTAAATATATTCCTTTTTCCACTATTACCATCTTAGCGCTCCGAATCTCCACTTACATTTTCTACAAAAAGAGTGTTTCATAACTGTTCAATCAAAAATATGTTTTATCTCTGTTAACTGAATTTACAGATCAGAAATAAGTTTCACAGAATGCATCTGTGTAGTTTTTATTTGAAGATATTCTTTTTCCCAATGTAGGCCTCTTAGCGCTTAGCATGTCCAATTGCAGTTTCTACAGAAAGAGTGTTTCAGAACGGCTCAATCAAAAGTAAGGTTCAACTCTGTTAGTTGAATGCACAGAACAGAAAGAATTTTCACAGAATGCTACTGTGTAGTTTATATTTGAATATATTCCTTTTTCCACTATTACCCTCTTAGCGCTCCGAATGTCCACTTGCATTTTCTACAGAAAGTGTGTTCAGAACTGCGCAATCAAAAGTATGGTTTAACTCTGTTAGCTTAATGAACATATCAGAAATAAGTTTCACACAATGCTTCTGTGTAGTTTTTATTTGAAGATATTATTTTTCCCAATAGAGGCCTCTTAGCGCTCAGAATGTCCAATTGCAGTTTCTACAGAAAGAGTGTTTCAGAAAGGCTCAAACAAAAGTAAGGTTCAACTCTGTTAGTTGAATGCACAGAACAGAAAGAAGTTTCATACAATGCTTCTGTGTAGTTTATATTTGAACATATTCTTTTTTCCACTATTACCCACTTAGCGCTACGAATGTCCAGTTGCATTTCCTACAGACAGAGTGTTTCAAAACTGCTCAATCCAAAGTATGGTTTAACTCTGTTAGCTGAATGCTCAGATCAGAAAGAAGTTTCACAGAATGTTTCTGTGTAGTTTATATTTGAATATATTCCTTTTTCCACAACTACTCTCTTAGCGCTCCAAATGTCCAGTTGCATTTTCTACAGAAAGAGTGTTCAGATCTGCTCAATCAAAAGTATGGTTTACCTCTGTTAGCTGAATGCACAGATCAGAAAGAAGTTTCACAGAATGATTCTGTGTAGTTTATATTTGGAGACATTCCTTTTTCCACTATTACCCTCTTAGCGCTCCGAATCTCCACTTGCATTTTCTACAGAAAGAGTGTTTCAGAACGGCTCAATCAAAACTAAGGTTCAACTCTTTTAGTTGAACAAACAGAACAGAAAGAAGTTTCACACAATTCTTCTGTGTAGTGTTTATTTGTAGACATTCTTTTTCCCAATATAGGCCTCTTAGCGCTCAGAATGTCCAATTGCAGTTTCTACAGAAAGAGTGTTTCAGAAAGGCTCAATCAAAAGTAAGGTTCAACTCTGTTAGTTGAATGCACAGAACAGAAAGAAGTTTCATACAATGCTTCTGTGTAGTTTATATTTGAACATATTCTTTTTTCCACTATTACCCACTTAGCGCTACGAATGTCCACTTGCATTTTCTACAGACAGAGTGTTTCAAAACTGCTCAATCAAAAGTATGGTTTAACTCTGTTAGCTGAATGCTCAGATCAGAAAGAAGTTTCACAGAATGCTTCTGTGTAGTTTATATTTGAATATATTCCTTTTTCCACTACTAAGCTCTTAGCGCTCCAAATGTCCAGTTCCATTTTCTACAGAAAGAGTGTTCAGATCTGCTCAATCAAAAGTATGGTTTAACTCTGTTAGCTGAATGCACAGATCAGAAAGAAGTTTCACAGAATGATTCTGTGTAGTTTATATTTGGAGACATTCCTTTTTCCACTATTACCCTCTTAGCGCTCCGAATCTCCACTTGCATTTTCTACAGAAAGAGTGTTTCAGAACGGCTCAATCAAAACTAAGGTTCAACTCTTTTAGTTGAACAAACAGAACAGAAAGAAGTTTCACACAATTCTTCTGTGTAGTTTTTATTTGTAGACATTCTTTTTCCCAATATAGGCCTCTTAGCGCTCAGAATGTCCAATTGCAGTTTCTACAGAAAGAGTGTTTCAGAACGGCTCAATCAAAAGTAAGGTTCAACTCTGTTAGTTGAATGCACAGAACAGAAAGAAGTTTCATACAATGCTTCTGTGTAGTTTATATTTGAACATATTCTTTTTTCCACTATTACCCACTTAGCGCTACGAATGTCCAGTTGCATTTTCTACAGACAGAGTGTTTCAAAACTGCTCAATCAAAAGTATGGTTTAACTCTGTTAGCTGAATGCTCAGATCAGAAAGAAGTTTCACAGAATGCTTCTGTGTAGTTTATATTTGAATATATTCCTTTTTCCACTACTACGCTCTTAGCGCTCCAAATGTCCAGTTCCATTTTCTACAGAAAGAGTGTTCAGATCTGCTCAATCAAAAGTATGGTTTAACTCTGTTAGCTGAATGCACAGATCAGAAAGAAGTTTCACCGAATGATTCTGTGTAGTTTATATTTGAAGACATTCCTTTTTCCACTATTACCCTCATAGCGCTCAGAATCTCCACTTGCATTTCCTACAAAAAGATTGTTTCATAACTGCTCAATCAAAAATATGTTTTATCTCTGTTAACTGAATTTACAGATCAGAAATAAGTTTCACAGAATGCATCTGTGTAGTTTTTATTTGAAGATATTCTTTTTCCCAATGTAGGCCTCTTAGCGCTTAGCATGTCCAATTGCAGTTTCTACAGAAAGAGTGTTTCAGAACAGCTCAATCAAAAGTAAGGTTCAACTCTGTTAGTTGAATGCACGGAACAGCAAGAATTTTCACAGAATTCTACTGTGTAGTTTATAATTAAATATATTCCTTTTTCCACTATTACCATATTAGCGCTCCGAATCTCCACTTGCATTTTCTACAAAAAGAGTGTTTCATAACTGCTCAATCAAAAATATGTTTTATCTCTGTTAACTGAATTTACAGATCAGAAATAAGTTTCACAGAATGCATCTGTGTAGTTTTTATTTGAAGATATTCTTTTTCCCAATGTAGGCCTCTTAGCGCTTAGCATGTCCAATTGCAGTTTCGACAGAAAGAGTGTTTCAGAACGGCTCAATCAAAAGTAAGGTTCAACTCTGTTAGTTGAATGCACAGAACAGAAAGAATTTTCACAGAATGCTACTGTGTAGTTTATATTTGAATATATTCCTTTTTCCACTATTACCCTCTTAGCGCTCCGAATGTCCACTTGCATTTTCTACAGAAAGAGTGTTCAGAACTGCGCAATCAAAAGGATGGTTTAACTCTGTTAGCTTAATGAACATATCAGAAATAAGTTTCACACAATGCTTCTGTGTAGTTTTTATTTGAAGATATTATTTTTCCCAATAGAGGCCTCTTAGCGCTCAGAATGTCCAATTGCAGTTTCTACAGAAATAGTGTTTCAGAAAGGCTCAATCAAAAGTAAGGTTCAACTCTGTTAGTTGAATGCACAGAACAGAAAGAAGTTTCATACAATGCTTCTGTGTAGTTTATATTTGAACATATTCTTTTTTCCACTATTACCCACTTAGCGCTACGAATGTCCAGTTGCATTTTCTACAGACAGAGTGTTTCAAAACTGCTCAATCAAAAGTATGGTTTAACTCTGTTAGCTGAATGCTCACATCAGAAAGAAGTTTCACAGAATGCTTCTGTGTAGTTTATATTTGAATATATTCCTTTTTCCACTACTACGCTCTTAGCGCTCCAAATGTCCAGTTCCATTTTCTACAGAAAGAGTGTTCAGATCTGCTCAAGCAAAAGTATGGTTTAACTCTGTTAGCTGAATGCACAGAACAGAAAGATGTTTCACCGAATGATTCTGTGTAGTTTATATTTGAAGACATTCCTTTTTCCACTATTACCCTCTTAGCGCTCCAAATCTCCACTTGCATTTTCTACAAAATAGTGTTTCATAACTGCTCAATCAAAAATATGTTTTATCTCTGTTAACTGAATTTACAGATCAGAAATAAGTTTCACAGAATGCATCTGTGTAGTTTTTATTTGAAGATATTCTTTTTCCCAATGTAGGCCTCTTAGCGCTTAGCATGTCCAATTGCAGTTTCTACAGAAAGAGTGTTTCAGAACGGCTCAATCAAAAGTAAGGTTCAACTCTGTTAGTTGAATGCACAGAACAGAAAGAATTTTCACAGAATGCTACTGTGTAGTTTATATTTAAATATATTCCTTTTTCCACTATTACCATCTTAGCGCTCCGAATCTCCACTTGCATTTTCTACAAAACGAGTGTTTCATAACTGCTCAATCAAAAATATGTTTTATCTCTGTTAACTGAATTTACAGTTCAGAAATCAGTTTCACAGAATGCATCTGTGTAGTTTTTATTTGAAGATATTCTTTTTCCCAATGTAGGCCTCTTAGCGCTTAGCATGTCCAATTGCAGTTTCTACAGAAAGAGTGTTACCGAACGGCTCAATCAAAAGTAAGGTTCAACTCTGTTAGTTGAATGCACAGAACAGAAAGAATTTTCACAGAATGCTACTGTGTAGTTTATATTTGAATATATTCCTTTTTCCACTATTACCCTCTTAGCGCTCCGAATGTCCACTTGCATTTTCTACAGAAAGAGTGTTCAGAACTGCGCAATCAAAAGTATGGTTTAACTCTGTCAGCTTAATGAACATATCAGAAATAAGTTTCACACAATGCTTCTGTGTAGTTTTTATTTGAAGATATTATTTTTCTCAATAGAGGCCTCTTAGCGCTCAGAATGTCCAATTGCAGTTTCTACAGAAAGAGTGTTTCAGAACGGCTCAATCAAAAGTAAGGTTCAACTCTGTTAGTTGAATGCACAGAACAGAAAGTAGTTTCATACAATGCTTCTGTGTAGTTTATATTTGAACATATTCTTTTTTCCACTATTACCCACTTAGCGCTACGAATGTCCAGTTGCATTTTCTACAGACAGAGTGTTTCAAAACTGCTCAATCAAAAGTATGGTTTAACTCTGTTAGCTGAATGCTCAGATCAGAAAGAAGTTTCACAGAATGCTTCTGTGTAGTTTATATTTGAATATATTCCTTTTTCCACTACTACGCTCTTAGCGCTCCAAATGTCCAGTTCCATTTTCTACAGAAAGAGTGTTCAGATCTGCTCAATCAAAAGTATGGTTTAACGCTGTTAGCTGAATGCACAGATCAGAAAGAAGTTTCACAGAATGATTCTGTGTAGTTTATATTTGGAGACATTCCTTTTTCCACTATTACCCTCTTAGCGCTCCGAATCTCCACTTGCATTTTCTACAGAAAGAGTGTTTCAGAACGGCTCAATCAAAACTAAGGTTCAACTCTTTTAGTTGAACAAACAGAACAGAAAGAAGTTTCACACAATTCTTCTGTGTAGTTTTTATTTGTAGACATTCTTTTTCCCAATATAGGCCTCTTAGAGCTCAGAATGTCCAATTGCAGTTTCTACAGAAAGAGTGTTTCAGAACGGCTCAATCAAAAGTAAGGTTCAACTCTGTTAGTTGAATGCACAGAACAGAAAGAAGTTTCATAAAATGCTTCTGTGTAGTTTATATTTGAACATATTCTTTTTTCCACTATTACCCACTTAGCGCTACGAATGTCCAGTTGCATTTTCTACAGACAGAGTGTTTCAAAACTGCTCAATCAAAAGTATGGTTTAACTCTGTTAGCTGAATGCTCAGATCAGAAAGAAGTTTCACAGAATGCTTCTGTGTAGTTTATATTTGAATATATTCCTTTTTCCACTACTAAGCTCTTAGCGCTCCAAATGTCCAGTTCCATTTTCTACAGAAAGAGTGTTCAGATCTGCTCAATCAAAAGTATGGTTTAACTCTGTTAGCTGAATGCACAGATCAGAAAGAAGTTTCACAGAATGATTCTGTGTAGTTTATATTTGGAGACATTCCTTTTTCCACTATTACCCTCTTAGCGCTCCGAATCTCCACTTGCATTTTCTACAGAAAGAGTGTTTCAGAACGGCTCAATCAAAACTAAGGTTCAACTCTTTTAGTTGAACAAACAGAACAGAAAGAAGTTTCACACAATTCTTCTGTGTAGTTTTTATTTGTAGACATTCTTTTTCCCAATATAGGCCTCTTAGCGCTCAGAATGTCCAATTGCAGTTTCTACAGAAAGAGTGTTTCAGAACGGCTCAATCAAAAGTAAGGTTCAACTCTGTTAGTTGAATGCACAGAACAGAAAGAAGTTTCATACAATGCTTCTGTGTAGTTTATATTTGAACATATTCTTTTTTCCACTATTACCCACTTAGCGCTACGAATGTCCAGTTGCATTTTCTACAGACAGAGTGTTTCAAAACTGCTCAATCAAAAGTATGGTTTAACTCTGTTAGCTGAATGCTCAGATCAGAAAGAAGTTTCACAGAATGCTTCTGTGTAGTTTATATTTGAATATATTCCTTTTTCCACTACTACGCTCTTAGCGCTCCAAATGTCCAGTTCCATTTTCTACAGAAAGAGTTTTCAGATCTGCTCAATCAAAAGTATGGTTTAACTCTGTTAGCTGAATGCACAGATCAGAAAGAAATTTCACCGAATGATTCTGTGTAGTTTATATTTGAAGACATTCCTTTTTCCACTATTACCCTCATAGCGCTCAGAATCTCCACTTGCATTTCCTACAAAAAGATTGTTTCATAACTGCTCAATCAAAAATATGTTTTATCTCTGTTAACTGAATTTACAGATCAGAAATAAGTTTCACAGAATGCATCTGTGTAGTTTTTATTTGAAGATATTCTTTTTCCCAATGTAGGCCTCTTAGCGCTTAGCATGTCCAATTGCAGTTTCTACAGAAAGAGTGTTTCAGAACGGCTCAATCAAAAGTAAGGTTCAACTCTGTTAGTTGAATGCACAGAACAGAAAGTAGTTTCATACAATGCTTCTGTGTAGTTTATATTTGAACATATTCTTTTTTCCACTATTACCCACTTAGCGCTACGAATGTCCAGTTGCATTTTCTACAGACAGAGTGTTTCAAAACTGCTCAATCAAAAGTATGGTTTAACTCTGTTAGCTGAATGCTCAGATCAGAAAGAAGTTTCACAGAATGCTTCTGTGTAGTTTATATTTGAATATATTCCTTTTTCCACTACTACGCTCTTAGCGCTCCAAATGTCCAGTTCCATTTTCTACAGAAAGAGTGTTCAGATCTGCTCAATCAAAAGTATGGTTTAACGCTGTTAGCTGAATGCACAGATCAGAAAGAAGTTTCACAGAATGATTCTGTGTAGTTTATATTTGGAGACATTCCTTTTTCCACTATTACCCTCTTAGCGCTCCGAATCTCCACTTGCATTTTCTACAGAAAGAGTGTTTCAGAACGGCTCAATCAAAACTAAGGTTCAACTCTTTTAGTTGAACAAACAGAACAGAAAGAAGTTTCACACAATTCTTCTGTGTAGTTTTTATTTGTAGACATTCTTTTTCCCAATATAGGCCTCTTAGAGCTCAGAATGTCCAATTGCAGTTTCTACAGAAAGAGTGTTTCAGAACGGCTCAATCAAAAGTAAGGTTCAACTCTGTTAGTTGAATGCACAGAACAGAAAGAAGTTTCATACAATGCTTCTGTGTAGTTTATATTTGAACATATTCTTTTTTCCACTATTACCCACTTAGCGCTACGAATGTCCAGTTGCATTTTCTACAGACAGAGTGTTTCAAAACTGCTCAATCAAAAGTATGGTTTAACTCTGTTAGCTGAATGCTCAGATCAGAAAGAAGTTTCACAGAATGCTTCTGTGTAGTTTATATTTGAATATATTCCTTTTTCCACTACTAAGCTCTTAGCGCTCCAAATGTCCAGTTCCATTTTCTACAGAAAGAGTGTTCAGATCTGCTCAATCAAAAGTATGGTTTAACTCTGTTAGCTGAATGCACAGATCAGAAAGAAGTTTCACAGAATGATTCTGTGTAGTTTATATTTGGAGACATTCCTTTTTCCACTATTACCCTCTTAGCGCTCCGAATCTCCACTTGCATTTTCTACAGAAAGAGTGTTTCAGAACGGCTCAATCAAAACTAAGGTTCAACTCTTTTAGTTGAACAAACAGAACAGAAAGAAGTTTCACACAATTCTTCTGTGTAGTTTTTATTTGTAGACATTCTTTTTCCCAATATAGGCCTCTTAGCGCTCAGAATGTCCAATTGCAGTTTCTACAGAAAGAGTGTTTCAGAACGGCTCAATCAAAAGTAAGGTTCAACTCTGTTAGTTGAATGCACAGAACAGAAAGAAGTTTCATACAATGCTTCTGTGTAGTTTATATTTGAACATATTCTTTTTTCCACTATTACCCACTTAGCGCTACGAATGTCCAGTTGCATTTTCTACAGACAGAGTGTTTCAAAACTGCTCAATCAAAAGTATGGTTTAACTCTGTTAGCTGAATGCTCAGATCAGAAAGAAGTTTCACAGAATGCTTCTGTGTAGTTTATATTTGAATATATTCCTTTTTCCACTACTACGCTCTTAGCGCTCCAAATGTCCAGTTCCATTTTCTACAGAAAGAGTTTTCAGATCTGCTCAATCAAAAGTATGGTTTAACTCTGTTAGCTGAATGCACAGATCAGAAAGAAGTTTCACCGAATGATTCTGTGTAGTTTATATTTGAAGACATTCCTTTTTCCACTATTACCCTCATAGCGCTCAGAATCTCCACTTGCATTTCCTACAAAAAGATTGTTTCATAACTGCTCAATCAAAAATATGTTTTATCTCTGTTAACTGAATTTACAGATCAGAAATAAGTTTCACAGAATGCATCTGTGTAGTTTTTATTTGAAGATATTCTTTTTCCCAATGTAGGCCTCTTAGCGCTTAGCATGTCCAATTGCAGTTTCTACAGAAAGAGTGTTTCAGAACAGCTCAATCAAAAGTAAGGTTCAACTCTGTTAGTTGAATGCACGGAAGAGAAAGAATTTTCACAGAATTCTACTGTGTAGTTTATAATTAAATATATTCCTTTTTCCACTATTACCATATTAGCGCTCCGAATCTCCACTTGCATTTTCTACAAAAAGAGTGTTTCATAACTGCTCAATCAAAAATATGTTTTATCTCTGTTAACTGAATTTACAGATCAGAAATAAGTTTCACAGAATGCATCTGTGTAGTTTTTATTTGAAGATATTCTTTTTCCCAATGTAGGCCTCTTAGCGCTTAGCATGTCCAATTGCAGTTTCGACAGAAAGAGTGTTTCAGAACGGCTCAATCAAAAGTAAGGTTCAACTCTGTTAGTTGAATGCACAGAACAGAAAGAATTTTCACAGAATGCTACTGTGTAGTTTATATTTGAATATATTCCTTTTTCCACTATTACCCTCTTAGCGCTCCGAATGTCCACTTGCATTTTCTACAGAAAGAGTGTTCAGAACTGCGCAATCAAAAGGATGGTTTAACTCTGTTAGCTTAATGAACATATCAGAAATAAGTTTCACACAATGCTTCTGTGTAGTTTTTATTTGAAGATATTATTTTTCCCAATAGAGGCCTCTTAGCGCTCAGAATGTCCAATTGCAGTTTCTACAGAAATAGTGTTTCAGAAAGGCTCAATCAAAAGTAAGGTTCAACTCTGTTAGTTGAATGCACAGAACAGAAAGAAGTTTCATACAATGCTTCTGTGTAGTTTATATTTGAACATATTCTTTTTTCCACTATTACCCACTTAGCGCTACGAATGTCCAGTTGCATTTTCTACAGACAGAGTGTTTCAAAACTGCTCAATCAAAAGTATGGTTTAACTCTGTTAGCTGAATGCTCAGATCAGAAAGAAGTTTCACAGAATGCTTCTGTGTAGTTTATATTTGAATATATTCCTTTTTCCACTACTACGCTCTTAGCGCTCCAAATGTCCAGTTCCATTTTCTACAGAAAGAGTGTTCAGATCTGCTCAAGCAAAAGTATGGTTTAACTCTGTTAGCTGAATGCACAGAACAGAAAGATGTTTCACCGAATGATTCTGTGTAGTTTATATTTGAAGACATTCCTTTTTCCACTATTACCCTCTTAGCGCTCCAAATCTCCACTTGCATTTTCTACAAAAAGAGTGTTTCATAACTGCTCAATCAAAAATATGTTTTATCTCTGTTAACTGAATTTACAGATCAGAAATAAGTTTCACAGAATGCATCTGTGTAGTTTTTATTTGAAGATATTCTTTTTCCCAATGTAGGCCTCTTAGCGCTTAGCATGTCCAATTGCAGTTTCTACAGAAAGAGTGTTTCAGAACGGCTCAATCAAAAGTAAGGTTCAACTCTGTTAGTTGAATGCACAGAACAGAAAGAATTTTCACAGAATGCTACTGTGTAGTTTATATTTAAATATATTCCTTTTTCCACTATTACCATCTTATCGCTCCGAATCTCCACTTGCATTTTCTACAAAACGAGTGTTTCATAACTGCTCAATCAAAAATATGTTTTATCTCTGTTAACTGAATTTACAGATCAGAAATAAGTTTCACAGAATGCATCTGTGTAGTTTTTATTTGAAGATATTCTTTTTCCCAATGTAGGCCTCTTAGCGCTTAGCATGTCCAATTGCAGTTTCTACAGAAAGAGTGTTACCGAACGGCTCAATCAAAAGTAAGGTTCAACTCTGTTAGTTGAATGCACAGAACAGAAAGAATTTTCACAGAATGCTACTGTGTAGTTTATATTTGAATATATTCCTTTTTCCACTATTACCCTCTTAGCGCTCCGAATGTCCACTTGCATTTTCTACAGAAAGAGTGTTCAGAACTGCGCAATCAAAAGTATGGTTTAACTCTGTTAGCTTAATGAACATATCAGAAATAAGTTTCACACAATGCTTCTGTGTAGTTTTTATTTGAAGATATTATTTTTCTCAATAGAGGCCTCTTAGCGCTCAGAATGTCCAATTGCAGTTTCTACAGAAAGAGTGTTTCAGAAAGGCTCAATCAAATGTAAGGTTCAACTCTGTTAGTTGAATGCACAGAACAGAAAGAAGTTTCATACAATGCTTCTGTGTAGTTTATATTTGAACATATTCTTTTTTCCACTATTACCCACTTAGCGCTACGAATGTCCAGTTGCATTTTCTACAGACAGAGTGTTTCAAAACTGCTCAATCAAAAGTATGGTTTAACTCTGTTAGCTGAATGCTCAGATCAGAAAGAAGTTTCACAGAATGCTTCTGTGTAGTTTATATTTGAATATATTCCTTTTTCCACTACTACTCTCTTAGCACTCCAAATGTCCAGTTGCATTTTCTACAGAAAGAGTGTTCAGATCTGCTCAATCAAAAGCATGGTTTACCTCTGTTAGCTGAATGCACAGATCAGAAAGAAGTTTCACCGAATGATTCTGTGTAGTTTATATTTGGAGACATTCCTTTTTCCACTATTACCCTCTTAGCGCTCCGAATCTCCACTTTCATTTTCTACAGAAAGAGTGTTTCAGAACGGCTCAATCAAAACTAAGGTTCAACTCTTTTAGTTGAACAAACAGAACAGAAAGAAGTTTCACACAATTCTTCTGTGTAGTTTTTATTTGTAGACATTCTTTTTCCCAATATAGGCCTCTTAGCGCTCAGAATGTCCAATTGCAGTTTCTACAGAAAGCGTGTTTCAGAACGGCTCAATCAAAAGTAAGGTTCAACTCTGTTAGTTGAATGCACAGAACAGAAAGAAGTTTCATACAATGCTTCTGTGTAGTTTATATTTGAACATATTCTTTTTTCCACTATTACCCACTTAGCGCTACGAATGTCCAGTTGCATTTTCTACAGACAGAGTGTTTCAAAACTGCTCAATCAAAAGTATGGTTTAACTCTGTTAGCTGAATGCTCAGATCAGAAAGAAGTTTCACAGAATGCTTCTGTGTAGTTTATATTTGAATATATTCCTTTTTCCACTACTACTCTCTTAGCGCTCCAAATGTCCAGTTGCATTTTCTACAGAAAGAGTGTTCAGATCTGCTCAATCAAAAGTATGGTTTAACTCTGTTAGCTGAATGCACAGATCAGAAAGAAGTTTCACAGAATGATTCTGTGTAGTTTATATTTGGAGACATTCCTTTTTCCACTATTACCCTCTTAGCGCTCCGAATCTCCACTTGCATTTTCTACAGAAAGAGTGTTTCAGAACGGCTCAATCAAAACTAAGGTTCAACTCTTTTAGTTGAACAAACAGAACAGAAAGAAGTTTCACACAATTCTTCTGTGTAGTTTTTATTTGTAGACATTCTTTTCCCCAATATAGGCCTCTTAGCGCTCAGAATGTCCAATTGCAGTTTCTACAGAAAGAGTGTTTCAGAAAGGCTCAATCAAAAGTAAGGTTCAACTCTGTTAGTTGAATGCACAGAACAGAAAGAAGTTTCATACAATGCTTCTGTGTAGTTTATATTTGAACATATTCTTTTTTCCACTATTACCCACTTAGCGCTACGAATGTCCAGTTGCATTTTCTACAGACAGAGTGTTTCAAAACTGCTCAATCAAAAGTATGGTTTAACTCTGTTAGCTGAATGCTCAAATCAGAAAGAAGTTTCACAGAATGCTTCTGTGTAGTTTATATTTGAATATATTCCTTTTTCCACTACTACGCTCTTAGCGCTCCAAATGTCCAGTTCCATTTTCTACAGAAAGAGTGTTCAGATCTGCTCAAGCAAAAGTATGGTTTAACTCTGTTAGCTGAATGCACAGAACAGAAAGAAGTTTCACCGAATGATTCTGTGTAGTTTATATTTGAAGACATTCCTTATTCCACTATTACCCTCTTAGCGCTCCGAATCTCCACTTGCATTTTCTACAAAAAGAGTGTTTCATAACTGCTCAATCAAAAATATGTTTTATCTCTGTTAACTGAATTTACAGATCAGAAATAAGTTTCACAGAATGCATCTGTGTAGATTTTATTTGAAGATATTCTTTTTCCCAATGTAGGCCTCTTAACGCTTAGCATGTGCAATTGCAGTTTCTACAGAAAGAGTGTTTCAGAACGGCTCAATTAAAAGTAAGGTTCAACTCTGTTAGTTGAATGCACAGAACAGCAAGAATTTTCACAGAATGCTACTGTGTAGTTTATATTTAAATATATTCCTTTTTCCACTATTACCATCTTAGCGCTCCGAATCTCCACTTACATTTTCTACAAAAAGAGTGTTTCATAACTGTTCAATCAAAAATATGTTTTATCTCTGTTAACTGAATTTACAGATCAGAAATAAGTTTCACAGAATGCATCTGTGTAGTTTTTATTTGAATATATTCTTTTTCCCAATGTAGGCCTCTTAGCGCTTAGCATGTCCAATTGCAGTTTCTACAGAAAGAGTGTTTCAGAACGGCTCAATCAAAAGTAAGGTTCAACTCTGTTAGTTGAATGCACAGAACAGAAAGAATTTTCACAGAATGCTACTGTGTAGCTTATATTTGAATATATTCCTTTTTCCACTATTACCCTCTTAGCGCTCCGAATGTCCACTTGCATTTTCTACAGAATGTGTGTTCAGAACTGCGCAATCAAAAGTATGGTTTAACTCTGTTAGCTTAATGAACATATCAGAAATAAGTTTCACACAATGCTTCTGTGTAGTTTTTATTTGAAGATATTATTTTTCCCAATAGAGGCCTCTTAGCGCTCAGAATGTCCAATTGCAGTTTCTACAGAAAGAGTGTTTCAGAAAGGCTCAAACAAAAGTAAGGTTCAACTCTGTTAGTTGAATGCACAGAACAGAAAGAAGTTTCATACAATGCTTCTGTGTAGTTTATATTTGAACATATTCTTTTTTCCACTATTACCCACTTAGCGCTACGAATGTCCAGTTGCATTTTCTACAGACAGAGTGTTTCAAAACTGCTCAATCCAAAGTATGGTTTAACTCTGTTAGCTGAATGCTCAGATCAGAAAGAAGTTTCACAGAATGTTTCTGTGTAGTTTATATTTGAATATATTCCTTTTTCCACAACTACTCTCTTAGCGCTCCAAATGTCCAGTTGCATTTTCTACAGAAAGAGTGTTCAGTTCTGCTCAATCAAAAATATGGTTTACCTCTGTTAGCTGAATGCACAGATCAGAAAGAAGTTTCACTGAATGATTCTGTGTAGTTTATATTTGGAGACATTCCTTTTTCCACTATTACCCTCTTAGCGCTCCGAATCTCCACTTGCATTTTCTACAGAAAGAGTGTTTCAGAACGGCTCAATCAAAACTAAGGTTCAACTCTTTTAGTTGAACAAACAGAACAGAAAGAAGTTTCACACAATTCTTCTGTGTAGTTTTTATTTGTAGACATTCTTTTTCCCAATATAGGCCTCCTAGCGCTCAGAATGTCCAATTGCAGTTTCTACAGAAAGAGTGTTTCAGAACGGCTCAATCAAAAGTAAGGTTCAAATCTGTTAGTTGAATGCACAGAACAGAAAGAAGTTTCATACAATGCTTCTGTGTAGTTTATATTTGAACATATTCTTTTTTCCACTATTACCCACTTAGCGCTACGAATGTCCAGTTGCATTTTCTACAGACAGAGTGTTTCAAAACTGCTCAATCAAAAGTATGGTTTAACTCTGTTAGCTGAATCCTCAGATCAGAAAGAAGTTTCACAGAATGCTTCTGTGTAGTTTATATTTGAATATATTCCTTTTTCCACTACTACGCTCTTAGCGCTCCAAATGTCCTGTTCCATTTTCTACAGAAAGAGTGTTCAGATCTGCTCAAGCAAAAGTATGGTTTAACTCTGTTAGCTGAATGCACAGAACAGAAAGAAGTTTCACCGAATGATTCTGTGTAGTTTATATTTGAAGACATTCCTTTTTCCACTATTACCCTCTTCGCGCTCCGAATCTCCACTTGCATTTTCTACAAAAAGAGTGTTTCATAACTGCTCAATCAAAAATATGTTTTATCTCTGTTAACTGAATTTACAGATCAGAAATAAGTTTCACAGAATGCATCTGTGTAGTTTTTATTTGAAGATATTCTTTTTCCCAATGTAGGCCTCTTAGCGCTTAGCATGTCCAATTGCAGTTTCTACAGAAAGAGTGTTTCAGAACGGCTCAATCAAAAGTAAGGTTCAACTCTGTTAGTTGAATGCACAGAACAGAAAGATGTTTCACCGAATGATTCTGTGTAGTTTATATTTGAAGACATTCCTTTTTCCACTATTACCCTCTTAGCGCTCCGAATCTCCACTTGCATTTTCTACAAAAAGAGTGTTTCATAACTGCTCAATCAAAAATATGTTTTATCTCTGTTAACTGAATTTACAGATCAGAAATCAGTTTCACAGAATGCATCTGTGTAGTTTTTATTTGAAGATATTCTTTTTCCCAATGTAGGCCTCTTAGCGCTTAGCATGTCCAATTGCAGTTTCTACAGAAAGAGTGTTTCAGAACGGCTCAATCAAAATTAAGGTTCAACTCTGTTAGTTGAATGCACAGAACAGAAAGAATTTTCACAGAATGCTACTGTGTAGTTTATATTTGAATATATTCCTTTTTCCACTATTACCCTCTTAGCGCTCCGAATGTCCACTTGCATTTTCTACAGAAAGAGTGTTCAGAACTGCGCAATCAAAAGTATGGTTTAACTCTGTTAGCTTAATGAACATATCAGAAATAAGTTTCACACAATGCTTCTGTGTAGTTTTTATTTGAAGATATTATTTTTCCCAATAGAGGCCTCTTAGCGCTCAGAATGTCCAATTGCAGTTTCTACAGAAAGAGTGTTTCAGAAAGGCTCAATCAAATGTAAGGTTCAACTCTGTTAGTTGAATGCACAGAACAGAAAGAAGTTTCATACAATGCTTCTGTGTAGTTTATATTTGAACATATTCTTTTTTCCACTATTACCCGCTTAGCGCTACGAATGTCCGGTTGCATTTTCTACAGACAGAGTGTTTCAAAACTGCTCAATCAAAAGTATGGTTTAACTCTGTTAGCTGAATGCTCAGATCAGAAAGAAGTTTCACAGAATGCTTCTGTGTAGTTTATATTTGAATATATTCCTTTTTCCACTACTACTCTCTTAGCGCTCCAAATGTCCAGTTGCATTTTCTACAGAAAGAGTGTTCAGATCTGCTCAATCAAAAGTATGGTTTAACTCTGTTAGCTGAATGCACAGATCAGAAAGAAGTTTCACAGAATGATTCTGTGTAGTTTATATTTGGAGACATTCCTTTTTCCACTATTACCCTCTTAGCGCTCCGAATCTCCACTTGCATTTTCTACAGAAAGAGTGTTTCAGAACGGCTCAATCAAAACTAAGGTTCAACTCTTTTAGTTGAACAAACAGAACAGAAAGAAGTTTCACACAATTCTTCTGTGTAGTTTTTATTTGTAGACATTCTTTTCCCCAATATAGGCCTCTTAGCGCTCAGAATGTCCAATTGCAGTTTCTACAGAAAGAGTGTTTCAGAAAGGCTCAATCAAAAGTAAGGTTCAACTCTGTTAGTTGAATGCACAGAACAGAAAGAAGTTTCATACAATGCTTCTGTGTAGTTTATATTTGAACATATTCTTTTTTCCACTATTACCCACTTAGCGCTACGAATGTCCAGTTGCATTTTCTACAGACAGAGTGTTTCAAAACTGCTCAATCAAAAGTATGGTTTAACTCTGTTAGCTGAATGCTCAAATCAGAAAGAAGTTTCACAGAATGCTTCTGTGTAGTTTATATTTGAATATATTCCTTTTTCCACTACTACGCTCTTAGCGCTCCAAATGTCCAGTTCCATTTTCTACAGAAAGAGTGTTCAGATCTGCTCAAGCAAAAGTATGGTTTAACTCTGTTAGCTGAATGCACAGAACAGAAAGAAGTTTCACCGAATGATTCTGTGTAGTTTATATTTGAAGACATTCCTTATTCCACTATTACCCTCTTAGCGCTCCGAATCTCCACTTGCATTTTCTACAAAAAGAGTGTTTCATAACTGCTCAATCAAAAATATGTTTTATCTCTGTTAACTGAATTTACAGATCAGAAATAAGTTTCACAGAATGCATCTGTGTAGATTTTATTTGAAGATATTCTTTTTCCCAATGTAGGCCTCTTAACGCTTAGCATTTGCAATTGCAGTTTCTACAGAAAGAGTGTTTCAGAACGGCTCAATTAAAAGTAAGGTTCAACTCTGTTAGTTGAATGCACAGAACAGCAAGAATTTTCACAGAATGCTACTGTGTAGTTTATATTTAAATATATTCCTTTTTCCACTATTACCATCTTAGCGCTCCGAATCTCCACTTACATTTTCTACAAAAAGAGTGTTTCATAACTGTTCAATCAAAAATATGTTTTATCTCTGTTAACTGAATTTACAGATCAGAAATAAGTTTCACAGAATGCATCTGTGTAGTTTTTATTTGAAGATATTCTTTTTCCCAATGTAGGCCTCTTAGCGCTTAGCATGTCCAATTGCAGTTTCTACAGAAAGAGTGTTTCAGAACGGCTCAATCAAAAGTAAGGTTCAACTCTGTTAGTTGAATGCACAGAACAGAAAGAATTTTCACAGAATGCTACTGTGTAGCTTATATTTGAATATATTCCTTTTTCCACTATTACCCTCTTAGCGCTCCGAATGTCCACTTGCATTTTCTACAGAATGTGTGTTCAGAACTGCGCAATCAAAAGTATGGTTTAAATCTGTTAGCTTAATGAACATATCAGAAATAAGTTTCACACAATGCTTCTGTGTAGTTTTTATTTGAAGATATTATTTTTCCCAATAGAGGCCTCTTAGCGCTCAGAATGTCCAATTGCAGTTTCTACAGAAAGAGTGTTTCAGAAAGGCTCAAACAAAAGTAAGGTTCAACTCTGTTAGTTGAATGCACAGAACAGAAAGAAGTTTCATACAATGCTTCTGTGTAGTTTATATTTGAACATATTCTTTTTTCCACTATTACCCACTTAGCGCTACGAATGTCCAGTTGCATTTTCTACAGACAGAGTGTTTCAAAACTGCTCAATCCAAAGTATGGTTTAACTCTGTTAGCTGAATGCTCAGATCAGAAAGAAGTTTCACAGAATGTTTCTGTGTAGTTTATATTTGAATATATTCCTTTTTCCACAACTACTCTCTTAGCGCTCCAAATGTCCAGTTGCATTTTCTACAGAAAGAGTGTTCAGTTCTGCTCAATCAAAAGTATGGTTTACCTCTGTTAGCTGAATGCACAGATCAGAAAGAAGTTTCACTGAATGATTCTGTGTAGTTTATATTTGGAGACATTCCTTTTTCCACTATTACCCTCTTAGCGCTCCGAATCTCCACTTGCATTTTCTACAGAAAGAGTGTTTCAGAACGGCTCAATCAAAACTAAGGTTCAACTCTTTTAGTTGAACAAACAGAACAGAAAGAAGTTTCACACAATTCTTCTGTGTAGTTTTTATTTGTAGACATTCTTTTTCCCAATATAGGCCTCCTAGCGCTCAGAATGTCCAATTGCAGTTTCTACAGAAAGAGTGTTTCAGAACGGCTCAATCAAAAGTAAGGTTCAAATCTGTTAGTTGAATGCACAGAACAGAAAGAAGTTTCATACAATGCTTCTGTGTAGTTTATATTTGAACATATTCTTTTTTCCACTATTACCCACTTAGCGCTACGAATGTCCAGTTGCATTTTCTACAGACAGAGTGTTTCAAAACTGCTCAATCAAAAGTATGGTTTAACTCTGTTAGCTGAATCCTCAGATCAGAAAGAAGTTTCACAGAATGCTTCTGTGTAGTTTATATTTGAATATATTCCTTTTTCCACTACTACGCTCTTAGCGCTCCAAATGTCCTGTTCCATTTTCTACAGAAAGAGTGTTCAGATCTGCTCAAGCAAAAGTATGGTTTAACTCTGTTAGCTGAATGCACAGAACAGAAAGAAGTTTCACCGAATGATTCTGTGTAGTTTATATTTGAAGACATTCCTTTTTCCACTATTACCCTCTTCGCGCTCCGAATCTCCACTTGCATTTTCTACAAAAAGAGTGTTTCATAACTGCTCAATCAAAAATATGTTTTATCTCTGTTAACTGAATTTACAGATCAGAAATAAGTTTCACAGAATGCATCTGTGTAGTTTTTATTTGAAGATATTCTTTTTCCCAATGTAGGCCTCTTAGCGCTTAGCATGTCCAATTGCAGTTTCTACAGAAAGAGTGTTTCAGAACGGCTCAATCAAAAGTAAGGTTCAACTCTGTTAGTTGAATGCACAGAACAGAAAGATGTTTCACCGAATGATTCTGTGTAGTTTATATTTGAAGACATTCCTTTTTCCACTATTACCCTCTTAGCGCTCCGAATCTCCACTTGCATTTTCTACAAAAAGAGTGTTTCATAACTGCTCAATCAAAAATATGTTTTATCTCTGTTAACTGAATTTACAGATCAGAAATCAGTTTCACAGAATGCATCTGTGTAGTTTTTATTTGAAGATATTCTTTTTCCCAATGTAGGCCTCTTAGCGCTTAGCATGTCCAATTGCAGTTTCTACAGAAAGAGTGTTTCAGAACGGCTCAATCAAAATTAAGGTTCAACTCTGTTAGTTGAATGCACAGAACAGAAAGAATTTTCACAGAATGCTACTGTGTAGTTTATATTTGAATATATTCCTTTTTCCACTATTACCCTCTTAGCGCTCCGAATGTCCACTTGCATTTTCTACAGAAAGAGTGTTCAGAACTGCGCAATCAAAAGTATGGTTTAACTCTGTTAGCTTAATGAACATATCAGAAATAAGTTTCACACAATGCTTCTGTGTAGTTTTTATTTGAAGATATTATTTTTCCCAATAGAGGCCTCTTAGCGCTCAGAATGTCCAATTGCAGTTTCTACAGAAAGAGTGTTTCAGAAAGGCTCAATCAAATGTAAGGTTCAACTCTGTTAGTTGAATGCACAGAACAGAAAGAAGTTTCATACAATGCTTCTGTGTAGTTTATATTTGAACATATTCTTTTTTCCACTATTACCCGCTTAGCGCTACGAATGTCCGGTTGCATTTTCTACAGACAGAGTGTTTCAAAACTGCTCAATCAAAAGTATGGTTTAACTCTGTTAGCTGAATGCTCAGATCAGAAAGAAGTTTCACAGAATGCTTCTGTGTAGTTTATATTTGAATATATTCCTTTTTCCACTACTACTCTCTTAGCGCTCCAAATGTCCAGTTGCATTTTCTACAGAAAGAGTGTTCAGATCTGCTCAATCAAAAGTATGGTTTAACTCTGTTAGCTGAATGCACAGATCAGAAAGAAGTTTCACAGAATGATTCTGTGTAGTTTATATTTGGAGACATTCCTTTTTCCACTATTACCCTCTTAGCGCTCCGAATCTCCACTTGCATTTTCTACAGAAAGAGTGTTTCAGAACGGCTCAATCAAAACTAAGGTTCAACTCTTTTAGTTGAACAAACAGAACAGAAAGAAGTTTCACACAATTCTTCTGTGTAGTTTTTATTTGTAGACATTCTTTTTCCCAATATAGGCCTCTTAGCGCTCAGAATGTCCAATTGCAGTTTCTACAGAAAGAGTGTTTCAGAACGGCTCAATCAAAAGTAAGGTTCAACTCTGTTAGTTGAATGCACAGAACAGAAAGGAGTTTCATACAATGCTTCTGTGTAGTTTATATTTGAACATATTCTTTTTTCCACTATTACCCACTTAGCGCTACGAATGTCCACTTGCATTTTCTACAGACAGAGTGTTTCAAAACTCCTCAATCAAAAGTATGGTTTAACTCTGTTAGCTGAATGCTCAGATCAGAAAGAAGTTTCACAGAATGCTTCTGTGTAGTTTATATTTGAATATATTCCTTTTTCCACTACTAAGCTCTTAGCGCTCCAAATGTCCAGTTCCATTTTCTACAGAAAGAGTGTTCAGATCTGCTCAATCAAAAGTATGGTTTAACTCTGTTAGCTGAATGCACAGATCAGAAAGAAGTTTCACAGAATGATTCTGTGTAGTTTATATTTGGAGACATTCCTTTTTCCACTATTACCCTCTTAGCGCTCCGAATCTCCACTTGCATTTTCTACAGAAAGAGTGTTTCAGAACGGCTCAATCAAAACTAAGGTTCAACTCTTTTAGTTGAACAAACAGAACAGAAAGAAGTTTCACACAATTCTTCTGTGTAGTTTTTATTTGTAGACATTCTTTTTCCCAATATAGGCCTCTTAGCGCTCAGAATGTCCAATTGCAGTTTCTACAGAAAGAGTGTTTCAGAACGGCTCAATCAAAAGTAAGGTTCAACTCTGTTAGTTGAATGCACAGAACAGAAAGAAGTTTCATACAATGCTTCTGTGTAGTTTATATTTGAACATATTCTTTTTTCCACTATTACCCACATAGCGCTACGAATGTCCAGTTGCATTTTCTACAGACAGAGTGTGTCAAAACTGCTCAATCAAATGTGTGGTTTAACTCTGTTAGCTGAATGCTCAGATCAGAAAGAAGTTTCACAGAATGCTTCTGTGTAGTTTATATTTGAATATATTCCTTTTTCCACTACTACGCTCTTAGCGCTCCAAATGTCCAGTTCCATTTTCTACAGAAAGAGTGTTCAGATCTGCTCAATCAAAAGTATGGTTTAACTCTGTTAGCTGAATGCACAGATCAGAAGGAAGTTTCACCGAATGATTCTGTGTAGTTTATATTTGGAGACATTCTTTTTTCCACTATTACCCTCTTAGCGCTCCGAATCTCCACTTGCATTTCCTACAAAAAGATTGTTTCATAACTGCTCAATCAAAAATATGTTTTATTTCTGTTAACTGAATTTACAGATCAGAAATAAGTTTCACAGAATGCATCTGTGTAGTTTTTATTTGAAGATATTCTTTTTCCCAATGTAGGCCTCTTAGCGCTTAGCATGTCCAATTGCAGTTTCTACAGAAAGAGTGTTTCAGAACGGCTCAATCAAAAGTAAGGTTCAACTCTGTTAGTTGAATGCACAGAACAGAAAGAATTTTCACAGAATTCTACTGTGTAGTTTATAATTAAATATATTCCTTTTTCCACTATTACCATATTAGCGCTCCGAATCTCCACTTGCATTTTCTACAAAAAGAGTGTTTCATAACTGCTCAATCAAAAATATGTTTTATCTCTGTTAACTGAATTTACAGATCAGAAATAAGTTTCACAGAATGCATCTGTGTAGTTTTTATTTGCAGATATTCTTTTTCCCAATGTAGGCCTCTTAGCGCTTAGCATGTCCAATTGCAGTTTCTACAGAAAGAGTGTTTCAGAACGGCTCATCAAAAGTAAGGTTCAACTCTGTTAGTTGAATGCACAGAATAGAAAGAATTTTCACAGAATGCTACTGTGTAGTTTATATTTGAATATATTCCTTTTTCCACTATTACCCTCTTAGCGCTCCGAATGTCCACTTGCATTTTCTACAGAAAGAATGTTCAGAACTGTGCAATCAAAAGGATGGTTTAACTCTGTTAGCTTAATGAACATATCAGAAATAAGTTTCACACAATGCTTCTGTGTAGTTTTTATTTGAAGATATTATTTTTCCCAATAGAGGCCTCTTAGCGCTCAGAATGTCCAATTGCAGTTTCTACAGAAAGAGTGTTTCAGAAAGGCTCAATCAAAAGTAAGGTTCAACTCTGTTAGTTGAATGCACAGAACAGAAAGAAGTTTCATACAATGCTTCTGTGTAGTTTATATTTGAACATATTCTTTTTTCCACTATTACCCACTTAGTGCTACGAATGTCCAGTTGCATTTTCTACAGACAGAGTGTTTCAAAACTGCTCAATCAAAAGTATGGTTTAACTCTGTTAGCTGAATGCTCAGATCAGAAAGAAGTTTCACAGAATGCTTCTGTGTAGTTTATATTTGAATATATTCCTTTTTCCACTACTACGCTCTTAGCGCTCCAAATGTCCAGTTCCATTTTCTACAGAAAGAGTGTTCAGATCTGCTCAAGCAAAAGTATGGTTTAACTCTGTTAGCTGAATGCACAGAACAGAAAGATGTTTCACCGAATGATTCTGTGTAGTTTATATTTGAAGACATTCCTTTTTCCACTATTACCCTCTTAGCGCTCCGAATCTCCACTTGCATTTTCTACAAAAAGAGTGTTTCATAACTGCTCAATCAAAAATATGTTTTATCTCTGTTAACTGAATTTACAGATCAGAAATAAGTTTCACAGAATGCATCTGTGTAGTTTTTATTTGAAGATATTCTTTTTCCCAATGTAGGCCTCTTAGCGCTTAGCATGTCCAATTGCAGTTTCTACAGAAAGAGTGTTTCAGAACGGCTCAATCAAAAGTAAGGTTCAACTCTGTTAGTTGAATGCACAGAACAGAAAGAATTTTCACAGAATGCTACTGTGTAGTTTATATTTAAATATATTCCTTTTTCCACTATTACCATCTTAGCGCTCCGAATCTCCACTTGCATTTTCTACAAAAAGAGTGTTTCATAACTGCTCAATCAAAAATATGTTTTATCTCTGTTAACTGAATTTACAGATCAGAAATAAGTTTCACAGAATGCATCTGTGTAGTTTTTATTTGAAGATATTCTTTTTCCCAATGTAGGCCTCTTAGCGCTTAGCATGTCCAATTGCAGTTTCTACAGAAAGAGTGTTTCAGAACGGCTCAATCAAAAGTAAGGTTCAACTCTGTTAGTTGAATGCACAGAACAGAAAGAATTTTCACAGAATGCTACTGTGTAGTTTATATTTGAATATATTCCTTTTTCCACTATTACCCTCTTAGCGCTCCGAATGTCCACTTGCATTTTCTACAGAAAGAGTGTTCAGAACTGCGCAATCAAAAGTATGGTTTAACTCTGTTAGCTTAATGAACATATCAGAAATAAGTTTCACACAATGCTTCTGTGTAGTTTTTATTTGAAGATATTATTTTTCCCAATAGAGGCCTCTTAGCGCTCAGAATGTCCAATTGCAGTTTCTACAGAAAGAGTGTTTCAGAAAGGCTCAATCAAATGTAAGGTTCAACTCTGTTAGTTGAATGCACAGAACAGAAAGAAGTTTCATACAATGTTTCTGTGTAGTTTATATTTGAACATATTCTTTTTTCCACTATTACCCACTTAGCGCTACGAATGTCCAGTTGCATTTTCTACAGACAGAGTGTTTCAAAACTTCTCAATCAAAAGTATGGTTTAACTCTGTTAGCTGAATGCTCAGATCAGAAAGAAGTTTCACAGAATGCTTCTGTGTAGTTTATATTTGAATATATTCCTTTTTCCACTACTACTCTCTTAGCGCTACAAATGTCCAGTTGCATTTTCTACAGAAAGAGTGTTCAGATCTGCTCAATCAAAAGTATGGTTTAACTCTGTTAGCTGAATGCACAGATCAGAAAGAATTTTCACAGAATGATTCTGTGTAGTTTATATTTGGAGACATTCCTTTTTCCACTATTACCCTCTTAGCGCTCCGAATCTCCACTTGCATTTTCTACAGAAAGAGTGTTTCAGAACGGCTCAATCAAAACTAAGGTTCAACTCTTTTAGTTGAACAAACAGAACAGAAAGAAGTTTCACACAATTCTTCTGTGTAGTTTTTATTTGTAGACATTCTTTTTCCCAATATAGGCCTCTTAGCGCTCAGAATGTCCAATTGCAGTTTCTACAGAAAGAGTGTTTCAGAACGGCTCAATCAAAAGTAAGGTTCAACTCTGTTAGTTGAATGCACAGAACAGAAAGGAGTTTCATACAATGCTTCTGTGTAGTTTATATTTGAACATATTCTTTTTTCCACTATTACCCACTTAGCGCTACGAATGTCCACTTGCATTTTCTACAGACAGAGTGTTTCAAAACTGCTCAATCAAAAGTATGGTTTAACTCTGTTAGCTGAATGCTCAGATCAGAAAGAAGTTTCACAGAATGCTTCTGTGTAGTTTATATTTGAATATATTCCTTTTTCCACTACTAAGCTCTTAGCGCTCCAAATGTCCAGTTCCATTTTCTACAGAAAGAGTGTTCAGATCTGCTCAATCAAAAGTATGGTTTAACTCTGTTAGCTGAATGCACAGATCAGAAAGAAGTTTCACAGAATGATTCTGTGTAGTTTATATTTGGAGACATTCCTTTTTCCACTATTACCCTCTTAGCGCTCCGAATCTCCACTTGCATTTTCTACAGAAAGAGTGTTTCAGAACGGCTCAATCAAAACTAAGGTTCAACTCTTTTAGTTGAACAAACAGAACAGAAAGAAGTTTCACACAATTCTTCTGTGTAGTTTTTATTTGTAGACATTCTTTTTCCCAATAGAGGCCTCTTAGCGCTCAGAATGTCCAATTGCAGTTTCTACAGAAAGAGTGTTTCAGAACGGCTCAATCAAAAGTAAGGTTCAACTCTGTTAGTTGAATGCACAGAACAGAAAGAAGTTTCATACAATGCTTCTGTGTAGTTTATATTTGAACATATTCTTTTTTCCACTATTACCCACTTAGCGCTACGAATGTCCAGTTGCATTTTCTACAGACAGAGTGTTTCAAAACTGCTCAATCAAAAGTATGGTTTAACTCTGTTAGCTGAATGCTCAGATCAGAAAGAAGTTTCACAGAATGCTTCTGTGTAGTTTATATTTGAATATATTCCTTTTTCCACTACTACGCTCTTAGCGCTCCAAATGTCCAGTTCCATTTTCTACAGAAAGAGTGTTCAGATCTGCTCAATCAAAAGTATGGTTTAACTCTGTTAGCTGAATGCACAGATCAGAAAGAAGTTTCACCGAATGATTCTGTGTAGTTTATATTTGAAGACATTCCTTTTTCCACTATTACCCTCTTAGCGCTCCGAATCTCCACTTGCATTTCCTACAAAAAGATTGTTTCATAACTGCTCAATCAAAAATATGTTTTATTTCTGTTAACTGAATTTACAGATCAGAAATAAGTTTCACAGAATGCATCTGTGTAGTTTTTATTTGAAGATATTCTTTTTCCCAATGTAGGCCTCTTAGCGCTTAGCATGTCCAATTGCAGTTTCTACAGAAAGAGTGTTTCAGAACGGCTCAATCAAAAGTAAGGTTCAACTCTGTTAGTTGAATGCACAGAACAGAAAGAATTTTCACAGAATTCTACTGTGTAGTTTATAATTAAATATATTCCTTTTTCCACTATTACCATCTTAGCGCTCCGAATCTCCACTTGCATTTTCTACAAAAAGAGTGTTTCAGAACTGCTCAATCAAAAATATGTTTTATCTCTGTTAACTGAATTTACAGATCAGAAATCAGTTTCACAGAATGCATCTGTGTAGTTTTTATTTGAAGATATTCTTTTTCCCAATGTAGGCCTCTTAGCGCTTAGCATGTCCAATTGCAGTTTCTACAGAAAGAGTGTTTCAGAACGGCTCAATCAAAAGTAAGGTTCAACTCTGTTAGTTGAATGCACAGAACAGAAAGAATTTTCACAGAATGCTACTGTGTAGTTTATATTTGAATATATTCCTTTTTCCACTATTACCCTCTTAGCGCTCCGAATGTCCACTTGCATTTTCTACAGAAAGAGTGTTCAGAACTGCGCAATCAAAAGTATGGTTTAACTCTGTTAGCTTAATGAACATATCAGAAATAAGTTTCACACAATGCTTCTGTGTAGTTTTTATTTGAAGATATTATTTTTCCCAATAGAGGCCTCTTAGCGCTCAGAATGTCCAATTGCAGTTTCTACAGAAAGAGTGTTTCAGAAAGGCTCAATCAAAAGTAAGGTTCAACTCTGTTAGTTGAATGCACAGAACAGAAAGAAGTTTCATACAATGCTTCTGTGTAGTTTATATTTGAACATATTCTTTTTTCCACTATTACCCACTTAGCGCTACGAATGTCCAGTTGCATTTTCTACAGACAGAGTGTTTCAAAACTGCTCAATCAAAAGTATGGTTTAACTCTGTTAGCTGAATGCTCAGATCAGAAAGAAGTTTCACAGAATGCTTCTGTGTAGTTTATATTTGAATATATTCCTTTTTCCACTACTACTCTCTTAGCGCTCCAAATGTCCAGTTGCATTTTCTACAGAAAGAGTGTTCAGATCTGCTCAATCAAAAGTATGGTTTACCTCTGTTAGCTGAATGCACAGATCAGAAAGAAGTTTCACCGAATGATTCTGTGTAGTTTATATTTGGAGACATTCCTTTTTCCACTATTACCCTCTTAGCGCTCCGAATCTCCACTTGCATTTTCTACAGAAAGAGTGTTTCAGAACGGCTCAATCAAAACTAAGGTTCAACTCTTTTAGTTGAACAAACAGAACAGAAGGAAGTTTCACACAATTCTTCTGTGTAGTTTTTATTTGTAGACATTCTTTTTCCCAATATAGGCCTCTTAGCGCTCAGAATGTCCAATTGCAGTTTCTACAGAAAGAGTGTTTCAGAACGGCTCAATCAAAAGTAAGGTTCAACTCTGTTAGTTGAATGCACAGAACAGAAAGAAGTTTCATACAATGCTTGTGTGTAGTTTATATTTGAACATATTCTTTTTTCCACTATTACCCACTTAGCGATACGAATGTCCAGTTGCATTTTCTACAGACAGAGTGTTTCAAAACTGCTCAACCAAAGTATGGTTTAACTCTGTTAGCTGAATGCTCAGATCAGAAAGAAGTTTCACAGAATGCTTCTGTGTAGTTTATATTTGAATATATTCCTTTTTCCACTACTACTCTCTTAGCGCTCCAAATGTCCAGTTGCATTTTCTACAGAAAGAGTGTTCAGATCTGCTCAATCAAAAGTATGTTTTAAATCTGTTAGCTGAATGCACAGATCAGAAAGAAGTTTCACAGAATGATTCTGTGTAGTTTATATTTGGAGACATTCCTTTTTCCACTATTACCCTCTTAGCGCTCCGAATCTCCACTTGCATTTTCTACAGAAAGAGTGTTTCAGAACGGCTCAATCAAAACTAAGGTTCAACTCTTTTAGTTGAACAAACAGAACAGAAAGAAGTTTCACACAATTCTTCTGTGTAGTTTTTATTTGTAGACATTCTTTTTCCCAATATAGGCCTCTTAGCGCTCAGAATGTCCAATTGCAGTTTCTACAGAAAGAGTGTTTCAGAACGGCTCAATCAAAAGTAAGGTTCAACTCTGTTAGTTGAATGCACAGAACAGAAAGAAGTTTCATACAATGCCTCTGTGTAGTTTATATTTGAACATATTCTTTTTTCCACTATTACCCACTTAGCGCTACGAATGTCCAGTTGCATTTTCTACAGACAGAGTGTTTCAAAACTGCTCAATCAAAAGTATGGTTTAACTCTGTTAGCTGAATGCTCAGATCAGAAAGAAGTTTCACAGAATGCTTCTGTGTAGTTTATATTTGAATATATTCCTTTTTCCTCTTCTACGCTCTTAGCGCTCCAAATGTCCAGTTGCATTTTCTACAGAAAGAGTGTTCAGATCTGCTCAATCAAAAGTATGGTTTAACTCTGTTAGCTGAATGCACAGATCAGAAAGAAGTTTCACCGAATGATTCTGTGTAGTTTATATTTGAAGACATTCCTTTTTCCACTATTACCCTCTTAGCGCTCCGAATCTCCACTTCCATTTTCTACAAAAAGAGTGTTTCATAACTGCTCAATCAAAAATATGTTTTATCTCTGTTAACTGAATTTACAGATCAGAAATAAGTTTCACAGAATGCATCTGTGTAGTTTTTATTTGAAGATATTCTTTTTCCCAATGTAGGCCTCTAAGCGCTTAGCATGTCCAATTGCAGTTTCTTCAGAAAGAGTGTTTCAGAACGGCTCAATCAAAAGTAAGGTTCAACTCTGTTAGTTGAATGCACAGAACAGAAAGAATTTTCACAGAATGCTACTGTGTAGTTTATATTTAAATATATTCCTTTTTCCACTATTACCATCTTAGCGCTCCGAATCTCCACTTGCATTTTCTACAAAAAGAGTGTTTCATAACTGCTCAATCAAAAATATGTTTTATCTCTGTTAACTGAATTTACAGATCAGAAATAAGTTTCACAGAATGCATCTGTGTAGTTTTTATTTGAAGATATTCTTTTTCCCAATGTAGGCCTCTTAGCGCTTAGCATGTCCAATTGCAGTTTCTACAGAAAGAGTGTTTCAGAACGGCTCAATCAAAAGTAAGGTTCAACTCTGTTAGTTGAATGCACAGAACAGAAAGAATTTTCACAGAATGCTACTGTGTAGTTTATATTTAAATATATTCCTTTTTCCACTATTACCCTCTTAGCGCTCCGAATGTCCACTTGCATTTTCTACAGAAAGAGTGTTCAGAACTGCGCAATCAAAAGTATGGTTTAACTCTGTTAGCTTAATTAACTTATCAGAAATAAGTTTCACACAATGCTTCTGTGTAGTTTTTATTTGAAGATATTATTTTTCCCAATAGAGGCCTCTTAGCGCTCAGAATGTCCAATTGCAGTTTCTACAGAAAGAGTGTTTCAGAAAGGCTCAATCAAAAGTAAGGTTCACCTCTGTTAGTTGAATGCACAGAACAGAAAGAAGTTTCATACAATGCTTCTGTGTAGTTTATATTTGAACATATTCTTTGTTCCACTATTACCCACTTAGCGCTACGAATGTCCAGTTGCATTTTCTACAGACAGAGTGTTTCAAAACTGCTCAATCAAAAGTATGGTTTAACTCTGTTAGCTGAATGCTCAGATCAGAAAGAAGTTTCACAGAATGCTTCTGTGTAGTTTATATTTGAATATATTCCTTTTTCCACTACTACTCTCTTAGCGCTCCAAATGTCCAGTTGCATTTTCTACAGAAAGAGTGTTCAGATCTGCTCAATCAAAAGTATGGTTTAACTCTGTTAGCTGAATGCACAGATCAGAAAGAAGTTTCACAGAATGATTCTGTGTAGTTTATATTTGGAGACATTCCTTTTTCCACTATTACCCGCTTAGCGCTCCGAATCTCCACTTGCATTTTCTACAGAAAGAGTGTTTCAGAACGGCTCAATCAAAACTAAGGTTCAACTCTTTTAGTTGAACAAACAGAACAGAAAGAAGTTTCACACAATTCTTCTGTGTAGTTTTTATTTGTAGACATTCTTTTTCCCAATAGAGGCCTCTTAGCGCTCAGAATGTCCAATTGCAGTTTCTACAGAAAGAGTGTTTCAGAACGGCTCAATCAAAAGTAAGGTTCAACTCTGTTAGTTGAATGCACAGAACAGAAAGAAGTTTCATACAATGCTTCTGTGTAGTTTATATTTGAACATATTCTTTTTTCCACTATTACCCACTTAGCGCTACGAATGTCCAGTTGCATTTTCTACAGACAGAGTGTTTCAAAACTGCTCAATCAAAAGTATGGTTTAACTCTGTTAGCTGAATGCTCAGATCAGAAAGAAGTTTCACACAATGCTTCTGTGTAGTTTATATTTGAATATATTCCTTTTTCCACTACTACGCTCTTAGCGCTCCAAATGTCCAGTTCCATTTTCTACAGAAAGAGTGTTCAGATCTGCTCAATCAAAAGTATGGTTTAACTCTGTTAGCTGAATGCACAGATCAGAAAGAAGTTTCACCGAATGATTCTGTGTAGTTTATATTTGAAGACATTCCTTTTTCCACTATTACCCTCTTAGCGCTCCGAATCTCCACTTGCATTTCCTACAAAAAGATTGTTTCATAACTGCTCAATCAAAAATATGTTTTATTTCTGTTAACTGAATTTACAGATCAGAAATAAGTTTCACAGAATGCATCTGTGTAGTTTTTATTTGAAGATATTCTTTTTCCCAATGTAGGCCTCTTAGCGCTTAGCATGTCCAATTGCAGTTTCTACAGAAAGAGTGTTTCAGAACGGCTCAATCAAAAGTAAGGTTCAACTCTGTTAGTTGAATGCACAGAACAGAAAGAATTTTCACAGAATTCTACTGTGTAGTTTATAATTAAATATATTCCTTTTTCCACTATTACCATCTTAGCGCTCCGAATCTCCACTTGCATTTTCTACAAAAAGAGTGTTTCAGAACTGCTCAATCAAAAATATGTTTTATCTCTGTTAACTGAATTTACAGATCAGAAATCAGTTTCACAGAATGCATCTGTGTAGTTTTTATTTGAAGATATTCTTTTTCCCAATGTAGGCCTCTTAGCGCTTAGCATGTCCAATTGCAGTTTCTACAGAAAGAGTGTTTCAGAACGGCTCAATCAAAAGTAAGGTTCAACTCTGTTAGTTGAATGCACAGAACAGAAAGAATTTTCACAGAATGCTACTGTGTAGTTTATATTTGAATATATTCCTTTTTCCACTATTACCCTCTTAGCGCTCCGAATGTCCACTTGCATTTTCTACAGAAAGAGTGTTCAGAACTGCGCAATCAAAAGTATGGTTTAACTCTGTTAGCTTAATGAACATATCAGAAATAAGTTTCACACAATGCTTCTGTGTAGTTTTTATTTGAAGATATTATTTTTCCCAATAGAGGCCTCTTAGCGCTCAGAATGTCCAATTGCAGTTTCTACAGAAAGAGTGTTTCAGAAAGGCTCAATCAAAAGTAAGGTTCAACTCTGTTAGTTGAATGCACAGAACAGAAAGAAGTTTCATACAATGCTTCTGTGTAGTTTATATTTGAACATATTCTTTTTTCCACTATTACCCACTTAGCGCTACGAATGTCCAGTTGCATTTTCTACAGACAGAGTGTTTCAAAACTGCTCAATCAAAAGTATGGTTTAACTCTGTTAGCTGAATGCTCAGATCAGAAAGAAGTTTCACAGAATGCTTCTGTGTAGTTTATATTTGAATATATTCCTTTTTCCACTACTACTCTCTTAGCGCTCCAAATGTCCAGTTGCATTTTCTACAGAAAGAGTGTTCAGATCTGCTCAATCAAAAGTATGGTTTACCTCTGTTAGCTGAATGCACAGATCAGAAAGAAGTTTCACCGAATGATTCTGTGTAGTTTATATTTGGAGACATTCCTTTTTCCACTATTACCCTCTTAGCGCTCCGAATCTCCACTTGCATTTTCTACAGAAAGAGTGTTTCAGAACGGCTCAATCAAAACTAAGGTTCAACTCTTTTAGTTGAACAAACAGAACAGAAAGAAGTTTCACACAATTCTTCTGTGTAGTTTTTATTTGTAGACATTCTTTTTCCCAATAGAGGCCTCTTAGCGCTCAGAATGTCCAATTGCAGTTTCTACAGAAAGAGTGTTTCAGAACGGCTCAATCAAAAGTAAGGTTCAACTCTGTTAGTTGAATGCACAGAACAGAAAGAAGTTTCATACAATGCTTCTGTGTAGTTTATATTTGAACATATTCTTTTTTCCACTATTACCCACTTAGCGCTACGAATGTCCAGTTGCATTTTCTACAGACAGAGTGTTTCAAAACTGCTCAATCAAAAGTATGGTTTAACTCTGTTAGCTGAATGCTCAGATCAGAAAGAAGTTTCACAGAATGCTTCTGTGTAGTTTATATTTGAATATATTCCTTTTTCCACTACTACGCTCTTAGCGCTCCAAATGTCCAGTTCCATTTTCTACAGAAAGAGTGTTCAGATCTGCTCAATCAAAAGTATGGTTTAAATCTGTTAGCTGAATGCACAGATCAGAAAGAAGTTTCACAGAATGATTCTGTGTAGTTTATATTTGGAGACATTCCTTTTTCCACTATTACCCTCTTAGCGCTCCGAATCTCCACTTGCATTTTCTACAGAAAGAGTGTTTCAGAACGGCTCAATCAAAACTAAGGTTCAACTCTTTTAGTTGAACAAACAGAACAGAAAGAAGTTTCACACAATTCTTCTGTGTAGTTTTTATTTGTAGACATTCTTTTTCCCAATATAGGCCTCTTAGCGCTCAGAATGTCCAATTGCAGTTTCTACAGAAAGAGTGTTTCAGAACGGCTCAATCAAAAGTAAGGTTCAACTCTGTTAGTTGAATGCACAGAACAGAAAGAAGTTTCATACAATGCCTCTGTGTAGTTTATATTTGAACATATTCTTTTTTCCACTATTACCCACTTAGCGCTACGAATGTCCAGTTGCATTTTCTACAGACAGAGTGTTTCAAAACTGCTCAATCAAAAGTATGGTTTAACTCTGTTAGCTGAATGCTCAGATCAGAAAGAAGTTTCACAGAATGCTTCTGTGTAGTTTATATTTGAATATATTCCTTTTTCCTCTTCTACGCTCTTAGCGCTCCAAATGTCCAGTTGCATTTTCTACAGAAAGAGTGTTCAGATCTGCTCAATCAAAAGTATGGTTTAACTCTGTTAGCTGAATGCACAGATCAGAAAGAAGTTTCACCGAATGATTCTGTGTAGTTTATATTTGAAGACATTCCTTTTTCCACTATTACCCTCTTAGCGCTCCGAATCTCCACTTCCATTTTCTACAAAAAGAGTGTTTCATAACTGCTCAATCAAAAATATGTTTTATCTCTGTTAACTGAATTTACAGATCAGAAATAAGTTTCACAGAATGCATCTGTGTAGTTTTTATTTGAAGATATTCTTTTTCCCAATGTAGGCCTCTAAGCGCTTAGCATGTCCAATTGCAGTTTCTTCAGAAAGAGTGTTTCAGAACGGCTCAATCAAAAGTAAGGTTCAACTCTGTTAGTTGAATGCACAGAACAGAAAGAATTTTCACAGAATGCTACTGTGTAGTTTATATTTAAATATATTCCTTTTTCCACTATTACCATCTTAGCGCTCCGAATCTCCACTTGCATTTTCTACAAAAAGAGTGTTTCATAACTGCTCAATCAAAAATATGTTTTATCTCTGTTAACTGAATTTACAGATCAGAAATAAGTTTCACAGAATGCATCTGTGTAGTTTTTATTTGAAGATATTCTTTTTCCCAATGTAGGCCTCTTAGCGCTTAGCATGTCCAATTGCAGTTTCTACAGAAAGAGTGTTTCAGAACGGCTCAATCAAAAGTAAGGTTCAACTCTGTTAGTTGAATGCACAGAACAGAAAGAATTTTCACAGAATGCTACTGTGTAGTTTATATTTAAATATATTCCTTTTTCCACTATTACCCTCTTAGCGCTCCGAATGTCCACTTGCATTTTCTACAGAAAGAGTGTTCAGAACTGCGCAATCAAAAGTATGGTTTAACTCTGTTAGCTTAATTAACTTATCAGAAATAAGTTTCACAAAATGCTTCTGTGTAGTTTTTATTTGAAGATATTATTTTTCCCAATAGAGGCCTCTTAGCGCTCAGAATGTCCAATTGCAGTTTCTACAGAAAGAGTGTTTCAGAAAGGCTCAATCAAAAGTAAGGTTCACCTCTGTTAGTTGAATGCACAGAACAGAAAGAAGTTTCATACAATGCTTCTGTGTAGTTTATATTTGAACATATTCTTTGTTCCACTATTACCCACTTAGCGCTACGAATGTCCAGTTGCATTTTCTACAGACAGAGTGTTTCAAAACTGCTCAATCAAAAGTATGGTTTAACTCTGTTAGCTGAATGCTCAGATCAGAAAGAAGTTTCACAGAATGCTTCTGTGTAGTTTATATTTGAATATATTCCTTTTTCCACTACTACTCTCTTAGCGCTCCAAATGTCCAGTTGCATTTTCTACAGAAAGAGTGTTCAGATCTGCTCAATCAAAAGTATGGTTTAACTCTGTTAGCTGAATGCACAGATCAGAAAGAAGTTTCACAGAATGATTCTGTGTAGTTTATATTTGGAGACATTCCTTTTTCCACTATTACCCGCTTAGCGCTCCGAATCTCCACTTGCATTTTCTACAGAAAGAGTGTTTCAGAACGGCTCAATCAAAACTAAGGTTCAACTCTTTTAGTTGAACAAACAGAACAGAAAGAAGTTTCACACAATTCTTCTGTGTAGTTTTTATTTGTAGACATTCTTTTTCCCAATAGAGGCCTCTTAGCGCTCAGAATGTCCAATTGCAGTTTCTACAGAAAGAGTGTTTCAGAACGGCTCAATCAAAAGTAAGGTTCAACTCTGTTAGTTGAATGCACAGAACAGAAAGAAGTTTCATACAATGCTTCTGTGTAGTTTATATTTGAACATATTCTTTTTTCCACTATTACCCACTTAGCGCTACGAATGTCCAGTTGCATTTTCTACAGACAGAGTGTTTCAAAACTGCTCAATCAAAAGTATGGTTTAACTCTGTTAGCTGAATGCTCAGATCAGAAAGAAGTTTCACACAATGCTTCTGTGTAGTTTATATTTGAATATATTCCTTTTTCCACTACTACGCTCTTAGCGCTCCAAATGTCCAGTTCCATTTTCTACAGAAAGAGTGTTCAGATCTGCTCAATCAAAAGTATGGTTTAACTCTGTTAGCTGAATGCACAGATCAGAAAGAAGTTTCACCGAATGATTCTGTGTAGTTTATATTTGAAGACATTCCTTTTTCCACTATTACCCTCTTAGCGCTCCGAATCTCCACTTGCATTTCCTACAAAAAGATTGTTTCATAACTGCTCAATCAAAAATATGTTTTATTTCTGTTAACTGAATTTACAGATCAGAAATAAGTTTCACAGAATGCATCTGTGTAGTTTTTATTTGAAGATATTCTTTTTCCCAATGTAGGCCTCTTAGCGCTTAGCATGTCCAATTGCAGTTTCTACAGAAAGAGTGTTTCAGAACGGCTCAATCAAAAGTAAGGTTCAACTCTGTTAGTTGAATGCACAGAACAGAAAGAATTTTCACAGAATTCTACTGTGTAGTTTATAATTAAATATATTCCTTTTTCCACTATTACCATCTTAGCGCTCCGAATCTCCACTTGCATTTTCTACAAAAAGAGTGTTTCAGAACTGCTCAATCAAAAATATGTTTTATCTCTGTTAACTGAATTTACAGATCAGAAATCAGTTTCACAGAATGCATCTGTGTAGTTTTTATTTGAAGATATTCTTTTTCCCAATGTAGGCCTCTTAGCGCTTAGCATGTCCAATTGCAGTTTCTACAGAAAGAGTGTTTCAGAACGGCTCAATCAAAAGTAAGGTTCAACTCTGTTAGTTGAATGCACAGAACAGAAAGAATTTTCACAGAATGCTACTGTGTAGTTTATATTTGAATATATTCCTTTTTCCACTATTACCCTCTTAGCGCTCCGAATGTCCACTTGCATTTTCTACAGAAAGAGTGTTCAGAACTGCGCAATCAAAAGTATGGTTTAACTCTGTTAGCTTAATGAACATATCAGAAATAAGTTTCACACAATGCTTCTGTGTAGTTTTTATTTGAAGATATTATTTTTCCCAATAGAGGCCTCTTAGCGCTCAGAATGTCCAATTGCAGTTTCTACAGAAAGAGTGTTTCAGAAAGGCTCAATCAAAAGTAAGGTTCAACTCTGTTAGTTGAATGCACAGAACAGAAAGAAGTTTCATACAATGCTTCTGTGTAGTTTATATTTGAACATATTCTTTTTTCCACTATTACCCACTTAGCGCTACGAATGTCCAGTTGCATTTTCTACAGACAGAGTGTTTCAAAACTGCTCAATCAAAAGTATGGTTTAACTCTGTTAGCTGAATGCTCAGATCAGAAAGAAGTTTCACAGAATGCTTCTGTGTAGTTTATATTTGAATATATTCCTTTTTCCACTACTACTCTCTTAGCGCTCCAAATGTCCAGTTGCATTTTCTACAGAAAGAGTGTTCAGATCTGCTCAATCAAAAGTATGGTTTACCTCTGTTAGCTGAATGCACAGATCAGAAAGAAGTTTCACCGAATGATTCTGTGTAGTTTATATTTGGAGACATTCCTTTTTCCACTATTACCCTCTTAGCGCTCCGAATCTCCACTTGCATTTTCTACAGAAAGAGTGTTTCAGAACGGCTCAATCAAAACTAAGGTTCAACTCTTTTAGTTGAACAAACAGAACAGAAGGAAGTTTCACACAATTCTTCTGTGTAGTTTTTATTTGTAGACATTCTTTTTCCCAATATATGCCTCTTAGCGCTCAGAATGTCCAATTGCAGTTTCTACAGAAAGAGTGTTTCAGAACGGCTCAATCAAAAGTAAGGTTCAACTCTGTTAGTTGAATGCACAGAACAGAAAGAAGTTTCATACAATGCTTGTGTGTAGTTTATATTTGAACATATTCTTTTTTCCACTATTACCCACTTAGCGATACGAATGTCCAGTTGCATTTTCTACAGACAGAGTGTTTCAAAACTGCTCAACCAAAGTATGGTTTAACTCTGTTAGCTGAATGCTCAGATCAGAAAGAAGTTTCACAGAATGCTTCTGTGTAGTTTATATTTGAATATATTCCTTTTTCCACTACTACTCTCTTAGCGCTCCAAATGTCCAGTTGCATTTTCTACAGAAAGAGTGTTCAGATCTGCTCAATCAAAAGTATGGTTTAAATCTGTTAGCTGAATGCACAGATCAGAAAGAAGTTTCACAGAATGATTCTGTGTAGTTTATATTTGGAGACATTCCTTTTTCCACTATTACCCTCTTAGCGCTCCGAATCTCCACTTGCATTTTCTACAGAAAGAGTGTTTCAGAACGGCTCAATCAAAACTAAGGTTCAACTCTTTTAGTTGAACAAACAGAACAGAAAGAAGTTTCACACAATTCTTCTGTGTAGTTTTTATTTGTAGACATTCTTTTTCCCAATATAGGCCTCTTAGCGCTCAGAATGTCCAATTGCAGTTTCTACAGAAAGAGTGTTTCAGAACGGCTCAATCAAAAGTAAGGTTCAACTCTGTTAGTTGAATGCACAGAACAGAAAGAAGTTTCATACAATGCCTCTGTGTAGTTTATATTTGAACATATTCTTTTTTCCACTATTACCCACTTAGCGCTACGAATGTCCAGTTGCATTTTCTACAGACAGAGTGTTTCAAAACTGCTCAATCAAAAGTATGGTTTAACTCTGTTAGCTGAATGCTCAGATCAGAAAGAAGTTTCACAGAATGCTTCTGTGTAGTTTATATTTGAATATATTCCTTTTTCCACTTCTACGCTCTTAGCGCTCCAAATGTCCAGTTGCATTTTCTACAGAAAGAGTGTTCAGATCTGCTCAATCAAAAGTATGGTTTAACTCTGTTAGCTGAATGCACAGATCAGAAAGAAGTTTCACCGAATGATTCTGTGTAGTTTATATTTGAAGACATTCCTTTTTCCACTATTACCCTCTTAGCGCTCCGAATCTCCACTTCCATTTTCTACAAAAAGAGTGTTTCATAACTGCTCAATCAAAAATATGTTTTATCTCTGTTAACTGAATTTACAGATCAGAAATAAGTTTCACAGAATGCATCTGTGTAGTTTTTATTTGAAGATATTCTTTTTCCCAATGTAGGCCTCTAAGCGCTTAGCATGTCCAATTGCAGTTTCTTCAGAAAGAGTGTTTCAGAACGGCTCAATCAAAAGTAAGGTTCAACTCTGTTAGTTGAATGCACAGAACAGAAAGAATTTTCACAGAATGCTACTGTGTAGTTTATATTTAAATATATTCCTTTTTCCACTATTACCATCTTAGCGCTCCGAATCTCCACTTGCATTTTCTACAAAAAGAGTGTTTCATAACTGCTCAATCAAAAATATGTTTTATCTCTGTTAACTGAATTTACAGATCAGAAATAAGTTTCACAGAATGCATCTGTGTAGTTTTTATTTGAAGATATTCTTTTTCCCAATGTAGGCCTCTTAGCGCTTAGCATGTCCAATTGCAGTTTCTACAGAAAGAGTGTTTCAGAACGGCTCAATCAAAAGTAAGGTTCAACTCTGTTAGTTGAATGCACAGAACAGAAAGAATTTTCACAGAATGCTACTGTGTAGTTTATATTTAAATATATTCCTTTTTCCACTATTACCCTCTTAGCGCTCCGAATGTCCACTTGCATTTTCTACAGAAAGAGTGTTCAGAACTGCGCAATCAAAAGTATGGTTTAACTCTGTTAGCTTAATTAACATATCAGAAATAAGTTTCACACAATGCTTCTGTGTAGTTTTTATTTGAAGATATTATTTTTCCCAATAGAGGCCTCTTAGCGCTCAGAATGTCCAATTGCAGTTTCTACAGAAAGAGTGTTTCAGAAAGGCTCAATCAAAAGTAAGGTTCAACTCTGTTAGTTGAATGCACAGAACAGAAAGAAGTTTCATACAATGCTTCTGTGTAGTTTATATTTGAACATATTCTTTGTTCCACTATTACCCACTTAGCGCTACGAATGTCCAGTTGCATTTTCTACAGACAGAGTGTTTCAAAACTGCTCAATCAAAAGTATGGTTTAACTCTGTTAGCTGAATGCTCAGATCAGAAAGAAGTTTCACAGAATGCTTCTGTGTAGTTTATATTTGAATATATTCCTTTTTCCACTACTACTCTCTTAGCGCTCCAAATGTCCAGTTGCATTTTCTACAGAAAGAGTGTTCAGATCTGCTCAATCAAAAGTATGGTTTAACTCTGTTAGCTGAATGCACAGATCAGAAAGAAGTTTCACAGAATGATTCTGTGTAGTTTATATTTGGAGACATTCCTTTTTCCACTATTACCCGCTTAGCGCTCCGAATCTCCACTTGCATTTTCTACAGAAAGAGTGTTTCAGAACGGCTCAATCAAAACTAAGGTTCAACTCTTTTAGTTGAACAAACAGAACAGAAAGAAGTTTCACACAATTCTTCTGTGTAGTTTTTATTTGTAGACATTCTTTTTCCCAATATAGGCCTCTTAGCGCTCAGAATGTCCAATTGCAGTTTCTACAGAAAGAGTTTTTCAGAACGGCTCAATCAAAAGTAAGGTTCAACTCTGTTAGTTGAATGCACAGAACAGAAAGAAGTTTCATACAATGCATCTGTGTAGTTTATATTTGAACATATTCTTTTTTCCACTATTACCCACTTAGCGCTACGAATGTTCAGTTGCATTTTCTACAGACAGAGTGTTTCAAAACTGCTCAATCAAAAGTATGGTTTAACTCTGTTAGCTGAATGCTCAGATCAGAAAGAAGTTTCACAGAATGCTTCTGTGTAGTTTATATTTGAATATATTCCTTTTTCCACTTCTACGCTCTTAGCGCTCCAAATGTACAGTTGCATTTTCTACAGAAAGAGTGTTCAGATCTGCTCAATCAAAAGTATGGTTTAACTCTGTTAGCTGAATGCACAGATCAGAAAGAAGTTTCACCGAATGATTCTGTGTAGTTTATATTTGAAGACATTCCTTTTTCCACTATTACCCTCTTAGCGCTCCGAATCTCCACTTCCATTTTCTACAAAAAGAGTGTTTCATAACTGCTCAATCAAAAATATGTTTTATCTCTGTTAACTGAATTTACAGATCAGAAATAAGTTTCACAGAATGCATCTGTGTAGTTTTTATTTGAAGATATTCTTTTTCCCAATGTAGGCCTCTAAGCGCTTAGCATGTCCAATTGCAGTTTCTTCAGAAAGAGTGTTTCAGAACGGCTCAATCAAAAGTAAGGTTCAACTCTGTTAGTTGAATGCACAGAACAGAAAGAATTTTCACAGAATGCTACTGTGTAGTTTATATTTAAATATATTCCTTTTTCCACTATTACCATCTTAGCGCTCCGAATCTCCACTTGCATTTTCTACAAAAAGAGTGTTTCATAACTGCTCAATCAAAAATATGTTTTATCTCTGTTAACTGAATTTACAGATCAGAAATAAGTTTCACAGAATGCATCTGTGTAGTTTTTATTTGAAGATATTCTTTTTCCCAATGTAGGCCTCTTAGCGCTTAGCATGTCCAATTGCAGTTTCTACAGAAAGAGTGTTTCAGAACGGCTCAATCAAAAGTAAGGTTCAACTCTGTTAGTTGAATGCACAGAACAGAAAGAATTTTCACAGAATGCTACTGTGTAGTTTATATTTAAATATATTCCTTTTTCCACTATTACCCTCTTAGCGCTCCGAATGTCCACTTGCATTTTCTACAGAAAGAGTGTTCAGAACTGCGCAATCAAAAGTATGGTTTAACTCTGTTAGCTTAATTAACATATCAGAAATAAGTTTCACACAATGCTTCTGTGTAGTTTTTATTTGAAGATATTATTTTTCCCAATAGAGGCCTCTTAGCGCTCAGAATGTCCAATTGCAGTTTCTACAGAAAGAGTGTTTCAGAAAGGCTCAATCAAAAGTAAGGTTCAACTCTGTTAGTTGAATGCACAGAACAGAAAGAAGTTTCATACAATGCTTCTGTGTAGTTTATATTTGAACATATTCTTTGTTCCACTATTACCCACTTAGCGCTACGAATGTCCAGTTGCATTTTCTACAGACAGAGTGTTTCAAAACTGCTCAATCAAAAGTATGGTTTAACTCTGTTAGCTGAATGCTCAGATCAGAAAGAAGTTTCACAGAATGCTTCTGTGTAGTTTATATTTGAATATATTCCTTTTTCCACTACTACTCTCTTAGCGCTCCAAATGTCCAGTTGCATTTTCTACAGAAAGAGTGTTCAGATCTGCTCAATCAAAAGTATGGTTTAACTCTGTTAGCTGAATGCACAGATCAGAAAGAAGTTTCACAGAATGATTCTGTGTAGTTTATATTTGGAGACATTCCTTTTTCCACTATTACCCGCTTAGCGCTCCGAATCTCCACTTGCATTTTCTACAGAAAGAGTGTTTCAGAACCACTCAATCAAAACTAAGGTTCAACTCTTTTAGTTGAACAAACAGAAGAGAAAGAAGTTTCACACAATTCTTCTGTGTAGTTTTTATTTGTAGACATTCTTTTTCCCAACATAGGCCTCTTAGCGCTCAGAATGTCCAATTGCAGTTTCTACAGAAAGAGTGTTTCAGAACGGCTCAATCAAAAGTAAGGTTCAACTCTGTTAGTTGAATGCACAGAACAGAAAGAAGTTTCATACAATGCCTCTGTGTAGTTTATATTTGAACATATTCTTTTTTCCACTATTACCCACTTAGCGCTACGAATGTCCAGTTGCATTTTCTACAGACAGAGTGTTTCAAAACTGCTCAATCAAAAGTATGGTTTAACTCTGTTAGCTGAATGCTCAGATCAGAAAGAAGTTTCACAGAATGCTTCTGTGTAGTTTATATTTGAATATATTCCTTTTTACACTTCTACGCTCTTAGCGCTCCAAATGTCCAGTTGCATTTTCTACAGAAAGAGTGTTCAGATCTGCTCAATCAAAAGTATGGTTTAACTCTGTTAGCTGAATGCACAGATCAGAAAGAAGTTTCACCGAATGATACTGTGTAGTTTATATTTGAAGACATTCCTTTTTCCACTATTACCCACTTAGCGCTCCGAATCTCCACTTCCATTTTCTACAAAAAGAGTGTTTCATAACTGCTCAATCAAAAATATGTTTTATCTCTGTTAACTGAATTTACAGATCAGAAATAAGTTTCACAGAATGCATCTGTGTAGTTTTTATTTGAAGATATTCTTTTTCCCAATGTAGGCCTCTTAGCGCTTAGCATGTCCAATTGCAGTTTCTTCAGAAAGAGTGTTTCAGAACGGCTCAATCAAAAGTAAGGTTCAACTCTGTTAGTTGAATGCACAGAACAGAAAGAATTTTCACAGAATGCTACTGTGTAGTTTATATTTATATATATTCCTTTTTCCACTATAACCATATTAGCGCTCCGAATCTCCACTTGCATTTTCTACAAAAAGAGTGTTTCATAACTGCTCAATCAAAAATATGTTTTATCTCTGTTAACTGAATTTACAGATCAGAAATAAGTTTCACAGAATGCATCTGTGTAGTTTTTATTTGAAGATATTCTTTTTCCCAATGTAGGCCTCTTAGCGCTTAGCATGTCCAATTGCAGTTTCTACAGAAAGAGTGTTTCAGAACGGCTCAATCAAAAGTAAGGTTCAACTCTGTTAGTTGAATGCACAGAACAGAAAGAATTTTCACAGAATGCTACTGTGTAGTTTATATTTAAATATATTCCTTTTTCCACTATTACCCTCTTAGCGCTCCGAATGTCCACTTGCATTTTCTACAGAAAGAGTGTTCAGAACTGCGCAATCAAAAGTATGGTTTAACTCTGTTAGCTTAATGAACATATCAGAAATAAGTTTCACACAATGCTTCTGTGTAGTTTTTATTTGAAGATATTATTTTTCCCAATAGAGGCCTCTTAGCGCTCAGAATGTCCAATTGCAGTTTCTACAGAAAGAGTGTTTCAGAAAGGCTCAATCAAAAGTAAGGTTCAACTCTGTTAGTTGAATGCACAGAACAGAAAGAAGTTTCACACAATGCTTCTGTGTAGTTTATATTTGAACATATTCTTTTTTCCACTATTACCCACTTAGCGCTACGAATGTCCAGTTGCATTTTCTACAGACAGAGTGTTTCAAAACTGCTCAATCAAAAGTATGGTTTAACTCTGTTAGCTGAATGCTCAGATCAGAAAGAAGTTTCACAGAATGCTTCTGTGTAGTTTATATTTGAATATATTCCTTTTTCCACTACTACTCTCTTAGCGATCCAAATGTCCAGTTGCATTTTCTACAGAAAGAGTGTTCAGATCTGCTCAATCAAAAGTATGGTTTACCTCTGTTAGCTGAATGCACAGATCAGAAAGAAGTTTCACCGAATGATACTGTGTAGTTTATATTTGGAGACATTCCTTTTTCCACTATTACCCTCTTAGCGCTCCGAATCTCCACTTGCATTTTCTACAGAAAGAGTGTTTCAGAACGGCTCAATCAAAACTAAGGTTCAACTCTTTTAGTTGAACAAACAGAACAGAAGGAAGTTTCACACAATTCTTCTGTGTAGTTTTTATTTGTAGACATTCTTTTTCCCAATATAGGCCTCTTAGCGCTCAGAATGTCCAATTGCAGTTTCTACAGAAAGAGTGTTTCAGAACGGCTCAATCAAAAGTAAGGTTCAACTCTGTTAGTTGAATGCACAGAACAGAAAGAAGTTTCATACAATGCTTGTGTGTAGTTTATATTTGAACATATTCTTTTTTCCACTATTACCCACTTAGCGCTACGAATGTCCAGTTGCATTTTCTACAGACAGAGTGTTTCAAAACTGCTCAACCAAAGTATGGTTTAACTCTGTTAGCTGAATGCTCAGATCAGAAAGAAGTTTCACAGAATGCTTCTGTGTAGTTTATATTTGAATATATTCCTTTTTCCACTACTACTCCCTTAGCGCTCCAAATGTCCAGTTGCATTTTCTACAGAAAGAGTGTTCAGATCTGCTCAATCAAAAGTATGGTTTAACTCTGTTAGCTGAATGCACAGATCAGAAAGAAGTTTCACAGAATGATTCTGTGTAGTTTATATTTGGAGACATTCCTTTTTCCACTATTACCCTCTTAGCGCTCCGAATCTCCACTTGCATTTTCTACAGAAAGAGTGTTTCAGAACGGCTCAATCAAAACTAAGGTTCAACTCTTTTAGTTGAACAAACAGAACAGAAAGAAGTTTCACACAATTCTTCTGTGTAGTTTTTATTTGTAGACATTCTTTTTCCCAATATAGGCCTCTTAGCGCTCAGAATGTCCAATTGCAGTTTCTACAGAAAGAGTGTTTCAGAACGGCTCAATCAAAAGTAAGGTTCAACTCTGTTAGTTGAATGCACAGAACAGAAAGAAGTTTCATACAATGCCTCTGTGTAGTTTATATTTGAACATATTTTTTTTCCACTATTACCCACTTAGCGCTACGAATGTCCAGTTGCATTTTCTACAGACAGAGTGTTTCAAAACTGCTCAATCAAAAGTATGGTTTAACTCTGTTAGCTGAATGCTCAGATCAGAAAGAAGTTTCACAGAATGCTTCTGTGTAGTTTATATTTGAATATATTCCTTTTTCCTCTTCTACGCTCTTAGCGCTCCAAATGTCCAGTTGCATTTTCTACAGAAAGAGTGTTCAGATCTGCTCAATCAAAAGTATGGTTTAACTCTGTTAGCTGAATGCACAGATCAGAAAGAAGTTTCACCGAATGATTCTGTGTAGTTTATATTTGAAGACATTCCTTTTTCCACTATTACCCTCTTAGCGCTCCGAATCTCCACTTCCATTTTCTACAAAAAGAGTGTTTCATAACTGCTCAATCAAAAATATGTTTTATCTCTGTTAACTGAATTTACAGATCAGAAATAAGTTTCACAGAATGCATCTGTGTAGTTTTTATTTGAAGATATTCTTTTTCCCAATGTAGGCCTCTAAGCGCTTAGCATGTCCAATTGCAGTTTCTTCAGAAAGAGTGTTTCAGAACGGCTCAATCAAAAGTAAGGTTCAACTCTGTTAGTTGAATGCACAGAACAGAAAGAATTTTCACAGAATGCTACTGTGTAGTTTATATTTAAATATATTCCTTTTTCCACTATTACCATCTTAGCGCTCCGAATCTCCACTTGCATTTTCTACAAAAAGAGTGTTTCATAACTGCTCAATCAAAAATATGTTTTATCTCTGTTAACTGAATTTACAGATCAGAAATAAGTTTCACAGAATGCATCTGTGTAGTTTTTATTTGAAGATATTCTTTTTCCCAATGTAGGCCTCTTAGCGCTTAGCATGTCCAATTGCAGTTTCTACAGAAAGAGTGTTTCAGAACGGCTCAATCAAAAGTAAGGTTCAACTCTGTTAGTTGAATGCACAGAACAGAAAGAATTTTCACAGAATGCTACTGTGTAGTTTATATTTAAATATATTCCTTTTTCCACTATTACCCTCTTAGCGCTCCGAATGTCCACTTGCATTTTCTACAGAAAGAGTGTTCAGAACTGCGCAATCAAAAGTATGGTTTAACTCTGTTAGCTTAATTAACATATCAGAAATAAGTTTCACACAATGCTTCTGTGTAGTTTTTATTTGAAGATATTATTTTTCCCAATAGAGGCCTCTTAGCGCTCAGAATGTCCAATTGCAGTTTCTACAGAAAGAGTGTTTCAGAAAGGCTCAATCAAAATTAAGGTTCAACTCTGTTAGTTGAATGCACAGAACAGAAAGAAGTTTCATACAATGCTTCTGTGTAGTTTATATTTGAACATATTCTTTGTTCCACTATTACCCACTTAGCGCTACGAATGTCCAGTTGCATTTTCTACAGACAGAGTGTTTCAAAACTGCTCAATCAAAAGTATGGTTTAACTCTGTTAGCTGAATGCTCAGATCAGAAAGAAGTTTCACAGAATGCTTCTGTGTAGTTTATATTTGAATATATTCCTTTTTCCACTACTACTCTCTTAGCGCTCCAAATGTCCAGTTGCATTTTCTACAGAAAGAGTGTTCAGATCTGCTCAATCAAAAGTATGGTTTAACTCTGTTAGCTGAATGCACAGATCAGAAAGAAGTTTCACAGAATGATTCTGTGTAGTTTATATTTGGAGACATTCCTTTTTCCACTATTACCCGCTTAGCGCTCCGAATCTCCACTTGCATTTTCTACAGAAAGAGTGTTTCAGAACCGCTCAATCAAAACTAAGGTTCAACTCTTTTAGTTGAACAAACAGAAGAGAAAGAAGTTTCACACAATTCTTCTGTGTAGTTTTTATTTGTAGATATTCTTTTTCCCAATATAGGCCTCTTAGCGCTCAGAATGTCCAATTGCAGTTTCTACAGAAAGAGTGTTTCAGAACGGCTCAATCAAAAGTAAGGTTCAACTCTGTTAGTTGAATGCACAGAACAGAAAGAAGTTTCATACAATGCCTCTGTGTAGTTTATATTTGAACATATTCTTTTTTCCACTATTACCCACTTAGCGCTACGAATGTCCAGTTGCATTTTCTACAGACAGAGTGTTTCAAAACTGCTCAATCAAAAGTATGGTTTAACTCTGTTAGCTGAATGCTCAGATCAGAAAGAAGTTTCACAGAATGCTTCTGTGTAGTTTATATTTGAATATATTCCTTTTTCCACTACTACGCTCTTAGCGCTCCAAATGTCCAGTTGCATTTTCTACAGAAAGAGTGTTCAGATCTGCTCAATCAAAAGTATGGTTTAACTCTGTTAGCTGAATGCACAGATCAGAAAGAAGTTTCACCGAATGATACTGTGTAGTTTATATTTGAAGACATTCCTTTTTCCACTATTACCCACTTAGCGCTCCGAATCTCCACTTCCATTTTCTACAAAAAGAGTGTTTCATAACTGCTCAATCAAAAATATGTTTTATCTCTGTTAACTGAATTTACAGATCAGAAATAAGTTTCACAGAATGCATCTGTGTAGTTTTTATTTGAAGATATTCTTTTTCCCAATGTAGGCCTCTTAGCGCTTAGCATGTCCAATTGCAGTTTCTTCAGAAAGAGTGTTTCAGAACGGCTCAATCAAAAGTAAGGTTCAACTCTGTTAGTTGAATGCACAGAACAGAAAGAATTTTCACAGAATGCTACTGTGTAGTTTATATTTAAATATATTCCTTTTTCCACTATAACCATATTAGCGCTCCGAATCTCCACTTGCATTTTCTACAAAAAGAGTGTTTCATAACTGATCAATCAAAAATATGTTTTATCTCTGTTAACTGAATTTACAGATCAGAAATAAGTTTCACAGAATGCATCTGTGTAGTTTTTATTTGAAGATATTCTTTTTCCCAATGTAGGCCTCTTAGCGCTTAGCATGTCCAATTGCAGTTTCTACAGAAAGAGTGTTTCAGAACGGCTCAATCAAAAGTAAGGTTCAACTCTGTTAGTTGAATGCACAGAACAGAAAGAATTTTCACAGAATGCTACTGTGTAGTTTATATTTAAATATATTCCTTTTTCCACTATTACCCTCTTAGCGCTCCGAATGTCCACTTGCATTTTCTACAGAAAGAGTGTTCAGAACTGCGCAATCAAAAGTATGGTTTAACTCTGTTAGCTTAATGAACATATCAGAAATAAGTTTCACACAATGCTTCTGTGTAGTTTTTATTTGAAGATATTATTTTTCCCAATAGAGGCCTCTTAGCGCTCAGAATGTCCAATTGCAGTTTCTACAGAAAGAGTGTTTCAGAAAGGCTCAATCAAAAGTAAGGTTCAACTCTGTTAGTTGAATGCACAGAACAGAAAGAAGTTTCACACAATGCTTCTGTGTAGTTTATATTTGAACATATTCTTTTTTCCACTATTACCCACTTAGCGCTACGAATGTCCAGTTGCATTTTCTACAGACAGAGTGTTTCAAAACTGCTCAATCAAAAGTATGGTTTAACTCTGTTAGCTGAATGCTCAGATCAGAAAGAAGTTTCACAGAATGCTTCTGTGTAGTTTATATTTGAATATATTCCTTTTTCCACTACTACTCTCTTAGCGCTCCAAATGTCCAGTTGCATTTTCTACAGAAAGAGTGTTCAGATCTGCTCAATCAAAAGTATGGTTTAACTCTGTTAGCTGAATGCACAGATCAGAAAGACGTTTCACAGAATGATTCTGTGCAGTTTATATTTGGAGACATTCCTTTTTCCACTATTACCCTCTTAGCGCTCCGAATCTCCCCTTGCATTTTCTACAGAAAGACTGTTTCAGAACGGCTCAATCAAAACTAAGGTTCAACTCTTTTAGTTGAACAAACAGAACAGAAAGAAGTTTCACACAATTCTTCTGTGTAGTTTTTATTTGTAGACATTCTTTTTCCCAATATAGGCCTCTTAGCGCTCAGAATGTCCAATTGCAGTTTCTACAGAAAGAGTGTTTCAGAACGGCTCAATCAAAAGTAAGGTTCAACTCTGTTAGTTGAATGCACAGAACAGAAAGAAGTTTCATACAATGCTTCTGTGTAGTTTATATTTGAACATATTCTTTTTTCCACTATTACCCACTTAGCGCTACGAATGTCCAGTTGCATTTTCTACAGACAGAGTGTTTCAAAACTGCTCAATCAAAAGTATGGTTTAACTCTGTTAGCTGAATGCTCAGATCAGAAAGAAGTTTCACAGAATGCTTCTGTGTAGTTTATATTTGAATATATTCCTTTTTCCACTACTACGCTCTTAGCGCTCCAAATGTCCAGTTGCATTTTCTACAGAAAGAGTGTTCAGATCTGCTCAATCAAAAGTATGGTTTAACTCTGTTAGCTGAATGCACAGATCAGAAAGAAGTTTCACCGAATGATTCTGTGTAGTTTATATTTGAAGACATTCCTTTTTCCACTATTACCCTCTTAGCGCTCCGAATCTCCACTTGCATTTTCTACAAAAAGAGTGTTTCATAACTGCTCAATCAAAAATATGTTTTATCTCTGTTAACTGAATTTACAGATCAAAATATGTTTCACAGAATGCATCTGTGTAGTTTTTATTTGAAGATATTCTTTTTCCCAATGTAGGCCTCTTAGCGCTTAGCATGTCCAGTTGCAGTTTCTACAGAAAGAGTGTTTCAGAACGGCTCAATCAAAAGTAAGGTTCAACTCTGTTAGTTGAATGCACAGAACAGAAAGAATTTTCACAGAATGCTACTGTGTAGTTTATATTTGAATATATTCCTTATTCCACTATTACCCTCTTAGCGCTCCGAATGTCCACATGCATTTTCTACAGAAAGAGTGTTCAGAACTGCGCAATCAAAAGTATGGTTTAACTCTGTTAGCTTAATGAACATATCAGAAATAAGTTTCACACAATGCTTCTGTGTAGTTTTTATTTGAAGATATTATTTTTCCCAATATAGGCCTCTTAGCGCTCAGAATGTCCAATTGCAGTTTCTAAAGAAAGAGTGTTTCAGAAAGGCTCAATCAAAAGTAAGGTTCAACTCTGTTAGTTGAATGCACAGAACAGAAAGAAGTTTCATACAATGCTTCTGAGTAGTTTATATTTGAACATATTCTTTTTTCCACTATTACCCACTTAGCGCTACGAATGTCCAGTTGCATTTCCTACAGACAGAGTGTTTCAAAACTGCTCAATCAAAAGTATGGTTTAACTCTGTTAGCTGAATGCTCAGATCAGAAAGAAGTTTCACAGAATGCTTCTGTGTAGTTTATATTTGAATATATTCCTTTTTCCACTACTACTCTCTTAGCGCTCCAAATGTCCAGTTGCATTTTCTACAGAAAGAGTGTTCACATCTGCTCAATCAAAAGTATGGTTTAACTCTGTTAGCTGAATGCACAGATCAGAAAGAAGTTTCACAGAATGTTTCTGTGTAGTTTATATTTGGAGACATTCCTTTTTCCACTATTACCCTCTTAGCGCTCCGAATCTCCACTTGCATTTTCTATAGAAAGGGTGTTTCAGAACGGCTCAATCAAAACTAAGGTTCAACTCTTTTAGTTGAACAAACAGAACAGAAAGAAGTTTCACACAATTCTCCTGTGTAGTTTTTATTTGTAGACATTCTTTTTCCCAATATAGGCCTTCTAGCGCTCAGAATGTCCAATTGCAGTTTCTACAGAAAGAGTGTTTCAGAACGGCTCTATCAAAACTATGGTTCAACTCTTTTAGTTGAACAAACAGAACAGAAAGAAGTTTCACACAATTCTTCTGTGTAGTTTTTATTTGTAGACATTCTTTTTCCCAATATAGGCCTCTTAGCGCTCAGAATGTCCAATTGCAGTTTCTACAGAAAGAGTGTTTCAGAACGGCTCAATCAAAAGTAAGGTTCAACTCTGTTAGTTGAATGCACAGAACAGAAAGAAGTTTCATACAATGCTTCTGTGTAGTTTATATTTGAACATATTCTTTTTTCCACTATTACCCACTTAGCGCTACGAATGTCCAGTTGCATTTTCTACAGACAGAGTGTTTCAAAACTGCTCAATCAAAAGTATGGTTTAACTCTGTTAGCTAAATGCTCAGATCAGAAAGAAGTTTCACAGAATGCTTCTGTGTAGTTTATATTTGAATATATTCCTTTTTCCACTACTACTCTCTTAGCGCTCCAAATGTCCAGTTGCATTTTCTACAGAAAGAGTGTTCAGATCTGCTCAATCAAAAGTATGGTTTAACTCTGTTAGCTGAATGCACAGATCAGAAAGAAGTTTCACAGAATGATTCTGTGTAGTTTATATTTGGAGACATTCCTTTTTCCACTATTAACCTCTTAGCGCTCCGAATCTCCACTTGCATTTTCTACAGAAAGAGTGTTTCAGAACGGCTCAATCAAAACTAAGGTTCAAATGTTTTAGTTGAACAAACAGAACAGAAAGAAGTTTCACACAATTCTTCTGTGTAGTTTTTATTTGTAGACATTCTTTTTCCCAATATAGGCCTCTTAGCGCTCAGAATGTCCAATTGCAGTTTCTACAGAAAGAGTGTTTCAGAACGGCTCAATAAAAAGTAAGGTTCAACTCTGTTAGTTGAATGCACAGAACAGAAAGAAGTTTCATACAATGCTTCTGTGTAGTTTATATTTGAACATATTCTTTTTTCCACTATTACCCACTTAGCGCTACGAATGTCCAGTTGCATTTTCTACAGACAGAGTGTTTCAAATCTGCTCAATCAAAAGTATGGTTTAACTCTGTTAACTGAATGCTCAGATCAGAAAGAAGTTTCACAGAATGCTTCTGTGTAGTTTATATTTGAATATATTCCTTTTTCCACTACTACATTCTTAGCGCTCCAAATGTCCAGTTGCATTTTCTACAGAAAGAGTGTTCAGATCTGCTCAATCAAAGGTATGGTGTAACCCTGTTAGCTGAATGCACAGATCAGAAAGAAGTTTCACCGAATGATTCTGTGTAGTTTATATTTGAAGACATTCCTTTTTCCACTATTACCCTCTTAGCGCTCCGAATCTCCACTTGCATTTTCTACAGAAAGAGTGTTTCATAACTGCTCAATCAAAAATATGTTTTATCTCTGTTAACTGAATTTACAGATCAGAAATAAGTTTCACAGAATGCATCTGTGTAGTTTTTATTTGAAGATATTCTTTTTCCCAATGTAGGCCTCTTAGCGCTTAGCATGTCCAATTGCAGTTTCTACAGAAAGAGTGTTTCAGAACGGCTCAATCAAAAGTAAGGTTCAACTCTGTTAGTTGAATGCACAGAACAGAAAGAATTTTCACAGAATGCTATTGTGTAGTTTATATTTGAATATACTCCTTTTTCCACTATTACCCTCTTAGCGCTCCGAATGTCCACTTGCATTTTCTACAGAAAGAGTGTTCAGAACTGCGCAATCAAAAGTATGGTTTAACTCTGTTAGCTTAATGAACATATCAGAAATAAGTTTCACAAAATGCTTCTGTGTAGTTTTTATATGAAGATATTATTTTTCCCAATAGAGGCCTCTTAGCGCTCAGAATGTCCAATTGCAGTTACTACAGAAAGAGTGTTTCAGAAAGGCTCAATCAAAAGTAAGGTTCAACTCTGTTAGTTGAATGCACAGAACAGAAAGAAGTTTCATACAATGCTTCTGTGTAGTTTATATTTGAACATATTCTTTTTTCCACTATTACCCACTTAGCGCTACGAATGTCCAGTTGCATTTTCTACAGACAGAGTGTTTCAAAACTGCTCAATCAAAAGTATGGTTTAACTATGTTAGCTGAATGCTCAGATCAGAAAGAAGTTTCACAGAATGCTTCGGTGTAGTTTATATTTGAATATATTAATTTTTCCACTACTACTCTCTTAGCGCTCTAAATGTCCAGTTGCATTTTCTACAGAAAGAGTGTTCAGATCTGCTGAATCAAAAGTATGGTTTAACTCTGTAAGCTGAATGCACAGATCAGAAAGAAGTTTCGCAGAATGATTCTGTGTAGTTTATATTTGGAGACATTCCTTTTTCCACTATTACCCTCTTAGCGCTCCGAATCTCCACTTGCATTTTCTACAGAAAGAGTGTTTCAGAACGGCTCAATCAAAACTAAGGTTCAACTCTTTTAGTTGAACAAACAGAACAGAAAGAAGTTTCACACAATTCTTCTGTGTAGTTTTTATTTGTAGACATTCTTTTTCCCAATATAGGCCTCCTAGCGCTCAGAATGTCCAATTGCAGTTTCTACAGAAAGAGTGTTTCAGAACGGCTCAATCAAAAGTAAGGTTCAACTCTGTTAGTTGAATGCACAGAACAGAAAGAAGTTTCATACAATGCTTCTGTGTAGTTTATATTTGAACATATTCTTTTTTCCACTATTACCCACTTAGCGCTACGAATGTCCAGTTGCATTTTCTACAGACAGAGTGTTTCAAAACTGCTCAACCAAAGGTATGGTTTAACTCTGTTAGCTGAATGCTCAGATCAGAAAGAAGTTTCACAGAATGCTTCTGTGTAGTTTATATTTGAATATATTCCTTTTTCCACTACTACGCTCTTAGCGCTCCAAATGTCCAGTTGCATTTTCTACAGAAAGAGTGTTCAGATCTGCTGAATCAAAAGTATGTTTTAACTCTGTTAGCTGAATGCACAGATCAGAAAGAAGTTTCACAGAATGAATCTGTGTAGTTTATATTTGGAGACTTTCCTTTTTCCACTATTACCCTCTTAGCGCTCCGAATCTCCACTTGCATTTTGTACAGAAAGAGTGTTTCAGAACGGCTCAATCAAAACTAAGGTTCAACTCTTTTAGATGAACAAACAGAACAGAAAGAAGTTTCACACAATACTTCTGTGTAGTTTTTATTTGTAGACATTCTTTTTCCCAATATAGGCCTCTTTGCGCTCAGAATGTCCAATTGCAGTTTCTACAGAAAGAGTGTTTCAGAACGGCTCAATCAAAGGTAAGGTTCAACTCTGTTAGTTGAATGCACAGAACAGAAAGAAGTTTCATACAATGCTTCTGTGTAGTTTATATTTGAACATATTCTTTTTTCCACTATTACCCACTTAGCGCTACGAATGTCCAGTTGCATTTTCTACAGACAGAGTGTTTCAAAACTGCTCAATCAAAAGTATGGTTTAACTCTGTTAGCTGAATGCTCAGATCAGAAAGAAGTTTCACAGAATGCTTCTGTGTAGTTTATATTTGAATATATTCCTTTTTCCACTACTACGCTCTTAGCGCTCCAAATGTCCAGTTGCATTTTCTACAGAAAGAGTGTTCAGATCTGCTCAATCAAAAGTATGGTTTAACTCTGTTAGCTGAATGCACAGATCAGAAAGAAGTTTCACCGAATGATTCTGTGTAGTTTATATTTGAAGACATTCCTTTTTCCACTATTGCCCCCTTAGCGCTCCGAATCTCCACTTGCATTTTCTACAAAAAGAGTGTTTCATAACTGCTCAATCAAAAATATGTTTTATCTCTGTTAACTGAATTTACAGATCAGAAATAAGTTTCACAGAATGCATCTGTGTAGTTTTTATTTGAAGATATTCTTTTTCCCAATGTAGGCCTCTTAGCCCTTAGCATGTCCAATTGCAGTTTCTACAGAAAGAGTGTTTCAGAACGGCTCAATCAAAAGTAAGGTTCAACTCTGTTAGTTGAATGCACAGAACAGAAAGAATTTTCACAGAATGCTACTGTGTAGTTTATATTTGAATATATTCCTTTTTCCACTATTACCCTATTAGCGCTCAGAATGTCCACTTGCATTTTCTACAGAAAGAGTGTTTAGAACTGCGCAATCAAAAGTATGGTTTAAATCTGTTAGCTTAATGAACATATCAGAAATAAGTTTCACACAATGCTTCTGTGTAGTTTTTATTTGAAGATATTATTTTTCCCAATAGAGGCCTCTTAGCGCTCAGAATGTCCAATTGCAGTTTCTACAGAAAGAGTGTTTCAGAAAGGCTCAATCAAAAGTAAGGTTCAACTCTGTAAGTTGAATGCAGAGAACAGAAAGAAGTTTCATACAATGATTCTGTGTAGTTTATATTTGAACATATTCTTTTTTCCACTATTACCCACTTAGCGCTACGAATGTCCAGTTGCATTTTCTACAGACAGAGTGTTTCAAAACTGCTCATTCAAAAGTATGGTTTAACTCTGTTAGCTGAATGCTCAGATCAGAAAGAAGTTTCACAGAATGCTTCTGTGTAGTTTATATTTGAATATATTCCTTTTTCCACTACTACTCTCTTAGCGCTCCAAATGTCCGGTTGCATTTTCTACAGAAAGAGTGTTCAGATCTGCTCAATCAAAAGTATGGTTTAACTCTGTTAGCTGAATGCACAAATCAGAAAGAAGTTTCACAGAATGATTCTGTGTAGTTTATATTTGGAGACATTCCTTTTTCCACTATTACCCTCTTAGTGCTTCGAATCTCCACTTGCATTTTCTACAGAAAGAGTGTTTCAGAACGGCTCAATCAAAACTAAGGTTCAACTCTTTTAGTTGAACGAACAGAACAGAAAGAAGTTTCACACAATTCTTCTGTGTAGTTTTTATTTGTAGACATTCTTTTTCCCAATATAGGCCTCTTAGCGCTCAGAATGTCCAATTGCAGTTTCTACAGAAAGAGGGTTTCAGAACGGCTCAATCAACAGTAAGGTTCAACTCTGTTAGTTGAATGCACAGAACAGAAAGGAGTTTCATACAATGCTTCTGTGTAGTTTATATTTGAACATATTCTTTTTCCACTATTACCCACTTAGCGCTACGAATGTCCAGTTGCATTTTCTACAGACAGAGTGTCTCAAAACTGCTCAATCAAAAGTATGGTTTAACTCTGTTAGCTGAATGCTCAGATCAGAAAGATGTTTCACAGAATGCTTCGTGTAGTTTATATTTGAATATATTCCTTTTTCCACTACTACGCTCTTAGCGCTCCAAATGTCCAGTTGCATTTTCTACAGAAAGAGTGTTCAGATCTGCTCAATCAAAGGTATGGTTGAACTCTGTTAGCTGAATGCACAGATCAGAAAGAAGTTTCACGAATGATTCTGTGTAGTTTATATTTGAAGACATTCCTTTTTCCACTATTACCCTCTTAGCGCTCCGAATCTCCACTTGCATTTTCTACAAAAAGAGTGTTTCATAACTGCTCAATCAAAAATATGTTTATCTCTGTTAACTGAATTTACAGATCAGAAATAAGTTTCACAAAATGCATCTGTGTAGTTTTTATTTGAAGATATTATTTTTCCCAATGTAGGCCTCTTAGCGCTTAGCATGTCCAATTGCAGTTTCTACAGAAAGAGTGTTTCAGAACGGCTCAATCAAAAGTAAGGTTCAACTCTGTTAGTTGAGTACACAGAAGAGAAAGAATTTTCACTGATTGCTACTGTGTAGTTTATATTTGAATATATTCCTTTTTCCACTATTACCCTCTTAGCGCTCCGAATGTCCACTTGCATTTTCTACAGAAAGAGTGTTCAGAACTGCGCAATCAAAAGTATGGTTTAACTCTGTTAGCTTAATGAACATATCAGAAATAAGTTTCACACAATTCTTCTGTGTAGTTTTTATTTGAAGATATTATTTTTCCCAATATAGGCCTCTTAGCGCTCAGAATGTCCAATTGCAGTTTCTATAGAAAGAGTGTTTCAGAAAGGCTCAATCAAAAGTAAGGTTCAACTCTGTTAGTTGAATGCACAGAACAGAAAGTAGTTTCATACAATGCTTCTGTGTAGTTTATATTTGAACATATTCTTTTTTCCACTATTACCCACTTAGCGCTACGAATGTCCAGTTGCATTTTCTACAGACAGAGTGTTTCAAAACTGCTCAATCAAAAGTATGGTTTAACTCTGTTAGCTGAATGCTCAGATCAGAAAGAAGTTTCACAGAATGCTTCTGTGTAGTTTATATTTGAATATATTGCTTTTTCCACTACTACGCTCTTAGCGCTCAAAATGTCCAGTTGCATTTTCTACAGAAAGAGTGTTCAGATCTGCTCAATCAAAAGTATGGTTTAACTCTGTTAGCTGAATGCACAGATCAGAAAGAAGTTTCACCGAATGATTCTGTGTAGTTTATATTTTAAGACATTCCTTTTTCCACTATTACCCTCTTAGCGCTCCGAATCTCCACTTGCATTTTCTACAAAAAGAGTGTTTCATAACTGCTCAATCAAAAATATGTTTTACCTCTGTTAACTGAATTTACAGATCAGAAATAAGTTTCACAGAATGCATCTGTGAATTTTTTATTTGAAGATATTCTTTTTCCCAATGTAGGCCTCTTAGCGCTTAGCATGTCCAATTGCTGTTTCTACAGAAAGAGTGTTTCAGAACGGCTCAAACAAAAGTAAGGTTCAACTCTGTTAGTTGAATGCACAGAACAGAAAGAATTTTCACAGAATGCTACTGTGTAGTTTATATTTGAATATATTCCTTTTTCCACTATTACCCTCTTAGCGCTCCGAATGTCCACTTGCATTTTCCACAGAAAGAGTGTTCAGAACTGCGCAATCAAAAGTATGGTTTAACTCTGTTAGCTTAATGAACATATCAGAAATAAGTTTCACACAATGCTTCTGTGTAGTTTTTATTTGAAGATATTATTTTTCCCAATATAGGCCTCTTAGCGCTCAGAATGCCCAATTGCAGTTTCTACAGAAAGAGTGTTTCAGAAAGGCTCAATCAAAAGTAAGGTTCAACTCTGTTAGTTGAATGCACAGAACAGAAAGAAGTTTCATACAATGCTTCTGTGTAGTTTATATTTGAACATATTCTTTTTTCCACTATTACCCAGTTAGCGCTACGAATGTCCAGTTGCATTTTCTACAGACAGAGGGTTTCAAAACTGCTCAATCAAAAGTATGGTTTAACTCTGTTAGCTGAATGCTCAGATCAGAAAGAAGTTTCACAGAATGCTTCTGTGTAGTTTATATTTGAATATATTCCTTTTTCAACTACTACTCTCTTAGCGCTCCAAATGTCCAGTTGCATTTTCTACAGAAAGAGTGTTCAGATCTGCTCAATCAAAAGTATGGTTTAACTCTGTTAGCTGAATGCACAGATCAGAAAGAAGTTTCACAGAATGATTCTGTGTAGTTTATATTTGGAGACATTCCTTTTTCCACTATTACCCTCTTAGCGCTCTGAATCTCCACTTGCATTTTCTACAGAAAGAGTGTCTCAGAACGGCTCAATCAAAACTAAGGTTCAACTCTTTTAGTTGAACAAACAGGACAGAAAGAAGTTTCACACAATTCTTCTGTGTAGTTTTTATTTGTAGACATTCCTTTTCCCAATATAGGCCTCTTAGCGCTCAGAATGTCCAATTGCAGTTTCTACAGAAAGAGTGTTTCAGAACGGCTCAATCAAAAGTAAGGTTCAACTCTGTTAGTTGAATGCACAGAACAGGAAGAAGTTTCATACAATGCTTCTGTGTAGTTTATATTTGAACATATTCTTTTTTCCACTATTACCCACTTAGCGCTACGAATGTCCAGTTGCATTTTCTACAGACAGAGTGTTTCAAAACTGCTCAATCAAAAGTATGGTTTAACTCTGTTAGCTGAATGCTCAGATCAGAAAGAAGTTTCACAGAATGCTTCTGTGTAGTTTATATTTGAATATATTCCTTTTTCCACTACTACGCTCTTAGCGCCTCAAATGTCCAGTTGCATTTTCTACAGAAAGAGTGTTCAGATCTGCTCAATCAAAAGTATGGTTTAACTCTGTTAGCTGAATGCTCAGATCAGAAAGAAGTTTCACCGAATGATTCTGTGTAGTTTATATTTGAAGACATTCCTTTTTCCACTATTACCCTCTTAGCGCTCCGAATCTCCACTTGCATTTTCTACAAAAAGAGTGTTTCATAACTGCTCAATCAAAAATATGTTTTATCTCTGTTAACTGAATTTACAGATCAGAAATAAGTTTCACAGAATGCATCTGTGTAGTTTTTATTTGAAGATATTCTTTTTCCCAATGTAGGCCTCTTAGCGCTTAGCATGTCCAATTGCAGTTTCTACAGAAAGAGTGTTTCACAACGGCTCAATCAAAAGTAAGGTTCAACTCTGTTAGTTGAATGCACAGAACAGAAAGAATTTTCACAGAATGCTACTGGTAGTTTATATATGAATATATTTCTTTTTCCACTATTACCCTCTTAGCGCTCCGAATCTCCACTTGCATTTTCTACAGAAAGAGTGTTTCAGAACGGCTCAATCAAAACTAAGGTTCAACTTTTTTAGTTGAACAAACAGAACAGAAAGAAGTTTCACACAATTCTTCTGTGTAGTTTTTATTTGTAGAAATTCTTTTTCCCAATATAGGCCTCTTAGCGCTCAGAATGTCCAATTGCATTTTCTACAGAAAGAGTGTTTCAGAGCGGCTCAATCAAAAGTAAGGTTCAACTCTGTTAGTTGAATGCACAGAACAGAAAGAAGTTTCATACAATGCGTCTGTGTAGTTTATATTTGAACATATTCTTTTTTCCACTATTACCCACTTAGCGCTACGAATGTCCAGTTGCATTTTCTACAGACAGAGTGTTTCAAAACTGCTCAATCAAAAGTATGGTTTAACTCTGTTAGCTGAATGCTCAGATCAGAAAGAAGTTTCACAGAATGCTTCTGTGTAGTTTATATTTGAATATATTCTTTTTTCCACTACTACTCACTTAGCGCTCAAAATGTACAGTTGCATTTTCTACAGAAAGAGTGTTCAGATCTGCTCAATCAAAAGTATGGTTTAACTCTGTTAGCTGAATGCACAGATCAGAAAGAAGTTTCACCGAATGATTCTGTGTAGTTTATATTTGAAGACATTCCTTTTTCCACTATTACCCTCTTAGCGCTCCGAATCTCCACTTGCATTTTCTACAAAAAGAGTGTTTCATAACTGCTCAATCAAAAATATGTTTTATCTCTGTTAACTGAATTTACAGATCAGAAATAAGTTTCACAGAATGCATCTGTGTAGTTTTTATTTGAAGATATTCTTTTTCCCAATGTAGGCCTCTTAGCGCTTAGCATGTCCAATTGCAGTTTCTACAGAAAGAGTGTTTCAGAACGGCTCAATCAAAAGTAAGGTCCAACTCTGTTAGTTGAATGCACAGAAGAGAAAGAATTTTCACTGAATGCTACTGTGTAGTTTATATTTGAATATATTCCTTTTTCCACTATTACCCTCTTAGCGCTCCGAATGTCCACTTGCATTTTCTACAGAAAGAGTGTTCAGAACTGCGCAATCAAAAGTATGGTTTAACAATGTTAGCTTAATGAACATATCAGAAATAAGTTTCACACAATGCTTCTGTGTAGTTTTTATTTGAAGATATTATTTTTCCCAATAGAGGCCTCTTAGCGCTCAGAATGTCCAATTGCAGTTTCTACAGAAAGAGTGTTTCAGAAAGGCTCAATCAAAAGTAAGGTTCAACTCTGTTAGTTGAATGCACAGAACAGAAAGTAGTTTCATACAATGCTTCTGTGTAGTTTATATTTGAACATATTCTTTTTTCCACTATTACCCACTTAGCGCTACGAATGTCCAGTTGCATTTTCTACAGACAGACTGTTTCAAAACTGCTCAATCAAAAGTATGGTTTAACTCTGTTAGCTGAATGCTCAGATCAGAATGAAGTTTCACAGAATGCTTCTGTGTAGTTTATATTTGAATATATTCCTTTTTCCACTACTACACTCTTAGCGCTCCAAATGTCCAGTTGCATTTTCTACAGAAAGAGTGTTCAGATCTGCTCAATCAAAAGTATGGTTTAACTCTGTTAGCTGAATGCACAGATCAGAAACAAGTTTCACAGAATGATTCTGTGTAGTTTATATTTGGAGACATTCCTTTTTCCACTATTACCCTCTTAGCGCTCCGAATCTCCACTTGCATTTTCTACGGAAAGAGTGTTTCAGAACGGCTCAATCAAAACTAAGGTTCAACTCTTTTAGTTGAACAAACAGAACAGAAAGAAGTTTCACACAATTCTTCTGTGTAGTTTTTATTTGTAGACATTCTTTTTCCCAATATAGGCCTCTTAGCGCTCAGAATGTCCAATTGCAGTTTCTACAGAAAGAGTGTTTCAGAACGGCTCAATCAAAAGTAAGGTTCAACTCTGTTAGTTGAATGCACAGAACAGAAAGAAGTTTCATACAATGCTTCTGTGTAGTTTATATTTGAACATATTCTTTTTTCCACTATTACCCACTTAGCGCTACGAATGTCCAGTTGCATTTTCTACAGACAGAGTGTTTCAAAACTGCTCAATCAAATGTATGGTTTAACTCTGTTAGCTGAATGCTCAGATCAGAAAGAAGTTTCACAGAATGCTTCTGTGTAGTTTATATTTGAATATATTCCTTTTTCCACTATTACCCTCTTAGCGCTCCAAATGTCCAGTTGCATTTTCTACAGAAAGAGTGTTCAGATCTGCTCAATCAAAAGTATGGTTTAACTCTGTTAGCTGAATGCACAGATCAGAAGGAAGTTTCACCGAATGATTCTGTGTAGTTTATATTTGAAGACATTCCTTTTTCCACTATTACCCTCTTAGCGCTCCGAATCTCCACTTGCATTTTCTACAAAAAGAGTGTTTCATAACTGCTCAATCAAAAATATGTTTTATCTCTGTTAACTGAATTTACAGATCAGAAATAAGTTTCACAGAATGCATCTGTGTAGTTTTTATTTGAAGATATTCTTTTTCCCAATGTAGGCCTCTTAGCGCTTAGCATGTCCAATTGCAGTTTCTACAGAAAGAGTGTTTCACAACGGCTCAATCAAAAGTAAGGTTCAACTCTGTTAGTTGAATGCACAGAACAGAAAGAATTTTCACAGAATGCTACTGGTAGTTTATATATGAATATATTTCTTTTTCCACTATTACCCTCTTAGCGCTCCGAATCTCCACTTGCATTTTCTACAGAAAGAGTGTTTCAGAACGGCTCAATCAAAACTAAGGTTCAACTTTTTTAGTTGAACAAACAGAACAGAAAGAAGTTTCACACAATTCTTCTGTGTAGTTTTTATTTGTAGAAATTCTTTTTCCCAATATAGGCCTCTTAGCGCTCAGAATGTCCAATTGCAGTTTCTACAGAAAGAGTGTTTCAGAGCGGCTCAATCAAAAGTAAGGTTCAACTCTGTTAGTTGAATGCACAGAACAGAAAGAAGTTTCATACAATGCGTCTGTGTAGTTTATATTTGAACATATTCTTTTTTCCACTATTACCCACTTAGCGCTACGAATGTCCAGTTGCATTTTCTACAGACAGAGTGTTTCAAAACTGCTCAATCAAAAGTATGGTTTAACTCTGTTAGCTGAATGCTCAGATCAGAAAGAAGTTTCACAGAATGCTTCTGTGTAGTTTATATTTGAATATATTCTTTTTTCCACTACTACTCACTTAGCGCTCAAAATGTACAGTTGCATTTTCTACAGAAAGAGTGTTCAGATCTGCTCAATCAAAAGTATGGTTTAACTCTGTTAGCTGAATGCACAGATCAGAAAGAAGTTTCACCGAATGATTCTGTGTAGTTTATATTTGAAGACATTCCTTTTTCCACTATTACCCTCTTAGCGCTCCGAATCTCCACTTGCATTTTCTACAAAAAGAGTGTTTCATAACTGCTCAATCAAAAATATGTTTTATCTCTGTTAACTGAATTTACAGATCAGAAATAAGTTTCACAGAATGCATCTGTGTAGTTTTTATTTGAAGATATTCTTTTTCCCAATGTAGGCCTCTTAGCGCTTAGCATGTCCAATTGCAGTTTCTACAGAAAGAGTGTTTCAGAACGGCTCAATCAAAAGTAAGGTTCAACTCTGTTAGTTGAATGCACAGAAGAGAAAGAATTTTCACTGAATGCTACTGTGTAGTTTATATTTGAATATATTCCTTTTTCCACTATTACCCTCTTAGCGCTCCGAATGTCCACTTGCATTTTCTACAGAAAGAGTGTTCAGAACTGCGCAATCAAAAGTATGGTTTAACAATGTTAGCTTAATGAACATATCAGAAATAAGTTTCACACAATGCTTCTGTGTAGTTTTTATTTGAAGATATTATTTTTCCCAATAGAGGCCTCTTAGCGCTCAGAATGTCCAATTGCAGTTTCTACAGAAAGAGTGTTTCAGAAAGGCTGAATCAAAAGTAAGGTTCAACTCTGTTAGTTGAATGCACAGAACAGAAAGTAGTTTCATACAATGCTTCTGTGTAGTTTATATTTGAACATATTCTTTTTTCCACTATTACCCACTTAGCGCTACGAATGTCCAGTTGCATTTTCTACAGACAGACTGTTTCAAAACTGCTCAATCAAAAGTATGGTTTAACTCTGTTAGCTGAATGGTCAGATCAGAATGAAGTTTCACAGAATGCTTCTGTGTAGTTTATATTTGAATATATTCCTTTTTCCACTACTACTCTCTTAGCGCTCCAAATGTCCAGTTGCATTTTCTACAGAAAGAGTGTTCAGATCTGCTCAATCAAAAGTATGGTTTAACTCTGTTAGCTGAATGCACAGATCAGAAAGAAGTTTCACAGAATGATTCTGTGTAGTTTATATTTGGAGACATTCCTTTTTCCACTATTACCCTCTTAGCGCTCCGAATCTCCACTTGCATTTTCTACAGAAAGAGTGTTTCAGAACGGCTCAATCAAAACTAAGGTTCAAATCTTTTAGTTGAACAAACAGAACAGAAAGTAGTTTCACACAATTCTTCTGTGTAGTTTTTATTTGTAGACATTCTTTTTCCCAATATAGCTCTCTTAGCGCTCAGAATGTCCAATTGCAGTTTCTACAGAAAGAGTGTTTCAGAACGGCTCAATCAAAAGTAAGGTTCAACTCTGTTAGTTGAATGCACAGAACAGAAAGAAGTTTCATACAATGCTTCTGTGTAGTTTATATTTGAACATATTCTTTTTTCCACTATTACCCACTTAGCGCTACGAATGTCCAGTTGCATTTTCTACAGACAGAGTGTTTCAAAACTGCTCAATCAAAAGTATGGTTTAACTCTGTTAGCTGAATGCTCAGATCAGAAAGAAGTTTCACAGAATGCTTCTGTGTAGTTTATATTTGAATATATTCCTTTTTCCACTACTACGCTCTTAGCGCCTCAAATGTCCAGTTGCATTTTCTACAGAAAGAGTGTTCAGATCTGCTCAATCAAAAGTATGGTTTAACTCTGTTAGCTGAATGCTCAGATCAGAAAGAAGTTTCACCGAATGATTCTGTGTAGTTTATATTTGAAGACATTCCTTTTTCCACTATTACCCTCTTAGCGCTCCGAATCTCCACTTGCATTTTCTACAAAAAGAGTGTTTCATAACTGCTCAATCAAAAATATGTTTTATCTCTGTTAACTGAATTTACAGATCAGAAATAAGTTTCACAGAATGCATCTGTGTAGTTTTTATTTGAAGATATTCTTTTTCCCAATGTAGGCCTCTTAGCGCTTAGCATGTCCAATTGCAGTTTCTACAGAAAGAGTGTTTCACAACGGCTCAATCAAAAGTAAGGTTCAACTCTGTTAGTTGAATGCACAGAACAGAAAGAATTTTCACAGAATGCTACTGGTAGTTTATATATGAATATATTTCTTTTTCCACTATTACCCTCTTAGCGCTCCGAATCTCCACTTGCATTTTCTACAGAAAGAGTGTTTCAGAACGGCTCAATCAAAACTAAGGTTCAAATTTTTTAGTTGAACAAACAGAACAGAAAGAAGTTTCACACAATTCTTCTGTGTAGTTTTTATTTGTAGACATTCTTTTTCCCAATATAGGCCTCTTAGCGCTCAGAATGTCCAATTGCAGTTTCTACAGAAAGAGTGTTTCAGAAAGGCTCAATCAAAACTAAGGTTCAAATCTTTTAGTTGAACAAACAGAACAGAAAGTAGTTTCACACAATTCTTCTGTGTAGTTTTTATTTGTAGACATTCTTTTTCCCAATATAGGTCTCTTAGCGCTCAGAATGTCCAATTGCAGTTTCTACAGAAAGAGTGTTTCAGAACGGCTCAATCAAAAGTAAGGTTCAACTCTGTTAGTTGAATGCACAGAACAGAAAGTAGTTTCATACAATGCTTCTGTGTAGTTTATATTTGAACATATTCTTTTTTCCACTATTACCCACTTAGCGCTACGAATGTCCAGTTGCATTTTCTACAGACAGAGTGTTTCAAAACTGCTCAATCAAAAGTATGGTTTAACTCTGTTAGCTGAATGCTCAGATCAGAAAGAAGTTTCACAGAATGCTTCTGTGTAGTTTATATTTGAATATATTCCTTTTTCCACTACTACGCTCTTAGTGCCTCAAATGTCCAGTTGCATTTTCTACAGAAAGAGTGTTCAGATCTGCTCAATCAAAAGTATGGTTTAACTCTGTTAGCTGAATGCTCAGATCAGAAAGAAGTTTCACCGAATGATTCTGTGTAGTTTATATTTGAAGACATTCCTTTTTCCACTATTACCCTCTTAGCGCTCCGAATCTCCACTTGCATTTTCTACAAAAAGAGTGTTTCATAACTGCTCAATCAAAAATATGTTTTATCTCTGTTAACTGAATTTACAGATCAGAAATAAGTTTCACAGAATGCATCTGTGTAGTTTTTATTTGAAGATATTCTTTTTCCCAATGTAGGCCTCTTAGCGCTTAGCATGTCCAATTGCAGTTTCTACAGAAAGAGTGTTTCACAACGGCTCAATCAAAAGTAAGGTTCAACTCTGTTAGTTGAATGCACAGAACAGAAAGAATTTTCACAGAATGCTACTGGTAGTTTATATATGAATATATTTCTTTTTCCACTATTACCCTCTTAGCGCTCCGAATCTCCACTTGCATTTTCTACAGAAAGAGTGTTTCAGAACGGCTCAATCAAAACTAAGGTTCAACTTTTTTAGTTGAACAAACAGAACAGAAAGAAGTTTCACACAATTCTTCTGTGTAGTTTTTATTTGTAGACATTCTTTTTCCCAATATAGGCCTCTTAGCACTCAGAATGTCCAATTGCAGTTTCTACAGAAAGAGTGTTTCAGAGCGGCTCAATCAAAAGTAAGGTTCAACTCTGTTAGTTGAATGCACAGAACAGAAAGAAGTTTCATACAATGCGTCTGTGTAGTTTATATTTGAACATATTCTTTTTTCCACTATTACCCACTTAGCGCTACGAATGTCCAGTTGCATTTTCTACAGACAGAGTGTTTCAAAACTGCTCAATCAAAAGTATGGTTTAACTCTGTTAGCTGAATGCTCAGATCAGAAAGAAGTTTCACAGAATGCTTCTGTGTAGTTTATATTTGAATATATTCTTTTTTCCACTACTACTCACTTAGCGCTCAAAATGTACAGTTGCATTTTCTACAGAAAGAGTGTTCAGATCTGCTCAATCAAAAGTATGGTTTAACTCTGTTAGCTGAATGCACAGATCAGAAAGAAGTTTCACCGAATGATTCTGTGTAGTTTATATTTGAAGACATTCCTTTTTCCACTATTACCCTCTTAGCGCTCCGAATCTCCACTTGCATTTTCTACAAAAAGAGTGTTTCATAATTGCTCAATCAAAAATATGTTTTATCTCTGTTAACTGAATTTACAGATCAGAAATAAGTTTCACAGAATGCATCTGTGTAGTTTTTATTTGAAGATATTCTTTTTCCCAATGTAGGCCTCTTAGCGCTTAGCATGTCCAATTGCAGTTTCTACAGAAAGAGTGTTTCAGAACGGCTCAATCAAAAGTAAGGTTCAACTCTGTTAGTTGAATGCACAGAAGAGAAAGAATTTTCACTGAATGCTACTGTGTAGTTTATATTTGAATATATTCCTTTTTCCACTATTACCCTCTTAGCGCTCCGAATGTCCACTTGAATTTTCTACAGAAAGAGTGTTCAGAACTGCGCAATCAAAAGTATGGTTTAACAATGTTAGCTTAATGAACATATCAGAAATAAGTTTCACACAACGCTTCTGTGTAGTTTTTATTTGAAGATATTAATTTACCCAATAGAGGCCTCTTAGCGCACAGAATGTCCAATTGCAGTTTCTACAGAAAGAGTGTTTCAGAAAGGCTCAATCAAAAGTAAGGTTCAAATCTGTTAGTTGAATGCACAGAACAGAAAGTAGTTTCATACAATGCTTCTGTGTAGTTTATATTTGAACATATTCTTTTTTCCACTATTACCCACTTAGCGCTACGAATGGCCAGTTGCATTTTCTACAGACAGAGTGTTTCAAAACTGCTCAATCAAAAGTATGGTTTAACTCTGTTAGCTGAATGCTCAGATCAGAAAGAAGTTTCACAGAATGTTTCTGTGTAGTTTATATTTGAATATATTCCTTTTTCCACTACTACTCTCTTAGCGCTCCAAATGTCCAGTTGCATTTTCTACAGAAAGAGTATTCAGATCTGCTCAATCAAAAGTATGGTTTAACTCTGTTAGCTGAATGCACAGATCAGAAAGAAGTTTCACAGAATGATTCTGTGTAATTTATATTTGGAGACATTCCTTTTTCCACTATTACCCTCTTAGCGCTCCGAATCTCCACTTGCATTTTCTACGGAAAGAGTGTTTCAGAACGGCTCAATCAAAACTAAGGTTCAACTCTTTTAGTTGAACAAACAGAACAGAAAGAAGTTTCACACAATCCTTCTGTGTAGTTTTTATTTGTAGACATTCTTTTTCCCAATATAGGCCTCTTAGCGCTCAGAATGTCCAATTGCAGTTTCTACAGAAAGAGTGTTTCAGAACGGCTCAATCAAAAGTAAGGTTCAACTCTGTTAGTTGAATGCACAGAACAGAACGAAGTTTCATACAATGCTTCTGTGTAGTTTATATTTGAACATATTCTTTTTTCCACTATTACCCACTTAGCGCTACGAATGTCCAGTTGCATTTTCTACAGACAGAGTGTTTTAAAACTGCTCAATCAAAAGTATGGTTTAACTCTGTTAGCTGAATGCTCAGATCAGAAAGAAGTTTCACAGAATGCTTCTGTGTAGTTTATATTTGAATATATTCCTTTTTCCACTACTACGCTCTTAGCGCTCCAAATGTCCAGTTGCATTTTCTACAGAAAGAGTGTTCAGATCTGCTCAATCAAAAGTATGGTTTAACTGTGTTAGCTGAATGCACAGATCAGAAAGAAGTTTCACCGAATGATTCTGTGTAGTTTATATTTGAAGACATTCCTTTTTCCACTATTACCCTCTTAGCGCTCCGAATCTCCACTTGCATTTTCTACAGAAAGAGTGTTTCAGAACGGCTCAATCAAAACTAAGGTTCAACTTTTTTAGTTGAACAAACAGAACAGAAAGAAGTTTCACAAAATTCTTCTGTGTAGTTTTTATTTGTATACATTCTTTTTCCCAATATAGGCCTCTTAGCGCTCAGAATGTCCAATTGCAGTTTCTACAGAAAGAGTGTTTCAGAGCGGCTCAATCAAAAGTAAGGTTCAACTCTGTTAGTTGAATGCACAGAACAGAAAGAAGTTTCATACAATGCTTTTGAGTAGTTTATATTTGAACATATTCTTTTTTCCACTATTACCCACTTAGCGCTACGAATGTCCAGTTGCATTTTCTACAGACAGAGTGTTTCAAAACTGCTCAATCAAAAGTATGGTTTAACTCTGTTAGCTGAATGCTCAGATCAGAAAGAAGTTTCACAGAATGCTTCTGTGTAGTTTATATTTGAATATATTCCTTTTTCCACTACTACTCTCTTAGCGCTCAAAATGTCCATTTGCATTTTCTACAGAAAGAGTGTTCAGATCTGCTCAATCAAAAGTATGGTTTAACTCTGTTAGCTGAATGCACAGATCAGAAAGAAGTTTCACAGAATGATTCTGTGTAGTTTATATTTGGAGACATTCCTTTTTCCACTATTACCCTCTTAGCGCTCCGAATCTCCACTTGCATTTTCTACAGAAAGAGTGTTTCAGAACGGCTCAATCAAAACTAAGGTTCAACTCTTTTAGTTGAACAAACAGAACAGAAAGAAGTTTCACACAATTCTTCTGTGTAGTTTTTATTTGTAGACATTCTTTTTCCCAATATAGGCCTCTTAGCGCTCAGAATGTCCAATTGCAGTTTCTACAGAAAGAGTGTTTCAGAACGGCTCAATCAAAAGTAAGGTTCAACTCTGTTTGTTGATTGCACAGAACAGAAAGAAGTTTCATACAATGCTTCTGTGTAGTTTATATTTGAACATATTCTTTTTTCCACTATTACCCACTTAGCGCTACGAATGTCCAGTTGCATTTTCTACAGACAGAGTGTTTCAAAACTGCTCAATCAAAAGTATGGTTTAACTCTGTTAGCTGAATGCTCAGATCAGAAAGAAGTTTCACAGAATGCTTCTGTGTAGTTTATATTTGAATATATTCCTTTTTCCACTACTACTCTCTTAGCGCTCCAAATGTCCAGTTGCATTTTCTACAGAAAGAGTGTTCAGATCTGCTCAATCAAAAGTATGGTTTAACTCTGTTAGCTGAATGCACAGATCAGAAAGAAGTTTCACAGAATGATTCTGTGTAGTTTATATTTGGAGACATTCCTTTTGCCACTATAACCCTCTTAGCGCTCCGAATCTCCACTTGCATTCTCTACAGAAAGAGTGTTTCAGAACGTCTCAATCAAAACTAAGGTTCAACTTTTTTAGTTGAACAAACAGAACAGAAAGAAGTTTCACACAATTCTTCTGTGTAGTTTTTATTTGTAGACATTCTTTTTCCCAATATAGGCCTCTTAGCGCTCAGAATGTCCAATTGCAGTTTCTACAGAAAGACTGTTTCAGAGCGGCTCAATCAAAAGTAAGGTTTCACTCTGTTAGTTGAATGCACAGAACAGAAAGAAGTTTCATACAATGCTTCTGTGTAGTTTATATTTGAACATATTCTTTTTTCCACTATTACCCACTTAGCGCTACGAATGTCCAGTTGCATTTTCTACAGACAGAGTGTTTCAAAACTGCTCAATCAAAAGTATGGTTTAACTCTGTTAGCTGAATGCTCAGATCAGAAAGAAGTTTCACAGAATGCTTCTGTGTAGTTTATATTTGAATATATTCCTTTTTCCACTACTACTCTCTTAGCGCTCAAAATGTCCAGTTGCATTTTCTACAGAAAGAGTGTTCAGATCTGCTCAATCAAAAGTATGGTTTAACTCTGTTAGCTGAATGCACAGATCAGAAAGAAGTTTCACAGAATGATTCTGTGTAGTTTATATTTGGAGACATTCCTTTTTCCACTATTACCCTCTTAGCGCTCCGAATCTCCACTTGCATTTTCTACAGAAAGTGTGTTTCAGAACGGCTCAATCAAAACTAAGGTTCAACTCTTTTAGTTGAACAAACAGAACAGAAAGAAGTTTCACACAATTCTTCTGTGTAGTTTTTATTTGTAGACATTCTTTTTCCCAATATAGGCCTCTTAGCGCTCAGAATGTCCAATTGCAGTTTCTACAGAAAGAGTGTTTGAGAACGGCTCAATCAAATGTAAGGTTCAACTCTGTTAGTTGAATGCACAGAACAGAAAGAAGTTTCATACAATGCTTCTGTGTAGTTTATATTTGAACATATTCCTTTTTCCACTATTACCCACTTAGCGCTACGAATGTCCAGTTGCATTTTCTACAGACAGGGTGTTTCAAAACTGCTCAATCAAAAGTATGGTTTAACTCTGTTAGCTGAATGCTCAGATCAGAAAGAAGTTTCACAGAATGCTTCTGTGTAGTTTATATTTGAATATATTCCTTTTTCCACTACTACGCTCTTAGCGCTCCAAATGTCCAGTTGCATTTTCTACAGAAAGAGTGTTCAGATCTGCTCAATCAAAAGTATGGTTTAACTCTGTTAGCTGAATGCACAGATCAGAAAGAAGTTTCACCGAATGATTCTGTGTAGTTTATATTTGAAGACATTCCTTTTTCCACTATTACCCTCTTAGCGCTCCGAATCTACATTTGCATTTTCTACAAAAAGAGTGTTTCATAACTGCTCAATCAAAAATATGTTTTATCTCTGTTAACTGAATTTACAGATCAGAAATATGTTTCACAGAATGCATCTGTGTAGTTTTTATTTGAAGATATTCTTTTTCCCAATGTTGGCCTCTTAGCGCTTAGCATGTCCAATTGCAGTTTCTACAGAAAGAGTGTTTCAGAACGGCTCAATCAAAAGTAAGGTTCAACTCTGTTAGTTGAATGCACAGAAGAGAAAGAATTTTCACTGAATGCTACTGTGTAGTTTATATTTGAATATATTCCTTTTTCCACTATTACCCTCTTAGCGCTCCGAATGTCCACTTGCATTTTCTACAGAAAGAGTGTTCAGAACTGCGCAATCAAAAGTATGGTTTAACAATGTTAGCCTAATGAACATATCAGAAATAAGTTTCACACAATGCTTCTGTGTAGTTTTTATTTGAAGATATTATTTTTCCCAATAGAGGCCTCTTAGCGCTCAGAATGTCCAATTGCAGTTTCTACAGAAAGAGTGTTTCAGAAAGGCTCAATCAAAAGTAAGGTTCAACTCTGTTAGTTGAATGCACAGAACAGAAAGTAGTTTCATACAATGCTTCTGTGTAGTTTATATTTGAACATATTCTTTTTTCCACTATTACCCACTTAGCGCTACGAATGTCCAGTTGCATTTTCTACAGACAGAGTGTTTCAAAACTGCTCAATCAAAAGTATGGTTTAACTCTGTTATCTGAATGCTCAGATCTGAAAGAAGTTTCACAGAATGCTTCTGTGTAGTTTATATTTGAATATATTCCTTTTTCCACTACTACTCTCTTAGCGATCCAAATGTCCAGTTGCATTTTCTACAGAAAGAGTGTTCAGATCTGCTCAATCAAAAGTATGGTTTAACTCTGTTAGCTGAATGCACAGATCAGAAACAAGTTTCACAGAATGATTCTGTGTAGTTTATATTTGGAGAGATTCCTTTTTCCACTATTACCCTCTTAGCGCTCCGAATCTCCACTTGCATTTTCTACAGAAAGAGTGTTTCAGAACGGCTCAATCAAAACTAAGGTTCAACTCTTTTAGTTGAACAAACAGAACAGAAAGAAGTTTCACACAATTCTTCTGTGTAGTTTTTATTTGTAGACATTCTTTTTCCCAATATAGGCCTCTTAGCGCTCAGAATGTCCAATTGCAGTTTCTACAGAAAGAGTGTTTCAGAACGGCTCAATCAAAAGTAAGGTTCAACTCTGTTAGTTGAATGCACAGAACAGAAAGAAGTTTCATACAATGATTCTGTGTAGTTTATATTTGAACATATTCTTTTTTCCACTATTACCCACTTAGCGCTACGAATGTCCAGTTGCATTTTCTACAGACAGAGTGTTTCAAAACTGCTCAATCAAAAGTATGGTTTAACTCTGTTAGCTGAATGCTCAGATCAGAAAGAAGTTTCACAGAATGCTTCTGTGTAGTTTATATTTGAATATATTCCTTTTTCCACTACTACGCTCTTAGCGCTCCAAATGTCCAGTTGCATTTTCTACAGAAAGAGTGTTCAGATCTGCTCAATCAAAAGTATGGTTTAACTCTGTTAGCTGAATGCACAGATCAGAAAGAAGTTTCACCGAATGATTCTGTGTAGTTTATATTTGAAGACATTCCTTTTTCCACTATTACCCTCTTAGCGCTCCGAATCTCCACTTGCATTTTCTACAAAAAGAGTGTTTCATAACTGCTCAATCAAAAATATGTTTTATCTCTGTTAACTGAATTTACAGATCAGAAATAAGTTTCGCAGAATGCATCTGTGTAGTTTTTATTTGAAGATATTCTTTTTCCCAATATAGGCCTCTTGGCGCTTAGCATGTCCAATTGCAGTTTCTACAGAAAGAGTGTTTCAGAACGGCTCAATCAAAAGTAAGGTTCAACTCTGTTAGTTGAATGCACCGAACAGAAAGAATTTTCACAGAATGCTACTGTGTAGTTTATATTTGAATATATTCATTTTTCCACTATTACCCCCTTAGCGCTCCGAATGTCCACTTGAATTTTCTACAGAAAGAGTGTTCAGAACTGCGCAATCAAAAGTATGGTTTAACTCTGTTAGCTTAATGAACATATCAGAAATAAGTTTCACACAATGCTTCTGTGTAGTTTTTATTTGAAGATATTATTTTTCCCAATATAGGCCTCTTAGCGCTCAGAATGTCCAATTGCAGTTCCTACAGAAAGAGTGTTTCAGAAAGGCTCAATCAAAAGTAAGGTTCAACTCTGTTAGTTGAATGCACAGAACAGAAAGAAGTTTCATACAATGCTTCTGTGTAGTTTATATTTGAACATATTCTTTTTTCCACTATTACCCACTTAGCGCTACGAATGTCCAGTTGCATTTTCTACAGACAGAGTGTTTCAAAACTGCTCAATCAAAAGTATGGTTTAACTCTGTTAGCTGAAAGCTCAGATCAGAAAGAAGTTTCACAGAATGCTTCTGTGTAGTTTATATTTGAATATATTCCTTTTTCCACTACTACTCTCTTAGCGTTCCAAATGTCCAGTTGCATTTTCTACAGAAAGAGTGTTCAGATCTGCTCAATCAAATGTATGGTTTAACTCTGTTAGCTGAATGCACAGATCAGAAAGAAGTTTCACCGAATGATTCTGTGTAGTTTATATTTGAAGACATTCCTTTTTCCACTATTACCCTCTTAGCGCTCCTAATCTCCACTTGCATTTTCTACAAAAAGAGTGTTTCATAACTGCTCAATCAAAAATATGTTTTATCTCTGTTAACTGAATTTACAGATCAGAAATAAGTTTCGCAGAATGCATCTGTGTAGTTTTTATTTGAAGATATTCTTTTTCCCAATATAGGCCTCTTGGCGCTTAGCATGTCCAATTGCAATTTCTACAGAAAGAGTGTTTCAGAACGGCTCAATCAAAAGTAAGGTTCAACTCTGTTAGTTGAATGCACAGAACAGAAAGAATTTTCACAGAATGCTACTGTGTAGTTTATATTTGAATATATTCCTTTTCCCACTATTACCCTCTTAGCGCTCCGAATGTCCACTTGCATTTTCTACAGAAAGAGTGTTCAGAACTGCGCAATCAAAAGTATGGTTTAACTCTGTTAGCTTAATGAACATATCAGAAATAAGTTTCACACAATGCTTCTGTGTAGTTTTTATTTGAAGATATTATTTTTCCCAATATAGGCCTCTTAGCGCTCAGAATGTCCAATTGCAGTTTCTACAGAAAGAGTGTTTCAGAAAGGCTCAATCAAAAGTAAGGTTCAACTCTGTTAGTTGAATGCACAGAACAGAAAGAAGTTTCATACAATGCTTCTCTGTAGTTTATATTTGAACATATTCTTTTTTCCACTATTACCCACTTAGCGCTACGAATGTCCAGTTGCATTTTCTACAGAAAGAGTGTTTCAAAACTGCTCAATCAAAAGTATGGTTTAACTCTGTTAGCTGAATGCTCAGATCCGAAAGAAGTTTCACAGAATGCTTCTGTGTAGTTTATATTTGAATATATTCCTTTTTCCACTACTACGCTCTTAGCGCTCCAAAAGTCCAGTTGCATTTTCTACAGAAAGAGTGTTCAGATCTGCTCAATCAAAAGTATGGTTTAACTCTGTTAGCTGAATGCACAGATCAGAAAGAAGTTTCACCGAATGATTCTGTGTAGTTTATATTTGAAGACATTCCTTTTTCCACTATTACCCCCTTAGCGCTCCTAATCTCCACTTGCATTTTCTACAAAAAGAGTGTTTCATAACTGCTCAATCAAAAATATGTTTTATCTCTGTTAACTGAATTTACAGATCAGAAATAAGTTTCGCAGAATGCATCTGTGTAGTTTTTATTTGAAGATATTCTTTTTCCCAATATAGGCCTCTTGGCGCTTAGCATGTCCAATTGCAGTTTCTACAGAAAGAGTGTTTCAGAACGGCTCAATCAAAAGTAAGGTTCAACTCTGTTAGTTGAATGCACAGAACAGAAAGGATTTTCACAGAATGCTACTGTGTAGTTTATATTTGAATATATTCCTTCTTCCACTATTACCCTCTTAGCGCTCCGAATGTCCACTTGCATTTTCTACAGAAAGAGTGTTCAGAACTGCGCAATCAAAAGTATGGTTTAACTCTGTTAGCTTAATGAACATATCAGAAATAAGTTTCACACAATGCTTCTGTGTAGTTTTTATTTGAAGATATTCTTTTTCCCAATATAGGCCTCTTAGCGCTCAGAATGTCCAATTGCAGTTTCTACAGAAAGAGTGTTTCAGAACGGCCCAATCAAAAGTAAGGTTCAACTCTGTTAGTTGAATGCACAGAACAGAAAGGAGTTTCATACAATGATTCTGTGTAGTTTATATTTGAACATATTCTTTTTTCCACTATTACCCACTTAGCGCTACGAATGTCCAGTTGCATTTTCTACAGACAGAGTGTTTCAAAACTGCTCAATCAAAAGTATGGTTTAACTCTGTTAGCTGAAAGCTCAGATCAGAAAGAAGTTTCACAGAATGCTTCTGTGTAGTTTATATTTGAATATATTCCTTTTTCCACTACTACTCTCTTAGCGCTCCAAATGTCCAGTTGCATTTTCTACAGAAAGAGTGTTCAGATCTGCTCAATCAAAAGTATGGTTTAACTCTGTTAGCTGAATGCACAGATCAGAAAGAATTTTCACAGAATGATTCTGTGTAGTTTATATTTGAGACATTCCTTTTTCCACTATTACCCTCTTAGCGCTCCGAATCTCCACTTGCATTTTCTACAGAAAGTGTGTTTCAGAACGGCTCAATCAAAACTAAGGTTCAACTCTTTTAGTTGAACAAAGAGAACAGAAAGAAGTTTCACACAATTCTTCTGTGTAGTTTTTATTTGTAGACATTCTTTTTCCCAATATAGGCCTCTTAGCGCTCAGAATGTCCAATTGCAGTTTCTACAGAAAGAGTGTTTCAGAACGGCTCAATCAAAAGTAAGGTTCAACTCTGTTAGTTGAATGCACAGAACAGAAAGAAGTTTCATACAATGCTTCTGTGTAGTTTATATTTGAACATATTCCTTTTTCCACTATTACCCACTTAGCGCTACGAATGTCCAGTTGCATTTTCTACAGACAGGGTGTTTCAAAACTGCTCAATCAAAAGTATGGTTTAACTCTGTTAGCTGAATGCTCAGATCAGAAAGAAGTTTCACAGAATGCTTCTGTGTAGTTTATATTTGAATATATTCCTTTTTCCACTACTACGCTCTTAGCGCTCCAAATGTCCAGTTGCATTTTCCACAGAAAGAGTGTTCAGATCTGCTCAATCAAAAGTATGGTTTAACTCTGTTAGCTGAATGCACAGATCAGAAAGAAGTTTCACCGAATGATTCTGTGTAGTTTATATTTGAAGACATTCCTTTTTCCACTATTACCCTCTTATCGCTCCGAATCTACATTTGCATTTTCTACAAAAAGAGTGTTTCATAACTGCTCAATCAAAAATATGTTTTATCTCTGTTAACTGAATTTACAGATCAGAAATATGTTTCACAGAATGCATCTGTGTAGTTTTTATTTGAAGATATTCTTTTTCCCAATGTTGGCCTCTTAGCGCTTAGCATGTCCAATTGCAGTTTCTACAGAAAGAGTGTTTCAGAACGGCTCAATCAAAAGTAAGGTTCAACTCTGTTAGTTGAATGCACAGAAGAGAAAGAATTTTCACTGAATGCTACTGTGTAGTTTATATTTGAATATATTCCTTTTTCCACTATTACCCTCTTAGCGCTCCGAATGTCCACTTGTATTTTCTACAGAAAGAGTGTTCAGAACTGCGCAATCAAAAGTATGGTTTAACAATGTTAGCTTAATGAACATATCAGAAATAAGTTTCACACAATGCTTCTGTGTAGTTTTTATTTGAAGATATTATTTTTCCCAATAGAGGCCTCTTAGCGCTCAGAATGTCCAATTGCAGTTTCTACAGAAAGAGTGTTTCAGAAAGGCTCAATCAAAAGTAAGGTTCAACTCTGTTAGTTGAATGCACAGAACAGAAAGTAGTTTCATACAATGCTTCTGTGTAGTTTATATTTGAACATATTCTTTTTTCCACTATTACCCACTTAGCGCTACGAATGTCCAGTTGCATTTTCTACAGACAGAGTGTTTCAAAACTGCTCAATCAAAAGTATGGTTTAACTCTGTTAGCTGAATGCTCAGATCTGAAAGAAGTTTCACAGAATGCTTCTGTGTAGTTTATATTTGAATATATTCCTTTTTCCACTACTACTCTCTTAGCGATCCAAATGTCCAGTTGCATTTTCTACAGAAAGAGTATTCAGATCTGCTCAATCAAAAGTATGGTTTAACTCTGTTAGCTGAATGCACAGATCAGAAACAAGTTTCACAGAATGATTCTGTGTAGTTTATATTTGGAGAGATTCCTTTTTCCACTATTACCCTCTTAGCCCTCCGAATCTCCACTTGCATTTTCTACAGAAAGAGTGTTTCAGAACGGCTCAATCAAAACTAAGGTTCAACTCTTTTAGTTGAACAAACAGAACAGAAAGAAGTTTCACACAATTCTTCTGTGTAGTTTTTATTTGTAGACATTCTTTTTCCCAATATAGGCCTCTTAGCGCTCAGAATGTCCAATTGCAGTTTCTACAGAAAGAGTGTTTCAGAACGGCTCAATCAAAAGTAAGGTTCAACTCTGTTAGTTGAATGCACAGAACAGAAAGAAGTTTCATACAATGCTTCTGTGTAGTTTATATTTGAACATATTCTTTTTTCCACTATTACCCACTTAGCGCTACGAATGTCCAGTTGCATTTTCTACAGACAGAGTGTTTCAAAACTGCTCAATCAAAAGTATGGTTTAACTCTGTTAGCTGAATGCTCAGATCAGAAAGAAGTTTCACAGAATGCTTCTTTGTAGTTTATATTTGAATATATTCCTTTTTCCCCTACTACGCTCTTAGCGCTCCAAATGTCCAGTTGCATTTTCTACAGAAAGAGTGTTCAGATCTGCTCAATCAAAAGTATGGTTTAACTCTGTTAGCTGAATGCACAGATCAGAAAGAAGTTTCACCGAATGATTCTGTGTAGTTTATATTTGAAGACATTCCTTTTTCCACTATTACCCTCTTAGCGCTCCGAATCTCCACTTGCATTTTCTACAAAAAGAGTGTTTCATAACTGCTCAATCAAAAATATGTTTTATCTCTGTTAACTGAATTTACAGATCAGAAATAAGTGTCACAGAATGCATCTGTGTAGTTTTTATTTGAAGATATTCTTTTTCCCAATGTAGGCCTCTTAGCGCTTAGCATGTCCAATTGCAGTTTCTACAGAAAGTGTGTTTCAGAACGGCTCAATCAAAAGTAAGGTTCAACTCTGTTAGTTGAATGCACAGAACAGAAAGAATTTTCACAGAATGCTACTGTGTAGTTTATATTTGAATATATTCCTTTTTCCACTATTACCCTCTTAGCGCTCCGAATGTCCACTTGCATTTTCTACAGAAACAGTTTTCAGAACTGCGCAATCAAAAGTATGTTTTAACTCTGTTAGCTTAATGAACATATCAGAAATAAGTTTCACACAATGCTTCTGTGTAGTTTTTATTTGAAGATATTATTTTTCCCAATATAGGCCTCTTAGCGCTCAGAATGTCCAATTGCAGTTTCTACAGAAAGAGTGTTTCAGAAAGGCTCAATCAAAAGTAAGGTTCAACTCTGTTATTTGAATGCACAGAACAGAAAGAAGTTTCATACAATGCTTCTGTGTAGTTTATATTTGAACATATTCTTTTTTCCACTATTACCCACTTAGCGCTACGAATGTCCAGTTGCATTTTCTACAGACAGAGTGTTTCAAAACTGCTCAATCAAAAGTATGGTTTAACTCTGTTAGCTGAATGCTCAGATCAGAAAGAAGTTTCACAGAATGCTTCTGTGTAGTTTATATTTGAATATATTCCTTTTTCCACTACTACTCTCTTAGCGTTCCAAATGTCCAGTTGCATTTTCTACAGAAAGAGTGTTCAGATCTGCTCAATCAAAAGTATGGTTTAACCCTGTTAGCTGAATGCACAGATCAGAAAGAAGTTTCACAGAATGATTCTGTGTAGTTTATATTTGAGACATTCCTTTTTCCACTATTACCCTCTTAGCGCTCCGAATCTCCACTTGCATTTTCTACAAAAAGAGTGTTTCATAACTGCTCAATCAAAAATATGTTTTATCTCTGTTAACTGAATTTATAGATCAGAAATAAGTTTCACAGAATGCATCTGTGTACTTTTTATTTGAAGATATTCTTTTTCCCAATGTAGGCCTCTTAGCGCTTAGCATGTCCAATTGCAGTTTCTACAGAAAGAGTGTTTCAGAACGGCTCAATCAAAAGTAAGGTTCAACTCTGTTAGTTGAATGCACAGAACAGAAAGAATTTTCACAGAATGCTACTGTGTAGTTTATATTTGAATATATTCCTTTTTCCACTATTACCCTCTTAGCGCTCCGAATGTCCACTTGCATTTTCTACAGAAAGAGTGTTCAGAACTGCGCAATCAAAAGTATGGTTTAACTCTTTTAGCTTAATGAACATATCAGAAATAAGTTTCACACAATGCTTCTGTGTAGTTTTTATTTGAAGATATTTTTTTTCCCAATAGAGGCCTCTTAGCGCTCAGAATGTCCAATTGCTGTTTCTACAGAAAGAGTGTTTCAGAAAGGCTCAATCAAAAGTAAGGTTCAACTCTGTTAGTTGAATGCACAGAACAGAAAGAATTTTCACAGAATGCTACTGTGTAGTTTATATTTGAATATATTCCTTTTTCCATTATTACCCTCTTAGCGCTCCGAATCTCCACTTGCATTTTCTACAGAAAGAGTGTTTCAGAACGGGTCAATCAAAACTAAGGTTCAAATCTTTTAGTTGAACAAACAGAACAGAAAGAAGTTTCACACAATTCTTCTGTGTAGTTTTTATTTGTAGACATTCTTTTTCCCAATATAGGCCTCTTAGCGCTCAGAATGTCCAATTGCAGTTTCTACAGAAAGAGTGTTTCAGAACGGCTCAATCAAAAGTAAGGTTCAACTCTGTTAGTTGAATGCACAGAACAGAAAGAAGTTTCATACAATGCTTCTGTGTAGTTTATATTTGAACATATTCCTTTTTCCACTATTACCCACTTAGCGCTACGAATGTCCAGTTGCATTTTCTACAGACAGGGTGTTTCAAAACTGCTCAATCAAAAGTATGGTTTAACTCTGTTAGCTGAATGCTCAGATCAGAAAGAAGTTTCACAGAATGCTTCTGTGTAGTTTATATTTGAATATATTCCTTTTTCCACTACTACGCTCTTAGCGCTCCAAATGTCCAGTTGCATTTTCCACAGAAAGAGTGTTCAGATCTGCTCAATCAGAAGTATGGTTTAACTCTGTTAGCTGAATGCACAGATCAGAAAGAAGTTTCACCGAATGATTCTGTGTAGTTTATATTTGAAGACATTCCTTTTTCCACTATTACCCTCTTATCGCTCCGAATCTACATTTGCATTTTCTACAAAAAGAGTGTTTCATAACTGCTCAATCAAAAATATGTTTTATCTCTGTTAACTGAATTTACAGATCAGAAATATGTTTCACAGAATGCATCTGTGTAGTTTTTATTTGAAGATATTCTTTTTCCCAATGTTGGCCTCTTAGCGCTTAGCATGTCCAATTGCAGTTTCTACAGAAAGAGTGTTTCAGAACGGCTCAATCAAAAGTAAGGTTCAACTCTGTTAGTTGAATGCACAGAAGAGAAAGAATTTTCACTGAATGCTACTGTGTAGTTTATATTTGAATATATTCCTTTTTCCACTATTACCCTCTTAGCGCTCCGAATGTCCACTTGTATTTTCTACAGAAAGAGTGTTCAGAACTGCGCAATCAAAAGTATGGTTTAACAATGTTAGCTTAATGAACATATCAGAAATAAGTTTCACACAATGCTTCTGTGTAGTTTTTATTTGAAGATATTATTTTTCCCAATAGAGGCCTCTTAGCGCTCAGAATGTCCAATTGCAGTTTCTACAGAAAGAGTGTTTCAGAAAGGCTCAATCAAAAGTAAGGTTCAACTCTGTTAGTTGAATGCACAGAACAGAAAGTAGTTTCATACAATGCTTCTGTGTAGTTTATATTTGAACATATTCTTTTTTCCACTATTACCCACTTAGCGCTACGAATGTCCAGTTGCATTTTCTACAGACAGAGTGTTTCAAAACTGCTCAATCAAAAGTATGGTTTAACTCTGTTAGCTGAATGCTCAGATCTGAAAGAAGTTTCACAGAATGCTTCTGTGTAGTTTATATTTGAATATATTCCTTTTTCCACTACTACTCTCTTAGCGATCCAAATGTCCAGTTGCATTTTCTACAGAAAGAGTGTTCAGATCTGCTCAATCAAAAGTATGGTTTAACTCTGTTAGCTGAATGCACAGATCAGAAACAAGTTTCACAGAATGATTCTGTGTAGTTTATATTTGGAGAGATTCCTTTTTCCACTATTACCCTCTTAGCCCTCCGAATCTCCACTTGCATTTTCTACAGAAAGAGTGTTTCAGAACGGCTCAATCAAAACTAAGGTTCAACTCTTTTAGTTGAACAAACAGAACAGAAAGAAGTTTCACACAATTCTTCTGTGTAGTTTTTATTTGTAGACATTCTTTTTCCCAATATAGGCCTCTTAGCGCTCAGAATGTCCAATTGCAGTTTCTACAGAAAGAGTGTTTCAGAACGGCTCAATCAAAAGTAAGGTTCAACTCTGTTAGTTGAATGCACAGAACAGAAAGAAGTTTCATACAATGCTTCTGTGTAGTTTATATTTGAACATATTCTTTTTTCCACTATTACCCACTTAGCGCTACGAATGTCCAGTTGCATTTTCTACAGACAGAGTGTTTCAAAACTGCTCAATCAAAAGTATGGTTTAACTCTGTTAGCTGAATGCTCAGATCAGAAAGAAGTTTCACAGAATGCTTCTTTGTAGTTTATATTTGAATATATTCCTTTTTCCCCTACTACGCTCTTAGCGCTCCAAATGTCCAGTTGCATTTTCTACAGAAAGAGTGTTCAGATCTGCTCAATCAAAAGTATGGTTTAACTCTGTTAGCTGAATGCACAGATCAGAAAGAAGTTTCACCGAATGATTCTGTGTAGTTTATATTTGAAGACATTCCTTTTTCCACTATTACCCTCTTAGCGCTCCGAATCTCCACTTGCATTTTCTACAAAAAGAGTGTTTCATAACTGCTCAATCAAAAATATGTTTTATCTCTGTTAACTGAATTTACAGATCAGAAATAAGTGTCACAGAATGCATCTGTGTAGTTTTTATTTGAAGATATTCTTTTTCCCAATGTAGGCCTCTTAGCGCTTAGCATGTCCAATTGCAGTTTCTACAGAAAGTGTGTTTCAGAACGGCTCAATCAAAAGTAAGGTTCAACTCTGTTAGTTGAATGCACAGAACAGAAAGAATTTTCACAGAATGCTACTGTGTAGTTTATATTTGAATATATTCCTTTTTCCACTATTACCCTCTTAGCGCTCCGAATGTCCACTTGCATTTTCTACAGAAACAGTTTTCAGAACTGCGCAATCAAAAGTATGTTTTAACTCTGTTAGCTTAATGAACATATCAGAAATAAGTTTCACACAATGCTTCTGTGTAGTTTTTATTTGAAGATATTATTTTTCCCAATATAGGCCTCTTAGCGCTCAGAATGTCCAATTGCAGTTTCTACAGAAAGAGTGTTTCAGAAAGGCTCAATCAAAAGTAAGGTTCAACTCTGTTATTTGAATGCACAGAACAGAAAGAAGTTTCATACAATGCTTCTGTGTAGTTTATATTTGAACATATTCTTTTTTCCACTATTACCCACTTAGCGCTACGAATGTCCAGTTGCATTTTCTACAGACAGAGTGTTTCAAAACTGCTCAATCAAAAGTATGGTTTAACTCTGTTAGCTGAATGCTCAGATCAGAAAGAAGTTTCACAGAATGCTTCTGTGTAGTTTATATTTGAATATATTCCTTTTTCCACTACTACTCTCTTAGCGTTCCAAATGTCCAGTTGCATTTTCTACAGAAAGAGTGTTCAGATCTGCTCAATCAAAAGTATGGTTTAACCCTGTTAGCTGAATGCACAGATCAGAAAGAAGTTTCACAGAATGATTCTGTGTAGTTTATATTTGAGACATTCCTTTTTCCACTATTACCCTCTTAGCGCTCCGAATCTCCACTTGCATTTTCTACAAAAAGAGTGTTTCATAACTGCTCAATCAAAAATATGTTTTATCTCTGTTAACTGAATTTATAGATCAGTAATAAGTTTCACAGAATGCATCTGTGTACTTTTTATTTGAAGATATTCTTTTTCCCAATGTAGGCCTCTTAGCGCTTAGCATGTCCAATTGCAGTTTCTACAGAAAGAGTGTTTCAGAACGGCTCAATCAAAAGTAAGGTTCAACTCTGTTAGTTGAATGCACAGAACAGAAAGAATTTTCACAGAATGCTACTGTGTAGTTTATATTTGAATATATTCCTTTTTCCACTATTACCCTCTTAGCGCTCCGAATGTCCACTTGCATTTTCTACAGAAAGAGTGTTCAGAACTGCGCAATCAAAAGTATGGTTTAACTCTTTTAGCTTAATGAACATATCAGAAATAAGTTTCACACAATGCTTCTGTGTAGTTTTTATTTGAAGATATTTTTTTTCCCAATAGAGGCCTCTTAGCGCTCAGAATGTCCAATTGCTGTTTCTACAGAAAGAGTGTTTCAGAAAGGCTCAATCAAAAGTAAGGTTCAACTCTGTTAGTTGAATGCACAGAACAGAAAGAATTTTCACAGAATGCTACTGTGTAGTTTATATTTGAATATATTCCTTTTTCCACTATTACCCTCTTAGCGCTCCGAATCTCCACTTGCATTTTCTACAGAAAGAGTGTTTCAGAACGGGTCAATCAAAACTAAGGTTCAAATCTTTTAGTTGAACAAACAGAACAGAAAGAAGTTTCACACAATTCTTCTGTGTAGTTTTTATTTGTAGACATTCTTTTTCCCAATATAGGCCTCTTAGCGCTCAGAATGTCCAATTGCAGTTTCTACAGAAAGTGTGTTTCAGAACGGCTCAATCAAAAGTAAGGTTCAACTCTGTTAGTTGAATGCACAGAACAGAAAGAAGTTTCATACAATGCTTCTGTGTAGTTTATATTTGAACATACTATTTTTTCCACTATTACCCACTTAGCGCTACGAATGTCCAGTTGCATTTTCTACAGACAGAGTGTTTCAAAACTGCTCAATCAAAAGTATGGTTTAACTCTGTTAGCTGAATGCTCAGATCAGAAAGAAGTTTCACAGAATGCTTCTGTGTAGTTTATATTTGAATATATTCCTTTTTCCACTACTACGCTCTTAGCGCTCCAAATGTCCAGTTGCATTTTCTACAGAAAGAGTGTTCAGATCTGCTCAATCAAAAGTATGGTTTAACTCTGTTAGCTGAATGCACAGATCAGAAAGAAGTTTCACCGAATGATTCTGTGTAGTTTTATTTGAAGACATTCCTTTTTCCACTATTACCCACTTAGCGCTCCGAATCTCCACTTGCATTTTCTACAAAAAGAGTGTTTCTTAACTGCTCAATCAAAAATATGTTTTACCTCTGTTAACTGAATTTACAGATCAGAAATAAGTTTCACAGAATGCATCTGTGTAGTTTTTATTTGAAGATATTCTTTTTCCCAATGTAGGCCTCTTAGCGCTTAGCATGTCCAATTGCAGTTTCTACAGAAAGAGTGTTTCAGAACGGCTCAATCAAAAGTAAGGTTCAACTCTGTTAGTTGAATGCACAGAACAGAAAGAATTTTCACAGAATGCTACTGTGTAGTTTATATTTGAATATATTCCTTTTTCCACTATTACCCTCTTAGCGCTCCGAATGTCCACTTGCATTTTCTACAGAAAGAGTGTTCAGAACTGCGCAATCAAAAGTATGGTTTAACTCTGTTAGCTTAATGAACATATCAGAAATAAGTTTCACAAAATGCTTCTGTGTAGTTTTTATTTGAAGATATTATTTTTCCCAATATAGGCCTCTTAGCGCTCAGAATGTCCAATTGCAGTTTCTACAGAAAGAGTGTTTCAGAAAGGCTCAATCAAAAGTAAGGTTCAACTCTGTTAGTTGAATGCACAGAACAGAAAGAAGTTTCATACAATGCTTCTGTGTAGTTTATATTTGAACATATTCTTTTTTCCACTATTACCCACTTAGCGCTACGAATGTCAAGTTGCATTTTCTTCAGACAGAGTGTTTCAAAACTGCTCAATCAAAAGTATGGTTTAACTCTGTTAGCTGAATGCTCAGATCAGAAAGAAGTTTCACAGAATGCTTCTGTGTAGTTTATATTTGAATATATTCCTTTTTCCACTACTACTCTCTTAGCGCTCCAAATGTGCAGTTGCATTTTCTACAGAAAGAGTGTTCAGATCTGCTCAATCAAAAGTATGGTTTAACTCTGTTAGCTGAATGCACAGATCAGAAAGAAGTTTCACAGAATGATTCTGTGTAGTTTATATTTGGAGACATTCCTTTTTCCACTATTACCTTCTTAGCGCTCCGAATCTCCACTTGCATTTTCTACAGAAAGAGTGTTTCAGAACGGCTGAATCAAAACTAAGGTTCAACTCTTTTAGTTGAACAAACAGAACAGAAAGAAGTTTCACACAATTCTTCTGTGTAGTTTTTATTTGTAGACATTCTTTTTCCCAATATAGGCCTCTTAGCGCTCAGAATGTCCAATTGCAGTTTCTACAGATAGAGTGTTTCATAACGGCTCAGTCAAAAGTAAGGTTCAACTCTGTTAGTTGAATGCACAGAACAGAAAGATGTTTCATACAATGCTTCTGTGTAGTTTATATTTGAACATATTCTTTTTTCCACTATTACCCACTTAGCGCTACGAATGTCCAGTTGCATTTTCTACAGACAGAGTGTTTCAAAACTGCTCAATCAAAAGTATGGTTTAACTCTGTTAGCTGAATGCTCAGATCAGAAAGAAGTTTCACAGAATGCATCTGTGTAGTTTATATTTGAATATATTACTTTTTCCACTACTACGCTCTTAGCGCTCCAAATGTCCAGTTGCATTTTCTACAGAAAGAGTGTTCAGATCTGCTCAATCAAAAGTATGGTTTAACTCTGTTAGCTGAATGCACAGATCAGAAAGAAGTTTCACTGAATGATTCTGTGTAGTTTATATTTGGAGACATTCCCTTTTCCACTATTACCCTCTTAGCGCTCCGAATCTCCACTTGCATTTTCTACAGAAAGAGTGTTTCAGAACGGCTCAATCAAAACTAAGGTTCAACTCTTTTAGTTGAACAAACAGAACAGAAAGAAGTTTCACACAATTCTTCTGTGTAGTTTTTATTTGTAGACATTCTTTTTCCCAATATAGGCCTCTTAGCGCTCAGAATGTCCAATTGCAGTTTCTACAGATAGAGTGTTTCAGAACGGCTCAATCAAAAGTAAGGTTCAACTCTGTTAGTTGAATGCACAGAACAGAAAGATGTTTCATACAATGCTTCTGTGTAGTTTATATTTGAACATATTCTTTTTTCCACTATTACCCACTTAGCGCTACGAATGTCCAGTTGCATTTTCTACAGACAGAGTGTTTCAAAACTGCTCAATCAAAAGTATGGTTTAACTCTGTTAGCTGAATGCTCAGATCAGAAAGAAGTTTCACAGAATGCATCTGTGTAGTTTATATTTGAATATATTACTTTTTCCACTACTACGCTCTCAGCGCTCAAAATGTCCAGTTGCATTTTCTACAGAAAGAGTGTTCAGATCTGCTCAATCAAAAGTATGGTTTAACTCTGTTAGCTGAATGCACAGATCAGAAAGAAGTTTCACCGAATGATTCTGTGTAGTTTATATTTGAAGACATTCCTTTTTCCACTATTACCCTCTCAGCGCTCCGAATCTCCACTTGCATTTTCTACAAAAAGAGTGTTTCATAACTGCTCAATCAAAAATATGTTTTATCTCTGTTAACTGAATTTACAGATCAGAAATAAGTTGCACAGAATGCATCTGTGTAGTTTTTATTTGAAGATATTCTTTTTCCCAATGTAGGCCTCTTAGCGCTTAGCATGTCGAATTGCAGTTTCTACAGAAAGAGTGTTTCAGAACGGCTCAATCAAAAGTAAGGTTCAACTCTGTTAGTTGAATGCACAGAACAGAAAGAATTTTCACAGAATGCTACTGTGTAGTTTATATTTAAATATATTTCTTTTTCCACTATTACCCTCTTAGCGCTCCGAATGTCCACTTGCATTTTCTACAGAAAGAGTTTTCAGAACTGCGCAATCAAAAGTATGTTTTAACTCTGTTAGCCTAATGAACATATCAGAAATAGGTTTCACACAATGCTTCTGTGTAGTTTTTATTTGAAGATATTATTTTTCCCGATATAGGCCTCTTAGCGCTCAGAATGTCCAATTGCAGTTTCTACAGAAAGAGTGTTTCAGAAAGGCTCAATCAAAAGTAAGGTTCAACTCTGTTAGTTGAATGCACAGAACAGAAAGAAGTTTCATACAATGCTTCTGTGTAGTTTATATTTGAACATATTCTTTTTTCCACTATTACCCACTTAGCGCTACGAATGTCCAGTTGCATTTTCTACAGACAGAGTGTTTCAAAACTGCTCAATCAAAAGTATGGTTTAACTCTGTTAGCTGAATGCTCAGATCAGAAAGAAGTTTCACAGAATGCTTCTGTGTAGTTTATATTTGAATATATTCCTATTTCCACTACTACTCTCTTAGCGCTCCAAATGTACAGTTGCATTTTCTACAAAAAGAGTGTTCAGATCTGCTCAATCAAAAGTATGGTTTAACTCTGTTAGCTGAATGCACAGATCAGAAAGAAGTTTCACCGAATGATTCTGTGTAGTTTATATTTGAAGACATTCCTTTTTCCACTATTACCCTCTTAGCGCTCCGAATCTCCACTTGCATTTTCTACAAAAAGAGTGTTTCATAACTGCTCAATCAAAAATATATTTTATCTCTGTTAACTGAATTTACAGATCAGAAATAAGTTTCGCAGAATGCATCTGTGTAGTTTTTATTTGAAGATATTCTTTTTCCCAATATAGGCCTCTTGGCGTTTAGCATGTCCAATTGCAGTTTCTACAGAAAGAGTGTTTCAGAACGGCTCAATCAAAAGTAAGGTTCAACTCTGTTAGTTGAATGCACAGAACAGAAAGAATTTTCACAGAATGCTACTGTGTAGTTTATATTTGAATATATTCCTTTTTCCACTATTACCCTCTTAGCGCTCCGAATGTCCACTTGCAGTTTCTACAGAAAGAGTGTTCAGAACTGCGCAATCACAAGTATGGTTTAACTCTGTTAGCTTAATGAACATATCAGAAATAAGTTTAACACAATGCTTCTGTGTATTTTTTATTTGAAGATATTTTTTTTCCCAATATAGGCCTCTTAGCGCTCAGAATGTCCAACTGCAGTTTCTACAGAAAGAGTGTTTCAGAAAGGCTCAATCAAAAGTAAGGTTCAACTCTGTTAGTTGAATGCACAGAACAGAAAGAAGTTTCATACAATGCTTCTTTGTAGTTTATATTTGAACATATTCTTTTTTCCACTATTACCCACTTAGCGCTACGAATGTCCAGTTGCATTTTCTACAGACAGAGTGTTTCAAAACTGCTCAATCAAAAGTATGGTTTAACTCTGTTAGCTGAATGCTCAGATCAGAAAGAAGTTTCACAGAATGCTTCTGTGTAGTTTATATTTGAATATATTCCTTTTTCCACTACTACTCTCTTAGCGCTCCAAATGTCCAGTTGCATTTTCTACAGAACGAGTGTTCAGATCTGCTCAATCAAAAGTATGGTTTAACTCTGTTAGCTGAATGCACAGATCAGAAAAAAGTTTCACAGAATGATTCTGTGTAGTTTATATTTGGAGACATTCCTTTTTCCACTATTACCCTCTTAGAGCTCCGAATCTCCACTTGCATTTTCTACAGAAAGAGTGTTTCAGAACGGCTCAATCAAAAGTAAGTTTCAACTCTTTTAGTTGAACAAACAGAACAGAAAGAAGTTTCACACAATTCTTCTGTGTAGTTTTTATTTGAAGATATTATTTTTCCCAATATAGGCCTCTTAGCGCTCAGAATTTCCAATTGCAGTTTCTACAGCAAGAGTGTTTCAGAACGGCTCAATCAAAAGTAAGGTTCAACTCGGTTAGTTGAATGCACAGAACAGAAAGAAGTTTCATACAATTCTTCTGTGTAGTTTATATTTAAACATATTCTTTTTTCCACTATTACCCACTTAGCGCTACGAATGTCCAGTTGCATTTTCTACAGACAGAGTGTTTCAAAACTGCTCAATCAAAAGTATGGTTTAACTCTGTTAGCTGAATGCTCAGATCAGAAAGAAGTTTCACGGAATGCTTCTGTGTAGTTTATATTTGAATATATTCCTTTTTCCACTACTACGCTCTTAGCGCTCCAAATGTCCAGTTGCATTTTCTACAGAAAGAGTGTTCAGATCTGCTCAATCAAAAGTATGGTTTAACTCTGTTAGCTGAATGCACAGATCAGAAAGAAGTTTCACCGAATGATTCTGTGTAGTTTATATTTGAAGACATTGCTTTTTCCACTATTACCCTCTTAGCGCTCCGAATCTCCTCTTGCATTTTCTACAAAAAGAGTTTTTCATAACTGCTCAATCAAAAATATGTTTTATCTCTGTTAACTGAATTTACAGATCAGAAATAAGTTTCACAGAATGCATCTGTGTAGTTTTTATTTGAAGATATTCTTTTTCCCAATGTAGGCCTCTTAGCGCTTAGCATGTCCAATTGCAGTTTCTACAGAAAGAGTGTTTCAGAACGGCTCAATCAAAAGTAAGGTTCAACTCTGTTAGTTGAATGCACAGAACAGAAAGAATATTCACAGAATGCTACTGTGTAGTTTATATTTGAAGATATTCCTTTTTCCACTATTACCCTCTTAGCGCTCTGAATGTCCACTTGCATTTTCTACAGAAAGAGTGTTCAGAACTGGGCAATCAATAATATGTTTTATCTCTGATAACTGAATTTACAGATCAGAAATAAGTTTCACAGAATGCATCTGTGTAGTTTTATTTGTAGACATTCTTTTTCCCAATATAGGCCTCTTAGCGCTCAGAATGTCCAATTGCAGTTTCTACAGAAAGAGTGTTTCAGAACGGCTCAATCAAAAGTAAGCTTCAACTCTGTTAGTTGAATGCACAGAACAGAAAGAAGTTTCATACAATGCTTCTGTGTAGTTTATATTTGAACATATTCTTTTTTCCACTATTACCCACTTAGCGCTACGAATGTCCAGTTGCATTTTCTACAGACAGAGTGTTTCAAAACTGCTCAATCAAAAGTATGGTTTTACTCTGTTAGCTGAATGCTAAGATCAGAAAGAAGTTTCACAGAATGCTTCTGTGTAGTTTATATTTGAATATATTCCTTTTTCCACTACTACGCTTTTAGCGCTCCAAATGTCCAGTTGCATTTTCTACAGAAAGAGTGTTCAGATCTGCTCAATCAAAAGTATGGTTTAACTCTGTTAGCTGAATGCACAGATCAGAAAGAAGTTTCACCGAATGATTCTGTGTAGTTTATATTTGAAGACATTCCTTTTTCCACTATTACCCTCTCAGCGCTCCGAATCTCCACTTGCATTTTCTACAAAAAGAGTGTTTCATAACTGCTCAATCAAAAATATGTTTTATCTCTGTTAACTGAATTTACAGATCAGAAATAAGTTGCACAGAATGCATCTGTGTAGTTTTTATTTGAAGATATTCTTTTTCCCAATGTAGGCCTCTTAGCGCTTAGCATGTCGAATTGCAGTTTCTACAGAAAGAGTGTTTCAGAACGGCTCAATCAAAAGTAAGGTTCAACTCTGTTAGTTGAATGCACAGAACAGAAAGAATTTTCACAGAATGCTACTGTGTAGTTTATATTTAAATATATTCCTTTTTCCACTATTACCCTCTTAGCGCTCCGAATGTCCACTTGCATTTTCTACAGAAAGAGTTTTCAGAACTGCGCAATCAAAAGTATGTTTTAACTCTGTTAGCTTAATGAACATATCAGAAATAGGTTTCACACAATGCTTCTGTGTAGTTTTTATTTGAAGATATTATTTTTCCCGATATAGGCCCCTTAGCGCTCAGAATGTCCAATTGCAGTTTCTACAGAAAGAGTGTTTCAGAAAGGCTCAATCAAAAGTAAGGTTCAACTCTGTTAGTTGAATGCACAGAACAGAAAGAAGTTTCATACAATGCTTCTTTGTAGTTTATATTTGAACATATTCTTTTTTCCACTATTACCCAGTTAGCGCTACGAATGTCCAGTTGCATTTTCTACAGACAGAGTGTTTCAAAACTGCTCAATCAAAAGTATGGTTTAACTCTGTTAGCTGAATGCTCAGATCAGAAAGAAGTTTCACAGAATGCTTCTGTGTAGTTTATATTTGAATATATTCCTATTTCCACTACTACTCTCTTAGCGCTCCAAATGTACAGTTGCATTTTCTACAGAAAGAGTGTTCAGATCTGCTCAATCAAAAGTATGGTTTAACTCTGTTTGCTGAATGCACAGATCAGAAAGAAGTTTCACCGAATGATTCTGTGTAGTTTATATTTGAAGACATTCCTTTTTCCACTATTACCCTCTTAGCGCTCCGAATCTCCACTTGCGTTTTCTACAAAAAGAGTGTTTCATAACTGCTCAATCAAAAATATATTTTATCTCTGTTAACTGAATTTACAGATCAGAAATAAGTTTCGCAGAATGCATCTGTGTAGTTTTTATTTGAAGATATTCTTTTTCCCAATATAGGCCTCTTGGCGTTTAGCATGTCCAATTGCAGTTTCTACAGAAAGAGTGTTTCAGAACGGCTCAATCAAAAGTAAGGTTCAACTCTGTTAGTTGAATGCACAGAACAGAAAGAATTTTCACAGAATGCTACTGTGTAGTTTATATTTGAATATATTCCTTTTTCCACTATTACCCTCTTAGCGCTCCGAATGTCCACTTGCATTTTCTACAGAAAGAGTGTTCAGAACTGCGCAATCACAAGTATGGTTTAACTCTGTTAGCTTAATGAACATATCAGAAATAAGTTTCACACAATGCTTCTGTGTATTTTTTATTTGAAGATATTTTTTTTCCCAATATAGGCCTCTTAGCGCTCAGAATGTCCAACTGCAGTTTCTACAGAAAGAGTGTTTCAGAAAGGCTCAATCAAAAGTAAGGTTCAACTCTGTTAGTTGAATGCACAGAACAGAAAGAAGTTTCATACAATGCTTCTGTGTAGTTTATATTTGAACATATTCTTTTTTCCACTATTACCCACTTAGCGCTACGAATGTCCAGTTGCATTTTCTACAGACAGAGTGTTTCAAAACTGCTCAATCAAAAGTATGGTTTAACTCTGTTAGCTGAATGCTCAGATCAGAAAGAAGTTTCACAGAATGCTTCTGTGTAGTTTATATTTGAATATATTCCTTTTTCCACTACTACTCTCTTAGCGCTCCAAATGTCCAGTTGCATTTTCTACAGAACGAGTGTTCAGATCTGCTCAATCAAAAGTATGGTTTAACTCTGTTAGCTGAATGCACAGATCAGAAAAAAGTTTCACAGAATGATTCTGTGTAGTTTATATTTGGAGACATTCCTTTTTCCACTATTACCCTCTTAGAGCTCCGAATCTCCACTTGCATTTTCTACAGAAAGAGTGTTTCAGAACGGCTCAATCAAAAGTAAGTTTCAACTCTTTTAGTTGAACAAACAGAACAGAAAGAAGTTTCACACAATTCTTCTGTGTGGTTTTTATTTGAAGATATTATTTTTCCCAATATAGGCCTCTTAGCGCTCAGAATTTCCAATTGCAGTTTCTACAGCAAGAGTGTTTCAGAACGGCTCAATCAAAAGTAAGGTTCAACTCTGTTAGTTGAATGCACAGAACAGAAAGAAGTTTCATACAATTCTTCTGTGTAGTTTATATTTAAACATATTCTTTTTTCCACTATTACCCACTTAGCGCTACGAATGTCCAGTTGCATTTTCTACAGACAGAGTGTTTCAAAACTGCTCAATCAAAAGTATGGTTTAAATCTGTTAGCTGAATGCTCAGATCAGAAAGAAGTTTAACGGAATGCTTCTGTGTAGTTTATATTTGAATATATTCCTTTTTCCACTACTACGCTCTTAGCGCTCCAAATGTCCAGTTGCATTTTCTACAGAAAGAGTGTTCAGATCTGCTCAATCAAAAGTATGGTTTAACTCTGTTAGCTGAATGCACAGATCAGAAAGAAGTTTCACCGAATGATTCTGTGTAGTTTATATTTGAAGACATTGCTTTTTCCACTATTACCCTCTTAGCGCTCCGAATCTCCTCTTGAATTTTCTACAAAAAGAGTTTTTCATAACTGCTCAATCAAAAATATGTTTTATCTCTGTTAACTGAATTTACAGATCAGAAATAAGTTTCACAGAATGCATCTGTGTAGTTTTTATTTGAAGATATTCTTTTTCCCAATGTAGGCCTCTTAGCGCTTAGCATGTCCAATTGCAGTTTCTACAGAAAGAGTGTTTCAGAACGGCTCAATCAAAAGTAAGGTTCAACTCTGTTAGTTGAATGCACAGAACAGAAAGAATATTCACAGAATGCTACTGTGTAGTTTATATTTGAAGATATTCCTTTTTCCACTATTACCCTCTTAGCGCTCTGAATGTCCACTTGCATTTTCTACAGAAAGAGTGTTCAGAACTGGGCAATCAAAAATATGTTTTATCTCTGATAACTGAATTTACAGATCAGAAATAAGTTTCACAGAATGCATCTGTGTAGTTTTATTTGAAGATATTCTTTTTCCCAATGTAGGCCTCTTAGCGCTTAGCATGTCCAATTGCAGTTTCTACAGAAAGAGTGTTTCAGAACGGCTCAATCAAAAGTAAGGTTCAACTCTGTAAGTTGAATGCACAGAACAGAAAGAATTTTCACGGAATGCTACTGTGTAGTTTATATTTGAATATATTCCTTTTTCCACTATTACCCTCTTAGCGCTCCGAATGTCCACTTGCATTTTCTACAGAAAGAGTGTTCAGAACTGCGCAATCAAAAGTATGGTTTAACTCTGTTAGCTTAATGAACTTATCAGAAATAAGTTTCACACAATGCTTCTGTGTAGTTTTTATTTGAAGATATTATTTTTCCCAATAGAGGCCTCTTAGCGCTCAGAATGTCCAATTGCAGTTTCTACAGAAAGAGTGTTTCAGAAAGGCTCAATCAAAAGTAAGGTTCAACTCTGTTAGTTGAATGCACAGAACAGAAAGAAGTTTCATACAATGCTTCTTTGTAGTTTATATTTGAACATATTCTTTTTTCCGCTATTACCCACTTAGCGCTACGAATGTCCAGTGGCATTTTCTACAGACAGAGTGTTTCAAAACTGCTCAATCAAAAGTATGGTTTAACTCTGTTAGCTGAATGCTCAGATCAGAAAGAAGTTTCACAGAATGCTTCTGTGTAGTTTATATTTGAATATATTCCTTTTTCCACTACTACGCTCTTAGCGCTCCAAATGTCCAGTTGCATTATCTACAGAAAGAGTGTTCAGATCTGCTCAATCAAAAGTATGGTTTAACTCTGTTAGCTGAATGCACAGATCAGAAAGAATTTTCACCGAATGATTCTGTGTAGTTTATATTTGAAGACATTCCTTTTTCCACTATTACCCTCTTAGCGCTCCGAATCTCCACTTGCATTTTCTACAAAAAGAGTGTTTCATAACTGCTCAATCAAAAATATATTTTACCTCTGTTAACTGAATTTACAGATCAGAAATAAGTTTCACAGAATGCATCTGTGTAGTTTTTATTTGAAGATATTCTTTTTCCCAATGTAGGCCTCTTAGCGCTTAGCATGTCCAATTGCAGTTACTACAGAAAGAGTGTTTCAGAACGGCTCAATCAAAAGTAAGGTTCAACTCTGTTAGTTGAATGCACAGAACAGAAAGAATTTTCACAGAATGCTACTGTGTAGTTTATATTTGAATATATTCCTTTTTCCACTATTACCCTCTTAGCGCTCCGAATGTCCACTTGCATTTTCTACAGAAAGAGTGTTCAGAACTGCGCAATCACAAGTATGGTTTAACTCTGTTAGCTTAATGAACATATCAGAAATAAGTTTCACACAATGCTTCTGTGTATTTTTTATTTGAAGATATTTTTTTTCCCAATATAGGCCTCTTAGCGCTCAGAATGTCCAACTGCAGTTTCTACAGAAAGAGTGTTTCAGAAAGGCTCAATCAAAAGTAAGGTTCAACTCTGTTAGTTGAATGCACAGAACAGAAAGAAGTTTCATACAATGCTTCTGTGTAGTTTATATTTGAACATATTCTTTTTTCCACTATTACCCACTTAGCGCTACGAATGTCCAGTTGCATTTTCTACAGACAGAGTGTTTCAAAACTGCTCAATCAAAAGTATGGTTTAACTCTGTTAGCTGAATGCTCAGATCAGAAAGAAGTTTCACAGAATGCTTCTGTGTAGTTTATATTTGAATATATTCCTTTTTCCACTACTACTCTCTTAGCGCTCCAAATGTCCAGTTGCATTTTCTACAGAACGAGTGTTCAGATCTGCTCAATCAAAAGTATGGTTTAACTCTGTTAGCTGAATGCACAGATCAGAAAAAAGTTTCACAGAATGATTCTGTGTAGTTTATATTTGGAGACATTCCTTTTTCCACTATTACCCTCTTAGAGCTCCGAATCTCCACTTGCATTTTCTACAGAAAGAGTGTTTCAGAACGGCTCAATCAAAAGTAAGTTTCAACTCTTTTAGTTGAACAAACAGAACAGAAAGAAGTTTCACACAATTCTTCTGTGTAGTTTTTATTTGAAGATATTATTTTTCCCAATATAGGCCTCTTAGCGCTCAGAATGTCCAATTGCAGTTTCTACAGCAAGAGTGTTTCAGAACGGCTCAATCAAAAGTAAGGTTCAACTCTGTTAGTTGAACGCACAGAACAGAAAGAAGTTTCATACAATTCTTCTGTGTAGTTTATATTTAAACATATTCTTTTTTCCACTATTACCCACTTAGCGCTACGAATGTCCAGTTGCATTTTCTACAGACAGAGTGTTTCAAAACTGCTCAATCAAAAGTATGGTTTAACTCTGTTAGCTGAATGCTCAGATCAGAAAGAAGTTTCACGGAATGCTTCTGTGTAGTTTATATTTGAATATATTCCTTTTTCCACTACTACGCTCTTAGCGCTCCAAATGTCCAGTTGCATTTTCTACAGAAAGAGTGTTCAGATCTGCTCAATCAAAAGTATGGTTTAACTCTGTTAGCTGAATGCACAGATCAGAAAGAAGTTTCACCGAATGATTCTGTGTAGTTTATATTTGAAGACATTGCTTTTTCCACTATTACCCTCTTAGCGCTCCGAATCTCCTCTTGCATTTTCTACAAAAAGAGTTTTTCATAACTGCTCAATCAAAAATATGTTTTATCTCTGTTAACTGAATTTACAGATCAGAAATAAGTTTCACAGAATGCATCTGTGTAGTTTTTATTTGAAGATATTCTTTTTCCCAATGTAGGCCTCTTAGCGCTTAGCATGTCCAATTGCAGTTTCTACAGAAAGAGTGTTTCAGAACGGCTCAATCAAAAGTAAGGTTCAACTCTGTTAGTTGAATGCACAGAACAGAAAGAATTTTCACAGAATGCTACTGTGTAGTTTATATTTGAATATATTCCTTTTTCCACTATTACCCTCTTAGCGCTCCGAATGTCCACTTGCATTTTCTACAGAAAGAGTGTTCAGAACTGCGCAATCACAAGTATGGTTTAACTCTGTTAGCTTAATGAACATATCAGAAATAAGTTTCACACAATGCTTCTGTGTATTTTTTATTTGAAGATATTTTTTTTCCCAATATAGGCCTCTTAGCGCTCAGAATGTCCAACTGCAGTTTCTACAGAAAGAGTGTTTCAGAAAGGCTCAATCAAAAGTAAGGTTCAACTCTGTTAGTTGAATGCACAGAACAGAAAGAAGTTTCATACAATGCTTCTGTGTAGTTTATATTTGAACATATTCTTTTTTCCACTATTACCCACTTAGCGCTACGAATGTCCAGTTGCATTTTCTACAGACAGAGTGTTTCAAAACTGCTCAATCAAAAGTATGGTTTAACTCTGTTAGCTGAATGCTCAGATCAGAAAGAAGTTTCACAGAATGCTTCTGTGTAGTTTATATTTGAATATATTCCTTTTTCCACTACTACTCTCTTAGCGCTCCAAATGTCCAGTTGCATTTTCTACAGAACGAGTGTTCAGATCTGCTCAATCAAAAGTATGGTTTAACTCTGTTAGCTGAATGCACAGATCAGAAAAAAGTTTCACAGAATGATTCTGTGTAGTTTATATTTGGAGACATTCCTTTTTCCACTATTACCCTCTTAGAGCTCCGAATCTCCACTTGCATTTTCTACAGAAAGAGTGTTTCAGAACGGCTCAATCAAAAGTAAGTTTCAACTCTTTTAGTTGAACAAACAGAACAGAAAGAAGTTTCACACAATTCTTCTGTGTGGTTTTTATTTGAAGATATTATTTTTCCCAATATAGGCCTCTTAGCGCTCAGAATGTCCAATTGCAGTTTCTACAGCAAGAGTGTTTCAGAACGGCTCAATCAAAAGTAAGGTTCAACTCTGTTAGTTGAATGCACAGAACAGAAAGAAGTTTCATACAATTCTTCTGTGTAGTTTATATTTAAACATATTCTTTTTTCCACTATTACCCACTTAGCGCTACGAATGTCCAGTTGCATTTTCTACAGACAGAGTGTTTCAAAACTGCTCAATCAAAAGTATGGTTTAAATCTGTTAGCTGAATGCTCAGATCAGAAAGAAGTTTAACGGAATGCTTCTGTGTAGTTTATATTTGAATATATTCCTTTTTCCACTACTACGCTCTTAGCGCTCCAAATGTCCAGTTGCATTTTCTACAGAAAGAGTGTTCAGATCTGCTCAATCAAAAGTATGGTTTAACTCTGTTAGCTGAATGCACAGATCAGAAAGAAGTTTCACCGAATGATTCTGTGTAGTTTATATTTGAAGACATTGCTTTTTCCACTATTACCCTCTTAGCGCTCCGAATCTCCTCTTGAATTTTCTACAAAAAGAGTTTTTCATAACTGCTCAATCAAAAATATGTTTTATCTCTGTTAACTGAATTTACAGATCAGAAATAAGTTTCACAGAATGCATCTGTGTAGTTTTTATTTGAAGATATTCTTTTTCCCAATGTAGGCCTCTTAGCGCTTAGCATGTCCAATTGCAGTTTCTACAGAAAGAGTGTTTCAGAACGGCTCAATCAAAAGTAAGGTTCAACTCTGTTAGTTGAATGCACAGAACAGAAAGAATATTCACAGAATGCTACTGTGTAGTTTATATTTGAAGATATTCCTTTTTCCACTATTACCCTCTTAGCGCTCTGAATGTCCACTTGCATTTTCTACAGAAAGAGTGTTCAGAACTGGGCAATCAAAAATATGTTTTATCTCTGATAACTGAATTTACAGATCAGAAATAAGTTTCACAGAATGCATCTGTGTAGTTTTATTTGAAGATATTCTTTTTCCCAATGTAGGCCTCTTAGCGCTTAGCATGTCCAATTGCAGTTTCTACAGAAAGAGTGTTTCAGAACGGCTCAATCAAAAGTAAGGTTCAACTCTGTAAGTTGAATGCACAGAACAGAAAGAATTTTCACGGAATGCTACTGTGTAGTTTATATTTGAATATATTCCTTTTTCCACTATTACCCTCTTAGCGCTCCGAATGTCCACTTGCATTTTCTACAGAAAGAGTGTTCAGAACTGCGCAATCAAAAGTATGGTTTAACTCTGTTAGCTTAATGAACTTATCAGAAATAAGTTTCACACAATGCTTCTGTGTAGTTTTTATTTGAAGATATTATTTTTCCCAATAGAGGCCTCTTAGCGCTCAGAATGTCCAATTGCAGTTTCTACAGAAAGAGTGTTTCAGAAAGGCTCAATCAAAAGTAAGGTTCAACTCTGTTAGTTGAATGCACAGAACAGAAAGAAGTTTCATACAATGCTTCTTTGTAGTTTATATTTGAACATATTCTTTTTTCCGCTATTACCCACTTAGCGCTACGAATGTCCAGTGGCATTTTCTACAGACAGAGTGTTTCAAAACTGCTCAATCAAAAGTATGGTTTAACTCTGTTAGCTGAATGCTCAGATCAGAAAGAAGTTTCACAGAATGCTTCTGTGTAGTTTATATTTGAATATATTCCTTTTTCCACTACTACGCTCTTAGCGCTCCAAATGTCCAGTTGCATTATCTACAGAAAGAGTGTTCAGATCTGCTCAATCAAAAGTATGGTTTAACTCTGTTAGCTGAATGCACAGATCAGAAAGAATTTTCACCGAATGATTCTGTGTAGTTTATATTTGAAGACATTCCTTTTTCCACTATTACCCTCTTAGCGCTCCGAATCTCCACTTGCATTTTCTACAAAAAGAGTGTTTCATAACTGCTCAATCAAAAATATATTTTACCTCTGTTAACTGAATTTACAGATCAGAAATAAGTTTCACAGAATGCATCTGTGTAGTTTTTATTTGAAGATATTCTTTTTCCCAATGTAGGCCTCTTAGCGCTTAGCATGTCCAATTGCAGTTACTACAGAAAGAGTGTTTCAGAACGGCTCAATCAAAAGTAAGGTTCAACTCTGTTAGTTGAATGCACAGAACAGAAAGAATTTTCACAGAATGCTACTGTGTAGTTTATATTTGAATATATTCCTTTTTCCACTATTACCCTCTTAGCGCTCCGAATGTCCACTTGCATTTTCTACAGAAAGAGTGTTCAGAACTGCGCAATCACAAGTATGGTTTAACTCTGTTAGCTTAATGAACATATCAGAAATAAGTTTCACACAATGCTTCTGTGTATTTTTTATTTGAAGATATTTTTTTTCCCAATATAGGCCTCTTAGCGCTCAGAATGTCCAACTGCAGTTTCTACAGAAAGAGTGTTTCAGAAAGGCTCAATCAAAAGTAAGGTTCAACTCTGTTAGTTGAATGCACAGAACAGAAAGAAGTTTCATACAATGCTTCTGTGTAGTTTATATTTGAACATATTCTTTTTTCCACTATTACCCACTTAGCGCTACGAATGTCCAGTTGCATTTTCTACAGACAGAGTGTTTCAAAACTGCTCAATCAAAAGTATGGTTTAACTCTGTTAGCTGAATGCTCAGATCAGAAAGAAGTTTCACAGAATGCTTCTGTGTAGTTTATATTTGAATATATTCCTTTTTCCACTACTACTCTCTTAGCGCTCCAAATGTCCAGTTGCATTTTCTACAGAACGAGTGTTCAGATCTGCTCAATCAAAAGTATGGTTTAACTCTGTTAGCTGAATGCACAGATCAGAAAAAAGTTTCACAGAATGATTCTGTGTAGTTTATATTTGGAGACATTCCTTTTTCCACTATTACCCTCTTAGAGCTCCGAATCTCCACTTGCATTTTCTACAGAAAGAGTGTTTCAGAACGGCTCAATCAAAAGTAAGTTTCAACTCTTTTAGTTGAACAAACAGAACAGAAAGAAGTTTCACACAATTCTTCTGTGTAGTTTTTATTTGAAGATATTATTTTTCCCAATATAGGCCTCTTAGCGCTCAGAATGTCCAATTGCAGTTTCTACAGCAAGAGTGTTTCAGAACGGCTCAATCAAAAGTAAGGTTCAACTCTGTTAGTTGAACGCACAGAACAGAAAGAAGTTTCATACAATTCTTCTGTGTAGTTTATATTTAAACATATTCTTTTTTCCACTATTACCCACTTAGCGCTACGAATGTCCAGTTGCATTTTCTACAGACAGAGTGTTTCAAAACTGCTCAATCAAAAGTATGGTTTAACTCTGTTAGCTGAATGCTCAGATCAGAAAGAAGTTTCACGGAATGCTTCTGTGTAGTTTATATTTGAATATATTCCTTTTTCCACTACTACGCTCTTAGCGCTCCAAATGTCCAGTTGCATTTTCTACAGAAAGAGTGTTCAGATCTGCTCAATCAAAAGTATGGTTTAACTCTGTTAGCTGAATGCACAGATCAGAAAGAAGTTTCACCGAATGATTCTGTGTAGTTTATATTTGAAGACATTGCTTTTTCCACTATTACCCTCTTAGCGCTCCGAATCTCCTCTTGCATTTTCTACAAAAAGAGTTTTTCATAACTGCTCAATCAAAAATATGTTTTATCTCTGTTAACTGAATTTACAGATCAGAAATAAGTTTCACAGAATGCATCTGTGTAGTTTTTATTTGAAGATATTCTTTTTCCCAATGTAGGCCTCTTAGCGCTTAGCATGTCCAATTGCAGTTTCTACAGAAAGAGTGTTTCAGAACGGCTCAATCAAAAGTAAGGTTCAACTCTGTTAGTTGAATGCACAGAACAGAAAGAATATTCACAGAATGCTACTGTGTAGTTTATATTTGAAGATATTCCTTTTTCCACTATTACCCTCTTAGCGCTCTGAATGTCCACTTGCATTTTCTACAGAAAGAGTGTTCAGAACTGGGCAATCAAAAATATGTTTTATCTCTGATAACTGAATTTACAGATCAGAAATAAGTTTCACAGAATGCATCTGTGTAGTTTTATTTGAAGATATTCTTTTTCCCAATGTAGGCCTCTTAGCGCTTAGCATGTCCAATTGCAGTTTCTACAGAAAGAGTGTTTCAGAACGGCTCAATCAAAAGTAAGGTTCAACTCTGTTAGTTGAATGCACAGAACAGAAAGAATTTTCACGGAATGCTACTGTGTAGTTTATATTTGAATATATTCCTTTTTCCACTATTACCCTCTTAGCGCTCCGAATGTCCACTTGCATTTTCTACAGAAAGAGTGTTCAGAACTGCGCAATCAAAAGTATGGTTTAACTCTGTTAGCTTAATGAACTTATCAGAAACAAGTTTCACACAATGCTTCTGTGTAGTTTTTATTTGAAGATATTATTTTTCCCAATAGAGGCCTCTTAGCGCTCAGAATGTCCAATTGCAGTTTCTACAGAAAGAGTGTTTCAGAAAGGCTCAATCAAAAGTAAGGTTCAACTCTGTTAGTTGAATGCACAGAACAGAAAGAAGTTTCATACAATGCTTCTGTGTATTTTATATTTGAACATATTCTTTTTTCCGCTATTACCCACTTAGCGCTACGAATGTCCAGTGGCATTTTCTACAGACAGAGTGTTTCAAAACTGCTCAATCAAAAGTATGGTTTAACTCTGTTAGCTGAATGCTCAGATCAGAAAGAAGTTTCACAGAATGCTTCTGTGTAGTTTATACTTGAATATATTCCTTTTTCCACTACTACGCTCTTAGCGCTCCAAATGTCCAGTTGCATTATCTACAGAAAGAGTGTTCAGATCTGCTCAATCAAAAGTATGGTTTAACTCTGTTAGCTGAATGCACAGATCAGAAAGAATTTTCACCGAATGATTCTGTGTAGTTTATATTTGAAGACATTCCTTTTTCCACTATTACCCTCTTAGCGCTCCGAATCTCCACTTGCATTTTCTACAAAAAGAGTGTTTCATAACTGCTCAATCAAAAATATGTTTTACCTCTGTTAACTGAATTTACAGATCAGAAATAAGTTTCACAGAATGCATCTGTGTAGTTTTTATTTGAAGGTATTTTTTTTCCCAATGTAGGCCTCTTAGCGCTTAGCATGTCCAATTGCAGTTACTACAGAAAGAGTGTTTCAGAACGGCTCAATCAAAAGTAAGGTTCAACTCTGTTAGTTGAATGCACAGAACAGAAAGAATTTTCACAGAATGCTACTGTGTAGTTTATATTTGAATATATTCCTTTTTCCACTATTACCCTCTTAGCGCTCCGAATGTCCACTTGCATTTTCTACAGAAAGAGTGTTCAGAACTGCGCAATCAAAACTAAGGTTCAACTCTTTTAGTTGAACAAACAGAACAGAAAGAAGTTTCACACAATTCTTCTGTGTAGTTTTTATTTGTAGACATTCTTTTTCCCAATATAGGCCTCTTAGCGCTCAGAATGTCCAATTGCAGTTTCTACAGAAAGAGTGTTTCAGAAAGGCTCAATCAAAAGTAAGGTTCAACTCTGTTAGTTGAATGCACAGAACAGAAAGAAGTTTCATACAATGCTTCTGTGTAGTTTATATTTGAACATATTCTTTTTTCCACTATTACCCACTTAGCTCTACGAATGTCCAGTTGCATTTTCTACAGACAGAGTGTTTCAAAACTGCTCAATCAAAAGTATGGTTTAACTCTGTTAGCTGAATGCTCAGATCAGAAAGAAGTTTCACAGAATGCTTCTGTGTAGTTTATATTTGAATATATTCCTTTTTCCACTACTACTCTCTTAGCGCTCCAAATGTACAGTTGCATTTTCTACAGAAAGAGTGTTCAGATCTGCTCAATCAAAAGTATGGTTTAACTCTGTTAGCTGAATGCACAGATCAGAAAGAAGTTTCACCGAATGATTCTGTGTAGTTTATATTTGAAGACATTCCTTTTTCCACTATTACCCTCTTAGCGCTCCGAATCTCCACTTGCATTTTCTACAAAAAGAGTGTTTCATAACTGCTCAATCAAAAATATATTTTATCTCTGATAACTGAATTTACAGATCAGAAATAAGTTTCGCAGAATGCATCTGTGTAGTTTTTATTTGAAGATATTCTTTTTCCTAATATAGGCCTCTTGGCGTTTCGCATGTCCAATTGCAGTTTCTACAGAAAGAGTGTTTCAGAACGGCTCAATCAAAAGTAAGGTTCAATTCTGTTAGTTGAATGCACAGAACAGAAAGAATTTTCACAGAATGCTACTGTGTAGTTTATATTTGAATATATTCCTTTTTCCACTATTACCCTCTTAGCGCTCCGAATGTCCACTTGCATTTTCTACAGAAAGAGTGTTCAGAACTGCGCAATCAAAAGTATGGTTTAACTCTGTTAGCTTAATGAACATATCAGAAATAAGTTTCACACAATGCTTCTGTGTAGTTTTTATTTGAAGATATTTTTTTTCACAATATAGGCCTCTTAGTGCTCAGAATGTCCAACTGCAGTTTCTACAGAAAGAGTGTTTCAGAAAGGCTCAATCAAAAGTAAGGTTCAACTCTGTTAGTTGAATGCACAGAACAGAAAGAAGTTTCATACAATGCTTCTGTGTAGTTTATATTTGAACATATTCTTTTTTCCACTATTACCCACTTAGCGCTACGAATGTCCAGTTGCATTTTCTACAGACAGAGTGTTTCAAAACTGCTCAATCAAAAGTATGGTTTAACTCTGTTAGCTGAATGCTCAGATCAGAAAGAAGTTTCACAGAATGCTTCTGTGTAGTTTATATTTGAATATATTCCTTTTTCCACTACTACTCTCTTAGCGCTCCAAATGTCCAGTTGCATTTTCTACAGAACGAGTGTTCAGATCTGCTCAATCAAAAGTATGGTTTAACTCTGTTAGCTGAATGCACAGATCAGAAAAAAGTTTCACAGAATGATTCTGTGTAGTTTATATTTGGAGACATTCCTTTTTCCACTATTACCCTCTTAGAGCTCCGAATCTCCACTTGCATTTTCTACAGAAAGAGTGTTTCAGAACGGCTCAATCAAAAGTAAGTTTCAACTCTTTTAGTTGAACAAACAGAACAGAAAGAAGTTTCACACAATTCTTCTGTGTGGTTTTTATTTGAAGATATTATTTTTCCCAATATAGGCCTCTTAGCGCTCAGAATGTCCAATTGCAGTTTCTACAGCAAGAGTGTTTCAGAACGGCTCAATCAAAAGTAAGGTTCAACTCTGTTAGTTGAATGCACAGAACAGAAAGAAGTTTCATACAATTCTTCTGTGTAGTTTATATTTAAACATATTCTTTTTTCCACTATTACCCACTTAGCGCTACGAATGTCCAGTTGCATTTTCTACAGACAGAGTGTTTCAAAACTGCTCAATCAAAAGTATGGTTTAAATCTGTTAGCTGAATGCTCAGATCAGAAAGAAGTTTAACGGAATGCTTCTGTGTAGTTTATATTTGAATATATTCCTTTTTCCACTACTACGCTCTTAGCGCTCCAAATGTCCAGTTGCATTTTCTACAGAAAGAGTGTTCAGATCTGCTCAATCAAAAGTATGGTTTAACTCTGTTAGCTGAATGCACAGATCAGAAAGAAGTTTCACCGAATGATTCTGTGTAGTTTATATTTGAAGACATTGCTTTTTCCACTATTACCCTCTTAGCGCTCCGAATCTCCTCTTGAATTTTCTACAAAAAGAGTTTTTCATAACTGCTCAATCAAAAATATGTTTTATCTCTGTTAACTGAATTTACAGATCAGAAATAAGTTTCACAGAATGCATCTGTGTAGTTTTTATTTGAAGATATTCTTTTTCCCAATGTAGGCCTCTTAGCGCTTAGCATGTCCAATTGCAGTTTCTACAGAAAGAGTGTTTCAGAACGGCTCAATCAAAAGTAAGGTTCAACTCTGTTAGTTGAATGCACAGAACAGAAAGAATATTCACAGAATGCTACTGTGTAGTTTATATTTGAAGATATTCCTTTTTCCACTATTACCCTCTTAGCGCTCTGAATGTCCACTTGCATTTTCTACAGAAAGAGTGTTCAGAACTGGGCAATCAAAAATATGTTTTATCTCTGATAACTGAATTTACAGATCAGAAATAAGTTTCACAGAATGCATCTGTGTAGTTTTATTTGAAGATATTCTTTTTCCCAATGTAGGCCTCTTAGCGCTTAGCATGTCCAATTGCAGTTTCTACAGAAAGAGTGTTTCAGAACGGCTCAATCAAAAGTAAGGTTCAACTCTGTAAGTTGAATGCACAGAACAGAAAGAATTTTCACGGAATGCTACTGTGTAGTTTATATTTGAATATATTCCTTTTTCCACTATTACCCTCTTAGCGCTCCGAATGTCCACTTGCATTTTCTACAGAAAGAGTGTTCAGAACTGCGCAATCAAAAGTATGGTTTAACTCTGTTAGCTTAATGAACTTATCAGAAATAAGTTTCACACAATGCTTCTGTGTAGTTTTTATTTGAAGATATTATTTTTCCCAATAGAGGCCTCTTAGCGCTCAGAATGTCCAATTGCAGTTTCTACAGAAAGAGTGTTTCAGAAAGGCTCAATCAAAAGTAAGGTTCAACTCTGTTAGTTGAATGCACAGAACAGAAAGAAGTTTCATACAATGCTTCTTTGTAGTTTATATTTGAACATATTCTTTTTTCCGCTATTACCCACTTAGCGCTACGAATGTCCAGTGGCATTTTCTACAGACAGAGTGTTTCAAAACTGCTCAATCAAAAGTATGGTTTAACTCTGTTAGCTGAATGCTCAGATCAGAAAGAAGTTTCACAGAATGCTTCTGTGTAGTTTATATTTGAATATATTCCTTTTTCCACTACTACGCTCTTAGCGCTCCAAATGTCCAGTTGCATTATCTACAGAAAGAGTGTTCAGATCTGCTCAATCAAAAGTATGGTTTAACTCTGTTAGCTGAATGCACAGATCAGAAAGAATTTTCACCGAATGATTCTGTGTAGTTTATATTTGAAGACATTCCTTTTTCCACTATTACCCTCTTAGCGCTCCGAATCTCCACTTGCATTTTCTACAAAAAGAGTGTTTCATAACTGCTCAATCAAAAATATATTTTACCTCTGTTAACTGAATTTACAGATCAGAAATAAGTTTCACAGAATGCATCTGTGTAGTTTTTATTTGAAGATATTCTTTTTCCCAATGTAGGCCTCTTAGCGCTTAGCATGTCCAATTGCAGTTACTACAGAAAGAGTGTTTCAGAACGGCTCAATCAAAAGTAAGGTTCAACTCTGTTAGTTGAATGCACAGAACAGAAAGAATTTTCACAGAATGCTACTGTGTAGTTTATATTTGAATATATTCCTTTTTCCACTATTACCCTCTTAGCGCTCCGAATGTCCACTTGCATTTTCTACAGAAAGAGTGTTCAGAACTGCGCAATCACAAGTATGGTTTAACTCTGTTAGCTTAATGAACATATCAGAAATAAGTTTCACACAATGCTTCTGTGTATTTTTTATTTGAAGATATTTTTTTTCCCAATATAGGCCTCTTAGCGCTCAGAATGTCCAACTGCAGTTTCTACAGAAAGAGTGTTTCAGAAAGGCTCAATCAAAAGTAAGGTTCAACTCTGTTAGTTGAATGCACAGAACAGAAAGAAGTTTCATACAATGCTTCTGTGTAGTTTATATTTGAACATATTCTTTTTTCCACTATTACCCACTTAGCGCTACGAATGTCCAGTTGCATTTTCTACAGACAGAGTGTTTCAAAACTGCTCAATCAAAAGTATGGTTTAACTCTGTTAGCTGAATGCTCAGATCAGAAAGAAGTTTCACAGAATGCTTCTGTGTAGTTTATATTTGAATATATTCCTTTTTCCACTACTACTCTCTTAGCGCTCCAAATGTCCAGTTGCATTTTCTACAGAACGAGTGTTCAGATCTGCTCAATCAAAAGTATGGTTTAACTCTGTTAGCTGAATGCACAGATCAGAAAAAAGTTTCACAGAATGATTCTGTGTAGTTTATATTTGGAGACATTCCTTTTTCCACTATTACCCTCTTAGAGCTCCGAATCTCCACTTGCATTTTCTACAGAAAGAGTGTTTCAGAACGGCTCAATCAAAAGTAAGTTTCAACTCTTTTAGTTGAACAAACAGAACAGAAAGAAGTTTCACACAATTCTTCTGTGTAGTTTTTATTTGAAGATATTATTTTTCCCAATATAGGCCTCTTAGCGCTCAGAATGTCCAATTGCAGTTTCTACAGCAAGAGTGTTTCAGAACGGCTCAATCAAAAGTAAGGTTCAACTCTGTTAGTTGAACGCACAGAACAGAAAGAAGTTTCATACAATTCTTCTGTGTAGTTTATATTTAAACATATTCTTTTTTCCACTATTACCCACTTAGCGCTACGAATGTCCAGTTGCATTTTCTACAGACAGAGTGTTTCAAAACTGCTCAATCAAAAGTATGGTTTAACTCTGTTAGCTGAATGCTCAGATCAGAAAGAAGTTTCACGGAATGCTTCTGTGTAGTTTATATTTGAATATATTCCTTTTTCCACTACTACGCTCTTAGCGCTCCAAATGTCCAGTTGCATTTTCTACAGAAAGAGTGTTCAGATCTGCTCAATCAAAAGTATGGTTTAACTCTGTTAGCTGAATGCACAGATCAGAAAGAAGTTTCACCGAATGATTCTGTGTAGTTTATATTTGAAGACATTGCTTTTTCCACTATTACCCTCTTAGCGCTCCGAATCTCCTCTTGCATTTTCTACAAAAAGAGTTTTTCATAACTGCTCAATCAAAAATATGTTTTATCTCTGTTAACTGAATTTACAGATCAGAAATAAGTTTCACAGAATGCATCTGTGTAGTTTTTATTTGAAGATATTCTTTTTCCCAATGTAGGCCTCTTAGCGCTTAGCATGTCCAATTGCAGTTTCTACAGAAAGAGTGTTTCAGAACGGCTCAATCAAAAGTAAGGTTCAACTCTGTTAGTTGAATGCACAGAACAGAAAGAATATTCACAGAATGCTACTGTGTAGTTTATATTTGAAGATATTCCTTTTTCCACTATTACCCTCTTAGCGCTCTGAATGTCCACTTGCATTTTCTACAGAAAGAGTGTTCAGAACTGGGCAATCAAAAATATGTTTTATCTCTGATAACTGAATTTACAGATCAGAAATAAGTTTCACAGAATGCATCTGTGTAGTTTTATTTGAAGATATTCTTTTTCCCAATGTAGGCCTCTTAGCGCTTAGCATGTCCAATTGCAGTTTCTACAGAAAGAGTGTTTCAGAACGGCTCAATCAAAAGTAAGGTTCAACTCTGTTAGTTGAATGCACAGAACAGAAAGAATTTTCACGGAATGCTACTGTGTAGTTTATATTTGAATATATTCCTTTTTCCACTATTACCCTCTTAGCGCTCCGAATGTCCACTTGCATTTTCTACAGAAAGAGTGTTCAGAACTGCGCAATCAAAAGTATGGTTTAACTCTGTTAGCTTAATGAACTTATCAGAAACAAGTTTCACACAATGCTTCTGTGTAGTTTTTATTTGAAGATATTATTTTTCCCAATAGAGGCCTCTTAGCGCTCAGAATGTCCAATTGCAGTTTCTACAGAAAGAGTGTTTCAGAAAGGCTCAATCAAAAGTAAGGTTCAACTCTGTTAGTTGAATGCACAGAACAGAAAGAAGTTTCATACAATGCTTCTGTGTATTTTATATTTGAACATATTCTTTTTTCCGCTATTACCCACTTAGCGCTACGAATGTCCAGTGGCATTTTCTACAGACAGAGTGTTTCAAAACTGCTCAATCAAAAGTATGGTTTAACTCTGTTAGCTGAATGCTCAGATCAGAAAGAAGTTTCACAGAATGCTTCTGTGTAGTTTATACTTGAATATATTCCTTTTTCCACTACTACGCTCTTAGCGCTCCAAATGTCCAGTTGCATTATCTACAGAAAGAGTGTTCAGATCTGCTCAATCAAAAGTATGGTTTAACTCTGTTAGCTGAATGCACAGATCAGAAAGAATTTTCACCGAATGATTCTGTGTAGTTTATATTTGAAGACATTCCTTTTTCCACTATTACCCTCTTAGCGCTCCGAATCTCCACTTGCATTTTCTACAAAAAGAGTGTTTCATAACTGCTCAATCAAAAATATGTTTTACCTCTGTTAACTGAATTTACAGATCAGAAATAAGTTTCACAGAATGCATCTGTGTAGTTTTTATTTGAAGGTATTTTTTTTCCCAATGTAGGCCTCTTAGCGCTTAGCATGTCCAATTGCAGTTACTACAGAAAGAGTGTTTCAGAACGGCTCAATCAAAAGTAAGGTTCAACTCTGTTAGTTGAATGCACAGAACAGAAAGAATTTTCACAGAATGCTACTGTGTAGTTTATATTTGAATATATTCCTTTTTCCACTATTACCCTCTTAGCGCTCCGAATGTCCACTTGCATTTTCTACAGAAAGAGTGTTCAGAACTGCGCAATCAAAACTAAGGTTCAACTCTTTTAGTTGAACAAACAGAACAGAAAGAAGTTTCACACAATTCTTCTGTGTAGTTTTTATTTGTAGACATTCTTTTTCCCAATATAGGCCTCTTAGCGCTCAGAATGTCCAATTGCAGTTTCTACAGAAAGAGTGTTTCAGAAAGGCTCAATCAAAAGTAAGGTTCAACTCTGTTAGTTGAATGCACAGAACAGAAAGAAGTTTCATACAATGCTTCTGTGTAGTTTATATTTGAACATATTCTTTTTTCCACTATTACCCACTTAGCTCTACGAATGTCCAGTTGCATTTTCTACAGACAGAGTGTTTCAAAACTGCTCAATCAAAAGTATGGTTTAACTCTGTTAGCTGAATGCTCAGATCAGAAAGAAGTTTCACAGAATGCTTCTGTGTAGTTTATATTTGAATATATTCCTTTTTCCACTACTACTCTCTTAGCGCTCCAAATGTACAGTTGCATTTTCTACAGAAAGAGTGTTCAGATCTGCTCAATCAAAAGTATGGTTTAACTCTGTTAGCTGAATGCACAGATCAGAAAGAAGTTTCACCGAATGATTCTGTGTAGTTTATATTTGAAGACATTCCTTTTTCCACTATTACCCTCTTAGCGCTCCGAATCTCCACTTGCATTTTCTACAAAAAGAGTGTTTCATAACTGCTCAATCAAAAATATATTTTATCTCTGATAACTGAATTTACAGATCAGAAATAAGTTTCGCAGAATGCATCTGTGTAGTTTTTATTTGAAGATATTCTTTTTCCTAATATAGGCCTCTTGGCGTTTCGCATGTCCAATTGCAGTTTCTACAGAAAGAGTGTTTCAGAACGGCTCAATCAAAAGTAAGGTTCAATTCTGTTAGTTGAATGCACAGAACAGAAAGAATTTTCACAGAATGCTACTGTGTAGTTTATATTTGAATATATTCCTTTTTCCACTATTACCCTCTTAGCGCTCCGAATGTCCACTTGCATTTTCTACAGAAAGAGTGTTCAGAACTGCGCAATCAAAAGTATGGTTTAACTCTGTTAGCTTAATGAACATATCAGAAATAAGTTTCACACAATGCTTCTGTGTAGTTTTTATTTGAAGATATTTTTTTTCACAATATAGGCCTCTTAGTGCTCAGAATGTCCAACTGCAGTTTCTACAGAAAGAGTGTTTCAGAAAGGCTCAATCAAAAGTAAGGTTCAACTCTGTTAGTTGAATGCACAGAACAGAAAGAAGTTTCATACAATGCTTCTGTGTAGTTTATATTTGAACATATTCTTTTTTCCACTATTACCCACTTAGCGCTACGAATGTCCAGTTGCATTTTCTACAGACAGAGTGTTTCAAAACTGCTCAATCAAAAGTATGGTTTAACTCTGTTAGCTGAATGCTCAGATCAGAAAGAATTTTCACAGAATGCTTCTGTGTAGTTTATATTTGAATATATTCCTTTTTCCACTACTACTCTCTTAGCGCTCCAAATGTCCAGTTGCATTTTCTACAGAAAGAGTGTTCAGATCTGCTCAATCAAAAGTATGGTTTAACTCTGTTAGCTGAATGCACAGATCAGAAAAAAGTTTCACAGAATGATTCTGTGTAGTTTATATTTGGAGACATTCCTTTTTCCACTATTACCCCCTTAGCGCTCCGAATCTCCACTTGCATTTTCTACAGAAAGAGTGTTCAGATCTGCTCAATCAAAAGTATGGTTTAACTCTGTTAGCTGAATGCACAGATCAGAAAGAAGTTTCACCGAATGATTCTGTGTAGTTTATATTTGAAGACATTCCTTTTTCCACTATTACCTCCTTAGCGCTCCGAATCTCCACTTGCATTTTCTACAAAAAGAGTGTTTCATAACTGCTCAATCAAAAATATGTTTTACCTCTGTTAACTGAATTTACAGATCAGAAATAAGTTTCACAGAATGCATCTGTGTAGTTTTTATTTGAAGATATTCTTTTTCCCAATGTAGGCCTCTTAGCGCTTAGCATGTCCAATTGCAGTTTCTACAGAAAGAGTGTTTCAGAACTGCTCAATCAAAAGTAAGGTTCAACTCTGTTAGTTGAATACACAGAACAGAAAGAATTTTCACAGAATGCTACTGTGTAGTTTATATTTGAATATATTCCTTTTTCCACTATTACCCTCTTAGCGCTCCGAATGTCCACTTGCATTTTCTACAGAAAGAGTGTTCAGAACTGCGCAATCAAAAGTATGGTTTAACTCTGTTAGCTTAATGAACATATCAGAAATAAGTTTCACACAATGCTTCTGTGTAGTTTTTATTTGAAGATATTATTTTTCCCAATATAGGCCTCCTAGCGCTCAGAATGTCCAATTGCAGTTTCTACAGAAAGAGTGTTTCAGAAAGGCTCAATCAAAAGTAAGGTTCAACTCTGTTAGTTGAATGCACAGAACAGAAAGTAGTTTCATACAATGTTTCTGTGTAGTTTATATTTGAATATATTCTTTTTTCCACTATTACCCACTTAGCGCTACGAATGTCCAGTTGCATTTTCTACAGACAGAGTGTTTCAAAACTGCTCAATCAAAAGTATGGTTTAACTCTGTTAGCTGAATGCTCAGATCAGAACGAAGTTTCACAGAATGCTTCTGTGTAGTTTATATTTGAATATATTCCTTTTTCACTACTACTCTCTTAGCGCTCAAAATGTCCAGTTGCATTTTCTACAGAAATAGTGTTCAGATCTGCTCAATCAAAAGTATGTTTTAACTCTGTTAGCTGAATGCACAGATCAGAAAGAAGTTTCACAGAATGATTCTGTGTAGTTTATATTTGGAGACATTCCTTTTTCCACTATTACCCTCTTAGAGCTCCGAATCTCCACTTGCATTTTCTACAGAAAGAGTGTTTCAGAACGGCTCAATCAAAACTAAGGTTCAACTCTTTTAGTTGAACAAACAGAACAGAAAGAAGTTTCACACAATTCTTCTGTGTAGTTTTTATTTGAAGATATTATTTTTCCCAATATAGGCCTCTTAGCGCTCAGAATGTCCAATTGCAGTTTCTACAGCAAGAGTGTTTCAGAACGGCTCAATCAAAAGTAACGTTCAACTCTGTTAGTTGAATGCACAGAACAGAAAGAAGTTTCATACAATTCTTCTGTGCAGTTTATATTTAAACATATTCTTTTTTCCACTATTACCCACTTAGCGCTAGGAATGTCCAGTTGCATTTTCTACAGACAGAGTGTTTCAAAACTGCTCAATCAAAAGTATGGTTTAACTCTGTTAGCTGAATGCTCAGATCAGAAAGAAGTTTCACGGAATGCTTCTGTGTAGTTTATATTTGAATATATTACTTTTTCCACTACGACGCTCTTAGCGCTCCAAATGTCCAGTTGCATTTTCTACAGAAAGAGTGTTCAGATCTGCTCAATCAAAAGTATGGTTTAACTCTGTTAGCTGAATGCACAGATCAGAAAGAAGTTTCACCGAATGATTCTGTGTAGTTTATATTTGAAGACATTGCTTTTTCCACTATTACCCTCTTAGCGCTCCGAATCTCCTCTTGCATTTTCTACAAAAAGAGTTTTTCATAACTGCTCAATCAAAAATATGTTTTATCTCTGTTAACTGAATTTACAGATCAGAAATAAGTTTCACAGAATGCATCTGTGTAGTTTTTATTTGAAGATATTCTTTTTCCCAATGTAGGCCTCTTAGCGCTTAGCATGTCCAATTGCAGTTTCTACAGAAAGAGTGTTTCAGAACGGCTCAATCAAAAGTAAGGTTCAACTCTGTTAGTTGAATGCACAGAACAGAAAGAATATTCACAGAATGCTACTGTGTAGTTTATATTTGAAGATATTCCTTTTTCCACTATTACCCTCTTAGCGCTCTGAATGTCCACTTGCATTTTCTACAGAAAGAGTGTTCAGAACTGGGCAATCAAAAATATGTTTTATCTCTGATAACTGAATTTACAGATCAGAAATAAGTTTCACAGAATGCATCTGTGTAGTTTTATTTGAAGATATTCTTTTTCCCAATGTAGGCCTCTTAGCGCTTAGCATGTCCAATTGCAGTTTCTACAGAAAGAGTGTTTCAGAACGGCTCAATCAAAAGTAAGGTTCAACTCTGTTAGTTGAATGCACAGAACAGAAAGAATTTTCACGGAATGCTACTGTGTAGTTTATATTTGAATATATTCCTTTTTCCACTATTACCCTCTTAGCGCTCCGAATGTCCACTTGCATTTTCTACAGAAAGAGTGTTCAGAACTGCGCAATCAAAAGTATGGTTTAACTCTGTTAGCTTAATGAACTTATCAGAAACAAGTTTCACACAATGCTTCTGTGTAGTTTTTATTTGAAGATATTATTTTTCCCAATAGAGGCCTCTTAGCGCTCAGAATGTCCAATTGCAGTTTCTACAGAAAGAGTGTTTCAGAAAGGCTCAATCAAAAGTAAGGTTCAACTCTGTTAGTTGAATGCACAGAACAGAAAGAAGTTTCATACAATGCTTCTGTGTATTTTATATTTGAACATATTCTTTTTTCCGCTATTACCCACTTAGCGCTACGAATGTCCAGTGGCATTTTCTACAGACAGAGTGTTTCAAAACTGCTCAATCAAAAGTATGGTTTAACTCTGTTAGCTGAATGCTCAGATCAGAAAGAAGTTTCACAGAATGCTTCTGTGTAGTTTATACTTGAATATATTCCTTTTTCCACTACTACGCTCTTAGCGCTCCAAATGTCCAGTTGCATTATCTACAGAAAGAGTGTTCAGATCTGCTCAATCAAAAGTATGGTTTAACTCTGTTAGCTGAATGCACAGATCAGAAAGAATTTTCACCGAATGATTCTGTGTAGTTTATATTTGAAGACATTCCTTTTTCCACTATTACCCTCTTAGCGCTCCGAATCTCCACTTGCATTTTCTACAAAAAGAGTGTTTCATAACTGCTCAATCAAAAATATGTTTTACCTCTGTTAACTGAATTTACAGATCAGAAATAAGTTTCACAGAATGCATCTGTGTAGTTTTTATTTGAAGGTATTTTTTTTCCCAATGTAGGCCTCTTAGCGCTTAGCATGTCCAATTGCAGTTACTACAGAAAGAGTGTTTCAGAACGGCTCAATCAAAAGTAAGGTTCAACTCTGTTAGTTGAATGCACAGAACAGAAAGAATTTTCACAGAATGCTACTGTGTAGTTTATATTTGAATATATTCCTTTTTCCACTATTACCCTCTTAGCGCTCCGAATGTCCACTTGCATTTTCTACAGAAAGAGTGTTCAGAACTGCGCAATCAAAACTAAGGTTCAACTCTTTTAGTTGAACAAACAGAACAGAAAGAAGTTTCACACAATTCTTCTGTGTAGTTTTTATTTGTAGACATTCTTTTTCCCAATATAGGCCTCTTAGCGCTCAGAATGTCCAATTGCAGTTTCTACAGAAAGAGTGTTTCAGAAAGGCTCAATCAAAAGTAAGGTTCAACTCTGTTAGTTGAATGCACAGAACAGAAAGAAGTTTCATACAATGCTTCTGTGTAGTTTATATTTGAACATATTCTTTTTTCCACTATTACCCACTTAGCTCTACGAATGTCCAGTTGCATTTTCTACAGACAGAGTGTTTCAAAACTGCTCAATCAAAAGTATGGTTTAACTCTGTTAGCTGAATGCTCAGATCAGAAAGAAGTTTCACAGAATGCTTCTGTGTAGTTTATATTTGAATATATTCCTTTTTCCACTACTACTCTCTTAGCGCTCCAAATGTACAGTTGCATTTTCTACAGAAAGAGTGTTCAGATCTGCTCAATCAAAAGTATGGTTTAACTCTGTTAGCTGAATGCACAGATCAGAAAGAAGTTTCACCGAATGATTCTGTGTAGTTTATATTTGAAGACATTCCTTTTTCCACTATTACCCTCTTAGCGCTCCGAATCTCCACTTGCATTTTCTACAAAAAGAGTGTTTCATAACTGCTCAATCAAAAATATATTTTATCTCTGATAACTGAATTTACAGATCAGAAATAAGTTTCGCAGAATGCATCTGTGTAGTTTTTATTTGAAGATATTCTTTTTCCTAATATAGGCCTCTTGGCGTTTCGCATGTCCAATTGCAGTTTCTACAGAAAGAGTGTTTCAGAACGGCTCAATCAAAAGTAAGGTTCAATTCTGTTAGTTGAATGCACAGAACAGAAAGAATTTTCACAGAATGCTACTGTGTAGTTTATATTTGAATATATTCCTTTTTCCACTATTACCCTCTTAGCGCTCCGAATGTCCACTTGCATTTTCTACAGAAAGAGTGTTCAGAACTGCGCAATCAAAAGTATGGTTTAACTCTGTTAGCTTAATGAACATATCAGAAATAAGTTTCACACAATGCTTCTGTGTAGTTTTTATTTGAAGATATTTTTTTTCACAATATAGGCCTCTTAGTGCTCAGAATGTCCAACTGCAGTTTCTACAGAAAGAGTGTTTCAGAAAGGCTCAATCAAAAGTAAGGTTCAACTCTGTTAGTTGAATGCACAGAACAGAAAGAAGTTTCATACAATGCTTCTGTGTAGTTTATATTTGAACATATTCTTTTTTCCACTATTACCCACTTAGCGCTACGAATGTCCAGTTGCATTTTCTACAGACAGAGTGTTTCAAAACTGCTCAATCAAAAGTATGGTTTAACTCTGTTAGCTGAATGCTCAGATCAGAAAGAATTTTCACAGAATGCTTCTGTGTAGTTTATATTTGAATATATTCCTTTTTCCACTACTACTCTCTTAGCGCTCCAAATGTCCAGTTGCATTTTCTACAGAAAGAGTGTTCAGATCTGCTCAATCAAAAGTATGGTTTAACTCTGTTAGCTGAATGCACAGATCAGAAAAAAGTTTCACAGAATGATTCTGTGTAGTTTATATTTGGAGACATTCCTTTTTCCACTATTACCCCCTTAGCGCTCCGAATCTCCACTTGCATTTTCTACAGAAAGAGTGTTCAGATCTGCTCAATCAAAAGTATGGTTTAACTCTGTTAGCTGAATGCACAGATCAGAAAGAAGTTTCACCGAATGATTCTGTGTAGTTTATATTTGAAGACATTCCTTTTTCCACTATTACCTCCTTAGCGCTCCGAATCTCCACTTGCATTTTCTACAAAAAGAGTGTTTCATAACTGCTCAATCAAAAATATGTTTTACCTCTGTTAACTGAATTTACAGATCAGAAATAAGTTTCACAGAATGCATCTGTGTAGTTTTTATTTGAAGATATTCTTTTTCCCAATGTAGGCCTCTTAGCGCTTAGCATGTCCAATTGCAGTTTCTACAGAAAGAGTGTTTCAGAACTGCTCAATCAAAAGTAAGGTTCAACTCTGTTAGTTGAATACACAGAACAGAAAGAATTTTCACAGAATGCTACTGTGTAGTTTATATTTGAATATATTCCTTTTTCCACTATTACCCTCTTAGCGCTCCGAATGTCCACTTGCATTTTCTACAGAAAGAGTGTTCAGAACTGCGCAATCAAAAGTATGGTTTAACTCTGTTAGCTTAATGAACATATCAGAAATAAGTTTCACACAATGCTTCTGTGTAGTTTTTATTTGAAGATATTATTTTTCCCAATATAGGCCTCCTAGCGCTCAGAATGTCCAATTGCAGTTTCTACAGAAAGAGTGTTTCAGAAAGGCTCAATCAAAAGTAAGGTTCAACTCTGTTAGTTGAATGCACAGAACAGAAAGTAGTTTCATACAATGTTTCTGTGTAGTTTATATTTGAATATATTCTTTTTTCCACTATTACCCACTTAGCGCTACGAATGTCCAGTTGCATTTTCTACAGACAGAGTGTTTCAAAACTGCTCAATCAAAAGTATGGTTTAACTCTGTTAGCTGAATGCTCAGATCAGAACGAAGTTTCACAGAATGCTTCTGTGTAGTTTATATTTGAATATATTCCTTTTTCACTACTACTCTCTTAGCGCTCAAAATGTCCAGTTGCATTTTCTACAGAAATAGTGTTCAGATCTGCTCAATCAAAAGTATGTTTTAACTCTGTTAGCTGAATGCACAGATCAGAAAGAAGTTTCACAGAATGATTCTGTGTAGTTTATATTTGGAGACATTCCTTTTTCCACTATTACCCTCTTAGAGCTCCGAATCTCCACTTGCATTTTCTACAGAAAGAGTGTTTCAGAACGGCTCAATCAAAACTAAGGTTCAACTCTTTTAGTTGAACAAACAGAACAGAAAGAAGTTTCACACAATTCTTCTGTGTAGTTTTTATTTGAAGATATTATTTTTCCCAATATAGGCCTCTTAGCGCTCAGAATGTCCAATTGCAGTTTCTACAGCAAGAGTGTTTCAGAACGGCTCAATCAAAAGTAACGTTCAACTCTGTTAGTTGAATGCACAGAACAGAAAGAAGTTTCATACAATTCTTCTGTGCAGTTTATATTTAAACATATTCTTTTTTCCACTATTACCCACTTAGCGCTAGGAATGTCCAGTTGCATTTTCTACAGACAGAGTGTTTCAAAACTGCTCAATCAAAAGTATGGTTTAACTCTGTTAGCTGAATGCTCAGATCAGAAAGAAGTTTCACGGAATGCTTCTGTGTAGTTTATATTTGAATATATTACTTTTTCCACTACGACGCTCTTAGCGCTCCAAATGTCCAGTTGCATTTTCTACAGAAAGAGTGTTCAGATCTGCTCAATCAAAAGTATGGTTTAACTCTGTTAGCTGAATGCACAGATCAGAAAGAAGTTTCACCGAATGATTCTGTGTAGTTTATATTTGAAGACATTGCTTTTTCCACTATTACCCTCTTAGCGCTCCGAATCTCCTCTTGCATTTTCTACAAAAAGAGTTTTTCATAACTGCTCAATCAAAAATATGTTTTATCTCTGTTAACTGAATTTACAGATCAGAAATAAGTTTCACAGAATGCATCTGTGTAGTTTTTATTTGAAGATATTCTTTTTCCCAATGTAGGCCTCTTAGCGCTTAGCATGTCCAATTGCAGTTTCTACAGAAAGAGTGTTTCAGAACGGCTCAATCAAAAGTAAGGTTCAACTCTGTTAGTTGAATGCACAGAACAGAAAGAATATTCACAGAATGCTACTGTGTAGTTTATATTTGAAGATATTCCTTTTTCCACTATTACCCTCTTAGCGCTCTGAATGTCCACTTGCATTTTCTACAGAAAGAGTGTTCAGAACTGGGCAATCAAAAATATGTTTTATCTCTGATAACTGAATTTACAGATCAGAAATAAGTTTCACAGAATGCATCTGTGTAGTTTTATTTGAAGATATTCTTTTTCCCAATGTAGGCCTCTTAGCGCTTAGCATGTCCAATTGCAGTTTCTACAGAAAGAGTGTTTCAGAACGGCTCAATCAAAAGTAAGGTTCAACTCTGTTAGTTGAATGCACAGAACAGAAAGAATTTTCACGGAATGCTACTGTGTAGTTTATATTTGAATATATTCCTTTTTCCACTATTACCCTCTTAGCGCTCCGAATGTCCACTTGCATTTTCTACAGAAAGAGTGTTCAGAACTGCGCAATCAAAAGTATGGTTTAACTCTGTTAGCTTAATGAACTTATCAGAAACAAGTTTCACACAATGCTTCTGTGTAGTTTTTATTTGAAGATATTATTTTTCCCAATAGAGGCCTCTTAGCGCTCAGAATGTCCAATTGCAGTTTCTACAGAAAGAGTGTTTCAGAAAGGCTCAATCAAAAGTAAGGTTCAACTCTGTTAGTTGAATGCACAGAACAGAAAGAAGTTTCATACAATGCTTCTGTGTATTTTATATTTGAACATATTCTTTTTTCCGCTATTACCCACTTAGCGCTACGAATGTCCAGTGGCATTTTCTACAGACAGAGTGTTTCAAAACTGCTCAATCAAAAGTATGGTTTAACTCTGTTAGCTGAATGCTCAGATCAGAAAGAAGTTTCACAGAATGCTTCTGTGTAGTTTATACTTGAATATATTCCTTTTTCCACTACTACGCTCTTAGCGCTCCAAATGTCCAGTTGCATTATCTACAGAAAGAGTGTTCAGATCTGCTCAATCAAAAGTATGGTTTAACTCTGTTAGCTGAATGCACAGATCAGAAAGAATTTTCACCGAATGATTCTGTGTAGTTTATATTTGAAGACATTCCTTTTTCCACTATTACCCTCTTAGCGCTCCGAATCTCCACTTGCATTTTCTACAAAAAGAGTGTTTCATAACTGCTCAATCAAAAATATGTTTTACCTCTGTTAACTGAATTTACAGATCAGAAATAAGTTTCACAGAATGCATCTGTGTAGTTTTTATTTGAAGATATTTTTTTTCCCAATGTAGGCCTCTTAGCGCTTAGCATGTCCAATTGCAGTTACTACAGAAAGAGTGTTTCAGAACGGCTCAATCAAAAGTAAGGTTCAACTCTGTTAGTTGAATGCACAGAACAGAAAGAATTTTCACAGAATGCTACTGTGTAGTTTATATTTGAATATATTCCTTTTTCCACTATTACCCTCTTAGCGCTCCGAATGTCCACTTGCATTTTCTACAGAAAGAGTGTTCAGAACTGCGCAATCAAAACTAAGGTTCAACTCTTTTAGTTGAACAAACAGAACAGAAAGAAGTTTCACACAATTCTTCTGTGTAGTTTTTATTTGTAGACATTCTTTTTCCCAATATAGGCCTCTTAGCGCTCAGAATGTCCAATTGCAGTTTCTACAGAAAGAGTGTTTCAGAAAGGCTCAATCAAAAGTAAGGTTCAACTCTGTTAGTTGAATGCACAGAACAGAAAGAAGTTTCATACAATGCTTCTGTGTAGTTTATATTTGAACATATTCTTTTTTCCACTATTACCCACTTAGCTCTACGAATGTCCAGTTGCATTTTCTACAGACAGAGTGTTTCAAAACTGCTCAATCAAAAGTATGGTTTAACTCTGTTAGCTGAATGCTCAGATCAGAAAGAAGTTTCACAGAATGCTTCTGTGTAGTTTATATTTGAATATATTCCTTTTTCCACTACTACTCTCTTAGCGCTCCAAATGTACAGTTGCATTTTCTACAGAAAGAGTGTTCAGATCTGCTCAATCAAAAGTATGGTTTAACTCTGTTAGCTGAATGCACAGATCAGAAAGAAGTTTCACCGAATGATTCTGTGTAGTTTATATTTGAAGACATTCCTTTTTCCACTATTACCCTCTTAGCGCTCCGAATCTCCACTTGCATTTTCTACAAAAAGAGTGTTTCATAACTGCTCAATCAAAAATATATTTTATCTCTGATAACTGAATTTACAGATCAGAAATAAGTTTCGCAGAATGCATCTGTGTAGTTTTTATTTGAAGATATTCTTTTTCCTAATATAGGCCTCTTGGCGTTTCGCATGTCCAATTGCAGTTTCTACAGAAAGAGTGTTTCAGAACGGCTCAATCAAAAGTAAGGTTCAATTCTGTTAGTTGAATGCACAGAACAGAAAGAATTTTCACAGAATGCTACTGTGTAGTTTATATTTGAATATATTCCTTTTTCCACTATTACCCTCTTAGCGCTCCGAATGTCCACTTGCATTTTCTACAGAAAGAGTGTTCAGAACTGCGCAATCAAAAGTATGGTTTAACTCTGTTAGCTTAATGAACATATCAGAAATAAGTTTCACACAATGCTTCTGTGTAGTTTTTATTTGAAGATATTTTTTTTCACAATATAGGCCTCTTAGTGCTCAGAATGTCCAACTGCAGTTTCTACAGAAAGAGTGTTTCAGAAAGGCTCAATCAAAAGTAAGGTTCAACTCTGTTAGTTGAATGCACAGAACAGAAAGAAGTTTCATACAATGCTTCTGTGTAGTTTATATTTGAACATATTCTTTTTTCCACTATTACCCACTTAGCGCTACGAATGTCCAGTTGCATTTTCTACAGACAGAGTGTTTCAAAACTGCTCAATCAAAAGTATGGTTTAACTCTGTTAGCTGAATGCTCAGATCAGAAAGAATTTTCACAGAATGCTTCTGTGTAGTTTATATTTGAATATATTCCTTTTTCCACTACTACTCTCTTAGCGCTCCAAATGTCCAGTTGCATTTTCTACAGAAAGAGTGTTCAGATCTGCTCAATCAAAAGTATGGTTTAACTCTGTTAGCTGAATGCACAGATCAGAAAAAAGTTTCACAGAATGATTCTGTGTAGTTTATATTTGGAGACATTCCTTTTTCCACTATTACCCTCTTAGCGCTCCGAATCTCCACTTGCATTTTCTACAGAAAGAGTGTTCAGATCTGCTCAATCAAAAGTATGGTTTAACTCTGTTAGCTGAATGCACAGATCAGAAAGAAGTTTCACCGAATGATTCTGTGTAGTTTATATTTGAAGACATTACTTTTTCCACTATTACCTCCTTAGCGCTCCGAATCTCCACTTGCATTTTCTACAAAAAGAGTGTTTCATAACTGCTCAATCAAAAATATGTTTTACCTCTGTTAACTGAATTTACAGATCAGAAATAAGTTTCACAGAATGCATCTGTGTAGTTTTTATTTGAAGATATTGTTTTTCCCAATGTAGGCCTCTTAGCGCTTAGCATGTCCAATTGCAGTTTCTACAGAAAGAGTGTTTCAGAACTGCTCAATCAAAAGTAAGGTTCAACTCTGTTAGTTGAATACACAGAACAGAAAGAATTTTCACAGAATGCTACTGTGTAGTTTATATTTGAATATATTCCTTTTTCCACTATTACCCTCTTAGCGCTCCGAATGTCCACTTGCATTTTCTACAGAAAGAGTGTTCAGAACTGCGCAATCAAAAGTATGGTTTAACTCTGTTAGCTTAATGAACATATCAGAAATAAGTTTCACACAATGCTTCTGTGTAGTTTTTATTTGAAGATATTATTTTTCCCAATATAGGCCTCCTAGCGCTCAGAATGTCCAATTGCAGTTTCTACAGAAAGAGTGTTTCAGAAAGGCTCAATCAAAAGTAAGGTTCAACTCTGTTAGTTGAATGCACAGAACAGAAAGTAGTTTCATACAATGTTTCTGTGTAGTTTATATTTGAATATATTCTTTTTTCCACTATTACCCACTTAGCGCTACGAATGTCCAGTTGCATTTTCTACAGACAGAGTGTTTCAAAACTGCTCAATCAAAAGTATGGTTTAACTCTGTTAGCTGAATGCTCAGATCAGAACGAAGTTTCACAGAATGCTTCTGTGTAGTTTATATTTGAATATATTCCTTTTTCACTACTACTCTCTTAGCGCTCAAAATGTCCAGTTGCATTTTCTACAGAAATAGTGTTCAGATCTGCTCAATCAAAAGTATGTTTTAACTCTGTTAGCTGAATGCACAGATCAGAAAGAAGTTTCACAGAATGATTCTGTGTAGTTTATATTTGGAGACATTCCTTTTTCCACTATTACCCTCTTAGAGCTCCGAATCTCCACTTGCATTTTCTACAGAAAGAGTGTTTCAGAACGGCTCAATCAAAACTAAGGTTCAACTCTTTTAGTTGAACAAACAGAACAGAAAGAAGTTTCACACAATTCTTCTGTGTAGTTTTTATTTGAAGATATTATTTTCCCCAATATAGGCCTCTTAGCGCTCAGAATGTCCAATTGCAGTTTCTACAGCAAGAGTGTTTCAGAACGGCTCAATCAAAAGTAACGTTCAACTCTGTTAGTTGAATGCACAGAACAGAAAGAAGTTTCATACAATTCTTCTGTGCAGTTTATATTTAAACATATTCTTTTTTCCACTATTACCCACTTAGCGCTACGAATGTCCAGTTGCATTTTATACAGACAGAGTGTTTCAAAACTGCTCAATCAAAAGTATGGTTTAACTCTGTTAGCTGAATGCTCAGATCAGAAAGAAGTTTCACGGAATGCTTCTGTGTAGTTTATATTTGAATATATTCCTTTTTCCACTACTACGCTCTTAGCGCTCCAAATGTCCAGTTGCATTTTCTACAGAAAGAGTGTTCAGATCTGCTCAATCAAAAGTATGGTTTAACTCTGTTAGCTGAATGCACAGATCAGAAAGAAGTTTCACCGAATGATTCTGTGTAGTTTATATTTGAAGACATTGCTTTTTCCACTATTACCCTCTTAGCGCTCCGAATCTCCTCTTGCATTTTCTACAAAAAGAGTGTTTCATAACTGCTCAATCAAAAATATGTTTTATCTCTGTTAACTGAATTTACAGATCAGAAATAAGTTTCACAGAATGCATCTGTGTAGTTTTTATTTGAAGATATTCTTTTTCCCAATGTAGGCCTCTTAGCGCTTAGCATGTCCAATTGCAGTTTCTACAGAAAGAGTGTTTCAGAACGGCTCAATCAAAAGTAAGGTTCAACTCTGTTAGTTGAATGCACAGAACAGAAAGAATATTCACAGAATGCTACTGTGTAGTTTATATTTGAAGATATTACTTTTTCCACTATTACCCTCTTAGCGCTCTGAATGTCCACTTGCATTTTCTACAGAAAGAGTGTTCAGAACTGGGCAATCAAAAATATGTTTTATCTCTGATAACTGAATTTACAGATCAGAAATAACTTTCACAGAATGCATCTGTGTAGTTTTTATTTGAAGATATTCTTTTTCCCAATGTAGGCCTCTTAGCGCTTAGCATGTCCAATTGCAGTTTCTACAGAAAGAGTGTTTCAGAACGGCTCAATCAAAAGTAAGGTTCAACTCTGTAAGTTGAATGCACAGAACAGAAAGAATTTTCACGGAATGCTACTGTGTAGTTTATATTTGAAGATATTCCTTTTTCCACTATTACCCTCTTAGCGCTCCGAATGTGCACTTGCATTTTCTACAGAAAGAGTGTTCAGAACTGCGCAATCAAAAGTATGGTTTAACTCTGTTAGCTTAATGAACATATCAGAAATAAGTTTCACAAAATGCTTCTGTGTAATTTTTATTTGAAGATATTATTTTTCCCAATAGAGGCCTCTTAGCGCTCAGAATGTCCAATTGCAGTTTCTACAGAAAGAGTGTTTCAGAAAGGCTCAATCAAAAGTAAGGTTCAACTCTGTTAGTTGAATGCACAGAACAGAAAGAAGTTTCATACAATGCTTCTGTGTAGTTTATATTTGAACATATTCTTTTTTCCGCTATTACCCACTTAGCGCTACGAATGTCCAGTGGCATTTCCTACAGACAGAGTGTTTCAAAACTGCTCAATCAAAAGTATGGTTTAACTCTGTTAGCTGAATGCTCAGATCAGAAAGAAGTTTCACAGAATGCTTCTGTGTAGTTTATATTTGAATATATTCCTTTTTCCACTACTACGCTCTTAGCGCTCCAAATGTCCAGTTGCATTTTCTACAGAAAGAGTGTTCAGATCTGCTCAATCAAAAGTATGGTTTAACTCTGTTAGCTGAATGCACAGATCAGAAAGAAGTTTCACCGAATGATTCTGTGTAGTTTATATTTGAAGACATTCCTTTTTTCACTATTACCCTCTTAGCGCTCCGAATCTCCACTTGCATTTTCTACAAAAAGAGTGTTTCATAACTGCTCAATCAAAAATATGTTTTATCTCTGCTAACTGAATTTACAGATCAGAAATAAGTTTCACAGAATGCATCTGTGTAGTTTTTATTTGAAGATATTCTTTTTCCCAATGTAGGCCTCTTAGCGCTTAGCATGTCCAATTGCAGTTTCTACAGAAAGAGTGTTTCAGAACGGCTCAATCAAAAGTAAGGTTCAACTCTGTTAGTTGAATGCACAGAACAGAAAGAATTTTCACGGAATGCTACTGTGTAGTTTATATTTGAATATATTCCTTTTTCCACTATTACCCTCTTAGCGCTCCGAATGTCCACTTGCATTTTCTACAGAAAGAGTGTTCAGAAGTGCGCAATCAAAAGTATGGTTTAACTCTGTTAGCTTAATGAACATATCAGAAATAAGTTTCACACAATGCTTCTGTGTAGTTTTCATTTGAAGATATTATTTTTCCCAATATAGGCCTCTTAGCGCTCAGAATGTCCAATTGCAGTTTCTACAGAAATAGTGTTTCAGAAAGGCTCAATCAAAAGTAAGGTTCAACTCTGTTAGTTGAATGCACAGAACAGAAAGTAGTTTCATACAATGCTTCTGTGTAGTTTATATTTGGACATATTCTTTTTTCCACTATTACCCACTTAGGGCTACGAATGTCCAGTTGCATTTTCTACAGACAGAGTGTTTCAAAACTGCTCAATCAAAAGTATGGTTTAACTCTGTTAGCTGAATGCTCAGATCAGAAAGAAGTTTCACAGAATGCTTCTGTGTAGTTTATATTTGAATATATTCCTTTTTCCACTACTACTCTCTTAGCGCTCCAAATGTCCAGTTGCATTTTCTACAGAAAGAGTGTTCAGATCTGCTCAATCAAAAGTATGGTTTAACTCTGTTAGCTGAATGCACAGATCAGAAAGAAGTTTCACAGAATGATTCTGTGTAGTTTATATTTGGAGACATTCCTTTTTCCACTATTACCCTCTTAGCGCTCCGAATCTCCACTTGCATTTTCTACAGAAAGAGTGTTTCAGAACGGCTCAATCAAAACTAAGGTTCATCACTTTTAGTTGAACAAACAGAACAGAAAGAAGTTTCACACAATTCTTCTGTGTAGTTTTTATTTGTAGACATTCTTTTTCCCAATATAGACCTCTTAGCGCTCAGAATGTCCAATTGCAGTTTCTACAGATAGAGTGTTTCAGAACGGCTCAATCAAAAGTAAGGTTCAACTCTGTTAGTTGAATGCACAGAACAGAAAGATGTTTCATACAATGCTTCTGTGTAGCTTATATTTGAACATATTCTTTTTTCCACTATTACCCACTTAGCGCTACGAATCTCCAGTTGCATTTTCTACAGACAGAGTGTTTCAAAACTGCTCAATCAAAAGTATGGTTTAACTCTGTTAGCTGAATGCTCAGATCAGAAAGAAGTTTCACAGAATGCTTCTGTGTAGTTTATATTTGAATATATTACTTTTTCCACTACTACGCTCTTAGCGCTCCAAATGTCCAGTTGCATTTTCTACAGAAAGAGTGTTCAGATATGCTCAATCAAAAGTATGGTTTAACTCTGTTAGCTGAATGCACAGATCAGAAAGAAGTTTCACTGAATGATTCTGTGTAGTTTATATTTGAAGACATTCCTTTTTCCACTATTACCCTCTTAGCGCTCCGAATCTCCACTTGCATTTTCTACAAAAAGAGTGTTTCATAACTGCTCAATCAAAAATATGTTTTACCTCTGTTAACTGAATTTACAGATCAGAAATAAGTTTCACAGAATGCATCTGTGTAGTTTTTATTTGAAGATATTCTTTTTCCCAATGTAGGCCTCTTAGCGCTTAGCATGTCCAATTGCACTTTCTACAGAAAGAGTGTTTCAGAACGGCTCAATCAAAAGTAAGGTTCAACTCTGTTAGTTGAATGCACAGAACAGAAAGAATATTCACAGAATGCTACTGTGTAGTTTATATTTGAAGATATTCCTTTTTCCAATATTACCCTCTTAGCGCTCCGAATGTCCACTTGCATTTTCTACAGAAAGAGTGTTCAGAACTGGGCAATCAAAAATATGTTTTATCTCTGCTAACTGAATTTACAGATCAGAAATAAGTTTCACAGAATGCATCTGTGTAGTTTTTATTTGAAGATATTCTTTTTCCCAATGTAGGCCTCTTAGCGCTTAGCATGTCCAATTGCAGTTTCTACAGAAAGAGTGTTTCAGAACGGCTCAATCAAAAGTAAGGTTCAACTCTGTAAGTTGAATGCACAGAACAGAAAGAATTTTCACGGAATGCTACTGTGTAGTTTATATTTGAATATATTCCTTTTTCCACTATTACCCTCTTAGCGCTCCGAATGTGCACTTGCATTTTCTACAGAAAGAGTGTTCAGAACTGCGCAATCAAAAGTATGGTTTAACTCTGTTAGCTTAATGAACATATCAGAAATAAGTTTCACAAAATGCTTCTGTGTAATTTTTATTTGAAGATATTATTTTTCCCAATAGAGGCCTCTTAGCGCTCAGAATGTCCAATTGCAGTTTCTACAGAAAGAGTGTTTCAGAAAGGCTCAATCAAAAGTAAGGTTCAACTCTGTTAGTTGAATGCACAGAACAGAAAGAAGTTTCATACAATGCTTCTGTGTAGTTTATATTTGAACATATTCTTTTTTCCGCTATTACCCACTTAGCGCTACGAATGTCCAGTGGCATTTTCTACAGAAAGAGTGTTTCAAAACTGCTCAATCAAAAGTATGGTTTAACTCTGTTAGCTGAATGCTCAGATCAGAAAGAAGTTTCACAGAATGCTTCTGTGTAGTTTATATTTGAATATATTCCTTTTTCCACTACTACGCTCTTAGCGCTCCAAATGTCCAGTTGCATTTTCTACAGAAAGAGTGTTCAGATCTGCTCAATCAAAAGTATGGTTTAACTCTGTTAGCTGAATGCACAGATCAGAAAGAAGTTTCACCGAATGATTCTGTGTAGTTTAAATTTGAAGACATTCCTTTTTTCACTATTACCCTCTTAGCGCTCCGAATCTCCACTTGCATTTTCTACAAAAAGAGTGTTTCATAACTGCTCAATCAAAAATATGTTTTATCTCTGCTAACTGAATTTACAGATCAGAAATAAGTTTCACAGAATGCATCTGTGTAGTTTTTATTTGAAGATATTCTTTTTCCCAATGTAGGCCTCTTAGCGCTTAGCATGTCCAATTGCAGTTTCTACAGAAAGAGTGTTTCAGAACGGCTCAATCAAAAGTAAGGTTCAACTCTGTTAGTTGAATGCACAGAACAGAAAGAATTTTCACGGAATGCTACTGTGTAGTTTATATTTGAATATATTCCTTTTTCCACTATTACCCTCTTAGCGCTCCGAATGTCCACTTGCATTTTCTACAGAAAGAGTGTTCAGAAGTGCGCAATCAAAAGTATGGTTTAACTCTGTTAGCTTAATGAACATATCAGAAATAAGTTTCACACAATGCTTCTGTGTAGTTTTCATTTGAAGATATTATTTTTCCCAATATAGGCCTCTTAGCGCTCAGAATGTCCAATTGCAGTTTCTACAGAAATAGTGTTTCAGAAAGGCTCAATCAAAAGTAAGGTTCAACTCTGTTAGTTGAATGCACAGAACAGAAAGTAGTTTCATACAATGCTTCTGTGTAGTTTATATTTGGACATATTCTTTTTTCCACTATTACCCACTTAGGGCTACGAATGTCCAGTTGCATTTTCTACAGACAGAGTGTTTCAAAACTGCTCAATCAAAAGTATGGTTTAACTCTGTTAGCTGAATGCTCAGATCAGAAAGAAGTTTCACAGAATGCTTCTGTGTAGTTTATATTTGAATATATTCCTTTTTCCACTACTACTCTCTTAGCGCTCCAAATGTCCAGTTGCATTTTCTACAGAAAGAGTGTTCAGATCTGCTCAATCAAAAGTATGGTTTAACTCTGTTAGCTGAATGCGCAGATCAGAAAGAAGTTTCACAGAATGATTCTGTGTAGTTTATATTTGGAGACATTCCTTTTTCCACTATTACCCTCTTAGCGCTCCGAATCTCCACTTGCATTTTCTACAGAAAGAGTGTTTCAGAACGGCTCAATCAAAACTAAGGTTCATCACTTTTAGTTGAACAAACAGAACAGAAAGAAGTTTCACACAATTCTTCTGTGTAGTTTTTATTTGTAGACATTCTTTTTCCCAATATAGGCCTCTTAGCGCTCAGAATGTCCAATTGCAGTTTCTACAGATAGAGTGTTTCAGAACGGCTCAATCAAAAGTAAGGTTCAACTCTGTTAGTTGAATGCACAGAACAGAAAGATGTTTCATACAATGCTTCTGTGTAGCTTATATTTGAACATATTCTTTTTTCCACTATTACCCACTTAGCGCTACGAATCTCCAGTTGCATTTTCTACAGACAGAGTGTTTCAAAACTGCTCAATCAAAAGTATGGTTTAACTCTGTTAGCTGAATGCTCAGATCAGAAAGAAGTTTCACAGAATGCTTCTGTGTAGTTTATATTTGAATATATTCCTTTTTCCACTACTACGCTCTTAGCGCTCCAAATGTCCAGTTGCATTTTCTACAGAAAGAGTGTTCAGATCTGCTCAATCAAAAGTATGGTTTAACTCTGTTAGCTGAATGCACAGATCAGAAAGAAGTTTCACTGAATGATTCTGTGTAGTTTATATTTGAAGACATTCCTTTTTCCACTATTACCCTCTTAGCGCTCCGAATCTCCACTTGCATTTTCTACAAAAAGAGTGTTTCATAACTGCTCAATCAAAAATATGTTTTACCTCTGTTAACTGAATTTACAGATCAGAAATAAGTTTCACAGAATGCATCTGTGTAGTTTTTATTTGAAGATATTCTTTTTCCCAATGTAGGCCTCTTAGCGCTTAGCATGTCCAATTGCACTTTCTACAGAAAGAGTGTTTCAGAACGGCTCAATCAAAAGTAAGGTTCAACTCTGTTAGTTGAATGCACAGAACAGAAAGAATATTCACAGAATGCTACTGTGTAGTTTATATTTGAAGATATTCCTTTTTCCAATATTACCCTCTTAGCGCTCCGAATGTCCACTTGCATTTTCTACAGAAAGAGTGTTCAGAACTGGGCAATCAAAAATATGTTTTATCTCTGCTAACTGAATTTACAGATCAGAAATAAGTTTCACAGAATGCATCTGTGTAGTTTTTATTTGAAGATATTCTTTTTCCCAATGTAGGCCTCTTAGCGCTTAGCATGTCCAGTTGCAGTTTCTACAGAAAGAGTGTTTAAGAACGGCTCAATCAAAAGTAAGGTTCAACTCTGTAAGTTGAATGCACAGAACAGAAAGAATTTTCACGGAATGCTACTGTGTAGTTTATATTTGAATATATTCCTTTTTCCACTATTACCCTCTTAGCGCTCCGAATGTCCACTTGCATTTTCTACAGAAAGAGTGTTCAGAACTGCGCAATCAAAAGTATGGTTTAACTCTGTTAGCTTAATGAACATATCAGAAATAAGTTTCACAAAATGCTTCTGTGTAGTTTTTATTTGAAGATATTATTTTTCCCAATAGAGGCCTCTTAGCGCTCAGAATGTCCAATTGCAGTTCCTACAGAAAGAGTGTTTCAGAAAGGCTCAATCAAAAGTAAGGTTCAACTCTGTTAGTTGAATGCACAGAACAGAAAGAAGTTTCATACAATGCTTCTGTGTAGTTTATATTTGAACATATTCTTTTTTCCGCTATTACCCACTTAGCGCTACGAATGTCCAGTTGCATTTTCTACAGACAGAGTGTTTCAAAACTGCTCAATCAAAAGTATGGTTTAACTCTGTTAGCTGAATGCTCAGATCAGAAAGGAGTTTCACAGAATTCTTCTGTGTAGTTTATATTTGAATATATTCCTTTTTCCACTACTATGCTCTTAGCGCTCCAAATGTCCAGTTGCATTTTCTACAGAAAGAGTGTTCAGATCTGCTCAATCAAAAGTATGGTTTAACTCTGTTAGCTGAATGCACAGATCAGAAAGATGTTTCACCGAATGATTCTGTGTAGTTTATATTTGAAGACATTCCTTTTTCCACTATTACCCTCTTAGCGCTCCGAATCTCCACTTGCATTTTCTACAAAAAGAGTGTTTCATAACTGCTCAATCAAAAATATATTTTATCTCTGCTAACTGAATTTACAGATCAGAAATCAGTTTCACAGAAAGCATCTGTGTAGTTTTTATTTGAAGATATTCTTTTTCCCAATGTAGGCCTCTTAGCGCTTAGCATGTCCAATTGCAGTTTCTACAGAAAGAGTGTTTCAGAACGGCTCAATCAAAAGTAAGGTTCAACTCTGTTAGTTGAATGCACAGAACAGAAAGAATTTTCACAGAATGCTACTGTGTAGTTTATATTTGAATATATTCCTTTTTCCACTATTACCCTCTTAGCGCTCCGAATGTCCACTTGCATTTTCTACAGAAAGAGTGTTCAGAACTGCGCAATCAAAAGTATGGTTTAACTCTGTTAGCTTAATGAACATATCAGAAATAAGTTTCACACAATGCTTCTGTGTAGTTTTTATTTGAAGATATTATTTTTCCCAATATAGGCCTCCTAGCGCTCAGAATGTCCAATTGCAGTTTCTACAGAAAGAGTGTTTCAGAAAGGCTCAATCAAAAGTAAGGTTCAACTCTGTTAGTTGAATGCACAGAACAGAAAGTAGTTTCATACAATGTTTCTGTGTAGTTTATATTTGAATATATTCTTTTTTCCACTATTACCCACTTAGCGCTACGAATGTCCAGTTGCATTTTCTACAGACAGAGTGTTTCAAAACTGCTCAATCAAAAGTATGGTTTAACTCTGTTAGCTGAATGCTCAGATCAGAAAGAAGTTTCACAGAATGCTTCTGTGTAGTTTATATTTGAATATATTCCTTTTTCACTACTACTCTCTTAGCGCTCAAAATGTCCAGTTGCATTTTCTACAGAAATAGTGTTCAGATCTGCTCAATCAAAAGTATGTTTTAACTCTGTTAGCTGAATGCACAGATCAGAAAGAAGTTTCACAGAATGATTCTGTGTAGTTTATATTTGGAGACATTCCTTTTTCCACTATTACCCTCTTAGAGCTCCGAATCTCCACTTGCATTTTCTACAGAAAGAGTGTTTCAGAACGGCTCAATCAAAACTAAGGTTCAACTCTTTTAGTTGAACAAACAGAACAGAAAGAAGTTTCACACAATTCTTCTGTGTAGTTTTTATTTGAAGATATTATTTTTCCCAATATAGGCCTCTTAGCGCTCAGAATGTCCAATTGCAGTTTCTACAGCAAGAGTGTTTCAGAACGGCTCAATCAAAAGTAACGTTCAACTCTGTTAGTTGAATGCACAGAACAGAAAGAAGTTTCATACAATTCTTCTGTGTAGTTTATATTTAAACATATTCTTTTTTCCACTATTACCCACTTAGCGCTAGGAATGTCCAGTTGCATTTTCTACAGACAGAGTGTTTCAAAACTGCTCAATCAAAAGTATGGTTTAACTCTGTTAGCTGAATGCTCAGATCAGAAAGAAGTTTCACGGAATGCTTCTGTGTAGTTTATATTTGAATATATTACTTTTTCCACTACGACACTCTTAGCGCTCCAAATGTCCAGTTGCATTTTCTACAGAAAGAGTGTTCAGATCTGCTCAATCAAAAGTATGGTTTAACTCTGTTAGCTGAATGCACAGATCAGAAAGAAGTTTCACTGAATGATTCTGGGTAGTTTATATTTGAAGACATTCCTTTTTCCACTATTACCCTCTTAGTGCTCCGAATCTCCACTTGCATTTTCTACAAAAAGAGTGTTTCATAACTGCTCAATCAAAAATATGTTTTACCTCTGTTAACTGAATTTACAGATCCGAAATAAGTTTCACAGAATGCATCTGTGTAGTTTTTATTTGAAGATATTCTTTTTCCCAATGTAGGCCTCTTAGCGCTTAGCATGTCCAATTGCAGTTTCTACAGAAAGAGTGTTTCAGAACGGCTCAATCAAAAGTAAGGTTCAACTCTGTTAGTTGAATGCACAGAACAGAAAGAATTTTCACAGAATGCTACTGTGTAGTTTATATTTGAATATATTCCTTTTTCCACTATTACCCTCTTAGCGCTCCGAATGTCCACTTGCATTTTCTACAGAAAGAGTGTTCAGAACTGCGCAATCAAAAGTATGGTTTAACTCTGTTAGCTTAATGAACATATCAGAAATAAGTTTCACACAATGCTTCTGTGTAGTTTTTATTTGAAGATATTATTTTTCCCAATATAGGCCTCCTAGCGCTCAGAATGTCCAATTGCAGTTTCTACAGAAAGAGTGTTTCAGAAAGGCTCAATCAAAAGTAAGGTTCAACTCTGTTAGTTGAATGCACAGAACAGAAAGTAGTTTCATACAATGCTTCTGTGTAGTTTATATTTGAATATATTCTTTTTTCCACTATTACCCACTTAGCGCTACGAATGTCCAGTTGCATTTTCTACAGACAGTGTGTTTCATAACTGCTCAATCAAAAGTATGGTTTAACTCTGTTAGCTGAATGCTCAGATCAGAAAGAAGTTTCACAGAATGCTTCTGTTTACTTTATATTTGAATATATTCGTTTTTCCACTACTACACTCTTAGCGCTCCAAATGTCCAGTTGCATTTTCTACAGAACGAGTGTTCAGATCTGCTCAATCAAAAGTATGTTTTAACTCTGTTAGCTGAATGCACAGATCAGAAAGAAGTTTCACCAAATGATTCTGTGTAGTTTATATTTGGAGACATTGCTTTTTCCACTATTACCCTCTTAGAGCTCCGAATCTCCACTTGTATTTTCTACAGAAAGAGTGTTTCAGAACGGCTCAATCAAAACTAAGGTTCAACTCTTTTAGTTGAACAAACAGAACAGAAAGAAGTTTCACACAATTCTTCTGTGTAGTTTTTATTTGAAGATATTATTTTTCCCAATATAGGCCTCTTAGCGCTCAGAATGTCCAATTGCAGTTTCTACAGCAAGAGTGTTTCAGAACGGCTCAATCAAAAGTAAGGTTCAACTCTGTTAGTTGAATGCACAGAACAGAAAGAAGTTTCATACAATGCTTCTGTGTAGTTTATATTTGAACATATTATTTTTTCCACTATTACCCACTTAGCGCTACGAATGTCCAGTTGCATTTTCTACAGACAGAGTGTTTCAAAACTGCTCAATCAAAAGTATGGTTTAACTCTGTTAGCTGAATGCTCAGATCAGAAAGAAGTTTCACAGAATGCTTCTGTGTAGTTTATATTTGAATATATTCCTTTTTCCACTACTACTCTCTTAGCGCTCCAAATGTCCAGTTGCATTTTCTACAGAAAGAGTGTTCAGATCTGCTCAATCAAAAGTATGGTTTAACTCTGTTAGCTGAATGCACAGATCAGAAAGAAGTTTCACCGAATGATTCTGTGTAGTTTATATTTGAACACATTCCTTTTTCCACTAGTACCCTCTTAGCGCTCCGAATCTCCTCTTGCATTTTCTACAAAAAGAGTGTTTCCTAACTGCTCAATCAAAAATATGTTTTATCTCTGTTAACTGAATTTACAGATCAGAAATAAGTTTCACAGAATGCATCTGTGTAGTTTTTATTTGAAGATATTCTTTTTCCCAATGTAGGCCTCTTAGCGCTTAGCATGTCCAATTGCAGTTTCTACAGAAAGAGTGTTTCAGAACGGCTCAATCAAAAGTAAGGTTCAACTCTGTTAGTTGAATGCACAGAACAGAAAGAATATTCACAGAATGCTACTGTGTTGTTTATATTTGAAGATATTCCTTTTTCCACTATTACCCTCTTAGCGCTCCGAATGTCCACTTGCATTTTCTACAGAAAGTGTGTTCAGAACTGGGCAATCAAAAATATGTTTTATCTCTGCTAACTGAATTTACAGATCAGAAATAATTTTCACAGAATGCATCTGTGTAGTTTTTATTTGAAGATATTCTTTTTCCCAATGTAGGCCTCTTAGCGCTCAGAATGTCCAATTGCAGTTTCTACAGAAAGAGTGTTTCAGAACGGCTCAATCAAAAGTAAGGTTCAACTCTGTAAGTTGAATGCACAGAACAGAAAGAATTTTCACGGAATGCTACTGTGTAGTTTATATTTGAATATATTCCTTTTTCCACTATTACCCTCTTAGCGCTCCGAATGTCCACTTGCATTTTCTACAGAAAGAGTGTTCAGAACTGCGCAATCAAAAGTATGGTTTAACTCTGTTAGCTTAATGAACATATCAGAAATAAGTTTCACACAATGCTTCTGTGTAGTTTTTATTTGAAGATATTATTTTTCCCAATAGAGGCCTCTTAGCGCTCAGAATGTCCAATTGCAGTATCTACAGAAAGAGTGTTTCAGAAAGGCTCAATCAAAAGTAAGGTTCAACTCTGTTAGTTGAATGCACAGAACAGAAAGAAGTTTCATACAATGCTTCTGTGTAGTTTATATTTGAACATATTCTTTTTTCCGCTATTACCCACTTAGCGCTACGAATGTCCAGTGGCATTTTCTACAGACAGAGTGTTTCAAAACTGCTCAATCAAAAGTATGGTTTAACTCTGTTAGCTGAATGCTCAGATCAGAAAGAAGTTTCACAGAATGCTTCTGTGTAGTTTATATTTGAATATATTCCTTTTTCCACTACTACGCTCTTAGCGCTCCAAATGTCCAGTTGCATTATCTACAGAAAGAGTGTTCAGATCTGCTCAATCAAAAGTATGGTTTAACTCTGTTAGCTGAATGCACAGATCAGAAAGAAGTTTCACCGAATGATTCTGTTTAGTTTATATTTGAAGACATTGCTTTTTCCACTATTACCCCCTTAGCGCTCCGAATCTCCTCTTGCATTTTCTACAAAAAGAGTGTTTCATAACTGCTCAATCAAAAATATGTTTTATCTCTGTTAACTGAATTTACAGATCAGAAATAAGTTTCACAGAATGCATCTGTGTAGTTTTTATTTGAAGATATTCTTTTTCCCAATGTAGGCCTCTTAGCGCTTAGCATGTCCAATTGCAGTTTCTACAGAAAGAGTGTTTCAGAACGGCTCAATCAAAAGTAAAGTTCAACTCTGTTAGTTGAATGCACAGAACAGAAAGAATATTCACAGAATGCTACTGTGTAGTTTATATTTGAAGATATTCCTTTTTCCACTATTACCCTCTTAGCGCTCCGAATGTCCACTTGCATTTTCTACAGAAAGAGTATTCAGAACTGGGCAATCAAAAATATGTTTTATCTCTGCTAACTGAATTTACAGAACAGAAATAAGTTTCACACAATGCATCTGTGTAGTTTTTATTTGAAGATATTGTTTTTCCCAATGTAGGCCTCTTAGCGCTTAGCATGTCCAATTGCAGTTTCTACAGAAAGAGTGTTTCAGAACGGCTCAATCAAAAGTAAGGTTCAACACTGTAAGTTGAATGCACAGAACAGAAAGAATTTTCACGGAATGCTACTTTGTAGTTTATATTTGAATATATTCCTTTTTCCACTATTACCCTCTTAGCGCTCCGAATGTCTACTTGCATTTTGTACAGAAAGAGTGTTCAGAACTGCGCAATCAAAAGTATGGTTTAACTCTGTTAGCTTAACGATCATATCAGAAATAAGTTTCACACAATGCTTCTGTGTAGTTTTTATTTGAAGATATTATTTTTCCCAATAGAGGCCTCTTAGCCTCAGAATGTCCAATTGCAGTTTCTACAGAAAGAGTGTTTCAGAAAGGCTCAATCAAAAATAAGGTTCAACTCTGTTAGTTGAATGCACAGAACAGAAAGTAGTTTCATACAATGCTTCTGTGTAGTTTGTGTTTGAACATATTCTTTTTTCCGCTATTACCCACTTAGCGCTACGAATGTCCAGTGGCATTTTCTACAGACAGAGTGTTTCAAAACTGCTCAATCAAAAGTATGGTTTAACTCTGTTAGCTGAATGCTCAGATCAGAAAGAAGTTTCACAGAATTCTTCTGTGTAGTTTATATTTGAATATATTCCTTTTTCCACTACTACGCTCTTAGCGCTCCAAATGTCTAGTTGCATTTTCTACAGAAAGAGTGTTCAGATCTGCTCAATAAAAAGTATGGTTTAACTCTGTTAGCTGAATGCACAGATCAGAAAGATGTTTCACCGAATGATTCTGTGTAGTTTATATTTGAAGACATTCCTTTTTCCACTATTACCCTCTTAGCGCTCCGAATCTCCACTTGCATTTTCTACAAAAAGAGTGTTTCATAACTGCTCAATCAAAAATATATTTTATCTCTGCTAACTGAATTTACAGATCAGAAATAAGTTTCACAGAATGCATCTGTGTAGTTTTTATTTGAAGATATTCTTTTTCCCAATGTAGGCCTCTTAGCGCTTAGCATGTCCAATTGCAGTTTCTACAGAAAGAGTGTTTCAGAACGGCTCAATCAAAAGTAAGGTTCAACTCTGTTAGTTGAATGCACAGAACAGAAAGAATTTTCACAGAATGCTACTGTGTAGTTTATATTTGAATATATTCCTTTTTCCACTATTACCCTCTTAGCGCTCAGAATGTCCACTTGCATTTTCTACAGAAAGAGTGTTCAGAACTGCGCAATCAAAAGTATGCTTTAACTCTGTTAGCTTAATGAACATATCAGAAATAAGTTTCACACAATGCTTCTGTGTAGTTTTTATTTGAAGATATTATTTTTCCCAATATAGGCCTCCTAGCGCTCAGAATGTCCAATTGCAGTTTCTACAGAAAGAGTGTTTCAGAAAGGCTCAATCAAAAGTAAGGTTCAACTCTGTTAGTTGAATGCACAGAACAGAAAGTAGTTTCATACAATGCTTCTGTGTAGTTTATATTTGAACATATTATTTTTTCCACTATTACCCACTTAGCGCTACGAATGTCCAGTTGCATTTTCTACAGACAGAGTGTTTCAAAACTGCTCAATCAAAAGTATGGTTTAACTCTGTTAGCTGAATGCTCAGATCAGAAAGAAGTTTCACAGAATGCTTCTGTGTAGTTTATATTTGAATATATTCCTTTTTCCACTACTACTCTCTTAGCGTTCCAAATGTCCAGTTGCATTTTCTACAGAAAGAGTGTTCAGATCTGCTCAATCAAAAGTTTGGTTTAACTCTGTTAGCTGAATGCACAGATCAGAAAGAAGTTTCACAGAATGATTCTGTGTAGTTTATATTTGGAGAAATTCCTTTTTCCACTATTACCCTCTTAGAGCTCCGAATCTCCACTTGCATTTTCTACAGAAAGAGTGTTTCAGAACGGCTCAATCAAAACTAAGGTTCAACTCTTTTAGTTGAACAAACAGAACAGAAAGAAGTTTCACACAAGTCTTCTGTGTAGTTTTTATTTGAAGATATTATTTTTCCCAATATAGGCCTCTTAGCGCTCAGAATGTCCAATTGCAGTTCCTACAGCAAGAGTGTTGCAGAACGGCTCAATCAAAAGTAAGGTTCAACTCTGTTAGTTGAATGCACAGAACAGAAAGAAGTTTCATACAATGCTTCTGTGTAGTTTATATTTGAACATATTCTTTTTTCCACTATTACCCACTTAGCACTACGAATGTCCAGGTGCATTTTCTACAGACAGAGTGTTTCAAAACTGCTCAATCAAAAGTATGGTTTAACTCTGTTAGCTGAATGCTCAGATCAGAAAGAAGTTTCACAGAATGCTCCTGTGTAGTTTATATTTGAATATATTCCTTTTTCCACTACTACTCTCTTAGCGCTCCAAATGTCCAGTTGCATTTTCTACAGAAAGAGTGTTCAGATCTGCTCAATCAAAAGTATGTTTTAACTCTGTTAGCTGAATGCACAGATCAGAAAGAAGTTTCACAGAATGATTCTGTGTAGTTTATATTTGGAGACATTCCTTTTTCCTCTATTACCCTCTTAGAGCTCCGAATCTCCACTTGCATTTTCTACAGAAAGAGTGTTTCAGAACGGCTCAATCAAAACTAAGGTTCAACTCTTTTAGTTGAACAAACAGAACAGAAAGAAGTTTCACACAATTCTTCTGTGTAGTTTTTATTTGAAGATATTATTTTTCCCAATATAGGCCTCTTAGCGCTCAGAATGCCCAAATGCAGTTTCTACAGCAAGAGTGTTTCAGAACGGCTCAATCAAAAGTAAGGTTCAACTCTGTTAGTTGAATGCACAGAACAGAAAGAAGTTTCATACAATGCTTCTGTGTAGTTTATATTTGAACATATTCTTTTTTCCACTATTACCCACTTAGCGCTACGAATGTCCAGTTGCATTTTCTACAGACAGAGTGTTTCAAAACTGCTCAATCAAAAGTATGGTTTAACTCTGTTAGCTGAATGCTCAGATCAGAAAGAAGTTTCACAGAATGCTTCTGTGTAGTTTATATTTGAATATATTCCTTTTTCCACTACTACGCTCTTAGCGCTCCAAATGTCCAGTTGCATTTTCTACAGAAAGAGTGTTCAGATCTGCTCAATCAAAAGTATGGTTTAACTCTGTTAGCTGAATGCACAGATCAGAAATAAGTTTCACCGAATGATTCTGTGTAGTTTATATTTGAAGACATTGCTTTTTCCACTATTACCCTCTTAGCGCTCCGAATCTCCTCTTGCATTTTCTACAAAAAGAGTGTTTCATAACTGCTCCATCAAAATATGTTTTATCTCTGTGAACTGAATTTACAGATCAGAAATAAGTTTCACAGAATGCATCTGTGTAGTTTTTATTTGAAGATATTCTTTTTCCCAATGTAGGCCTCTTAGCGCTTAGCATGTCCAATTGCAGTTTCTACAGAAAGAGTGTTTCAGAACGGCTCAATCAAAAGTAAGGTTCAACTCTGTTAGTTGAATGCACAGAACAGAAAGAATATTCACAGAATGCTACTGTGTAGTTTATATTTGAAGATATTCCTTGTTCCACTATTACCCTCTTAGCGCTCCGAATGTCCACTTGCATTTTCTACAGAAAGAGTGTTAGGAACTGGGCAATCAAAAATATGTTTTATCTCTGCTAACTGAATTTACAGATCAGAAATAAGTTTCACAGAATGCATCTGTGTAGTTTTTATTTGAAGATATTCTTTTTCCCAACGTAGGCCTCTTAGCGCTTAGCATGTCCAATTGCAGTTTCTACAGAAAGAGTGTTTCAGAACGGCTCAATCAAAAGTAAGGTTCAACTCTGTAAGTTGAATGCACAGAACAGAAAGAATTTTCACGGAATGCTACTGTGTAGTTTATATTTGAATATATTCCTTTTTCCACTATTACCCTCTTAGCGCTCCGAATGTCCACTTGCATTTTCTACAGAAAGAGTGTTCAGAACTGCGCAATCAAAAGTATGGTTTAACTCTGTTAGCTTAATGAACATATCAGAAATAAGTTTCACACAATGCTTCTGTGTAGTTTTTATTTGAAGATATTATTTTTCCCAATAGAGGCCTCTTGGCGCTCAGAATGTCCAATTGCAGTTTCTACAGAAAGAGTGTTTCAGAAAGGCTCAATCAAAAGTAAGGTTCAACTCTGTTACTTGAATGCACAGAACAGAAAGAAGTTTCATACAATGATTCTGTGTAGTTTATATTTGAACATATTCTTTTTTCCGCTATTACCCACTTAGCGCTACGAATGTCCAGTGGCATTTTCTACAGACAGAGTGTTTCAAAACTGCTCAATCAAAAGTATGGTTTAACTCTGTTAGCTGAATGCTCAGATCAGAAAGAAGTTTCACAGAATTCTTCTGTGTAGTTTATATTTGAATATATTCCTTTTTCCACTTCTACGCTCTTAGCGCTCCAAATGTCCAGTTGCATTTTCTACAGAAAGAGTGTTCAGATCTGCTCAATCAAAAGTATGGTTTAACTCTGTTAGCTGAATGCACAGATCAGAAAGATGTTCCACCGAATGATTCTGTGTAGTTTATATTTGAAGACATTCCTTTTCCCACTATTACCCTCTTAGCGCTCCGAATCTCCACTTGCATTTTCTACAAAAAGAGTGTTTCATAACTGCTCAATCAAAAATATATTTTATCTCTGCTAACTGAATTTACAGATCAGAAATAAGTTTCACAGAATGCATCTGTGTAGTTTTTATTTGAAGATATTCTTTTTCCCAATGTAGGCCTCTTAGCGCTTAGCATGTCCAATTGCAGTTTCTACAGAAAGAGTGTTTCAGAACGGCTCAATCAAAAGTAAGGTTCAACTCTGTTAGTTGAATGCACAGAACAGAAAGAATTTTCACAGAATGCTACTGTGTAGTTTATATTTGAATATATTCCTTTTTCCACTATTACCCTCTTAGCGCTCCGAATGTCCACTTGCATTTTCTACAGAAAGAGTGTTCAGAACTGCGCAATCAAAAGTATGGTTTAACTCTGTTAGCTTAATGAACATATCAGAAATAAGTTTCACACAATGCTTCTGTGTAGTTTTTATTTGAAGATATTATTTTTCCCAATATAGGCCTCCTAGCGCTCAGAATGTCCAATTGCAGTTTCTACAGAAAGAGTGTTTCAGAAAGGCTCAATCAAAAGTAAGGTTCAACTCTGTTAGTTGAATGCACAGAACAGAAAGTAGTTTCATACAATGCTTCTGTGTAGTTTATATTTGAACATATTCTTTTTTCCACTATTACCCACTTAGCGCTACGAATGTCCAGTTGCATTTTCTACAGACAGAGTGTTTCAAAACTGCTCAATCAAAAGTATGGTTTAACTCTGTTAGCTGAATGCTCAGATCAGAAAGAAGTTTCACAGAATGCTTCTGTGTAGTTTATATTTGAATATATTCCTTTTTCCACTACTACTCTCTTAGCGCTCCAAATGTCCAGTTGCATTTTCTACAGAAAGAGTGTTCAGATCTGCTCAATCAAAAGTATGGTTTAACTCTGTTAGCTGAATGCACAGATCAGAAAGAAGTTTCACAGAATGATTCTGTGTAGTTTATATTTGGAGACATTCCTTTTTCCACTATTACCCTCTTAGAGCTCCGAATCTCCACTTGCATTTTCTACAGAAAGAGTGTTTCAGAACGGCTCAATCAAAACTAAGGTTCAACTCTTTTAGTTGAACAAACAGAACAGAAAGAAGTTTCACACAATTCTTCTGTGTAGTTTTTATTTGAAGATATTATTTTTCCCAATATAGGCCTCTTAGCGCTCAGAATGTCCAATTGCAGTTTCTACAGCAAGAGTGTTTCAGAACGGCTCAATCAAAAGTAAGGTTCAACTCTGTTAGTTGAATGCACAGAACAGAAAGAAGTTTCATACAATGCTTCTGTGTAGTTTATATTTGAACATATTCTTTTTTCCACTATTACCCACTTAGCGCTACGAATGTCCAGTTGCATTTTCTACAGACAGAGTGTTTCAAAACTGCTCAATCCAAAGTATGGTTTAAATCTCTTAGCTGAATGCTCAGATCAGAAAGAAGTTTCACAGAATGCTTCTGTGTAGTTTATATTTGAATATATTCCTTTTTCCACTACTACTCTCTTAGCGTTCCAAATGTCCAGTTGCATTTTCTACAGAAAGAGTGTTCAGATCTGCTCAATCAAAAGTTTGGTTTAACTCTGTTAGCTGAATGCACAGATCAGAAAGAAGTTTCACAGAATGATTCTGTGTAGTTTATATTTGGAGAAATTCCTTTTTCCACTATTACCCTCTTAGAGCTCCGAATCTCCACTTGCATTTTCTACAGAAAGAGTGTTTCAGAACGGCTCAATCAAAACTAAGGTTCAACTCTTTTAGTTGAACAAACAGAACAGAAAGAAGTTTCACACAAGTCTTCTGTGTAGTTTTTATTTGAAGATATTATTTTTCCCAATATAGGCCTCTTAGCGCTCAGAATGTCCAATTGCAGTTCCTACAGCAAGAGTGTTGCAGAACGGCTCAATCAAAAGTAAGGTTCAACTCTGTTAGTTGAATGCACAGAACAGAAAGAAGTTTCATACAATGCTTCTGTGTAGTTTATATTTGAACATATTCTTTTTTCCACTATTACCCACTTAGCACTACGAATGTCCAGTTGCATTTTCTACAGACAGAGTGTTTCAAAACTGCTCAATCAAAAGTATGGTTTAACTCTGTTAGCTGAATGCTCAGATCAGAAAGAATTTCACAGAATGCTTCTGTGTAGTTTATATTTGAATATATTCCTTTTTCCACTACTACTCTCTTAGCGCTCCAAATGTCCAGTTGCATTTTCTACAGAAAGAGTGTTCAGATCTGCTCAATCAAAAGTATGTTTTAACTCTGTTAGCTGAATGCACAGATCAGAAAGAAGTTTCACAGAATGATTCTGTGTAGTTTATATTTGGAGACATTCCTTTTTCCTCTATTACCCTCTTAGAGCTCCGAATCTCCACTTGCATTTTCTACAGAAAGAGTGTTTCAGAACGGCTCAATCAAAACTAAGGTTCAACTCTTTTAGTTGAACAAACAGAACAGAAAGAAGTTTCACACAATTCTTCTGTGTAGTTTTTATTTGAAGATATTATTTTTCCCAATATAGGCCTCTTAGCGCTCAGAATGTCCAAATGCAGTTTCTACAGCAAGAGTGTTTCAGAACGGCTCAATCAAAAGTAAGGTTCAACTCTGTTAGTTGAATGCACAGAACAGAAAGAAGTTTCATAAAATGCTTCTGTGTAGTTTATATTTGAACATATTCTTTTTTCCACTATTACCCACTTAGCGCTACGAATGTCCAGTTGCATTTTCTACAGACAGAGTGTTTCAAAACTGCTCAATCAAAAGTATGGTTTAACTCTGTTAGCTGAATGCTCAGATCAGAAAGAAGTTTCACAGAATGCTTCTGTGTAGTTTATATTTGAATATATTCCTTTTTCCACTACTACGCTCTTAGCGCTCCAAATGTCCAGTTGCATTTTCTACAGAAAGAGTGTTCAGATCTGCTCAATCAAAAGTATGGTTTAACTCTGTTAGCTGAATGCACAGATCAGAAATAAGTTTCACCGAATGATTCTGTGTAGTTTATATTTGAAGACATTGCTTTTTCCACTATTACCCTCTTAGCGCTCCGAATCTCCTCTTGCATTTTCTACAAAAAGAGTGTTTCATAACTGCTCCATCAAAATATGTTTTATCTCTGTGAACTGAATTTACAGATCAGAAATAAGTTTCACAGAATGCATCTGTGTAGTTTTTATTTGAAGATATTCTTTTTCCCAATGTAGGCCTCTTAGCGCTTAGCATGTCCAATTGCAGTTTCTACAGAAAGAGTGTTTCAGAACGGCTCAATCAAAAGTAAGGTTCAACTCTGTTAGTTGAATGCACAGAACAGAAAGAATATTCAAAGAATGCTACTGTGTAGTTTATATTTGAAGATATTCCTTGTTCCACTATTACCCTCTTAGCGCTCCGAATGTCCACTTGCATTTTCTACAGAAAGAGTGTTCAGAACTGGGCAATCAAAAATATGTTTTATCTCTGCTAACTGAATTTACAGATCAGAAATAAGTTTCACAGAATGCATCTGTGTAGTTTTTATTTGAAGATATTCTTTTTCCCAACGTAGGCCTCTTAGCGCTTAGCATGTCCAATTGCAGTTTCTACAGAAAGAGTGTTTCAGAACGGCTCAATCAAAAGTAAGGTTCAACTCTGTAAGTTGAATGCACAGAACAGAAAGAATTTTCACGGAATGCTACTGTGTAGTTTATATTTGAATATATTCATTTTTCCACTATTACCCTCTTAGCGCTCCGAATGTCCACTTGCATTTTCTACAGAAAGAGTGTTCAGAACTGCGCAATCAAAAGTATGGTTTAACTCTGTTAGCTTAATGAACATATCAGAAATAAGTTTCACACAATGCTTCTGTGTAGTTTTTATTTGAAGATATTATTTTTCCCAATAGAGGCCTCTTAGCGCTCAGAATGTCCAATTGCAGTTTCTACAGAAAGAGTGTTTCAGAAAGGCTCAATCAAAAGTAAGGTTCAACTCTGTTAGTTGAATGCACAGAACAGAAAGAAGTTTCATACAATGATTCTGTGTAGTTTATATTTGAACATATTCTTTTTTCCGCTATTACCCACTTAGCGCTACGAATGTCCAGTGGCATTTTCTACAGACAGAGTGTTTCAAAACTGCTCAATCAAAAGTATGGTTTAACTCTGTTAGCTGAATGCTCAGATCAGAAAGAAGTTTCACAGAATTCTTCTGTGTAGTTTATATTTGAATATATTCCTTTTTCCACTACTACGCTCTTAGCGCTCCAAATGTCCAGTTGCATTTTCTACAGAAAGAGTGTTCAGATCTGCTCAATCAAAAGTATGGTTTAACTCTGTTAGCTGAATGCACAGATCAGAAAGATGTTCCACCGAATGATTCTGTGTAGTTTATATTTGAAGACATTCCTTTTCCCACTATTACCCTCTTAGCGCTCCGAATCTCCACTTGCATTTTCTACAAAAAGAGTGTTTCATAACTGCTCAATCAAAAATATATTTTATCTCTGCTAACTGAATTTACAGATCAGAAATAAGTTTCACAGAATGCATCTGTGTAGTTTTTATTTGAAGATATTCTTTTTCCCAATGTAGGCCTCTTAGCTCTTAGCATGTCCAATTGCAGTTTCTACAGAAAGAGTGTTTCAGAACGGCTCAATCAAAAGTAAGGTTCAACTCTGTTAGTTGAATGCACAGAACAGAAAGAATTTTCACAGAATGCTACTGTGTAGTTTATATTTGAATATATTCCTTTTTCCACTATTACCCTCTTAGCGCTCCGAATGTCCACTTGCATTTTCTACAGAAAGAGTGTTCAGAACTGCGCAATCAAAAGTATGGTTTAACTCTGTTAGCTTAATGAACATATCAGAAATAAGTTTCACACAATGCTTCTGTGTAGTTTTTATTTGAAGATATTATTTTTCCCAATATAGGCCTCCTAGCGCTCAGAATGTCCAATTGCAGTTTCTACAGAAAGAGTGTTTCAGAAAGGCTCAATCAAAGGTAAGGTTCAACTCTGTTAGTTGAATGCACAGAACAGAAAGTAGTTTCATACAATGCTTCTGTGTAGTTTATATTTGAACATATTCTTTTTTCCACTATTACCCACTTAGCGCTACGAATGTCCAGTTGCATTTTCTACAGACAGAGTGTTTCAAAACTGCTCAATCAAAAGTATGGTTTAACTCTGTTAGCTGAATGCTCAGATCAGAAAGAAGTTTCACAGAATGCTTCTGTGTAGTTTATATTTGAATATATTCCTTTTTCCACTACTACTCTCTTAGCGCTCCAAATGTCCAGTTGCATTTTCTACAGAAAGAGTGTTCAGATCTGCTCAATCAAAAGTATGGTTTAACTCTGTTAGCTGAATGCACAGATCAGAAAGAAGTTTCACAGAATGATTCTGTGTAGTTTATATTTGGAGACATTCCTTTTTCCACTATTACCCTCTTAGAGCTCCGAATCTCCACTTGCATTTTCTACAGAAAGAGTGTTTCAGAACGGCTCAATCAAAACTAAGGTTCAACTCTTTTAGATGAACAAACAGAACAGAAAGAAGTTTCACACAATTCTTCTGTGTAGTTTTTATTTGAAGATATTATTTTTCCCAATATAGGCCTCTTAGCGCTCAGAATGTCCAATTGCAGTTTCTACAGCAAGAGTGTTTCAGAACGGCTCAATCAAAAGTAAGGTTCAACTCTGTTAGTTGAATGCACAGGACAGAAAGAAGTTTCATACAATGCTTCTGTGTAGTTTATATTTGAACATATTCTTTTTTCCACTATTACCCACTTAGCGCTACGAATGTCCAGTTGCATTTTCTACAGACAGAGTGTTTCAAAACTGCTCAATCAAAAGTATGGTTTAACTCTGTTAGCTGAATGCTCAGATCAGAAAGAAGTTTCACAGAATGCTTCTGTGTAGTTTATATTTGAATATATTCCTTTTTCCACTACTACGCTCTTAGCGCTCCAAATGTCCAGTTGCATTTTCTACAGAAAGAGTGTTCAGATCTGCTCAATCAAAAGTATGGTTTAACTCTGTTAGCTGAATGCACAGATCCGAAATAAGTTTCACCGAATGATTCTGTGTAGTTTATATTTGAAGACATTGCTTTTTCCACTATTACCCTCTTAGCGCTCTGAATCTCCTCTTGCATTTTCTACAAAAAGAGTGTTTCATAACTGCTCAATCAAAAATATGTTTTATCTCTGTTAACTGAATTTACAGATCAGAAATAAGTTTCACAGAATGCATCTGTGTAGTTTTTATTTGAAGATATTCTTTTTCCCAATGTAGGCCTCTTAGCGCTTAGCATGTCCAATTGCAGTTTCTACAGAAAGAGTGTTTCAGAACGGCTCAATCAAAAGTAAGGTTCAACTCTGATAGTTGAATGCACAGAACAGAAAGAATATTCACAGAATGCTACTGTGTAGTTTATATTTGAAGATATTCCTTTTTCCACTATTACCCTCTTAGCGCTCCGAATGTCCACTTGCATTTTCTACAGAAAGAGTGTTCAGATCTTGGCAATCAAAAATATGTTTTATCTCTGCTAACTGAATTAAAAAATCAGAAATAAGTTTCACAGAATGCATCTGTGTAGTTTTTATTTGAAGATATTCTTTTTCCCAATGTAGGCCTCTTAGCGCTTAGCATGTCCAATTGCAGTTTCTACAGAAAGAGTGTTTCAGAACGGCTCAATCAAAAGTAAGGTTCAACTCTGTAAGTTGAATGCACAGAACAGAAAGAATTTTCACGGAATGCTACTGTGTAGTTTATATTTGAATATATTCCTTTTTCCACTATTACCCTCTTAGCGCTCAGTGTGTCCACTTGCATTTTCTACAGAAAGAGTGTTCAGAACTGCGCAATCAAAAGTATGGTTTAACTCTGTTAGCTTAATGAACATATCAGAAATAAGTTTCACACAATGCTTCTGTGTAGTTTTTATTTGAAGATATTATTTTTCCCAATAGAGGCCTCTTAGCGCTCAGAATGTCCAATTGCAGTTTCTACATAAAGAGTGTTTCAGAAAGGCTCAATCAAAAGTAAGGTTCAACTCTGTTAGTTGAATGCACAGAACAGAAAGAAGTTTCATACAATGCTTCTGTGTAGTTTATATTTGAACATATTCTTTTTTCCGCTATTACCCACTTAGCGCTACGAATGTCCAGTGGCATTTTCTACAGACAGAGTGTTTCAAAACTGCTCAATCAAAAGTATGGTTTAACTCTGTTAGCTGAATGCTCAGATAAGAAAGAAGTTTCACAGAATTCTTCTGCGTAGTTTATATTTGAATATATTCCTTTCTCCACTACTACGCTCTTAGCGCTCCAAATGTCCAGTTGCATTTTCTACAGAAAGAGTGTTCAGATCTGCTCAATCAAAAGTATGGTTTAACTCTGTTAGCTGAATGCACAGATCAGAAAGATGTTTCACCGAATGATTCTGTGTAGTTTATATTTGAAGACATTCCTTTTTCCACTATTACCCGCTTAGCGCTCCGAATCTCCACTTGCATTTTCTACAAAAAGAGTGTTTCATAACTGCTCAATCAAAAGTATATTTTATCTCTGCTAACTGAATTTACAGATCAGAAATAAGTTTCACAGAATGCATCTGTGTAGTTTTTGTTTGAAGATATTCTTTTTCCCAATGTAGGCCTCTTAGCGCTTAGCATGTCCAATTGCAGTTTCTACAGAAAGAGTGTTTCAGAACGGCTCAATCAAAAGTAAGGTTCAACTCTGTTAGTTGAATGCACAGAACAGAAAGAATTTTCACGGAATGCTACTGTGTAGTTTATATTTGAATATATTCCTTTTTCCACTATTACCCTCTTAGCGCTCCGAATGTCCACTTGCATTTTCTACAGAAAGAGTGTTCAGAACTGCGCAATCAAAAGTATGGTTTAACTCTGTTAGCTTAATGAACATATCAGAAATAAGTTTCACACAATGCTTCTGTGTAGTTTTTATTTGAAGATATTATTTTTCCCAATAGAGGCCTCTTAGCGCTCAGAATGTCCAATTGCAGTCTCTACAGAAAGAGTGTTTCAGAAAGGCTCAATCAAAAGTAAGGTTCAACTCTGTTAGTTGAATGCACAGAACAGAAAGAAGTTTCATACAATGCTTCTGTGTAGTTTATATTTGAACATATTGTTTTTTCCGCTATTACCCACTTAGCGCTACGAATGTCCAGTGGCATTTTCTACAGACAGAGTGTTTCAAAACTGCTCAATCAAAAGTATGGTTTACCTCTGTTAGCTGAATGCTCAGATCAGAAAGAAGTTTCACAGAATGCTTCAGTGTAGTTTATATTTGAATATATTCCTTTTTCCACTACTACTCTCTTAGCGCTCCAAATGTCCAGTTGCATTTTCTACAGAAAGAGTGTTCAGATCTGCTCAATCAAAAGTATGGTTTAACTCTGTTAGCTGAATGCACAGATCAGAAAGAAGTTTCACAGAATGATTCTGTGTAGTTTATATTTGGAGACATTCCTTTTTCCACTATTACCCTCTTAGAGCTCTGAATCCTTACTTGCATTTTCTACAGAAAGAGTGTTTCAGAACGGCTCAATCAAAACTAAGGTTCAACTCTTTTAGTTGAACAAACAGAACAGAAAGAAGTTTCACACAATTCTTCTGTGTAGTTTTTATTTGAAGATATTATTTTTCCCAATATAGGCCTCTTAGCGCTCAGAATGTCCAATTGCAGTTTCTACAGCAAGAGTGTTTCAGAACGGCTCAATCAAAAGTAAGGTTCAACTCTGTTAGTTGAATGCACAGAACAGAAAGAAGTTTCATACATTGCTTCTGTGTAGTTTATATTTGAACATATTCTTTTTTCCACTATTACCCACTTAGCGCTACGAATGTCCAGTTGCATTTTCTACAGACAGAGTGTTTCAAAACTGCTCAATCAAAAGTATGGTTTAACTCTGTTAGCTGAATGCTCAGATCAGAAAGAAGTTTCACAGAATGCTTCTGTGTAGTTTATATTTGAACATATTCCTTTTTCCACTACTACGCTCTTAGCGCTCCAAATGTCCAGTTGCATTTTCTACAGAAAGAGTGTTCAGATCTGCTCAATCAAAAGTAAGGTTTAACTCTGTTAGCTGAATGCACAGATCAGAAATAAGTTTCACCGAATGATTCTGTGTAGTTTATATTTGAAGACATTGCTTTTTCCACTATTACCCTCTTAGCGCTCCGAATCTCCTCTTGCATTTTCTACAAAAAGAGTGTTTCATAACTGCTCAATCAAAAATATGTTTTATCTCTGTTAACTGAATTTACAGATCAGAAATAAGTTTCACAGAATGCATCTGTGTAGTTTTTATTTGAAGATATTCTTTTTCCCAATGTAGGCCTCTTAGCGCTTAGCATGTCCAATTGCAGTTTCTACAGAAAGAGTGTTTCAGAACGGCTCAATCAAAAGTAAGGTTCAACTCTGATAGTTGAATGCACAGAACAGAAAGAATATTCACAGAATGCTACTGTGTAGTTTATATTTGAAGATATTCCTTTTTCCACTATTACCCTCTTAGCGCTCCGAATGTCCACTTGCATTTTCTACAGAAAGAGTGTTCAGAACTGGGCAATCAAAAATATGTTTTATCTCTGCTAACTGAATTAACAGATCAGAAATAAGTTTCACAGAATGCATCTGTGTAGTTTTTATTTGAAGATATTCTTTTTCCCAATGTAGGCCTCTTAGCGCTTAGCATGTCCAATTGCAGTTTCTACAGAAAGAGTGTTTCAGAACGGCTCAATCAAAAGTAAGGTTCAACTCTGTAAGTTGAATGCACAGAACAGAAAGAATTTTCACGGAATGCTACTGTGTAGTTTATATTTGAATATATTCCTTTTTCCACTATTACCCTCTTAGCGCTCCGAATGTCCACTTGTATTTTCTACAGAAAGAGTGTTCAGAACTGCGCAATCAAAAGTATGGTTTAACTCTGTTAGCTTAATGAACATATCAGAAATAAGTTTCACACAATGCTTCTGTGTAGTTTTTATTTGAAGATATTCTTTTTCCCAATGTAGGCCTCTTAGCGCTTAGCATGTCCAATTGCAGTTTCTACAGAAAGAGTGTTTCAGAACGGCTCAATCAAAACTAAGGTTCAACTCTTTTAGTTGAACAAACAGAACAGAAAGAAGTTTCACACAATTCTTCTGTGTAGTTTTTATTTGTAGACATTCTTTTTCCCAATATAGGCCTCCTAGCACTCAGAATGTCCAATTGCAGTTTCTACACAAAGAGTGTTTCAGAACGGCTCAATCAAAAGTAAGGTTCAACTCTGTTAGTTGAATGCACAGAACAGAAAGAAGTTTCATACAATGCTTCTGTGTAGTGTATATTTGAACATATTCTTTTTTCCACTATTACCCACTTAGCGCTACGAATGTCCAGTTGCATTTACTACAGACAAAGTGTTTCAAAACTGCACAATCAAAAGTATGGTTTAACTCTGTTAGCTGAATGCTCAGATCAGAAAGAAGTTTCACAGAATGCTTCTGTGTAGTTTATATTTGAATATATTCTTTTTCCACTACTACTCTCTTAGCGCTCCAAATGTCCAGTTGCATTTTCTACAGAAAGAGTGTTCAGATCTGCTCAATCAAAAGTATGGTTTAACTTTGTTAGCTGAATGCACAGATCAGAAAGAAGTTTCACAGAATGATTCTGTGTAGTTTATATTTGGAGACATTCCTTTTTCCACTATTACCCTCTTAGCGCTCCGAATCTCCACTTGCATTTTCTACAGAAAGAGTGTTTCAGAACGGCTCAATCAAAACTAAGGTTCAACTCTTTTAGTTGAACAAACAGAACAGAAAGAAGTTTCACACAATTCTTCTGTGTAGTTTTTATTTGTAGACATTCTTTTTCCCAATATAGGCCTCCTAGCGCTCAGAAGGTCCAATTGCAGTTCCTACAGAAAGAGTGTTTCACAACGGCTCAATCAAAAGTAAGGTTCAACTCTGTTAGTTGAATGCACAGAACAGATAGCAGTTTCATACAATGCTTCTGTGTAGTTTATATTTGAACATATTCTTTTTTCCACTATTACCCACTTAGCGCTACGAATGTCCAGTTGCATTTTCTACAGACAGAGTGTTTCAAAACTGCTCAATCAAAAGTATGGTTTAACTCTGTTTGCTGAATGCTCAGATCAGAAAGAAGTTTCACAGAATGCTTCTGTGTAGTTTATATTTGAATATATTCCTTTTTCCACTACTAATCTCTTAGCGCTCCAAATGTCCAGTTGCATTTTCTACAGAAAGAGTGTTCAGATCTGCTCAATCAAAAGTATGGTTTAACTCTGTTAGCTGAATGCACAGATCAGAAAGAAGTTTCACAGAATGATTCTGTGTAGTTTATATTTGGAGACATTCCTTTTTCCACTATTACCCTCTTGGCGCTCCGAATATCCACTTGCATTTTCTACAGAAAGAGTGTTTCAGAACGGCTCAATCAAAACTAAGGTTCAAATCTTTTAGTTGAACAAACAGAACAGAAAGAAGTTTCACACAATTCTTCTGTGTAGTTTTTATTTGTAGACATTCTTTTTCCCAATATAGGCCTCTTAGCGCTCAGAATGTCCAATTGCAGTTTCTACAGAAAGAGTGTTTCAGAACGGCTCAATCAAAAGTAAGGTTCAACTCTGTTAGTTGAATGCACAGAACAGAAAGAAGTATCATACAATGCTTCTGTGTAGTTTATATTTGAACATATTCTTTTTTCCACTATTAATCACTTAGCGCTACGAATGTCCAGTTGCATTTTCTACAGACAGAGTGTTTCAAAACTGCTCAATCAAAAGTATGGTTTAACTCTGTTAGCTGAATGCTCAGATCAGAAAGAAGTTTCACAGAATGCTTCTGTGTAGTTTATATTTGAATATATTAATTTTTCCACTACTACGCTCTTAGCGCTCCAAATGTCCAGTTGCATTTTCTACAGAAAGAGTGTTCAGATCTGCTCAATCAAAAGTATGGTTTAACTCTGTTAGCTGAATGCACAGATCAGAAAGAAGTTTCACCGAATGATTCTGTGTAGTTTATATTTGAAGACATTCCTTTTTCCACTATTACCCTCTTAGCGCTCCGAATCTCCACTTGCATTTTCTACAAAAAGAGTGTTTCATAACTGCTCAATCAAAAATATGTTTTATCTCTGTTAACTGAATTTACAGATCAGAAATAAGTTTCACAGAATGCATCTCTGTAGTTTTTATTTGAAGATATTCTTTTTCCCAATGTAGGCCTCTTAGCGCTTAGCATGTCCAATTGCAGTTTCTACAGAAAGAGTGTTTCAGAACGGCTCAATCAAAAGTAAGGTTCAACTCTGTTAGTTGAATGCACAGAACAGAAAGAATTTTCACAGAATGCTACTGTGTAGTTTATATTTGCATATATTGCTTTTTCCACTATTACCCTCTTAGCACTCCGAATGTCCACTTGCATTTTCTACAGAAAGAGTGTTCAGAACTGCGCAATCAAAAGTATGGTTTAACTCTGTTAGCTTAATGAACATATCAGAAATAAGTTTCACACAATGCTTCTGTGTAGTTTTTATTTGAAGATATTATTTTTCCCAATATAGGCCTCTTAGCGCTCAGAATGTCCAATTGCAGTTTCTACAGAAAGAGTGTTTCAGAAAGGCTCAATCAAAAGTAAGGTTCAACTCTGTTAGTTGAATGCACAGAACAGAAAGAAGTTTCATACAATGCTTCTGTGTAGTTTATATTTGAACATATTCTTTTTTCCACTATTACCCACTTAGCGCTACGAATGTCCAGTTGCATTTTCTACAGACAGAGTGTTTCAAAACTGCTCAATCAAAAGTAGGGTTTAACTCTGTGAGCTGAATGCTCAGATCAGAAAGAAGTTTCACAGAATGCTTCTGTGTAGTTTATATTTGAATATATTCCTTTTTCCACTACTAGTCTCTTAGCGCTCCAAATGTCCAGTTGCATTTTCTACAGAAAGAGTGTTCAGATCTGCTCAATCAAAAGTATGGTTTAACTCTGTTAGCTGAATGCACAGATCAGAAAGAAGTTTCACAGAATGATTCTGTATAGTTTATATTTGGAGACATTCCTTTTTCCACTATTACCCTCTTAGCGCTCCGAATCTCCACTTGCATTTTCTACAGAAAGAGTGTTTCATAACGGCTCAATCAAAACTAAGGTTCAACTCTTTTAGTTGAACAAACAGAACAGAAAGATGTTTCACACAATTCTTCTGTGTAGTTTTTATTTATAGACATTCTTTTTCCACATATAGGCCTCCTAGCGCTCAGAATGTCCAATTGCAGTTTCTACAGAAAGAGTGTTTCAGAACGGCTCAATCAAAAGTAAGGTTCAACTCTGTTAGTTGAATGCACAGAACAGAAAGAAGTTTCATACAATGCTTCTGTGTAGTGTATATTTGAACATATTCTTTTTTCCACTATTACCCACTTAGCGCTACGAATGTCCAGTTGCATTTTCTACAGACAGAGTGTTTCAAAACTGCTCAATCAAAAGTATGGTTTAACTCTGTTAGCTGAATGCTCAGATCAGAAAGAAGTTTCACAGAATGCTTCTGTGTAGTTTATATTTGAATATATTCCTTTTTCCACTACTACGCTCTTAGCGCTCCAAATGTCCAGTTGCATTTTCTACAGAAAGAGTGTTCAGATCTGCTCAATCAAAAGTATGGTTTAACTCTGTTAGCTGAATGCACAGATCAGAAAGAAGTTTCACCGAATGATTCTGTGTAGTTTATATTTGAAGACATTCCTTTTTCCACTATTACCCTCTTAGCGCTCCGAATCTCCACTTGCATTTTCTACAAAAAGAGTGTTTCATAACTGCTCAATCAAAAATATGTTTTATCTCTGTTAACTGAATTTACAGATCAGAAATAAGTTTCACAGAATGCATCTGTGTAGTTTTTATTTGAAGATATTCTTTTTCCCAATGTAGGACTCTTAGCGCTTAGCATGTCCAATTGCAGTTTCTACAGAAAGAGTGTTTCAGAACGGCTCAATCAAAAGTAAGGTTCAACTCTGTTAGTTGAATTCACAGAACAGAAAGAATTTTCACAGAATGCTACTGTGTAGTTTATATTTGAATATATTCCTTTTTCCTCTATTACCCTCTTAGCGCTCCGAATGTCCACTTGCATTTTCTACAGAAAGAGTGTTCAGAACTGCGCAATCAAAAGTATGGTTTAACTCTGTTAGCTTAATGAACATATCAGAAATAAGTTTCACACAATGCTTCTGTGTAGTTTTTATTTGAAGATATTATTTTTCCCAATAGAGGCCTCTTAGCGCTCAGAATGTCCAATTGCAGTTTCTACAGAAAGAGTGTTTCAGAAAGGCTCAATCAAAAGTAAGGTTCAACTCTGTTAGTTGAATGCACAGAACAGAAAGTAGTTTCATACAATGCTTCTGTGTAGTTTATATTTGAACATATTCTTTTTTCCACTATTACCCACTTAGCGCTACGAATGTCCAGTTGCATTTTCTACAGACAGAGTGTTTCAAAACTGCTCAATCAAAAGTATGGTTTAAATCTGTTAGCTGAATGCACAGATCAGAAAGAAGTTTCACAGAATGATTCTGTATAGTTTATATTTGGAGACATTCCTTTTTCCACTATTACCCTCTTAGCGATCCGAATCTCCACTTGCATTTTCTACAGAAAGAGTGTTTCATAACGGCTCAATCAAAACTAAGGTTCAACTCTTTTAGTTGAACAAACAGAACAGAAAGATGTTTCACACAATTCTTCTGTGTAGTTTTTATTTATAGACATTCTTTTTCCCCATATAGGCCTCCTAGCGCTCAGAATGTCCAATTGCAGTTTCTACAGAAAGAGTGTTTCAGAACGGCTCAATCAAAAGTAAGGTTCAACTCTGTTAGTTGAATGCACAGAACAGAAAGAAGTTTCATACAATGCTTCTGTGTAGTGTATATTTGAACATATTCTTTTTTCCACTATTACCCACTTAGCGCTACGAATGTCCAGTTGCATTTTCTACAGACAGAGTGTTTCAAAACTGCTCAATCAAAAGTATGGTTTAACTCTGTTAGCTGAATGCTCAGATCAGAAAGAAGTTTCACAGAATGCTTCTGTGTAGTTTATATTTGAATATATTCCTTTTTCCACTACTACGCTCTTAGCGCTCCAAATGTGCAGTTGCATTTTCTACAGAAAGAGTGTTCAGATCTGCTCAATCAAAAGTATGGTTTAACTCTGTTAGCTGAATGCACAGATCAGAAAGAAGTTTCACCGAATGATTCTGTGTAGTTTATATTTGAAGACATTCCTTTTTCCACTATTACCCTCTTAGCGCTCCGAATCTCCACTTGCATTTTCTACAAAAAGAGTGTTTCATAACTGCTCAATCAAAAATATGTTTTATCTCTGTTAACTGAATTTACAGATCAGAAATAAGTTTCACAGAATGCATCTGTGTAGTTTTTATTTGAAGATATTCTTTTTCCCAATGTAGGACTCTTAGCGCTTAGCATGTCCAATTGCAGTTTCTACAGAAAGAGTGTTTCAGAACGGCTCAATCAAAAGTAAGGTTCAACTCTGTTAGTTGAATGCACAGAACAGAAAGTATTTTCACAGAATGCTACTGTGTAGTTTATATTTGAATATATTCCTTTTTCCACTATTACCCTCTTAGCGCTCCGAATGTCCACTTGCATTTTCTACAGAAAGAGTGTTCTGTACTGCGCAATCAAAAGTATGGTTTAACTCTGTTAGCTTAATGAACATATCAGAAATATGTTTCACACAATGCTTCAGTGTAGTTTTTATTTGAAGATATTATTTTTCCCAATAGAGGCCTCTTAGCGCTCAGAATGTCCAATTGCAGTTTCTACAGAAAGAGTGTTTCAGAAAGGCTCAATCAAAAGTAAGGTTCAACTCTGTTAGTTGAATGCACAGAACAGAAAGAAGTTTCATACAATGCTTCTGTGTAGTTTATATTTGAACATATTCTTTTTTCCACTATTACCCACTTAGCGCTACGAATGTCCAGTTGCATTTTCTACAGACAGAGAGTTTCAAAACTGCTCAATCAAAAGTATGGTTTAACTCTGTTAGCTGAATGCTCAGATCAGAAAGAAGTTTCACAGAATGCTTCTGTGTAGTTTATATTTGGATATATTCCTTATTCCACTACTACTCTCTTAGCGCTCCAAATGTCCAGTTGCATTTTCTACAGAAAGAGTGTTCAGATCTGCTCAATCAAAAGTATGGTTTAACTCTGTTAGCTGAATGCACAGATCAGAAAGAAGTTTCACAGAATGATTCTGTGTAGTTTATATTTGGAGACATTCCTTTTTCCACTATTACCCTCTTAGCGCTCCGAATCTCCACTTGCATTTTCTACAGAAAGAGTGTTTCAGAACGGCTCAATCAAAACTAAGGTTCAACTCTTTTAGTTGAACAAACAGAACAGAAAGAAGTTTCACACAATGCTTCTGTGTAGTTTTTATTTGAAGATATTATTTTTCCCAATATAGGCCTCTTAGCGCTCAGAATGTCCAATTGCAGTTTCTACAGAAAGAGTGTTTCAGAAAGGCTCAATCAAAAGTAAGGTTCAACTCTGTTAGTTGAATGCACAGAACAGAAAGAAGTTTCATACAATGCTTCTGTGTAGTTTATATTTGAACATATTCTTTTTTCCACTATAACCCACTTAGCGCTACGAATGTCCAGTTGCATTTTCTACAGCCAGAGTGTTTCAAAACTGCTCAATCAAAAGTATGGTTTAACTCTGTTAGCTGAATGCTCAGATCAGAAAGAAGTTTCACAGAATGCTTCTGTGTAGTTTATATTTGAATATATTCCTTTTTCCACTACTACTCTCTTAGCGCTCCAAATGTCCAGTTGCATTTTCTACAGAAAGAGTGTTCAGATCTGCTCAATCAAAAGTATGGTTTAACTCTGTTAGCTGAATGCACAGATCAGAAAGAAGTTTCACAGAATGATTCTGTATAGTTTATATTTGGAGACATTCCTTTTTCCACTATTACCCTCTTAGCGCTCCGAATCTCCACTTGCATTTTCTACAGAAAGAGTGTTTCATAACGGCTCAATCAAAACTAAGGTTCAACTCTTTTAGTTGAACAAACAGAACAGAAAGATGTTTCACACAATTCTTCTGTGTAGTTTTTATTTGTAGACATTCTTTTTCCCAATATAGGCCTCCTAGCTCTCAGAATGTCCAATTGCAGTTTCTACAGAAAGAGTGTTTCAGAACGGCTCAATCAAAAGTAAGGTTCAACTCTGTTAGTTGAATGCACAGAACAGAAAGTAGTTTCATACAATGTTTCTGTGTAGTGTATATTGGAACATATTCTTTTTTCCACTATTACCCACTTAGCGCTACGAATGTCCAGTTGCATTTTCTACAGACAGAGTGTTTCAAAACTGCTCAATCAAAAGTATGGTTTAACTCTGTTAGCTGAATGCACAGATCAGAAAGAAGTTTCACCGAATGATTCTGTGTAGTTTATATTTGAAGACATTCCTTTTTCCACTATTACCCTCTTAGCGCTCCGAATCTCCACTTGCATTTTCTACAAAAAGAGTGTTTCATAACTGCTCAATCAAAAATATGTTTTATCTCTGTTAACTGAATTTACAGATCAGAAATAAGTTTCACAGAATGCATCTGTGTAGTTTTTATTTGAAGATATTCTTTTTCCCAATGTAGGACTCTTAGCGCTTAGCATGTCCAATTGCAGTTTCTACAGAAAGAGTGTTTCAGAACGGCTCAATCAAAAGTAAGGTTCAACTCTGTTAGTTGAATGCACAGAACAGAAAGAATTTTCACAGAATGCTACTGTGTAGTTTATATTTGAATATATTCCTTTTTCCACTATTACCCTCTTAGCGCTCCGAATGTCCACTTGCATTTTCTACAGAAAGAGTGTTCAGAACTGCACAATCAAAAGTATGGTTTAACTCTGTTAGCTTAATGAACATATCAGAAATAAGTTTCACACAATGCTTCTGTGTAGTTTTTATTTGAAGATATTATTTTCCCAATAGAGGCCTCTTAGCGCTCAGAATGTCCAATTGCAGTTTCTACAGAAAGAGTGTTTCAGAAAGGCTCAATCAAAAGTAAGGTTCAACTCTGTTAGTTGAATGCACAGAACAGAAAGAAGTTTCATACAATGCTTCTGTGTAGTTTATATTTGAACATATTCTTTTTTGCACTATTACCCACTTAGCGCTACGAATGTCCAGTTGCATTTTCTACAGACAGAGTGTTTCAAAACTGCTCAATCAAAAGTATGGTTTAACTCTGTTAGCTGAATGCTCAGATCAGAAAGAAGTTTCACAGAATGCTTCTGTGTAGTTTATATTTGAATATATTCCTTTTTCCACTACAACTCTCTTAGCGCTCCAAATGTCCAGTTGCATTTTCTACAGAAAGAGTGTTCAGATCTGCTCAATCAAAAGTATGGTTTAACTCTGTTTGCTGAATGCACAGATCAGAAAGAAGTTTCACAGAATGATTCTGTGTAGTTTATATTTGGAGACATTCCTTTTTCCACTATTACCCTCTTAGCGCTCCGAATCTCCACTTGCATTTTCTACAGAAAGAGTGTTTCAGAACGGCTCAATCAAAACTAAGGTTCAACTCTTTCAGTTGAACAAACAGAACAGAAAGAAGTTTCACACAATTCTTCTGTGTAGTTTTTATTTGTAGACATTCTTTTTCCCAATATAGGCCTCCTAGCGCTCAGAATGTCCAATTGCAGTTTCTACAGAAAGAGTGTTTCAGAACGGCTCAATCAAAAGTAAGGTTCAACTCTGTTAGTTGAATGCACAGAACAGAAAGAAGTTTCATACAATGCTTCTGTGTAGTGTATATTTGTATATATTCTTTTTTCCAATATTACCCACTTAGCGCTACGAATGTCCAGTTGCATTTTCTACAGACAGAGTGTTTCAAAACTGCTCAATCAAAAGTATGGTTTAACTCTGTTAGCTGAATGCTCAGATCAGAAAGATGTTTCACAGAATGCTTCTGTGTAGTTTATATTTGAATATATTACTTTTTCCACTACTACGCTCTTAACGCTCCAAATGTCCAGTTGCATTTTCTACAGAAAGAGTGTTCAGATCTGCTCAATCAAAAGTATGGTTTAACTCTGTTAGATGAATGCACAGATCAGAAAGAAGTTTCACCGAATGATTCTGTGTAGTTTATATTTGAAGACATTCCTTTTTCCACTATTACCCTCTTAGCGCTCCGAATCTCCACTTGCATTTTCTACAAAAAGAGTGTTTCATAACTGCTCAATCAAAAATATGTTTTATCTCCGTTAACTGAATTTACAGATCAGAAATAAGTTTCACAGAATGCATCTTTGTAGTTTTTATTTGAAGATATTCTTTTCCCCAATGTAGGCCTCTTAGCGCTTAGCATGTCCAATTGCAGTTTCTACAGAAAGAGTGTTTCAGAACGGCTCAATCAAAAGTAAGGTTCAACTCTGTTGGTTGAATGCACAGAACAGAAAGAATTTTCACAGAATGCTACTGTGTAGTTAATATTTGAATATATTCCTTTTTCCACTATTACCCTCTTAGCGCTCCGAATGTCCACTTGCATTTTCTACAGAAAGAGTGTTCAGAACTGCGCAATCAAAAGTATGGTTTAACTCTGTTAGCTTAATGAACATATCAGAAATAAGTTTCACACAATGCTTCTGTGTAGTTTTTATTTGAAGATATTATTTTTCCCAATAGAGGCCTCTTAGCGCTCAGAATGTCCAATTGCAGTTTCTACAGAAAGAGTGTTTCAGAAAGGCTCAATCAAAAGTAAGGTTCAACTCTGTTAGTTGAATGCACAGAACAGAAAGAAGTTTCATACAATGCTTCTGTGCAGTTTATATTTGAACATATTCTTTTTTCCACTATTACCCACTTAGCGCTACGAATGTCCATTTGCATTTTCTACAGACAGAGTGTTTCAAAGCTGCTCAATCAAAAGTATGGTTTAACTCTGTTAGCTGAATGCTCAGATCAGAAAGAAGTTTCACAGAATGCTTCTGTGTAGTTTATATTTGAATATATTCCTTTTTACACTACTACTCTCTTAGCGCTCCAAATGTCCAGTTGCATTTTCTACAGAAAGAGTGTTCAGATCTGCTCAATCAAAAGTATGGTTTAACTCTGTTAGCTGAATGCACAGATCAGAAAGAAGTTTCACAGAATGATTCTGTGTAGTTTATATTTGGAGACATTCCTTTTTCCACTATTACCCTCTTAGCGCTCTGAATCTCCACTTGCATTTTCTACAGAAAGAGTGTTTCAGAACAGCTCTATCAAAACTAAGGTTCAACACTTTTTGTTGAACAAACAGAACAGAAAGAAGTTTCACACAATTCTTCTGTGTAGTTTTTATTTGTAGACATTCTTTTAGCCAATATAGGCCTCTTAGCGCTCAGAATGTCCAATTGCAATTTCTACAGAAAGAGTGTTTCAGAATGGCTCAATCAAAAGTAAGGTTCAACTCTGTTAGTTGAATGCACAGAACAGAAAGAAGTTTCATACAATGCTTCTGTGTAGTTTCTATTTGAACATATTCTTTTTACAACTATTACCCACATAGCGCTATGAATGTCCAGTTGCATTTTCTACAGACAGAGTGTTTCAAAACTGCACAATCAAAAGTATGGTTTAACTCTGTTAGCTGAATGCTCAGATCAGAAAGAAGTTTCACAGAATGCTTCTGTGTAGTTTATATTTGAATATATTCCTTTTTCCACTACTACTCTCTTAGCGCTCCAAATGTCCAGTTGCATTTTCTACAGAAAGAGTGTTCAGATCTGCTCAATCAAAAGTATGGTTTAAATCTGTTAGCTGAATGCACAGATCAGAAAGAAGTTTCACAGAATGATTCTGTGTAGTTTATATTTGGAGACATTCCTTTTTCCACTATTACCCTCTTAGCGCTCCGAATCTCCACTTGCATTTTCTACAGAAAGAGTGTTTCAGAACGGCTCAATCAAAACTAAGGTTCAACTCTTTTAGTTGAACAAACAGAACAGAAAGAAGTTTCACACAATTCTTCTGTGTAGTTTTTATTTGTAGACATTCTTTTTCCCAATATAGGCCTCTTAGCGCTCAGAATGTCCAATTGCAGTTTCTACAGAAAGAGTGTTTCAGAACGGCTCAATCAAAAGTAAGGTTCAACTCTGTTAGTTGAATGCACAGAACAGAAAGAAGTTTCATACAATGCTTCTGTGTAGTTTCTATTTGAACATATTCTTTTTTCCACTATTACCCACTTAGCGCTACGAATGTCAAGTTGCATTTTCTACAGACAGAGTGTTTCAAAACTGCTCAATCAAAAGTATGGTTTAACTCTGTTAGCTGAATGCTCAGATCAGAAAGAAGTTTCACAGAATGCTTCTGTGTAGTTTATATTTGAATATATTCCTTTTTCCACTACTACGCTCTTAGCGCTCCAAATGTCCAGTTGCATTTTCTACAGAAAGAGTGTTCAGATCTGCTCAATCAAAAGTATGGTTTAACTCTGTTAGCTGAATGCACAGATCAGAAAGATGTTTCACCGAATGATTCTGTGTAGTTTATATTTGCAGACATTCCTTTTTCCACTATTACCCTCTTAGCGCTCCGAATCTCCACTTGCATTTTCTACAAAAAGAGTGTTTCATAACTGCTCAATCAAAAATATGTTTTATCTCTGTTAACTGAATTTACAGATCAGAAATAAGTTTCACAGAATGCATCTGTGTAGTTTTTATTTGAAGATATTCTTTTCCCCAATGTAGGCCTCTTAGCGCTTAGCATGTCCAATTGCAGTTTCTACAGAAAGAGTGTTTCAGAACCTCTCAATCAAAAGTAAGGTTCAACTCTGTTAGTTGAATGCACAGAACAGAAAGAATTTTCACAGAATGCTACTCTGTAGTTTATATTTGAATATATTCCTTTTTCCACTATTACCCTCTTAGCGCTCCGAATGTCCACTTGCATTTTCTACAGAAAGAGTGTTCAGAACTGCGCAATCAAAAGTATGGTTTAACTCTGTTAGCTTAATGAACATATCAGAAATAAGTTTCACACAAGGCTTCTGTGTAGTTTTTATTTGAAGATATTATTTTTCCCAATATATGCCCCTTAGCGCTCAGAATGTCCAATTGCAGTTTCTACAGAAAGAGTGTTTCAGAACGGCTCAATCAAAAGTAAGGTTCAACTCTGTTAGTTGAATGCACAGAACAGAAAGAAGTTTCATACAATGCTTCTGTGTAGTTTATATTTGAATATATTCTTTTTTCCACTATTACCCACTTAGCGCTACGAATGTCCAGTTGCATTTTCTACAGACAGAGTGTTTCAAAACTGCTCAATCAAAAGTATGGTTTAACTCTGTTAGCTGAATGCTCAGATCAGAAAGAAGTTTCACAGAATGCTTCGGTGTAGTTTATATTTGAATATATTCCTTTTTCCACTACTACTCTCTTAGCGCTCCAAATGTCCAGTTGCATTTTCTACAGAAAGAGTGTTCAGATCTGCTCAATTAAAAGTATGGTTTAACTCTGTTAGCTGAATGCACAGGTCAGAAAGAAGTTTCACAGAATGATTCTTTGTAGTTTATATTTGGAGACATTCCTTTTTCCACTATTACCCTCTTAGCGCTCCGAATCTCCACTTGCATTTTCTACAGAAAGTGTGTTTCAGAACCGCTCAATCAAAACTCAGGTTCAACTCTTTTAGTTGAACAAACAGAACAGAAAGAAGTTTCACACAATTCTTCTGTGTAGTTTTTATTTGTAGACATTCTTTTTCCCAATATAGGCCTCTTAGCGCTCAGAATGTCCAATTGCAGTTTCTACAGAAAGAGTGTTTCAGAACGGCTCAATCAAAAGTATGGTTCAACACTGTTAGTTGAATGCACAGAACAGAAAGAAGTTTCATACAATGCTTCTGTGTAGTTTCTATTTGAACATATTCTTTTTTCCACTATTACCCACTTAGCGCTACGAATGTCCAGTTGCATTTTCAACAGACAGAGTGTTTCAAAACTGCTCAATCAAAAGTATGGTTTAACTGTGTTAGCTGAATGCTCAGATCAGAAAGAAGTTTCACAGAATGCTTCTGTGTAGTTTATATTTGAATATATTCCTTTTTCCACTACTACGCTCTTAGCGCTCAAAATGTCCAGTTGCATTTTCTACAGAAAGAGTGTTCAGATCTGCTCAATCAAAAGTATGGTTTAACTCTGTTAGCTGAATGCACAGATCAGAAAGAAGTTTCACCGAATGATTCTGTGTAGTTTATATTTGAAGACATTCCTTTTTCCACTATTACCCTCTTAGCGCTCCGAATCTCCACTTGCATTTTCTACAAAAAGAGTGTTTCATAACTGCTCAATCAAAAATATGTTTTATCTCTGTTAACTGAATTTACAGATCAGAAATAAGTTTCACAGAATGCATCTGTGTAGTTTTTATTTGAAGATATTCTTTTTCCCAATGTAGGCCTCTTAGCGCTTAGCATGTCCAATTGCAGTTCCTACAGAAAGAGTGTTTCAGAACGGCTCAATCAAAAGTAAGGTTCAACTCTGTTAGTTGAATGCACAGAACAGAAAGAATTTTCACAGAATGCTACTGTGTAGTTTATATTTGAATATATTCCTTTTTCCACTATTACCCTCTTAGCGCTCCGAATGTCCACTTGCATTTTCTACAGAAAGAGTGTTCAGAACTGCGCAATCAAAAGTATGGTTTAACTCTGTTAGCTTAATGAACATATCAGAAATATGTTTCACACAATGCTTCAGTGTAGTTTTTATTTGAAGATATTATTTTTCCCAATAGAGGCCTCTTAGCGCTCAGAATGTCCAATTGCACTTTCTACAGAAAGAGTGTTTCAGAAAGGCTCAATCAAAAGTAAGGTTCAACTCTGTTAGTTGAATGCACAGAACAGAAAGAAGTTTCATACAATGCTTCTGTGTAGTTTATATTTGAACATATTCTTTTTTCCACTATTACCCACTTAGCGCTACGAATGTCCAGTTGCATTTTCTACAGACAGAGTGTTTCAAAACTGCTCAATCAAACGTATGGTTTAACTCTGTTAGCTGAATGCTCAGATCAGAAAGAAGTTTCACAGAATGCTTCTGTGTAGTTTATATTTGAATATATTCCTTTTTCCTCTACTACTCTCTTAGCGCTCCAAATGTCCAGTTGCATTTTCTACAGAAAGAGTGTTCAGATCTGCTCAATCAAAAGTATGGTTTAACTCTGTTTGCTGAATGCACAGATCAGAAAGAAGTTTCACAGAATGATTCTGTGTAGTTTATATTTGGAGACATTCCTTTTTCCACTATTACCCTCTTAGCGCTCCGAAACTCCACTTGCATTTTCTACAGAAAGAGTGTTTCAGAACGGCTCAATCAAAACTAAGGTTCAACTCTTTTAGTTGAACAAACAGAACAGAAAGAAGTTTCACACAATTCTTCTGTGTAGTTTTTATTTGTAGACATTCTTTTTCCCAATATAGGCCTCCTAGCCCTCAGAATGTCCAATTGCAGTTTCTACAGAAAGAGTGTTTCAGAACGGCTCAATCAAAAGTAAGGTTCAACTCTGTTAGTTGAATGCACAGAACAGAAAGAAGTTTCATACAATGCTTCTGTGTAGTGTATATTTGAATATATTCTTTTTTCCAATATTACCCACTTAGCGCTACGAATGTCCAGTTGCATTTTCTACAGACAGAGTGTTTCAAAACTGCTCAATCAAAAGTATGGTTTAACTCTGTTAGCTGAATGCTCAGATGAGAAAGATGTTTCACAGAATGCTTCTGTGTAGTTTATATTTGAATATATTCCTTTTTCCACTACTACGCTCTTAACGCTCCAAATGTCCAGTTGCATTTTCTACAGAAAGAGTGTTCAGATCTGCTCAATCAAAAGTATGGTTTAACTCTGTTAGATGAATGCACAGATCAGAAAGAAGTTTCACCGAATGATTCTGTGTAGTTTATATTTGAAGACATTCCTTTTTCCACTATTACCCTCTTAGCGCTCCGAATCTCCACTTGCATTTTCTACAAAAAGAGTGTTTCATAACTGCTCAATCAAAAATATGTTTTATCTCTGTTAACTGAATTTACAGATCAGAAATAAGTTTCACAGAATGCATCTTTGTAGTTTTTATTTGAAGATATTCTTTTCCCCAATGTAGGCCTCTTAGCGCTTAGCATGTCCAATGGCAGTTTCTACAGAAAGAGTGTGTCAGAACGGCTCAATCAAAAGTAAGGTTCAACTCTGTTGGTTGAATGCACAGAACTGAAAGAATTTTCACAGAATGCTACTGTGTAGTTAATATTTGAATATATTCCTTTTTCCACTATTACCCTCTTAGCGCTCCGAATGTCCACTTGCATTTTCTACAGAAAGAGTGTTCAGAACTGCGCAATCAAAAGTATGGTTTAACTCTGTTAGCTTAATGAACATATCAGAAATAAGTTTCACACAATGCTTCCGTGTAGTTTTTATTTGAAGATATTATTTTTCCCAATAGAGGCCTCTTAGCGCTCAGAATGTCCAATTGCAGTTTCTACAGAAAGAGTGTTTCAGAAAGGCTCAATCAAAAGTAAGGTTCAACTCTGTTAGTTGAATGCACAGAACAGAAAGAAGTTTCATACAATGTTTCTGTGCAGTTTATATTTGAACATATTCTTTTTTCCACTATTACCCACTTAGCGCTACGAATGTCCAGTTGCATTTTCTACAGACAGAGTGTTTCAAAGCTGCTCAATCAAAAGTATGGTTTAACTCTGTTAGCTGAATGCTCAGATCAGAAAGAAGTTTCACAGAATGCTTCTGTGTAGTTTATATTTGAATATATTCCTTTTTCCACTACTACTCTCTTAGCGCTCCAAATGTCCAGTTGCATTTTCTACAGAAAGAGTGTTCAGATCTGCTCAATCAAAAGTATGGTTTAACTCTGTTAGCTGAATGCACAGATCAGAAAGAAGTTTCACAGAATGATTCTGTGTAGTTTATATTTGGAGACATTCCTTTTTCCACTATTACCCTCTTAGCGCTCCGAATCTCCACTTGCATTTTCTACAGAAAGAGTGTTTCAGAACAGCTCAATCAAAACTAAGGTTCAACTCTTTTTGTTGAACAAACAGAACAGAAAGAAGTTTCACACAATTCTTCTGTGTAGTTTTTATTTGTAGACATTCTTTTAGCCAATATAGGCCTCTTAGCGCTCAGAATGTCCAATTGCAGTTTCTATAGAAAGAGTGTTTCAGAATGGCTCAATCAAAAGTAAGGTTCAACTCTGTTAGTTGAATGCACAGAACAGAAAGAAGTTTCATACAATGCTTCTGTGTAGTTTCTATTTGAACATATTCTTTTTACAACTATTACCCACATAGCGCTACGAATGTCCAGTTGCATTTTCTACAGACAGAGTGTTTCAAAACTGCACAATCAAAAGTATGGTTTAACTCTGTTAGCTGAATGCTCAGATCAGAAAGAAGTTTCACGGAATGCTTCTGTGTAGTTTATATTTGAATATATTCCTTTTTCCACTACTACTCTCTTAGCGCTCCAAATGTCCAGTTGCATTTTCTACAGAAAGAGTGTTCAGATCTGCTCAATCAAAAGTATGGTTTAAATCTGTTAGCTGAATGCACAGATCAGAAAGAAGTTTCACAGAATGATTCTGTGTAGTTTATATTTGGAGACATTCCTTTTTCCACTATTACCCTCTTAGCGCTCCGAATCTCCACTTGCATTTTCTACAGAAAGAGTGTTTCAGAACGGCTCAATCAAAACTAAGGTTCAACTCTTTTAGTTGAACAAACAGAACAGAAAGAAGTTTCACACAATTCTTCTGTGTAGTTTTTATTTGTAGACATTCTTTTTCCCAATATAGGCCTCTTAGCGCTCAGAATGTCCAATTGCAGTTTCTACAGAAAGAGTGTTTCAGAACGGCTCAATCAAAAGTAAGGTTCAACTCTGTTAGTTGAATGCACAGAACAGAAAGAAGTTTCATACAATGCTTCTGTGTAGTTTCTATTTGAACATATTCTTTTTTCCACTATTACCCACTTAGTGCTACGAATGTCAAGTTGCATTTTCTACAGACAGAGTGTTTCAAAACTGCTCAATCAAAAGTATGGTTTAACTCTGTTAGCTGAATGCTCAGATCAGAAAGAAGTTTCACAGAATGCTTCTGTGTAGTTTATATTTGAATATATTCCTTTTTCCACTACTACGCTCTTAGCGCTCCAAATGTCCAGTTGCATTTTCTACAGAAAGAGTGTTCAGATCTGCTCAATCAAAAGTATGGTTTAACTCTGTTAGCTGAATGCACAGATCAGAAAAAAGTTTCACCGAATGATTCTGTGTAGTTTATATTTGCAGACATTCCTTTTTCCACTATTACCCTCTTAGCGCTCCGAATCTCCACTTGCATTTTCTACAAAAAGTGTGTTTCATAACTGCTCAATCAAAAATATGTTTTATCTCTGTTAACTGAATTTACAGATCAGAAATAAGTTTCACAGAATGCATCTGTGTAGTTTTTATTTGAAGATATTCTTTTCCCCAATGTAGGCCTCTTAGCGCTTAGCATGTCCAATTGCAGTTTCTACAGAAAGAGTGTTTCAGAACTTCTCAATCAAAAGTAAGGTTCAACTCTGTTAGTTGAATGCACAGAACAGAAAGAATTTTCACAGAATGCTACTCTGTAGTTTATATTTGAATATATTCCTTTTTCCACTATTACCCTCTTAGCGCTCCGAATGTCCACTTGCATTTTCTACAGAAAGAGTGTTCAGAACTGCGCAATCAAAAGTATGGTTTAACTCTGTTAGCTTAATGAACATATCAGAAAGAAGTTTCACAGAATGCTTCTGTGTAGTTTTTATTTGAAGATATTATTTTTCCCAATATATGCCTCTTAGCGCTCAGAATGTCCAATTGCAGTTTCTACAGAAAGAGTGTTTCAGAACGGCTCAATCAAAAGTAAGGTTCAACTCGGTTAGTTGAATGCACAGAACAGAAAGAAGTTTCATACAATGCTTCTGTGTAGTTTATATTTGAATATATTCTTTTTTCCACTATTACCCACTTAGCGCTACGAATGTCCAGTTGCATTTTCTACAGACAGAGTGTTTCAAAACTGCTCAATCAAAAGTATGGTTTAACTCTGTTAGCTGAATGCTCAGATCAGAAAGAAGTTTCACAGAATGCTTCTGTGTAGTTTATATTTGAATATATTCCTTTTTCCACTACTACTCTCTTAGCGCTCCAAATGTCCAGTTGCATTTTCTACAGAAAGAGTGTTCAGATCTGCTCAATTAAAAGTATGGTTTAACTCTGTTAGCTGAATGCACAGATCAGAAAGAAGTTTCACAGAATGATTCTTTGTAGTTTATATTTGGAGACATTCCTTTTTCCACTATTACCCTCTTAGCGCTCCGAATCTCCACTTGCATTTTCTACAGAAAGTGTGTTTCAGAACCGCTCAATCAAAACTCAGGTTCAACTCTTTTAGTTGAACAAACAGAACAGAAAGAAGTTTCACACAATTCTTCTGTGTAGTTTTTATTTGTAGACATTCTTTTTCCCAATATAGGCCTCTTAGCGTTCAGAATGTCCAATTGCAGTTTCTACAGAAAGAGTGTTTCAGAACGGCTCAATCAAAAGTAAGGTTCAACACTGTTAGTTGAATGCACAGAACAGAAAGAAGTTTCATACAATGCTTCTGTGTAGTTTATATTTGAACATATTCTTTTTTCCACTATTACCCACTTAGCGCTACGAATGTCCAGTTGCATTTTCTACAGACAGAGTGTTTCAAAACTGCTCAATCAAAAGTATGGTTTAACTCTGTTAGCTGAATGCTCAGATCAGAAAGAAGTTTCACAGAATGCTTCTGTGTAGTTTATATTTGAATATATTCCTTTTTCCACTACTACGCTCTTAGCGCTCAAAATGTCCAGTTGCATTTTCTACAGAAAGAGTGTTCAGATCTGCTCAATCAAAAGTATGGTTTAACTCTGTTAGCTGAATGCACAGATCAGAAAGAAGTTTCACCGAATGATTCTGTGTAGTTTATATTTGAAGACATTCCTTTTTCCACTATTACCCACTTAGCGCTCCGAATCTCCACTTGCATTTTCTACAAAAAGAGTGTTTCATAACTGCTCAATCAAAAATATGTTTTATCTCTGTTAACTGAATTTACAGATCAGAAATAAGTTTCACAGAATGCATCTGTGTAGTTTTTATTTGAAGATATTCTTTTTCCCAATGTAGGCCTCTAAGCGCTTAGCATGTCCAATTGCAGTTTCTACAGAAAGAGTGTTTCAGAACGGCTCAATCAAAAGTAAGGTTCAACTCTGTTGGTTGAATGCACAGAACAGAAAGAATTTTCACAGAATGCTACTGTGTAGTTAATATTTGAATATATTCCTTTTTCCACTATTACCCTCTTAGCGCTCCGAATGTCCACTTGCATTTTCTACAGAAAGAGTGTTCAGAACGGCGCAATCAAAAGTATGGTTTAACTCTGTTAGCTTAATGAACATATCAGAAATAAGTTTCACACAATGCTTCTGTGTAGTTTTTATTTGAAGATATTATTTTTCCCAATAGAGGCCTCTTAGCGCTCAGAATGTCCAATTGCAGTTTCTACAGAAAGAGTGTTTCAGAACGGCTCAATCAAAAGTAAGGTTCAACTCTGTTAGTTGAATGCCCAGAACAGAAAGAAGTTTCATACAATGCTTCTGTGTAGTTTATATTTGAATATATTCTTTTTTCCACTATTACCCACTTAGCGCTACGAATGTCCAGTTGCATTTTCTACAGACAGAGTGTTTCAAAACTGCTCAATCAAAAGTATGGATTAACTCTGTTAGCTGAATGCTCAGATCAGAAAGAAGTTTCACAGAATGCTTCTGTGTAGTTTATATTTGAATATATTCCTTTTTCCACTACTACTCTCTTAGCGCTCCAAATGTCCAGTTGCATTTTCTACAGAAAGAGTGTTCAGATCTGCTCAATTAAAAGTATGGTTTAACTCTGTTAGCTGAATGCACAGATCAGAAAGAAGTTTCACAGAATGATTCTTTGTAGTTTATATTTGGAGACATTCCTTTTTCCACTATTACCCTCTTAGCGCTCCGAATCTCCACTTGCATTTTCTACAGAAAGTGTGTTTCAGAACCGCTCAATCAAAACTCAGGTTCAACTCTTTTAGTTGAACAAACAGAACAGAAAGAAGTTTCACACAATTCTTCTGTGTAGTTTTTATTTGTAGACATTCTTTTTCCCAATATAGGCCTCTTAGCGCTCAGAATGTCCAATTGCAGTTTCTATAGAAAGAGTGTTTCAGAACGGCTCAATCAAAAGTAAGGTTCAACACTGTTAGTTGAATGCACAGAACAGAAAGAAGTTTCATACAATGCTTCTGTGTAGTTTCTATTTGAACATATTCTTTTTTCCACTATTACCCACTTAGCCCTACGAATGTCCAGTTGCATTTTCTACAGACAGAGTGTTTCAAAACTGCTCAATCAAAAGTATGGTTTAACTCTGTTAGCTGAATGCTCAGATCAGAAAGAAGTTTCACAGAATGCTTCTGTGTAGTTTATATTTGAATATATTCCTTTTTCCACTACTACGCTCTTAGCGCTCAAAATGTCCAGTTGCATTTTCTACAGAAAGAGTGTTCAGATCTGCTCAATCAAAAGTATGGTTTAACTCTGTTAGCTGAATGCACAGATCAGAAAGAAGTTTCACCGAATGATTCTGTGTAGTTTATATTTGAAGACATTCCTTTTTCCACTATTACCCACTTAGCGCTCCGAATCTCCACTTGCATTTTCTACAAAAAGAGTGTTTCATAACTGCTCAATCAAAAATATGTTTTATCTCTGTTAACTGAATTTACAGATCAGAAATAAGTTTCACAGAATGCATCTGTGTAGTTTTTATTTGAAGATATTCTTTTTCCCAATGTAGGCCTCTTAGCGCTTAGCATGTCCAATTGCAGTTTCTACAGAAAGAGTGTTTCAGAACGGCTCAATCAAAAGTAAGGTTCAACTCTGTTATTTGAATGCACAGAACAGAAAGAATTTTCACAGAATGCTACTGTGTAGTTAATATTTGAATATATTCCTTTTTCCACTATTACCCTCTTAGCGCTCCGAATGTCCACTTGCATTTTCTACAGAAAGAGTGTTCAGAACTGCGCAATCAAAAGTATGGTTTAACTCTGTTAGCTTAATGAACATATCAGAAATAAGTTTCACACAATGCTTCTGTGTAGTTTTTATTTGAAGATATTATTTTTCCCAATAGAGGCCTCTTAGCGCTCAGAATGTCCAATTGCAGTTTCTACAGAAAGAGTGTTTCAGAACGGCTCAATCAAAAGTAAGGTTCAACTCTGTTAGTTGAATGCCCAGAACAGAAAGAAGTTTCATACAATGCTTCTGTGTAGTTTATATTTGAATATATTCTTTTTTCCACTATTCCCCACTTAGCGCTACGAATGTCCAGTTGCATTTTCTACAGACAGAGTGTTTCAAAACTGCTCAATCAAAAGTATGGTTTAACTCTGTTAGCTGAATGCTCAGATCAGAAAGAAGTTTCACAGAATGCTTCTGTGTAGTTTATATTTGAATATATTCCTTTTTCCACTACTACTCTCTTAGCGCTCCAAATGTCCAGTTGCATTTTCTACAGAAAGTGTGTTCAGATCTGCTCAATTAAAAGTATGGTTTAACTCTGTTAGCTGAATGCACAGATCAGAAAGAAGTTTCACAGAATGATTCTTTGTAGTTTATATTTGGAGACATTCCTTTTTCCACTATTACCCTCTTAGCGCTCCGAATCTCCACTTGCATTTTCTACAGAAAGTGTGTTTCACAACCGCTCAATCAAAACTCAGGTTCAACTCTTTTAGTTGAACAAACAGAACAGAAAGAAGTTTCACACAATTCTTCTGTGTAGTTTTTATTTGTAGACATTCTTTTTCCCAATATGGGCCTCTTAGCCCTCAGAATGTCCAATTGCAGTTTCTACAGAAAGAGTGTTTCAGAACGGCTCAATCAAAAGTAAGGTTCAACACTGTTAGTTGAATGCACAGAACAGAAAGAAGTTTCATACAATGCTTCTGTGTAGTTTCTATTTGAACATATTCTTTTTTCCACTATTACCCACTTAGCGCTACGAATGTCCAGTTGCATTTTCTACAGACAGAGTGTTTCAAAACTGCTCAATCAAAAGTATGGTTTAACTCTGTTAGCTGAATGCTCAGATCAGAAAGAAGTTTCACAGAATGCTTCTGTGTAGTTTATATTTGAATATATTCCTTTTTCCACTACTACGCTCTTAGCGCTCAAAATGTCCAGTTGCATTTTCTACAGAAAGAGTGTTCAGATCTGCTCAATCAAAAGTATGGTTTAACTCTGTTAGCTGAATGCACAGATCAGAAAGAAGTTTCACCGAATGATTCTGTGTAGTTTAAATTTGAAGACATTCCTTTTTCCACTATTACCCACTTAGCGCTCCGAATCTCCACTTGCATTTTCTACAAAAAGAGTGTTTCATAACTGCTCAATCAAAAATATGTTTTATCTCTGTTAACTGAATTTACAGATCAGAAATAAGTTTCACAGAATGCATCTGTGTAGTTTTTATTTGAAGATATTCTTTTTCCCAATGTAGGCCTCTTAGCGCTTAGCATGTCCAATTGCAGTTTCTACAGAAAGAGTGTTTCAGAACGGCTCAATCAAAAGTAAGGTTCAACTCTGTTGGTTGAATGCACAGAACAGAAAGAATTTTCACAGAATGCTACTGTGTAGTTAATATTTGAATATATTACTTTTTCCACTATTACCCTCTTAGCGCTCCGAATGTCCACTTGCATTTTCTACAGAAAGAGTGTTCAGAACTGCGCAATCAAAAGTATGGTTTAACTCTGTTAGCTTAATGAACATATCAGAAATAAGTTTCACACAATGCTTCTGTGTAGTTTTTATTTGAAGATATTATTTTTCCCAATAGAGGCCTCTTAGCGCTCAGAATGTCCAATTGCAGTTTCTACAGAAAGAGTGTTTCAGAAAGGCTCAATCAAAAGTAAGGTTCAACTCTGTTAGTTGAATGCACAGAACAGAAAGAAGTTTCATACAATGCTTCTGTGTAGTTTATATTTGAACATATTCTTTTTTCCACTATTACCCACTTAGCGCTACGAATGTCCAGTTGCATTTCCTACAGACAGAGTGTTTCAAAACTGCTCAATCAAAAGTATGGTTTAACTCTATTAGCTGAATGCTCAGATCAGAAAGAAGTTTCACAGAATGCTTCTGTGTAGTTTATATTTGAATATATCCCTTTTTCCACTACTACTCTCTTAGCGCTCCAAATGTCCAGTTGCATTTTCTACAGAAAGAGTGTTCAGATCTGCTCAATCAAAAGTATGGTTTAACTCTGTTAGCTGAATGCACAGATCAGAAAGAAGTTTCACAGAATGATTCTGTGTAGTTTATATTTGGAGACATTCCTTTTTCCACTATTACCCTCTTAGCGCTCCGAATCTCCACTTGCATTTTCTACAGAAAGAGTGTTTCAGAACGGCTCAATCAAAACTAAGGATCAACTCTTTTAGTTGAACAAACAGAACAGAAAGAAGTTTCACACAATTCTTCTGTGTAGTTTTTATTTGTAGACATTCTTTTTCCCAATATAGGCCTCTTAGCGCTCAGAATGTCCAATTGCAGTTTCTACAGAAAGAGTGTTTCAGAACGGCTCAATCAAAAGTAAGGTTCAACTCTTTTAGTTGAATGCACAGTACAGAAAGAAGTTTCATACAATGCTTCTGTGTAGTTTCTATTTGAACATATTCTTTTTTCCACTATTACCCACTTAGCCCTACGAATGTCCAGTTGCATTTTCTACAGACAGAGTGTTTCAAAACTGCTCAATCAAAAGTATGGTTTAACTCTGTTAGCTGAATGCTCAGATCAGAAAGAAGTTTCACAGAATGCTTCTGTGTAGTTTATATTTGAATATATTCCTTTTTCCACTACTACGCTCTTAGCGCTCCAAATGTCCAGTTACATTTTCTACAGAAAGAGTGTTCAGATCTGCTCAATCAAAAGTATGGTTTAACTCTGTTAGCTGAATGCACAGATCAGAAAGCTGTTTCACCGAATGATTCTGTGTAGTTTATATTTGAAGACATTCCTTTTTCCACTATTACCCTCTTAGCGCTCCGAATCTCCACTTGCATTTTCTACAAAAAGAGTGTTTCATAACTGCTCAATCAAAAATATGTTTTATCTCTGTTAACTGAATTTACAGATCAGAAATAAGTTTCACAGAATGCATCTGTGTAGTTTTTATTTGAAGATATTCTTTTTCCCAATGTAGGCCTCTTAGCGCTTAGCATGTCCAATTGCAGTTTCTACAGAAAGAGAGTTTCAGAACGGCTCAATCAAAAGTAAGGTTCAACTCTGTTAGTTGAATGCACAGAACAGAAAGAATTTTCACAGAATGCTACTGTGTAGTTTATATTTGAATATATTCCTTTTTCCACTATTACCCTCTTAGCGCTCCGAATGTCCACTTGCATTTTCTACAGAAAGAGTGTTCAGAACTGCGCAATCAAAAGTATGGTTTAACTCTGTTAGCTTAATGAACATATCAGAAATAAGTTTCACACAATGCTTCTGTGTAGTTTTTATTTGAAGATATTATTTTTCCCAATAGAGGCCTCTTAGCGCTCAGAATGTCCAATTGCAGTTTCTACAGAAAGAGTGTTTCAGAAAGGCTCAATCAAAAGTAAGGTTCAACTCTGTTAGTTGAATGCACAGAACAGAAAGAAGTTTCATACAATGATTCTGTGTAGTTTATATTTGAACATATTCTTTTTTCCACTATTACCCACTTAGCGCTACGAATGTCCAGTTGCATTTTCTACAGACAGAGTGTTTCAAAGCTGCTCAATCAAAAGTATGGTTTAACTCTGTTAGCTGAATGCTCAGATCAGAAAGAAGTTTCACAGAATGCTTCTGTGTAGTTTATATTTGAATATATTCCTTTTTCCACTACTACTCTCTTAGCGCTCCAAATGTCCAGTTGCATTTTCTACAGAAAGAGTGTTCAGATCTGCTCGATCAAAAGTATGGTTTAACTCTGTTAGCTGAATGCACAGATCAGAAAGAAGTTTCACAGAATGATTCTGTGTAGTTTATATTTGGAGACATTCCTTTTTCCACTATTACCCTCTTAGCGCTCCGAATCTCCACTTGCATTTTCTACAGAAAGAGTGTTTCAGAACGGCTCAATCAAAACTAAGGTTCAACTCTTTTAGTTGAACAAATAGAACAGAAAGAAGTTTCACACAATTCTTCTGTGTAGTTTTTATTTGTAGACATTCTTTTAGCCAATATAGGCCTCTTAGCGCTCAGAATGTCCAATTGCAGTTTCTACAGAAAGAGTGTTTCAGAACGGCTCAATCAAAAGTAAGGTTCAACTCTGTTAGTTGAATGCACAGAACAGAAAGAAGTTTCATACAATGCTTCTGTGTAGTTTCTATTTGAACATATTCTTTTTACAACTATTACCCACATAGCGCTACGAATGTCCAGTTGCATTTTCTACAGACAGAGTGTTTCAAAACTGCTCAATCAAAAGTATGGTTTAACTCTGTTAGCTGAATGCTCAGATCAGAAAGAAGTTTCACAGAATGCTTCTGTGTAGTTTATATTTGAATATATTCCTTTTTCCACTACTACTCTCTTAGCGCTCCAAATGTCCAGTTGCATTTTCTACAGAAAGAGTGTTCAGATCTGCTCAATCAAAAGTATGGTTTAAATCTGTTAGCTGAATGCACAGATCAGAAAGAAGTTTCACAGAATGATTCTGTGTAGTTTATATTTGGAGACATTCCTTTTTCCACTATTACCCTCTTAGCGCTCCGAATCTCCACTTGCATTTTCTACAGAAAGAGTGTTTCAGAACGGCTCAATCAAAACTAAGGTTCAACTCTTTTAGTTGAACAAACAGAAAAGAAAGAAGTTTCACACAATTCTTCTGTGTAGTTTTTATTTGTAGACATTCTTTTTCCCAATATAGGCCTCTTAGCGCTCAGAATGTCCAATTGCAGTTTCTACAGAAAGAGTGTTTCAGAACGGCTCAATCAAAAGTAAGGTTCAACTCTGTTAGTTGAATGCACAGAACAGAAAGAAGTTTCATACAATGCTTCTGTGTAGTTTCTATTTGAACATATTCTTTTTTCCACTATTACCCACTTAGCGCTACGAATGTCCAGTTGCATTCTCTACAGACAGAGTGTTTCAAAACTGCTCAATCAAAAGTATGGTTTAACTCTGTTAGCTGAATGCTCAGATCAGAAAGAAGTTTCACAGAATGCTTCTGTGTAGTTTATATTTGAATATATTACTTTTTCCACTACTATGCTCTTAGCGCTCCAAATGTCCAGTTGCATTTTCTACAGAAAGAGTGTTCAGATCTGCTCAATCAAAAGTATGGTTTAACTCTGTTAGCTGAATGCACAGATCAGAAAGAAGTTTCACCGAATGATTCTGTGTAGTTTATATTTGCAGACATTCCTTTTTCCACTATTACCCTCTTAGCGCTCCGAATCTCCACTTGCATTTTCTACAAAAAGAGTGTTTCATAACTGCTCAACCAAAAATATGTTTTATCTCTGTTAACTGAATTTACAGATCAGAAATAAGTTTCACAGAATGCATCTGTGTAGTTTTTATTTGAAGATATTATTTTCCCCAATGTAGGCCTCTTAGCGCTTAGCATGTCCAATTGCAGTTTCTACAGAAAGAGTGTTTCAGAACCTCTCAATCAAAAGTAAGGTTCAACTCTGTTAGTTCAATGCACAGAACAGAAAGAATTTTCACAGAATGCTACTGTGTAGTTTATATTTGAATATATTCCTTTTTCCACTATTACCCTCTTAGCGCTCCGAATGTCCACTTGCATTTTCTACAGAAAGAGTGTTCAGAACTGCGCAATCAAAAGTATGGTTTAACTCTGTTAGCTTAATGAACATATCCGAAATAAGTTTCACACAATGCTTCTGTGTAGTTTTTATTTGAAGATATTATTTTTCCCAATATATGCCTCTTAGCGCTCAGAATGTCCAATTGCAGTTTCTACAGAAAGAGTGTTTCAGAACGGCTCAATCAAAAGTAAGGTTCAACTCTGTTAGTTGAATGCACAGAACAGAAAGAAGTTTCATACAATGCTTCTGTGTAGTTTATATTTGAATATATTCTTTTTTCCACTATTACCCACTTAGCGCTACGAATGTCCAGTTGCATTTTCTACAGACAGAGTGTTTCAAAACTGCTCAATCAAAAGTATGGTTTAATTCTGTTAGCTGAATGCTCAGATCAGAAAGAAGTTTCACAGAATGCTTCTGTGTAGTTTATATTTGAATATATTCCTTTTTCCACTACTACTCTCTTAGCGCTCCAAATGTCCAGTTGCATTTTCTACAGAAAGAGTGTTCAGATCTGCTCAATTAAAAGTATGGTTTAACTCTGTTAGCTGAATGCACAGATCAGAAAGAAGTTTCACAGAATGATTCTTTGTAGTTTATATTTGGAGACATTCCTTTTTCCACTATTACCCTCTTAGCGCTCCGAAACTCCACTTGCATTTTCTACAGAAAGAGTGTTTCAGAACCGCTCAATCAAAACTCAGGTTCAACTCTTTTAGTTGAACAAACAGAACAGAAAGAAGTTTCACAAAATTCTTCTGTGTAGTTTTTATTTGTAGACATTCTTTTTCCCAATATAGGCATCTTAGCGCTCAGAATGTCCAATTGCAGTTTCTACAGAAAGAGTGTTTCAGAACGGCTCAATCAAAAGTAAGGTTCAACACTGTTAGTTGAATGCACAGAACAGAAAGAAGTTTCATACAATGCTTCTGTGTAGTTTCTATTTGAACATATTCTTTTTTCCACTATTACCCACTTAGCGCTACGAATGTCCAGTTGCATTTTCTACAGACAGAGTGTTTCAAAACTGCTCAATCAAAAGTATGGTTTAACTCTGTTAGCTGAATGCTCAGATCAGAAAGAAGTTTCACAGAATGCTTCTGTGTAGTTTATATTTGAATATATTCCTTTTTCCACTACTACGCTCTTAGCGCTCAAAATGTCCAGTTGCATTTTCTACAGAAAGAGTGTTCAGATCTGCTCAATCAAAAGTATGGTTTAACTCTGTTAGCTGAATGCACAGATCAGAAAGAAGTTTCACCGAATGATTCTGTGTAGTTTATATTTGAAGACATTCCTTTTTCCACTATTACCCTCTTAGCGCTCCGAATCTCCACTTGCATTTTCTACAAAAAGAGTGTTTCATAACTGCTCAATCAAAAATATGTTTTATCTCTGTTAACTGAATTTACAGATCAGAAATAAGTTTCACAGAATGCATCTGTGTCGTTTTTATTTGAAGATATTCTTTTTCCCAATGTAGGCCTCTTAGCGCTTAGCATGTCCAATTGCAGTTTCTACAGAAAGTGTGTTTCAGAACAGCTCAATCAAAAGTAAGGTTCAACTCTGTTGGTTGAATGCACAGAACAGAAAGAATTTTCACAGAATGCTACTGTGTAGTTAATATTTGAATATATTCCTTTTTCCACTATTACCCTCTGAGCGCTCCGAATGTCCACTTGCATTTTCTACAGAAAGAGTGTTCAGAACTGCGCAATCAAAAGTATGGTTTAACTCTGTTAGCTTAATGAACATATCAGAAATAAGTTTCACACAATGCTTCTGTGTAGTTTTTATTTGAAGATATTATTTTTCCCAATAGAGGACTCTTAGCGCTCAGAATGTCCAATTGCAGTTTCTACAGAAAGAGTGTTTCAGAAAGGCTCAATCAAAAGTAAGGTTCAACTCTGTTAGTTGAATGCACAGAACAGAAAGAAGTTTCATACAATGCTTCTGTGTAGTTTATATTTGAACATATACTTTTTTCCACTATTACCCACTTAGCGCTACGAATGTCCAGTTGCATTTCCTACAGACAGAGTGTTTCAAAACTGCTCAATCAAAAGTATGGTTTAACTCTATTAGCTAAATGCTCAGATCAGAAAGAAGTTTCACAGAATGCTTCTGTGTAGTTTATATTTGAATATATTCCTTTTTCCACTACTACTCTCTTAGCGCTCCAAATGTCCAGTTGCATTTTCTACAGAAAGAGTGTTCAGATCTGCTCAATCAAAAGTATGGTTTAACTCTGTTAGCTGAATGCACAGATCAGAAAGAAGTTTCACAGAATGATTCTGTGTAGTTTATATTTGGAGACATTCCTTTTTCCACTATTACCCTCTTAGCGCTCGGAATCTCCACTTGCATTTTCTACAGAAAGAGTGTTTCAGAACGGCTCAATCAAAACTAAGGATCAACTCTTTTAGTTGAACAAACAGAACAGAGAGAAGTTTCACACAATTCTTCTGTGTAGTTTTTATTTGTAGACATTATTTTTCCCAATATAGGCCTCTTAGCGCTCAGAATGTCCAATTGCAGTTTCTACAGAAAGAGTGTTTCAGAACGGCTCAATCAAAAGTAAGGTTCAACTCTGTTAGTTGAATGCACAGAACAGAAAGAAGTTTCATACAATGCTTCTGTGTAGTTTCTATTTGAACATATTCTTTTTTCCACTATTACCCACTTAGCGCTACGAATGTCCAGTTGCATTTTCTACAGACAGAGTGTTTCAAAACTGCTCAATCAAAAGTATGGTTTAACTCTGTTAGCTGAATGCTCAGATCAGAAAGAAGTTTCACAGAATGCTTCTGTGTAGTTTATATTTGAATATATTCCTTTTTCCACTACTACGCTCTTAGCGCTCCAAATGTCCAGTTGCATTTTCTACAGAAAGAGTGTTCAGATCTGCTCAATCAAAAGTATGGTTTAACTCTGTTAGCTGAATGCACAGATCAGAAAGAAGTTTCACCGAATGATTCTGTGTAGTTTATATTTGAAGACATTCCTTTTTCCACTATTACCCTCTTAGCGCTCCGAATCTCCACTTGCATTTTCTACAAAAAGAGTGTTTCATAACTGCTCAATCAAAAATATGTTTTATCTCTGTTAACTGAATTTACAGATCAGAAATAAGTTTCACAGAATGCATCTGTGTAGTTTTTATTTGAAGATATTCTTTTTCCCAATGTAGACCTCTTAGCGCTTAGCATGTCCAATTGCAGTTTCTACAGAAAGAGTGTTTCAGAACGGCTCAATCAAAAGTAAGGTTCAACTCTGTTAGTTGAATGCACAGAACAGAAAGAATTTTCACAGAATGCTACTGTGTAGTTTATATTTGAATATATTCCTTTTTCCACTATTACCCTCTTAGCGCTCCGAATGTCCACTTGCATTTTCTACAGAAAGAGTGTTCAGAACTGCGCAATCAAAAGTATGGTTTAACTCTGTTAGCTTAATGAACATATCAGAAATAAGTTTCACACAATGCTTCTGTGTAGTTTTTATTTGAAGATATTATTTTTCCCAATAGAGGCCTCTTAGCGCTCAGAATGTCCAATTGCAGTTTCTACAGAAAGAGTGTTTCAGAAAGGCTCAATCAAAAGTAAGGTTCAATTCTGTTAGTTGAATGCACAGAACAGAAAGAAGTTTCATACAATGCTTCTGTGTAGTTTATATTTGAACATATTCTTTTTTCCACTATTACCCACTTAGCGCTACGAATGTCCAGTTGCATTTTCTACAGACAGAGTGTTTCAAAGCTGCTCAATCAAAAGTATGGTTTAACTCTGTTAGCTGAATGCTCAGATCAGAAAGAAGTTTCACAGAATGCTTCTGTGTAGTTTATATTTGAATATATTCCTTTTTCCACTACTACTCTCTTAGCGCTCCAAATGTCCAGTTGCATTTTCTACAGAAAGAGTGTTCAGATCTGCTCAATCAAAAGTATGGTTTAAATCTGTTAGCTGAATGCACAGATCAGAAAGAAGTTTCACAGAATGATTCTGTGTAGTTTATATTTGGAGACATTCCTTTTTCCACTATTACCCTCTTAGCGCTCCGAATCTCCACTTGCATTTTCTACAGAAAGAGTGTTTCAGAACGGCTCAATCAAAACTAAGGTTCAACTCTTTTAGTTGAACAAACAGAACAGAAAGAAGTTTCACACAATTCTTCTGTGTAGTTTTTATTTGTAGACATTCTTTTTCCCAATATAGGCCTCTTAGCACTTAGCATGTCCAATTGCAGTTTCTACAGAAAGAGTGTTTCAGAACGGCTCAATCAAAAGTAAGGTTCAACTCTGTTAGTAGAATGCACAGAACAGAAAGAATTTTCACAGAATGCTACTGTGTAGTTTATATTTGAATATATTCCTTTTTTTACTATTACCCTCTTAGCGCTCCGAATGTCCACTTGCATTTTCTACAGAAAGAGTGTTCAGAACTGCGCATTCAAAAGTATGGTTTAACTCTCTTAGCTTAATGAACATATCAGAAATCAGTTTCACACAATGCTTCTGTGTAGTTTTTATTTGAAGATATTATTTTTCCCAATAGAGGCCTCTTAGCGCTCAGAATGTCCAATTGCAGTTTCTACAGAAAGAGTGTTTCAGAAAGGCTCAATCAAAAGTAAGGTTCAACTCTGTTAGTTGAATGCACAGAACAGAAAGAAGTTTCATACAATGCTTCTGTGTAGTTTCTATTTGAACATATTCTTTTTTCCACTATTACCCACTTAGCGCTACGAATGTCCAGTTGCATTCTCTACAGACAGAGTGTTTCAAAACTGCTCAATCAAAAGTATGGTTTAACTCTGTTAGCTGAATGCTCAGATCAGAAAGAAGTTTCACAGAATGCTTCTGTGTAGTTTATATTTGAATATATTACTTTTTCCACTACTATGCTCTTAGCGCTCCAAATGTCCAGTTGCATTTTCTACAGAAAGAGTGTTCAGATCTGCTCAATCAAAAGTATGGTTTAACTCTGTTAGCTGAATGCACAGATCAGAAAGAAGTTTCACCGAATGATTCTGTGTAGTTTATATTTGCAGACATTCCTTTTTCCACTATTACCCTCTTAGCGCTCCGAATCTCCACTTGCATTTTCTACAAAAAGAGTGTTTCATAACTGCTCAACCAAAAATATGTTTTATCTCTGTTAACTGAATTTACAGATCAGAAATAAGTTTCACAGAATGCATCTGTGTAGTTTTTATTTGAAGATATTATTTTCCCCAATGTAGGCCTCTTAGCGCTTAGCATGTCCAATTGCAGTTTCTACAGAAAGAGTGTTTCAGAACCTCTCAATCAAAAGTAAGGTTCAACTCTGTTAGTTCAATGCACAGAACAGAAAGAATTTTCACAGAATGCTACTGTGTAGTTTATATTTGAATATATTCCTTTTTCCACTATTACCCTCTTAGCGCTCCGAATGTCCACTTGCATTTTCTACAGAAAGAGTGTTCAGAACTGCGCAATCAAAAGTATGGTTTAACTCTGTTAGCTTAATGAACATATCCGAAATAAGTTTCACACAATGCTTCTGTGTAGTTTTTATTTGAAGATATTATTTTTCCCAATATATGCCTCTTAGCGCTCAGAATGTCCAATTGCAGTTTCTACAGAAAGAGTGTTTCAGAACGGCTCAATCAAAAGTAAGGTTCAACTCTGTTAGTTGAATGCACAGAACAGAAAGAAGTTTCATACAATGCTTCTGTGTAGTTTATATTTGAATATATTCTTTTTTCCACTATTACCCACTTAGCGCTACGAATGTCCAGTTGCATTTTCTACAGACAGAGTGTTTCAAAACTGCTCAATCAAAAGTATGGTTTAATTCTGTTAGCTGAATGCTCAGATCAGAAAGAAGTTTCACAGAATGCTTCTGTGTAGTTTATATTTGAATATATTCCTTTTTCCACTACTACTCTCTTAGCGCTCCAAATGTCCAGTTGCATTTTCTACAGAAAGAGTGTTCAGATCTGCTCAATTAAAAGTATGGTTTAACTCTGTTAGCTGAATGCACAGATCAGAAAGAAGTTTCACAGAATGATTCTTTGTAGTTTATATTTGGAGACATTCCTTTTTCCACTATTACCCTCTTAGCGCTCCGAAACTCCACTTGCATTTTCTACAGAAAGAGTGTTTCAGAACCGCTCAATCAAAACTCAGGTTCAACTCTTTTAGTTGAACAAACAGAACAGAAAGAAGTTTCACAAAATTCTTCTGTGTAGTTTTTATTTGTAGACATTCTTTTTCCCAATATAGGCATCTTAGCGCTCAGAATGTCCAATTGCAGTTTCTACAGAAAGAGTGTTTCAGAACGGCTCAATCAAAAGTAAGGTTCAACACTGTTAGTTGAATGCACAGAACAGAAAGAAGTTTCATACAATGCTTCTGTGTAGTTTCTATTTGAACATATTCTTTTTTCCACTATTACCCACTTAGCGCTACGAATGTCCAGTTGCATTTTCTACAGACAGAGTGTTTCAAAACTGCTCAATCAAAAGTATGGTTTAACTCTGTTAGCTGAATGCTCAGATCAGAAAGAAGTTTCACAGAATGCTTCTGTGTAGTTTATATTTGAATATATTCCTTTTTCCACTACTACGCTCTTAGCGCTCAAAATGTCCAGTTGCATTTTCTACAGAAAGAGTGTTCAGATCTGCTCAATCAAAAGTATGGTTTAACTCTGTTAGCTGAATGCACAGATCAGAAAGAAGTTTCACCGAATGATTCTGTGTAGTTTATATTTGAAGACATTCCTTTTTCCACTATTACCCTCTTAGCGCTCCGAATCTCCACTTGCATTTTCTACAAAAAGAGTGTTTCATAACTGCTCAATCAAAAATATGTTTTATCTCTGTTAACTGAATTTACAGATCAGAAATAAGTTTCACAGAATGCATCTGTGTCGTTTTTATTTGAAGATATTCTTTTTCCCAATGTAGGCCTCTTAGCGCTTAGCATGTCCAATTGCAGTTTCTACAGAAAGTGTGTTTCAGAACAGCTCAATCAAAAGTAAGGTTCAACTCTGTTGGTTGAATGCACAGAACAGAAAGAATTTTCACAGAATGCTACTGTGTAGTTAATATTTGAATATATTCCTTTTTCCACTATTACCCTCTGAGCGCTCCGAATGTCCACTTGCATTTTCTACAGAAAGAGTGTTCAGAACTGCGCAATCAAAAGTATGGTTTAACTCTGTTAGCTTAATGAACATATCAGAAATAAGTTTCACACAATGCTTCTGTGTAGTTTTTATTTGAAGATATTATTTTTCCCAATAGAGGACTCTTAGCGCTCAGAATGTCCAATTGCAGTTTCTACAGAAAGAGTGTTTCAGAAAGGCTCAATCAAAAGTAAGGTTCAACTCTGTTAGTTGAATGCACAGAACAGAAAGAAGTTTCATACAATGCTTCTGTGTAGTTTATATTTGAACATATTCTTTTTTCCACTATTACCCACTTAGCGCTACGAATGTCCAGTTGCATTTTCTACAGACAGAGTGTTTCAAAGCTGCTCAATCAAAAGTATGGTTTAACTCTGTTAGCTGAATGCTCAGATCAGAAAGAAGTTTCACAGAATGCTTCTGTGTAGTTTATATTTGAATATATTCATTTTTCCACTACTACTCTCTTAGCGCTCCAAATGTCCAGTTGCATTTTCTACAGAAAGAGTGTTCAGATCTGCTCGATCAAAAGTATGGTTTAACTCTGTTAGCTGAATGCACAGATCAGAAAGAAGTTTCACAGAATGATTCTGTGTAGTTTATATTTGGAGACATTCCTTTTTCCACTATTACCCTCTTAGCGCTCCGAATCTCCACTTGCATTTTCTACAGAAAGAGTGTTTCAGAACGGCTCAATCAAAACTAAGGTTCAACTCTTTTAGTTGAACAAATAGAACAGAAAGAAGTTTCACACAATTCTTCTGTGTAGTTTTTATTTGTAGACATTCTTTTAGCCAATATAGGCCTCTTAGCGCTCAGAATGTCCAATTGCAGTTTCTACAGAAAGAGTGTTTCAGAACGGCTCAATCAAAAGTAAGGTTCAACTCTGTTAGTTGAATGCACAGAACAGAAAGAAGTTTCATACAATGCTTCTGTGTAGTTTCTATTTGAACATATTCTTTTTACAACTATTACCCACATAGCGCTACGAATGTCCAGTTGCATTTTCTACAGACAGAGTGTTTCAAAACTGCTCAATCAAAAGTATGGTTTAACTCTGTTAGCTGAATGCTCAGATCAGAAAGAAGTTTCACAGAATGCTTCTGTGTAGTTTATATTTGAATATATTCCTTTTTCCACTACTACTCTCTTAGCGCTCCAAATGTCCAGTTGCATTTTCTACAGAAAGAGTGTTCAGATCTGCTCAATCAAAAGTATGGTTTAAATCTGTTAGCTGAATGCACAGATCAGAAAGAAGTTTCACAGAATGATTCTGTGTAGTTTATATTTGGAGACATTCCTTTTTCCACTATTACCCTCTTAGCGCTCCGAATCTCCACTTGCATTTTCTACAGAAAGAGTGTTTCAGAACGGCTCAATCAAAACTAAGGTTCAACTCTTTTAGTTGAACAAACAGAAAAGAAAGAAGTTTCACACAATTCTTCTGTGTAGTTTTTATTTGTAGACATTCTTTTTCCCAATATAGGCCTCTTAGCGCTCAGAATGTCCAATTGCAGTTTCTACAGAAAGAGTGTTTCAGAACGGCTCAATCAAAAGTAAGGTTCAACTCTGTTAGTTGAATGCACAGAACAGAAAGAAGTTTCATACAATGCTTCTGTGTAGTTTCTATTTGAACATATTCTTTTTTCCACTATTACCCACTTAGCGCTACGAATGTCCAGTTGCATTCTCTACAGACAGAGTGTTTCAAAACTGCTCAATCAAAAGTATGGTTTAACTCTGTTAGCTGAATGCTCAGATCAGAAAGAAGTTTCACAGAATGCTTCTGTGTAGTTTATATTTGAATATATTCCTTTTTCCACTACTATGCTCTTAGCGCTCCAAATGTCCAGTTGCATTTTCTACAGAAAGAGTGTTCAGATCTGCTCAATCAAAAGTATGGTTTAACTCTGTTAGCTGAATGCACAGATCAGAAAGAAGTTTCACCGAATGATTCTGTGTAGTTTATATTTGAAGACATTCCTTTTTCCACTATTACCCTCTTAGCGCTCCGAATCTCCACTTGCATTTTCTACAAAAAGAGTGTTTCATAACTGCTCAATCAAAAATATGTTTTATCTCTGTTAACTGAATTTACAGATCAGAAATAAGTTTCACAGAATGCATCTGTGTAGTTTTTATTTGAAGATATTCTTTTTCCCAATGTAGACCTCTTAGCGCTTAGCATGTCCAATTGCAGTTTCTACAGAAAGAGTGTTTCAGAACGGCTCAATCAAAAGTAAGGTTCAACTCTGTTAGTTGAATGCACAGAACAGAAAGAATTTTCACAGAATGCTACTGTGTAGTTTATATTTGAATATATTCCTTTTTCCACTATTACCCTCTTAGCGCTCCGAATGTCCACTTGCATTTTCTACAGAAAGAGTGTTCAGAACTGCGCAATCAAAAGTATGGTTTAACTCTGTTAGCTTAATGAACATATCAGAAATAAGTTTCACACAATGCTTCTGTGTAGTTTTTATTTGAAGATATTATTTTTCCCAATAGAGGCCTCTTAGCGCTCAGAATGTCCAATTGCAGTTTCTACAGAAAGAGTGTTTCAGAAAGGCTCAATCAAAAGTAAGGTTCAATTCTGTTAGTTGAATGCACAGAACAGAAAGAAGTTTCATACAATGCTTCTGTGTAGTTTATATTTGAACATATTCTTTTTTCCACTATTACCCACTTAGCGCTACGAATGTCCAGTTGCATTTTCTACAGACAGAGTGTTTCAAAGCTGCTCAATCAAAAGTATGGTTTAACTCTGTTAGCTGAATGCTCAGATCAGAAAGAAGTTTCACAGAATGCTTCTGTGTAGTTTATATTTGAATATATTCCTTTTTCCACTACTACTCTCTTAGCGCTCCAAATGTCCAGTTGCATTTTCTACAGAAAGAGTGTTCAGATCTGCTCAATCAAAAGTATGGTTTAAATCTGTTAGCTGAATGCACAGATCAGAAAGAAGTTTCACAGAATGATTCTGTGTAGTTTATATTTGGAGACATTCCTTTTTCCACTATTACCCTCTTAGCGCTCCGAATCTCCACTTGCATTTTCTACAGAAAGAGTGTTTCAGAACGGCTCAATCAAAACTAAGGTTCAACTCTTTTAGTTGAACAAACAGAACAGAAAGAAGTTTCACACAATTCTTCTGTGTAGTTTTTATTTGTAGACATTCTTTTTCCCAATATAGGCCTCTTAGCACTTAGCATGTCCAATTGCAGTTTCTACAGAAAGAGTGTTTCAGAACGGCTCAATCAAAAGTAAGGTTCAACTCTGTTAGTAGAATGCACAGAACAGAAAGAATTTTCACAGAATGCTACTGTGTAGTTTATATTTGAATATATTCCTTTTTTTACTATTACCCTCTTAGCGCTCCGAATGTCCACTTGCATTTTCTACAGAAAGAGTGTTCAGAACTGCGCATTCAAAAGTATGGTTTAACTCTGTTAGCTTAATGAACATATCAGAAATCAGTTTCACACAATGCTTCTGTGTAGTTTTTATTTGAAGATATTATTTTTCCCAATAGAGGCCTCTTAGCGCTCAGAATGTCCAATTGCAGTTTCTACAGAAAGAGTGTTTCAGAAAGGCTCAATCAAAAGTAAGGTTCAACTCTGTTAGTTGAATGCACAGAACAGAAAGAAGTTTCATACAATGCTTCTGTGTAGTTTCTATTTGAAAATATTCTTTTTTCCACTATTACCCACTTAGCGCTACGAATGTCCAGTTGCATTTTCTACAGACAGAGTGTTTCAAAGCTGCTCAATCAAAAGTATGGTTTAACTCTGTTAACTGAATGCTCAGATCAGAAAGAAGTTTCACAGAATGCTTCTGTGTAGTTTATATTTGAATATATTCCTTTTTCCACTACTACTCTCTTAGCGCTCCAAATGTCCAGTTGCATTTTCTACAGAAAGAGTGTTCAGATCTGCTCAATCAAAAGTATGGTTTAACTCTGTTAGCTGAATGCACAGATCAGAAAGAAGTTTCACAGAATGATTCTGTGTAGTTTATATTTGGAGACATTCCTTTTTCCACTATTACCCTCTTAGCGCTCCGAATCTCCACTTGCATTTTCTACAGAAAGAGTGTTTCAGAACGGCTCAATCAAAACTAAGTTTCAACTCTTTTAGTTGAAAAAACAGAACAGAAAGATGTTTCACACAATTCTTCTGTGTAGTTTTTATTTGTAGACATTCTTTTTCCCAATATAGGCCTCTTAGCGCTCAGAATGTCCAATTGCAGTTTCTACAGAAAGAGTGTTTCAGAACGGCTCAATCAAAAGTAAGGTTCAACTCTGTTAGTTGAATGCACAGAACAGAAAGAAGTTTCATACAATGCTTCTGTGTAGTTTATATTTGAACATATTCTTTTTTCCACTATTACCCACTTAGCGCTACGAATGTCCAGTTGCATTTTCTACAGACAGAGTGTTTCAAAACTGCTCAATCAAAAGTATGGTTTAACTCTGTTAGCTGAATTCTCAGATCAGAAAGAAGTTTCACAGAATGCTTCTGTGTAGTTTATATTTGAATATATTCCTTTTTCCACTACTACGCTCTTAGCGCTCCAAATGTCCAGTTGCATTTTCTACAGAAAGAGTGTTCAGATCTGCTCAATCAAAAGTATGGTTTAACTCTGTTAGCTGAATGCACAGATCAGAAAGAAGTTTCACCGAATGATTCTGTGTAGTTTATATTTGAAGACTTTCCTTTTTCCACTATAACCCTCTTAGCGCTCCGAATCTCCACTTGCATTTTCTACAAAAAGAGTGTTTCATAACTGCTCAATCAAAAATATGTTTTATCTCTGTTAACTGAATTTACAGATCAGAAATAAGTTTCACAGAATGCATCTGTGTAATTTTTATTTGAAGATATTCTTTTTCCCAATGTAGGCCTCTTAGCACTTAGCATGTCCAATTGCAGTTTCTACAGAAAGAGTGTTTCAGAACGGCTCAATCAAAAGTAAGGTTCAACTCTGTTAGTAGAATGCACAGAACAGAAAGAATTTTCACAGAATGCTACTGTGTAGTTTATATTTGAATATATTCCTTTTTCCACTATTACCCTCTTAGCGCTCCGAATGTCCACTTGCATTTTCTACAGAAAGAGTGTTCAGAACTGCGCAATCAAAAGTATGGTTTAACTCTGTTAGCATAATGAACATATCAGAAATCAGTTTCACACAATGCTTCTGTGTAGTTTTTATTTGAAGATATTATTTTTCCCAATAGAGGCCTCTTAGCGCTCAGAATGTCCAATTGCAGTTTCTACAGAAAGAGTGTTTCAGAAAGGCTCAATCAAAAGTAAGGTTCAACTCTGTTAGTTGAATGCACAGAACAGAAAGAAGTTTCATACAATGCATCTGTGTAGTTTATATTTGAATATATTCTTTTTTCCACTATTACCCACTTAGCGCTACGAATGTCCAGTTGCATTTTCTACAGACAGAGTGTTTCAAAACTGCTCAATCAAAAGTATGGTTTAACTCTGTTAGCTGAATGCTCAGATCAGAAAGTAGTTTCACAGAATGCTTCTGTGTAGATTATATTTGTATATATTCCTTTTTCCACTACTAATCTCTTAGCGCTCCAAATGTCCAGTTGCATTTTCTACAGAAAGAGTGTTCAGATCTGCTCAATCAAAAGTATGGTTTAACTCTGTTAGCTGAATGCACAGATCAGAAAAAAGTTTCACAGAATGATTCTGTGTAGTTTATATTTGGAGACATTCCTTTTTCCACTATTACCCTCTTAGCGCTCCGAATCTCCACTTGCATTTTCTACAGAAAGAGTGTTTCAGAACGGCTCAATCAAAACTAAGGTTCAACTCTTTTAGTTGAACAAACAGAACAGAAAGAAGTTTCACACAATTCTTCTGTGTAGTTTTTATTTGTAGACATTCTTTTTCCCAATATAGGCCTCTTAGCGCTCAGAATGTCCAATTGCACTTTCTACAGAAAGAGTGTTTCAGAACGGCTCAATCAAAAGTAAGGTTCAACTCTGTTAGTTGAATGCACAGAACAGAAAGAAGTTTCATACAATGCTTCTGTGTAGTTTATATTTGAACATATTCTTTTTTCCACTATTACCCACTTAGCGCTACGAATGTCCAGTTGCATTTACTACAGACAGAGTGTTTCAAAACTGCTCAATCAAAAGTATGGTTTAACTCTGTTAGCTGAATGCTCAGATCAGAAAGAAGTTTCACAGAATGCTTCTGTGTAGTTTATATTTGAATATATTCCTTTTTCCACTACTACGCTCTTAGCGCTCCAAATGTCCGGTTGCATTTTCTACAGAAAGAGTGTTCAGATCTGCTCAATCAAAAGTATGGTTTAACTCTCTTAGCTGAATGCACAGATCAGAAAGAAGTTTCACCGAATGATTCTGTGTAGTTTATATTTGAAGACATTCCTTTTTCCACTATTACCCACTTAGCGCTCCGAATCTCCACTTGCATTTTCTACAAAAAGAGTGTTTCATAACTGCTCAATCAAAAATATGTTTTATCTCTGTTAACTGAATTTACAGATCAGAAATAAGTTTCACAGAATGCATCTGTGTAGTTTTTATTTGAAGATATTCTTTTTCCCAATGTAGGCCTCTTAGCGCTTAGCATGTCCAATTGCAGTTTCTACAGAAAGAGTGTTTCAGAACGGCTCAATCAAAAGTAAGGCTCAACTCTGTTAGTTGAATGCACAGAACAGAAAGAATTTTCACAGAATGCTACTGTGTAGTTTATATTTGAAAATATTCCTTTTTCCACTATTACCCTCTTAGCGCTCCGAATGTCCACTTGCATTTTCTACAGAAAGAGTGTTCAGAACTGCGCAATCAAAAGTATGGTTTAACTCTGTTAGCTTAATGAACATATCAGAAATAAGTTTCACACAATGCTTCTGTGTAGTTTTTATTTGAAGATATTATTTTTCCCAAAATAGGCCTCTTAGCGCTCAGAATGTCCAATTGCAGTTTCTACAGAAAGAGAGTTTCAGAAAGGCTCAATCAAAAGTAAGGTTCAACTCTGTTAGTTGAATGCACAGAACAGAAAGAAGTTTCATACAATGCTTCTGTGTAGTTTATATTTGAACATATTCTTTTTTCCACTATTACCCACTTAGCGCTACGAATGTCCAGTTGCATTTTCTACAGACAGAGTGTTTCAAAACTGCTCAATCAAAAGTATGGCTTAACTCTGTTAGCTGAATGCTCAGATCAGAAAGAAGTTTCACAGAATGCTTCTGTGTAGTTTATATTTGAATATATTCCTTTTTCCACTACTAATCTCTTAGCGCTCCAAATGTCCAGTTGCATTTTCTACAGAAAGAGTGTTCAGATCTGCTCAATCAAAAGTATGGTTTAACTCTGTTAGCTGAATGCACAGATCAGAAAAAAGTTTCACAGAATGATTCTGTGTAGTTTATATTTGGAGACATTCCTTTTTCCACTATTACCCTCTTAGCGCTCCGAATCTCCACTTGCATTTTCTACAGAAAGAGTGTTTCAGAACGGCTAAATCAAAACTAAGGTTCAACTGTTTTAGTTGAACAAACAGAACAGAAAGAATTTTCACACAATTCTTCTGTGTAGTTTTTATTTGTAGACATTCTTTTTCCCAATATAGGCCTCTTAGCGCTCAGAATGTCCAATTGCACTTTCTACAGAAAGAGTGTTTCAGAACGGCTCAATCAAAAGTAAGGTTCAACTCTGTTAGTTGAATGCACAGAACAGAAAGAAGTTTCATACAATGCTTCTGTGTAGTTTATATTTGAACATATTCTTTTTTCCACTATTACCCACTTAGCGCTACGAATGTCCAGTTGCATTTACTACAGACAGAGTGTTTCAAAACTGCTCAATCAAAAGTATGGTTTAACTCTGTTAGCTGAATGCTCAGATCAGAAAGAAGTTTCACAGAATGCTTCTGTGTAGTTTATATTTGAATATATTCCTTTTTCCACTACTACGCTCTTAGCGCTCTAAATGTCCGGTTGCATTTTCTACAGAAAGAGTGTTCAGATCTGCTCAATCAAAAGTATGGTTTAACTCTCTTAGCTGAATGCACAGATCAGAAAGAAGTTTCACCGAATGATTCTGTGTAGTTTATATTTGAAGACATTCCTTTTTCCACTATTACCCTCTTAGCGCTCCGAATCTCCACTTGCATTTTCTACAAAAAGAGTGTTTCATAACTGCTCAATCAAAAATATGTTTTATCTCTGTTAACTGAATTTACAGATCAGAAATAAGTTTCACAGAATGCATCTGTGTAGTTTTTATTTGAAGATATTCTTTTTCCCAATGTAGGCCTCTTAGCGCTTAGCATGTCCAATTGCAGTTTCTACAGAAAGAGTGTTTCAGAACGGCTCAATCAAAAGTAAGGTTCAACTCTGTTAGTTGAATGCACAGAACAGAAAGAATTTTCACAGAATGCTACTGTGTAGTTTATATTTGAATATATTCCTTTTTCCACTATTACCCTCTGAGCGCTCCGAATGTCCACTTGCATTTTCTACAGAAAGAGTGTTCAGAACTGCGCAATCAAAAGTATGGTTTAACTCTGTTAGCTTAATGAACATATCAGAAATAAGTTTCACACAATGCTTCTGTGTAGTTTTTATTTGAAGATATTATTTTTCCCAATAGAGGCCTCTTAGCGCTCAGAATGTCCAATTGCAGTTTCTACAGAAAGAGTGTTTCAGAAAGGCTCAATCAAAAGTAAGGTTCAACTCTGTTAGTTGAATGCACAGAACAGAAAGAAGTTTCATACAATGATTCTGTGTAGTTTATATTTGAACATATTCTTTTTTCCACTATTACCCACTTAGCGCTACGAATGTCCAGTTGCATTTTCTACAGACAGAGTGTTTCAAAGCTGCTCAATCAAAAGTATGGTTTAACTCTGTTAGCTGAATGCTCAGATCAGAAAGAAGTTTCACAGAATGCTTCTGTGTAGTTTATATTTGAATATATTCCTTTTTCCACTACTACTCTCTTAGCGCTCCAAATGTCCAGTTGCATTTTCTACAGAAAGAGTGTTCAGATCTGCTCAATCAAAAGTATGGTTTAACTCTGTTAGCTGAATGCACAGATCAGAAAGAAGTTTCACAGAATGATTCTGTGTAGTTTATATTTGGAGACATTCCTTTTTCCACTATTAACCTCTTAGCGCTCCGAATCTCCACTTGCATTTTCTACAGAAAGAGTGTTTCAGAACGGCTCAATCAAAACTAAGGTTCAACTCTTTTAGTTGAACAAATAGAACAGAAAGAAGTTTCACACAATTCTTCTGTGTAGTTTTTATTTGTAGACATTCTTTTAGCCAATATAGGCCTCTTAGCGCTCAGAATGTCCAATTGCAGTTTCTACAGAAAGAGTGTTTCAGAACGGCTCAATCAAAAGTAAGGTTCAACTCTGTTAGTTGAATGCACAGAACAGAAAGAAGTTTCATACAATGCTTCTGTGTAGTTTCTATTTGAACATATTCTTTTTACAACTATTACCCACATAGCGCTACGAATGTCCAGTTGCATTTTCTACAGACAGAGTGTTTCAAAACTGCTCAATCAAAAGTATGGTTTAACTCTGTTAGCTGAATGCTCAGATCAGAAAGAAGTTTCACAGAATGCTTCTGTGTAGTTTATATTTGAATATATTCCTTTTTCCACTACTACTCTCTTAGCGCTCCAAATGTCCAGTTGCATTTTCTACAGAAAGAGTGTTCAGATCTGCTCAATCAAAAGTATGGCTTAAATCTGTTAGCTGAATGCACAGATCAGAAAGAAGTTTCACAGAATGATTCTGTGTAGTTTATATTTGGAGACATTCCTTTTTCCACTATTACCCTCTTAGCGCTCCGAATCTCCACTTGCATTTTCTACAGAAAGAGTGTTTCAGAACGGCTCAATCAAAACTAAGGTTCAACTCTTTTAGTTGAACAAACAGAAAAGAAAGAAGTTTCACACAATTCTTCTGTGTAGTTTTTATTTGTAGACATTCTTTTTCCCAATGTAGGCCTCTTAGCGCTCAGAATGTCCAATTGCAGTTTCTACAGAAAGAGTGTTTCAGAACGGCTCAATCAAAAGTAAGGTTCAACTCTGTTAGTTGAATGCACAGAACAGAAAGAAGTTTCATACAATGCTTCTGTGTAGTTTCTATTTGAACATATTCTTTTTTCCACTATTACCCACTTAGCGCTACGAATGTCCAGTTGCATTCTCTACAGACAGAGTGTTTCAAAACTGCTCAATCAAAAGTATGGTTTAACTCTGTTAGCTGAATGCTCAGATCAGAAAGAAGTTTCACAGAATGCTTCTGTGTAGTTTATATTTGAATATATTACTTTTTCCACTACTATGCTCTTAGCGCTCCAAATGTCCAGTTGCATTTTCTACAGAAAGAGTGTTCAGATCTGCTCAATCAAAAGTATGGTTTAACTCTGTTAGCTGAATGCACAGATCAGAAAGAAGTTTCACCGAATGATTCTGTGTAGTTTATATTTGCAGACATTCCTTTTTCCACTATTACCCTCTTAGCGCTCCGAATCTCCACTTGCATTTTCTACAAAAAGAGTGTTTCATAACTGCTCAACCAAAAATATGTTTTATCTCTGTTAACTGAATTTACAGATCAGAAATAAGTTTCACAGAATGCATCTGTGTAGTTTTTATTTGAAGATATTATTTTCCCCAATGTAGGCCTCTTAGCGCTTAGCATGTCCAATTGCAGTTTCTACAGAAAGAGTGTTTCAGAACCTCTCAATCAAAAGTAAGGTTCAACTCTGTTAGTTCAATGCACAGAACAGAAAGAATTTTCACAGAATGCTACTGTGTAGTTTATATTTGAATATATTCCTTTTTCCACTATTACCCTCTTAGCGCTCCGAATGTCCACTTGCATTTTCTACAGAAAGAGTGTTCAGAACTGCGCAATCAAAAGTATGGTTTAACTCTGTTAGCTTAATGAACATATCCGAAATAAGTTTCACACAATGCTTCTGTGTAGTTTTTATTTGAAGATATTATTTTTCCCAATATATGCCTCTTAGCGCTCAGAATGTCCAATTGCAGTTTCTACAGAAAGAGTGTTTCAGAACGGCTCAATCAAAAGTAAGGTTCAACTCTGTTAGTTGAATGCACAGAACAGAAAGAAGTTTCATACAATGCTTCTGTGTAGTTTATATTTGAATATATTCTTTTTTCCACTATTACCCACTTAGCGCTACGAATGTCCAGTTGCATTTTCTACAGACAGAGTGTTTCAAAACTGCTCAATCAAAATTATGGTTTAATTCTGTTAGCTGAATGCTCAGATCAGAAAGAAGTTTCACAGAATGCTTCTGTGTAGTTTATATTTGAATATATTCCTTTTTCCACTACTACTCTCTTAGCGCTCCAAATGTCCAGTTGCATTTTCTACAGAAAGAGTGTTCAGATCTGCTCAATTAAAAGTATGGTTTAACTCTGTTAGCTGAATGAACAGATCAGAAAGAAGTTTCACAGAATGATTCTTTGTAGTTTATATTTGGAGACATTCCTTTTTCCACTATTACCCTCTTAGCGCTCCGAAACTCCACTTGCATTTTCTACAGAAAGAGTGTTTCAGAACCGCTCAATCAAAACTCAGGTTCAACTCTTTTAGTTGAACAAACAGAACAGAAAGAAGTTTCACAAAATTCTTCTGTGTAGTTTTTATTTGTAGACATTCTTTTTCCCAATATAGGCATCTTAGCGCTCAGAATGTCCAATTGCAGTTTCTACAGAAAGAGTGTTTCAGAACGGCTCAATCAAAAGTAAGGTTCAACACTGTTAGTTGAATGCACAGAACAGAAAGAAGTTTCATACAATGCTTCTGTGTAGTTTCTATTTGAACATATTCTTTTTTCCACTATTACCCACTTAGCGCTACGAATGTCCAGTTGCATTTTCTACAGACAGAGTGTTTCAAAACTGCTCAATCAAAAGTATGGTTTAACTCTGTTAGCTGAATGCTCAGATCAGAAAGAAGTTTCACAGAATGCTTCTGTGTAGTTTATATTTGAATATATTCCTTTTTCCACTACTACGCTCTTAGCGCTCAAAATGTCCAGTTGCATTTTCTACAGAAAGAGTGTTCAGATCTGCTCAATCAAAAGTATGGTTTAACTCTGTTAGCTGAATGCACAGATCAGAAAGAAGTTTCACCGAATGATTCTGTGTAGTTTATATTTGAAGACATTCCTTTTTCCACTATTACCCTCTTAGCGCTCCGAATCTCCACTTGCATTTTCTACAAAAAGAGTGTTTCATAACTGCTCAATCAAAAATATGTTTTATCTCTGTTAACTGAATTTACAGATCAGAAATAAGTTTCACAGAATGCATCTGTGTCGTTTTTATTTGAAGATATTCTTTTTCCCAATGTAGGCCTCTTAGCGCTTAGCATGTCCAATTGCAGTTTCTACAGAAAGTGTGTTTCAGAACAGCTCAATCAAAAGTAAGGTTCAACTCTGTTGGTTGAATGCACAGAACAGAAAGAATTTTCACAGAATGCTACTGTGTAGTTAATATTTGAATATATTCCTTTTTCCACTATTACCCTCTGAGCGCTCCGAATGTCCACTTGCATTTTCTACAGAAAGAGTGTTCAGAACTGCGCAATCAAAAGTATGGTTTAACTCTGTTAGCTTAATGAACATATCAGAAATAAGTTTCACACAATGCTTCTGTGTAGTTTTTATTTGAAGATATTATTTTTCCCAATAGAGGACTCTTAGCGCTCAGAATGTCCAATTGCAGTTTCTACAGAAAGAGTGTTTCAGAAAGGCTCAATCAAAAGTAAGGTTCAACTCTGTTAGTTGAATGCACAGAACAGAAAGAAGTTTCATACAATGCTTCTGTGTAGTTTATATTTGAACATATTCTTTTTTCCACTATTACCCACTTAGCGCTACGAATGTCCAGTTGCATTTCCTACAGACAGAGTGTTTCAAAACTGCTCAATCAAAAGTATGGTTTAACTCTATTAGCTAAATGCTCAGATCAGAAAGAAGTTTCACAGAATGCTTCTGTGTAGTTTATATTTGAATATATTCCTTTTTCCACTACTACTCTCTTAGCGCTCCAAATGTCCAGTTGCATTTTCTACAGAAAGAGTGTTCAGATCTGCTCAATCAAAAGTATGGTTTAACTCTGTTAGCTGAATGCACAGATCAGAAAGAAGTTTCACAGAATGATTCTGTGTAGTTTATATTTGGAGACATTCCTTTTTCCACTATTACCCTCTTAGCGCTCGGAATCTCCACTTGCATTTTCTACAGAAAGAGTGTTTCAGAACGGCTCAATCAAAACTAAGGATCAACTCTTTTAGTTGAACAAACAGAACAGAGAGAAGTTTCACACAATTCTTCTGTGTAGTTTTTATTTGTAGACATTATTTTTCCCAATATAGGCCTCTTAGCGCTCAGAATGTCCAATTGCAGTTTCTACAGAAAGAGTGTTTCAGAACGGCTCAATCAAAAGTAAGGTTCAACTCTGTTAGTTGAATGCACAGAACAGAAAGAAGTTTCATACAATGCTTCTGTGTAGTTTCTATTTGAACATATTCTTTTTTCCACTATTACCCACTTAGCGCTACGAATGTCCAGTTGCATTTTCTACAGACAGAGTGTTTCAAAACTGCTCAATCAAAAGTATGGTTTAACTCTGTTAGCTGAATGCTCAGATCAGAAAGAAGTTTCACAGAATGCTTCTGTGTAGTTTATATTTGAATATATTCCTTTTTCCACTACTACGCTCTTAGCGCTCCAAATGTCCAGTTGCATTTTCTACAGAAAGAGTGTTCAGATCTGCTCAATCAAAAGTATGGTTTAACTCTGTTAGCTGAATGCACAGATCAGAAAGAATTTTCACCGAATGATTCTGTGTAGTTTATATTTGAAGACATTCCTTTTTCCACTATTACCCTCTTAGCGCTCCGAATCTCCACTTGCATTTTCTACAGAAAGAGTGTTTCAGAACGGCTCAATCAAAACTAAGGTTCAACTCTTTTAGTTGAACAAACAGAACAGAAAGAAGTTTCACACAATTCTTCTGTGTAGTTTTTATTTGTAGACATTCTTTTTCCCAATATAGGCCTCTTAGCACTTAGCATGTCCAATTGCAGTTTCTACAGAAAGAGTGTTTCAGAACGGCTCAATCAAAAGTAAGGTTCAACTCTGTTAGTAGAATGCACAGAACAGAAAGAATTTTCACAGAATGCTACTGTGTAGTTTATATTTGAATATATTCCTTTTTTTACTATTACCCTCTTAGCGCTCCGAATGTCCACTTGCATTTTCTACAGAAAGAGTGTTCAGAACTGCGCATTCAAAAGTATGGTTTAACTCTGTTAGCTTAATGAACATATCAGAAATCAGTTTCACACAATGCTTCTGTGTAGTTTTTATTTGAAGATATTATTTTTCCCAATAGAGGCCTCTTAGCGCTCAGAATGTCCAATTGCAGTTTCTACAGAAAGAGTGTTTCAGAAAGGCTCAATCAAAAGTAAGGTTCAACTCTGTTAGTTGAATGCACAGAACAGAAAGAAGTTTCATACAATGCTTCTGTGTAGTTTCTATTTGAACATATTCTTTTTTCCACTATTACCCACTTAGCGCTACGAATGTCCAGTTGCATTTTCTACAGACAGAGTGTTTCAAAGCTGCTCAATCAAAAGTATGGTTTAACTCTGTTAGCTGAATGCTCAGATCAGAAAGAAGTTTCACAGAATGCTTCTGTGTAGTTTATATTTGAATATATTCCTTTTTCCACTACTACTCTCTTAGCGCTCCAAATGTCCAGTTGCATTTTCTACAGAAAGAGTGTTCAGATCTGCTCAATCAAAAGTATGGTTTAACTCTGTTAGCTGAATGCACAGATCAGAAAGAAGTTTCACAGAATGATTCTGTGTAGTTTATATTTGGAGACATTCCTTTTTCCACTATTACCCTCTTAGCGCTCCGAATCTCCACTTGCATTTTCTACAGAAAGAGTGTTTCAGAACGGCTCAATCAAAACTAAGTTTCAACTCTTTTAGTTGAAAAAACAGAACAGAAAGATGTTTCACACAATTCTTCTGTGTAGTTTTTATTTGTAGACATTCTTTTTCCCAATATAGGCCTCTTAGCGCTCAGAATGTCCAATTGCAGTTTCTACAGAAAGAGTGTTTCAGAACGGCTCAATCAAAAGTAAGGTTCAACTCTGTTAGTTGAATGCACAGAACAGAAAGAAGTTTCATACAATGCTTCTGTGTAGTTTATATTTGAACATATTCTTTTTTCCACTATTACCCACTTAGCGCTACGAATGTCCAGTTGCATTTTCTACAGACAGAGTGTTTCAAAACTGCTCAATCAAAAGTATGGTTTAACTCTGTTAGCTGAATTCTCAGATCAGAAAGAAGTTTCACAGAATGCTTCTGTGTAGTTTATATTTGAATATATTCCTTTTTCCACTACTACGCTCTTAGCGCTCCAAATGTCCAGTTGCATTTTCTACAGAAAGAGTGTTCAGATCTGCTCAATCAAAAGTATGGTTTAACTCTGTTAGCTGAATGCACAGATCAGAAAGAAGTTTCACCGAATGATTCTGTGTAGTTTATATTTGAAGACTTTCCTTTTTCCACTATAACCCTCTTAGCGCTCCGAATCTCCACTTGCATTTTCTACAAAAAGAGTGTTTCATAACTGCTCAATCAAAAATATGTTTTATCTCTGTTAACTGAATTTACAGATCAGAAATAAGTTTCACAGAATGCATCTGTGTAGTTTTTATTTGAAGATATTCTTTTTCCCAATGTAGGCCTCTTAGCACTTAGCATGTCCAATTGCAGTTTCTACAGAAAGAGTGTTTCAGAACGGCTCAATCAAAAGTAAGGTTCAACTCTGTTAGTAGAATGCACAGAACAGAAAGAATTTTCACAGAATGCTACTGTGTAGTTTATATTTGAATATATTCCTTTTTCCACTATTACCCTCTTAGCGCTCCGAATGTCCACTTGCATTTTCTACAGAAAGAGTGTTCAGAACTGCGCAATCAAAAGTATGGTTTAACTCTGTTAGCTTAATGAACATATCAGAAATCAGTTTCACACAATGCTTCTGTGTAGTTTTTATTTGAAGATATTATTTTTCCCAATAGAGGCCTCTTAGCGCTCAGAATGTCCAATTGCAGTTTCTACAGAAAGAGTGTTTCAGAAAGGCTCAATCAAAAGTAAGGTTCAACTCTGTTAGTTGAATGCACAGAACAGAAAGAAGTTTCATACAATGCATCTGTGTAGTTTATATTTGAATATATTCTTTTTTCCACTATTACCCACTTAGCGCTACGAATGTCCAGTTGCATTTTCTACAGACAGAGTGTTTCAAAGCTGCTCAATCAAAAGTATGGTTTAACTCTGTTAGCTGAATGCTCAGATCAGAAAGAAGTTTCACAGAATGCTTCTGTGTAGTTTATATTTGAATATATTCCTTTTTCCACTACTACTCTCTTAGCGCTCCAAATGTCCAGTTGCATTTTCTACAGAAAGAGTGTTCAGATCTGCTCAATCAAAAGTATGGTTTAACTCTGTTAGCTGAATGCACAGATCAGAAAGAAGTTTCACAGAATGATTCTGTGTAGTTTATATTTGGAGACATTCCTTTTTCCACTATTACCCTCTTAGCGCTCCGTATCTCCACTTGCATTTTCTACAGAAAGAGTGTTTCAGAACGGCTCAATCAAAACTAAGGTTCAACTCTTTTAGTTGAACAAACAGAACAGAAAGTAGTTTCACACAATTCTACTGTGTAGTTTTTATTTGTAGACATTCATTTTCCCAATATAGGCCTCTTAGCGCTCAGAATGTCCAATTGCAGTTTCTACAGAAAGAGTGTTTCAGAACGGCTCAATCAAAAGTAAGGTTCAACTCTGTTAGTTGAATGCACAGAACAGAAAGAAGTTTCATACAATGCTTCTGTGTAGTTTCTATTTGAACATATTCTTTTTACAACTATTACCCACTTAGCGCTACGAATGTCCAGTTGCATTTTCTACAGACAGAGGGTTTCAAAACTGCTCAATCAAAAGTATGGTTTAACTCTGTTAGCTGAATGCTCAGATCAGAAAGAAGTTTCACAGAATGCTTCTGTGTAGTTTATATTTGAATATATTCCTTTTTCCACTACTACGCTCTTAGCGCTCCAAATGTCCAGTTGCATTTTCTACAGAAAGAGTGTTCAGATCTGCTCAATCAAAAGTATGGTTTAACTCTGTTAGCTGAATGCACAGATCAGAAATAAGTTTCACCGAATGATTCTGTGTAGTTTATATTTGAAGACATTCCTTTTTCCACTATTACCCACTTAGCGCTCCGAATCTCCACTTGCATTTTCTACAAAAAGAGTGTTTCATAACTGCTCAATCAAAAATATGTTTTATCTCTGTTAACTGAATTTACAGATCAGAAATAAGTTTCACAGAATGCATCTGTGTAGTTTTTATTTGAAGATATTCTTTTCCCCAATATAGGCCTCTTAGCGCTTAGCATGTCCAATTGCAGTTTCTACAGAAAGAGTGTTTCAGAACGGCTCAATCAAAGTAAGGTTCAACTCTGTTAGTTGAATGCACAGAACAGAAAGAATTTTGACAGAATGCTACTGTGTAGTTTATATTTGAATATATTCCTTTTCCCACTATTACCCTCTTAGCGCTCCGAATGTCCACTTGCATTTTCTACAGAAAGAGTGTTCAGAACTGCGCAATCAAAAGTATGGTTTAACTCTGTTAGCTTAATGAACATATCAGAAATAAGTTTCACACAATGCTTCTGTGTAGTTTTTATTTGAAGATATTATTTTTCCCAAAATAGGCCTCTTAGCGCTCAGAATGTCCAATTGCAGTTTCTACAGAAAGAGTGTTTCAGATAGGCTCAATCAAAAGTAAGGTTCAACTCTGTTAGTTGAATGCACAGAACAGAAAGAAGTTTCATACAATGCTTCTGTGTAGTTTATATTTGAACATATTCTTTTTTCCACTATTACCCACTTAGCGCTACGAATGTCCAGTTGCATTTTCTACAGACAGAGTGTTTCAAAACTGCTCAATCAAAAGTATGGTTTAACTCTGTTAGCTGAATGCTCAGATCAGAAAGTAGTTTCACAGAATGCTTCTGTGTAGATTATATTTGTATATATTCCTTTTTCCACTACTAATCTCTTAGCGCTCCAAATGTCCAGTTGCATTTTCTACAGAAAGAGTGTTCAGATCTGCTCAATCAAAAGTATGGTTTAACTCTGTTAGCTGAATGCACAGATCAGAAAAAAGTTTCACAGAATGATTCTGTGTAGTTTATATTTGGAGACATTCCTTTTTCCACTATTACCCTCTTAGCGCTCCGAATCTCCACTTGCATTTTCTACAGAAAGAGTGTTTCAGAACGGCTCAATCAAAACTAAGGTTCAACTCTTTTAGTTGAACAAACAGAACAGAAAGAAGTTTCACACAATTCTTCTGTGTAGTTTTTATTTGTAGACATTCTTTTTCCCAATATAGGCCTCTTAGCGCTCAGAATGTCCAATTGCACTTTCTACAGAAAGAGTGTTTCAGAACGGCTCAATCAAAAGTAAGGTTCAACTCTGTTAGTTGAATGCACAGAACAGAAAGAAGTTTCATACAATGCTTCTGTGTAGTTTATATTTGAACATATTCTTTTTTCCACTATTACCCACTTAGCGCTACGAATGTCCAGTTGCATTTACTACAGACAGAGTGTTTCAAAACTGCTCAATCAAAAGTATGGTTTAACTCTGTTAGCTGAATGCTCAGATCAGAAAGAAGTTTCACAGAATGCTTCTGTGTAGTTTATATTTGAATATATTCCTTTTTCCACTACTACGCTCTTAGCGCTCCAAATGTCCGGTTGCATTTTCTACAGAAAGAGTGTTCAGATCTGCTCAATCAAAAGTATGGTTTAACTCTCTTAGCTGAATGCACAGATCAGAAAGAAGTTTCACCGAATGATTCTGTGTAGTTTATATTTGAAGACATTCCTTTTTCCACTATTACCCACTTAGCGCTCCGAATCTCCACTTGCATTTTCTACAAAAAGAGTGTTTCATAACTGCTCAATCAAAAATATGTTTTATCTCTGTTAACTGAATTTACAGATCAGAAATAAGTTTCACAGAATGCATCTGTGTAGTTTTTATTTGAAGATATTCTTTTTCCCAATGTAGGCCTCTTAGCGCTTAGCATGTCCAATTGCAGTTTCTACAGAAAGAGTGTTTCAGAACGGCTCAATCAAAAGTAAGGCTCAACTCTGTTAGTTGAATGCACAGAACAGAAAGAATTTTCACAGAATGCTACTGTGTAGTTTATATTTGAATATATTCCTTTTTCCACTATTACCCTCTTAGCGCTCCGAATGTCCACTTGCATTTTCTACAGAAAGAGTGTTCAGAACTGCGCAATCAAAAGTATGGTTTAACTCTGTTAGCTTAATGAACATATCAGAAATAAGTTTCACACAATGCTTCTGTGTAGTTTTTATTTGAAGATATTATTTTTCCCAAAATAGGCCTCTTAGCGCTCAGAATGTCCAATTGCAGTTTCTACAGAAAGAGAGTTTCAGAAAGGCTCAATCAAAAGTAAGGTTCAACTCTGTTAGTTGAATGCACAGAACAGAAAGAAGTTTCATACAATGCTTCTGTGTAGTTTATATTTGAACATATTCTTTTTTCCACTATTACCCACTTAGCGCTACGAATGTCCAGTTGCATTTTCTACAGACAGAGTGTTTCAAAACTGCTCAATCAAAAGTATGGCTTAACTCTGTTAGCTGAATGCTCAGATCAGAAAGAAGTTTCACAGAATGCTTCTGTGTAGTTTATATTTGAATATATTCCTTTTTCCACTACTAATCTCTTAGCGCTCCAAATGTCCAGTTGCATTTTCTACAGAAAGAGTGTTCAGATCTGCTCAATCAAAAGTATGGTTTAACTCTGTTAGCTGAATGCACAAATCAGAAAAAAGTTTCACAGAATGATTCTGTGTAGTTTATATTTGGAGACATTCCTTTTTCCACTATTACCCTCTTAGCGCTCCGAATCTCCACTTGCATTTTCTACAGAAAGAGTGTTTCAGAACGGCTAAATCAAAACTAAGGTTCAACTGTTTTAGTTGAACAAACAGAACAGAAAGAATTTTCACACAATTCTTCTGTGTAGTTTTTATATGTAGACATTCTTTTTCCCAATATAGGCCTCTTAGCGCTCAGAATGTCCAATTGCACTTTCTACAGAAAGAGTGTTTCAGAACGGCTCAATCAAAAGTAAGGTTCAACTCTGTTAGTTGAATGCACAGAACAGAAAGAAGTTTCATACAATGCTTCTGTGTAGTTTATATTTGAACATATTCTTTTTTCCACTATTACCCACTTAGCGCTACGAATGTCCAGTTGCATTTACTACAGACAGAGTGTTTCAAAACTGCTCAATCAAAAGTATGGTTTAACTCTGTTAGCTGAATGCTCAGATCAGAAAGAAGTTTCACAGAATGCTTCTGTGTAGTTTATATTTGAATATATTCCTTTTTCCACTACTACGCTCTTAGCGCTCTAAATGTCCGGTTGCATTTTCTAGAGAAAGAGTGTTCAGATCTGCTCAATCAAAAGTATGGTTTAACTCTCTTAGCTGAATGCACAGATCAGAAAGAAGTTTCACCGAATGATTCTGTGTAGTTTATATTTGAAGACATTCCTTTTTCCACTATTACCCTCTTAGCGCTCCGAATCTCCACTTGCATTTTCTACAAAAAGAGTGTTTCATAACTGCTCAATCAAAAATATGTTTTATCTCTGTTAACTGAATTTACAGATCAGAAATAAGTTTCACAGAATGCATCTGTGTAGTTTTTATTTGAAGATATTCTTTTTCCCAATGTAGGCCTCTCAGCGCTTAGCATGTCCAATTGCAGTTTCTACAGAAAGAGTGTTTCAGAACGGCTCAATCAAAAGTAAGGTTCAACTCTGTTAGTTGAATGCACAGAACAGAAAGAATTTTCACAGAATGCTACTGTGTAGTTTATATTTGAATATATTCCTTTTTCCACTATTACCCTCTTAGCGCTCCGAATGTCCACTTGCATTTTCTACAGAAAGAGTGTTCAGAACTGTGCAATCAAAAGTATGGTTTAACTCTGTTAGCTTAATGAACATATCAGAAATAAGTTTCACAAAATGCTTCTGTGTAGTTTTTATTTGAAGATATTATTTTTCCCAAAATAGGCCTCTTAGCGCTCAGAATGTCCAATTGCAGTTTCTACAGAAAGAGAGTTTCAGAAAGGCTCAATCAAAAGTAAGGTTCAACTCTGTTAGTTGAATGCACAGAACAGAAAGAAGTTTCATACAATGCTTCTGTGTAGTTTATATTTGAACATATTCTTTTTTCCACTATTACCCACTTAGCGCTACGAATGTCCAGTTGCATTTTCTACAGACAGAGTGTTTCAAAACTGCTCAATCAAATGTATGGCTTAACTCTGTTAGCTGAATGCTCAGATCAGAAAGAAGTTTCACAGAATGCTTCTGTGTAGTTTATATTTGAATATATTCCTTTTTCCACTACTAATCTCTTAGCGCTCCAAATGTCCAGTTGCATTTTCTACAGAAAGAGTGTTCAGATCTGCTCAATCAAAAGTATGGTTTAACTCTGTTAGCTGAATGCACAGATCAGAAAAAAGTTTCACAGAATGATTCTGTGTAGTTTATATTTGGAGACATTCCTTTTTCCACTATTACCCTCTTAGCGCTCCGAATCTCCACTTGCATTTTCTACAGAAAGAGTGTTTCAGAACGGCTCAATCAAAACTAAGGTTCAACTCTTTTAGTTGAACAAACAGAACAGAAAGAAGTTTCACACAATTCTTCTGTGTAGTTTTTATTTGTAGACATTCTTTTTCCCAATATAGGCCTCTTAGCGCTCAGAATGTCCAATTGCACTTTCTACAGAAAGAGTGTTTCAGAACGGCTCAATCAAAAGTAAGGTTCAACTCTGTTAGTTGAATGCACAGAACAGAAAGAAGTTTCATACAATGCTTCTGTGTAGTTTATATTTGAACATATTCTTTTTTCCACTATTACCCACTTAGCGCTACGAATGTCCAGTTGCATTTACTACAGACAGAGTGTTTCAAAACTGCTCAATCAAAAGTATGGTTTAACTCTGTTAGCTGAATGCTCAGATCAGAAAGAAGTTTCACAGAATGCTTCTGTGTAGTTTATATTTGAATATATTCCTTTTTCCACTACTACGCTCTTAGCGCTCCAAATGTCCAGTTGCATTTTCTACAGAAAGAGTGTTCAGATCTGCTCAATCAAAAGTATGGTTTAACTCTGTTTGCTGAATGCACAGATCAGAAAGAAGTTTCACCGAATGATTCTGTGTAGTTTATATTTGAAGACATTCCTTTTTCCACTATTACCCTCTTAGCGCTCCGAATCTCCACTTGCATTTTCTACAAAAAGAGTGTTTCATAACTGCTCAATCAAAAATATGTTTTATCTCTGTTAACTGAATTTACAGATCAGAAATAAGTTTCACAGAATGCATCTGTGTAGTTTTTATTTGAAGATATTCTTTTTCCCAATGTAGGCCTCTTAGCGCTTAGCATGTCCAATTGCAGTTTCTACAGAAAGAGTGTTTCAGAACGGCTCAATCAAAAGTAAGGTTCAACACTGTTAGTTGAATGCACAGAACAGAAAGAATTTTCACAGAATGCTACTGTGTAGTTTATATTTGAATATATTCCTTTTTCCACTATTACCCTCTTAGCGCTCCGAATGTCCACTTGCATTTTCTACAGAAAGAGTGTTCAGAACTGCGCAATCAAAAGTATGGTTTAACTCTGTTAGCTTAATGAACATATCAGAAATAAGTTTCACACAATGCTTCTGTGTAGTTTTTATTTGAAGATATTATTTTTTCCAATAGAGGCCTCTTAGCGCTCAGAATGTCCAATTGCAGTTTCTACAGAAAGAGTGTTTCAGAAAGGCTCAATCAAAAGTAAGGTTCATCTCTGTTAGTTGAATGCACAAAACAGAAAGAAGTTTCATACAATGCTTCTGTGTAGTTTATATTTGAACATATTCTTTTTTCCACTATTACCCACTTAGCGCTACGAATGTCCAGTTGCATTTTCTACAGACAGAGTGTTTCAAAGCTGCTCAATCAAAAGTATGGTTTAACTGTGTTAGCTGAATGCTCAGATCAGAAAGAAGTTTCACAGAATGCTTCTGTGTAGTTTATATTTGAATATATTCCTTTTTCCACTACTACTCTCTTAGCGCTCCAAATGTCCAGTTGCATTTTCTACAGAAAGAGTGTTCAGATCTGCTCAATCAAAAGTATGGTTTAACTCTGTTAGCTGAATGCACAGATCAGAAAGAAGTTTCACAGAATGATTCTGTGTAGTTTATATTTGGAGACATTCCTTTTTCCACTATTATCCTCTTAGCGCTCCGAATCTCCACTTGCATTTTCTACAGAAAGAGTGTTTCAGAACGGCTCAATCAAAACAAAGATTCAACTCTTTTAGTTGAACAAACAGAACAGAAAGAAGTTTCACACAATTCTTCTGTGTAGTTTTTATTTGTAGACATTTTTTTTCCCAATATAGGCCTCCTAGCGCTCAGAATGTCCAATTGCAGTTTCTACAGAAACAGTGTTTCAGAACGGCTCAATCAAAAGTAAGGTTCAACTCTGTTAGTTGAATGCACAGAACAGAAAGAAGTTTCATACAATGCTTCTGTGTAGTTTATATTTGAACATATTCTTTTTTCCACTATTACCCACTTAGCGCTACGAATGTCCAGTTGCATTTTCTACAGACAGAGAGTTTCAAAACTGCTCAATCAAAAGTATGGTTTAACTCTGTTAGCTGAATGCTCAGATCAGAAAGAAGTTTCACAGAATGCTTCTGTGTAGTTTATATTTGAATATATTCCTTTTTCCACTACTACGCTCTTAGCGCTCCAAATGTCCAGTTGCATTTTCTACAGAAAGAGTGTTCAGATCTGCTCAATCAAAAGTATGGTTTAACTCTGTTTGCTGAATGCACAGATCAGAAAGAAGTTTCACCGAATGATTCTGTGTAGTTTATATTTGAAGACATTCCTTTTTCCACTATTACCCTCTTAGCGCTCCGAATCTCCACTTGCATTTTCTACAAAAAGAGTGTTTCATAACTGCTCAATCAAAAATATGTTTTATCTCTGTTAACTGAATTTACAGATCAGAAATAAGTTTCACAGAATGCATCTGTGTAGTTTTTATTTGAAGATATTCTTTTTCCCAATGTAGGCCTCTTAGCGCTTAGCATGTCCAATTGCAGTTTCTACAGAAAGAGTGTTTCAGAACGGCTCAATCAAAAGTAAGGTTCAACACTGTTAGTTGAATGCACAGAACAGAAAGAATTTTCACAGAATGCTACTGTGTAGTTTATATTTGAATATATTCCTTTTTCCACTATTACCCTCTTAGCGCTCCGAATGTCCACTTGCATTTTCTACAGAAAGAGTGTTCAGAACTGCGCAATCAAAAGTATGGTTTAACTCTGTTAGCTTAATGAACATATCAGAAATAAGTTTCACACAATGCTTCTGTGTAGTTTTTATTTGAAGATATTATTTTTTCCAATAGAGGCCTCTTAGCGCTCAGAATGTCCAATTGCAGTTTCTACAGAAAGAGTGTTTCAGAAAGGCTCAATCAAAAGTAAGGTTCATCTCTGTTAGTTGAATGCACAAAACAGAAAGAAGTTTCATACAATGCTTCTGTGTAGTTTATATTTGAACATATTCTTTTTTCCACTATTACCCACTTAGCGCTACGAATGTCCAGTTGCATTTTCTACAGACAGAGTGTTTCAAAGCTGCTCAATCAAAAGTATGGTTTAACTGTGTTAGCTGAATGCTCAGATCAGAAAGAAGTTTCACAGAATGCTTCTGTGTAGTTTATATTTGAATATATTCCTTTTTCCACTACTACTCTCTTAGCGCTCCAAATGTCCAGTTGCATTTTCTACAGAAAGAGTGTTCAGATCTGCTCAATCAAAAGTATGGTTTAACTCTGTTAGCTGAATGCACAGATCAGAAAGAAGTTTCACAGAATGATTCTGTGTAGTTTATATTTGGAGACATTCCTTTTTCCACTATTATCCTCTTAGCGCTCCGAATCTCCACTTGCATTTTCTACAGAAAGAGTGTTTCAGAACGGCTCAATCAAAACAAAGATTCAACTCTTTTAGTTGAACAAACAGAACAGAAAGAAGTTTCACACAATTCTTCTGTGTAGTTTTTATTTGTAGACATTTTTTTTCCCAATATAGGCCTCCTAGCGCTCAGAATGTCCAATTGCAGTTTCTACAGAAACAGTGTTTCAGAACGGCTCAATCAAAAGTAAGGTTCAACTCTGTTAGTTGAATGCACAGAACAGAAAGAAGTTTCATACAATGCTTCTGTGTAGTTTATATTTGAACATATTCTTTTTTCCACTATTACCCACTTAGCGCTACGAATGTCCAGTTGCATTTTCTACAGACAGAGAGTTTCAAAACTGCTCAATCAAAAGTATGGTTTAACTCTGTTAGCTGAATGCTCAGATCAGAAAGAAGTTTCACAGAATGCTTCTGTGTAGTTTATATTTGAATATATTCCTTTTTCCACTACTACGCTCTTAGCGCTCCAAATGTCCAGTTGCATTTTCTACAGAAAGAGTGTTCAGATCTGCTCAATCAAAAGTATGGTTTAACTCTGTTTGCTGAATGCACAGATCAGAAAGATGTTTCACCGAATGATTCTGTGTAGTTTATATTTGAAGACATTCCTTTTTCCACTATTACCCTCTTAGCGCTCCGAATCTCCACTTGCATTTTCTACAAAAAGAGTGTTTCATAACTGCTCAATCAAAAATATGTTTTATCTCTGTTAACTGAATTTACAGATCAGAAATAAGTTTCACAGAATGCATCTGTGTAGTTTTTATTTGAAGATATTCTTTTTCCCAATGTAGGCCTCTTAGCGCTTAGCATGTCCAATTGCAGTTTCTACAGAAAGAGTGTTTCAGAACGGCTCAATCAAAAGTAAGGTTCAACACTGTTAGTTGAATGCACAGAACAGAAAGAATTTTCACAGAATGCTACTGTGTAGTTTATATTTGAATATATTCCTTTTTCCACTATTACCCTCTTAGCGCTCCGAATGTCCACTTGCATTTTCTACAGAAAGAGTGTTCAGAACTGCGCAATCAAAAGTATGGTTTAACTCTGTTAGCTTAATGAACATATCAGAAATAAGTTTCACACAATGCTTCTGTGTAGTTTTTATTTGAAGATATTATTTTTTCCAATAGAGGCCTCTTAGCGCTCAGAATGTCCAATTGCAGTTTCTACAGAAAGAGTGTTTCAGAAAGGCTCAATCAAAAGTAAGGTTCATCTCTGTTAGTTGAATGCACAGAACAGAAAGAAGTTTCATACAATGCTTCTGTGTAGTTTATATTTGAACATATTCTTTTTTCCACTATTACCCACTTAGCGCTACGAATGTCCAGTTGCATTTTCTACAGACAGAGTGTTTCAAAGCTGCTCAATCAAAAGTATGGTTTAACTGTGTTAGCTGAATGCTCAGATCAGAAAGAAGTTTCACAGAATGCTTCTGTGTAGTTTATATTTGAATATATTCCTTTTTCCACTACTACTCTCTTAGCGCTCCAAATGTCCAGTTGCATTTTCTACAGAAAGAGTGTTCAGATCTGCTCAATCAAAAGTATGGTTTAACTCTGTTAGCTGAATGCACAGATCAGAAAGAAGTTTCACAGAATGATTCTGTGTAGTTTATATTTGGAGACATTCCTTTTTCCACTATTATCCTCTTAGCGCTCCGAATCTCCACTTGCATTTTCTACAGAAAGAGTGTTTCAGAACGGCTCAATCAAAACTAAGGTTCAACTCTTTTAGTTGAACAAACAGAACAGAAAGAAGTTTCACACAATTCTTCTGTGTAGTTTTTATTTGTAGACATTCTTTTTCCCAATATAAGCCTCTTAGCACTCAGAATGTCCAATTGCAGTTTCTACAGAAAGAGTGTTTCAGAATTGCTCAATCAAAAGTAAGGTTCAACTCTGTTAGTTGAATGCACAGAACAGAAAGAAGTTTCATACAATGCTTCTGTGTAGTTTATATTTGAACATATTCTTTTTTCCACTATTACCCACTTAGCGCTATGAATGTCCAGTTGCATTTTCTACAGACAGAGTGTTTCAAAACTGCTCAATCAAAAGTATGGTTTAACTCTGTTAGCTGAATGCTCAGATCAGAAAGAAGTTTCACAGAATGCTTCTGTGTAGTTTATATTTGAATATATTCTTTTTTCCACTACTACGCTCTTAGCGCTCCAAATGTCCAGTTGCATTTTCTACAGAAAGAGTGTTCAGATCTGCTCAATCAAAAGTATGGTTTAACTCTGTTAGCTGAATGCACAGATCAGAAAGAAGTTTCACCGAATGATTCTGTGTAGTTTATATTTGAAGACATTACTTTTTCCACTATTACCATCTTAGCGCTCCGAATCTCCACTTCCATTTTCTACAAAAAGAGTGTTTCATAACTGCTCAATCAAAAATATGTTTTATCTCTGTTAACTGAATTTACAGATCAGAAATAAGTTTCACAGAATGCATCTGTGTAGTTTTTATTTGAAGATATTTTTTTCCCAATGTAGGCCTCTTAGCGCTTAGCATGTCCAATTGCAGTTTCTACAGAAAGAGTGTTTCAGAACGGCTCAATCAAAAGTAAGGTTCAACTCTGTTAGTTGAATGCACAGAACAGAAAGAATTTTCACAGAATGCTACTGTGTAGTTTATATTTGAATATATTCCTTTTTCCACTATTACCCTCTTAGCGCTCCGAATGTCCACTTGCGTTTTTTACAGAAAGAGTGTTCAGAACTGCGCAATCAAAAGTATGGTTTAACTCTGTTAGCTTAATGAACATATCAGAAATAAGTTTCACACAATGCTTCTGTGTAGTTTTTATTTGAAGATATTATTTTTCCCAATAGAGGCCTCTTAGCGCTCAGAATGTCCAATTGCAGTTTCTACAGAAAGAGGGTTTCAGAAAGGCTCAATCAAAAGTAAGGTTCAACTCTGTTAGTTGAATGCACAGAACAGAAAGAAGTTTCATACAATGCTTCTGTGTAGTTTATATTTGAACATATTCTTTTTTCCACTATTACCCACTTAGCGCTACGAATGTCCAGTTGCATTTTCTACAGACAGAGTGTTTCAAAACTGCTCAATCAAAAGTATGGTTTAACTCTGTTAGCTGAATGCTCAGATCAGAAAGAAGTTTCACAGAATGCTTCTGTGTAGCTTATATTTGACTATATTCCTTTTTCCACTACTACTCTCTTAGCGCTCCAAATGTCCAGTTGCATTTCCTACAGAAAGAGTGTTCAGATCTGCTCAATCAAAAGTATGGTTTAATTCTGTTAGCTGAATGCACAGATCAGAAAGAATTTTCACAGAATGATTCTGTCTAGTTTATATTTGGAGACATTCATTTTTCCACTATTACCCTCTTAGCGCTCCGAATCTCCACTTGCATTTTCTACAGAAAGAGTGTCTCAGAACGTCTCAATCAAAACTAAGGTTCAACTCTTTTAGTTGAACAAACAGAACAGAAAGAAGTTTCACACAATGCTTCTGTGTAGTTTTTATTTGTAGACATTCTTTTTCCCAATATAGGCCTCTTTGCGCTCAGAATGTCCAATTGCAGTTTCTACAGAAAGAGTGTTTCAGAACGGCTCAATCAAAAGTAAGGTTCAACTCTGTTAGTTGAATGCACAGAACAGAAAGAAGTTTCATACAATGCTTCTGTGTAGTTTACATTTGAACATATTCTTTTTTCCACTATTACCCACTTAGCGCTACGAATGTCCAGTTGCATTTTCTACAAACAGAGTGTTTCAAAACTGCTCAATCAAAAGTATGGTTTAACTCTGTTAGCTGAATGCTCAGATCAGAAAGAAGTTTCACAGAATGCTTCTGTGTAGTTTATATTTGACTATATTCCTTTTTCCACTACTACGCTCTTAGCGCTCCAAATGTCCAGTTGCATTTTCTACAGAAAGAGTGTTCAGATCTGCTCAATCAAAAGTATGGTTTAACTCTGTTAGCTGAATGCACAGATCAGAAAGAAGTTTCACCGAATGATTCTGTGTAGTTTATATTTGAAGACATTCCTTTTTCCACTATTACCCTCTTAGCGCTCCGAATCTCCACTTGCATTTTCTAAAAAAAGAGTGTTTCATAACTGCTCAATCAAAAATATGTTTTATCTCTGTTAACTGAATTTACAGATCAGAAATATGTTTCACAGAATGCATCTGTGTAGTTTTTATTTGAAGATATTCTTTTTCCCAATGTAGGCCTCTTAGCGCTTAGCATGTCCAATTGCAGTTTCTACAGAAAGAGTGTTTCAGAACGGCTCAATCAAAAGTAAGGTTCAACTCTGTTAGTTGAATGCACAGAACAGAAAGAATTTTCACAGAATGCTACTGTGTAGTTTATATTTGAATATATTCCTTTTTCCACTATTACCCTCTTAGCGCTCCGAATGTCCACTTGCATTTTCTACAGAAAGAGTGTTCAGAACTGCGCAATCAAAAGTATGGTTTAACTCTGTTAGCTTAATGAACATATCAGAAATAAGTTTCACACAATGCTTCTGTGTAGTTTTTATTTGAAGATAATATTTTTCCCAGTAGAGGCCTCTTAGCGCTCAGAATGTCCAATTGCAGTTTCTATAGAAAGAGTGTTTCAGAAAGGCTCAATCAAAAGTAAGGTTCAATTCTGTTAGTTGAATGCACAGAACAGAAAGAAGTTTCATACAATGCTTCTGTGTAGTTTATATTTGAACATATTCTTTTTTCCACTATTACCCACTTAGCGCTACGAATGTCCAGTTGCATTTTCTACAGACAGAGTGTTTCAAAACTGCTCAATCAAAAGTATGGTTTAACTCTGTTAGCTGAATGCTCAGATCAGAAAGAAGTTTCACAGAATGCTTCTGTGTAGTTTATATTTGAATATATTCCTTTTTCCACTACTACTCTCTTAGCGCTCCAAATGTCCAGTTGCATTTTCTACAGAAAGAGTGTTCAGATCTGCTCAATCAAAAGTATGGTTTAACTCTGTTAGCTGAATGCACAGATCAGAAAGAAGTTTCACAGAATGATTCTGTGTAGTTTATATTTGGAGACATTCCTTTTTCCACTATTACCCTCTTAGCGCTCCGAATCTCCACTTGCATTTTCTACAGAAAGAGTGTTTCAGAACGTCTCAATCAAAACTAAGGTTCAACTCTTTTAGTTGAACAAACAGAACAGAAAGAAGTTTCACACAATTCTTCTGTGTAGTTTTTATTTGTAGACATTCTTTTTCCCAATATAGGCCTCTTTGCGCTCAGAATGTCCAATTGCAGTTTCTACAGAAAGAGTGTTTCAGAACGGCTCAATCAAAAGTAAGGTTCAACTCTGTTAGTTGAATGCACAGAACAGAAAGAAGTTTCATACAATGCTTCTGTGTAGTTTATATTTGAACATATTCTTTTTTCCACTATTACCCACTTAGCGCTACGAATGTCCAGTTGCATTTTCTACAGACAGAGTGTTTCAAAACTGCTCAATCAAAAGTATGGTTTAACTCTGTTAGCTGAATGCTCAGATCAGAAAGAAGTTTCACACAATGCTTCTGTGTAGTTTATATTTGACTATATTCCTTTTTCCACTACTACGCTCTTAGCGCTCCAAATGTGCAGTTGCATTTTCTACAGAAAGAGTGTTCAGATCTGCTCAATCAAAAGTATGGTTTAACTCTGTTAGCTGAATGCACAGACCAGAAAGAAGTTTCACCGAATGATTCTGTGTAGTTTATATTTGAAGACATTCCTTTTTCCACTATTACCCTCTTAGCGCTCCGAATCTCCACTTGCATTTTCTACAAAAAGAGTGTTTCATAACTGCTCAATCAAAAATATGTTTTATCTCTGTTAACTGAATTTACAGATCAGAAATAAGTTTCACAGAATGCATCTGTGTAGTTTTTATTTGAAGATATACTTTTTCCCATGTAGGCCTCTTAGCGCTTAGCATGTCCAATTGCAGTTTCTACAGAAAGAGTGTTTCAGAACGGCTCAATCAAAAGTAAGGTTCAACTCTGTTAGTTGAATGCACAGAACAGAAAGAATTTTCACAGAATGCTACTGTGTAGTTTATATTTGAATATATTCCTTTTTCCACTATTACCCTCTTAGCGCTCCGAATGTCCACTTGCGTTTCCTACAGAAAGAGTGTTCAGAACTGCGCAATCAAAAGTATGGTTTAACTCTGTTAGCTTAATGAACATATCAGAAATAAGTTTCACACAATGCTTCTGTGTAGTTTTTATTTGAAGATATTATTTTTCCCAATAGAGGCCTCTTAGCGCTCAGAATGTCCAATTGCAGTTTCTACAGAAAGAGTGTTTCAGAAAGGCTCAATCAAAAGTAAGGTTCAACTCTGTTAGTTGAATGCACAGAACAGAAAGAAGTTTCATACAATGCTTCTGTGTAGCTTATATTTGAACATATTCTTTTTTCCACTATTACCCACTTAGCGCTACGAATGTCCAGTTGCATTTTCTACAGACAGAGTGTTTCAAAACTGCTCAATCAAAAGTATGGTTTAACTCTGTTAGCTGAATGCTCAGATCAGAAAGAAGTTTCACAGAATGCTTTTGTGTAGTTTATATTTGAATATATTCCTTTTTCCACTACTACTCTCTTAGCGCTCCAAATGTCCAGTTGCATTTTCTACAGAAAGAGTGTTCAGATCTGCTCAATCAAAAGTATGGTTTAACTCTGTTAGCTGAATGCACAGATCAGAAAGAAGTTTCACAGAATGATTCTGTGTAGTTTATATTTGGAGACATTCCTTTTTCCACTATTACCCTCTTAGCGCTCCGAATCTCCACTTGCATTTTCTACAGAAAGAGTGTTTCAGAACGGCTCAATCAAAACTAAGGTTCAACTCTTTTAGTTGAACAAACAGAACTGAAAGAAGTTTCACACAATTCTTCTGTGCAGTTTTTATTTGTAGACATTCTTTTTCCCAATATAGGCCTCCTAGCGCTCAGAATGTCCAATTGCAGTTTCTACAGAATGCGTGTTTCAGAACGGCTCAATCAAAAGTAAGGTTCAACTCTGTTAGTTGAATGCACAGAACAGAAAGTAGTTTCATACAATGCTTCTGTGTAGTTTATATTTGAACATATTGTTTTTTCCAATATTACCCACTTAGCGCTACGAATGTCCAGTTGCATTTTCTACAGACAGAGTGTTTCAAATCTGCTCAATCAAAAGTATGGTTTAACTCTGTTAGCTGAATGCTCAGATCAGAAAGAAGTTTCACAGAATGCTTCTGTGTAGTTTATATTTGAATATATTCCTTTTTCCACTACTACGATCTTAGCGCTCCAAATGTCCAGTTGCATTTTCTACAGAAAGAGTGTTCAGATCTGCTCAATCAAAAGTATGGTTTAACACTGTTAGCTGAATGCACAGATCAGAAAGAAGTTTCACGGAATGATTCTGTGTAGTTTATATTTGAAGACATTCCTTTTTCCACTATTAGCCTCTTAGCGCTCCGAATCTCCACTTGCATTTTCTACAAAAAGAGTGTTTCATAACTGCTCAATCAAAAATATGTTTTATCTCTGTTAACTGAATTTACAGATCAGAAATAAGTTTCACAGAATGCATCTGTGCAGTTTTTATTTGAAGATATTCTTTTTCCCAATGTAGGCCTCTTAGAGCTTAGCATGTCCAATTGCAGTTTCTACAGAAAGAGTGTTTCAGAACGGCTCAATCAAAAGTAAGGTTCAACTCTGTTAGTTGAATGCACAGAACAGAAAGAATTTTCACAGAATGCTACTGTGTAGTTTATATTTGAATATATTCCTTTTTCCACTATTACCGTCTTAGCGCTCCGAATGTCCACTTGCGTTTTCTACAGAAAGAGTGTTCAGAACTGCGCAATCAAAAGTATGGTTTAACTCTGTTAGCTTAATGAACATATCAGAAATAAGTTTCACACAACGCTTCTGTGTAGTTTTTATTTGAAGATATTATTTTTCCCAATAGAGGCCTCTTAGCGCTCAGAATGTCCAATTGCAGTTTCTACAGAAAGAGTGTTTCAGAAAGGCTCAATCAAAAGTAAGGTTCAACTCTTTTAGTTGAACAAACAGAACTGAAAGAAGTTTCACACAATTCTTCTGTGTAGTTTTTATTTGTAGACATTCTTTTTCCCAATATAGGCCTCTTAGCACTCAGAATGTCCAATTGCAGTTTCTACAGAAAGAGTGTTTCAGAACGGCTCAATCAAAAGTAAGGTTCAACTCTGTTAGTTGAATGCACAGAACAGAAAGAAGTTTCATACAATGCTTCTGTGTAGTTTATATTTGAACATATTCTTTTTTCCACTATTACCCACTTAGCGCTACGAATGTCCAGTTGCATTTACTACAGACAGAGTGTTTCAAAACTGCTCAATCAAAAGTATGGTTTAACTCTGTTAGCTGAATGCTCAGATCAGAAAGAAGTTTCACAGAATGCTTCTGTGTAGTTTATAGTTGAATATATTCCTTTTTCCACTACTACGCTCTTAGCGCTCCAAATGTCCAGTTGCATTTTCTACAGAAAGAGTGTTCAGATCTGCTCAATCAAAAGTATGGTTTAACTCTGTTAGCTGAATGCACAGATCAGAAAGAAGTTTCACCGAATGATTCTGTGTAGTTTATATTTGAAGACATTCCTTTTTCCACTATTACCCTCTTAGCGCTCCGAATCTCCACTTGCATTTTCTACAAAAAGAGTGTTTCATAACTGCTCAATCAAAAATATGTTTTATCTCTGTTAACTGAATTTACAGATCAGAAATATGTTTCACAGAATGCATCTGTGTAGTTTTTATTTGAAGATATTCTTTTTCCCAATGTAGGCCTCTTAGCGCTTAGCATGTCCAATTGCAGTTTCTACAGAAAGAGTGTTTCAGAACGGCTCAATCAAAAGTAAGGTTCAACTCTGTTAGTTGAATGCACAGAACAGAAAGAATTTTCACAGAATGCTACTGTGTAGTTTATATTTGAATATATTCCTTTTTCCACTATTACCCTCTTAGCGCTCCGAATGTCCACTTGCATTTTCTACAGAAAGAGTGTTCAGAACTGCGCAATCAAAAGTATGGTTTAACTCTGTTAGCTTAATGAACATATCAGAAATAAGTTTCACACAATGCTTCTGTGTAGTTTTTATTTGAAGATATTATTTTTCCCAGTAGAGGCCTCTTAGCGCTCAGAATGTCCAATTGCAGTTTCTATAGAAAGAGTGTTTCAGAAAGGCTCAATCAAAAGTAAGGTTCAACTCTGTTAGTTGAATGCACAGAACAGAAAGAAGTTTCATACAATGCTTCTGTGTAGTTTATATTTGAACATATTCTTTTTTCCACTATTACCCAATTAGCGCTACGAATGTCCAGTTGCATTTTCTACAGACAGAGTGTTTCAAAACTGCTCAATCAAAAGTATGGTTTAACTCTGTTAGCTGAATGCTCAGGTCAGAAAGAAGTTTCACAGAATGCTTCTGTGTAGTTTATATTTGAATATATTCCTTTTTCCACTACTACTCTCTTAGCGCTCCAAATGTCCAGTTGCATTTTCTACAGAAAGAGTGTTCAGATCTGCTCAATCAAAAGTATGGTTTAACTCTGTTAGCTGAATGCACAGATCAGAAAGAAGTTTCACAGAATGATTCTGTGTAGTTTATATTTGGAGACATTCCTTTTTCCACTATTACCCTCTTAGCGCTCCGAATCTCCACTTGCATTTTCTACAGAAAGAGTGTTTCAGAACGTCTCAATCAAAACTAAGGTTCAACTCTTTTAGTTGAACAAACAGAACAGAAAGAAGTTTCACACAATTCTTCTGTGTAGTTTTTATTTGTAGACATTCTTTTTCCCAATATAGGCCTCTTTGCGCTCAGAATGTCCAATTGCAGTTTCTACAGAAAGAGTGTTTCAGAACGGCTCAATCAAAAGTAAGGTTCAACTCTGTTAGTTGAATGCACAGAACAGAAAGAAGTTTCATACAATGCTTCTGTGTAGTTTATATTTGAACATATTCTTTTTTCCACTATTACCCACTTAGCGCTACGAATGTCCAGTTGCATTTTCTACAGACAGAGTGTTTCAAAACTGCTCAATCAAAAGTATGGTTTAACTCTGTTAGCTGAATGCTCAGATCAGAAAGAAGTTTCACACAATGCTTCTGTGTAGTTTATATTTGACTATATTCCTTTTTCCACTACTACGCTCTTAGCGCTCCAAATGTGCAGTTGCATTTTCTACAGAAATAGTGTTCAGATCTGCTCAATCAAAAGTATGGTTTAACTCTGTTAGCTGAATGCACAGACCAGAAAGAAGTTTCACCGAATGATTCTGTGTAGTTTATATTTGAAGACATTCCTTTTTCCACTATTACCCTCTTAGCGCTCCGAATCTCCACTTGCATTTTCTACAAAAAGAGTGTTTCATAACTGCTCAATCAAAAATATGTTTTATCTCTGTTAACTGAATTTACAGATCAGAAATAAGTTTCACAGAATGCATCTGTGTAGTTTTTATTTGAAGATATTCTTTTTCCCATGTAGGCCTCTTAGCGCTTAGCATGTCCAATTGCAGTTTCTACAGAAAGAGTGTTTCAGAACGGCTCAATCAAAAGTAAGGTTCAACTCTGTTAGTTGAATGCACAGAACAGAAAGAATTTTCACAGAATGCTACTGTGTAGTTTATATTTGAATATATTCCTTTTTCCACTATTACCCTCTTAGCGCTCCGAATGTCCACTTGGGTTTTCTACAGAAAGAGTGTTCAGAACTGCGCAATCAAAAGTATGGTTTAACTCTGTTAGCTTAATGAACATATCAGAAATAAGTTTCACACAATGCTTCTGTGTAGTTTTTATTTGAAGATATTATTTTTCCCAATAGAGGCCTCTTAGCGCTCAGAATGTCCAATTGCAGTTTCTACAGAAAGAGTGTTTCAGAAAGGCTCAATCAAAAGTAAGGTTCAACTCTGTTAGTTGAATGCACAGAACAGAAAGTAGTTTCATACAATGCTTCGGTGTAGTTTATATTTGAACATATTCTTTTTTCCACTATTACCCACTTAGCGCTACGAATGTCCAGTTGCATTTTCTACAGACAGAGTGTTTCAACACTGCTCAATCAAAAGTATGGTTTAACTTTGTTAGCTGAATGCTCAGATCAGAAAGAAGTTTCACAGAATGTTTCTGTGTAGTTTATATTTGAATATATTCCTTTTTCCACTACTACTCTCTTAGCGCTCCAAATGTCCAGTTGCATTTTCTACAGAAAGAGTGTTCAGACCTGCTCAATCAAAAGTATGGTTTAACTCTGTTAGCTGAATGCACTGATCAGAAAGAAGTTTCACAGAATGATTCTGTGTAGTTTATATTTGGAGACATTCCTTTTTCCACTATTACCCTCTTAGCGCTCCGAATCTCCACTTGCATTTTCTACAGAAAGAGTGTTTCAGAACGGCTCAATCAAAACTAAGGTTCAACTCTTTTAGTTGAACAAACAGAACTGTAAGAAGTTTCACACAATTCTTCTGTGCAGTTTTTATTTGTAGACATTCTTTTTCCCAATATAGGCCTCCTAGCGCTCAGAATGTCCAATTGCAGTTTCTACAGAATGCGTGTTTCAGAACGGCTCAATCAAAAGTAAGGTTCAACTCTGTTAGTTGAACGCACAGAACAGAAAGTAGTTTCATACAATGCTTCTGTGTAGTTTATATTTGAACATATTGTTTTTTCCAATATTACCCACTTAGCGCTACGAATGTCCAGTTGCATTTTCTACAGACAGAGTGTTTCAAATCTGCTCAATCAAAAGTATGGTTTAACTCTGTTAGCTGAATGCTCAGATCAGAAAGAAGTTTCACAGAATGCTTCTGTGTAGTTTATATTTGAATATATTCCTTTTTCCACTACTACGATCTTAGCGCTCCAAATGTCCAGTTGCATTTTCTACAGAAAGAGTGTTCAGATCTGCTCAATCAAAAGTATGGTTTAACACTGTTAGCTGAATGCACAGATCAGAAAGAAGTTTCACGGAATGATTCTGTGTAGTTTATATTTGAAGACATTCCTTTTTCCACTATTAGCCTCTTAGCGCTCCGAATCTCCACTTGCATTTTCTACAAAAAGAGTGTTTCATAACTGCTCAATCAAAAATATGTTTTATCTCTGTTAACTGAATTTACAGATCAGAAATAAGTTTCACAGAATGCATCTGTGTAGTTTTTATTTGAAGATATTCTTTTTCCCAATGTAGGCCTCTTAGCGCTTAGCATGTCCAATTGCAGTTTCTACAGAAAGAGTGTTTCAGAACGGCTCAATCAAAAGTAAGGTTCAACTCTGTTAGTTGAATGCACAGAACAGAAAGAATTTTCACAGAATGCTACTGTGTAGTTTATATTTGAATATATTCCTTTTTCCACTATTACCGTCTTAGCGCTCCGAATGTCCACTTGCGTTTTCTACAGAAAGAGTGTTCAGAACTGCGCAATCAAAAGTATGGTTTAACTCTGTTAGCTTAATGAACATATCAGAAATAAGTTTCACACAACGCTTCTGTGTAGTTTTTATTTGAAGATATTATTTTTCCCAATAGAGGCCTCTTAGCGCTCAGAATGTCCAATTGCAGTTTCTACAGAAAGAGTGTTTCAGAAAGGCTCAATCAAAAGTAAGGTTCAACTCTTTTAGTTGAACAAACAGAACTGAAAGAAGTTTCACACAATTCTTCTGTGCAGTTTTTATTTGTAGACATTCTTTTTCCCAATATAGGCCTCCTAGCGCTCAGAATGTCCAATTGCAGTTTCTACAGAAAGCGTGTTTCAGAACGGCTCAATCAAAAGTAAGGTTCAACTCTGTTAGTTGAATGCACAGAACAGAAAGAAGTTTCATACAATGCTTCTGTGTAATTTATATTTGAACATATTCTTTTTTCCACTATTACCCACTTAGCGCTACGAATGTCCAGTTGCATTTTCTACAGACAGAGTTTTTCAAAACTGCTCAATCAAAAGTATGGTTTAACTCTGTTTGCTGAATGCTCAGATCAGAAAGAAGTTTCACAGAATGCTTCTGTGTAGTTTATATTTGACTATATTCCTTTTTCCACTACTACGATCTTAGCGCTCCAAATGTCCAGTTGCATTTTCTACAGAAAGAGTGTTCAGATCTGCTCAATCAAAAGTATGGTTTAACTCTGTTAGCTGAATGCACAGATCAGAAAGAAGTTTCACGGAATGATTCTGTGTAGTTTATATTTGAAGACATTCCTTTTTCCACTATTACCCTCTTAGCGCTCCGAATCTCCACTTGCATTTTCTACAAAAAGAGTGTTTCATAACTGCTCAATCAAAAATATGTTTTATCTCTGTTAACTGAATTTACAGATCCGAAATAAGTTTCACAGAATGCATCTGTGTAGTTTTTATTTGAAGATATTCTTTTTCCCAATGTAGGCCTCCTAGCGCTTAGCATGTCCAATTGCAGTTTCTACAGAAAGAGTGTTTCAGAACGGCTCAATCAAAATTAAGGTTCAACTCTGTTAGTTGAATGCACAGAACAGAAAGAATTTTCACAGAATGCTACTGTGTAGTTTATATTTGAATATATTCCTTTTTCCACTATTACCCTCTTAGCGCTCCGAATGTCCACTTGCATTTTCTACAGAAAGAGTGTTCAGAACTGCGCAATCAAAAGTATGGTTTAACTCTGTTAGCTTAATGAACATATCAGAAATAAGTTTCACACAATGCTTCTGTGTAGTTTTTATTTGAAGATATTATTTTTCCCAATAGATGCCTCTTAGCGCTCAGAATGTCCAATTGCAGTTTCTACAGAAAGAGTGTTTCAGAAAGGCTCAATCAAAAGTAAGGTTCAACTCTGTTAGTTGAATGCACAGAACAGAAAGAAGTTTCATACAATGCTTCTGTGTAGTTTATATTTGAACATATTCTTTTTTCCACTATTACCCACTTAGCGCTACGAATGTCCAGTTGCATTTTCTACAGACAGAGTGTTTCAAAACTGCTCAATCAAAAGTATGGTTTAACTCTGTTAGCTGAATGCTCAGATCAGAAAGAAGTTTCACAGAATGCTTCTGTGTAGTTTATATTTGACTATATTCCTTTTTTAACTACTACGCTCTTAGCGCTCCAAATGTCCAGTTGCATTTTCTACAGAAAGAGTGTTCAGATCTGCTCAATCAAATGTATGGTTTAACTCTGTTAGCTGAATGCACAGATCAGAAAGAAGTTTCACCGAATGATTCTGTGTAGTTTATATTTGAAGACATTCCTTTTTCCACTATTACCCTCTTAGCGCTCCGAATCTCCACTTGCATTTTCTACAAAAAGAGTGTTTCATAACTGCTCAATCAAAAATATGTTTTATCTCTGTTAACTGAATTTACAGATCCGAAATAAGTTTCACAGAATGCATCTGTGTAGTTTTTATTTGAAGATATTCTTTTTCCCAATGTAGGCCTCTTAGCGCTTAGCATGTCCAATTGCAGTTTCTACAGAAAGAGTGTTTCAGAACGGCTCAATCAAAAGTAAGGTTCAACTCTGTTAGTTGAATGCACAGAACAGAAAGAATTTTCACAGAATGCTACTGTGTAGTTTATATTTGAATATATTCCTTTTTCCACTATTACCCTCTTAGCGCTCCGAATGTCCACTTGCATTTTCTACAGAAAGAGTGTTCAGAACTGCGCAATCAAAAGTATGGTTTAACTCTGTTAGCTTAATGAACATATCAGAAATAAGTTTCACACAATGCTTCTGTGTAGTTTTTATTTGAAGATATTATTTTTCCCAATAGAGGCCTCTTAGCGCTCAGAATGTCCAATTGCAGTTTCTACAGAAAGAGTGTTTCAGAAAGGCTCAATCAAAAGTAAGGTTCAACTCTTTTAGTTGAACAAACAGAACTGAAAGAAGTTTCACACAATTCTTCTGTGCAGTTTTTATTTGTAGACATTCTTTTTCCCAATATAGGCCTCCTAGCGCTCAGAATGTCCAATTGCAGTTTCTACAGAAAGCGTGTTTCAGAACGGCTCAATCAAAAGTAAGGTTCAACTCTGTTAGTTGAATGCACAGAACAGAAAGAAGTTTCATACAATGCTTCTGTGTAATTTATATTTGAACATATTCTTTTTTCCACTATTACCCACTTAGCGCTACGAATGTCCAGTTGCATTTTCTACAGACAGAGTTTTTCAAAACTGCTCAATCAAAAGTATGGTTTAACTCTGTTTGCTGAATGCTCAGATCAGAAAGAAGTTTCACAGAATGCTTCTGTGTAGTTTATATTTGACTATATTCCTTTTTCCACTACTACGATCTTAGCGCTCCAAATGTCCAGTTGCATTTTCTACAGAAAGAGTGTTCAGATCTGCTCAATCAAAAGTATGGTTTAACTCTGTTAGCTGAATGCACAGATCAGAAAGAAGTTTCACGGAATGATTCTGTGTAGTTTATATTTGAAGACATTCCTTTTTCCACTATTACCCTCTTAGCGCTCCGAATCTCCACTTGCATTTTCTACAGAAAGAGTGTTTCAGAACGGCTCAATCAAAACTAAGGTTCAACTCTTTTAGTTTAACAAACAGAACTGCAAGAAGTTTCACACAATTCTTCTGTGCAGTTTTTATTTGTAGACATTCTTTTTCCCAATATAGGCCTCCTAGCGCTCAGAATGTCCAATTGCAGTTTCTACAGAAAGAGTGTTTCAGAACGGCTCAATCAAAAGTAAGGTTCAACTCTGTTAGTTGAATGCACAGAACCGAAGGAAGTTTCATACAATGCTTCTGTGTAGTTTATATTTGAACATATTCTTTTTTCCACTATTACCCACTTAGCGCTACGAATGTCCAGTTGCATTTTCTACAGACAGAGTGTTTCAAAACTGCTCAATCAAAAGTATGGTTTAACTCTGTTAGCTGAATGCTCAGATCAGAAAGAAGTTTCACAGAATGCTTCTGTGTAGTTTATATTTGAATATATTCCTTTTTCCACTACTACGATCTTAGCGCTCCAAATGACCAGCTGCATTTTCTACAGAAAGAGTGTTCAGATCTGCTCAATCAAAAGTATGGTTTAACTCTGTTAGCTGAATGCACAGATCAGAAAGAAGTTTCACGGAATGATTCTGTGTAGTTTATATTTGAAGACATTCCTTTTTCCACTATTACCCTCTTAGCGCTCCGAATCTCCACTTGCATTTTCTACAAAAAGAGTGTTTCATAACTGCTCAATCAAAAATATGTTTTATCTCTGTTAACTGAATTTACAGATCAGAATTAAGTTTCACAGAATGCATCTGTGTAGTTTTTATTTGAAGATATTCTTTTTCCCAATGTAGGCCTCTTAGCGCTTAGCATGTCCAATTGCAGTTTCTACAGAAAGAGTGTTTCAGAACGGCTCAATCAAAAGTAAGGTTCAACTCTGTTAGTTGAATGCACAGAACAGAAAGAATTTTCACAGAATGCTACTGTGTAGTTTATATTTGAATATATTCCTTTTTCCACTATTACCCTCTTAGCGCTCCGAATGTCCACTTGCGTTTTCTACAGAAAGTGTGTTCCGAACTGCGCAATCAAAAGTATGGTTTAACTCTGTTAGCTTAATGAACATATCAGAAATAAGTTTCACACAATGCTTCTGTGTAGTTTTTATTTGAAGATATTATTTTTCCCAATAGAGGCCTCTTAGCGCTCAGAATGTCCAATTGCAGTTTCTACAGAAAGAGTGTTTCAGAAAGGCTCAATCAAAAGTAAGGTTCAACTCTGTTAGTTGAATGCACAGAACAGAAAGTAGTTTCATACAATGCTTCTGTGTAGTTTATATTTGAACATATTCTTTTTTCCACTATTACCCACTTAGCGCTACGAATGTCCAGTTGCATTTTCTACAGACAGAGTGTTTCAAAACTGCTCAATCAAAAGTATGGTTTAACTCTGTTAGCTGAATGCTCAGATCAGAAAGAAGTTTCACAGAATGCTTCTGTGTAGTTTATATTTGAATATATTCCTTTTTCCACTACTACTCTCTTAGCGCTCCAAATGTCCAGTTGCATTTTCTACAGAAAGAGTGTTCAGATCTGCTCAATCAAAAGTATGGTTTAACTCTGTTAGCTGAATGCACAGATCAGAAAGAAGTTTCACAGAATGATTCTGTGTAGTTTATATTTGGAGACATTCCTTTTTCCACTATTACCCTCTTAGCGCTCCGAATCTCCACTTGCATTTTCTACAGAAAGAGTGTTTCAGAACGGCTCAATCAAAACTAAGGTTCAACTCTTTTAGTTGAACAAACAGAAATGAAAGAAGTTTCACACAATTCTTCTGTGCAGTTTTTATTTGTAGACATTCTTTTTCCCAATATAGGCCTCCTAGCGCTCAGAATGTCCAATTGCAGTTTCTACAGAAAGCGTGTTTCAGAACGGCTCAATCAAAAGTAAGGTTCAACTCTTTTAGTTGAATGCACAGAACAGAAAGAAGTTTCATACAATGCTTCTGTGTAGTTTATATTTGATCATATTCTTTTTCCACTATTATCCACTTAGCGCTACGAATGTCCAGTTGCATTTTCTACAGACAGAGTGTTTCAAAACTGCTCAATCAAAAGTATGGTTTAACTCTGTTAGCTGAATGCTCAGATCAGAAAGAAGTTTCACAGAATGCTTCTGTGTAGTTTATATTTGAATATATTCCTTTTTCCACTACTACGCTCTTAGCGCTCCAAATGTCCAGTTGCATTTTCTACAGAAAGAGTGTTCAGATCTGCTCAATCAAAAGTATGGTTTAACTCTGTTAGCTGAATGCACAGATCAGAAAGAAGTTTCACCGAATGATTCTGTGTAGTTTATATTTGAAGACATTCCTTTTTCCACTATTACCCTCTTAGCGCTCCGAATCTCCACTTGCATTTTCTACAAAAAGAGTGTTTCATAACTGCTCAATCAAAAATATATTTTATCTCTGTTAACTGAATTTACAGATCAGAAATAAGTTTCACAGAATGCATCTGTGTAGTTTTTATTTGAAGATATTCTTTTTCCCAATGTAGGCCTCTTAGCGCTTAGCATGTCCAATTGCAGTTTCTACAGAAAGAGTGTTTCAGAACGGCTCAATCAAAAGTAAGGTTCAACTCTGTTAGTTGAATGCACAGAACAGAAAGAATTTTCACAGAATGCTACTGTGTAGTTTATATTTGAATATATTCCTTTTTCCACTATTACCCTCTTAGCGCTCCGAATGTCCACTTGCGTTTTCTACAGAAAGAGTGTTCAGAACTGCGCAATCAAAAGTATGGTTTAACTCTGTTAGCTTAAAGAACATATCAGAAATAAGTTTCACACAATGCTTCTGTGTAGTTTTTATTTGAAGATATTATTTTTCCCAATAGAGGCCTCTTAGCACTCAGAATGTCCAATTGCAGTTTCTACAGAAAGAGTGTTTCAGAAAGGCTCAATCAAAAGTAAGGTTCAACTCTGTTAGTTGAATGCACAGAAGAGAAAGAAGTTTCATACAATGCTTCTGTGTAGTTTATATTTGAACATATTCTTTTTTCCACTATTACCCACTTAGCGCTACGAATGTCCAGTTGCATTTTCTACAGACAGAGTGTTTCAAAACTGCTCAATCAAAAGTATGGTTTAACTCTGTTAGCTGAATGCTCAGATCAGAAATAAGTTTCACAGAATGCTTCTGTGTAGTTTATATTTGAATATATTCCTTTTTCCACTACTACTCTCTTAGCGCTCCAAATGTCCAGTTGCATTTTCTACAGAAAGAGTGTTCAGATCTGCTCAATCAAAAGTATGGTTTTACTCTGTTAGCTGAATGCACAGATCAGAAAGAAGTTTCACAGAATGATTCTGTGTAGTTTATATTTGGAGACATTCCTTTTTCCACTATTACCCTCTTAGCGCTCCGAATCTCCACTTGCATTTTCTACAGAAAGAGTGTTTCAGAACGGCTCAATCAAAACTAAGGTTCAACTCTTTTAGTTGAACAAACAGAAATGAAAGAAGTTTCACAAAATTCTTCTGTGCAGTTTTTATTTGTAGACATTGTTTTTCCCAATATAGGCCTCCTAGCGCTCAGAATGTACAATTGCAGTTTCTACAGAAAGCGTGTTTCAGAACGGCTCAATCAAAAGTAAGGTTCAACTCTGTTAGTTGAATGCACAGAACAGAAAGAAGTTTCATACAATGCTTCTGTGTAGTTTATATTTGAACATATTCTTTTTTCCACTATTACCCACTTAGCGCTACGAATGTCCAGTTGCATTTTCTACAGACAGAGTGTTTCAAAACTGCTCAATCAAAAGTATGGTTTAACTCTGTTAGCTGAATGCACAGATCAGAAAGAAGTTTCACAGAATGCTTCTGTGTAGTTTATATTTGAATATATTCCTTTTTCCACTACTACGATCTTAGCGCTCCAAATGTCCAGTTTCATTTTCTACAGAAAGAGTGTTCAGATCTGCCCAATCAAAAGTATGGTTTAACTCTGTTAGCTGAATGCACAGATCAGAAAGAAGTTTCACGGAATGATTCTGTGTAGTTTATATTTGAAGACATTCCTTTTTCCACTATTACCCTCTTAGCGCTCCGAATCTCCACTTGCATTTTCTACAAAAAGAGTGTTTCATAACTGCTCAATCAAAAATATGTTTTATCTCTGTTAACTGAATTTACAGATCCGAAATAAATTTCACAGAATGCATCTGTGTAGTTTTTATTTGAAGATATTCTTTTTCCCAATGTAGGCCTCTTAGCGCTTAGCATGTCCAATTGCAGTTTCTACAGAAAGAGTGTTTCAGAACGGCTCAGTCAAAAGTAAGGTTCAACTCTGTTAGTTGAATGCACAGAACAGAAAGAATTTTCACAGAATGCTACTGTGTAGTTTATATTTGAATATATTCCTTTTTCCACTATTACCCTCTTAGCGCTCCGAATGTCCACTTGCATTTTCTACAGAAAGAGTGTTCAGAACTGCGCAATCAAAAGTATGGTTTAACTCTGTTAGCTTAATGAACATATCAGAAATAAGTTTCACACAATGGTTCTGTCTAGTTTTTATTTGAAGATATTATTTTTCCCAATAGAGGCCTCTTAGCGCTCAGAATGTCCAATTGCAGTTTCTACAGAAAGAGTGTTTCAGAAAGGCTCAATCAAAAGTAACGTTCAACTCTGTTAGTTGAATGCACAGAACAGAAAGAAGTTTCATACAATGCTTCTGTGTAGTTTATATTTGAACATATTCTTTTTTCCACTATTACCCACTTAGTGCTACGAATGTCCAGTTGCATTTTCTACAGACAGAGTGTTTCAAAACTGCTCAATCAAAAGTATGGTTTAACTCTGTTAGCTGAATGCTCAGATCAGAAAGAAGTTTCACAGAATGCTTCTGTGTAGTTTATATTTGACTATATTCCTTTTTCCACTACTACGCTCTTAGCGCTCCAAATGTCCAGTTGCATTTTCTACAGAAAGAGTGTTCAGATCTGCTCAATCAAAAGTATGGTTTAACTCTGTTAGCTGAATGCACAGATCAGAAAGAAGTTTCACCGAATGATTCTGTGTAGTTTATATTTGAAGACATTCCTTTTTCCACTATTACCCTCTTAGCGCTCCGAATCTCCACTTGCATTTTCTACAAAAAGAGTGTTTCATAACTGCTCAATCAAAAATATGTTTTATCTCTGTTAACTGAATTTACAGATCAGAAATAAGTTTCACAGAATGCATCTGTGTAGTTTTTATTTGAAGATATTCTTTTTCCCAATGTAGGCCTCTTAGCGCTTAGCATGTCCAATTGCAGTTTCTACAGAAAGAGTGTTTCAGAACGGCTCAATCAAAAGTAAGGTTCAACTCTGTTAGTTGAATGCACAGAACAGAAAGAATTTTCACAGAATGCTACTGTGTAGTTTATATTTGAATATATTCCTTTTTCCACTATTACCCTCTTAGCGCTCCGAATGTCCACTTGCGTTTTCTACAGAAAGAGTGTTCAGAACTGCGCAATCAAAAGTATGGTTTAACTCTGTTAGCTTAGTGAACATATCAGAAATAAGTTTCACACAATGCTTCTGTGTAGTTTTTATTTGAAGATATTTTTTTTCCCAATAGAGGCCTCTTAGCGCTCAGAATGTCCAATTGCAGTTTCTACAGAAAGAGTGTTTCAGAAAGGCTCAATCAAAAGTAAGGTTCAACTCTGTTAGTTGAATGCACAGAACAGAAAGAAGTTTCATACAATGCTTCTGTGTAGTTTATATTTGAACATATTCTTTTTTCCACTATTACCCACTTAGCGCTACGAATGTCCAGTTGCATTTTCTACAGACAGAGTGTTTCAAAACTGCTCAATCAAAAGTATGGTTTAACTCTGTTAGCTGAATGCTCAGATCAGAAAGAAGTTTCACAGAATGCTTCTGTGTAGTTTATATTTGACTATATTCCTTTTTTAACTACTACGCTCTTAGCGCTCCAAATGTCCAGTTGCATTTTCTACAGAAAGAGTGTTCAGATCTGCTCAATCAAAAGTATGGTTTAACTCTGTTAGCTGAATGCACAGATCAGAAAGAAGTCTCACCGAATGATTCTGTGTAGTTTATATTTGAAGACATTCCTTTTTCCACTATTACCCCCTTAGCGCTCCGAATCTGCACTTGCATTTTCTACAAAAAGAGTGTTTCATAACTGCTCAATCAAAAATATGTTTTATCTCTGTTAACTGAATTTACAGATCCGAAATAAGTTTCACAGAATGCATCTGTGTAGTTTTTATTTGAAGATATTCTTTTTCCCAATGTAGGCCTCTTAGCGCTTAGCATGTCCAATTGCAGTTTCTACAGAAAGAGTGTTTCAGAACGGCTCAATCAAAAGTAAGGTTCAACTCTGTTAGTTGAATGCACAGAACAGAAAGAATTTTCACAGAATGCTACTGTGTAGTTTATATTTGAATATATTCCTTTTTCCACTATTACCCTCTTAGCGCTCCGAATGTCCACTTGCGTTATCTACAGAAAGAGTGTTCAGAACTGCGCAATCAAAAGTATGGTTTAACTCTGTTAGCTTAATGAACATATCAGAAATAAGTTTCACACAATGCTTCTGTGTAGTTTTTATTTGAAGATATTATTTTTCCCAATAGAGGCCTCTTAGCGCTCAGAATGTCCAATTGCAGTTTCTACAGAAAGAGTGTTTCAGAAAGGCTCAATCAAAAGTAAGGTTCAACTCTGTTAGTTGAATGCACAGAACAGAAAGAAGTTTCATACAATGCTTCTGTGTAGTTTATATTTGAACATATTCTTTTTTCCACTATTACCCACATAGCGCTACGAATGTCCAGTTGCATTTTCTACAGACACAGTGTTTCAAAACTGCTCAATCAAAAGTATGGTTTAACTCTGTTAGCTGAATGCTCAGATCAGAAAGAAGTTTCACAGAATGCTTCTGTGTAGTTTATATTTGAATATATTCCTTTTTCCACTACTACTCTCTTAGCGCTCCAAATGTCCAGTTGCATTTTCTACAGAAAGAGTGTTCAGATCTGCTCAATCAAAAGTATGGTTTTATTCTGTTAGCTGAATGCACAGATCAGAAAGAAATTTCATAGAATGATTCTGTGTAGTTTATATTTGGAGACATTCCTTTTTCCACTATTACCCTCTTAGCGCTCCGAATCTCCACTTGCATTTTCTACAGAAAGAGTGTTTCAGAACGGCTCAATCAAAACTAAGGTTCAACTCTTTTAGTTGAACAAACAGAACTGAAAGAAGTTTCACACAATTCTTCTGTGCAGATTTAATTTGTAGACATTCTTTTTCCCAATATAGGCCTCCTAGCGCTCAGAATGTCCAATTGCAGTTTCTACAGAAAGCGTGTTTCAGACCGGCTCAATCAAAAGTAAGGTTCAACTCTGTTAGTTGAATGCACAGAACAGAAAGAAGTTTCATACAATGCTTCTGTGTAGTTTATATTTGAACATATTCTTTTTTCCACTATTACCCACTTAGTGCTACGAATGTCCAGTTGCATTTTCTACAGACAGAGTGTTTCAAAACTGCTCAATCAAAAGTATGGTTTAACTCTGTTAGCTGAATGCTCAGATCAGAAAGAAGTTTCACAGAATGCTTCTGTGTAGTTTATATTTGACTATATTCCTTTTTCCACTACTACGCTCTTAGCGCTCCAAATGTCCAGTTGCATTTTCTACAGAAAGAGTGTTCAGATCTGCTCAATCAAAAGTATGGTTTAACTCTGTTAGCTGAATGCACAGATCAGAAAGAAGTTTCACCGAATGATTCTGTGTAGTTTATATTTGAAGACATTCCTTTTTCCACTATTACCCTCTTAGCGCTCCGAATCTCCACTTGCATTTTCTACAAAAAGAGTGTTTCATAACTGCTCAATCAAAAATATGTTTTATCTCTGTTAACTGAATTTACAGATCAGAAATAAGTTTCACAGAATGCATCTGTGTAGTTTTTATTTGAAGATATTCTTTTTCCCAATGTAGGCCTCTTAGCGCTTAGCATGTCCAATTGCAGTTTCTACAGAAAGAGTGTTTCAGAACGGCTCAATCAAAAGTAAGGTTCAACTCTGTTAGTTGAATGCACAGAACAGAAAGAATTTTCACAGAATGCTACTGTGTAGTTTATATTTGAATATATTCCTTTTTCCACTATTACCCTCTTAGCGCTCCGAATGTCCACTTGCGTTTTCTACAGAAAGAGTGTTCAGAACTGCGCAATCAAAAGTATGGTTTAACTCTGTTAGCTTAGTGAACATATCAGAAATAAGTTTCACACAATGCTTCTGTGTAGTTTTTATTTGAAGATATTTTTTTTCCCAATAGAGGCCTCTTAGCGCTCAGAATGTCCAATTGCAGTTTCTACAGAAAGAGTGTTTCAGAAAGGCTCAATCAAAAGTAAGGTTCAACTCTGTTAGTTGAATGCACAGAACAGAAAGAAGTTTCATACAATGCTTCTGTGTAGTTTATATTTGAACATATTCTTTTTTCCACTATTACCCACTTAGCGCTACGAATGTCCAGTTGCATTTTCTACAGACAGAGTGTTTCAAAACTGCTCAATCAAAAGTATGGTTTAACTCTGTTAGCTGAATGCTCAGATCAGAAAGAAGTTTCACAGAATGCTTCTGTGTAGTTTATATTTGACTATATTCCTTTTTTAACTACTACGCTCTTAGCGCTCCAAATGTCCAGTTGCATTTTCTACAGAAAGAGTGTTCAGATCTGCTCAATCAAAAGTATGGTTTAACTCTGTTAGCTGAATGCACAGATCAGAAAGAAGTCTCACCGAATGATTCTGTGTAGTTTATATTTGAAGACATTCCTTTTTCCACTATTACCCCCTTAGCGCTCCGAATCTGCACTTGCATTTTCTACAAAAAGAGTGTTTCATAACTGCTCAATCAAAAATATGTTTTATCTCTGTTAACTGAATTTACAGATCCGAAATAAGATTCACAGAATGCATCTGTGTAGTTTTTATTTGAAGATATTCTTTTTCCCAATGTAGGCCTCTTAGCGCTTAGCATGTCCAATTGCAGTTTCTACAGAAAGAGTGTTTCAGAACGGCTCAATCAAAAGTAAGGTTCAACTCTGTTAGTTGAATGCACAGAACAGAAAGAATTTTCACAGAATGCTACTGTGTAGTTTATATTTGAATATATTCCTTTTTCCACTATTACCCTCTTAGCGCTCCGAATGTCCACTTGCGTTATCTACAGAAAGAGTGTTCAGAACTGCGCAATCAAAAGTATGGTTTAACTCTGTTAGCTTAATGAACATATCAGAAATAAGTTTCACACAATGCTTCTGTGTAGTTTTTATTTGAAGATATTATTTTTCCCAATAGAGGCCTCTTAGCGCTCAGAATGTCCAATTGCAGTTTCTACAGAAAGAGTGTTTCAGAAAGGCTCAATCAAAAGTAAGGTTCAACTCTGTTAGTTGAATGCACAGAACAGAAAGAAGTTTCATACAATGCTTCTGTGTAGTTTATATTTGAACATATTCTTTTTTCCACTATTACCCACATAGCGCTACGAATGTCCAGTTGCATTTTCTACAGACACAGTGTTTCAAAACTGCTCAATCAAAAGTATGGTTTAACTCTGTTAGCTGAATGCTCAGATCAGAAAGAAGTTTCACAGAATGCTTCTGTGTAGTTTATATTTGAATATATTCCTTTTTCCACTACTACTCTCTTAGCGCTCCAAATGTCCAGTTGCATTTTCTACAGAAAGAGTGTTCAGATCTGCTCAATCAAAAGTATGGTTTTATTCTGTTAGCTGAATGCACAGATCAGAAAGAAATTTCATAGAATGATTCTGTGTAGTTTATATTTGGAGACATTACTTTTTCCACTATTACCCTCTTAGCGCTCCGAATCTCCACTTGCATTTTCTACAGAAAGAGTGTTTCAGAACGGCTCAATCAAAACTAAGGTTCAACTCTTTTAGTTGAACAAACAGAACTGAAAGAAGTTTCACACAATTCTTCTGTGCAGATTTAATTTGTAGACATTCTTTTTCCCAATATAGGCCTCCTAGCGCTCAGAATGTCCAATTGCAGTTTCTACAGAAAGCGTGTTTCAGACCGGCTCAATCAAAAGTAAGGTTCAACTCTGTTAGTTGAATGCACAGAACAGAAAGAAGTTTCATACAATGCTTCTGTGTAGTTTATATTTGAACATATTCTTTTTTCCACTATTACCCACTTAGCGCTACGAATGTCCAGTTGCATTTTCTACAGACAGAGTGTTTCAAAACTGCTCAATCAAAAGTATGGTTTAACTCTGTTAGCTGAATGCTCAGATCAGAAAGAAGTTTCACAGAATGCTTCTGTGTAGTTTATATTTGAATATATTCCTTTTTCCACTACTACGATCTTAGCGCTCCAAATGTCCAGTTTCATTTTCTACAGAAAGAGTGTTCAGATCTGCTCAATCAAAAGTATGGTTTAACTCTGTTAGCTGAATGCACAGATCAGAAAGAAGTTTCACGGAATGATTCTGTGTAGTTTATATTTGAAGACATTCCTTTTTCCACTATTACTTTCTTAGCGCTCCGAATCTCCACTTGCATTTTCTACAAAAAGAGTGTTTCATAACTGCTCAATCAAAAATATGTTTTATCTCTGTTAACTGAATTTACAGATCCGAAATAAGTTTCACAGAATGCATCTGTGTAGTTTTTATTTGAAGATATTCTTTTTCCCAATGTAGGCCTCTTAGCGCTTAGCATGTCCAATTGCAGTTTCTACAGAAAGAGAGTTTCAGAACGGCTCAATCAAAAGTAAGGTTCAACTCTGTTAGTTGAATGCACAGAACAGAAAGAATTTTCACAGAATGCTACTGTGTAGTTTATATTTGAATATATTCCTTTTTCCACTATTACCCTCTTAGCGCTCCGAATGTCCACTTGCATTTTCTACAGAAAGAGTGTTCAGAACTGCGCAATCAAAAGTATGGTTTAACTCTGTTAGCTTAATGAACATATCAGAAATAAGTTTCACACAATGCTTCTGTGTAGTTTTTATTTGAAGATATTATTTTTCCCAATAGAGGCCTCTTAGCGCTCAGAATGTCCAATTGCAGTTTCTACAGAAAGAGTGTTTCAGAAAGGCTCAATCAAAAGTAAGGTTCAACTCTGTTAGTTGAATGCACAGAACAGAAAGAAGTTTCATACAATGCTTCTGTGTAGTTTATATTTGAACATATTCTTTTTTCCACTATTACCCACTTAGCGCTACGAATGTCCAGTTGCATTTTCTACAGACAGAGTGTTTCAAAACTGCTCAATCAAAAGTATGGTTTAACTCTGTTAGCTGAATGCTCAGATCAGAAAGAAGTTTCACAGAATGCTTCTGTGTAGTTTATATTTGACTATATTTCTTTTTCCACTACTACGCTCTTAGCGCTCCAAATGTCCAGTTGCATTTTCTACAGAAAGAGTGTTCAGATCTGCTCAATCAAAAGTATGGTTTAACTCTGTTAGCTGAATGCACAGATCAGAAAGAAGTTTCACCGAATGATTCTGTGTAGTTTATATTTGAAGACATTCCTTTTTCCACTATTATCCTCTTAGCGCTCCGAATCTCCACTTGCATTTTCTACAAAAAGAGTGTTTCATAACTGCTCAATCAAAAATATGTTTTATCTCTGTTAACTGAATTTACAGATCAGAAATAAGTTTCACAGAATGCATCTGTGTAGTTTTTATTTGAAGATATTCTTTTTCCCAATGTAGGCCTCTTAGCGCTTAGCATGTCCAATTGCAGTTTCTACAGAAAGAGTGTTTCAGAACGGCTCAATCAAAAGTAAGGTTCAACTCTGTTAGTTGAATGCACAGAACAGAAAGAATTTTCACAGAATGCTACTGTGTAGTTTATATTTGAATATATTCCTTTTTCCACTTTTACCCTCTTAGCGCTCCGAATGTCCACTTGCGTTTTCTACAGAAAGAGTGTTCAGAACTGCGCAATCAAAAGTATGGTTTAACTCTGTTAACTTAATGAACATATCAGAAATAAGTTTCACACAATGCTTCTGTGTAGTTTTTATTTGAAGATATTATTTTTCCCAATATAGGCCTCTTAGCGCTCAGAATGTCCAATTGCACTTTCTACAGAAAGAGTGTTTCAGAAAGGCTCAATCAAAAGTAAGGTTCAACTCTGTTAGTTGAATGCACAGAACAGAAAGAAGTTTCATACAATGCTTCTGTGTAGTTTATATTTGAACATATTCTTTTTTCCACTATTACCCACTTAGCTCTACGAATGTCCAGTTGCATTTTCTACAGACAGAGTGTTTCAAAACTGCTCAATCAAAAGTATGGTTTAATTCTGTTAGCTGAATGCTCAGATCAGAAAGAAGTTTCACAGAATGCTTCTGTGTAGTTTATACTTGAATATATTCCTTTTTCCACTACTACTCTCTTAGCGCTCCAAATGTCCAGTTGCATTTTCTACAGAAAGAGTGTTCAGATCTGCTCAATCAAAAGTATGGTTTTACTCTGTTAGCTGAATGCACAGATCAGAAAGAAGTTTCACAGAATGATTCTGTGTAGTTTATATTTGGAGACATTCCTTTTTCCACTATTACCCTCTTAGCGCTCCGAATCTCCACTTGCATTTTCTACAGAAAGAGTGTTTCAGAACGGCTCAATCAAAACTAAGGTTCAACTCTTTTAGTTGAACAAACAGAACTGAAAGAAGTTTCACACAATTCTTCTGTGCAGTTTTTATTTGTAGACATTCTTTTTCCCAATATAGGCCTCCTAGCGCTCAGAATGTCCAATTGCAGTTTCTACAGAAAGCGTGTTTCAGAACGGCTCAATCAAAAGTAAGGTTCAACTCTGTTAGTTGAATGCACAGAACCGAAAGAATTTTCATACAATGCTTCTGTGTAGTTTATATTTGAACATATTCTTTTTTCCACTATTACCCACTTAGCGCTACGAATGTCCAGTTGCATTTTCTACAGACAGAGTGTTTCAAAACTGCTCAATCAAAAGTATGGTTTAACTCTGTTAGCTGAATGCTCAGATCAGAAAGAAGTTTCACAGAATGCTTCTGTGTAGTTTATATTTGAATATATTCCTTTTTCCACTACTACGCTCTTAGCGCTCCAAATGTCCAGTTGCATTTTCTACAGAAAGAGTGTTCAGATCTGCTCAATCAAAAGTATGGTTTAACTCTGTTAGCTGAATGCACAGATCAGAAAGAAGTTTCACCGAATGATTCTGTGTAGTTTATATTTGAAGACATTCCTTTTTCCACTATTACCCTCTTAGCGCTCCGAATCTCCACTTGCATTTTCTACAAAAAGAGTGTTTCATAACTGCTCAATCAAAAATATATTTTATCTCTGTTAACTGAATTTACAGATCAGAAATAAGTTTCACAGAATGCATCTGTGTAGTTTTTATTTGAAGATATTCTTTTTCCCAATGTAGGTTTCTTAGCGCTTAGCATGTCCAATTGCAGTTTCTACAGAAAGAGTGTTTCAGAACGGCTCAATCAAAAGTAAGGTTCAACTCTGTTAGTTGAATGCACAGAACAGAAAGAATTTTCACAGAATGCTACTGTGTAGTTTATATTTGAATATATTCCTTTTTCCACTATTACCCTCTTAGCGCTCCGAATGTCCACTTGCGTTTTCTACAGAAAGAGTGTTCAGAACTGCGCAATCAAAAGTATGGTTTAACTCTGTTAGCTTAATGAACATATCAGAAATAAGTTTCACACAATGCTTCTGTGTAGTTTTTATTTGAAGATATTATTTTTCCCAATAGAGGCCTCTTAGCGCTCAGAATGTCCAATTGCAGTTTCTACAGAAAGAGTGTTTCAGAAAGGCTCAATCAAAAGTAAGGTTCAACTCTGTTAGTTGAATGCACAGAACAGAAAGAAGTTTCATACAATGCTTCTGTGTAGTTTATATTTGAACATATTATTTTTTCCACTATTACCCACTTAGCGCTACGAATGTCCAGTTGCATTTTCTACAGACAGAGTGTTTCAAAACTGCTCAACCAAAAGTATGGTTTAACTCTGTTAGCTGAATGCTCAGATCAGAAAGAAGTTTCACAGAATGCTTCTGTGTAGTTTATATTTGACTATATTCCTTTTTCCACTACTACGCTCTTAGCGCTCCAAATGTCCAGTTGCATTTTCTACAGAAAGAGTGTTCAGATCTGCTCAATCAAAAGTATGGTTTAACTCTGTTAGCTGAATGCACAGATCAGAAAGAAGTTTCACGGAATGATTCTGTGTAGTTTATATTTGAAGACATTCCTTTTTCCACTATTACCCTCTTAGCGCTCCGAATCTCCACTTGCATTTTCTACAAAAAGAGTGTTTCATAACTGCTCAATCAAAAATATGTTTTATCTCTGTTAACTGAATTTACAGATCAGAAATAAGTTTCACAGAATGCATCTGTGTAGTTTTTATTTGAAGATATTCTTTTTCCCAATGTAGGCCTCTTAGCGCTTAGCATGTCCAATTGCAGTTTCTACAGAAAGAGTGTTTCAGAACGGCTCAATCAAAAGTAAGGTTCAACTCTGTTAGTTGAATGCACAGAACAGAAAGAATTTTCACAGAATGCTACTGTGTAGTTTATATTTGAATATATTCCTTTTTCCACTATTACCCTCTTAGCGCTCCGAATGTCCACTTGCGTTTTCTACAGAAAGAGTGTTCAGAACTGCGCAATCAAAAGTATGGTTTAACTCTGTTAGCTTAATGAACATATCAGAAATAAGTTTCACACAATGCTTCTGTGTAGTTTTTATTTGAAGATATTATTTTTCCCAATAGAGGCCTCTTAGCGCTCAGAATGTCCAATTGCAGTTTCTACAGAAAGAGTGTTTCAGAAAGGCTCAATCAAAAGTAAGGTTCAACTCTGTTAGTTGAATGCACAGAACAGAAAGAAGTTTCATACAATGCTTCTGTGTAGTTTATATTTGAACATATTCTTTTTTCCACTATTACCCACTTAGCGCTACGAATGTCCAGTTGCATTTTCTACAGACAGAGTGTTTCAAAACTGCTCAATCAAAAGTATGGTTTAACTCTGTTAGCTGAATGCTCAGATCAGAAAGAAGTTTCACAGAATGCTTCTGTGTAGTTTATATTTGAATATATTCCTTTTTCCACTACTACTCTCTTAGCGCTCCAAATGTCCAGTTGCATTTTCTACAGAAAGAGTGTTCAGATCTGCTCAATCAAAAGTATGGTTTAACTCTGTTAGCTGAATGCACAGATCAGAAAGAAGTTTCACAGAATGATTCTGTGTAGTTTATATTTGGAGACATTCCTTTTTCCACTATTACCCTCTTAGCGCTCCGAATCTCCACTTGCATTTTCTACAGAAAGAGTGCTTCAGAACGGCTCAATCAAAACTAAGGTTCAACTCTTTTAGTTGAACAAACAGAAATGAAAGAAGTTTCACACAATTCTTCTGTGCAGTTTTTATTTGTAGACTTTCTTTTTCCCAATATAGGCCTCCTAGCGCTCAGAATGTCCAATTGCAGTTTCTACAGAAAGCGTGTTTCAGAACGGCTCAAACAAAAGTAAGGTTCAACTCTTTTAGTTGAATGCACAGAACAGAAAGAAGTTTCATACAATGCTTCTGTGTAGTTTATATTTGATCATATTCTTTTTTCCACTATTATCCACTTAGCGCTACGAATGTCCAGTTGCATTTTCTACAGACAGAGTGTTTCAAAACTGCTCAATCAAAAGTATGGTTTAACTCTGTTAGCTGAATGCTCAGATCAGAAAGAAGTTTCACAGAATGCTTCTGTGTAGTTTATATTTGAATATATTCCTTTTTCCACTACTACGCTCTTAGCGCTCCAAATGTCCAGTTGCATTTTCTACAGAAAGAGTGTTCAGATCTGCTCAATCAAAAGTATGGTTTAACTCTGTTAGCTGAATGCACAGATCAGAAAGAAGTTTCACCGAATGATTCTGTGTAGTTTATATTTGAAGACATTCCTTTTTCCACTATTACCCTCTTAGCGCTCCGAATCTCCACTTGCATTTTCTACAAAAAGAGTGTTTCATAACTGCTCAATCAAAAATATATTTTATCTCTGTTAACTGAATTTACAGATCAGAAATAAGTTTCACAGAATGCATCTGTGTAGTTTTTATTTGAAGATATTCTTTTTCCCAATGTAGGCCTCTTAGCGCTTAGCATGTCCAATTGCAGTTTCTACAGAAAGAGTGTTTCAGAACGGCTCAATCAAAAGTAAGGTTCAACTCTGTTAGTTGAATGCACAGAACAGAAAGAATTTTCACAGAATGCTACTGTGTAGTTTATATTTGAATATATTCCTTTTTCCACTATTACCCTCTTAGCGCTCCGAATGTCCACTTGCGTTTTCTACAGAAAGAGTGTTCAGAACTGCGCAATCAAAAGTATGGTTTAACTCTGTTAGCTTAATGAACATATCAGAAATAAGTTTCACACAATGCTTCTGTGTAGTTTTTATTTGAAGATATTATTTTTCCCAATAGAGGCCTCTTAGCGCTCAGAATGTCCAATTGCAGTTTCTACAGAAAGAGTGTTTCAGAAAGGCTCAATCAAAAGTAAGGTTCAACTCTGTTAGTTGAATGCACAGAACAGAAAGAAGTTTCATACAATGCTTCTGTGTAGTTTATATTTGAACATATTATTTTTTCCACTATTACCCACTTAGCGCTACGAATGTCCAGTTGCATTTTCTACAGACAGAGTGTTTCAAAACTGCTCAATCAAAAGTATGGTTTAACTCTGTTAGCTGAATGCTCAGATCAGAAAGAAGTTTCACAGAATGCTTCTGTGTAGTTTATATTTGACTATATTCCTTTTTCCACTACTACGCTCTTAGCGCTCCAAATGTCCAGTTGCATTTTCTACAGAAAGAGTGTTCAGATCTGCTCAATCAAAAGTATGGTTTAACTCTGTTAGCTGAATGCACAGATCAGAAAGAAGTTTCACCGAATGATTCTGTGTAGTTTATATTTGAAGACATTCCTTTTTCCACTATTACCCTCTTAGCGCTCCGAATCTCCACTTGCATTTTCTACAAAAAGAGTGTTTCATAACTGCTCAATCAAAAATATGTTTTATCTCTGTTAACTGAATTTACAGATCAGAAATAAGTTTCACAGAATGCATCTGTGTAGTTTTTATTTGAAGATATTCTTTTTCCCAATGTAGGCCTCTTAGCGCTTAGCATGTCCAATTGCAGTTTCTACAGAAAGAGTGTTTCAGAACGGCTCAATCAAAAGTAAGGTTCAACTCTGTTAGTTGAATGCACAGAACAGAAAGAATTTTCACAGAATGCTACTGTGTAGTTTATATTTGAATATATTCCTTTTTCCACTTTTACCCTCTTAGCGCTCCGAATGTCCACTTGCGTTTTCTACAGAAAGAGTGTTCAGAACTGCGCAATCAAAAGTATGGTTTAACTCTGTTAACTTAATGAACATATCAGAAATAAGTTTCACACAATGCTTCTGTGTAGTTTTTATTTGAAGATATTATTTTTCCCAATAGAGGCCTCTTAGCGCTCAGAATGTCCAATTGCAGTTTCTACAGAAAGAGTGTTTCAGAAAGGCTCAATCAAAAGTCAGGTTCAACTCTGTTAGTTGAATGCACAGAACAGAAAGAAGTTTCATACAATGCTTCTGTGTAGTTTATATTTGAACATATTCTTTTTTCCACTATTACCCACTTAGCGCTACGAATGTCCAGTTGCATTTTCTACAGACAGAGTGTTTCAAAACTGCTCAATCAAAAGTATGGTTTAACTCTGTTAGCTGAATGCTCAGATCAGAAAGAAGTTTCACAGAATGCTTCTGTGTAGTTTATATTTGAATATATTCCTTTTTCCACTACTACTCTCTTAGCGCTCCAAATGTCCAGTTGCATTTTCTACAGAAAGAGTGTTCAGATCTGCTCAATCAAAAGTATGGTTTAACTCTGTTAGCTGAATGCACAGATCAGAAAGAAGTTTCACAGAATGATTCTGTGTAGTTTATATTTGGAGACATTCCTTTTTCCACTATTACCCTCTTAGCGCTCCGAATCTCCACTTGCATTTTCTACAGAAAGAGTGCTTCAGAACGGCTCAATCAAAACTAAGGTTCAACTCTTTTAGTTGAACAAACAGAAATGAAAGAAGTTTCACACAATTCTTCTGTGCAGTTTTTATTTGTAGACTTTCTTTTTCCCAATATAGGCCTCCTAGCGCTCAGAATGTCCAATTGCAGTTTCTACAGAAAGCGTGTTTCAGAACGGCTCAAACAAAAGTAAGGTTCAACTCTTTTAGTTGAATGCACAGAACAGAAAGAAGTTTCATACAATGCTTCTGTGTAGTTTATATTTGATCATATTCTTTTTTCCACTATTATCCACTTAGCGCTACGAATGTCCAGTTGCATTTTCTACAGACAGAGTGTTTCAAAACTGCTCAATCAAAAGTATGGTTTAACTCTGTTAGCTGAATGCTCAGATCAGAAAGAAGTTTCACAGAATGCTTCTGTGTAGTTTATATTTGAATATATTCCTTTTTCCACTACTACGCTCTTAGCGCTCCAAATGTCCAGTTGCATTTTCTACAGAAAGAGTGTTCAGATCTGCTCAATCAAAAGTATGGTTTAACTCTGTTAGCTGAATGCACAGATCAGAAAGAAGTTTCACCGAATGATTCTGTGTAGTTTATATTTGAAGACATTCCTTTTTCCACTATTACCCTCTTAGCGCTACGAATCTCCACTTGCATTTTCTACAAAAAGAGTGTTTCATAACTGCTCAATCAAAAATATATTTTATCTCTGTTAACTGAATTTACAGATCAGAAATAAGTTTCACAGAATGCATCTGTGTAGTTTTTATTTGAAGATATTCTTTTTCCCAATGTAGGCCTCTTAGCGCTTAGCATGTCCAATTGCAGTTTCTACAGAAAGAGTGTTTCAGAACGGCTCAATCAAAAGTAAGGTTCAACTCTGTTAGTTGAATGCACAGAACAGAAGGAATTTTCACAGAATGCTACTGTGTAGTTTATATTTGAATATATTCCTTTTTCCACTATTACCCTCTTAGCGCTCCGAATGTCCACTTGCGTTTTCTACAGAAAGAGTGTTCAGAACTGCGCAATCAAAAGTATGGTTTAACTCTGTTAGCTTAATGAACATATCAGAAATAAGTTTCACACAATGCTTCTGTGTAGTTTTTATTTGAAGATATTATTTTTCCCAATAGAGGCCTCTTAGCGCTCAGAATGTCCAATTGCAGTTTCTACAGAAAGAGTGTTTCAGAAAGGCTCAATCAAAAGTAAGGTTCAACTCTGTTAGTTGAATGCACAGAACAGAAAGAAGTTTCATACAATGCTTCTGTGTAGTTTATATTTGAACATATTATTTTTTCCACTATTACCCACTTAGCGCTACGAATGTCCAGTTGCATTTTCTACAGACAGAGTGTTTCAAAACTGCTCAACCAAAAGTATGGTTTAACTCTGTTAGCTGAATGCTCAGATCAGAAATAAGTTTCACAGAATGCTTCTGTGTAGTTTATATTTGAATATATTCCTTTTTCCACTACTACTCTCTTAGCGCTCCAAATGTCCAGTTGCATTTTCTACAGAAAGAGTGTTCAGATCTGCTCAATCAAAAGTATGGTTTTACTCTGTTAGCTGAATGCACAGATCAGAAAGAAGTTTCACAGAATTATTCTGTGTAGTTTATATTTGGAGACATTCCTTTTTCCACTATTACCCTCTTAGCGCTCCGAATCTCCACTTGCATTTTCTACAGAAAGAGTGTTTCAGAACGGCTCAATCAAAACTAAGGTTCAACTCTTTTAGTTGAACAAACAGAACTGAAAGAAGTTTCACACAATTCTTCTGTGCAGTTTTTATTTGTAGACATTCTTTTTCCCAATATAGGCCTCCTAGCGCTCAGAATGTCCAATTGCAGTTTCTACAGAAAGCGTGTTTCAGAACGGCTGAATCAAAAGTAAGGTTCAACTCTGTTAGTTGAATGCACAGAACAGAAAGAAGTTTCATACAATGCTTCTGTGTAGTTTATATTTGAACATATTTTTTTTCCACTATTACCCACTTAGCGCTACGAATGTCCAGTTGCATTTTCTACAGACAGAGTGTTTCAAAACTGCTCAATCAAAAGTATGGTTTAACTCTGTTAGCTGAATGCTCAGATCAGAAAGAAGTTTCACAGAATGCTTCTGTGTAGTTTATATTTGAATATATTCCTTTTTCCACTACTACGATCTTAGCGCTCCAAATGTCCAGTTGCATTTTCTACAGAAAGAGTGTTCAGATCTGCTCAATCAAAAGTATGGTTTAACTCTGTTAGCTGAATGCACAGATCAGAAAGAAGTTTCACGGAATGATTCTGTGTAGTTTATATTTGAAGACATTCCTTTTTCCACTATTACCCTCTTAGCGCTCCGAATCTCCACTTGCATTTTCTACAAAAAGAGTGTTTCATAACTGCTCAATCAAAAATATGTTTTATCTCTGTTAACTGAATTTACAGATCAGAAATAAGTTTCACAGAATGCATCTGTGTAGTTTTTATTTGAAGATATTCTTTTTCCCAATGTAGGCCTCTTAGCGCTTAGCATGTCCAATTGCAGTTTCTACAGAAAGAGTGTTTCAGAACGGCTCAATCAAAAGTAAGGTTCAACTCTGTTAGTTGAATGCACAGAACAGAAAGAATTTTCACAGAATGCTACTGTGTAGTTTATATTTGAATATATTCCTTTTTCCACTATTACCCTCTTAGCGCTCCGAATGTCCACTTGCGTTTTCTACAGAAAGAGTGTTCAGAACTGCGCAATCAAAAGTATGGTTTAACTCTGTTAGCTTAATGAACATATCAGAAATAAGTTTCACACAATGCTTCTGTGTAGTTTTTATTTGAAGATATTATTTTTCCCAATAGAGGCCTCTTAGCGCTCAGAATGTCCAATTGCAGTTTCTACAGAAAGAGTGTTTCAGAAAGGCTCAATCAAAAGTAAGGTTCAACTCTGTTAGTTGAATGCGCAGAACAGAAAGAAGTTTCATACAATGCTTCTGTGTAGTTTATATTTGAACATATTCTTTTTTCCACTATTACCCACTTAGCGCTACGAATGTCCAGTTGCATTTTCTACAGACAGAGTGTTTCAAAACTGCTCAATCAAAATTATGGTTTAACTCTGTTAGCTGAATGCTCAGATCAGAAGGAAGTTTCACAGAATGCTTCTGTGTAGTTTATATTTGACTATATTCCTTTTTCCACTACTACGCTCTTAGCGCTCCAAATGTCCAGTTGCATTTTCTACAGAAAGAGTGTTCAGATCTGCTCAATCAAAAGTATGGTTTAACTCTGTTAGCTGAATGCACAGATCAGAAAGAAGTTTCACCGAATGATTCTGTGTAGTTTATATTTGAAGACATTCCTTTTTCCACTATTACCCTCTTAGCGCTCCGAATCTCCACTTGCATTTTCTACAAAAAGAGTGTTTCTTAACTGCTCAATCAAAAATATGTTTTATCTCTGTTAACTGAATTTACAGATCAGAAATAAGTTTCACAGAATGCATCTGTGTAGTTTTTATTTGAAGATATACTTTTTCCCAATGTAGGCCTCTTAGCGCTTAGCATGTCCAATTGCAGTTTCTACAAAAAGAGTGTTTCAGAACGGCTCAATCAAAAGTAAGGTTCAACTCTGTTAGTTGAATGCACAGAACAGAAAGAATTTTCACAGAATGCTACTGTGTAGTTTATATTTGAATATATTCCTTTTTCCACTATTACCCTCTTAGCGCTCCGAATGTCCACTTGCCTTTTCTACGGAAAGAGTGTTCGGAACTGCGCAATCAAAAGTATGGTTTAACTCTGTTAGCTGAATGCACATATCAGAAATAAGTTTCACACAATGCTTCTGTGTAGTTTTTATTTGAAGATATTATTTTTCCCAATATAGGCCTCTTAGCGCTCAGAATGTCCAATTGCAGTTTCTACAGAAAGAGTGTTTCAGAAAGGCTCAATCAAAAGTCAGGTTCAACTCTGTTAGTTGAATGCACAGAACAGAAAGAAGTTTCATACAATGCTTCTGTGTAGTTTATATTTGAACATATTCTTTTTTCCACTATTACCCACTTAGCGCTACGAATGTACAGTTGCATTTTGTACAGACAGAGTTTTTCAAAACTGCTCAATCAAAAGTATGGTTTAACTCTGTTAGCTGAATGCTCAGATCAGAAAGAAGTTTCACAGAATGCTTCTGTGTAGTTTATATTTGAATATATTCCTTTTTCCACTACTACGATCTTAGCGCTCCAAATGTCCAGTTGCATTTTCTACAGAAAGAGTGTTCAGATCTGCTCAATCAAAAGTATGGTTTAACTCTGTTAGCTGAATGCACAGATCAGAAAGAAGTTTCACGGAATGATTCTGTGTAGTTTATATTTGAAGACATTCCTTTTTCCACTATTACCCTCTTAGCGCTCCGAATCTCCACTTGCATTTTCTACAAAAAGAGTGTTTCATAACTGCTCAATCAAAAATATGTTTTATCTCTGTTAACTGAATTTACAGATCAGAAGTAAGTTTCACAGAATGCATCTGTGTAGTTTTTATTTGAAGATATTCTTTTTCCCAATGTAGGCCTCTTAGCGCTTAGCATGTCCAATTGCAGTTTCTACAGAAAGAGTGTTTCAGAACGGCTCAATCAAAAGTAAGGTTCAACTCTGTTAGTTGAATGCACAGAACAGAAAGAATTTTCACAGAATGCTACTGTGTAGTTTATATTTGAATATATTCCTTTTTCCACTATTACCCTCTTAGCGCTCCGAATGTCCACTTGCGTTTTCTACAGAAAGAGTGTTCAGAACTGCGCAATCAAAAGTATGGTTTAACTCTGTTAGCTTAATGAACATATCAGAAATAAGTTTCACACAATGCTTCTGTGTAGTTTTTATTTGAAGATATTATTTTTCCCAATAGAGGCCTCTTAGCGCTCAGAATGTCCAATTGCAGTTTCTACAGAAAGAGTGTTTCAGAAAGGCTCAATCAAAAGTAAGGTTCAACTCTGTTAGTTGAATGCGCAGAACAGAAAGAAGTTTCATACAATGCTTCTGTGTAGTTTATATTTGAACATATTCTTTTTTCCACTATTACCCACTTAGCGCTACGAATGTCCAGTTGCATTTTCTACAGACAGAGTGTTTCAAAACTGCTCAATCAAAAGTATGGTTTAACTCTGTTAGCTGAATGCTCAGATCAGAAAGAAGTTTCACAGAATGCTTCTGTGTAGTTTATATTTGAATATATTCCTTTTTCCACTACTACGCTCTTAGCGCTCCAAATGTCCAGTTGCATTTTCTACAGAAAGAGTGTTCAGATCTGCTCAATCAAAAGTATGGTTTAACTCTGTTAGCTGAATGCACAGATCAGAAAGAAGTTTCACCGAATGATTCTGTGTAGTTTATATTTGAAGACATTCCTTTTTCCACTATTACCCTCTTAGCGCTCCGAATCTCCACTTGCATTTTCTACAAAAAGAGTGTTTCATAACTGCTCAATCAAAAATATATTTTATCTCTGTTAACTGAATTTACAGATCAGAAATAAGTTTCACAGAATGCATCTGTGTAGTTTTTATTTGAAGATATTCTTTTTCCCAATGTAGGCCTCTTAGCGCTTAGCATGTCCAATTGCAGTTTCTACAGAAAGAGTGTTTCAGAACGGCTCAATCAAAAGTAAGGTTCAACTCTGTTAGTTGAATGCACAGAACAGAAAGAATTTTCACAGAATGCTACTGTGTAGTTTATATTTGAATATATTCCTTTTTCCACTATTACCCTCTTAGCGCTCCGAATGTCCACTTGCGTTTTCTACAGAAAGAGTGTTCAGAACTGCGCAATCAAAAGTATGGTTTAACTCTGTTAGCTTAATGAACATATCAGAAATAAGTTTCACACAATGCTTCTGTGTAGTTTTTATTTGAAGATATTATTTTTCCCAATAGAGGCCTCTTAGCGCTCAGAATGTCCAATTGCAGTTTCTACAGAAAGAGTGTTTCAGAAAGGCTCAATCAAAAGTAAGGTTCAACTCTGTTAGTTGAATGCACAGAACAGAAAGAAGTTTCATACAATGCTTCTGTGTAGTTTATATTTGAACATATTATTTTTTCCACTATTACCCACTTAGCGCTACGAATGTCCAGTTGCATTTTCTACAGACAGAGTGTTTCAAAACTGCTCAATCAAAAGTATGGTTTAACTCTGTTAGCTGAATGCTCAGATCAGAAAGAAGTTTCACAGAATGCTTCTGTGTAGTTTATATTTGACTATATTCCTTTTTCCACTACTACGCTCTTAGCGCTCCAAATGTCCAGTTGCATTTTCTACAGAAAGAGTGTTCAGATCTGCTCAATCAAAAGTATGGTTTAACTCTGTTAGCTGAATGCACAGATCAGAAAGAAGTTTCACCGAATGATTCTGTGTAGTTTATATTTGAAGACATTCCTTTTTCCACTATTACCCTCTTAGCGCTCCGAATCTCCACTTGCATTTTCTACAAAAAGAGTGTTTCATAACTGCTCAATCAAAAATATGTTTTATCTCTGTTAACTGAATTTACAGATCAGAAATAAGTTTCACAGAATGCATCTGTGTAGTTTTTATTTGAAGATATTCTTTTTCCCAATGTAGGCCTCTTAGCGCTTAGCATGTCCAATTGCAGTTTCTACAGAAAGAGTGTTTCAGAACGGCTCAATCAAAAGTAAGGTTCAACTCTGTTAGTTGAATGCACAGAACAGAAAGAATTTTCACAGAATGCTACTGTGTAGTTTATATTTGAATATATTCCTTTTTCCACTTTTACCCTCTTAGCGCTCCGAATGTCCACTTGCGTTTTCTACAGAAAGAGTGTTCAGAACTGCGCAATCAAAAGTATGGTTTAACTCTGTTAACTTAATGAACATATCAGAAATAAGTTTCACACAATGCTTCTGTGTAGTTTTTATTTGAAGATATTATTTTTCCCAATAGAGGCCTCTTAGCGCTCAGAATGTCCAATTGCAGTTTCTACAGAAAGAGTGTTTCAGAAAGGCTCAATCAAAAGTCAGGTTCAACTCTGTTAGTTGAATGCACAGAACAGAAAGAAGTTTCATACAATGCTTCTGTGTAGTTTATATTTGAACATATTCTTTTTTCCACTATTACCCACTTAGCGCTACGAATGTCCAGTTGCATTTTCTACAGACAGAGTGTTTCAAAACTGCTCAATCAAAAGTATGGTTTAACTCTGTTAGCTGAATGCTCAGATCAGAAAGAAGTTTCACAGAATGCTTCTGTGTAGTTTATATTTGAATATATTCCTTTTTCCACTACTACTCTCTTAGCGCTCCAAATGTCCAGTTGCATTTTCTACAGAAAGAGTGTTCAGATCTGCTCAATCAAAAGTATGGTTTAACTCTGTTAGCTGAATGCACAGATCAGAAAGAAGTTTCACAGAATGATTCTGTGTAGTTTATATTTGGAGACATTCCTTTTTCCACTATTACCCTCTTAGCGCTCCGAATCTCCACTTGCATTTTCTACAGAAAGAGTGCTTCAGAACGGCTCAATCAAAACTAAGGTTCAACTCTTTTAGTTGAACAAACAGAAATGAAAGAAGTTTCACACAATTCTTCTGTGCAGTTTTTATTTGTAGACTTTCTTTTTCCCAATATAGGCCTCCTAGCGCTCAGAATGTCCAATTGCAGTTTCTACAGAAAGCGTGTTTCAGAACGGCTCAAACAAAAGTAAGGTTCAACTCTTTTAGTTGAATGCACAGAACAGAAAGAAGTTTCATACAATGCTTCTGTGTAGTTTATATTTGATCATATTCTTTTTTCCACTATTATCCACTTAGCGCTACGAATGTCCAGTTGCATTTTCTACAGACAGAGTGTTTCAAAACTGCTCAATCAAAAGTATGGTTTAACTCTGTTAGCTGAATGCTCAGATCAGAAAGAAGTTTCACAGAATGCTTCTGTGTAGTTTATATTTGAATATATTCCTTTTTCCACTACTACGCTCTTAGCGCTCCAAATGTCCAGTTGCATTTTCTACAGAAAGAGTGTTCAGATCTGCTCAATCAAAAGTATGGTTTAACTCTGTTAGCTGAATGCACAGATCAGAAAGAAGTTTCACCGAATGATTCTGTGTAGTTTATATTTGAAGACATTCCTTTTTCCACTATTACCCTCTTAGCGCTACGAATCTCCACTTGCATTTTCTACAAAAAGAGTGTTTCATAACTGCTCAATCAAAAATATATTTTATCTCTGTTAACTGAATTTACAGATCAGAAATAAGTTTCACAGAATGCATCTGTGTAGTTTTTATTTGAAGATATTCTTTTTCCCAATGTAGGCCTCTTAGCGCTTAGCATGTCCAATTGCAGTTTCTACAGAAAGAGTGTTTCAGAACGGCTCAATCAAAAGTAAGGTTCAACTCTGTTAGTTGAATGCACAGAACAGAAGGAATTTTCACAGAATGCTACTGTGTAGTTTATATTTGAATATATTCCTTTTTCCACTATTACCCTCTTAGCGCTCCGAATGTCCACTTGCGTTTTCTACAGAAAGAGTGTTCAGAACTGCGCAATCAAAAGTATGGTTTAACTCTGTTAGCTTAATGAACATATCAGAAATAAGTTTCACACAATGCTTCTGTGTAGTTTTTATTTGAAGATATTATTTTTCCCAATAGAGGCCTCTTAGCGCTCAGAATGTCCAATTGCAGTTTCTACAGAAAGAGTGTTTCAGAAAGGCTCAATCAAAAGTAAGGTTCAACTCTGTTAGTTGAATGCACAGAACAGAAAGAAGTTTCATACAATGCTTCTGTGTAGTTTATATTTGAACATATTATTTTTTCCACTATTACCCACTTAGCGCTACGAATGTCCAGTTGCATTTTCTACAGACAGAGTGTTTCAAAACTGCTCAACCAAAAGTATGGTTTAACTCTGTTAGCTGAATGCTCAGATCAGAAATAAGTTTCACAGAATGCTTCTGTGTAGTTTATATTTGAATATATTCCTTTTTCCACTACTACTCTCTTAGCGCTCCAAATGTCCAGTTGCATTTTCTACAGAAAGAGTGTTCAGATCTGCTCAATCAAAAGTATGGTTTTACTCTGTTAGCTGAATGCACAGATCAGAAAGAAGTTTCACAGAATTATTCTGTGTAGTTTATATTTGGAGACATTCCTTTTTCCACTATTACCCTCTTAGCGCTCCGAATCTCCACTTGCATTTTCTACAGAAAGAGTGTTTCAGAACGGCTCAATCAAAACTAAGGTTCAACTCTTTTAGTTGAACAAACAGAACTGAAAGAAGTTTCACACAATTCTTCTGTGCAGTTTTTATTTGTAGACATTCTTTTTCCCAATATAGGCCTCCTAGCGCTCAGAATGTCCAATTGCAGTTTCTACAGAAAGCGTGTTTCAGAACGGCTGAATCAAAAGTAAGGTTCAACTCTGTTAGTTGAATGCACAGAACAGAAAGAAGTTTCATACAATGCTTCTGTGTAGTTTATATTTGAACATATTTTTTTTCCACTATTACCCACTTAGCGCTACGAATGTCCAGTTGCATTTTCTACAGACAGAGTGTTTCAAAACTGCTCAATCAAAAGTATGGTTTAACTCTGTTAGCTGAATGCTCAGATCAGAAAGAAGTTTCACAGAATGCTTCTGTGTAGTTTATATTTGAATATATTCCTTTTTCCACTACTACGATCTTAGCGCTCCAAATGTCCAGTTGCATTTTCTACAGAAAGAGTGTTCAGATCTGCTCAATCAAAAGTATGGTTTAACTCTGTTAGCTGAATGCACAGATCAGAAAGAAGTTTCACGGAATGATTCTGTGTAGTTTATATTTGAAGACATTCCTTTTTCCACTATTACCCTCTTAGCGCTCCGAATCTCCACTTGCATTTTCTACAAAAAGAGTGTTTCATAACTGCTCAATCAAAAATATGTTTTATCTCTGTTAACTGAATTTACAGATCAGAAATAAGTTTCACAGAATGCATCTGTGTAGTTTTTATTTGAAGATATTCTTTTTCCCAATGTAGGCCTCTTAGCGCTTAGCATGTCCAATTGCAGTTTCTACAGAAAGAGTGTTTCAGAACGGCTCAATCAAAAGTAAGGTTCAACTCTGTTAGTTGAATGCACAGAACAGAAAGAATTTTCACAGAATGCTACTGTGTAGTTTATATTTGAATATATTCCTTTTTCCACTATTACCCTCTTAGCGCTCCGAATGTCCACTTGCGTTTTCTACAGAAAGAGTGTTCAGAACTGCGCAATCAAAAGTATGGTTTAACTCTGTTAGCTTAATGAACATATCAGAAATAAGTTTCACACAATGCTTCTGTGTAGTTTTTATTTGAAGATATTATTTTTCCCAATAGAGGCCTCTTAGCGCTCAGAATGTCCAATTGCAGTTTCTACAGAAAGAGTGTTTCAGAAAGGCTCAATCAAAAGTAAGGTTCAACTCTGTTAGTTGAATGCGCAGAACAGAAAGAAGTTTCATACAATGCTTCTGTGTAGTTTATATTTGAACATATTCTTTTTTCCACTATTACCCACTTAGCGCTACGAATGTCCAGTTGCATTTTCTACAGACAGAGTGTTTCAAAACTGCTCAATCAAAATTATGGTTTAACTCTGTTAGCTGAATGCTCAGATCAGAAGGAAGTTTCACAGAATGCTTCTGTGTAGTTTATATTTGACTATATTCCTTTTTCCACTACTACGCTCTTAGCGCTCCAAATGTCCAGTTGCATTTTCTACAGAAAGAGTGTTCAGATCTGCTCAATCAAAAGTATGGTTTAACTCTGTTAGCTGAATGCACAGATCAGAAAGAAGTTTCACCGAATGATTCTGTGTAGTTTATATTTGAAGACATTCCTTTTTCCACTATTACCCTCTTAGCGCTCCGAATCTCCACTTGCATTTTCTACAAAAAGAGTGTTTCTTAACTGCTCAATCAAAAATATGTTTTATCTCTGTTAACTGAATTTACAGATCAGAAATAAGTTTCACAGAATGCATCTGTGTAGTTTTTATTTGAAGATATACTTTTTCCCAATGTAGGCCTCTTAGCGCTTAGCATGTCCAATTGCAGTTTCTACAAAAAGAGTGTTTCAGAACGGCTCAATCAAAAGTAAGGTTCAACTCTGTTAGTTGAATGCACAGAACAGAAAGAAGTTTCACAGAATGCTACTGTGTAGTTTATATTTGAATATATTCCTTTTTCCACTATTACCCTCTTAGCGCTCCGAATGTCCACTTGCCTTTTCTACGGAAAGAGTGTTCGGAACTGCGCAATCAAAAGTATGGTTTAACTCTGTTAGCTGAATGCACATATCAGAAATAAGTTTCACACAATGCTTCTGTGTAGTTTTTATTTGAAGATATTATTTTTCCCAATATAGGCCTCTTAGCGCTCAGAATGTCCAATTGCAGTTTCTACAGAAAGAGTGTTTCAGAAAGGCTCAATCAAAAGTCAGGTTCAACTCTGTTAGTTGAATGCACAGAACAGAAAGAAGTTTCATACAATGCTTCTGTGTAGTTTATATTTGAACATATTCTTTTTTCCACTATTACCCACTTAGCGCTACGAATGTACAGTTGCATTTTGTACAGACAGAGTTTTTCAAAACTGCTCAATCAAAAGTATGGTTTAACTCTGTTAGCTGAATGCTCAGATCAGAAAGAAGTTTCACAGAATGCTTCTGTGTAGTTTATATTTGAATATATTCCTTTTTCCACTACTACGATCTTAGCGCTCCAAATGTCCAGTTGCATTTTCTACAGAAAGAGTGTTCAGATCTGCTCAATCAAAAGTATGGTTTAACTCTGTTAGCTGAATGCACAGATCAGAAAGAAGTTTCACGGAATGATTCTGTGTAGTTTATATTTGAAGACATTCCTTTTTCCACTATTACCCTCTTAGCGCTCCGAATCTCCACTTGCATTTTCTACAAAAAGAGTGTTTCATAACTGCTCAATCAAAAATATGTTTTATCTCTGTTAACTGAATTTACAGATCAGAAGTAAGTTTCACAGAATGCATCTGTGTAGTTTTTATTTGAAGATATTCTTTTTCCCAATGTAGGCCTCTTAGCGCTTAGCATGTCCAATTGCAGTTTCTACAGAAAGAGTGTTTCAGAACGGCTCAATCAAAAGTAAGGTTCAACTCTGTTAGTTGAATGCACAGAACAGAAAGAATTTTCACAGAATGCTACTGTGTAGTTTATATTTGAATATATTCCTTTTTCCACTATTACCCTCTTAGCGCTCCGAATGTCCACTTGCGTTTTCTACAGAAAGAGTGTTCAGAACTGCGCAATCAAAAGTATGGTTTAACTCTGTTAGCTTAATGAACATATCAGAAATAAGTTTCACACAATGCTTCTGTGTAGTTTTTATTTGAAGATATTATTTTTCCCAATAGAGGCCTCTTAGCGCTCAGAATGTCCAATTGCAGTTTCTACAGAAAGAGTGTTTCAGAAAGGCTCAATCAAAAGTAAGGTTCAACTCTGTTAGTTGAATGCGCAGAACAGAAAGAAGTTTCATACAATGCTTCTGTGTAGTTTATATTTGAACATATTCTTTTTTCCACTATTACCCACTTAGCGCTACGAATGTCCAGTTGCATTTTCTACAGACAGAGTGTTTCAAAACTGCTCAATCAAAATTATGGTTTAACTCTGTTAGCTGAATGCTCAGATCAGAAAGAAGTTTCACAGAATGCTTCTGTGTAGTTTATATTTGACTATATTCCTTTTTCCACTACTACGCTCTTAGCGCTCCAAATGTCCAGTTGCATTTTCTACAGAAAGAGTGTTCAGATCTGCTCAATCAAAAGTATGGTTTAACTCTGTTAGCTGAATGCACAGATCAGAAAGAAGTTTCACCGAATGATTCTGTGTAGTTTATATTTGAAGACATTCCTTTTTCCACTATTACCCTCTTAGCGCTCCGAATCTCCACTTGCATTTTCTACAAAAAGAGTGTTTCTTAACTGCTCAATCAAAAATATGTTTTATCTCTGTTAACTGAATTTACAGATCAGAAATAAGTTTCACAGAATGCATCTGTGTAGTTTTTATTTGAAGATATACTTTTTCCCAATGTAGGCCTCTTAGCGCTTAGCATGTCCAATTGCAGTTTCTACAAAAAGAGTGTTTCAGAACGGCTCAATCAAAAGTAAGGTTCAACTCTGTTAGTTGAATGCACAGAACAGAAAGAAGTTTCACAGAATGCTACTGTGTAGTTTATATTTGAATATATTCCTTTTTCCACTATTACCCTCTTAGCGCTCCGAATGTCCACTTGCCTTTTCTACGGAAAGAGTGTTCGGAACTGCGCAATCAAAAGTATGGTTTAACTCTGTTAGCTGAATGCACATATCAGAAATAAGTTTCACACAATGCTTCTGTGTAGTTTTTATTTGAAGATATTATTTTTCCCAATATAGGCCTCTTAGCGCTCAGAATGTCCAATTGCAGTTTCTACAGAAAGAGTGTTTCAGAAAGGCTCAATCAAAAGTCAGGTTCAACTCTGTTAGTTGAATGCACAGAACAGAAAGAAGTTTCATACAATGCTTCTGTGTAGTTTATATTTGAACATATTCTTTTTTCCACTATTACCCACTTAGCGCTACGAATGTACAGTTGCATTTTGTACAGACAGAGTTTTTCAAAACTGCTCAATCAAAAGTATGGTTTAACTCTGTTAGCTGAATGCTCAGATCAGATAGACGTTTCACAGAATGCTTCTGTGTAGTTTATATTTGAATATATTCCTTTTTCCACTACTACCCTCTTAGCGCTCCAAATGTCCAGTTGCATTTTCTACAGAAAGAGTGTTCAGATCTGCTCAATCAAAAGTATGATTTAACTGCGTTAGCTGAATGCACAGATCAGAAAGAAGTTTCATATAATGATTCTGTGTAGTTTATATTTGAAGACATTCCTTTTTCCACTATTACCCTCTTAGCGCTCCGAATCTCCACTTGCATTTTCTACAGAAAGAGTGTGTCAGAACGGCTCAATCAAAACTAAGGTTCAACTCTTTTAGTTGAATGAACTGAACAGAAAGAAGTTTCACAGAATGCTTCTGTGTAGTTTTTATTTGTAGATATTCTTTTTCCCAATATAGGCCACATAGCGCTCAGAATGTCCAATTGCAGTTTCTACAGAAAGAGTGTTTCAGAACGGCTCAATCAAAAGTAAGGTTCAACCCTCGTTGTTGAATGCACAGAACAGAAAGAAGTTTCACAGAATGCTTCTGTGTAGTTTATATTTGAATATATTCCTTTTTCCAATATGACCCTCTTAGCGCTCCGAATGTCCACTTGCATTTTCTACAGAAAGAGTGTTCTGAACTGCGCAATCAAAAGTATGGTTTAACTCTGTTAGCTGAATGCACATATCAGAAATAAGTTTCAAACAATGCTTCTGTGTAGTTTTTATTTGAAGATATTATATTTCCCAATATAGGCCTCTTAGAGCTCAGAATGTCCAATTGCAGTTTCTACAGAAAGAGTGTTTCAGAACGGCTCAATCAAATGTAAGGTTCAACTCTCTTAGTTGAATGCACAGAACAGAAAGAAGTTTCACAGAATGCTTCTGTGTAGTATTTAGTTGAAGATACTCCTTTTTGGACTATTACCCACATAGCGCTCCGAATATCCACTGGCAGTTTCTACACAAAGAGCGTTTCAGAACTGCTCCTTCAAAAGTAAGGCTCAACTCTGTTAGTTGAATGCAAAGAACAGAAAGGGGTTTCAGAGAATGCTTCTGTGTAGTTTTTAATGGGAGATATTCCTTTTTCCTCTATTACAATCTTAGCGCTCCGAACGTCCACTTGCATTTTCTACAAAAAGAGTGTTTCATAACTGCTCAATCAAAAATATGGTTTAGCTCTGTTAACTGAATTTACAGATCAGAAATAAGTTTCACAGAATGCATCTGTGTAGTTTTTATTTGAAGATATACTTTTTCCCAATGTAGGCCTCTTAGCGCTTAGCATGTCCAATTGCAGTTTCTACAAAAAGAGTGTTTCAGAACGCCTCAATCAAAAGTAAGGTTCAACTCTGTTAGTTGAATGCACAGAACAGAAAGAAGTTTCACAGAATGCTACTGTGTAGTTTATATTTGAATATATTCCTTTTTCCACTATTACCCTCTTAGCGCTCGGAAGGTCCACTTGCATTTTCTACAGAAATAGTGTTCGGAACTGCGCAATCAAAAGTATGGTTTAACTCTGTTAGCTGAATGCACATATCAGAAATAAGTTTCTCACAATGCTTCTGTGTAGTTTTTATTTGAAGATATTATTTTTCCCAATATAGGCCTCTTAGCGCTCAGAATGTCCAATTGCAGTTTCTACAGAAAGAGTGTTTCAGAACGGCTCAATCAAAAGTAAGGTTCAACTCTGTTAGTTGAATGCACAGAACAGAAAGAAGTTTCATACAATGCTTCTGTGTAGTTTATATTTGAACATATTCTTTTTTCCACTATTACCTACTTAGCGCTACGAATGTCCAGTTGCATTTTCTACAGACAGAGTGTTTCAAAACTGCTCAATCAAATTATGGTTTAACTCTGTTAGCTGAATGCTCAGATCAGAAAGTAGTTTCACAGAATGCTTCTGTGTAGTTTATATTTGTATATATTCCTTTTTCCACTACTACCCTCTTAGCGCTCCAAATGTCCAGTTGCATTTTCTACAGAAAGAGTGTTCAGATCTGCTCAATCAAAAGTATGGTTTAACTCTGTTAGCTGAATGCACAGATCACAAAGAAGTTTCATAGAATGATTCTGTGTAGTTTATATTTGAAGAGATTCCTTTTTCCACTATTACCCTCTTAGCGCTCCGATTCTCCACTTGCATTTTCTACAGAAAGAGTGTTTCAGAACTGCTCAATCAAAACCAAAGTTCAACTCTTTTAGTTGAATGAACTGAACAGAAAGGAGTTTCACAGAATGCTTCTGTGTAGATTTTATTTGTAGATATTCTTTTTCCCAATATAGGCCTCTTAGCGCTCAGAATGTCCAATTGCAGTTTCTACACAAAGAGTGTTTCAGAACGGCTCAATCAAAAGTAAGGTTCAACCCTGGTAGTTGAATGCACAGAACAGAAAGTAGTTTCACAGAATGCTTCTGTGTAGTTTATATTTGAATATATTCCTTTTTCCACTATTACCCTCTTAGCGCTCCGAATGTCAACTTGCATTTTCTACAGAAAGAGTGTACGGAACTGCGCAATCAAAAGTATGGTTTAACTCTGTTAGCTGAATGCACATATCAGAAATAAGTTTCAAACAATGCTTCTGTGTAGTTTTTATTTGAAGATATTATTTTTCCCAATATAGGACTCTTAGCGCTCAGAATGTCCAATTGCAGTTTCTACAGAAAGAGTGTTTCAGAACGGCTCAATCAAATGTAAGTTTCAACTCTCTTAGTTGAATGCACAGAACAGAAAGGAGTTTCACAGAATGCTTCTGTGTAGTATTTAGTTGAAGGTACTCCTTTTTGGACTATTACCTACTTAGCGCTCCGAATATCCACTGGCAGTTCCTACACAAAGTGTGTTTCAGAACTGCTCCTTCAAAAGTAAGGCTCAACTCTGTTAGTTGAATGCGGAGAACAGAAAGTTGTTTCAGAGAATGCTTCTGTGTAGTTTTTAATTGGAAATATTCCTTTTTCCTCTATTACAATCTTAGCGCTCCGAATGTCCACTTGCATTTCCTACAAAAAGAGTGTTTCATAACTGCTCAATCAAAAATATGGTTTAGCTCTGTTAACTGAATTTACAGATCAGAAATAAGTTTCACAGAATGCATCTGTGTAGTTTTTATTTGAAGATATTCTTTTTCAAAATGTAGGCCTCTTAGCGCTTAGAATGTCCAATTGCAGTTTCTACAGAAAGAGTGTTTCAGAACGGCTCAATCAAAAGTAAGGTTCAACTCTGTTAGTTGAATGCACAGAACAGAAAGAATTTTCACAGAATGCTACTGTGTAGTTTATATTTGAATATATTCCTTTTTCCACTATTACCCTCTTAGCGCTCCGAATGTCCACTTGCGTTTTCTACAGAAAGAGTGTTCAGAACTGCGCAATCAAAAGTATGGTTTAACTCTGTTAGCTTAATGAACATATCAGAAATAAGTTTCACACAATGCTTCTGTGTAGTTTTTATTTGAAGATATTATTTTTCCCAATAGAGGCCTCTTAGCGCTCAGAATGTCCAATTGCAGTTTCTACAGAAAGAGTGTTTCAGAAAGGCTCAATCAAAAGTAAGGTTCAACTCTGTTAGTTGAATGCACAGAACAGAAAGAAGCTTCATACAATGCTTCTGTGTAGTTTATATTTGAACATATTATTTTTTCCACTATTACCCACTTAGCGCTACGAATGTTCAGTTGCATTTTCTACAGACAGAGTGTTTCAAAACTGCTCAACCAAAAGTATGGTTTAACTCTGTTAGCTGAATGCTCAGATCAGAAATAAGTTTCACAGAATGCTTCTGTGTAGTTTATATTTGAATATATTCCTTTTTCCACTACTACTCTCTTAGCGCTCCAAATGTCCAGTTGCATTTTCTACAGAAAGAGTGTTCAGATCTGCTCAATCAAAAGTATGGTTTTACTCTGTTAGCTGAATGCACAGATCAGAAAGAAGTTTCACAGAATTATTCTGTGTAGTTTATATTTGGAGACATTCCTTTTTCCACTATTACCCTCTTAGCGCTCCGAATCTCCACTTGCATTTTCTACAGAAAGAGTGTTTCAGAACGGCTCAATCAAAACTAAGGTTCAACTCTTTTAGTTGAACAAACAGAACTGAAAGAAGTTTCACACAATTCTTCTGTGCAGTTTTTATTTGTAGACATTCTTTTTCCCAATATAGGCCTCCTAGCGCTCAGAATGTCCAATTGCAGTTTCTACAGAAAGCGTGTTTCAGAACGGCTGAATCAAAAGTAAGGTTCAACTCTGTTAGTTGAATGCACAGAACAGAAAGAAGTTTCATACAATGCTTCTGTGTAGTTTATATTTGAACATATTTTTTTTCCACTATTACCCACTTAGCGCTACGAATGTCCAGTTGCATTTTCTACAGACAGAGTGTTTCAAAACTGCTCAATCAAAAGTATGGTTTAACTCTGTTAGCTGAATGCTCAGATCAGAAAGAAGTTTCACAGAATGCTTCTGTGTAGTTTATATTTGAATATATTCCTTTTTCCACTACTACGATCTTAGCGCTCCAAATGTCCAGTTGCATTTTCTACAGAAAGAGTGTTCAGATCTGCTCAATCAAAAGTATGGTTTAACTCTGTTAGCTGAATGCACAGATCAGAAAGAAGTTTCACGGAATGATTCTGTGTAGTTTATATTTGAAGACATTCCTTTTTCCACTATTACCCTCTTAGCGCTCCGAATCTCCACTTGCATTTTCTACAAAAAGAGTGTTTCATAACTGCTCAATCAAAAATATGTTTTATCTCTGTTAACTGAATTTACAGATCAGAAATAAGTTTCACAGAATGCATCTGTGTAGTTTTTATTTGAAGATATTCTTTTTCCCAATGTAGGCCTCTTAGCGCTTAGCATGTCCAATTGCAGTTTCTACAGAAAGAGTGTTTCAGAACGGCTCAATCAAAAGTAAGGTTCAAATCTGTTAGTTGAATGCACAGAACAGAAAGAATTTTCACAGAATGCTACTGTGTAGTTTATATTTGAATATATTCCTTTTTCCACTATTACCCTCTTAGCGCTCCGAATGTCCACTTGCGTTTTCTACAGAAAGAGTGTTCAGAACTGCGCAATCAAAAGTATGGTTTAACTCTGTTAGCTTAATGAACATATCAGAAATAAGTTTCACACAATGCTTCTGTGTAGTTTTTATTTGAAGATATTATTTTTCCCAATAGAGGCCTCTTAGCGCTCAGAATGTCCAATTGCAGTTTCTACAGAAAGAGTGTTTCAGAAAGGCTCAATCAAAAGTAAGGTTCAACTCTGTTAGTTGAATGCGCAGAACAGAAAGAAGTTTCATACAATGCTTCTGTGTAGTTTATATTTGAACATATTCTTTTTTCCACTATTACCCACTTAGCGCTACGAATGTCCAGTTGCATTTTCTACAGACAGAGTGTTTCAAAACTGCTCAATCAAAATTATGGTTTAACTCTGTTAGCTGAATGCTCAGATCAGAAAGAAGTTTCACAGAATGCTTCTGTGTAGTTTATATTTGACTATATTCCTTTTTCCACTACTACGCTCTTAGCGCTCCAAATGTCCAGTTGCATTTTCTACAGAAAGAGTGTTCAGATCTGCTCAATCAAAAGTATGGTTTAACTCTGTTAGCTGAATGCACAGATCAGAAAGAAGTTTCACCGAATGATTCTGTGTAGTTTATATTTGAAGACATTCCTTTTTCCACTATTACCCTCTTAGCGCTCCGAATCTCCACTTGCATTTTCTACAAAAAGAGTGTTTCTTAACTGCTCAATCAAAAATATGTTTTATCTCTGTTAACTGAATTTACAGATCACAAATAAGTTTCACAGAATGCATCTGTGTAGTTTTTATTTGAAGATATACTTTTTCCCAATGTAGGCCTCTTAGCGCTTAGCATGTCCAATTGCAGTTTCTACAAAAAGAGTGTTTCAGAACGGCTCAATCAAAAGTAAGGTTCAACTCTGTTAGTTGAATGCACAGAACAGAAAGAAGTTTCACAGAATGCTACTGTGTAGTTTATATTTGAATATATTCCTTTTTCCACTATTACCCTCTTAGCGCTCCGAATGTCCACTTGCCTTTTCTACGGAAAGAGTGTTCGGAACTGCGCAATCAAAAGTATGGTTTATCTCTGTTAGCTGAATGCACATATCAGAAATAAGTTTCACACAATGCTTCTGTGTAGTTTTTATTTGAAGATATTATTTTTCCCAATATAGGCCTCTTAGCGCTCAGAATGTCCAATTGCAGTTTCTACAGAAAGAGTGTTTCAGAAAGGCTCAATCAAAATTCAGGTTCAACTCTGTTAGTTGAATGCACAGAACAGAAAGAAGTTTCATACAATGCTTCTGTGTAGTTTATATTTGAACATATTCTTTTTTCCACTATTACCCACTTAGCGCTACGAATGTACAGTTGCATTTTGTACAGACAGAGTTTTTCAAAACTGCTCAATCAAAAGTATGGTTTAACTCTGTTAGCTGAATGCTCAGATCAGATAGACGTTTCACAGAATGCTTCTGTGTAGTTTATATTTGAATATATTCCTTTTTCCACTACTACCCTCTTAGCGCTCCAAATGTCCAGTTGCATTTTCTACAGAAAGAGTGTTCAGATCTGCTCAGTCAAAAGTATGGTTTAACTCTGTTAGCTGAATGCACAGATCAGAAATAAGTTTCACAGAAAGATTCTGTGTAGTTTATATTTGAAGACATTCCTTTTTCCACTATTAACCTCTTAGCGCTCCGATTCTCCACTTGCATTTTCTACAGAAAGTGTGTTACAGAACGGCTCAATCAAAACTAAGGTACAACTCCTTTAGTTGAATGAACAGAACAGAAAGAAGTTTCACAGAATACTTCTGTGTAGTTTCTATTTGTAGGCATTCTTTTTCCCATTATAGGCCTCTTAGCGCTCAGAATGTCCCATTGCAGTTTCTACAGAAAGAGTGTTTCAGAACGTCTCAATCAAAAGTAAGGCTCAACTCTGTTAGTTGAATGCACAGAACAGAAAGAAGTTTCATACAATGCTTCTGTGTAGTTTATATTTGAACATATTCTTTTTTCCACTATTACCCACTTAGCGCTACGAATGTCCAGTTGCATTTTCTACAGACAGAGAGATTCAAAACTGCTCAATCAAAACTATGGTTTAACTCTGTTAGCTGAATGCTCAGATTAGAAAGAAGTTTCACAGAATGCTTCTGTGTAGTTTATATTTTAATATATTCCTTTTTCCACTACTACGCTCTTAGCGCTCCAAATGTCCAGTTGCATTTTCTACAGAAAGAGTGTTCAGATCTGCTCAATCAAATGTATGATTTAACTGCGTTAGCTGAATGCACAGATCAGAAAGAAGTTTCATAGAATGATTCTGTGTAGTTTATATTTGAAGACATTCCTTTTTCCACTATTACCCTCTTAGCGCTCCGAATCTCCACTTGCATTTTCTACAGAAAGAGTTTGTCAGAACGGCTCAATCAAAACTAAGGTTCAACTCTTTTAGTTGAATGAACTGAACAGAAAGAAGTTTCACAGAATGCTTCTGTGTAGTTTTTATTTGTAGATATTCTTTTTCCCAATATAGGCCACATAGCGCTCAGAATGTCCAATTGCAGTTTCTACAGAAAGAGTGTTTCAGAACGGCTCAATCAAAAGTAAGGTTCAACCCTCGTTGTTGAATGCACAGAACAGAAAGAAGTTTCACAGAATGCTTCTGTGTAGTTTATATTTGAATATATTCCTTTTTCCAATATGACCCTCTTAGCGCTCCGAATGTCCACTTGCATTTTCTACAGAAAGAGTGTTCTGAACTGCGCAATCAAAAGTATGGTTTAACTCTGTTAGCTGAATGCACCTATCAGAAATAAGTTTCAAACAATGCTTCTGTGTAGTTTTTATTTGAAGATATTATATTTCCCAATATAGGCCTCTTAGCGCTCAGAATGTCCAATTGCAGTTTCTACAGAAAGAGTGTTTCAGAACGGCTCAATCAAATGTAAGGTTCAACTCTCTTAGTTGAATGCACAGAACAGAAAGAAGTTTCACAGAATGCTTCTGTGTAGTATTTAGTTGAAGATAATCCTTTTTGGACTATTACCCACATAGCGCTCCGAATATCCACTGGCAGTTTCTACACAAAGAGCGTTTCAGAACTGCTCCTTCAAAAGTAAGGCTCAACTCTGTTAGTTGAATGCGAAGAACAGAAAGGGGTTTCAGAGAATGCTTCTGTGTAGTTTTTAATGGGAGATATTCCTTTTTCCTCTATTACAATCTTAGCGCTCCGAACGTCCACTTGCATTTTCTACAAAAAGAGTGTTTCATAACTGCTCAATCAAAAATATGGTTTAGCTCTGTTAACTGAATTTACAGATCAGAAATAAGTTTCACAGAATGCATCTGTGTAGTTTTTATTTGAAGATATACTTTTTCCCAATGTAGGCCTCTTAGCGCTTAGCATGTCCAATTGCAGTTTCTACAAAAAGAGTGTTTCAGAACGGCTCAATCAAAAGTAAGGTTCAACTCTGTTAGTTGAATGCACAGAACAGAAAGAAGTTTCACAGAATGCTACTGTGTAGTTTATATTTGAATATATTCCTTTTTCCACTATTACCCTCTTAGCGCTCGGAAGGTCCACTTGCATTTTCTACAGAAATAGTGTTCGGAACTGCGCAATCAAAAGTATGGTTTAACTCTGTTAGCTGAATGCACATATCAGAAATAAGTTTCACACAATGCTTCTGTGTAGTTTTTATTTGAAGATATTATTTTTCCCAATATAGGCCTCTTAGCGCTCAGAATGTCCAATTGCAGTTTCTACAGAAAGAGTGTTTCAGAACGGCTCAATCAAAAGTAAGGTTCAACTCTGTTAGTTGAATGCACAGAACAGAAAGAAGTTTCATACAATGCTTCTGTGTAGTTTATATTTGAACATATTCTTTTTTCCACTATTACCTACTTAGCGCTACGAATGTCCAGTTGCATTTTCTACAGACAGAGTGTTTCAAAACTGCTCAATCAAATTATGGTTTAACTCTGTTAGCTGAATGCTCAGATCAGAAAGTAGTTTCACAGAATGCTTCTGTGTAGTTTATATTTGTATATATTCCTTTTTCCACTACTACCCTCTTAGCGCTCCAAATGTCCAGTTGCATTTTCTACAGAAAGAGTGTTCAGATCTGCTCAATCAAAAGTATGGTTTAACTCTGTTAGCTGAATGCACAGATCACAAAGAAGTTTCATAGAATGATTCTGTGTAGTTTATATTTGAAGAGATTCCTTTTTCCACTATTACCCTCTTAGCGCTCCGATTCTCCACTTGCATTTTCTACAGAAAGAGTGTTTCAGAACTGCTCAATCAAAACCAAAGTTCAACTCTTTTAGTTGAATGAACTGAACAGAAAGGAGTTTCACAGAATGCTTCTGTGTAGATTTTATTTGTAGATATTCTTTTTCCCAATATAGGCCTCTTAGCGCTCAGAATGTCCAATTGCAGTTTCTACACAAAGAGTGTTTCAGAACGGCTCAATCAAAAGTAAGGTTCAACCCTGGTAGTTGAATGCACAGAACAGAAAGTAGTTTCACAGAATGCTTCTGTGTAGTTTATATTTGAATATATTCCTTTTTCCACTATTACCCTCTTAGCGCTCCGAATGTCAACTTGCATTTTCTACAGAAAGAGTGTACGGAACTGCGCAATCAAAAGTATGGTTTAACTCTGTTAGCTGAATGCACATATCAGAAATAAGTTTCAAACAATGCTTCTGTGTAGTTTTTATTTGAAGATATTATTTTTCCCAATATAGGACTCTTAGCGCTCAGAATGTCCAATTGCAGTTTCTACAGAAAGAGTGTTTCAGAACGGCTCAATCAAATGTAAGTTTCAACTCTCTTAGTTGAATGCACAGAACAGAAAGGAGTTTCACAGAATGCTTCTGTGTAGTATTTAGTTGAAGGTACTCCTTTTTGGACTATTACCTACTTAGCGCTCCGAATATCCACTGGCAGTTCCTACACAAAGTGTGTTTCAGAACTGCTCCTTCAAAAGTAAGGCTCAACTCTGTTAGTTGAATGCGGAGAACAGAAAGTTGTTTCAGAGAATGCTTCTGTGTAGTTTTTAATTGGAAATATTCCTTTTTCCTCTATTACAATCTTAGCGCTCCGAATGTCCACTTGCATTTCCTACAAAAAGAGTGTTTCATAACTGCTCAATCATAAATATGGTTTAGCTCTGTTAACTGAATTTACAGATCAGAAATAAGTTTCACAGAATGCATCTGTGTAGTTTTTATTTGAAGATATTCTTTTTCAAAATGTAGGCCTCTTAGCGCTTAGAATGTCCAATTGCAGTTTCTACAGAAAGAGTGTTTCAGAACGGCTCAATCAAAAGTAAGGTTCAACTCTGTTAGTTGAATGCACAGAACAGAAAGAATTTTCACAGAATGCTACTGTGTAGTTTATTTTTGAATATATTCCTTTTTCCACTATTACCCTCTTAGCGCTCCGAATGTCCACTTGCATTTTCTACAGAAAGAGTGTTCAGAACTGCGCAATCAAAAGTATGGTTTAACTCTGTTAGCTTAATGAACATATCAGAAATAAGTTTCACACAATGCTTCTGTGTAGTTTTTATTTGAAGATATTATTTTTCCCAATATAGGCCTCTTAACGCTCAGAATGTCCAATTGCTGTTTCTACAGAAAGAGTGTTTCAGAACGGCTCAATCAAATGTAAGTTTCAACACTCTTAGTTGAATGCACAGAACAGAAAGAAGTTTCATACAATGCTTCTGTGTAGTTTATATTTGAACATATTCTTTTTTCCACTACTACCCTCTTAGCGCTCCAAATGTCCAGTTGCATTTTCTACAGAAAGAGTGTTCAGATCTGCTCAATCAAAAGTATGGTTTAACTCTGTTAGCTGAATGCACAGATCAGAAAGAAGTTTCACAGAATGATTCTGTGTAGTCTATATTTGAAGACATTCTTTTTTCCACTATTACCCTCTTAGCGCTCCAAATCTCCACTTGCATTTTCTACAGAAAGAATGTTTCAGAATGGCTCAATCAAAACTAAGATTCAACTCTTTTAGTTGAATGAACAGAACAGAAAGTAGTTTCACAGAATAGTTCTGTGTAGTTTTTATTTGTAGACATTCTTTTACCCAATATAGGCCTCTTAGCGCTCAGAATGTCCAATTGCATTTTCTACAGAAAGAGTGTTTCAGAACGGCTCAATCAAAAGTAAGGTTCAACTCTGTTAGTTGAATGCAGAGAACAGAAAGAAATTTCATACAATGCTTCTGTGTAGTTTATATTTGAACATATTCTTTTTTCCACAATTACACACTTAGCGCTACGAATGTCCAGTTGCATTTTCTACAGACAGAGTGTTTCAAAACTGCTCAATCAAAAGTATGGTTTAACTCTGTTAGCTGAATGCTAAGATCAGAAAGAAGTTTCACAGAATGCTTCTGTGTAGTTTATATTTGAATATAATACTTTTTCCACTACTACGCTCTTAGCGCTCCAATTGTCCAGTTGCATTTTCTACAGAAAGAGTGTTCAGATCTGCTCAATCAAAAGTATGGTTTAACTCTGTTAGCTGAATGCACAGATCAGAAAGAAGTTTCAGAGGATGATTCTGTGTAGTTTATATTTGAAGACATTCGTTTTTTCACTATTACCTTCTTAGCGCTCCGAATCTCCACTTGCATTTACTACAGAAAGTGTGTTTCAGAACGGCTCAATGAAAACTAAGGTTCAACTCTTTTAGTTGAATGAACAGAACAGAAAGAAGTTTCACAGAATGCTTATGTGTAGTTTTCATTTGTAGATATTCTTTTTCCCAATATAGTCCTCTTAGAGCTCAGAATGTCCAATTGCAGTTTCTACAGAAAGAGTGTTTCAGAAGGGCTCAATCTAAAGTAAGGTTCAACCCTGGTAGTTGAATGCACAGAACAGAAAGAAGTTTCACAGAATGCTTCTGTGTAGTTTATATTTGAATATATTCCTTTTTCCACTATTACCCTCTTAGCGCTCCGAATGTCCACTTGCATTTTCTACAGAAAGAGTGTTCGGAACTGCCCAATCAAAAGTATGCTTTAACTCTGTTAGCTGAATGCACAGATCAGAAAGAAGTTTCACAGAATGATTCTGTGTAGTTTATATTTGAAGACATTCCTTTTTCCACTATTAACCGCTTAGCGCTCCGAATGTCCACTTGCATTTTCTACAGAAAGAGTGTTCTGAACTGCGCAATCAAAAGTATGGTTTAACTCTGTTAGCTGAATGCACATATCAGAAAAAAGTTTCAAACAATGATTCTGTGTAGTTTTTATTTGAAGATATTATTTTTCCCAATATATGCCTCTTAACGCTCAGAATGTCAAATTGCAGTTTCTAGAGATAGAGTGTTTCAGAACGGCTCAATCAAATGTAAGGTACAACTATCTTAGTTGAATGCACAGAACAGAAAGAATTTTCACAGAATGCTTCTGTGTAGTATTTAGTTGAAGATACTCCTTTTTGGACTATTACCCACTTAGCGCTCCGAATATCCACTGGCAGTTTCTACACAAGGAGTGTTTCAGAAATGCTCCTTCAAAAGTAAGGCTCAACACTGTTAGTTGAATGCGGAGAACAGAAAGGTGTTTCAGAGAATGCTTCTGTGTAGTTTTTAATTGGAGATATTACTTTTTCCTCTATTACAATCTTAGCGCTCCGAATGTCCACTTGCATTTTCTACAAAAAGAGTGTTTCATAACTGCTCAATCAAAAATATGGTTTAGCTCTGTTAACTGAATTTACAGATCAGAAATAAGTTTCACAGAATGCATCTGTGTAGTTTTTATTTGAAGATATTCTTTTTCAAAATGTAGGCCTCTTAGCGCTTAGAATGTCCAATTGCAGTTTCTACAGAAAGAGTGTTTCAGAACGGCTCAATCAAAAGTAAGGTTCAACTCTGTTAGTTGAATGCACAGAACAGAAAGAATTTTCACAGAATGCTACTGTGTAGTTTATATTTGAATATATTCCTTTTTCCACTATTACCCTCTTAGCGCTCCGAATGTCCACTTGCATTTTCTACAGAAAGAGTGTTCAGAACTGCGCAATCAAAAGTATGGTTTAACTCTGTTAGCTTAATGAACATATCAGAAATAAGTTTCACACAATGCTTCTGTGTAGTTTTTATTTGAAGATATTATTTTTCCCAATATAGGCCTCTTAACGCTCACAATGTCCAATTGCTGTTTCTGCAGAAAGAGTGTTTCAGAACGGCTCAATCAAATGTAAGGTTCAACACTCTTAGTTGAATGCACAGAAGAGAAAGAAGTTTCATACAATGCTTCTGTGTAGTTTATATTTGAACATATTCTTTTTTCCACTACTACCCTCTTAGCGCTCCAAATGTCCAGTTGCATTTTCTACAGAAAGAGTGTTCAGATCTGCTCAATCAAAAGTACGGTTTAACTCTGTTAGCTGAATGCACAGATCAGAAAGAAGTTTCACAGAATGATTCTGTGTAGTCTATGTTTGAAGACATTCCTTTTTCCACTATTACCCTCTTAGCGCTCCAAATCTCCACTTGCATTTGCTACAGAAAGAGTGTTTCAGAATGGCTCAATCAAAACTAAGATTCAACTCTTTTAGTTGAATGAACAGAACAGAAAGTAGTTTCACAGAATAGTTCTGTGTAGTTTTTATTTGTAGACATTCTTTTACCCAATATAGGCCTCTTAGCGCTCAGAATGTCCAATTGCATTTTCTACAGAAAGAGTGTTTCAGAACGGCTCAATCAAAAGTAAGGTTCAACTCTGTTAGTTGAATGCAGAGAACAGAAAGAAGTTTCATACAATACTTCTGTGTAGTTTATATTTGAACATATTCTTTTTTCCACTATTACCCACTTAGCGCTACGAATGTCCAGTTGCATTTTCTACAGACAGAGTGTTTCAAAACTGCTCAATCAAAAGTATGGTTTAACTCTGTTAGCTGAATGCTAAGATCAGAAAGAAGTTTCACAGAATGCTTCTGTGTAGTTTATATTTGAATATATTCCTTTTTCCACTACTACGCTCTTAGCGCTCCAATTGTCCATTTGCATTTTCTACAGAAAGAGTGTTCAGATCTGCTCAATCAAAAGTATGGTTTAACTCTGTTAGCTGAATGCACAGATCAGAAATAAGTTTCAGAGGATGATTCTGTGTAGTTTATATTTGAAGACATTCGTTTTTTCACTATTACCTTCTTAGCGCTCCGAATCTCCACTTGCATTTACTACAGAAAGTGTGTTTCAGAACGGCTCAATGAAAACTAAGGTTCAACTCTTTTAGTTGAACAAACAGAACAGAAAGAAGTTTCACAGAATGCTTATGTGTAGTTTTCATTTGTAGATATTCTTTTTCCCAATATAGTCCTCTTAGAGCTCAGAATGTCCAATTGCAGTTTCTACAGAAAGAGTGTTTCAGAAGGGCTCAATCTAAAGTAAGGTTCAACCCTGGTAGTTGAATGCACAGAACAGAAAGATGTTTCACAGAATGCTTCTGTGTACTTTATATTTGAATATATTCCTTTTTCCACTATTACCCTCTTAGCGCTCCGAATGTCCAGTTGCATTTTCTACAGAAAGAGTGTTCGGAACTGCCCAATCAAAAGTATGGTTTAACTCTGTTAGCTGAATGCACATATCAGAAATAAGTTTCACACAATGCTTCCGTGTAGTTTTTATTTGAAGATATTATTTTTCCCAATATAGGCCTCTTAGCGCTCAGAATGTCCAATTGCAGTTTCTACAGAAAGAGTGTTTCAGAAAGGCTCAATCAAAAGTAAGGTTCAACTCTGTTAGTTGAATGCACAGAACAGAAAGAAGTTTCATACAATGCTTCTGTGTAGTTTATATTTGAACATATTCTTTTTTCCACTATTACCCACTTAGCGCTACGAACGTCCAGTTGCATTTTCTACAGACAGAGTGTTTCAAAACTGCTCAATCAAAAGTATGGTTTAACTCTGTTAGCTGAATGCTCAGATCAGAAAGAAGTTTCACAGAATGCTTCTGTGTAGTTTATATTTGAATATATTCCTTTTTCCACTACTACCCTCTTAGCGCTCCAAATGTCCAGTTGCATTATCCACAGAAAGTGTGTTCAGATCTGCTCAATCAAAAGTATGGTTTAACTCTGTTAGCTGAATGCACAGATCAGAAAGAAGTTTCACAGAATGATTCTATGTAGTTTATATTTGAAGACATTCCTTTTTCCACTATTAACCGCTTAGCGCTCCGAATGTCCACTTGCATTTTCTACAGAAAGAGTGTTCTGAACTGCGCAATCAAAAGTATGGTTTAACTCTGTTAGCTGAATGCACATATCAGAAAAAAGTTTCAAAAAATGATTCTGTGTAGTTTTTATTTGAAGATATTATTTTTCCCAATATATGCCTCTTACCGCTCAGAATGTCCAATTGCAGTTTCTAGAGATAGAGTGTTTCAGAACGGCTCAATCAAATGTAAGGTACAACTATCTTAGTTGAATGCACAGAACAGAAAGAATTTTCACAGAATGCTTCTGTGTAGTATTTAGTTGAAGATACTACTTTTTGGACTATTACCCACTTAGCGCTCCGAATATCCACTGGCAGTTTCTACAAAAAGAGTGTTTCAGAACTGCTCCTTCAAAAGTAAGGCTCAACACTGTTAGTTGAATGCGGAGAACAGAAATGGGTTTCAGAGAATGCTTCTGTGTAGTTTTTAATTGGAGATATTCCTTTTTCCTCTATTACAATCTTAGCGCTCCGAATGTCCACTTGCATTTTCTACAAAAAGTCTTTCATAACTGCTCAATCAAAAATATGGTTTAGCTCTGTTAACTGAATTTACAGATCAGAAATAAGTTTCACAGAATGCATCTGTGTAGCTTTTATTTGGAGATATTCTTTTTCACAATGTAGGCCTCTTAGCGCTTAGAATCTCCAATTGCATTTTCTACAGAAAGAGTGTTTCAGAACGGCTCAATCAAAAGTAAGGTTCAACACTGTTAGTTGAATGCACAGAACAGAAAGAAGTTTCACAGAATGCTACTCTGTAGTGTATATTTGAATATATTCCTTTTTCCACTATTACCCTCTTAGCGCTCCGAATGTCCACTTGCATTTTCTACAGAAAGAGTGTTCGGAACTGCGCAATCAAAAGTATGGTTTACCTCTGTTAGCTGAATGCACATATCAGAAATAAGTTTCACACAATGCTTCTGTGTACTTTTTATTTGAAGATATTATTTTTCCCAATATAGGCCTCTTAGCGCTCAGAATGTCCAATTGCAGTTTCTACAGAAAGAGTATTTCAGAACGGCTCAATCAAATGTAAGGTTCAACTCTCTTAGTTGAATGCACAGAACAGAAAGAAGTTTCACAGAATGCTTCTGTGTAGTTTTTATTTGTAGATATTCTTTTTCCCAATATAGGCCTGTTAGTGCTCAGAATGTCCAATTGCAGTTTCTCCAGAAAGAGTGTTTCAGAACGGCTCAATCAAATGTAGGGTTCAACCCTGGTAGTTGAATGCACAGAACAGAAAGAAGTTTCACAGAATGCTTCTGTGTATTTTATATTTGAATATATTCTTTTTTCCACTATTACCCTCTTAGCGCTCCGAATGTCCACTTGCCTTTTCTACGGAAAGAGTGTTCGCAACTGAGCAATCAAAAGTATGGTTTAACTCTGTTAGCTGAATGCACATATCAGAAATAAGTTTCACACAATGCTTCTGTGTAGTTTTTATTTGAAGATATTATTTTTCCCAATATAGGCCTCTTAGCGCTCAGAATGTCCAATTGCAGTTTCTACAGAAAGAGTGTTTCAGAACGGCTCAATCAAAAGTAAGGTTCAACTCTGTTAGTTGAATGCACAGAACAGAAAGGAGTTTCATACAATGCTTCTGTGTAGTTTATATTTGAACATATTTTTTTCCACTATTACCCACTTAGCGCTACGAATGTCCAGTTGCATTTTCTACAGACAGAGTGTTTCAAATCTGCTCTATCAAAAGTATCGTTTAACTCTGTTAGCTGAATGCTCAGATCAGAAAGAAGTTTCACAGAATGCTTCTGTGTAGTTTGTATTTGAATATATTCCTTTTTCCACTACTATCCTCTTAGCGCTCCAAATGTCCAGTTGCATTTTCTACAGAAAGAGTGTTCAGATCTGCTCAATGAAAAGTATGGTTTAACTCTGTTAGTTGAATGCACAGATCAGAAAGAAGTTTCACAGAATGATTCTGTGTAGTTTATATTTGAAGACATTCCTTTTTCCACTATTACCCACTTAGCGCTCCGAATCTCCACTTGCATTTTCTACAGAAAGAGTGTTTCAGAACGGCTCAATCAAAACTAAGGTTCAACTCTTTTAGTTGAATGAACTCAACAGAAAGAAGTTTCACAGAATGCTTCTGTGTAGTTTTTATTTGTAGATATTCTTTTTCCCAATATAGGCCTCTTAGCCCTCAGAATGTCCAATTGCAGTTTATACAGAAAGAGTGTTTCAGAACGGCTCAATCAAAAGTAAGGTTCAACCCTGGTAGTTGAATGCACAGAACAGAAAGAAGTTTCACAGAATGCTTCTGTGTAGTTTATATTTGAATATATTCCTTTTTCCACTATTACCCACTTAGCGCTCCGCATGTCCACTTGCATTTTCTACAGAAAGAGTGTTCTGAACTGCGCAATCAAAAGTATGGTTTAACTCTGTTAGCTGAATGCACATATCAGAAATATGTTTCAAAAAATGCTTCTGTGTAGTTTTTATTTGAAGATATTATTTTTCCCATTATAGGCCTCTTAGCGCTCAGAATGTCCAATTGCAGTTTCTACAGAAAGATTGTTTCAGAACGGCTCAATCAAATGTAAGGTTCAACTCTCTTAGTTGAATGCACAGAACAGAAAGAAGTTTCACAGAATGATTCTGTGTAGTATTTAGTTGAAGATACTCCTTTTTGTACTATTACCCACATAGCGCTCCGAATATCCACTGGCAGTTTCTACACAAAGAGTGTTTCACAACTGCTCCTTCAAAAGTAAGGCTCAACTCTGTTAGTTGAATGCGGAGAACAGAAAGGTGTTTCAGAGAATGCTTCTGTGTAGTTTTTAATTGGAGATATTCTTTTTCCTCTTTTACAATCTTAGCGCTCCGAATGTCCACTTGCATTTTCTACAAAAAGAGAGTTTCATAACTGCTCAATCAAAAATATGGTTTAGCTCTGTTAACTGAATTTACAGATCAGAAATAAGTTTCACAGAATGCATCTGTGTAGTTTTTATTTGAAGATATTCTTTTTCCCAATGTAGGCCTCTTAGCGCTTAGCATGTCCAATTGCAGTTTCTACAGAAAGAGTGTTTCAGAACGGCTCAATCAAAAGTAAGGTTCAACTCTGTTAGATGAATGCACAGAACAGAAAGAAGTTTCACAGAATGCTACCGTGTAGTTTATATTTGAATATATTCCTTTTTCCACTATTACCCTCTTAGCGCTCCGAATGTCCACTTGCCTTTTCTACGGAAAGAGTGTTCGGAACTGCGCAATCAAAAGTATGGTTTAACTCTGTAAGCTGAATGCACATATCAGAAATAAGTTTCACACAATTCTTCTGTGTAGTTTTTATTTGAAGATATTTTTTTTCCCAATATATGCCTCTTAGCGCTCAGAATGTCCAATTGCAGTTTCTACAGAAAGACGGTTTCAGAACGGCTCAATCAAAAGTAAGGTTCAACTCTGTTAGTTGAATGCACAGAACAGAAAGAAGTTTCATACAATGCTTCTGTGTAGTTTATATTTGAACATATTCTTTTTTCCACTATTACCCACTTAGCGCTACGAATGTCCAGTTGCATTTTCTACAGACAGAGTGTTTCAAAACTGCTCAATCAAAAGTATGGTTTAACTCTGTTAGCTGAATGCTCAGATCAGAAAAAGTTTCACAGAATGCTTCTGTGTAGTTTATATTTGAATATATTCCTTTTTCCACTACTACCCTCTTAGCGCTCCAAATGTCCAGTTGCATTTTCTACAGAAAGTGTGTTCAGATCTGCTCAATCAAAAGTATGGTTTAAGTCTGTTAGCTGAATGCACAGATCAGAAAGAAGTTTCACAGAATGATTCTGTGTAGTTTATATTTGAAGACATTCCTTTTTCCACTATTACCCTCTTAGCGCTCCAAATCTCCACTTGCATTTTCTACAGAAAGAGTGTTTCAGAACGTCTCAATCAAAACTAAGTTTCAAATCTCTTAGTTGAATGCACAGAAGAGAATGTAGTTTCACAGATTGCTTCTGTGTAGTTTGTATTTGAAGGTATTCCTTTTTCCACTGTTACCCTCTTAGAGCTCAGAATGTCCACTTGCATTTTCTACAGAAAGTATGTTCAGAACTGCTCTATCAAAAGTATGTTTTAACTCTTTAGGTGAATGCACAGATCAGAAATAAGTTTCACAGAATTTTTCTGTGTAGTTTATGTTTGAAGATATTCCATTTTCCACTATTACCCACTTAGTGCTCTGAATGTCCAGTTGCATTTTCTACAGAAAGAGTGTTTCAGAACTGCTCAGTCAAAAGTATGGTTTAACTCTGTTAGCTGAATGCACAGATCAGAAAGAAGTTTCACAGAATGCTGCTGTGTAGTGTTTATATGAAGTTATTCTTTTTACCAATATAGGCCTCTTAGCGCACAGAATGTCCAATTGCAGTTTCTACAGAGAGAGTGTTTCAGAAAGGCTCAATCAAAAGTAAGGTTCAACTCTTTTAGTTGAATGAACAGAACAGAAAGAAGTTTCAGAGAATGATTCTGTGTAGTTTATATTTGAAGATATTCCTTTTTCCCCTATTACCTTCTAAGCTCTCCGAATGTCCACTTGCATTTTCTACAGAAAGAGTGTTTCCGAACTGCTCAATCAAAAGTATGGTTTAACTCTGTTAGCTGAATGCACAGATCAGTACGAAGTTTCACAGAATGTTTCTGTGTAGTTTTTATTTGAAGATAGTCCTTTCCCAAATATAGGCCTCTTAGCGCTCCGAATATCCAATTTCAGTTTCTACAGAAAAATTGTTTCAGAACGCCTCAATGAAAAGTAGGGTTCAACTCTTTTAGTTGAATTCACAGAACGGAAAGAAGTTTCACAGAATGCTTCTGTGTAGTATTTATTTGAAGGTATTCCTTTTTCCACCAGTAACCTCTTAGCGCTCCAAATGTCCAGGTGCATTTTCTACAGAAGGAGTGTTCAGAACTGCTCAATCATAAGTGTGGTTTAACCCTGTTAGGTGAATGCACAGATCAGAAAGAAGTTTCACAGAATTCTTCAGTGTAGTTTATATTTGAAGATATTCCATTTTCCACTATTACCCACTTAGCGCTCTGAATCTCCAGTTGCATTTTCTACAGAAAGAGTGTTTCAGAACTGCTCAGTCAAAAGAATGGTTTAACTCTGTTAGCTGAATGCACAGAACAGAAAGAAGTTTCACAGAATGCTGCGGTGTAATGTTTATATGAAGATATTCTTTTTACCAATATAGGTCTCTTAGCGCTCAGAATGTCCAATTGCAGTTTCTACAGAAAGAGAGTTTCAGAAAGGCTCAATCAAAAGTAAGCTTCAACCCTGTTAGTTGAATGCACAGAACAGAAAGTAGTTTCACAGAATGCTTCTGTGTAGTTTATATTTGAATATATTACTTTTTCCACTACTACCCTCTTAGCGCTCCAAATGTCCAGTTGCATTTTCTACAGAAAGAGTGTTCAGAACTGCTCTATCAAATGTATGATTTAACTCTCTTAGCTGAATGCACAGATTAGAAAGAAGTTACACACAATGCTTCTGTGTAGTTTTTATTTGAAGATATACTTTTTCCCAATATAGGCCTCTTAGTGCTCAGATTGTCCAATTGCAGTTTCTACAGAAAGAGTGTTTCAGAATGGCTCTTTCAATAGTAAGGTTCAACTCTGCTATTTCAATGCACAGAACAGAAAGTAGTTTCACAGAATGCTTCTCTGTAGTTCATATTTGACGATATTACTTTTTCCACTATTACCCTCTTAGAGCTCGGAATGTCCACTTGCATTTTCTACAGAAAGAGTGTTCAGAACTGCTCCATCAAAAGTATGGTTTAACTCTGTTAGTTGAATGCACAGATCAGAAAGAAGTTTCACAGAATTCTTCTGTGTAGTTTTTATTTGAAGATATTCCTTTTTCCAATATAGGTCTCTTAGCGCTCAGAATGTCCAATTGCAGTATCTACAGAAAGAGAGTTTCAGAACTGCTCAATCAAAAGTAAGGTTCAATACTGTTAGTTGAATGCACGGAACAGAAAGAAGTTTCAGAGAATGCTTCTGTGTAGTTTATATTTGAAGATATTCCTTTTTCCACTATTACCCTCTTAGCGCTCCGAATCACCACTTGCATTTTCTACAGAAAGAGTGTTTCAGAACGGCTCAATCAAAAGTAAGGTTCAACTCGTTTAGTTGAATGCACAGAACAGAAAGAAGTTTCACAGAATGCTTCTGTGTAGTATTTAGTTATAGATATTCCTTTTTCGACTATTACCCTCTTAGCGTTCCGAATGTCCACTGGCAGTTTCTACACAAAGAGTGTTTCAGAACAGCTCCTTCAAAGTAAGACTCAAATCTGTTAGTTGAATGCAGAGAACAGAAAGGAGTTTCAGAGAATGCTTCTGTGTAGTTTTAATTTGGGGATATTCCTTTTTCCACTAATACAATTTTAGCGCTCCGAATGTCCACTTGCGTTTTCTACAGAAAGAGTGTTCAGATCTGCTCAATCAAAAGTATGGTTTAACTCTGTTAGCTGAATGCACAGATCAGAAATAAGTTTCACAGAATGCTTCTGAGTAGTTTTTATTTGGAGATATTCTTTTTCCCAATATAGGCCACTTAGCGCTCAGAATGTCCAATTGCCGTTTCTACAAAATGAGTGTTTCAGAAGGCTCAATCAAAAGTAAGGTTCAACTCTGTTAGTTGAATGCACAGAACAGAAAGAAGTTTCACAGAATGCTTCTGTGTAGTTTATATTTGAATGTATTCCTTTTTCCACTATTACCATCTTAGCGCCCCGAATGTCCACTTGCATTTTCTACAGAAAGAGAGTTTCAGAAAGGCTCAATCAAAAGTAAGGTTCAACTCTGTTACTTGAATGCACAGAACAGCAAGAAGTTTCACAGAATGCTTCTGTGTAGTTTATATTTGAATATATTCCTTTTTCCAGTATTACCCTCTTAGTGCTCCGAATGTCCACTTGCATTTTCTACAGAAAGAGTGTTCTGAACGGCTCAATCAAAAGTATGGTTTTACTCTGTTATTTGAATGCACATATCAGAAATAAGTTTCACATAATCCTTCCGTGTAGTATTTTGTTGAAGATATTCCTTTTTCGACTATTATCCTCTTAGCTCTCCGAATGTCCAATTTCAGTTTCTAAACAAAGAGTGTTTCAGAACTGCTCCTTCAAAAGTAGGGCTCAACTCTGTTAGTTGAATGCAGAGAACAGAAAGGAGTTTCACAGAATGCCTCTGTGTAGTTTATATTTGAATATATTCCCTTTTTCAGTATTACCCTCTTAGCGCTCCGAATGTCCACTTGCATTTTCTACAGAAAGAGTGTTCAGAACTGCTCAATCCAAAGTATGGTTTAACTCTGTTAGCTGAATGCACAGATCAGAAAGAATTTTCACAGAATGCTTCTGTGTACTTTTTATTTGAAGATATTCCTTTCTCCAATATAGGAGTCTTAGCGCTCAGAATGTCCAGTTGCAGTATCTACAGAAAGAGTGTTTCTGAACTGCTTAATCAAATGTAAGGTTCAACTCTGTTAGTTGAATGAACGGAACAGAAAGAAGTTTCATAGAATGCTTCTCTGTAGTTTATATTTGAAGATGTTCCTTTTTCCACTATTACCTTCTAAGCGCTCCGAATGTCCACTTGCATTTTCTACAGAATGAGTGTTTCCGAACTGCTCAATCAAAAGTATGGTTTAATTCTGTTAGCTGAATGCACAGATCAGTACGAAGTTTCACGGAATTCTTCTGTGTAGTTTTTATTTGAAGATAGTCCTTTTTCCAATATAGGCCTCTTAGCGCTCCGAATATCCAATTGCAGTTTCTACAGAAAGAGTGTTTCAGAATGGCTCAATCAAAAGTAGGGTTCAACTCATTTAGTTGAATGCACAGAACAGAGAGTAGTTTCACAGAATGCTTCTGTGTAGTATTTATTTGAAGATATTCCTTTTTCCACTATTACCCTCTTAGCGCTCCGAATGTCCACTTGCAGTTTCTACAGAAAGAGTGTTTCAGGACTGCTCCTTCAAAAATAAGGCTCAACCCTGTTAGTTGAAAGCAGAGAACAGAAACAAGTTTCAGAGAATGCCTCTTTGTAGTTTTTATTTGAAGATATTCCTTTTTCCACAATTACCATCTTAGCGCACCGAATGACCACTTGCATTTTCTACAGAAAGAGTGTTTCAGAACTGCTAAATCAAAAGTATCGTTTAACTCTGTTAGCTGAATGCACAGATAAGAAAGAAGTTTCACAGAATGCATCTGTGTAGTTTTTATTTGAAGATATTCTTTATCCCAATATAGGCATCATAGCGCTCAGTATGTTAAATTGCAGTTTCTACAGAAAGAGTGTTTCAGAACGGCTGAATCAAAAGTAAGGTTCAACTCTGTTAGTTGAATGCACAGAACAAAAAGAAGTTTCACAGAATGCTTCTGAGTAGTTTATATTTGAATATATTCCTTTTTTCACTATTACCCTCTTAGCACTCCGAATGTCCACTTGCATTTTCTACATAAAGATTGTTCAGAACGGCTCAATCAAAAATATGGTTTCACTCTGTTAGTTATATGCACATATCAGAAATAAGTTTCAGAGAAGGCTTCTGTGTAGTATTTAGTTGAAGATATTCCTTTTTCGAATATTACCCTCTTAGCGCTCCGAATGTCCACTGGCAGTTTCTACACAAAGTGTTTTTCAGAACTGCTCCTTCAAAAGTAATGCTCAACACTGTAAGTTGAATGCAGAGAACAGAAAGAAGCTTCACAGAATGCTTCTGTGTAGTTTATATTTGAATATATTCCTTTTTTCAGTATTACCCTCTTAGCGCTCCGAATGTCCACCTGCATTTTCTACAAAAAGAGTGTTCAGAACTGCTCAATCAAAAGTTGGTGTATCTCTGTTAGCTGAATGCACATATCAGTACGAAGTTTCACAGAATGCTTCTGTGTAGTTTTTATTTGAAGATAGTCCTTTTTCAAATATAGGCCTCTTAGCGCTCCAAATATCCAATTGCAGTTTCTACAGAAAGAGTGTTTCAGAACGGCAAAATGAAAAGTAGGGTTCAACACTTTTAGTTGAATTCACAGAACAGAAAGTAGTTTCACAGATTGCTTCTGTGTAGTATTTATTTGAAGGTATTCCTTTTTCCACTATTACCCTAGTAGCGCTCGGAATGTCAAATTGCAGTTTCTACAGAAAGTGTGTTTCAGGGCTGCTCCTTCAAAAATAAGGCTCAACTCTGTTAGTTGAATGCAGAGAACAGAAAGAAGTTTCAGAGAATGCCTCTGTGTAGTTTTTATTTGAAGATATTCCTTTTTCCACAATTACCAACTTAGCACACCGAATGTCCACTTGCATTTTCTACAGAAAGTGTGTTTCAGAACTGCTAAATCAAATGTATCGTTTAATTCTGTTAGCTGAATGCACAGAACAGAAAGAAGTTTCAGAGAATGCATCTCTGTAGTTTTTATTTGAAGATATTATTTTTCTCAATATAGGCCTCTTAGCGTTCAGAAATCCAATTACAGTTTCTACAGAAAGAGTGTTTCAGAACTGCTCAATCAAAATTAAGGTTCAACTCTGTTAGTTGAATGCACAGAACAGAATGTAGTTTCACAGATTGCTTCTGTGTAGTTTATATTTGAATATATTCCTTTTTCCACTGTTACCCTCTTAGATCTCCGAATGTCCACTTGCATTTTCTACAGAAAGTGTGTTCAGAACTGCTCTATCAAAAGTATGGTTTAACTCTGTTAGGTGAATGCACAGATCAGAAATAAGTTTCACAGAATTCTTCTGTGTAGTTTATATTTGAAGATATTCCATTTTCCACTATTACCCACTTAGCGCTCTGAATGTCCAGTTGCATTTTCTACAGAAAGAGTGTTTCAGAACTGCTCAATCAAAAGTATGGTTTTACTCTGTTAGCTGAATGCACAGATCAGAAAGAAGTTTCACAGAATGCTGCTGTGTAGTGTTTATATGAAGATATTCTTTTTACCAATATAGGCCTCTTAGCGCTCAGAATGTCCAATTGCAGTTTCTACAGAAAGAGTGTTTCAGAAAGGCTCAATCAAAAGTAAGGTTCAACTATGTTAGTTGAATGCACAGAACAGAAAGAAGTTTCACAGAATGCTTCTGTGTAGTTTATATTGGAATATATTCCTTTTTGCACTACTACCCTCTTAGCGCTCCAAATGTCCAGTTGCATTTTCTACAGAAAGAGTGTTCAGAACTGATCAATCAAATGTATGATTTAACTCTGTTAGCTGAATGCACAGATCAGAAAAAGTTTCACAGAATGCTTCTGTGTAGTTTTTATTTGAAGATATTCTTTTTCCCAATATAGGCCTCTTATCGCTCAGATTGTCCAATTGAATTTTCTACAGAAAGAGTGTTTCAGAATGGCTCAATCAAAAGTAAGGTTCAACTCTGTTATTTGAATGCACAGAACAGAAAGTAGTTTCACAGAATGCCTGTCTGTAGTTCTTATTTGACGATATTACTTTTTCCACTATTACCCTCTTAGAGCTCCGAATGTCCACTTGCATTTTCTACAGAAAGAGTGTTCAGAACTGCTCAATCAAAAGTATGGTTTAACTCTGTTAGTTGAATGCACAGATCAGAAAGAAGTTTCACAGAATTCTTCTGTGTAGTTTTTATTTGAACATATTCCTTTTTCCAATATAGGACTCTTAGCGCTCAGAATTTCCAATTGCAGTATCTACAGAAAGAGAGTTTCAGAACTGGTCAATCAAAAGTAAGGTTCAATATTGTTAGTTGAATGCAAGGAACAGAAAGAAGTTTTACAGAATGCTTCTGTGTAGTTTATATTTGAAGATACTCCTTTTTCCACTATTACCCTCTTAGCGCTCCGAATCACCACTTGCATTTTCTACAGAAAGAGTGTTTCAGAACGGCTCAATCAAAAGTAAGGTTCAACTCTTTTAGTTGAATGCACAGAACAGAAAGAAGTTTCACAGAATGCTTCTGTTTAGTATTTAGTTGAAGATATTCCTTTTTCGACTATTACCCTCTTAGCGTTCCGCATATCCACTGGCAGTTTCTACACAAAGAGTGTTTCAGAACAGCACCTTCAAAAGTAAGGCTCAACTCTGTTAGTTTAATGCAGAGAACAGAAAGGAGTTTCAGAGAATGCTTCTGTGTAGTTTTTATTTGGGGATATTCCTTTTTCCACTATTACAATCTTAGCGATCCTAATGTCCACTTGCATTTCCTACAGAAACAGTGTTTAATAACTGCTCAATCAAAAGTGTGGTTTAACTCTGTTAGCTGAATGCACAGATCAGAAATAAGTTTCACAGAATTCTTCTGAGTAGTTTTTATTTGGAGATATTCTTTTTCCCAATATAGGCCACTTAGCGCTCAGAATGTCCAATTGCAGTTTCTACAGAATGAGTGTTTCAGGACGGCTCAATCAAAAGTAAGGTTCAACTCTGTTAGTTGAATGCACAGAACAGAAAGAAGTTTCACAGAATTCTTCTGTGTAGTTTATATTTGAATATATTCCTTTTTCCAGTATTACCTTCTTAGTGCTCCGAATGTCCACTTGCATTTTCTTCAGAAAGAGTGTTCATAACGGCTCAATCAAAAGTATGGTTTTACTCTGTTAGTTGAATTCACATATCAGAAATAAGTTTCACAGAATGCTTCTGTGTAGTATTTAGCTGAAGATATTCCTTTTTCGACTATTATCCTCTTAGCTCTCCGAATGTCCAATTTCAGTTTCTACACAAAGAGTGTTTCAGAACTGCTCCTTCAAAAGTAAGGCTCAACTCTGTTAGTTGAATGCAGAGAACAGAAAGAAGTTGCAGAGAACAGAAAGAAATTTCACAGAATGCTTCTGTGTACTTTATATTTGAATATATTCCTTTTTCCACTACTACCCTCTTAGCGCTCCAAATGTCCAGTTGCATTTTCTACAGAAAGAGTATTCAGAACTGCTCAATCAAATGTACGGTTTAACTCTGTTAGCTGAATGCACAGATCAGAAAGAAGTTACACAGAATGATTCTGTGTAGTTTATATTTGAAGATATTCCTTTCTGTTCTCTGCATTAAAATCAATCAAAAAATTATATTGAAATTGAAATACTGAATTTTATACTAAAGACAAGGCATCCAACTGAAAATGAAATTTTCCAGGTGAAAATTTCCAAATCATAAATATGTAGGGACAAAAAACTTTATTTATAAAGAAAAAGATAATTCTAATTAATTGATGATTCAAAGGTTTACAACTTTAAAAGTAAATATTATCTTTGAAGTAAAGTCCATTTAAATTATTTATGCCGCCAAAATTTTAGTAATTGTATATGTATATCATGTAAACTTTTTCGAGAATGATGGAATTGGAAATGTTAGGGTATTATGCGGAAAAAATCACCTAAAGAAAAAAATTATCTCCTCATGAAGGATTACTTTAGCCACTTTGACAGGTGTAGGTAAAAGAACACTTAATGCACATCAATATGATTAGGAGATGCGCGCTTAGATATACGTTATCATTGAAAAGAGAATTGTATTATCAGGTTTGCAGGGGCCCTTCTTATGCTTCATATTTATGTAACTTTGTCATCTATAGAAAGATTATAGGAATTTTAAAAATAGCTGATAGTTAAGAAACATCACCATAACACTGTGCTGAATGCATAATAAAACATTTCCCTTCTCTCTAAAAGCCTTTTAAAATTATGTACCATAATCAGTATGGCCAGCAGAGGGTCATTTCCATGTTCAAGTTCCTCTGTTTCTCGAAGGTGAGAATCCTTCTATAGTCTTCTGAGGGTGACACTGTAGTGTTTTCTTAGCCTGATTATTTTTATCTATTTTTTCCGATGCTTTCCTTTGTATATTTACATTTTACATATTGAAAGTTATTTTTTCAAATATTTTATATGCAAGTTTACAAAGTACAACGACTGTACATTAAAATAACTTATTTATGCCATATGGAAGATTAAATATAATTTTACAATATCTAATATTGATTGTTTAGTTTCTAATCATTGATACTTGACATGATTTTTCCCAGCATACCTCAAAATATTCTTCAAAATCCTGCGAATTAATTCCTGTAACACTTCTGAGGTGTATTAATAAGCTAGAGATGTAAAGAAGATTTGCAGAGAAAATTAGGTTCCCAAATTAGAAATTTTGTCCCACTATCGACTAGAAACCTCTTGAAATGATCAAAAACAATAATAATGCATGTCATAGAGGAAAACCAATAAGGCTGCTGCAGCATGACTACCTCTGTGACCTCAGACAAGTTACGTGTGGGTCCCTACTTCTGTGACCTCAGACAAGTTACGTGTGGGTCCGCACTTATTTTCTTCATCTCTAATAAATATTCGACAAATCTCATTTTCAAAAGTCTTTTAAGGCCTATCCACCTTCCTTTTTCTGATGGAGTTTTGCTCTCATTGCCCAGGCTGCAGTGCAATGTCATGGTCTCGGCTCACACGACCTCCGACTCCCGGGTTCATGTGATTCTCCTGCCTCCACCTCCTGAGTAGCTGGGATTACAGGTGCGCAACACAACGCCCAGCTAATTTTTTGTATTTTTAGTAGAGATGGGGTTTCACCATGTTGGTCAGGCTGGTCTTGAACTCCCGACCTCAGGTGATCTGCACGCCTCGGCCTCTCAAAGTGCTGGGATTACAGTCATGAGCAACCGCGGCCTGTGAGGGCTTTCTACTTTTAAGATGTCAGGACGTATAGCCTGGGAGGTAAATGGTAGTATATATATGCATATATATATGTATATATATATACACACACACACACTGTATATATATACATATATACGGTATATTATACTATATATACATATATACTGAATATTATACTCTATATATACATATCTACTGTATATTATATATATATATACACATACACACATACACACATACACACATGAGACAGAGAGAAGAGATAGACAATTTCATGTGAAAATATAAACTGTTAACATAATATTTTGCTTCTCTGAGGAATATTTAGCATTGTTCTCAATCTTCTCTGCAGAATTTAAGCATTTTTCTCAGAACTCACCAGATAGAATGAGGGAGGGGCCATATGATACGAGCCAGAGATGAAGGGAGAACAATAGAGAGGGTGCTTTGGGAAAAATAGTACAGTAAGGCTAGGGAATACTTCTCTCCAACAAAAAGACCAAGGTCACAGCTGTATCTCTTCAGAAGCCAAACTTTCTTTTAAAATGTCAATTTCCATCTATTTCTTGCTTCACAGACATTCCATTCATTGCTGGATTTCAAATAAAGCCTTTCCATGTGCAACCTTTCTATAGAAAAAGAGAAATATGGGGGACAGTACAGTCTAAGAAGTGATTAAGAATATCTAGTGGACTTTCCCAGACTGTAAATCTTTACATATATCTGAGCCTAATGAGGTGATTTATTGTGCTATAATGCACAGTGAACTATACAGATGCTTCTTTTTGATCATGCTGCAGAATGGAACTAAATACTAAATACCAAATAGCACTCCCATGATTCTTATACATGTCATTCATATGGCATATTTATGCTTTTTTATATAGCAATTCTTATTCTTAGCTCTTAGGCAACTACGGAATCTATTTGTCATTTTAATAGTCATGCTCCATTTGAGTTATGCAAGGTAGAAATTCTAAGTAGAAAATCTTGTTTTTATTGAAAGTTTTTAGTAAACATTTTGGAAAAAGTCTGTTTTTTGATGCTACTTCTGCACGCTTTCTCAACATGATATTACTTGGTATTGTCCTTATTAACCATAGTACACCATATTCTGCAAATGTTAGAGAGGGTTAAAAATCAGTCATGTATAAGTAAAGCTAATGAAATAGAAAGGAAACCATATTTAGGAAATGGAAGGCAGAAGCAAATGTATTAACCGTGAGTTAGAAACGGTTTAGTCTTTGGAATGAAGCAGCAAGAGTTTAAAAATCTGGTTTGTGATTCACTAGCTTTGTGACCTTGGAGAATTACCTCAGATTTCTGAGTATCAGTTTAGTAGGTGATATCAATTGCAACTTCGCAGAAATATCACAAGTATTAAATAAAGGACTTAGTATCTGGGAGAGCATAGAAAATTACTAATAGTTACATTTTTGTTAATATTACCGTTATTATTATCATACGTATAGTATTTTCTTTCACTGACAATGCATTTATGACATAAGGAGAACTATAGAACAGTGCTTCTCCAACTTAAGTGCAGAGCATGAATCACCTGGAGTTTTGTCAAAATGCGAATTCTGACTCAGTAGCCCTGCAAACTAAGGAAATCTTGGTAATGCTGGTGCTGCTAGTTCACCAACAGACCACACGTTTTGCAACAGCTATATAGAATGTCCTGTTTCTTTTTTTAATCACAAAACATGGCAAGCTCTAAAATAAAGCAGAATAACAGATTTAAATGTTAATACTCATGTCCTCAATTTATAATTTCTCCCTCCCTAACAATGGTATAATTCTGATTAAAAATTAGCAAAGAAATAAATGGAAATTAATCTTCCTATGTTTATTCTTTTAACAAATTCTGTGTGATTACTACTGGGTTACTTGCTGTAGGAAATAGAAAAATTGCTTTGACATAGATCCTCAAGAATCTGTCCCACTACAAGCTTATTTTTGTAGGAAGCTAAAAGATTTATATAAATAACCGTAATTAAAGAGACAAATGAAGAAGTGCAATGAAAGACGTAGGGAAAGTGCTAGAGGAGTTCGGGGTGGAGGAAAATTATCCTATAATAATATCTATGCGTAACATTATGCTATCTTCCCTAACCAGCGCTTGACCAGATTGTCACAGTGAACTTTGGTCCTTTCTTATATCTTAGTTTTGGTTCCCACATACTTCTGTTTGGGGAAGTTCTTGTTTTCCTCATGTAATGACAACAACACTTAAACAATGTATACCAGATAAAAGGAACTATATTGCTTGCTTTATTTACATAGTTAATTTAATTTGTACAATGAACTATGAAGTAATCAGCATTATTTCCTTCATTTTACATATGAGAAAATGGAGAATCAGCGACATTGAATCATCTCAAGTTTCTAAAATATCCACTCTCACCAGGCTGTTTACCCTGTTTTTGTCTGTATGCTGCTATAACAAAATGCCACAGATTAATTCATAAAAAACAGAAATGTATTTCTCACAGTTCTGGGGCTGAGAAGTCCGAAATCAAGGCAGCGGAGATTTGGCAGTTGGTCCCGAGGTGGCACCTTCTTGCTTCGTCTTCACGTGACAAAAGTGGGCAAAAACGGACAATGTGATGACATGGCAGAAGAGACTGAGGAGCCCGGCATTCCTCTAAAGCATCTTTTACGAGGACGTTTATCTCATTCATGAGGGTGGATCCTTCTTCACTTAATCACTTAACCAAAAGCCCCATCTCTTGATGTCATTGTCCTGGGATTTTAGTTTCAACATACAAACTTTGGATGGGCACATAGGTTCAAATCATAGCACCCTCCAAATTATAATGCCTCTCTCATGCCTGTTCTCCTTGAAGTACCCTCTGGTTTTGCTCTCTTCATTCTTGCCATCACAGTTAACCCTTCAGTTCCATTTCTTTAAGTAATCTCTAAATTTGTAAGATGGTTCCATCTTTTTTTTTTGTATATGGCAGTCTCTCAAACATATTTGTCATATGAACTAAGCAGGTAAATATGTAAATGCCAGCTAAATTTTAGTGAATGATATAATGGCCTAAAGTTGTATCTACCCTTCAGCCAAATATATTTACTTTTAGTAGCAATCTCCTGTCATATACAAAGTCACGACTCTAGGGGTAAACATTTTAGCCTGTGGGTAAGATGTAAAGCAGTGGTATGTTATAGTGACAACTCACTGTCATAGCACTGGGACATGCTCCTCTATCTGCTACAAATTGAATCAACAAAATATATATGATTTTGTCAGATTTAAATGTATGCTCCTGTTAGTAAAATAAAAGTATGGGAAAACTTTACGGAGTAGATTTAATAGAAATGTTTTCCTGAGTTATCTGCCTTCTTTATTTTTATGTTATGCTTTAAGTCTATGGTCAATGTATAGAGGTATGATTGATGTGCTTTTCCAATTCTGTTCAGATCAGACAGGTTAATTTTCTTCTTTTAAATCTTCTTGAATTTTGTCTAACACTTTTTGTTCCAATTTCTTACTAGATTATACTCCCTTCCCTAACTGCTTCATGATTACTTATACACAAACAATATTATGATATTGACACATTGAATTCATTTTAGGTGATGATTTTGGTCATAAACATGAGCAGGTTGTGAAGTGTTTCAGCCATCCCAGGGCATGGCTGTGAGTCCCTTGTCTAATGTTTCAAAAAAATCTTGAATTTGTGATGATGCTGTGATGGTCCCTCAGATATTCTTACACACATCTTTGCCCCTTGTTCCCTCTAACTTTCCTCTTCTGATAAAAAAGCAAACACTGCCAAGCTCAAATGGAATTACATTTGGATGCAAGTGTCACTATGCAATGGTTGCCAATAAAAGTACACAAGGAATTTTATTATGGTGAATTAAAGGCAAACAGACTTCAGAGAAATGAGCACGAACATGAAAATGGCGCATGGTACGCGGATCTCACTGGAAAGTCATTCTGTACACAATGTTTTCACTAGAAAAATCCATTAGCTTTAGCTAGAAATTGAAATTACTTTGTAGGAAATCAGAATAAAATATGTGAAAACATTATATTCTGTGCAAGATTAATACCACGCCTGGTGTTGAAAGGTTTGTGGTCTTGCTTCGACGATGCTAAAAGGTCAGAAACCACAAAGATGCATATGTGTTGTCGTTTGCACAGTTACTAATTTTTCTCATTATTTCCATAATGCGATGTGCTGTTTCAACAGAGAAACCCTCTGGAGAGTGGCTTGCACTGTTTTCAGGCAGCTCTTTTGCTTTCATGTTTTGGCCTTGGCCAGGGAATTCAGACAGACTTTTCAGTTATTTTCGACAAGAATGTATTCATTGATTGTTTTAAATAATAATAAATAGATTTTAAAATTACTGTACATTACTGCACTTTAAACGCCATGAGGTCAAGGACTCTAAAGTCTGGACATCATTGTATACCCTACATCTTGCACAAGGTTTAGAAAAAATGGCATGGACACCTATTTTTTGAATCAATAAATGAATACATAAAAGAATTCCAAACTCTAGTCCAAGGTTTTAGATTAATAATGTATTAAAATGCGTAAAATTTATAGACAAAACTCTTCTTATTTAGAAGTTTATTCTTTAATTGGAGAGATAAAATATATGCACATAAAAGCTTAAGGAAAAATAATAAGGGTTTTGAAGTACTTACTATGTGAAAAATTTAGCATAAATCTTACATCCATTTATTTAACACATTTTATACGTTGCATTATTTATATATAGTGCTGATTGGTAGAATTCATATGTGAACGGAACTATAAAAATTTTGAGGATAAGCACTAGAAACACAGAATAAATAGAGTGTTAACATGCAAAACACAGAAATACTTAAATTGACTAGGTGAAAGAAAAGATTTCTGGTTCCATGTACACTGATTATTGAGGGATGAGTATGACATTATTATGCCAGAATCAATAAATATTTTAAATAGGGAGAAAACTATAATTATATATCTTTGTGTTCAACAGGAGTAGCAGTACTGATAAAGTAGAAGTTTGTTATACCTTTTTTATAGTCTTTTAAAGTTGTTTATAAATAAAATCTACTCTTAGTTAATTAATGGTTGATGTTCATTGAAGTGTTTTCAAATTTTTGACCTCTGAATTGCCTTGTACATATGGAGAAATAAAGCTTGCCTAGCATAATTTCTTGAGTGGAGAATGAATGATCTGGATAGATTTGTTGACAATATGTCTGTACTTATTTTATTAATTCTTTAATCTTCATGAAGAAAAATATAAAAGTCATATTCTAGTGTTTTATACCATGGAAAAAATGTCTTATCCTTTTCCTAAGGAAAAATACATCATGACACAAAAGTAAAGTTAATTAAATTACTTACTTTATTAATTAACTGTCTATTATTTCTATGGGTTGAAGTAAATTTGATACTCAATGCTATTTAATCTAATTCTAAAAGCTTGAATGAGTAATGATTTTTTCATGTAAGGTTAGTTGAAATAAATTATCACTGATTTTCAGATTTAATATTAATTAGCTATTGCATATTCTTAATGGGATATAAGTGTTTAAAAAGCCCTTTTTGGTTGCGAAAAGACCACGCCCATTGTAGACTTCTTAGAATACATCACATCTGGCCTCCTTTTTAGAGTGGGGAATTCAACTCATAAGTGGCTGGACATTGATTCTGAACATTTTGAACATTATTTGCCTGTCTTCACTCATACTGGTTGCTGTTCTTTTATAAGTAATCACCATGTTTAGCATGCACTTGAACTATTGTTACTTAGGGTGCTTGACTATTTACAAGTCTCACTAGGATTCTAGGTATTCATTAGTCTCGTGGTGTGTATTTGCTGATGGTCCTATTATCTTTGTTGGTTCAGTTACACGGTACCATCCAAGATGCTGCAACACATTATACACAGGGTATGGGTTGTGGGAGCTACAGATATCAGTTATTATTTAGGCTCAGAAACTTAGAATCTCTGCAAGGTTGGACATGATCCTTAGTCTTGTTTTAAGACCGTCTTGTTTTAAAAGTTAAACCCAAATTCTTAAAATATAGAATAGGGGTGCTAGTAGTGCTCACAGAATTGTAGTAAAGATCAGCTGGGAAAGAAGAGCCTATTAAACAGAGCCTGGTATTTAATAAGTATCAGCTGCCTTCAATTAGGAATCTGTGTTGTCATGATTAGAAGATTGCTGGTTTATTTTACAGATCTGTAAGTATAGCCAAAATATGTCAAAATAACCACCAGAAAGAATCATATACCGTCCCTTGAACATTTCATCCCTAGAATCTAGCCAGATTAGCATCTCTATACTGGCAATACTGTTAACACAGATTGTGCTCAAACCCCTCATTGACTTTTCAGCACCTGTAAATTACTGGAGATTTAGGAAGAAGTCTGGGGTTATGGCTTAGTTAAGCTGAGTGGCCAGAAAGTGTGAGATGCTGGATGCCTCCTCCAGTTCATTTCTCCAGCGGCCGCACCAGGCGTATCCATAGCTCCGCTCCCGGGAGCTCGTCTCCGGCGTGGGGCGTGTGCGCACCCCTGGCCGGGCGGAGCCTGGAGCCTGCTCATTAGCAGCGCGGGCAGCTCGTGCGCCCGCAGGAGGGAGGCGGAAGCACAGCCCTGAGCCGCCAGCAGGAGGAGGGAGCGCGGCGGCTGCAGGCAGGGGAGGGAGAGGAAAGAACGGAGGGACGGTTCCCGGACAGAGCGGGAGGAATCGGGGAGCGGCCAGTCCAGGGGGAGCTGCTCCGCTGCGCTGCGCTCGTTATTCACAGGACGCGGCGGCGCTTCCCGGGGCCGCTTCCCTGTCCCCTGGGTGGAGGCTGCCATCTAAACCTGACTCCAGGTGAGTTCCCCAAAGAGGCGAAGCGAGGGGTCTCGAACCAGAGACTTGGAACTAGCGAGGCTGCTCGGCTCCCCAAGCGCTGCTGCCTTGACATTTCCCGATTCACGGGAGGTTTTGGGGGCGGCTGCACAGGCTGGAGGGGCGGATGGGCGGTTGCGATCCTCAGCCGGCGTGGGGGCGTTCGGGAGGAATTAGCTTCAGTGAACGGGGTTTTAGGAGATGTCCGCAAGGCACGCGCTATGTACGCGTTTCTAGACGAGCTTTTGAGACAGAAATTTGGCTTCCCGGATGCCCGTTTTGGCCTTCTGTCCTTCCTTTTGCTTGCCTCATGCCCAATTTTCCAAGCCGAGGAAAGGACTGGAAGGGCGTGGAAGTAGGAGGTCTGGGCACAGCATTCGGCAGGGCAGCCCTGGTCTCCAAGTTTGGGGGTGGGGGGTGGGACTCTTTTCCTTTCAGCCTAATTTACCAGGGGAAAACCCGCAGAGCACCTTGAGGTGCCTTTGCTCCGCACCCTCCATAAGCTTATTAGAGGGAACTTGAGGCTCGCTAGACAACCTGTGACAGGTGACGGCAATTTAGCTTAAAAGCCATGTTGGTTCACTTCGTCTCCTCTTTATCCTTTGTTGCAAAATTGATACCTTTTTGGATTTCTTTAACAGCACAAAGTTTAAGTGGCCGGCTGACAGGAAATATTTCTTTTGAAAATGCTATGAGAAAAGTGATGAGTTAACGTTGAGAGAAAGGCAACTTTATTTTCTCGGAAGAACTTTGGGGAAAGAGATTGATAGGGAAATTCTGGGCATGAAATTATGGACATTTCCCACAGAACTTCCTTCATTTATTTATTTTTTTACATTTCCTTCATTTTTTTTTTTAATCGTGTGTGTGTGTATCAGAGAGACAAAATTCGTTGGAGGTATTAGGACTTTATTTGGTTTAGAAGTTTCTTTCTTACTAATAGCACTAATTTGTGATCTTCATGATTATAAGAATTTACTAAGTGTTTTGCTTTTAGGTGTTTTGGGTCTGTTTTTTAAAAAAATTCAATACTTACTTTGTGGGCCTTGCTGAATACCTCTCAATAAAATCGGTGGGCATACAGTTAGTGACATGACCCCTGTGGATTTAATAGCAGGTAAGTATACAAATGATAAGTTTAGGAAATAAATGTCAGAATCAACATTTAGGTGTGAAATTGAAATATCTTTCAAATATTTACCAAACTCTCTTATAGGATCCAATGTCATTTTATGGTCAAGAGAGCTTAAAGGTTTCTCAGATTGAGATATATGTATCTACTTTGTTAATCCAAATGTAATGTTTTATTTTGTTCTTTAATGACTGTTTGAATTCAACAAATAAAACTTGCATATTTAATGTAAGGTTCTTTCACATATATTACTTCTCCAATTTTTAATATAAATTTAAGGAGAAAAGCAATATTCCATTTTGTAGATGAAGAGACTGTGTCACAGAAGTATTACTTTACCTAGATTTCTGTAATTATTATGTTATAAACTTAGAAATTACATATTATTCTGGAACATATAAAATATATGAATGTTATAAACCATAAGAATTCAGACCTATGCTATTTAACTTCAAGTTTAGTTCTTTACCCAAACAATTGCATGACTACATTGAGACTACTGAAGTAATTATATATGAACACGCTATACGAAAAAATACTTAAAACATTTCTTATTTTTGTCGTTTCTCTTTGATATAAAATATACTATAATTTAATGGAGTTATATTCCATATTTAGATGCTCCTAACTTCCAAATAACACCTAAACTCCTAAAAACTGACCTGTGTCCTTCTTAATAGAAGTGGCTTGACCGGGAGACCCAATTTTTACTAAGAATATTCTTGGGATAATTTATGTCTTATAATCAAGATAAAGACAGGCCACCTTTAGTTGTATTTTTAAACCACTTAGTGTGAAGTTGCAACGCAGACATAACTTGCTTTCAGGCTACACTGCCAGCTTTGCAGTGAATAGTCTTTAAGATTCCGTGGAAACATTGGCAGATATAGCTAATGTCTATCTGATGTAGGATTTATGAGAAAAGGAGAGGTAGAAACTGAATGCTCTTATATTTCATATGTGACCACATTCATAAAACTTTATTGATAAGTACTTTGTTGTCTGACACGGGCTGATACAAATAGGCTTCTTCAAGAGTTGAGGAAGAAAACTAAATCCCTATAATACAGCCTTTTTCCTCCTTTTCTTTCTTAAGCGGTAATAGTTGATCCTAGCTTTTGTGTGTCTATGCATGCTCAATACAGTTCGGGGTACAAGGAGAAGTTAAGCAAGAATATTGAATGCTAGCTAGGAAAGTTTTTGGAGTCTCAAATACTTTGGAACGATTTTTCACATTATATACATAAAATTCCTAGTTACATTTGGGAACTAAGTATATTATACACAACTTTGCATCTGATTACAGGATTCCCTGTACATTTATAGCTCAGGTATTCTGGAAAGAGTCAAGATAATTAGTTTTATGGCTCTTGCCCGTGTGACCTGTTTCTTTCTGGTCCTGATATTAAAAGGATGACTTAAATTTTCTGGAATGTCAAAATTTTCTCTTCCCTTGGATCCTGCAAAATACTTCAAGCAGTGTATGTGTGATACTCGCTGTCATTCCAACATTTCCAGTCCTCCTGAGAATGCTAAACAATGCCCTAGATTTCTTCCTTTGTAATTCTTTCAGATAGAGGGTTAGCTGAGTTAGGAAGAAAGGAGAGAGGGAGAGAAGAAGAGAGATGACATTTTATCCCTCAGGAAAGAACAAGACCAATTGTATTCCTAATTTAGAAATATTATTCTACAAACATTCCTGAACAAGAGGGCTTTGCATATACATTAAAGCAGAATACCTAGTCAACTTCTAGTTGTGCCATGTAGTGAAATGGAAGTAAGATGAGCAGGCCGAGATCATTTTTGTTGGAGAACTGAGACCACATGAAATAGGTAACAGAGTTACCCCAACTGGGGGGCAAGAGGACTTGAAAGTTTCCTCCATAAATTTGCAGTTAGTACAGGGCTGCTCCAGTGATCAGAGTCATGAATGCCCTAGAGTGTCTGTATAACCCTGTACACAGGCTGAGACAGCTCTAACGGCCCAGAAAAGCCTCTGGACAGAATCACTGCACCCTTGGACATTGTCCGACCGCATGTATGAGAATAGTGAGTGCTGAGGAGTTGTGGGTAGCTCGGTACAACTCTTGCTAAAGGAGTGTCATCAACATTCATTGCTGAAAGTGAATTTTTTCATTCACATATGTGATGCCTATTAGGTCATGATTTCTTGGATACCAATTTGTACAAGATATGAATTAATTTTTGAACATCCTTTCTTAAAAGTACCATGTTCATATAGTTGCTCATTTTAATATGAGTAGTTCAGATGGGACATAATAGAGTAAGGAAATGATTGAACATCCTAAGATCTAGTGTATATACCTTTGTTCATGATGAGATTCATCCCCTGTCCCCCTTTGTAGTGACACTGATGGCATAAGGAGTATTAGATGAAATTTAATGCAGAAAACAATGGGATATATGAATGGTAGATATGGTTGACAACCACCATTTTCACTGAAGTTGTTTCAAAGCAAAGAAATTTGGGATAAATTCATTTTATTTGCTCCTGAAGGGTAATTAGGAATAAGTAGGAATTGTGAAGAGGCTGTAGTGTTGACATTAAGAGAAGTTTTTGATTCTTAAAATAGGATATATTACACAAGAGTGAACAAACAGAAGATACTGAACAAATATTCTGTCATAAGTAAGTGATGGATTATTCGGACTTGTTGAACTATGTTTTTAAATGTATTATTTAAATATTTAAATATTATTAAAACCTTAAATAATATTTAAATATTATAAAAGTTGTAGAAAATTATGTTTTCAATACAAATATACACTTATAAGCTATATTGTAGATATGGGAGTAAACAATGCAATTTTTTTTAACTGAGTGAAAAATTTAGTTTTTTAAAATTCCAAATGGAGCTAACAGCTTAGTGTGATACATATTTTGAATTTCAAAATTTGTAACCAAATAGGACAAATGTGTTGAACTGTACTTTTCTTGAAGAACCGTGATAAGAATGAGCGGTGAAAAAATTACAGCATACTTACCAGGGATCAAATACTTGCTTAGGGTTAATAAGAAAAATCTCAGCAAACGCTAGAAATGAGGTACACGATCTATCAGAGACCCATGATTAAAGTGGTATCTTGTTAGGTATATGAGCTTGAAAAGAAACGGCATAGCTTCACTTTACCCCAGTTGCTTCTTTTGTAAAACGGGGAGACTAAGAGTGTGGTAACTCAAAATCCTTTGTTAATGATTTTCTTCTTAGAACAGTGCCAGGTCCAATTAGGATTAGATTGCTATTTTTATTATTGATACTTGCCCTAGTTCTGCCTTTTATTGACTGTGTGAAATTGGTGAAGATCCCTTTCTGAAGCTTTGTTTCTTACCTACAAGCTGGGAATAGAATACTTGCTATGAAGAATGGTTGTTAGTACATTAGAAAGGCTGGATATTTGTTGATATAAGGGGCTCAGCGCATGGTAGAAATTTGATAGCATTTTTTTCTTGCCCTCCCATGTATTACTGTGGAGACATCCCACATATTATGTCCAAGTTTTTATTTTCCCCTCAAATGCAATGTCAAGCACAAAACATTCCCATCTCCCAATTCTCTTCTGATGTTCTACAACCATTAAAGTATAGAAAACTAGAATGAGTGTTTTTATAACTTTTGCTGTACTTAAGCATGTGGAGAGAAGAGCGCTAGATCACAGGACACACTTTGATAGGAAAAGGGAAATATTTACACTGCAAACAACTTTCTCCTCATGCTTAACAGTTTTATGCTGTCATTCTGTCAGCACCAAGTGAGATTTTTCTATTTAAATAGTTTTCTATTTGTGGTATGATAATTCATGTATGGACTTCATGTAATTAACATAAATATAATGGATGGTTGAGAAGTGGTTTATTTTTACCAAGAGGAAAAAATGTGTACACGATTTTTAAAAATATTGCTTTGAAAATATTTAAAATTAATTTTGATTCAGTTGGTGGAAGATAGCGTCACAAACTCACTGCTAGTGGTATTCTTGAGAAGTAATGTTTGAATTTTCTAGGTATTGTCCCCAGACTGGCTTAAAAGAATTTAATTTTAGATGTAAATTTTCTGCTTAACATGGAAGATTTTCCCTGAAAATATTAGCTTCATCAGATACATAGTTGCTTAGGGGTAGCTGCATGGAATTATGGGAAGAGTGAAATAGAAAAAAATTTTCATGTCTAAGTTATACATACTGGTGTAATCATATTGATTGGATGATAATGATAATTACAGCAATAATGTGATTGAAAGGGTAAGCAAGTAACATATACTACAGTTACTAATATAATCCTGTGATTGAGTTTACCACTTCGTTTCTCTTTCCTGGAAACCCTTAAGTTTGTCACTATTGCACTTTATTTCCTTTGCTTATTGTAGTGGTGTATTAGTTGTATTACTGCTGCTATAACAAATTACGACACATTTACATAACTTAACACATATTTATTGTCTTGCAGTTTCAAAGGTCAGAAGTCCAAAATCACTTTAATTAGGCTAAGTCAATGTGTCTGCAGTGTGGGTTCCTTCTCGAGGTGCTGAGGGGAGAATCCATTCTCTTGCATTTTCTGCTTCTGGTGGCACCTGTCTTCATTGTCTTTTCCCCATTCCTCCATTTTCAAGGTGCGTTGCTTTTATTTCTGTTTCTGTCTCCGCGCTGTCTCCTCCTTTAACTTTGAGTCCTTCTCTCCACTTCAACTAAGGACTCCTGTGATTACTTTGGACTCACGTGGATGATCTGGGATAATCACCTTGTCTCCAGATCCTTAAATGAATCGTATCTACAAGTCCTTTGGCTGTGTAAGGCAGCACATTCCCAGGGCCGGGAGATTAGGTGAAGAACATCTTTTGGGACTATTATGCAGCCTATCACAAGTGGTAATATCACTTTTATGCCTTGAGACACTGAAATTAATGTACTTGCTTACGCATGGAAAAACAATGTATCTGTGGGGGTAACAGTTTATTTTTGAACCATTAGAAGGTATTGATGGGGAAGTTTTCATCTGACAACAGATACTGATAAATTAAATACCCTTAGATTTGTCAAAACTAGCTTTAGTAAAATATAAGTAAAAGTATTTGCACTGCTAGGGTCAAAAATATTAATGAAACCCATTATTTATCAAGGCCAAGTCCTGGATTAGTTAGGTTTAAATTAACCTAGAACATTATCCTCCATAGTGCTTAATTGTGAAGCTTAGTTCTTGTTGACAAAAGCTCATCCATATAAGAAAGCATCGAAAGGTTGGTGTTTTTTTAACCTTTGCAGAATATAACTTTTCAAAGGGATGTTAGACAGTAGTTCCATCACAATTGATGCAGTTCACAGACATTCTTTGTGAATATTTTATCTCATGAGTTATATCTATGACACTAATCATAGACTTCTAGAAGAAATTTAGCAATGGTCATGTCAGCCTTTCAAATCTTTCTGTAACCTAGAAGAGGATCATTGCATAAGATAGATTCATTTTCCCATTTATTCCATTGTTGCCAGAGAGAACTTGAAATGCCCTGTTCAAATTAATTTAATGCAAATGAATTCTTGCTGCCTCACAAGTAGTTTGTCCTTCATCTTTCTTAAAATTATATTGAAAATGGATGTGACCTGCTTTACTGGTTGTTGTGCAGGAAGCGTTGTCCTTCCTGAAAGCTCCCTCCGTTGTCAAAATGAAGCCATTAAGAGTAAAGTAAATTATATTATCTGATCATAGTATCACAATTGACCTTAAAACAATAAATTTTATAATCAGTGCAAATTGCTGAATAGTGTTTGCAGTTGTAGAAATTTCAAAGGAAACCCTGGTGGAGATACAAAGCTGCTATAATCATTTTTAAAATCTTTGTTTTTCTTTTACTTTGGAACAGTAGTGCAGTAAGTACTTTTGCCTTATTGTTCTCTCTGCCTTCCAGAAACCCTCATTCAAATATTCTAAGTTTTTAAGTCTTTTTCATTTCTTTTAATATTGTAACATTTAACAATGTCAAAGAAAGTATAATTTTTCTGGAAATCAAGCTAAAAATAAAGAGAAGCCGATGTAAATGAACATCAAATTAACAAGATTGATTAGGAAAAGTAATTTTTGAAAAGGGCCCAAAATCCCTTTGCACATAAATGCAAAAGAATTTAGTGAAAGAAGGTGAAACTGGAGTAAAGAACTCTACGGATGCGTAAGGAACTCTTAATAAGAATGAGTAACGTACATGCATATCTTTAGCTCCCAGTTTCAGAGATACAGTAGTTGTACAACAAATGGTCCTTTCCTGCTCTTAAGGAAGCCTCTCCTCCTCCAGCCATGCCATTCCTCAGAGCAAGCTCTTCCACTGAGTTTTCAGCAACCATAAGTAAGAAGGATGGTACGATAGGCTGCGTGTACATATGGCCCTCATTAGCCGGCCAACTGTTCCTTTTGCCCACCCACATCACTGGGGACATATGGCGTTACTTTGACTGTTGAAACAAGTGTGTGTGGACATATCTTGGTATGAGTAAAAGACTGTTGATTGTCTTTCCCTTGTCGCTCGTGCAACCGTCTCCTTGTGGAGATCGTATTATCCATAACACTAGATTTGAGGATGATAAATGACGTTGTTATTATTAACTGAATTTGCCTCTCTAGTTTGATCACAAAACCAGCGAATGTTTGCTTATGGAACATGTAAAGCTTATAGAAGACGGAAAGCTTACAGAAAGAAATGATGGCTTTTCTAAGCATAAGAGTCAGGTCTTTTTCAATCAAAAACTAACTCATTCAAAAATTCAAGAGTTCTGTAAAACCAGAACAGCAGAGGTTTCAGAAATGCTATTGAGATCATTTATTATAAAATAGCCATTAATGAAATGTAATAGTGAGTCTGTTGTTGTGACTATGTGGAGAAATGAATGAGAAAATATAAGATAGGCTGGAATGAAGAGAGTCATCGGATCCCAACATAATTCATTTTGTATAGTTCACAGTATTGTAACTTTAAAAAAATTATGAATTTTTTCAGTACTGTGAATTCTGAATTTGCAATATGAGGCTTTTCAATCCTTGCAACAAGTGTGTATTTTTCAGTGGTTCTAGAATTATCGGGGCTTTCGAGCTGCTTCTGATAAGAAGGCAAGGCTAGAGGACTTGTGTTGAGGTGGCATTTGCACAGGACTTTAGATAACATACATCGATGATGTAGAGAGAAGAGCGGGTGATGTTGCTGTGGATTATAGGGGAAAGGCACCTTTTGCTCCCTCTGCTGACCTCTTTGTGTATTCAGCTGTGTAGCATATTTCTTGTATAATTACATAGTAATTTCACACACTACATTAAGAAAATCTGAACAATTTTTACTAAACTCATGTTTTCTAAATATTAAGTAAATAAAACCAATATTTGGCTAGGTAACATTTATAAAAACAGGATTTCTAGATAGATGATGATAAATTTTCATCTATATCTATAGAGCTGATAAATTTTCAAAACCCTTTGAATATCACTTGTACTACAAAGTCTCGTTTCAGTTTCAGTGCCATGGCACATTGATTAATCACCACTAAAGCGGTACATGAAATATTTGGCAATATAGGTATTTGGTAATGGTGATTGATGCACAGAATACGGCACCATTATTATGCACTGGCCTTGAGAACTTTAGTTTTCATCTTCGATCACCTGATAGAGAACAAACTAACAGCTTTTTTCTTTCACCTTGCTGGAGAATAAACTAACAACTTCAAATTATCTGATCCATCCAAAAACTTATTTCCGTGAAACTCACTGATTTATTTATTATTTCGTGGGGATCACTATTATTTGCTGTAGTAAAATATCAAATGATCGATGTTTTATACCAACATGGCAGCTCACATGGTAGGCAACAGAATGAAAACAAACAGGTTTACTACCAAGAATTATACTATATTGCTTTTATTGACAGAAAAAGCATACAGATAATTTTATTCAGAGATTTTATGTGAATTATTTTGATAAGTGTACACATATATTTATAACTGACCTTTCTTTGTCAAGTGTGTGCCCACACACGTATTCATACTAAATCAATCTTAGAGATCTTATCCAAAGATTGAATTTCTTAAAGTGACTGTTCCAAATATGTATAATTTATGGCAAAAAAGTCACAAAATGGCAATACAAGGAGGCATAAAAGTGAAGATAAAGGGGGAGATGATGGTTAAAAACACCTGTAAATGAATAATTGATTTTGATTTAAATTCTTTTTAGTTCTTAGCTGATGAAATGAATATAAATGAAATTATTATGCAAAACACCTCTATTTGTTGTATATGCATGTACATATATGTGTTACAAATACAAAACTGATAGGATATTATTTAACATATATTCACACTCATAATGTGCATATATGTACAAAATGAAAATGAGTGCTTGTTTTATATGTATGTATACACACACATACACATATTGCATACTTTCATTTTTTAAAATTTTACTTTAAGTTCTGGGATACATGTGCTGAACATGCAGGTTTGTTACATAGGTATACTTGTGCCATGGTAATTTGCTGCACCCATCAACCCGTCATCTAGGTTTTAAGCTCCACATGCATTAGCTATTTGTCCTAATGCTCTCCCTCCCCTTTCCCCACACCCACCTACAGACCCCAGTGTGTGATGTTCCTCTCCCTGTGTCAACATGTTCTCATTGTTCAGCACCCACTTATGAGTGAGAACATGCAGTGTTTGGTTTTCTGTTCCTGTGTTAGTTTGCTGAGGATGATGGTTTCCAGCTTCATCCATATCCCCGCAAAGGACGTGAACTCATCCTTTTTTATGGCTGTGTAGTATTCCATGGTGAATATGTGCCACATTTTCTTCATCCAGTCTATCATTGATGGGCATTATGTTGGTTCCAAGTCTTTGCTATTGTAAATAGTCCCATGATAAACATATATGTACATGTGTCTTTAGAGTAGAATGATGTATAATCCTTTGGTATATACCCAGTAATGGGATTGCTGGGTCAAATGGTATTTCTGGTTTTATATCCTTGAGGAATCACCACATTGTATTCCACAATGGTTGAACTATTTTACAAGCCCACCAACAGTGTAAAAGTGTTCCTATTTCTCTGCATCTTCTCCAGCATCTGCTGTTTCCAGAATTTTTAATGATCACCATTCTAACTGGTGTGAGATGGTATGTCATTGTGGTTTTGATTTGCATTTCTCTAATGAACAGTGATAATGAGCTTTTTTCATATGTTTATTGGCCACATACATATCTTCTTTTGAGGAGTGTCTGTTCATATCCTTTGCCCACTTTTTGATGGGGTTGTTTGTTTTTTTTTTCTTGTAAATTTGTTTAAGTTCCTTCTAGATTCTGGATATTAGACCTTTGTCAGATGGATAGATTGCAAAAATTTTCTCATATTTTGTAGGTTGCCTGTTCACTCTTGTGATAGTTTATTTTACTGAGCAGAAGCTCTTTAGTTTGATTAGATTCCATCTGTCAATTTTGGCTGTTGTTTCAAGTGCTGTTGGTGATTTAGTCATGAAGTCTTTGCCCACACCTATGTCCTGAATCATATTGCCTAGGTTTTCTTCTAGGGTTTTTATAGTTTTAGGTTTTACATTTATGTTTTTAATCCACCTTGAGTTAATTCTTTTATAAGGTATAATGAAGGGGTCTAGTTTCTCTTTTCTGCATATGGCTACCCAGTTTTCCCAGCGCCATTTATCACATAGGGAATCCTTTCCCCATTGCTTGCTTTTGTCAGGTTTGTTGAAGATCAGATTGTTGTAGATGTGTGGTGTTATTTCTGAGGCCTCTATTCTGTTTCATTGGTCTATATATCTGTTTTGGTATTAGCACCATGCTGTTTTGGTTACTTTAGCTTTGTAATATAGTTTGAAGTCAGGCAGCGTCATGCCTCCAGCTTTGTTCTTTTTGCTTAGGTTAGCCTTGGCTCCACAGGCTCTTTTTTGCTTCCATATGAAATTTAACATAGTTTTTTTCTAGTTCTGTGAAGAAAGTCAATGGTAGCTTGATGGGAATAGCATTGAATCTATAAATTACTTTGGGCAATATGGCCATTTTCATGATATTGAGTCTTCCTATCCATGAGGATGGAGTGTTTCTCTATATGTTTGTGTCCTGTCATTTCCTTGAGCTCTGGTTTGTAGTTTTCCTTGAAGAGGTCCTTCACATCCCTTGTAGGTTGTATTCCTAGGTATTTTGTTTTCTTTATAGCAATTGTGAATGGGAGTTTACTAATGATTTGGCTCTCTGCTTGTCTGTTATTGGTATATAAGAATGATTGTGATTTTTGCACATGAATTTTATATCCTGAGACTTTGCCAAAGTTGCTTATCAGGTTAAGGAATTTTTGGGCTGAGGTGGTGGCGTTTTGTAAATATACAATCATGTCATCTGCAGACAGAGACAATTTGATTTCCTCTCTTCCTATTTGCATGCTTTTATTTCTTTCTCTTACTCGATTGCCCTGGCCAGAACTTCCAATACTATGTTGATAAGAGTGGGGAGAGAGGGCATCCTACTCTTGGGCCAGTTTTCAAAGGTAATGCTTCCAGCTTTTGGCCATTTAGCATGATATTAGCTATGCATTTGTCATAAATAGCTCTTATTTTTGTGAGATATGTTCCATCAATACCTAGTTTATTGAGAGTTTTTAGTATGAGGGGTGTTGAATTTTATTGAAGGCCTTTTCTGCATCTATTGAGATAATCATGTGGTTTTTGTCATTGGTTCTGTTTATGTGATGGATTATGTTTATTGATTTGCATATGTTGAACCAGCCTTGCATGCCAGGCATGAAGCCAACTTGATCGTGGTGGATAAGTTTTTGATGTGCTGCTGGATTCTCTTGCCAGTATTTTATTCAGGATTTTCGCATCGATGTTCATCAGTGATATTGGCCTGAAATTTTCTTTTTCTATTGGGTCTCCGCCAGGTTTTGGAATCAGAGTGATGCTGGCCTCATAAAATGATTTAGGGAGGAGTCTTTCTTTTTCTATTGTTCAGAATAGTTTCAGAAGGAATGGTACCAGCTCCTCTTTGTACCTCTGGTAGAACTCGGCTGTGAAGACATCTGGTCCTGGGCTTTTTTTGGTTGGTAGGCTAGTAATTACTGAGTCAATTTCAGAACTTGTTATTGGTCTATTCAGGGATTTGACTTCTTCCTGCTTTAGTCTTGGGAGGGTGTATGTGTCCAGGACTTTATCCATTTCTTCTAGATTTTCTAGTTTATTTGTGTAGAGGTGTTTACAGTATTCTCTAATAATAGTTTGTATTTCTGTGGGATCAGTGGTGATATCCCCTTTATCGTTTTTTAATGTGTCTATTTGATCTTTCTCTCTTTTCTTCCTTGTTAGTCTGGCTACCGGTCTATCTATTTTGTTAATCTTTTCAAAAAACCCACTCCTAGATTCATTGATTTTTTTTTTGAAGGTTTTTTTGTGTTTCTCTCCCATTCGGTTCTGCTGTGATCTTAGTTATTTCTTGTCTTATACTAGGTTTTTAATGTGTTTTCCATTACTTCTTTTGATTGTGATGTTAGGGTGTCTATTTTAGATCTTTCCCACTTTCTAATGTGGACATTTAATGCTGTAAATTTCCCTCTAAACACTGTTTTAACTGTATCCCAGAAATTCTGATATGTTGTGTCTTTGTTCTCATTGGTTTCAAAGAACTTATTTATTTCTGCCTTAATTTTGCTATTTACCCAGTAGTCATTCATAAGCAGGTTGTTCAGTTTCCATGTAGTTGTGCAGTTTTGAGTGAGCTTCTTAATTCTGAGTTCTAATTTGATTACACTGTGGTGTGAGAGATTGTTTGTTATGATTATCATTCTTTTGCATTTGCTGAGGAGTGTTTTACTTCCAATTATGTGGTTGATTTTAGAATAACTGCTATGTGGTGCTGAGAAGAATGTATATTCTGTTGATTTGGGGTGGAGAGTTCTGTAGGTATCTATTAGGTCCACTTGGACCAGAGCTGAGTTCAAGTCTGAATATCCTTGTTAATTTCCTTTCTTGTTGATCTGTCTAATATTGATAGTGGGTTGTTAAAGTTTCCCACTATTATTGTGTGGGAGTCTAAGTCTCCTTGTAGGTCTCTAGGAACTCGTTTTATGAATCCTGGTGCTCCTGTATTTGGCATATATATATATTTAGGATACTTAGCTCTTCTTGTTGCATTGATCCCTTTACTACTATGTAATGCCCTTCTTTGTCCTTTTTTATCCTTGTTGGTTTAAAGTCTGTTTTATTAGAGACTAGGATTGCAACTCCTGCTTTTTTTTTCTTTCTTTCCATTTGCTTGGTAAATATTCCTCCATCCCTTTATTTTGAGCCTATGTGTGTCCTTGCAAGTGAGATGTGTCTCCTGAATACAGCACACCTGTGGGTATTGACTCTTTATCCAATTTGCCAGTGTATGTCTTTTAATTGGGGCATTTAGCTCATTTATATTTACCGTTAATATTGTTATGTGTGAATTTGGTCCTGTCCTCATGATGTTAGCTGGTTATTCTGCACATTAGTTGAAGCAGTTTTTTCCTAGTTTCATTGGTTTATATATTTTGGTGTGTTTTTGCAGTGGCTGGTACTGGTTTTTCCTTTCCATGTTTAGTGCTTCCTTTAGGAGCTCTTGGAAGGCAGGTCTGATGGTGACTAAATCTGTCAGCATCTGCTTGTCTGTAAAGGATTTTATTTCTCATTCACTTATGAAGCTTAGTTTGGCTGGTTATGAAATTCCATATGTACATCATGGAAACGAGTGCATGTGATACACACACACACACACGCACACACATTGCATACTTTCATTTTTGTGTCCATTTCTTTTCTGATTTTATCAGCAGCCAACTAAAGAAAATAGAAAAAAAAATTGGTAATTCGATCTTTCATGTTCTGCATCTTCCAGCTTCACAACTTATAGTTTTCTATTTTTATTGTTATTGTGATCAGAATGAAAAAGTATACAATAGAATCAGAATCAGGTCAGAATCAACAAAAATACTATAATGTTTGTACATGCTTTCGATACAGTTTGTCTCTGCAAAGGGTGTGTGTGTTTCTATGCACATGTGCATGTACACAAGTGTGTAAATAAGTGTTTTATTCATGATGGAGAAAGGCTGGTCAAAATGATTCTGAATGAGATAGCACCACTACAGCAGATAATTAGGTCTCTAGCAATAAAACAAGTCATTAAACATGTTTCTAAGCATCTACTCAGTATCTGGCACAATGTTAAGTAGTGTAAATATAATCATTAGCAAAATTCAGCTTCTACCCTCAATGGTATATGTGTAGAACAAATTGGTAAAGCTGGAGTACATTTCAAGACCAAAAACAGTTTCTGTGTAGTTCCCACTTCATCAAGACCATGTTGTATACCTCTCATACACTTAAGCCATAGGGAAGCAATTATTCCATCCATCCTTTTACAGGGTAGTGGTGGGGAAGAAGAGCTGACTGTCATGCTTGAATTCACATAATTTCATAATTAAATAATTTCATGTTACATAATCTCGATAAACCTAAAATCCAATATATGATAAAGATAGTGTTTCAAATCAGTGGATAAGTGATAAACAGTTCATAAAATGGTGTTCAGATAATTGGCTATATGTATTTTATAGTTGCACAAAGGTATAATATGTCATTAATAAATATTAATTCCATAGTGGATGTCAAATACACTTTTTCAAAATATAAAGAAAAAATACCATAGACAAATATCACTTGCAACATTACGGTTAAAATTAAATATCCAAACATAGCCCTAACCAATAACAGAAAATTAAAAAAAAAATTTATGGATTGGAATTTGTTAAAATATAAAACTTTTCTTTTTCAGAGGATACAATGAATATGTGTAAAAAGCAAATATCAAATCAGCAACAAGTGCTTGCAATTCACTTGACATATTTAAAATATGAGTAGTTCCAACAAATCATAAATAAATGATTAGTAGTCCAATAAAAAAAAGACAAAGTACATTGACAGGAAACTGTATGAAACTCATGAACACTAAATGTCTTAGATTCTCTATTGTTAAACAAAATGCAAAAACAATAGAGAACATTATGAATATGGAGTTAATATTTAACAAAATTATTTTATCCATGTTATAAGTAAATATTTACATCCAAAAACCCTTGTTTTCTCTGAAAGTTGTCACTTATGAGTCTATTTTGAAAATGTTTAAAGAATAGTAATTAATTAACTTTAATAAATAGGTACTCCTATTGAGGGAAAACAGACATTTCCATAATTTTTCTTCTGTTTCTAATCTAGTAGATGGTAGGAAAATAATGACAATTGCATATTCATACCTGGAGAATATGCATTCCATTTCTTTTAAACTTTTGCATTCTCAAAACTATATTGATACCTCAAAGCATACCCTTTGCTGTTGAAAACAGCCTTTCAAGTATAAAGACACACACATCACTTTCCTTAAATCTTATATAAGGCAAGGGCCTAGATTCCTATCAGAAAATGTATTTCAAGAATGCTTTTTTAGTAGTTCCTGTGGCCTTATCTTATAGAGGAAGGTTTTTTTTTAAACATACACACATTATTTGATGCACATTTTTATTGGAAAGAGCTTTTATTTCCTTAAATGTTTTGTTGTCTAAGTGTGAAAAGTATCCTGCAGTGGAATTTAGTGGCACAGATGCTTATTGTGATAGATGAGATGAACTTGCTTCCCTAAGCATGCATGGTCATGAAATGCATCTGGCTTCTGTACGTAAAAGTCAGTTATGTTCCCAAATGTGTCTCTGCATTTACACAGACGTTTATGGGCAGACACCCTACTGTTCCTTCAAAAGGCGGCTCTGCTTAATTATGAAGTTCAAGTTAGACCAGATGTTGGAAAATACTAAATTCCACATTGCAGACAGAGCCTGAGCAGGTGATGTCACCACTGCATTCTAAGGTGGCAAGTCCTCAGAGAAGTCACTTATCACCTTACCATGGAGAAAAATAACCGTGTCCAGAACACAAGAGGATGCTTTAAGGTAGCGTACAATCAAGTGTGCAAACCTGTGCAATACATACCAGATGAAATCCAGTTCAGAGGCTCAGGAAAACAAACAAATGAGGATATGCTTTAAAAAATAGGACTTAATATAAACAGTCGTGAGAGTAAAACTATTGCTAAGCACATAGGAAACATAAACCAGGCTTTCAGGAGGAGTTTGGCACATGTGTGCACTGGTAGGAGGTGTAATGTGCAGAAATCCGGCCTTTTGTGGCATAGCAACTAAAGTTCCTTTTCTATTGTCCAGACAACCTTAAATATTCCTTTATGCAGTACTATTTTAAAAAGGCCATCTACTGTGCACAATGTGTTAGCATCAAGGACATGAAATTTATCTGGAATATACCAAAACTTTAATCAATAGACTAGGACCAAAGCTTTTAAAAACAGGTTTTCGTAGATAAATCATTATAAGTTATTATTTCCTCACCATAGGTAAGGCATGATAGATAACTTTACTTTTTCTCAGTCACTTAGTGTGTAGGTAGAATAATGACCCTTAGCAGGATGACCTTTTGAATGTGTTGTTAGGCAGCATGGAAGCATTATGGTTAGAGGTGGAATTAAGATTGCTAATCACCTGACCTTAAACTGGAGCGATTATCCTGAATTATCTAGGTGGGCCCACTCTAGTCACAAAGAACCTTCAGACAGGAAGGCGGAGAGACCAGAGTGAGCAGAAGAGCTTGGGGAAACTGGAGCCGAGGCTGAAGTGATGTGCTGTGTCCAAGATGTGCAGAGGCCAAGAGCTCAGGGATACATGTGACCGCTCAAACCTGGTGAATTCTCTCCTGGAATCTCTAGACAAAATATACACTTGATGATACCTTGATTTTAGCACACTAAGACCCATTTTGGACTTCTGACCCCCAGAAGTATAAAGAAAAAAAATGTGTTGTTTTAAGCCTCTGAGTTTATGTTAATTTACTGTAACAGCAGTAAGAAACTAACACAGTAAGACGGCTTTTATTTTTATGTGATGTATAGAATTAAATTGGATATGCTAGGAAATATTGGAAATTTATTGATTTATTTTTTTGTCTGAGCTGGAGTCTGGCTCTGTCGCCCAGGCTGGAGTGCAGTGGCGCGATCTCGGCTCACTGCATGCTCTGCCTCCCGGGTTCCCGCCATTCTCCTGCCTCAGCCTCCCGAGTAGCTGGGACTACAGGCGCCGCCACCACACCGGCTAATTTTCTGTATTTTTAGTAGAGACGGGGTTTCACCGTGGTCTCGATCTCCTGACCTCGTGATCCGCCCGCCTCGGCCTCCCAAAGTGCTGGGATTACAAGTGTGAGCCACCGCGCCCGGCCAGGAATTTATTTTCTTAATATAGTTCTTCATATTAGAATAATGAGAACCATCGAGTAATGAAGTGTTCTATTTTGTGAAGGATGATTATATAAACAGTACGAAGGTTAAAAACCGGGCGGGACCGGCTGGGCACAATGGCTCGTTCATGTAATCCCAGCACTTTGGGAGGCCGGGGCAGGTGGATCTCTTGAGCCCAGGAGTCTCAGATCAGCCTGGGCAACATGTGAAACCCCATCTCCACAAAAATACAAAAACCAGGCAGACGTGGTGGCGGCGCCTGTGGTCCCAGCCACTCAGGAGGCTGCAGTGGAAGGATCGGAGCCCGGCAGGTGCAGGCTGCGGTGGACCATGATTATGCCACTGCGCTCCAGTCTGGGTGACAGAGTAAGACCCTGTCTCCATTAAATAAATAGATAAATAAATATATATATAAGTAAAAGAGGAGGGTGTCTTTTGAAGGCTATTAAAGTCGTCTAAGTGTCCTCTGATTATATGAGGCTGGAATGGTGCATGGAATGTTGTGTTGAATAACCTGATACAGTCTCTGAAACTATAGAAGCATTAGTAATTTTAGCCTGAGAGTGCTATAATCTGGGATAATTTGGTCCAATACTTCCAGAGAGGGTTGAAGTTTTGAGATAGCTGGAGTTATTTCAGTTGAAGACCTGAATATGAGGCAACTGGATACTCAATTACAATTCAATTTCTACTCTTTATATAAGGTAGAAATGGGTAACATGTGGGACACTGTGTTAAAAGTAATGCAGCCATAGTGTAGTGGTAGAAGCAGATGAAAAGTACTATAATAGTCGTATAGATGAGGTACTGGAAAGAAGCAGAGTTGAAAAATTGGAGATAAATGTCAGTTTTCCAGAGCCATGGGATGAAAACCAAACAGGATTACAACAGATTCAATTCACTCAAGATGTCTAACTTGGTAATAGGTCAGAAAACTCAATTTGTCGTATTTTCTTAAAAGTACACAAAAATGTTCCTTTTGATAAAACACGTGTAGTGCACCTTCGGATTTGATTTTTCTTTATGTTCTGTAAACTGCTCACAGTAAAACAGAAAAAAAGTCTGACAAATATGATGGTCCTTAAATCTTGTAGGAGTATGATGCTTCTCCAAAGAATAGAGGTTTTCCTAGGAAGGCCCTAAGCAAGGAATCAAGTTTCCTTTTGCAAGAAATAAAATTCTCAAAAGTTCCCTGCACCTTGGAAAGGCTCTGGTTGAAATTAATAGCACAACGTTATTTATTTAAATTTTAACTTTTAAGTTCAGGGGTACAAGTGTAGGTTTGTTACAGAGGTAAGCTTATGCCATGGGATTGGTTGTACAGTTTATTTCATCACCCAGATATTAAGCCTAATATCCATTAGTTGTTTTTCCTGATCCTCATAGCAAATATTACCCCCATAAAGTTTTATGGTTACTTTTTTCTTATCTTCTGATTAATGCCATTAGATTCACCAATTGAAATTATTTTTCAGTAGTTTAATTCCCTCTAGAAGGTTTAAAAAATGTTTCCGAATTTCCTAAGTCTTCTTTCTTTGTTAGTCTTCTAAAAAGCTATATTCAATAGAATTCATGTGCTTAGGTACAGTTTCACTAAAAGCGTATCTTCAACATTTGATCTGTTTAAAAGTTCTTAAGGTGTTAAGGAACATTAGGTTTCAGAGTTTATGGCATTTGATTAATCTGAATAAATCTTGGCATCAAATTGAATTCAGCAAAAGTAACAGTGATAAATCAGAGAGCAATATTTGAAATGTCTCCAGGAAACATTTTAAAACAATTTTTAAGTTCACTAATTTGAGTCATTACACTTGGCCCTAATATGGTAGATTTTAAGTGAAGCTCAGTCGAACCTGGCAGATATCATATACAAACTTTTAATAGTCCTAACAATTCCTGTACCTCATTTGGATAAAGATTATTTCCAGAGCATCAGTGCTTTGACCAGAAAGGCATTTATTATTCTGTAACACTTTTCTTGAGAAATTAGCATGATTCATCATTTGAGTACGCTCTCTCAGATAAGATTCTAATATTTGGGTGTGAATAAAACTTCAGGGCATTGAAAACAGCTGGAAGATAGACAATAGGGCGATCATCCTCTCTTGTCATTCTCTATCAAGGTCCTCTTTAATTATTGGCCTAAACAGCTATAACTTTATGGTGAAAACAAACCGCTCGGATATAGCGTTAAAGGTTGAAATAATGAATTATACATAAATCGATTTAGTTCAGTTATATTCTGTTGAATTGGGAGAACATCGAATTTTTAAATTTCTCTGCATTTCTTGAAGTTAGGAATAAAAGCTGGGGTGGGGTCTCCTGAAATAATGAGGTCTAGAATAATTTCTGTTAAATTTACTTTTTAGTAGGATAAGTCTACTAAAATCAATATGAATGGAACCTTCAATGTACCACTGAAGATAATTAATCTTTGAGAGGTTAAGTAACCATTACAAGGTAATTTACCTAATTAGCAACTAAACCAACCAAATTTTAGATTTCTTAACTTTAAGACTATTGCTCACATAGTCACGTAAAGTATATCTTCCACATAGTCACAGGCAATCACAAGCTAACACGAGCAGTTAGCACAAAATAGATGTTCCACATAGAATGCAGAACAAACAAAGACACTTTAAAAATCCTTTTCCCTTTTCCAAATTCATATTTAAAAAGTTTCTTGTGGAATTTCCCAAATGCCAGCATGGCCACATATAATACAGATTGATACTCAGACCTCTAATGAGAAACAGTTAGAATTATGCTAAACAAGGAACATTCTATATTGATTTCACAAATTCTCCTCTTTCCACTTATAGTTTCTCATAAAATGTAACATGTTTGTCTCGTGTGGAGTCTGTACAGAAAAAGTGTGATAACTGAAGATATAGACACACAGGTGTATGTATGTCTGTGTGTTCCTGTGTATTATAGCCTTTCTTTAATGGTTTTCTCTTTATATATATATATATATATACTTTAAGTTCTAGGACACATGTGCACAACGTGCAGGTTTGTTACATATGTATACATGTGCCATGTTGGTGTGCTGCACCCAGTAACTCATCATTTACATTAGGTATATCGCCAAATGCTGTCCCTCCCCCTCACCCCACCCCATGACAGGCCCCGGAGTGTGATGTTCCCCTTCCTGGGTCCATGTGTTCTCATTGTTCAATTCACACCTATGAGTGAGAACATGCAGCGTTTGGTTTTTTTTTGTCCTTGTGATAGTTTGCTGAGAATTATGGTTTCCAGCTTCATCCATGTGTCTACAAAGGACATGAACTCATCCTTTTTTATGGCTGCATAGTATTCCATGGTGTATATGTGCCACATTTTCTTTTTTTTTTCTTTTTTTTATTATACTTTAGGTTTTAGGGTACATATGCACAATGTGCAGGTTTGTTACATATGTATCCAGCCACATTTTCTTAATCCAGTCTATCATTGTTGGACGTTTGGGTCGGTTCCAAGTCTTTGCTATTGTGAATACTGCCACAATAAACATACGTGTGCATGTGTCTTTATAGCAGCATGACTTATAATCCTTTGGGTATATATACATATATATATAAAAAAACTATATATATATATTTTGGGGACGGAGTTTCGCTCTGTCACCCAGCTGGAGTGCAGTGGCGCGATCTCGGCTCACTGCAAGCTCCGCCTCCGGGTTCACACCATTCTCCTGCCTCAGCCTCCAGAGTAGGTGGGACTACAGGTGCCCGCCACCATGCCCGGCTAATTTTTTGCATTTTTAGTACAGACGGGGTTTCATCGTGTTAGCCAGGATGGTCTCGATCTCCTGACCTCATGATCCACCCTCCTCGGCCTCCCAAAGTGCTGGGATTACAGGCATGAACCACCACGCCTGGTCTCTATTTAAGTTAGCTCTGTCCAGGGCAAACCAGCATTTCAAACATACAAACTGTTTTTGCAAAAAACAGGTATACACCTATCCATAGTGCAGACATTATGTCTACTTATTTCTCTCTAAATAGATCTTTCATTTTAACAAGTACTTCACCTTCACAAAATTTAGTTGAGTCAGTGAACTCTTATCCAGATGCTATATCTTGGCCAGATTATCAAGAATTAAGCCTCACAGATAGGCTGTTTCCATTTCCTTTAACAAAGTTTATCAGTCCTGAGTTACTTCTTGATTTCTTGCCAGTGGCATATAATGATGACTCAGCCAAGTCAGTTCCCAGAGTTGGACTCTTTTTTTTCTTACACACAGGAAACTTCTTTTCCAAGAATACTTGTTCCAGTTGCTCACAATCTTCATAGTTGATGATTATAGAATGATCTATGTACTTTCAATGTACCTTCAAAAATGAGATCTGCAGCTGGATAAGACGTGTGTGTGTGTGTGTGTGTGTGTGTCTTAGTAGACTTAAACCGTTCATTGAATAAGAAGCCTAGTTGATAGTGTAAGGTGAGAGTTAGAAGAACAGGGAATTATTTGGTTTAAGGAATTGTGAAGAAATGTGCTATGCCATTAAAATTTTTCTCTACTTTTGTGTTAAATCTTAATTTTGTGCAGAATTTACTAAGCTGCAGGAAACTGTCAAAATTGACTCTTGCTAAGTTCCATATTGGTTTGTAATTATCTTAAAACAAAAGTTGGTTGATACTAAAGTGCAGTTTTTCCTCTAGCTTTCATAAATTGAGACAGGTCTTTTTCTCACCCTCCACATAACTATGGCTGGAAGCCGGGGTGGTTGTTCTTGGTTCCCGTTACAACTTCTAGACTGTTAATTTCTCCGCTCCTTGCAAATTAGACTGTTCCTTTGAAACTCAAACCCCTTGGAAATATCAGCCATGCCCCTTTGGTATTACCATCATCAACAGACCTCCCTCCTGGGCACTCTGGTCTTATTTATTTTTTTTTTTTGAGATGGAGTCTTGCTCTGTCACCCATGCTGGAGTGTAATGGTGTGATCTCGGCTCACTGCAACCTCCTCCTCCCGGTTTCAAGTGATTCTCCTGCCTCAGGTTCCTGAGTAACTGGGATTACAGGTGCATACCACCACACCCAGCTAATTTTTGTATTTTTGGTAGAGATGGGGTTTCGCCATGTTGGCCAGGCTGGTCTCGAACTCCTGACCTCAGGTGATATGCCTGCCTCAGCCCCCCAAAGTGCTGGGATTACAGGCATGATCCACTGCACCTGGCCTCTTGCCATTTATTTAAGGCTTTAGATCTTTTGCTCAATATCATCTTCAGGCAAGTTCAGCCATCATTTTAGTGGCTCAGCTTTCACGTGAAAGGACCAGTACAAACCTCGGTTCCCCGTTTTTTGACATCTTTATTTCCATTACTTTTTTTCTTTCCTCCACTTTATTGTCATCAAATCTGAAACATTTTCTATAAGGGTATGTACCACCAGGATCTAGATGCAAATATTCTGCCTCCTGGACATCACTCCTTGCCAGCTCGTTGGCCCAGATGTCCTCATTCCTACAACCCTTCATTTTCACTGAGACTCTCCTTAGGACACAGATGCTGCTGCTCCCTCACGATCCATCCGTACTCTCTTGCTTTCAGTTTCCACGTTTTCCTCCTCAAATGCCATAGTTCATTTTTAGCATTCCCTTGCAACTACCCTGAGCTTCATTTTCCCACAATTTATTTGTTTCTCTTTCTCTTCCCAAATTTTAAATGTTGATGTTTCTAAGGGTTCTGTCCTAATTGCTCTTCTTTTCTCTCCACACACATACTCTCTCTAAGCTCTAAACACTACTAAACAGCTCATAATTTCCAGTCTTAGAGTTTGGTCCAGACCTTTATTCTGGGAGTTGATGATTTACGTGACAATAGCACTCGAATAATTCAGAGGTAACATGTCCTGGTTTCCCACATGATAGTAAGTGGCACTGCCAGCCATGCTAGATGCTTATAAGTCATTTTTGGCCCTTCCTCAATATTCTGACAATATCCAATTCAACATTCATTTAAAAAATATTTTGGTTCCAAATACATCTGTAATTTCCTCCACCTATTTTGATTTCCAATGTCCCCAGCCTAGCCAGAGCCACATATTTTCTTACCTACGCTTATTTTCTTAGGTCATCCTTAGTCAACTTACTTTAATTCTTATCTCCGACACCCTGTTAGCTACAGAGAAACCAAAGTGATCTCTTAACATGTCTTTCAGTTTCCAACTCTCCCACTTTTCTGGTGTACTTGGACTAACATTTATGTTCCTCATCATTACTAATGAAGACCTGTACTGTTTCACATATCCTTCTCTTTCAGCCACGTCTCACATTAGTCTTTCTCCCTTCTGTACTTCATCCAGATTCCTACTTTTCAGTTTTTCATTTCATCCAATTCACAGGTTTCTTCTACATGCCAAGATCTTGCTCATATATTAGGGTCCTTGAACACTGGGGGTTTTTCCTATAAGGCGAATCTTTCTGTATTGTATGAAAAGCTAACTCTTTTTATTCTCAGGTCTTAGCTTAAATATTCTCACTTGAAAGAAGTGGTTAGAGTCTGTATAATCCAAATTAATATTTCTTTTTTTCTTTTTCTTTTGAGACAGGGTCTTGCTGTGTCACCCAGGCTGGAGTGCAGTGCCACAATCTTGGCTCACGGAAACCTCTGCCTCCTGGGTTCAAGCAGTTTTCCTTTCTCAGCCTCCTGAGTAGCTGGGACTACAAGCGCACACCACTACACCCGGCTAACTTTTTTATTTTTAGTAGAGATGGGGTTTTGCCATGTTGATCACACTGGTCTCAAACTCCTGGACTCAAGTGATCCATCCGCCTTGGCCTCCCAAAATGCTGGCATTACAGGCATAAGCCACCACGCCCGGCCCAAATTAATATATCTATATATAAAAATTATATGTATGAATCTTATATAATGTGAATTAAGATTATATCTAATGTTCACCCCAACACCCTTGTTGGATATTCAGTCCCTTGCTTCATTTTGCATGTGAACACATTTTGTAATAATCTCTTCACTTTGCTCAGTTGGATTTCTGTGCCTGTCTTCGTCTTCAGAATTGAAACCCTGGGAGTACAGGACTGTGGCTTTCTTATTCCCCACTGCAGCTCCGTAACTAAGAGAGCATCTGATACATATGTGTGAAGGGAATTGGTTAAATATAGACCACTAGGTCCAGTGGAGTCCACAGCCTATTCACTTCATGTAGTTTCCAAGAAACAAATGCTTCTCAACATATATTAATGAATGAGATATGGGCCAGGGTATCTGGTCTGGCTGGAGATGGCTTAACTTTGAGTTCACTTGAGAGGGTATCAGTGTGAGCAGGAATGCTTTCACTCACTTCAAGAATTGCATGGTGTTGGCCGGGCGCGTTGGCTCTCGCTTGTAATCCCAGCACTTTGGGAGGCCGAGGCGGGCGGATCACGAGGGCAGAAGATCGAGACCATGGTGAAACCCCGTCTCCACTAAAAATACAAAAAAAATTAGCCAGTCGTGGTGTCGGGCGCCTGTAGTCCCAGCTACTTCGAGAGGCTGAGGCAGGAGAACGGCGTGAACACAGGAGGCGGAGCTTGCAGTGAGCCGAGATTGCACCACTGCACTCCAGCCTGGGTGACAGAGCGAGACTCCGTCTCAAAAAAAAAAAAAAGAAGAAGAATTGCATGGTGTTTAGGGGGAAGAATCACCCCGCTTCTCTGGGGAGACATGAGGGCTCTGTGGCTCCTGTGGGCTCTCAAACTGTTGGAAGATGATTGCTGAACCTGAGTTTTCAGGTCTCCTAGTTATATTCATTTAAACTTATAGATGATTTGTCACTATTTTAAGTTGTTTTTCACTGAAAAGTCAGTCTGAATATAGAGCCTTATTTCATTCAGATCAGAAAACCTGGGTTTTGGTAAAATCTGTTTATCTATAATTTTTAAATAAGTACAATTTTATAAACCAGTTATTCCTAACTTGAGAGGCCTGGAGGATTTATTACAATGTGTATTTCAGGGCCACATCTGCAGAAGTTTTGATACAACATTTCCTTACTAATACCCCTGACAGCACATTTTAGCAGGCATCCTGTGTTATTCAGAAGCAGAACGTTTATGCACTACACTTTGGGAGAGAGAAGTGCATGTTATGTTACCATTTAAAGATGGCTGGTTCTTGTGGGGCAAATTGGCAAATGATTTATCTGAACTAATGGCAGAGTGGAATTTTAATACTTTAGGGTTTTCAGGAATCTTAGAGCTGTTTTCATTTGTCTCACACATACAGCCTGAACCTTGAAGACATTAATGAATTTGTCACAGAAATTAAATTGGGCCAAAATTTACATTTGCAACCCATGTCTGTGCTCTTCATTCTAAAGCACAATGGCCTAGAGTCATATTTTAACCTCTAAGTTTCATCTTATTAAAAAATAAAATAAAATAAATAATTGTAAATACATGCATGTATTATACCTATATATACAATTTATATACATTACAATATTAATTTGAATTACACATGACATCACTAGTAAAGGCCAGTTACAGTTTAGACTAAGATAAGCCCTGTGAGAATTTACTAAGGTCAAAAAGACTCCTTTTAATAGTGACTCAGTGGCACCTACTCTAAGGACAAAGGCTCCAGTATGTATCCTAATCTAAGTTATTACTGAATGTGAGTCCTGTGATAGCTTCTAATGAAAATTTTCCATTGAAAAAAATCAATGTTAATAACTGGAACTCGAGAGCTGTAATGGGTTCTGCTGTGTTTTTCGGGCTTAGACTGTGTGCTATAATATGCTAAGAAGAGGAGTTGATGACCTGTGAGCTCTGGTCACTTCCTGATCTCATTTGACTCTTTGGTCTTTAGTTTTAAAAGGGTGATCAGAGAGGTTGCTTTATAATGGAGAAGTTGAACAAAAGGACCATCAACCTGCAGGCTCACTGGCACAGCGCAAGTTTCACCGGATAAGCATTTTAGTAAACAGGACTATTGCCAACAGCAATACTTGCAAGGAAGCTTTGTTACAGAGAGGATTTTTTTTTTTTAAAGAAGCTGCTAGAAAAACTGACACTAGAAGCTAACTAGAGTCACTCTTTATAGATATCAATGAAATTGTAAGTCTGAAGACATTACTTACCTAGATACAGAAATGGACTTTATTTAAGAACCAACTTTATACATACCTAATATACCTAGGCTTGTTGATCAAGTTGGCTGGCTGGGGAAGAATAAAACCATCTAGAAGATCCACATGATGAGAGAAAGCATTCGGGGAGGGCAGACAGAGACATGATGCTGGCCACAGATAGAACCCAGAGACGCTCTGTGATTGAAGTGGTTCTAATACCTGGAAGCTTCGATTTGCTCTTATAACGTGTCTAAAGCCATTTAATTCAAGACTACCCTTCCTAGTTGGTACCTGTAGATGTAATGCATCTCCTAAGGTATTAGTCTAGGCTCCACCGGACAGAACAACTACCTGGAGGTAGGTGGTGGAGCCTCCGGACTCCGCGACACATTTCACAATGCTGTTTACTCCAAAACACTGGCCTTATTGAACTAATCTAGCTATTGGGTAAGACGAGAAGTAATACACGAACATTCTTAAAGTCTGTTCTCTTTTGCCTTGTGACCTTAAACATTTCAAAGACCAACATGAACACTATTGAATAGAATTGTGTTTCCATCGTCATAACTAATCTGAAAGCCTAAGTTATACCTCTTTCACTGCACATCCAATCTATTTTATGGGCAGAAGAGCACAATGGGCTCAGCTATGCAGGCTTTAGGAGTTATTTTAACCTTTAAAGAACAATAGACACAAGTAAAAGTACATACATAAAGTAGGCATTTTATATTTAATTTTTATTTTCATATGCATGAAAAGTGTGTTCCAAAAAAAGATTAGAGAAATCCATGGCATGTCTTTCTCGTTAATGTTACTTTATTTTTTGGTTCATCTACGCTACTACTTACAAGTTACTTGTTTTTTTTTTCATGGAAAATTTTTTTTAAATGAATTGATTTTACTTTTCATCAGCACAGTTGTTGACTAATACCAAAGTTAGTTAGAAGGTTATGATTTTTACATTTATAGAATGTCAGGGGCAGCATTTAGACAATACATCATAGTAACTTGGCATTTATGAAATATTAGTTTTCCACAAACATGAACTCAGAGAGGAAGGTTACATTTTTTTAAATTATAATAACATTTTGAAAACCATCTGTCCTTTAAAATGTTACTAAAATATATATTGGAACTGGTGTTTTAGATGCCAGTCCTTCCTGAAGAGTGTTTTGAGATTTTTTTCAAATACTGCCTCAGTTCTATATAAAATAGAAAATATTCTGCCTTGTAAAATGACTACTGGATGTAGGTAAGAAGAAGTTAAGGAAATATTACATAAAAGTAGATTTGCAAAGATAATTTGCTGAAGGATTATTTACACTTTGATGAGTGGATCTGGATATTTTGATACTAAGTGAAAGTGGTTCCACTGGAATTAGAAGGGAATAGAGATCTGAAAGCAGGAGTGAAAAGAATGTGTGTAAGCCGGGCACGGTGGCTCATGCCTGACCTCAGGTGAGCCGCCCACCTCAGCCTCCCAAAGTGCTGGGATGACACGCTTGTTAAGTGGTACTCTAATTAATCAGTAACTTAAACCTCAAAAGAGATTCATTATGTACACAAAATTAATCTTGTGTAATCAAGTGTATAAGTAAAATTAATTGAAGAAATCAAAAAACGCAAGGTGGCTGACACCTGTAATCTCAGTGCTTTCGGAAGTCTAGGTGGGAGGATCCCTTGACTTAAGGAGGCTGAGACCAGTCAAGCAACACGGTGGGACCCATCTCTGTAAAACAATTAGCCGGGGATGGTGGTGCGTGCCTGTAGTCCGAGCTACTTGAGAGGCCGAGGCAAAAGTATCGCTTGAGCCTAGGACTTGGAGTCTGCAGTGAGCTATGATCACACCACTGACTCCAGCCAGAGCAACAGAGGGAGACAATGAGAACACGTGGACACAGGAAGGGGAACATCACACTCTGGGGACTGTTGTGGGGTGGGGGAAGGGGGCAGGGACAGCATTAGGAGATACACCTAATGCTAAATGACGAGTTAATGGGTGCAGCACACCAACATGGCACATGGATACATATGTAAGAAACCTGCACATTGTGCACATGTACCCCAAAACTCAAAGTATAATAATAAATAAATAATAAACCACAAAACACTTGTAATTCCAAATCCAGATATATAAACCACAGGAATACTTAGATAAACACACGTTATACACACATATAGTATATGTATGATAAAATATACTTGTATGTTCAACTTGGGAAAGGTTGATGATTTTAGAAACAAACTAATAATTCTATTGCCTTGTGCTCTAATGATTTTCAATTTGAAGATTTATTTGGGATCAAATATATGAGGCTCCATATACAAGACATCTTTCTTTCCCCTCTTCTCAGCACCATTTTTTGGCTGATTATTGGACTACAACTGGGAGATCTAGAACTAAATTCCTGCTTAGTGTTTACTTGTTCAGAGCATAGGCTTTGAAATCGTCCTGTTTTGCCTCAGTCTCCACAGTGGTACCTACTAACCTCATGACTAGGGGATCGTGTAGCATTTCTCTAAGCCTTGTTTTCTTAGCTGTGAAGTGGTAAATTTTGGAAGTGCTTTGTTCATAGGATTTCTGTGGAAACTGAATTGGGTAAAGAATGTAAGGCATTTAGCACAGTAAAATAACCTGGATTACAGTAACTTTTCAAGGAGTGTTTATTAGTACTTAAACTGCCATTGTCATCAAAATTCTGTTTTTACATATGAACTTAGAAATGCCATTGTAACCTTCTCAACTCATTTGGTCATTTAAAATAGGTTGAGTTAGGTGTTTCTTAAATTTCTCTTTAGCTCTGATACTATGTGTCTGACGTTAAGTAATGCAAAGTTGGTAATTAAATCTTCCCCTTTCGTGATGTAGGAGAAAGGCATAAAAAATTTCTGGGTGACTGGATTCCCTTGCAAGTTTATTAGAATTGTAATTACGTAGCATTTTGAATAAAGCGTTCATTCTGGAAATCATTAAGTTTATTTTTCTTAACTCCGTATTTTGTCAACTGTGGAAAAATTGGGATTTAGGAGTAACCTCTGATTTAAAATTCCACCTAGTAACCATCTAAATTGTAGTCTTGTAATTTCCTAACTTTGGTCTTGAAGGTGTTTATCATTCTTATGCGTTATTATACTGTATTATATATTTATGCAACATAAAATGTATAGTTTTAACTATTGCACATGTTTACATATGAAAGGTGTAGTTTTGAACTTATCATTATTAAATTTGCTAATTCTGCTTCACTATTCATTTTGGACACTTATCCATATTAGTACATGCAACTCAAGTTTATTCTTTTGAGCTACTGTATATCATTCAAATGTATGAATAAATAACCTTGCTTTGGTGGACATTTAAGTATTTTCATGTATCAGTATGAAAAACAGTTTCAAAATGAACATTCAAATATACATTGCATATATGTGTATAATATTTGTATATATGAAGGTTCCTGTGGGTCATATATCTGAAATCAAAATTACAAGTGTTTTGTACCTTCTATAATTAATTTTACTCTCAATTTTAAGTAAACAAGATTAGTTTTTGCACATGATGCATCTCTTTATTCAGTTAAAATTACTGACATAATTAGAATACCACTTAAAACTTGAGAATATTTTCAAGGGTATTTATGCAAAACTTACATAAATGTGTTGAAAAGTCCTTTTGTATATATGTAGAGATTACATGGTATGTTAAATTCATCAATTTGCCTAAATATCAAGTTATACTTAAGTAGTGTCCATACACCATGCTTTTGCTTGACTGAACTCCAATATGTATATCCGGAGTACTTTTTAACATTCATAGGTTAAGTGGCCTGTTTTGGAAAATGATATTAAAAATGGAATTCAGATGAATGCTTAAAGATTAAAAATGAATGAGCTTTCGTATTAATCATCAATATGACAACCCTAAAGGGAAGCATGATTTTCAAATATACCTCCTTGTAGGCAGGATAATTCAGAAATGCACAGTGCATATTAGATATGGGATTTGAGTCATAGTGTATTTCTCTAAGAATGTAATTTATTGTACTTTCACATCCACCCCACTGAATATGCAGAGTTTAAGATGCAATGGCCAGAAGACATGAGCGTGTCACTAGAAGGATGTGGACGTGGGCTCCGGGGCTGTTGATGATGACGGTGGTCTTTTGGGGTCATCTGGGGAATGGACAAGGCCAAGGTAAGTGCAAGGATTTTCTAATTCTTTGCGAGTTGGATGCGAATTTCACTTTGTGATGAAATTATGTTGAGTCTTTGGTTTGATGTTTAAGCAATTTGTTACAATCTTCCATCAGGTTTTTGTTACAGGGTATTGTAATATCTCTGCACCAGTTAAATTGAAATAGAATTAGGTGTGAGTAAATGCATCAAAATTGAAGCCATCTTTCTGAAATTGGCTTTTCTCTGTTGTAATTGATGATATGTATATATATGTGAGGTTTTATGAAGCCATATATATGCGTGTGTCTCTGTTGTAGTTGGTGATATGTATATATATGTGAGGTGTTACGAGGCCATAAATATGCGTGTGTGTGGGTTTTGGGTGGGTGGGTGTGCCTGTGAGTTTGTGTGTGTGGTATTTTACAAGAACACGTAGCATATAAAGTTGTCGTGATTTTGAAGAAAAGTTTTTGGACGTTTGTCTGTTTAGGGTTTTTATGTTTTTGGATGTTTGTCTCTTTAGGGTTTTTATGTTTTACATTTTAAAATTTCAAGAACCTATTCTTAAAGGATGCGATGTTCTTTAGAAATTAAATGAAAAATGTGACGTTTCTCATTCTTCTGCCAAGTGTATTTAGGGGAAATTAATGAGAGAGTGGAGCTGCAAGGTTGCAGCATCCTGAAATGTCTGTTGGAGCGTAGAAAAAGGCCATAGATTTTGTAATAAGGCTTTCAATACTGATTTCATCAATAGCTGTATGGAGTGGTTTGTGCCAAATCTAGTATCTGTGAATGTATTTTGTGATAAGTATTGTATTATTTTTGGAGGTGTGTTGCCTGCTCAGATACAAATTGCAATTCTGTATTTTATGTGATAAAACATCCTGACATCGCTGAAATTTTCTTTTCCTTTCGGGGCAAGTATATTCGGCATTGATTTCCTGCATTTTCAAGGCTTGAAATGAAATCTGTGAGCAGGAAGTTTACAGAGTTATTTCAAGGGATAGGTATATTTCTCCAGATAAAATTGAAAGTGTGCAGTGTTATTATATAATTGTGATGAAGTTGAGCTTTGCTAGTTTGAAGTATCTAATAAAGTTTAACACTTTTTAAAAGATCCTTCAAAAAAAGCAGTTTTCTTGCCATATGTAATATTGTTCAATGAAGTTTTGAAATGAAATAGATATTTTTCAAAACCACAAATGCATCTGTGCCTTTGTATATGAACAGTTGTATATACATGTAAGCAGATAATACATTTTGTTAATTAAGATCAGCTTTGATTTTAATTTTTCTTTCCTGTCATTCAGAATTTGTATTTGCATCTAATAGAATTCTCATTTTTCTTTTTTGTGATAAAACTAATGTAAAATATATTCAATACACATAGTAGTTTTTTTCACCAAAGGTCTGAAACAAGAATATGTAGACAGTAGCTACGTTGGATTTCTGTGGCTATAAGAGTTGTCTATTTCTCTGGTAATGTGTAGAATTACTAAAATGCAGCATGACAACTGTTTCTCTGTAATAGCGATCCAACATGACATGTAGTATTACACAGGGTTGCTAAAACCTTCCTCTGACCATCATTTCCAGTAATTGTGGCTTGTTTTAGATGAGGAATAGGTTATTAGATATTTAAAATATTTGAGAAAAATAGGTATCTTCTCTCTTATTTACCCAAACCCTTTTATTTACTCAATATTGATGGCTCAAGTATTCTATCTTTCACTAGGGACAATCATTTATTAAAAAATGGCCTGAAATCAATTCCAAGTCTAGCTGTAGTGAAGCTTCTAGTGGGAAATGCAAATTAAGTAATTTGTTTTCTTTCTAAAAGGATAAATTAAAATAGACAATGATTCAAAGAACAAAACAACTTAATAGAAAACATAATGGAATGCTTTGATATTATGATTCAGGGAATTTTGCTTCCTTTGTGGTAGCTAGATTGAGTGAAGGAGATTGCTTAGGTATAATGAGCAAATCTTATAATTGCAAGTATAACCCAAGCTGCATATCATCATTTAGCTCAATAAGCCTCATTAAATATTAAATATTACCTTTTAACTTTTATGCAATTAAGCAGAATTTAAAATTAAAAGTTTTAAAAATTAAAGTTTTTATTACTAAGTATCTTTTAAAATACAAATCTCACAGCTCCTTATTGTCAAGAAAAGAACACATGAAAATTTATAAATAAGGTTTTCTCTCTATTAAGTTTACAGTCTTGCATGAAATACTGGTTATTGGGACCCACCATATCCAAGATTATGATTAAGTATCAATGAATTATGACTCTTGCAGCAAATATGCATGCAAATGTTATAAGATTATTTTCACATTATTTCACATAATTTCTTAAGCATAATAGGATAAGTAAATTATAGTTTCTACACAAGCTCTTCATATTTATGAATAGACCATGTTCTAAATGTTTCAGTCATTGGGGAATCCCAATGTCATATTTATGAATGGACCATGTTCTAAATGTTTCAGTCATTGAGGAATCCCAATGTCATATTTATGAATGGACCATGTTCTAAAAGTTTCTGTCATTGGGGAATCCCAATGTCATATTTATGAATGGACCATGTTCTAAATGTTTCAGTCGTTGGGGAATCCCAATGTCATATTTATGAATGGACCGTGTTCTAAATGTTTCAGTCATTGGGGAATCTTCCTAGAGAAACCATGTGAGAAATTGTAGCTAAGCTCAAAAAATGGAAGGCAAAAATCGATTTAACGAGGAATGTAGATTAATGTCATAGTATTATCGCAACTGTGTGCAACCACTACTTATAAACAATGATAGAAGAAATGCAGTCTGAAATCTGAATTCCAAATAAGAATGTAGGGCCATTATCCGTCTTGGACCCTTAGGGTCAAAATAAGAGAAAAGGGATGAATGGTGAGTTGGAAGTAAGTCAATGATCCTTGTCAATTTTTTGTATCTGTCAAGAAAAGCATCTGCTTGAGGACATCCATTTTCCTACTTCTGAATTACAGAATAATAGGTGCTTATCCTGAATGTGACATTCCCTGACGTGGACTCTGTGTCTTTGCTGCTTAGGTGGTGTGTGCATGAGAAAGTGCTTAACATCTGGAAACGGAGACAATCCTTAGAGAAAGATATATATGAATTTTAAAAGGAAATATACCTACGATGGAAATAAAACAAATAGCATAAATATCTAGCTGTATTTGGTCTTTTTGGTAACTATTACAATATATACATTTTCAAACAACTAAGTTCAGCACTGACTTTGGGAGAATCTAGATAAAACTGAACTGACATATAATAAGCATTGGTGTAATTAATAGCACAGCGGGCAGAACCATGGGGGTATTTCCTGAGGAAGAGGGACTATAGAGAGGCAAAAGAAAACCCAGCTCATTCTGGGGAGTGCCAGGAGCAGTTATTATATTCAGAACTGAGAACTTATTTCTAACTCACCAACCCATAGTTCTGGCTGAAGTGCAGTGGTGCAGTCATAGCTCATTCTCAGCCCCAAACTCCTGGGTTCATATGGTCCTCTCACCTCAGCCTCCTGGTAGCTATGACCACAGGTGTGCACTACTTTGTCCAGCCAGTTTATTTTATATTTTATTTTCATTTCATTTGTAAAGACTGGGTCTTGCTATGTTGCCCAGGCAGGTCACAAACTCCTATCCTCAAGCAGTCCTCTAACCTAGGCCTCCCAAAGTACTGACATTACAGGCATGAGCCATTGCATCTGGCTCAAAAATATTTCTGTCCTAATGGCTTTAACAAAGAAGTGCCGTTTTGGGGATATATACAATGGTGTGCTGCTTGGGAGTGACAAAAAAATAATTATAAGAAGAATGGAACGAATATATCAGTATGTTTTCAAAAGCAAGTTAGCCCAAGTTTTTAAACAAGCATAATTTTAGGGTTTTTGTAACTAACTTAGGGTTTAAATGTAGCAAAAATTTTAAACATTATCATGAATACACAGAAAATTTTAATCAATTTGGTTTCCATGATGAATTTACATGCTTAAATTCCTAATTTCAATTTGCTGCTAGATATGAGAAAGTTTGAGATTTTGAAGAAGCAAGTGGTTCTTACAAATGTAGCAAACTTAAATTTTGAGGACAATTTAATTTAACTTCCATTTTTAAGACCAGATTTTGGGTCAGCTGTTAAGCATTCAAAAAATAAAATCTGATAATATCTGGCAATTCCAATTTTCAGTTTTATTGATCTTCACCATGAAATAATATATAAGGTAAGGGGCAAAATTTTGGAAAAGCAGATCACTTTGTTGTCCTATTTAGCAGGTTCCCAAATTATGCCATCTTGGAATCATTACAAGTAATTATACGAAGACAGTATCTTGTGTTTTGTATTTCATTGTTACCCATCCAATTGTTCTCTAGAGATATCAGAGAAAACCCACTCAAGAAGGGAAGGTTAGATAAACAGCCCTCTCTCTCTCTCTCTGTCTTTGCCTCCATTTGGTTCCTTATGTTCATTTCTCAGTGCATTTCAGTTACTTTTATTGTTCCCTTCATTTTCTCTTTCATTCCAGAATTTTAAGTGATTGCATAATTCTTTTGACAGCTGAAAGTAGTATCCGACTTTGAATGAAAGGTTTACAGCTACAGCTTTTCAATTAGAAAATCTCAGATCATGTGATCTATGAGTTTTAATATCTTAGGATCTCGACCAGTAAGGAATAATCACTTTGAAAAACCTTGATGCTACCTAGAGTTTGTGTTTTGTGAGGTTGCTTGGTAAATTATTTTCCTTTGATAATTGAATATTGCTTCAAGAGAGGTGAGCTCAGACATTTGGCAATGAATATTGAATGTGTATTCCAAGAGACATGACCTTAAAATATCATCAAGCTAAGTAGTAGTGAAATTGAACTCTGCTGTATAATAGAAGTCAGTGTTTCTTACATCTTTGTGATATATAAATATTTTTACATTGTGGTAGATAATAATTTGTATGGGAACATTTAATTGAATTTAATTTATCCTATGGCAGAATTATGTTGCATAGGTCATTTTAGTTTTTGATTTAAGCATCTTAAAATTACAAATGCAAATATTCAACACGTAAAACCCACATGAATACACACTCCCAAACATTTGAAATCCTAACAGTCATTTCCAACAGCTTTTTCCTACAAAAGAAGTCAGCTCTTCTTAGAGAAGACATGCATTCCCATAGCTTGAGAGGTGCACACTATAAGGTAAACAGAGAAAGGATTACAGCAGTTTAAGTATACCAGCGGATTTACTTTATAGACAATAGACTTTTGAATTACTTGTCTTTAAAATTTGGTTTCTTGAGAAAATTATCTGTGTAGATTAATCATGCATTTCAGATACTTTCCAGACATCTGAATGTTGTTTTCTTAAAAGTAGCCAGCACGCCTTTTTATGCAGTCTGCATGGGAGATAGTAAGAGATGTGTATGCTGTATATCTACTAGTAGAGATTGGTTTTTGAGTGCTTCCTTAAAAAATTATTTTTTCTGAAGAAAGGGATTTCTTTTTTATAATTTAGATTAGATGATTTTAAATGTTTTTAGGTTTTAACCTCTCTGATCATCAGGGTCATTGCCATGGAAAAAATGCAAGTTATAGCATATTTCATTTTTATAAGGAAAGAAGTTGATAATTTAGACTTTTTTCTTTTACTAAATTGAATTACATCACTCAATATTTGGATGGCATTAATTCACAATAGCAACAAAAAAATCTTACTATTCAACAAAATAAAGTATGATTTCCTTCACATTTAACTTAATTTGTTCTTTAAAACATCTCCTAACGAAGGTTTTCTCATCCTCTGAAGCTGAATTTATTTAGGAAAAAATATTTTAAACACCATCCCAAGTGATATAACTATTTTTATTGAGCTTTGATGTTCTATTTGAACATATTTGAAGACTGTACAAGCACTCAATTTAGAATTAAGATTTTATTTGGAGATTTTGGTTGTATTTGAAATCTGTTGTGGAATTAAACATGAAGAATACGTCAATTTACTAGATGTCATTGTCTATGACACATTTTAGTCTTATCTTTCTGCCTATATGTAAAGAGGGATAGAAATAATTGGTATAAACAGGAAAAAAGAAGTAAAGTGGTAGGATCAGATGTGAGAAATATATAAGCTAAGATACTCTTTTTTTGTTTGTTTGTTTTTTGTTTTTGTGAGACAGAGTCTTGCTCTGTTGCCCAGGCTGGAGTGCAGTGACACAATCTTGGCTCACTGCGGCCTCCACCTCCCAGGCTCAATGGTTCTCCTGCCTCAGCCTCCTGCGTAGCTGGGATTACAGGTACGCATCACCACACCCGGCTAATTTTTGGATTTTTAGTAGAGACTAGGTTTGACCATGTTGGCTAGGCTAGTCTCAAACTCCTGACTTCAGTTGATCCGCCCACTTCAGCCTCCCAAAATTCTGGGATTTCAAGTGTGAGCCACCAGGGCCAGCCTAAGCTAAGATATTCTAGAAGCTATTAATAGTAAAATATAATGTAAATTGTTTAAAATTAATCTGTATATGAAATTTTTTCTAGGACTTTCCTGCCAGAAAAGTAGGAATAGAATGGCAAAAGGAAGGAGGTTCCTTCTACAAGTAGGCACACATCCTATTTCACTTTATCCTGTGATCAGTCTCATAACCATCTCCTGGTGTGAAGTGCTAAAACTGTGCTTTAAGAATAACTTAAGTCCTTTATGTACAAACTAAAGTATGAGAGCCTGAACCTTGGAAACCAAGAGATTCCAAAAAGCCTTATGTGTGAGACTGGGTGCCACAGATCTTGGCAGAAATTACTGCTTATTCTTAATTCTTATTGTTCCTTTCTAGCACTTCAATTTATAATGCCAATATCTACCTCAGCCTAAAGACAAGCTCTAGAATCACTTGTGTTACTTATTACATTTCTTTTAAAAAACTCATGAATTACACATGAATTTCAAAGTTGCCAACTGAGATTCCAAGGACTTAGAAAAGAAAAAACGTGGCACCTTTCCATTATAAAGGCTGTACGCAGTCTTCATAGTGTTTGTCTTTAAGGGACAACATGCCTCATCCATCAGCAACTTTTCTTCCTTAAATCATCATATCTTGCCTAAAAATGTTTTCTGAAAACTAAGATTTGCAGATTGTTATATCACATCTTAATCTACGTATCAACTTTAGCATTATCAAAGCATGAACTGTTCTGGGTTTTCATAGTTAATTATGTTTGTGGTAATAACTGGGATGCAATTGTTTTTCTTCTGATGATTTTGTACTTGCTTTTCTTATGGTAACTTCTGATGCTTGTTTGTAAGATCTTCCTCTCTTTTCTCCATCTGGTTATCTTCTTACCTTCTGTCCTTTAACTCAGATGTCACCCACACTGTGTGTCTTTCTGGATTGCTTCTTATTTAACTGTTGCTTCTCATAGTTTACATACCTCCTCCTGTACCACACTATCAATATTTCTCAAGCTGCACTATATGCTGGGTTGTGTCTTTATTTATTTATAAGTTCCTTGATAATTCGGACTATATATTAGTATATTCAAAAAATACTTATGAAGTGTTTACTTTGGGTCAGGAATTATTGAGTGAAGGAAATTGACCAAAACTCTGCCATCATGAAGCTCGCATTCTAACTTAGGGAGACAGATAACAGACAATGAGCCACATAAATATGCAAAGTATCGTAAGTTAGATGGTGAAAAGTAATCCTGGATGGGGATCAGATAATTTTGATAGGATAATTTTTAACTGGGTAGTCAAGAAAGGCCGCACAGAGAAGATGGCAATTGGAAGAACAAGGTGGTGAGAACTGCTGAGTCTGGAGCAAACACACAATTTGGAGTAGCAGAAGATTCCAGAAGTAACAGAATAGAGGTGAAGAAGTGGGAATTGTGTGGAGTCTTTTACTTGCTGTTGTAATGACCTTGGCTATGCTTTGAAGTGAGGTGGAAAGTTGGCAGGGACCTTAGTTTTCTTTTTAATAATTCACTATGAATTTTGAACGGTCACTATTATAGACTCAATAATTTTGCTTTATTACTCTTGCAATTGACTACAAAAGAGCGTATTGAAGAAATGTTAAATTCTAATTTAAACTGATTGAAATAGGTTTTTATCTTTTTATATTTCTCATCACTGAATATCTCATTTTTAATTAGTTTGAAAGCATTCTAGGATAGTGAGCCAATGCAATTTAGCATAATGCATAACTTATTATTCATCAGATTTAGGTATTTAACCGAGGATGCTAATTAGGAAAGTAACTTGTTCTGTTGGATGATTTTGATAAAGCTACTTTCAAATGATTATCACATCCATTGATGTCATATTAAGTTGTGTTTCTGGAAACCAAATTTAGGCAGTGGTAATGAGTTAATATCTCTAAGTGGATACCTTTTATCTCTACAGTCAAGGATACTTGAAAGTGGAAAAACATACTGGCTTCAAGTCTTGGGAACTAGGACTTACCGGAAATGTGTGTGTTTGTTTTGTTTCCTGGTGGAATTGTCTTCTCGGAAAGATGGTGTTTCCTTTTCAATAGGAAAAAATTGATCCTATGCTGCTTTACTTTAATGCTTTGCTTTTGTCAAAATAGTGTTTTCTTAGGAAAATTAACCTATCATAATATAATGAAAAGAGAAATGCTGAAGACACAAAATGATGTCCATGTTAATATTGAGTAGGAAGCATCAAGGGACATGAGAAGAGGGAAGCGAAGAGAGGGAGAAGAGAAATTTATAATGTAACAACAATTAGTAAAAAGGATTAGCATATACATGTAGTCAATAAGTCAATAAATGGCTGTTTATAGAAAGCCTACCAGGCACTAGGGGATATAGCAGTGAAGAAGGCAAAGACACAATTGGCTATACTGTAGTGAGGAGGGAAAGAGGAGGAAGACATACAAATACCTAAACAAAGCAATGGTGTGAAGGGCTATAAAGTACACTACTACGAAGAAGATTACATGTGATAACATGGCTGAGTAAAACTGTCAAGGAGGAAGGCACTGATCTGGCTGTAGGTATTTCAGAGCATTTTTCTCTCTGAGGAGGTAATATTTCATTTGAGAGTTGAGTGAAGACAAAGAGGAAGGTACTTTGAAGATCTGGGGTGCTCTGAGCAGAAAGAAGGGCAGATATAAAGATTCTGTAATTTAAAAAGAGAGCTTGATAGTTTCTTACAAAGAAAAGAAGGCCGGTTTGGCTGGAATGTCCATGAAGGAAGAGCATGGAGAGAGATTACATGAGTGTTCTCAGGGACCAAATCTAGATCTTATATCAAAGTGTGAATATAAATTAACTACATTGAGAATTGTATGATGGATGTGTGATACGATGAGGTTAGCCCTTAGGAGGGTGTACTATTGTGGAAGGGTACAGTAGTGAAGGAAGGGGGTTCATTTAGCTGACTATTGCACCTGTCCAGTTGAAGGATGATGGTAGTTGGGATTATGAGTGTAGCAATAAAGTTGGAGAAAATCAGTTGAGATTGGAAGTTGATTTGAAGATGATTGAATTTACTGAGCAAGAATTATATCAAGGTATTTGGATTTAGGGACATGGGGGATTATGGTCACTTTTAGTGATATGGCAAAGTCTTGATGACATGAGGCAGTTTGCAAGTGACAGAGGTGTGGGTAGGTGCGTATGTGTGATTGATTTTACATTTTTTAATCTTAAATTAAGACGCTAGTTAGAATCCAAGTGGAGACATCAAGTAGGCACTGACAAGTTGACTTGGCTAGAGATGTGAGTTAGATCATCGTAGCCTATAGAGCATGCCTAAAGTCATGAATCTAGGTGAGGGGTTGGAAAACTATTATAGCCCATGAGCCAGATCTGGTCTGCCACCTATTTTTGTATGGCTCATGAGTTATAAGTACGTGTGGCATTTATAAGTCTAAAATGTAAAATACAGGGAAATTTTTCAGCAGGGAAAGTTCCATAAATTTGCCTCTTGGCAACACAAAGCCTGCAATATTTACTATCTGGCTCTTTGTCAAAAATGTTACTGACTCCTGATCTGGATGAAACCCTGTGAGGAGAGAGTGTTGATAGAAGAGAGAGAAGCATCACAGTGGAAATTAAAATTATGTCAACTGAAGTGTGTAGGGTAGAGAATTTAAGCCTGAGTATAACAGTAAGAGATTAACAGTAAATTCATTATCAGCGTGATCAATGAAACCTTTGGGGGCAAAGAGGAACTATCTTCGTCACACCTTTCACTCACTCATAGAAAGATCTTAGGCAGGAAATATAACTTGTTTGAAGATCTGAGATAAGGCTAATGTAGTTTGGACAAAGAAAGCTAATGGGAGGATGACATTACATCTGGCCAAAGATTTAGGGAAGAGCCAAATACTTCAGGCTTTTTAAAGTGATCTTTAGATAAAGAGGAGGTCATCAAGCCATTCCGAAGTTGGAGGATCAAATCACATCTGATGGGAAAAAATCTGGCTGTATGTGCATCTAGGATGTAAGGAAGCCAACATGGATGTGAAGTTAAAATTGTCCATTGCAAATAATAAAATGAAGGCCCCAGGTAGCCTTGGCAAGGGCAGATTTGGTATAAAATCCTTATTGGAATGGGCTTAAGCAGTAACGGGAATACGGATCTAGCTGTTGTGTTTAGTGGAATTTTATCAGTCTTTTTGTTGTGTATGATATATAGATGGTCAAAATAAGGAACTTCTACATTTTCGGTTTTTGTTTTATTTTAATTGAGATTTGAATTAAAAATAAGAAACTTTTATTTTGAAACTTGGAGACTGTGTTTAAAAAGTATAGAGTAGGGCTAGAAAAAAACCTAAAACTCTCCTGATGAGGAGAGTGCTAATCGTGACTCTAATAATAATAAAATACTTTTCTGATAATTTTTTGTGTGTTTCATTATTTATATATGTATGGGAAGTTGTACCCTAGCCACATGCCAATTCACCTGGTGAACTTGCTCTTCAACGTGGCACAAATATTTCCTTCTATCTTTAGCCTTCCGGGGTTTCTCACATGGACTATCGGCTCTTCCTACTTGAACCTGCTGGTAGTACCCTGTAGGAGACATGCTACTCCATGACAACAGGCACCACGCTGTAGGGGAATTACCATACCTGTCAATCACTATCTCTAGAATGTGGCCTTTCATGAGCCCTGAGATTTCATACTGTTTCTCTGAGCTGTAACAATATTTATATTGAAAAAATAAACATGTTCTTCTATCTTTAATATTTTATATCTTATAATTTGAATATCCCATTTTCATTATACTACTTAGCTGCTAAGTTATGTTATAAAAACAAGTTTTAATTATCTGCAAACACCTTCAAATCTAATCCTTACCGGTGAAGACTGATGTCTGGTTAACATCTGTTAGGACATTTATTTCCATAAAGTATTTATAGCGCCTTTTTGTTATTGATTGGTATGATAAATGTGTAACTCTTACACAAAGACAAAATTTTTAGATTTTTGTATTTAAAATACTGGTTATCAAAAGAAAAACCCAGATGTTATTTGTTTATGTTTCTGCTTGAGGTACTGAATCTATTTCAAGTCATATTTCTCAGTATTGATATACTTAATTTTGCTGAAATAATAACACACTAACTTTAGCTACTTTTTTTCTCAGTGTGTCTCCTTGTCGCTCACCATTTCCGCCTCATTTCACTTCTCATCTTTATTTCTTTTTCTTTGGTCTTCTTTTACTTTAGGGATTCTTTCAATTTAGAAGTGTTCTTGTTTTCTGTTAATTACTATTATTCTTCGATGTACACAGATATCCTTTTCCATTTCATTTGTGAATTCATCTCAGAGGCATTTTGTGTGTGCCTTTTACTCATAGCTTCTCAGAAGTCCCTTTCGAGGTTACCGATTTAACATGTCATGTACTATAAGGTTTGCATGGCATGGTGGCAGCTGACTTTGGTCTTTACAAGGATTGAAATGTTCACTCAACATGGATTGGTAGAATTTATTTTTTCCTTAAACATTTCATCGCCTTGTAAACAAACAAAAGCAAACCCAAGACTCAAAACTGACATTACTATTGGTGCCCCTGGAAATAGCTACCTTCTCACTAAAGTAGATTTTGTCATCCAACTTTATGTGTTGTTGAACACACATGGTGCTGTATGAGCACTCACTCACTAGTCTAGAAAACATTGCTGTGACCAGTTACCAGAAAAATAAATTCAGATTGCTCTTCACCTTCCACAGATGACCCTTCTGAAAGCCATTTGAATTCATTATAAATTATAGTTATATTAGTGTGACTTTAATTCACTTGTAATCTGAACTTTATGTGCAATGCATTTTTTCCCGTGTTTAATCATTTTTGAATGCTAAATCATTTTTTTTTTTTTTTTTTTTTTTTTTCTTGAGACGGAGTCTTGCTCTGTCACCCAGGCTGGAGTGCAGTGGCGCAATCTCGGCTCACTGCAAGCTCCGCCTCCCGGGTTCAGGCCATTCTCCTGCCTCAGCCTCTCCAAGTAGCTGGGACTACAGGTGCCCGCCACCACGCCTGGCTAATTTTTTGTATTTTTAGTAGAGACGGGGTTTCACCATGGTCTCGATCTCCTGACCTCGTGATCCACCCACCTCGGCCCCCCAAAGTGCTGGGATTACAAGAGTGAGCCACCACGCCCGGCCAAATGCTAAATCATTTGCAAACAAATGGCTTGTCCTTGAGAAAGAATTTAAGGCTGAAAGTACATTAAGTGCCATCTGGGTATCTGTGTCAATGGTTTTGTCACTACATATGTGTGTGTGTGTGCATATCACCTACTTTATCACATTTATTTGATAAAATTGATATGCAATCTCTAAATCATTGTGTCTCCAACTTGTGTTATACCACAAATACAAATTTTTGTCCTAAAATTGGTGGTACCCTTTGTAAAACTAGATGTTCTCATTTGTGCAAAGGAAGGAAAAATAAAACAAGAAACAAATTCAATAAAAAAATTAAAGGTCAGATTTCTTTTATAGCTGCTGAGTTCCTTTATTTCCTTTCCATCATCCTCACATTCCCAAATCTCAACAAAGTTAAGAAATTAAAACACACATCATGAGATCATATGTTCACCTTGTTCAGGAACTGAAGGATTACATATACAAGACTATACCTTAATAAGTAGAGGGAGAAATAGGAAGATATAAATAGAATATGAAAATTTATTATAATGCAGTTCTATTCTAAAGTGTTTCCTAGGCAGGCTAAGAGTATGTTGCCAGGAAATTTTAACAGACCCACTCCATTATATAGAAGAGGATGTGTGTAGATCCCTTAATTCTGAAATGTTTAGAACTGAGTACAACAGGTCTTTGAATAACGACGTTTCATTCAATGTCATTTCATTATAATGTTGATGAGAAAAAACAAATTGATTCCAATTGGGGTTCACTGTCTGTGTAGAGCTTATATATTCTCCCCATGTCTGCATTGATATTCTCTGGATGCTCCAGTTTCCTCTCACTTCCCAAGGCTGTGCATGTGAGGTTGATTGACGTGTCTATGTGGTCCCAGTCTGAGTAACTGTGGGTATGTGTGAGTGCACCTGCAATGCGACGGCGCCCTGTCCAGGGCTGGTTCCCACATTGCGTCCTGAGCTGACAGGATAGGCTGCGGTCAACTGCAACCCCAAACTGAAATAAGTAGGTAAATAATGATTTTACTAGCTTTTATTAATCTTAAACGTATGAATAGCTGAAATTTATTTCAGCATTTAATATTAGAAGTGTTTTGATCTTTATTTACAAGTTTGTTGACGTTTTAGTTACCAAAAGCCATAGAAGCTTAACTCTTTTGATGTCAACCTATGGTAAAATGGGTTTCGCTTACTGTATTTTTGTACCAATTAACCATCCCCAATTTATCCCCCCGTATGCGTGTATCAAAACATCACGTGACCATAAATCTATATACCTATGACCAGTTTTCAAGCACCTGTCGATGATGTTAAGTGAAGACTTATTGTAGTCCTTTTTTGGCATAACAAAAATGTGTGTGTTTTGTTCAAGATTGGAAAAGTTCTTTGTGTAAAGAACTAGACAGTAAATATTATAGGCTTTGCTGGCCATATGTAGTCTCTGTCTCTCCTTCATCTACTCATTCTTCTTCTCCCCTTCCTTCTCCTTCTTTAAACACTTCAAAAATGCCAAAACAATTTTTAGCTCTCAGCCATATGAAGCAAGCCATTGATTAAATTTGGCTTGTAGGCCCATAAAGTGTGAATTCCTTTACATCATCAGAATGCCGCATATATATGAAATGTTATCTATGAGAAATTAATGGTGCTCCCAGCAGAGAGAAATTAGCCTAAGTTAAGTTTGGGCTTTGGAATTCAGGGGAATGCCATGCACAAAAATGCTCTGCTTTTAAAACTAGTTACTAACAGTCCATTTCTGATATCAGAAATACATGAAAACTACCAATTGAATGGACATTATTCACTACTTTAGTGCTGCTACTCATGTGTGGTGGAAAAAGAATCCAGAAAGTTTTCCTGTCCCTTTGAACATTCATGCAATAAAAATTTCCAAATCTTTTTTTGAACACATTTTTATCTGATAGTTCTCTTGTGTACTTTATAAGTACCTTTTGCTGCTTATTCTCAGTAACTGTATCGAAACAATCTGTTTTCCTTTATCAATCAAAATAAAATAAGAAATTTAGCTTAATACTAATATTAAGCTGAAGTGCAAGATATATGAAAAAGAGAGAAAAGAAGCAGGATAAACTGACCTTTTGATAACTGCAGAGGACAGCAGATCAAAGACTGGACTTTAACGTCTTACATTTTCAGAATCTATCACAGTAAGTCCACTGGGTCCAGAAATAGGTTTTAATCCTAGATTGAAATGACTCACAATGCTGTCATGACATTGAGTTTGATGGAAAAAGTGAAGTTAAAGTTTTTCTCAATATTTTTTTAAAATCAATGATTGATTTAACTATAAAATGGACTGATTCTGAAGAACTCATTCTGACGTTGGAGGTGAAAATGCTTTTACTCTAATCATTAAAATCAATTTCTCTAGATATCTGACTTTATTCTGCTTTATAACATAAAGAATGAAACTATATTTATTAATGAAGTGTAATCTAGCAAAGTGGCATAAGCATACTTATCAGTCACTTACTAAAGTTGTGTGTTTTTTTCCATTGCATGAAAACCCTGCCTTGTTTTAATTTTTATTGACTCTTTAAAAGCAATTTTAGGTTTGTAGAAAGAAGTGAATAAGCATTCACACGTCATCCTCAGCCTCTACCCCAATTTCCCCGATTTTTAACATCTTGCAATAGTGTGGTACATTTGTTATAGTTGATGAGTCAATATTGGTACATTATTATTGACTAAAGTATGTAGTTTGTATTAGAGTTTACTCCTTGTCTTATGAATTCTATAGGTTTTGTCAAATGTGTAATGACAAATAATCCTCATTACAGTGTCATACAGAAAAATGGATTCACTCTCCTAAAATTCTTCCTTGCTCCATCCGTTCATCGTTTCCTCTACTAATTTATGTAGAAGATAAATTAGTAGATTGAGTTGATGGTTATAGCAGTTTAAAGCACAGATAGAAAACTAGATTGACCTACCTACCCAGACTGTGCTTCTCACTCTCACTGTGCCCTTTCTTAACCTTTGGAAATGCTTTTATTCATATATAAAATAGGCTATAACTTCATATAGTTGTATTACAAAAAGTTAATGCACAGAAAAAGACTTGTGCTAGGTATATGGTTTCTTCTCAGTTAAATGGAAGCCATTGCATGTGTTTGTCAATAGAATTCGTCATACTTTATCTCACATATCTTTACGTCATTGTTGGCACATGACATGTTTAGACTGCACAAATCTCCTCCAAATCCCTAATAGCCACTGATCTCTTTACTGTCTCCATAGTTTTGCTTTCTCCAGAAGGTCATGCAGTTGAATCATACGGTATGTAGACTTTTCAGACTGGCTTCTTTCACTTGGCAATATGCATTTAAAGGTTCCTGTGTGTCTTCTGTAGCTTGACAGAATACTATTCCATTGCCTGGATATACCACAGTTTATTTTTCCATTCACTTCCTGAAAGACATTTCGATTTTAGTGATCATGAATAAGGCTCCTGTAACATTCATGGGAAGAAGGCTTTTGTGTGCATGTAAGTTTTCAAATCCTTTAAGTAAATACCGGGAATGTAATTTCTGGGTTGTGTGGTAGGGTATGTTTAGTTTTATAAGAAACTGCCAAACTGACTGCCAAAGTAGCTGTACTATTCTGCATTCTCACCAGCAATGAATAAAAGTTCCTGTTTCTCCTCACATTTGCCAGCTTTTGGTATCATCAGACTTTTGGATATTGGTCATTTTAATAGTCATGTAATAATATCTCACGGTTGCTGTGACTTGCAGTTCCCTAATGATACATGACTAGTAACTTCAAAATCCCCATTTGACAGCTGTATTTAGACCTTTGGACTATTTTTTAAATGAGTTGTTTTCTTTCTTATTTTCGAGTTCTCTGTATACTTTAAATACCAGTAATTTATCTGATATGTTTTGAAAATGTTTTGAATATGTTTTGAAAAGATTTTCTCCCAACCTGTGGCTTTTGTTTTCATTCTAAGCACAGTTTGAATAACAAAAGTCTTTAATTTTAATGATGCTCAATTTCTCAATTTTTTCTTTGTCTAACCCAATAAATCAGAAAGCTTTTTATCATTTCACATGACTTAACATTCAGGCAAGGTCTATATAGGCCCCTTTCAAACAGTCATAAAGTTTAGAAGCTCTGACCTCACAAACAATAACAACGACAACATAGAAACAAAAATGACAGCTTTCGATGTTGTCTCAGTAATTTCTCAATTCAAGAACAGATTACTGAGCTTTATAAGCAATACGTATAGATATCAATTTCACAATAAAATACCTTATGATATTTATCAAATCGCCTTAGTTTTGGTCACTTATTACTATTAGACTAAAATGTAATTTGTCAGACATGAGAAATCTTTTTGTAGTATTTTTTAGAGAACCAAGTATTTATTTTAGCCTTTTCAGTTCTTCCCTTGCTATTTCTCCAGTATAGTCATTCCAATTGTCTCTATAGATGTATTAATACCAGGTACATAGTAAACACCATTATCTCCCACGTGTACCCCAACCCCATTCCCTGTTCATGCAGTCAACATAAAGGAAGCAGGTCAAAAGGAAGCAGGTCATGTACCCTGTGATGTGCTGGGTTGTAAGGAAAGGTACACAATTAATGTACCATGTCTGAGTTTTCTTCTTCTCTGTATTTGTTCCATTTAATGCATGTATGTTTTTTATTCCTCAGGCCTCTCCAGTCCTAACACACTCAGGGATACTTGATACAGCTATAAGGCTCTGTCTTTATCAGGTACCTTTGGGTTACCCCCAGCCAGGTGTGGGAAATAGAGGAAGTGAATGTCTGTATGCTCATTAAGTATCACACAGAGCAGAAACATAAAGAAGCCTGTGCCATGAATGGGTCTCTTCTTTCTCCAAAAACCACCTACCCCTTCAACTCCCACTGCTTAAAGGAAAATCTTGTATTAGTCTCCCCATTTTCTCCTCAAACTTGCTTTAGCAAAGCAGTTCTTAAACCTCTGTTAATGTATGTCCCCACCCCTAACTCAACACACAGTCTCATGTCACATCACAGAAAAGAAGTTCAAAACAAAACAAAACAAAGCCACAGTCTTATAAGAAAAATAGGTAAGTTTTACAAAAGTTGTGTACTGTATCTCTGCTTTGAATTTTGTCATTGGCCAAGGATAGTAAAACTCTTGGAAAACTATAAAACAGGAACTTACTTAATATATTTTACCCAAGATTTTTCAAACATTTTTGGAAGGATACTTATTAACATCTTGCAGAGGTAATGTTACATGAAAAACTTAGCATAAGACCAATCAGGTATTCTATGCAATAATGCAGATATATGAAAAAATAATATAATGAAATAAATGACTTTTCAAAAGGTATTGATCCTAGATCCACATTCTTTTTTTGGTTCAGGTGAGGCAATTAGAATGTGAAAAAAAGAAGCATAGAACAACTGTCTAATGAGAGGGACGAATGTTCCTGGGTGGAAAGTTATTAGAAGATAAATTAGTAGATTGACCCTTTTGCTGTCTACACAGGTTTTTTTTTTTTTTTGCTAGTACCAATAGAAACAAATTCATTTTATGGTTTGTGTCACTGGAAATGTATAACTTAGTGGTAGCTATATAGCAAACTTTCAATATGTAATAATAAGAGATTAGATGTAGATCTAATATCATTATTTAATTTATTTGCTTGAATACCAGTGAGGAATTTCCACTTAAGCTCTCGTTTTCCAGATGAGTGTTTAATTGAATTCCAGAATTCATTTTGAAATAGAACTTTGTGTAGAATATGAATTTCTTTGCAAGAAGAATCATTTGTACACTTGGGTTTGAGAGCAGTTTAATGTCAATATAACTTCTTTCCAGGCTTTCATTTCCTACTTTTTGATATGGGAATAATCTCATGGCGTGATTGTGAAAGTCTTAAAAGATAATGTTTGGGGGGAGGGGAAGGGATAGCAATAGGAGATATACCTAATGTTAAATGATGAGTTAATGGGTGCAGCACACCTACATGGCACATGTATACATATGTAACAAACCTCCACGTTGTGCACATGTACCCTAAATCTTAAAGTATAATAAAAAAAGATAATGTTTGCAAAGATACTCTGTGCACTCAAAGCGTGCTCTATGAACTTCATTACCGTTCACACTTTGGGTTTATGAGGCTTCCATTTGCTGGCAATTGAAATGTGACTCTGAGTTAGATGCCGTGGTGTGGGAGATGATGTTTATTGGAGTTTAAAGCACAGATAGACAACTAGATTGTCCTGCCCACCCAGACTGTGCTTCTCACTCTCACCGTGCCCTTTCTTAACCTTTGGAAACACCTGTATTTATATATAAAATAGTTTCATATACTATTTTATACTATATACTTCATATAGTTGTATTATGAAAAGTTAATGCACAGAAAAAGACTTGTGCTAGGTATACGGTTTCTTCTCAATTAAATGGAAGCTATTGCCTGTATTTGTCAATAGAATTCATCATACTTTATCTCACATATTCAGTGCTTTACATCATTTTTGGCACATGGTATGTTTAGACTGTGCAAGGGTTAATTACGCCAAATTTTTCTATCTACAGTTAATATAGCCCAAGGTACCTTGTTTAGCTGAGCCAAAGTTTGTATTTATTAAAAATGTAAATTTATCTTGAAGTGATGCCTGATCTCACAGAACTATGGGTTCCAATCTCTAAATCACTGTGATCAGTAGTAAAACTATGTACTCTGTGTCTGTCCTACTAGCTATATTGCCGGAATCTGGAGCATGACTTTTGGGTCTTTCTGTAATGCCTTACCTCTCATCAAAATTCACAAAATTCACAAGACCTGCTCTCTGGATTGTGAGACTTTTGCATTACAAAGAAAAAGGTGCTGTCCTAATGGCATTCCAAAGCCATTTGAAATGAGTTGCTTTCGTTTCCAGGGAGTCATTTTTATGTTGGTTATCATTACTTTACCATTACCTTTTAATTTGGAAATGTTAAAATCCATTGCCATGCTCCTTGGAATATAAAGATCATATAGGGTCATTGAGATGAGTCTGAAAGTATGAGTCACTGGAGACCTTCTAGTGGGATAATGTTGTTAATATTGCTGGTATTCTATTCTTCACGTTTCCTCCAGTAAAATGTAAAGTGACCAAAATATAAGCGTCACGCAGGCAAAGATTCTTTTATTTGTTCAACGAACACTGCCTTCACATAGTAGTCAGTTAATATTCACTACTAGAATGCATGTTGAATGGCATCTCTTTTATTTGCCATTAGCGTTGGTCCACTTTATAGCAGTTGGACAAAAAAATTGGACAAAGTGTGTTGATCTTTTATGAAAAAATAGATATCTCTTTCTTTCTTTCATTGTTGCGTTTTCTGTGGGCAAGTTGATAGACACTGTAGTCCTGATGTTATTTTAGGGCATACAGTTGAAGTTACTAGATCTTTTAGAGTTTATTTAATTATAATATGAAGCTTTGAGTTTCTGTTTCGTTATTAAATAATTTATTTTATGATAGTGTTGCTTAACTTAGTGTGGAAGGCCTACAAATAAACCTAATAAATATCTTACAAACTACCTTAAAATAAATCTAACATTTTTTACTGAAATATTTTTAAACATGTTGAAGTTGGAATGCCACGTAATTGTATACACACACACACAAAACACACACACACACACACACACACATTAGGTTTTCATTTGGTTTCTTTGTTCCTATTATTGAAATTCCTATGCTAATAACCATATCAATTTATGAAACTCATTTTGAGAAAAAAGGCCTAAAATATAACTCATTTTTAAAATGATTTTCTCTTAATTTATAATGTAATACTTTAATAAAATATGGTAGGGCAATTTTGTATAAATATTTATGCTAAGTTTTCTACATAAGTTACTGCATATAGTCTAGTTTTTAATAGAAGGGTTTTTTTTTTTGCTTCAGTATCCACTTTAAAGTCAATGACATTTAGTGTTTTCTACTTTACAGTTCTAAGTTACTTTTGCTTAAAAAGTCATCTGACTTTTAAGTTAATGTCCAACTTGATTACTATCTCTCTGTAACTCATCGATGTGTTCTTGAAAGTAGTTAGATTTTGAAAGACATTACTAAGAGGGCTTTTTCTCATCTTTGGAGAGTAACTTGGGGTAAATGGTTGTCTTTCGTCTTTGTCCTCCCCTCTACCCACAACTCCCTATCCCAGATCATTAGCTGAACTTGTGTGCTCAGGTTAATGTTCTGTTTCACCTTTCTTGTCAAATTGCTAGAGACAACTCTCTTCAGTTATATAATGTACACACAGAATCTCATCTTTTTAATCTCTCTCTTTTAAACAAATGTGTTCACCCTCAGATTTGCTGTCATTTAGAACAGGACTTCCTATTAGAAATATAATAATTTTCATTCATGTGGAATCTTCAATACAAAAAAAACCAGAAAAACACATATCAATGGTTTGCTTGTGTCATGCTGATAGTTGGGGGACAGCTGATATTAGAAAAAGTGACACTATATTTCTGAACACAAACCTTGTTTCATCTTAGAATGTGGTGTTGAACCAATTTTGTACCTCAGTGCTATAAACCTTAATGAGTTGTTAATGTGTGATTAACTGCCTTGGCCAAACTCAAAATCTTATTCACACATACAATACACACAGAGAACTTATTTTTATTTGTTCAGTCACTCCTTTAGTCCTTCATTTATTTCACAAACATTCATTGACACTTACGTGGCAGCACTCTTATAAGAATAGAATATACCCTGTTAAATCAGACATGATACTTGCTTTTGTGGAGCTTATGCTTTAATGGAGAAACAGAAAGTCAAGCAAAACCTCAAACTATATAACTTTAAATTGGATATGTGCTAATGAAGGAAAATGTGGCACTGTAAGAAAAAATAATAGGGAGTTAAAGGATAAATAGGAGTTTGGTGGATGAAATTTATGAAGGGCTGAAGATTTCAAACAAAAGAAACTGATGCAGGAGGGTGCAGCTTTGGAGTCAAGAATGAAGTTCTAGGAAATAGCAAGGAAATGGTAGGAGAGGAGGTCAAAGTAGGTAGGATTTTATATATTATCAATGGGAAAATATTGAACAACCCTAAGCAGAAACGCAATGATATATGTTCATCTTCATTACAAATTCTTCTATCTTTAGTAGACCTGTTTTCAGGCAAAATTTCATGAGAGAATAGTAACAAAGAGAAAAAAAGTGGTGTTCTCAGATTATCTCTAACTCACCTGATGACTTGAAGTTAAATGACCTCAACATTTTGTGAGGCTTTTCCTTCTTATAAAGTAAGGAGTTTAGATGAGGTGAGGTGTCCAATTTCATTTAGCTTCAATTTCCTGTAATTTGACAGCTGTCAAGTCATGCTTTGATTTGTTCTGTTTGTGAGCCAGAGTAACATTAAGGCAGTATATTAACTAGGAGAACTATTTCTTTACTTTTAAACTTCAAAATTATGATGACGTAAGTATTTTAAAGAGCATTTAGAAAGTAGACAAATGAAAAATTTTTAACATTTTGGAATGCTTCTTTTATTTCTTTTTGAAACCTAGGTTTTTGGTGGTAGTGGTGATATTTATTTTTGCCAAACTAACCATTCCATGTAATTTTGTAGCATTTTGGGTTGATGACCACCGTAAGGCTAGTATTCCTATATGTGTTAAAACTTATCTTTACAATTAATGTATTTTCACTGAATTATTTAATTAAAAATTAAACTACGATTTCTAATACATGTTCAGTGAGATATTATTAGGCATTACCTGAAAGGGATTTCTGGAGAAAGAAAGAATTTCTGGTTAAAAGGAGTTGAGCAGGTTTTCCTAGAGCGATTCTCTCTGTCTCTAGGATGGAGCTACAGCATAAAATATCCTCCTAATTTACTTCACAAATTAGCCCTTAGATTTCATGAATTACTTATAATTCTTTTTGTAGACCACAGTTTCTTTGCTCTTCAGTATTTCACTTGCTTATGTGAGTTTCTAAAACTAAGTTTAATTTTGGAAATTCTTAATTTTATGTTTATATTTTGAATTTTGTTTAAAATTAAGTTTAGTAAAAAGCTAGGTTTTTATTTCTACCTACAAATTCAGTGTCCCATCAATAGAAAAAAAATTCTCAATAATATTTTGAAGTTACTTTAGTCTTTGTCATTAAAGAATAAAAATTTACCAGGCAGAAATGCCCCAGAAGCTACCTATGGAGGAAATATAAATATTATTATTACCTACTAATATGAATATACAAAATAGTCAATTATGTGTATAGAAGTTAAAAGTATATAAAAGTTAAATATTTATAAATGATACAGGACTCACGTGTTTGTATGCTCTGACTGCTGTGCAGTCACAGTCTTATAAATTGATAAACAGAGTTTGCAGTAAAGAAGGAGTTTAATGATTGCAGGACAGCTGAGTGAGGAGATGCGAGCACCCTCAAATCTGTCTTTCCAGAGAGTACTTGGTTGGGGTGAAGGGATTGTAGAGGGCCACGGGCTGGATAAATGGGGTCACTGACTGGTTTGGGTTAGGGGGTTTAAATCACCAGGATGTGGAAACTTCGCCCTTTAGTGAGTCAGCTTCTCCTGGAGCCCTTCGGAGGAGCTGATGTCAGTAGTTTCACTGGTATGTAGGATCTGAAAGAATACCTCAGAGAGAAAACTTAACACTTCACAATGCTCAAGTTGTTATCTATGAGTAGTTAAGTTTAACTATAATCTTGTGACAGGATATAAATGATTGTGGGGCTGTACCTAATAAACAATTATGAGGAAGCAGGACAGATAGCAAGTTAACTTAATGTTTAAGACTGGATGTGTTGGAAGCTTATTTTTATTTCATCCCCTCCCTCCTTTCCCAAATAATTTTATAAAGATTATAGGGGTGGTTTATATATATATGTATAAATAACTTCTAATATTTTATCAGTTAATAAAAGCTCACATTTTCTAGACATTTTTGTTGATTAAGCTAATAAGATGGCTTTTACCAATGGATCTTGAAATGTGGTATGCTAAATGAATTTCTGTTTTCAAAAAGAATTGTGCATGATCAATAATTCACTAAAACAGTAGGCAAGTAAACTATATCACTAAGACAGTAGGCAAGTAAACTATATTTTTAAATTTACTAGTGGTGTAATCTTGAGCAAGTCACCTGACACTTCATGCCTTAATTTATAAAAGAAAAAAGAGAACTTCCTAAATTACAGAGTTGGGTTCAAATATGAATGAGAAATATAAATATGAAGGTATTGGAAATATTAGAAATAGGAATATGAAGGTATCTGCTATAGTGTTAGTGACTGACATGTACTTAACTATCATTGACAAAATTATTATTCTTTTCTTTTTTGAAATAATGGAGACATAGTAGAGAAGATTTTGTTAATTTGAGGTGTTTTAACTCTTTATTCAGTAAGTTCTTTGTAAAAATTTATAGGAAGAACTGAAGGGATATAAAGGGTTCATAATAAACACAGCAGATGATTTCTGATCCTTAAATCCAGAAACTCGGCCCTAGTTTATTTTACTTTCTTATTTCTTGCAAACTACCTAGAAAAAGTTGGAGAATGGCACTATTTTTTTTATTGATCTCAGCTTCAAAAATTTCAAAATGTAGTTTTTCATTAGTAGTAATTCAAGCTAGAACATATAATATATTCAACATTACACTAAGTGATTTACTTTTATATAAGTTATTTCATTTAACCTTAAGAATACTTCGTGGATATATTTATATTTACTTTTACAGATTAATAGACTGTTATTAGCAGAAGTTGGTAACTTGCCGAACTCTGATACATTGCTAAGGAGTGATTCACCTATAATTGAGCCAGGTTTCTTCTAAATACTATGCTCCACTGTAAATATATGAGATTACAGGTTAAAGTTTGAGAATTACTTCTAAGTAATAAATAGCTCACTCAATTTTAATATCGATTCTGGTAAAATTCTTTATAAAGGGTTTAGCATTCTTTATAATGTTTGGGGTTGGGTCAGGGAGAAGATAATGAAAAGAGAACAGAGCAGATAAGAAACATTTTGCACATCTGACTTCCAAACTGATCCTCTAAATAGATTTTTTTATGCTATCTCATCAAATTGAAACTTTTTGATGGATATAGAAACAAAAAATATTGTATTAAAAATATTGAGAAAGATTGAGGAGAAAGAAAATTTTTTTGAAGAGAATCAAACTATATTATTTTAGGTATATTTCTGTGTGAATCTTGAAAGTAGGGAAAGAAATATGTCAGCAAAAATACTAGAAGTAATTTATTATTTGATTGTCACAAAAACATTGATTGAACTTGCAATCACTAATCTAGGATGCTCTTGCTCTGACTTATATTCCTTTCCCAAATATTCCAAACCATGACCTTGTATTAATAAAAGAAGACATTCAAGTAGTATATTGATAGTTTACAAGCACTTAGAATGTATATTTTGAAATTTTCTGGTGATCTGACGAGTGACTTTGAGTCTCAAAATTAGAGAAGTTTCTAATAATTCTGGATTAAATAAAATGTGAGGGAGTTAATCTTGAAACAAAAGGAAAAGAACTCATCCATACAAGGAAAGGACTTTGTGATTAACACCTGACTTTTCATCAGAAACAATGATAGTCAGAACACAATGGGATAGCACATCCAAAGTGCTGAAAGAAAGAATAAGTGTCTTGTTCTGTTTATGTTACCAAAGTTGTAACGTGCGTAGGATTTATATTTAAAGGGGAAAAACTTTAAGGGGAATTAGACATAGTCAATGGAAAGAATATGACCAATAATGTGTTCTAGATCTGGCTTGGTTAGATATAACACGTTTAACTTTGGATAATTCAGGAATCCTTTGCAAATCTTTGTTTCTTTGCCTCCAATATAACTGGGCTGGAGTCAACACTAAAAAGCTTGAACTCTCAATATTGTGTATATCTGTTATTTCAAGTTATCTTTGCCTCCGATATAACTGGGCTGGAGTCAACACTAAAAGCTTGGACTCCAAATATAGTGTATATCTGTTATTTCAAGTTAGTATATTTTATGTTTCCTTCTTGATGGAAGCTTGTCTTATTTTGTTCTCTACAGTCTGTATTTTTTTCTTTTCATAGTTCTGCAGCAATTGTTTTTGAAATATAAAAATAATTCTTTTGTGCTGTGTGAAAATATGCATCCTTTTATTGAAGCTGCCAGACAGATGTGTTATTTCAAGTGGGAGACTATGATTTTTCTCTATAGATGATGGGTGGGGTTTTGTTGTTGTTGTTGCCATTTGTTTGTTTGTCTAACTTTACTAGTAGGTAGATTATTTGAATGACTGATCTGATTAACCATCATTCCTTCTAAATCTGTCTCCTTTCCTTCAGGTCTCTCATCCGAACACATTAGAAATTCTCAATACAGTTGGTATTGTGCCCAGCTAAATCCATCTGATTTTTGTTTTTAAAAATGGCAAGTTGATATAACATTTCATCATATTATATAAAATAGAAAAATCAGAACAAAATGTAATTGACAGTTTTCTGAGTGTCTTTTAGCTTAAGTTTTGAAATTGTTTTTGTCTTTTTATTTAGGGTCTCACTCTGTCACCCAGGGTGGAGTGCAGTGGTGCAATTATGGCTCACTGTACTCTTGATCTCCTGGGCTCAAGCAGTCCTCTCAACTCAGCCCCCAAGTAGCTAGAACTACAGGTGTGTGCCACCACACCCAGCTTTATTTTTTATTAAAGAAAAACAATTGTAGACCTTAGCTTTCATTATGTTGCTCTGGCTGGTCTTGAACTTCCAACCTCAAGTGATCCTCCCACCTTTGCCTCCCAAGGTGCTGGGATTAAAAGTGTGAACCACCTCACGAAACTGTTTTTTTAAATTATCATTAGAATACTTGATAAAATAAAATAAATATCTGAAAATGATTCTGACATAGTTGGGTGCTGGCTTTAAAAAGTCCATTATGTCCGTTTTCTAAGGTGGCACTTAAACACATGCACACACGCACAGACTGGGTGGCTTAAACAACAGATATTTATTTTCTCACAGTTCTAGGGGCTGTAAATCCAAGGTCAAAGTGCTCCTCTGAGGACCATGATGGAAGGATCTGTTTTAGGCCTCTCTTCTTGGCTTGTAGGTGTCTGCCTTCATGCAGTTGTACTTCTGTGCATGCATGTAGCTGATTTTTACCCCTTTCCAAATTTTATTTTATATGGACTTCATTTTTGTTGGATTGGAACCCACCCTGAGGGCCTCATTTTAACTGAATTCTTATTTAAAACATCCAAATATGGTTACTTTCAGAAATACTAGGCTTTAGAATTTCACCATATGAATTTGGAGAGAGGGGAGCACAGTTCAGCCCATAACTAACACACGGTAAGTAACTATTGACCAAGTTACTCATGTTACTCAAGAGAGATAATTCACTTTTTTAATACAAAGCAATTTTTTTCCTCAGTAGGTGTAAGAGTGTGTCACACAGAAGTAGCATTTTAACATATAAGATACGTAGCTGAGCTCTAAATATAGGAGACAGTATGATAATTTTTACATTTCAAATTCTCTGCCTGCATTAGAATATTTTTGCAGAATGTGTAAAACAATCTAATGAATTGATTGGAATGTGTGGGAACAAGAAATATGGTTGTGGTTTTTACATAAAGCTTTTATATAGTTCCTTTAAAAATATAATTCTCATTTACCGATTTCCCTAAGGTAATGGGTATATTTTGTTTAATTATTTTTGATCCCTTGATTTTTCTGACTATGGTTCACAAAAAAACCATAAGATAAAGTACCATCCTGTACCTTATTTTCATTCGACAGTTTTTTTCTGCTAAATTAATATTTTGTATATTTTTATTTTGTATATATTTGGTATAATTCTGTTAATATTTTATATATTTTGCATATTTGTATATGAGATGCAGATGCCTTAGACAACATGAAAATATCTTTGAACATCCCTATTTTACCAAGGAAGAAAGATAAGCAAAGAACATGATTTAATAGATTTTAGGATTAACTGGTAAGTTACACGAGTTTCAATTTCCCAGAACTCTAATATATATCCCTGCATTCTTATTATGAAATATACAGAAAACACCATTTTGTTGCCCATTGTTACATTTATTTATATTGTACACATAATCTCAAAGTTTATATTTTGCCACCATTTATGCATGAATTTTTCATGACAAATATTCCTAAGTATTCCCATTATAGGTATATGTTTCCCAGAATAGTGGTTTCAGGATGTCGTACTATTATCCAACTGTCAATTTACTTATTTATTTTATTTATTTTTTCTGTTTATTTTTAAGGCTAAGTGCGAGTGGAAAAGAAAACAAGAAATCTGTAACTGGTTGTGATTAATTAGTTTTGAACACCACTACATTTGGACTAGCCTGCTAATTTATTTTTCATCTATACTTACCTCATCAGCACTCCCTAATTCTTGCTTATCTTAAGCAATTGAAATTTTCACCCAAGCTTTAACCTAGTTAGAAATATATTTTTCTAAAATTCAAACTCCATACTGTTGAGGCCATACCTTTCAGAAATGCAGTAATATTTTCACTACTGTTTAAATCCAAACATTTCTAACTCTGTGTTGCAGATATGGATATGAAGAGGCTACTGCTACAAGTTTATACAGGCTGGGTATTTTGCACTTTAGTGACTGATTACTGTTTCTTTAGGAATGGACATATTTGTCTTGTTCTATAGTTGCCATTCATTGAATTGTTAAATGTGCGGTCAATATTGTATATGAGCTATTCAGATATGTGTGACGTGCACGTGCACAGAGATCTTTGTCCTTTGTGATTAGTATAACTGTGCATACCCATCTTTTTGTGAGTCTCTTGGTCATTCAAATTCAGCTACTCATCCTGTACTTTATCTTCATGCAACAGTTTTTTTTCTGCTAAATTAATATTTTGTATATTTTATTTTGTATATATTTGGCATAATTCTGTTAATATTTTATATATTTTGTATACTTGCATATGAGATGCAGATGCTTTAGACAACAAGAAAATATCTTTGAACATCCCTATTTTACCAAGGAAGAAAGATAACCAAAGCACATGATTAATAGATTTTAGAATTAACTGGTAAGTTACACAAATTTCAATTTCCCAGAACTCTAATATATATCCCTGCATTCTTATCGTGAAATATACAGTAACAAGGAATGAAATTAATGTATTAAAGTATCTTAATCTATCTAATTAAATGGTATTTTGAAAAGGACTTTAATGCTCTTTTGACATTGAAATAAAGTGAGTTTATCTTGAGATTCCATAAGATAATGAAGAGCTGGTAATTACATCTTTACATTTTATTGCTCTTTAAATGGCAGAATCTTCATTATTTCTGCAACAGGTCACAAACATGTTCATCTTAACTTGACTATTATACAAATAAGGCTTTATTAATACATCTATAGAAGTAGCCAAATCACTTTGCCTAAATAACTTTTTTTTTAAAGAGACATATGCAAAAAAACATGAATGTATCATGAATTAATTTGTGCATGGTTTCCCTATAAAATAGTCACAGTAGCAACCACAATTATGGTAAATTAAAAGTTGTAAAACTAAATGTTTTTACATCAACAGTTTTCTCTTTAATGCTGTTTTCAGTTTAATGCTGGCCTATTTTTCTGGGCTTCCATACAGACTTTATAATTAGTTGGATACAGTGGTTGTATGATTAATAAAATATAGACTGGTGCTGCCATGTTTGCATTTGAATCCTGCCTCAGCCACCCAATATGGTATGAATGACGTCAAGTCAGAACCTGCGTTTTCTCATACAGAAAAATAGTCATAGAAACAGCAATCTCATAATGTTGTGTGTTGGTTAAATAAGAAAGTTATGTAAAACTGTCAAAGCACAATAGCTACACATAACAGGCATTCAAGTATTAGTGCCTATATTCTGATCTCTGTTGCCCTCACTTTTCTATTCCCCCAAGTGATAACAGAAGCTACATTTAAAATCACTATTCCACTCTACGATTTCTGTTGTAGAAAAATAGAGAAATCTGTGTTTTCTTATGTAGTAACTTTTATCTGTATATCTTCTTGAGTCTCTGGAGTTGTATAATTTTCATATATATAATTAATTTGACCTCCGGTCTCTACAGATAGTTTATCAACACACTGCTACACATAGACCCAGGTCTTTGATTTCCACAATGTGTGTGTCTGCATGTGTATTTATTAATATGCTTTATTTTCTGGCTGTTGAGTTGATGGGAGAAAAGTGAAGAAATCATAAGTAAAATTTTTACTCCACGATAAGGTGCTGATTTTTCTTTTAAGGAGTATACCAATATAACTAATTAAACTTGGAACTATTAAGGTATCTTTTTTCTCTTTTTTGTAAGTATCTCAAGCTGAAATGACTGTCAGCAGGATGAGGCACATGCCAGTATATGCTGCCAATTTGAGATAGTTCATATCCCAGGACTTTTTTAGAATTGTCTATGTGCCAGTCTTGACAAAATTTCAGTTACTTGCAGAGTTTTCCTTTGTGCAGAAGTGAACTCAGTTCAGATATTTTGACTTCACTACTAAAAGTGTGTAAGTCAATTTTCTATAACTGGAGACAACTGACTCAACTTTTAAAATAATCCTAGGTGTCTCTAGGATTACTATATATTAACACAAAAAGGGTTATAACCACATACTACAATAATTAAAATAACATAAAATTACAAACAAATTCATGGCACTCAGACTTAATAGGTATGTATGGCCCTTACACATTTATTTACCCTAACAATTTGTTCTGATGGCAAAAACGTACCCAAGTAGGAAGAATAATGTTAGAAGGCACGGAGTAATCTTGCATTTTTCATTATAATTTCATATATAATTTCATTTTTCATATATAATTTTGTTTTTAATGCATAGTTACCATGCATTAAAAACCAACTTTCTTTTTAGCCTCTTTAAATAAACACATTTAACACAATCAAGATGGCAGAGATTTTCAGGGATCACCTTATCAAGTTGCCCATTTCTAAGAGTATTTGGAAGCAGATATTACTAAAAACAGTAGTTAGGGTGCCATAATTGCCTTGAGGTAATATTGACTGTAAGTATCTTCAGTGTCCAGAAGTTTTCCTGAAAAATAACTTCAAATATAAACTTCACGTGATAATTTACTTTCTTAAATTACAATAGTTTATTTTTGTTTCGTTGTTTTCGAAAATGGTTGCGATCAAGGTGACACATGCATACATGATCAGAGAGGCAGTTAATTAGGACGATAGATGCCTGAATCAAGATTTGCTGTTCTGTTTGTGTTTCATATGTTGCAAAAATAATATATTCACAGCAAAGTTACTGATGGTTTGGCTGTCAACGCTATGGATGTTATTACTGTCCCTCAGGCTTTGCTGATGAGTCTACATGTATCAGGTTGTCTCCTTCCTCTACTTATCTTCCGTCTTTGCCGCTCTAATAGGATCGAAGTAATTGTAAATCTCTCCCATTGAGTTATTTTTTCAAGTTTTGAAATTTTTAGTGTATAAATTGTTAAGTTTTGATAACCTACATTTTAGTTTATTTACTTATTTTCATGGTACATATTTAAGGCATACATATATGCCATGAAATTATTACTAAGATCAAGCCAGTTAACATATCCATCACCTTTGATAGTTTTATTTTTATGTGATTGGCAAGAGCACCTAAAAAATATACTTTTAGAAAATTTTCAGTATAGAATACAATATTATTAACTATTGGTATCATACTATAGGTTAGATACAACTTACTCATCCTACATGACTGCCAGTTTGTACCCTTTGATCTGCTTTTTTTCATTTCCTCTTAATCCTTATCCCTGATGACCACCATTCTACTGTTTCTGTATACTTGGCTTGTTTTTAGATAGCACATAGAAGTGAGATCATGAAGCATTTTTCTTTCCATGTCTGGTTTTATTTTACTTAGCATAATGCCATCCAGGTTCATCCATATCATCAAAAATGGCAATTTTAATCTTTTTTTAAGATTGAATACTATATACATAATATTTATACTATTATTACAGAGTTTATAAGATTATAATATATATTATAACTAGATATCATAATTTGTTTATCCAATTGTTTTCATAGCTTGGCTATTGTGAACTATACTGCAATAAACATGGGAACACAGATGTATCTTTCATAGACTGATTTCAGTTCCTTTGGGTGTATACCCAGCAGGGGGATTGTGGAGTCATACAGTAACTCTAGTTTAAATTTTTGAGGAACCCTCATACCGTTTCCCAAAATGGATGTATCAGTTTACATTCCCACCAGCAGTGAACATGGGTTTCCTTTTTCCACACCCTCATCACACTTCTCTCTTTTTTATATAACAACCATCCTAACAGTTGTGAAATGATATATTTGTTTTGATTAACATTTTTCTGATTAATGATGTTGAGCACCTTTTCATACACTTGTTGCCCTTCGTATGTGTTTTTTAAATAACGTCTATTCAGATACTTTGGCTATTTATCAGTCGGATTGTTTTTTGACATTGAGTTGTGTGAGATTTTTATTTCACATGTCAACCCCTATCTGACATATGGTTTGTAAATATTCTCTCCCATTCTGCAGGCTGTCTTTTCATTTTGTTGAGTGTTTGCTGTGCAGAAGCATTTTATGCACTGCATTTTGATGCAGTCTCACTTGTTTATTTTTGCTTTTGTTGCCTGAGCTTTTGGTGTGATAGCTAAAAAACCATTGTCAAGGCCCATATCAAGGAGTTGTTTTCTCTGTGTTTTCTTCTGGGAATTTTATACTTTCAGGTCTTACACGTGGGCCTTTAATCCACCTTGAGTTGGTTTTGTGTACAGTCTAAGATAAGGGTCCAGTTTTATTCTTTTATATGTAGATAACCAGATTCTCACTGTTGCTTCTTCACAGGAACCATTCTTTGCCCCAATTTTGGCCAAGTGCCTTCTACACCACCTTCAAGTCTAAGTGCAACAGAAAATGCACCTTCTCAGGAAAGACATTTATTGTTCACTCATAATTCGGTCTTTAATAGACATATCCAATAGAATATACAGTTCGCAAGAATAAAGACAAGGTTTATATTGCTTCATAAGAAGCAAGCACATTTTTGAAGCACACGGTAATTCTTGACAATGAAACCTGCAACTCATTATGATTTTTAAGTTGTGTGAGATGTGGATACCCAGCATTTTCATGATGAGGCTGTGCTTTCTTACATTTTCAGTGATGAAGAAGACATGCCAACATAGGGTTAGTTCCAGATAAAATGAAATGTTCCAAACAGTATGTATTGTTTATTTGAATCATCTGTGGGGGAAGGAAAGATAATTTTCCAAAGGACATTCCTCCTAAATTCTGTCTTAAAGTTGTTTGTAAGTAGAAGATTGAGTTTATATTACATTACAAGACCATAATGTCTTTATTAAATTCACTGTGCAATCTTTAATCAAATAAGTAAATGCATTATTTATTTCCAAGTTTGAAGCACACATTCTCTTCAGCTGAAATGCCAATTCTGGAGGAAAACATATCCAATTATATATGAAACTGAAGGCCATTTTTACTTTTTATTATTCTTGTAGCATATAAAGACCAAAAGCCTGTCTTATATCTAGTTGCATGTTTTCAGGAAATATGCCTTTGGAAACTATTCTCATGAATATGAAATTAACCTCAATAAATAATTTATTTTTGAACTCTTATTTCTTGCTAATTAAATATCTTTGGCCAAAACATTTTTAATCCTCCTATTTGTTCTTTGAGAAATTTTGACAATAAATTCAAAACTTTTAATGGAGAATATTTAAAAGGTCTTCTTAGAATAAAAAGAAATTTTACTTTTTTTCTTCATCAAAGTTGTGTATCCCTATATTTCTAATGTTTAGGACATAAACAATTAGGTGTGATTATGACCACTAAATAACTAAGAACAATATACATTTTTAGATTTCAGGCTTTGAAAGTAAAACACTAGTTAGAATTTTATGGTTAAATCATGTTCTTTGTACCATGAAAGAAAAGAAAATCATCGTGTTGTATATCAAAATATAATAATGAGGTATCATCTCTCTCAGAGATCTCTGAACAACATCATAAAACCTGAACATGTTTCTTTTCAGTAATATTTGAGTGATGAAGGCATCAAAAACTTGGAACAAAATAAGATTAAAGCAGAATAATAGCTTAAAAATTAGGTCTAAATTCTAGTTCTCTTGCTTGTGGCAAAACTTTGGTCAAGTAAGTAACCTCTGATTTCTCATTGTCTTCATCGATAAAGACAGAAAAATTCAATTCATCCTACTTTGCCAAACTCTGTGAGAAAGCTGCATAACTTTGAAATTTTGTGGTAGCATAGAATTTCTTAACCATCTAGATTATTAAAAATTCATTTAAAAATTAGCTATTTTTTGAAGTACAAATTCTAATAAATTCTATAACATTGAAAAAATAATTTTTCAAGTTTAGAAAATTTCAGGCTATGTGGCTAAATCAGAGGGCAATAGAGCATGTATACACCAATATATATCAAATTTTTCTTGTAACATTTTAGAGATTCTTAACTTTTACAGAAGCTTATTCACAAAAAGGGTTGCTACAAATTCAGAAATATATCCTTCAGCCTCTTCCATTAATTAGAAAACATTATATAATCAGTCACACCTGTCCAAAGTACATAATAAAATATAGCATCCTAAATAAGTATTTGTTACTTTTATTGCTTATGTTGTGAAATCGAAGCTTATTGCAAAGTAAATCAAATAAATTATTCTGTTCTGTGCTTATAAAAGTGAGATTTCAGACCCAATTTTAGATAATTTGCCATCATCATGGAAACGGAAAAGGTTGCTAAGTCAGTTATTTGTTCTTTCTTTCCCGTCTCCTGGGGGTCCAGTAAATGATTATTGAAAAAGTGCTTATCAAAAAACTATTTTGAGCAACATAATTTAGAAGCAATATTATTAAGACACAAGCATTTTTAAGAGAGTTAAGAAATATGCATAGAAATGATCAATAAAATCAAAATGTGTGAAATACCACACAATAGTATACTTGATTGTTATGGGGGTGCAAAGTTAAAGTATTCTAAGGTGAGCGTGAAGTTCTGGAAAGTACTTTTTGGCCATTGACGAGGACTTTGTTTCAATGAAGGAAGCAAGAAGGGAGTGTTGAGGCAGGGACACTGGGCATCATGTTGAACAAATAGTAAAGACCAAAGACAGATTCTGGAAAATGGATGGCCTCTTGAGAGAAAAATTATGTTTGTGATACCAGCTTGACTTATTACTCTTATATAAGCAACTTCTAAATAAATGAAACCAAATTTGATTATGTTAGGGATTGCCTGGACAGAGACTTGGATTTTGGAGAAATTCAGGGCATAATTTTCTTGAATTCAAATCATGTAGATCATTGATTCTCAAAGAGTGGTCTTTGATCCAACAACATCGGTGTTACATTGAGACGTCAATTCTTGGACCCCCAGATCTGTTGAATCAGAAACTCAGGAAATCTCAGCAGTCTCTTTTGCAGCACGTCCCCTGGGTGACTCCATTGCACAGTGGAGTTTGAAAACCACTGCTGTGGACAAACAACCGAAGTCCCTCTAAGGCCGTCTGGCACTAGCTGTGGCAGCCCGTTAAGTGTGGCTCCTGCAGGACCATCCCTTGTTCACTCTATCTATTAAAGTTTAGTGGCAGATGGAAAGATAACAAATGATAGGGTACAATTTTGTATGTAAACCATAATCCGCGAAATAATCTATTTTCAATCTTCTAACTAGAAGGTACTTCACTCGAATTTAAGCTATTCTAAATAACAACATTTTTCTGAATTAAGAAGACATAGAGTCAAAGGACCAGGCAATCAATTACTAATTAGTGGTTAGTTAACAAGAAATAAATAAAACTATTATCCGAATGTCATTTACATAAGCAAAGCATAGCCAGGTAGGTAGATCCTATTAGAAGGATTATAAGATGAATAACTACACATCTATTCTGTAACACTAGAAATTATAAAAATGAAAAAAATTTAATTATCAAATGAACAAATATTGTAAGATTCCTTCACAGTGGTTTATCTTCATTATTGGAAGAGTGCTTTAGTACAAACTTTCAGGGCTCAGTTTGGCAGAATTTATCAAGAATTTAAAAAATATGGCCATTGACACAATAATACGGTTAAACAATCACCTTAAGGGAATAGAAATCTAATCCAAGAACTAAAGAACCAGGAACTGATAAGGCAAAAGGGACTAAGGGATGGAAAGAGCAAGAGGGAGAGATGTGAGACCTTGCACCAAAGATAAAACTTAAAACTACAACAACGAAAATTATGGATAGACACTGTTACCTGTATATGAACATTAAGGAAAAGTAACAGTCAAAATTTTGTCTGGAATAATAGAAATGTTGTAAAAACAGGAGAGTAAGAAAAGGAAACTGATTGTATAGAATGTGAAGTGTGATTGTGGATTCCTCTCTGATACAGAGGGTTCATCAAGCACTGACAAATAATTGTGTGTGTGTGGATAGACTTAAATTCCCACAAATCAGCACCATTTATTTTATGGCTACATGATGCCATAATATATAGACATAAAACCATGAAATCACAAAGCAAGAAATGAAATTCTACATGGAATTGTCAACTTTGTCAAAATAAAAACATGCCTAGAAAAAATGAAAAGTTAATTCAGCAAAACAATGCATAAGGCTGATTATCTCACACTGGCAGATTCATTGGTAATTACATAATAATAAATATTATTAGTATCATTATTGATTTGCAGCATAGTGTTGAACAGAGCACTCTCTAGAGCCTGAATAACTCACATGAACCTTGATCCCGTCACTTTGTGGTGAACTCAAGTAATTTAGCCTCTCAGAACCTCAGTTTTTCCATCTCTAAAATAGTGATAAGGTAATGCCTATCTTTAATCAGGGCTAAATGGATAAATTATTTATAGGGGTTGGGAAGGTGCTTGGTGTTGTAATTACTCAATAAATAAAATATCCAATAATTTTTTTAAAATAAAAGTATAAAAATTATGTAAGGTTTATAATCATAAAAATACTCGAATCCAAAGATATTTACAACACAACGATATATTCTTTTTAAAAAATACTAACATTTAGGTTAGCTAATATTTGGTGTCCTATATATGAACAACAACAACATAAGGCTACATGTGAAAGAACCAAGTGGATGTCCACTTCAATAAGAGTGAGGGGTCAGAGGAAGGTAAGTTTGTGCTTCGTGATAAATAGTGTTGCACGGAGGCAAGTTCAGGGACGTTTCTTAGAGGAAGTAATTTGGGCTTTATGGAAGACTAATTGTAAAGTAAGGTTGAGAGCAAGGGTATTCAAATGCTGAAATATGATCCATGCAAAGTATGAAAATGTAAAGGGTTGTCCAGGTGGCAATGTGCAGATTTGTGGCCATTCGTGATGGCAGATATGGTTTTGTTTGCCATCTCTAGTTGAGTCTAGTACTGCTGATTTTGGCCAGACTATCCAGGAATTTGATGATCCAATTAATGAATCTGGTGTCGGAGTATAAAGATAGAATTAGGCTTTTAGGAAGACTAACGTGGCAATAGTGTGTGTTATGAGCGACAGGAAAGAGGAATTGCCCTACAGAAGGCCTAAAAGCCCAGAAACTAAAAAGGCAAGGAATAGTGATGGAAGGAGCAAGAGGGAGAGATGTGAGACCTCGCACCAAAAATAAAAATTAAAACAACAAAAAAAGTATAGATAGACTCTGTTACCTGAAAGCAACAGTGAAAATTTTGTCTGGAATAATAGAAATTTTGAAAAAACAGGAGAGTAAGAAAAGGAAACTAATTTTATAGAAAGAATGTTAATTTGATTTTGGATTACTGAAATGACAGCAGGCCATGGAAATGAAAGGAGCTAAGTAGCAGAGGGAATTGGTGATAGGAAGTTTTAGATGGAGTGGCTTCCGATTCATCAAATAAAAATAATAGTTGAGATTTCAGAGGTAGAAGAAAAGAGAAAATTTGAAGGCAGAAGATTATAATTAATTACCCAGGGTTAGAAAAAAATCGTAAAAAGAAGCCAGTAAAGATGGCGGGAAAGGGCTCATGAGTAGTTAAGGTAGGGATGAGGGAGGAGAAAAACCATGGTAATGTGGTTATATAACATGAGAATAATATGGAAGGAAGGGGTAATTATTTTAAAGAAGAAAGTGAAGGAAAACAGCAATAGGTAATGGTGAGGACCAAATACTGCGAACAGCTTACAGTTTGCTGAAACTGAAGGGACATTGGGATTGACCATTGTGAGGTGATTATGATTGCTAAATATAGTGCATATGGTGAATACAAAATGGAGAGGGTGAAAGAAGCAATGTATGAAAATATTTCAACGCAAGAAAGAATAGATTCAGGCATTTGGTAAATGTAAAATATAGTAGGCACAAAATGCATAGCAGTGCATAGAAACAGATAAGTATTAATTTTTTGTTCAGAGGCACTCAGTTACAAAAGAAATTATGTTCGCTGTTGCAATTATTATCAGCATAATAGGAGGAAATATTATGCACCCTGTATTTTGAAAGATAGGTGCATTTGAACAGTTGAGAGTAGCTATACTTCAAAGTAGCTATCATGGGAATGTTTCGGGGGTTAAAATCATTAATTAAGTAAAATTTATCGAAAATTTGTCAAAGTATTGTTGGCATTAACAGACAATTTAATTTTATGAATTATGGCTTGTCTTGTAATTCTATGTACTGCGTCAAATGTAAATTTGGCTAAACAATGTTTCGGATTTTACTGTTAGCAGTTATTCTCTAATGTTAGGTAAACATTTATAATGTTTTCAATTATTTGAGTTTAATTTTGCAAGAGATCTATTGAAAAGTTTAGTGAGTTGTAAATTTCCATATTGCACAATAAGAGGCAGTTTTGAGAGGCTAAAATATGTAGATACATTTACTTTCACAACTTTTTAGACTTAAGTCACATTATATTTATTCGATGGCAGCAGGAAAATAGTTGTTGATGCCATGTAAAACATAGAGAGATGTGTGTTTATACAGATAGTGTTTTTGATAAATTGATGAGCTTTATTTTATTTTTGTCGGGCTATAACATATTTTTAACCTGTCCTCAAAATATAAATAATAACAAGTAAAATGAACTTGTTAACAAGTATAATAATCTTTTTCACAATGGCTGAAAAAGATTGAATTATTTTTGAGATTCATAATGTATGCTTAAAATTTGGAAGAAGATACATACTTTGGGATTAGAATTGGCTAGATATAAAATAGTTGGCAGATATCTAGACAATTATCACTGTCATATATTGGTTTATTTTGTAATTGGGTACAATACATGAATATTGGCAAATTGGGTAAATAAGTTCTTCCACAGATACAAATTTAAACATATTTGTACAAATTTAATAGTTTGTTGGCCTCTTTATAGGTACTTTTGCAAGGCCAAATTCTTTATCAAATTATTTATATAAAAATGAATAATTTTTATAAATGACTAAGATATTTGAATATTTGAAGAGCAATTTCGTCTACCCTTTATTTATATGTACTAATATATTTTGGTAGCCTCTGTTTAGATCAATTTCATCTACACTTTATTTATATGTACTAATATATTTTGGTAGCCTCTGTTTAGATCAATTTCATCTACTCTTTATTTATATATACTCTTTATTTATATATATACACTTTATACTCCATTTATATATACTTTATTTATATATATATATTAAATATACTTTATTTGTATATATATAAACTCTTTTTTTCCCATTATTTGGCTATCACTAGTTACCAATGTTTATTTTTTGAAGTAATATGATCCTTGATATCAACAATTATGACATTCAATCAACAATGTGGTTGATAGAAGCCTTAAGAAAATTACCTGCTCTGATTACTTCTCAGTGAACAGGAGATGCTAACATGACCATATAGAAATGGTATGTGAGAATTAAATCAAAGATTATGTGTGAATCTGTGATCTATAATTTATTAGCATAAAATCACTAAACAGCAAAATCCCATCTGGCTATAATTGGGAGAGATACTCACTAATGGAAGACAGGAAGTAGTATTAATCTGATTTCTACAGGACCAGGGGGCTTTTTATTGGTTGAGCCTAAGTTGGGCCATAGAACTCCAGTCACTGCCATGAAATTCTGAAAATCATTGAATAGCAACTCTCAGTGTACATGAAGCAGAAGTCCCATTGCCAGGTAATAGAGGTCTTTGGCTTGTGCCTATGAGCTTTCATTGGAGAGGAGAGAATAGTGTCAATATCCATGCAAATGGGAACAGCAGAAGCACAAGTTATAAAACTTAATTAAAAAGAAACTCTGCCAAAAATTTACATGTGACTATGCATATACCATGACCCAGAAACTCAATAAAAATGTGTACATGTGTTTAAAAAACCGTACTGAAATGTTTGTGTTAGCAGTATTCAAAATAGCCACACACTGGAGATCACTCAAATGCCCAGAAAATGTAGAAGAGATAAATTAATTATTGCACATTCATGCAGTGTAATACTATTAAGCAATAAGATTGAACTACAACCGTGGGCTGTAGTTAAATGACTCTCCAAAATACAGTGTTGAGTGAAGAAATCTAGACACAGAAGATACATACTATTTAATTCCACTTATACAAAGTAGAAAGGAAGGAAATTTTTTGTGACTCTTGGAGTGGAAGAGACGAATTTCAAAGACATTAGCAATATTTCTTATCTGATTTGACTATTGGCTACATGGGTATTGACGTATAATACATTCTCCAAATGTATTACATGTTAATAAAAGTTTAAAAATCAATTTTTCATTGTCACAAAGAAAGAATGGTTATTTTCAATAATTCATATTAAAAACAAAATCTAAGGAAGTTCCATTGTGACACAGAGCATTGTAAGACAAGGACTATGTAATATACGGAAGAGGAATTAGAAACAAAAAGAAGACTCGGAGGAAATAAAAGGGAGGGAAATCCACTTATGAATGGCACAAACCATGTTTCTTTGCCACACGTCTGTGGAAAGGGTTACTCCATACCATAGAATGGAATAATTAAAGACTCATTATCTATATGATTTGTTTTATTTTTAGCTGGTTGCCTCAAAAGTTACGTTACCTATCAAGGAAATGGCTTAGTGTTTGCTTCCCATTATGTAGCTTAGGTATTCTCAATTATCCCTCTGTTCTTTATAATGTGTTGTGTGGATCACTCTTTCATATAGTATCAAAGAATTGCAAAATAATACTTTTGTGCATAGAGTTCTACAATATGATTAAAAGCAACCAATTCAGGAAAACATGCTAATTAACAGATCAAACACTTAACGAAAGGAATTCTCGCCTGGCCTTACTCTGTCTCACAAATGTGCCTGGCAACGTAATAGACACTTGATAGGTTCTGATACGACTAGAGAACAGATCACAAGAAAGGTCCAAACATACACCAAACACATAGCTGAAAAGTAAAGTTGAAAAAAAATTCATGGTCTGTGCTTGGTAGAATGGATTATCTCAACCTACTACTACTTGTTGGAAATATATAACTTAAATTCAAATAGCTAATTGTGGACATAAAAAAGTTGCGTCTCCATATTTGGTTTTCAGTTGATTCAATGGAGAACAATTTTAGTTTTGAATCCATAAAGTTGAAAACTCTTCCTTTTTGAAAATGCTTAAAAAGGCTTTTCTGCCACAAGCAACACTTTCTACATGCCATATTTTATACTAGTTAGAGCCATTATTTGAGTTTACTTAAAATATAAGGATATGAATTTAGCTAAATAAATGAGTAGGGGTATGCTAGTTGCAAGTTAACTAGGATGGATCAATGTTCATGATAAGGAAATTTGAAAAGCCTCAACTGCCATATTGATACATACACATCAGCATATACTTTGTACTCAAAGATCCAGAAAAGGTAGAGTGACAAAGATAAATTGCACTATACATTACTTTCTGCTATTGATTATTTTCACTATTTACAACTTGTGGTATTTTGGGTAACAATGAGACATTCTTGTATATCACATGAACAATTTTGAAAACAATGAGTAAATTATTATAGCTTTAACATTTTCTCATTGAACTTGTCAATTTAGAGACACTATCCTGAAACCAGCTCTATGGAAAGATGTTATAATGTAAAGGAAGTTAAATGAGCAAGAAGTAATACAACGTTAGTTCAAATATGTCCCAATTTTTCAAAATAGTGATATATTACACATCAAAACAGTTTGTAAAGCTATATCTGAAAAAATCAGCAATAGTAGTTTTCTGTAGATATTAAATTTTACCATCGTAAATATGGTGTAGAGAATTATAGTTCAGAGTAACTTGAATTGGAATCATGGTGCTTCCACTTAAAAACTGGTTGGCTTTTGTTAAACATTTCACTTCTTTGTTTTTCTGTTTTTTCATAAGTCTAGTGAATATAATAATGGGCTCTCTTTTTGCAGGGTTTTGTAGAGTAGTCAATAATTTTAAAAAAGTACTTAGAATGCCAAAATTATTCAATAAGGTTTAGTTATTATTTTACTAATATTTTATCTTAGCTAGTATTTCAAACTTCAAGATCTTTCATTTTTAATTTAATATGCTATTGATGGTGTTCAACAAAATTTTACCTATGTTTTACAAAAATAATATATTTTTTTTTTATTATACTTTAGGTTTTAGGGTACATGTGCACAATGTGCATGTTTGTTACATATGTATCCATGTGCCATGTTGATTTCCTGAACCCATTAACTTGTCATTTAGCATTAGGTATATCTCCTAATGCTGTCCCTCCCCCCTTCCTCCACCGCACAACAGTCCCCGGAGTGTGATGTTCCCCTTCCTGTGTCCATGAGTTCTCATTGTTCAATTCCCACCTATGAGTGAGAACATGCGGTGTTTGGTTTTTTGTCCTTGTGATAGTTTACTGAGAATGATGTTTTCCAATTTCATCCATGTCCCTACAAAGGACATGAACTCATCCTTTTTTATGGCTGCATAGTATTCCACGGTGTATATGTGTCACATTTTCTTAATCCAGTCTATTGTTGTTGGACATTTGGGTTGGTTCCAAGTCTTTGCTATTGTGAATAGTGCCGCAATAAACATACGTGTGCATGTGTCTTTATAGCAGCATGATTTATAGTCCTTTGGGTATATACCCAGTAATGGGATGGCTGGGTCAAATGGTATTTCTAGTTCTAGATCCCTGAGGAATCGCCACACTGACTTCCACAATGGTTGAACTAGTTTACAGTCCCACCAACAGTGTAAAAGTGTTCCTATTTCTCCACATCCTCTCCAGCACATGTTGTTTCCTGATTTTTTAATGATGGCCATTCTAACTGGTGTGAGATGTTATCTCACTGTGGTTTTGATTTGCATTTCTCTGATGGCCAGTGATGATGAGCATTTCTTCATGTGTTTTTTGGCTGCATGAATGTCTTCTTTTGAGAAGTGTCTGTTCATGTCCTTCGCCCACTTTTTGATGGGGTTGTTTGTTTTTTTCTTGTAAATTTGTTTGAGTTCATTGTAGATTCTGGATATTAGCCCTTTGTCAGATGAGTAGGTTGCAAAAATTTTCTCCCATTCTGTAGGTTGCCTGTTCACACTGATGGTAGTTTCTTTTGCTGTGCAGAAGCTCTTTAATTGGATCCCATTTGTCAATTTTGGCTTTTGTTGCCATTGCTTTTGGAGTTTTAGACATGAAGTCCTTGCCCACGCCTATGTCCTGAATGGTATTGCCTAGGTTTTCTTGTAGGATTTTAATGGTTTTAGGTCTAACATTTAAGTCTTTAATCCATCTTGAATTAATTTTTGTATAAGGGATAAGGAAGGGATCCAGTTTCAGCTTTCTATATATGGCTAGCCAGTTTTCCCAGCACCATTTATTAAATAGGGAATCCTTTCTCCATTTCTTGTTTTTGTCAGGTTTGTCAAAGATCAGATAGTTGTAGATATGCGGCATCATTTCTGAGGGCTCTGTTCTGTTCCATTGATCTATGTCTCTGTTGTGGTACCAGTACCATGCTGTTTTGGTTACTGTAGCCTTGTAGTATAGTTTGAAGTCAGGTAGCGTGATGCCTCCAGCTTTGTTCTTTTGGCTTAGGATTGACTTGGCGATGCGGGCTCTTTTTTGGTTCCATATGAACTTTAAAGTAGTTTTTTCCAATTCTGTGAAGAAAGTCATTGGTAGCTTGATGGGGATGCCATTGAATCTATAAATTACCTTGGGCAGTATGGCCATTTTCACGATATTGATTCTTCCAATCCATGAGCATGGAATGTTCTTCCATTTGTTTGTATCCTCTTTTATTTCATTGAGCAGTGGTTTGTAGTTCTTGAAGAGGTCCTTCATGTCCCTTGTAAGTTGGATTCCTAGGTATTTTATTCTCTTTGAAGCAATTGTGAATGGGAGTTCACTCATGATTTGGCTCTCTGTCTGTCTGTGATTGGTGTACAAGAATGCTTGTGATTTTTGTACATTGATTTTGTATCCTGAGACTTTGCTGAAGTTGCTAATCAGCTTAAGGAGATTTTGGGCTGAGACAATGGTGTTTTCTAGATATACAATCATGTCATCTGCAAACAGGGACAATTTGACTTCCTCTTTTCCTAACTGAATACCCTTTATTTCCTTCTCCTGCCTGATTGCTCTGGCCAGAACTTCCAACACTATGTTGAATAGGAGCGGTGAGAGAGGGCATCCCTGTCTTGTGCCAGTTTTCAGAGGGAATGCTTCCAGTTTTTGCCCATTCAGTATGATATTGGCTGTGGGTTTGTCGTAGATAGCTCTTATTATTTTGAGATACGTCCCATCAATACCTAATTTATTGAGAGTTTTTAGCATGAAGGGTTGTTGAATTTTGTCAAAGGCCTTTTCTGCATCTATTGAGATAAACATGTGGTTTTTGTCTTTGGTTCTGTTTATATGCTGGATTACATTTATTGATTTGTGTATGTTGAACCAGCCTTGCATCCCAGGGATGAAGCCCACTTGATTATGGTGGATAAGCTTTTTGATGTGCTGCTGGATTCGGTTTGCCAGTATTTTATTGAGGATTTTTGCATCAATGTTCATCAAGGATATTGGTCTGAAATTCTCTTTTGTGGTTATGTCTCTGCCAGGCTTTGGTATCAGGACGATGCTCGCTCCATAAAATGTGTTAGGGAGGATTCCCTCTTTTTCTATCGATTGGAATAGTTTCAGAAGGAATGGTACCAGTTCCTCCTTTTACCTCTGGTAGAATTCGGCTGTGAATCCATCAGGACCTGGACTCTTTTTGGTTGGTAAGCTATTGATTATTGCCACAATTTCAGAACCTGTTATTGGTCTATTCAGAGATTCAACTTCTTCCAGATTTAGTCTTGGGAGGGTGTATTTGTCGAGGAATTTATCCATTTCTTCTAGATTTTCTAGTTTATTTGCATAGAGGTGTTTGTAGTATTCTCTGATGGTAGATTGTATTTCTGTGGGATCGGTGGTGATATCCCCTTTTTCATTTTTTATTGCATCTATTTGATTCTTCTCTCTTTTCTTCTTTATTCGTCTTGCTAGCGGTCTATCAATTTTGTTGATCTTTTCAAATAAGCAGCTCCTGGATTCATTAATTTTTTGAAGGGTTTTTTGTGTCTCTATTTCCTTCAGTTCTGCTCTGATTTTAGTTATTTCTAGCCTTCTGCTAGCTTTTGAATGTGTTTGCTCTTGCTTTTCTAGTTCTTTTAATTGTGATGTTAGGGTGTCAGTTTTGGATCTTTCCTGCTTTCTCTTGTGGGCATTTAGTGCTATAAATTTCCCTCTACACACTGCTTTGAACGTGTCCCAGAGATTCTGGTATGTTGTGTCTTTGTTCTCGTTGGTTTCAAAGAACATCTTTATTTCTGCCTTCATTTCATTATGTACCCAGTAGTCATTCAGGAGCAGGTTGTTCAGTTTCCATGTACTTGAGCGGTCTTGAGTGAATTTCTTAATCCTGAGTTCTAGTTTGATTGCACTGTGATCTGAGAGAGAGTTTGTTATAATTACTGCTCTTTTACATTTGCTGAGGAGAGCTTTACTTCCAACGATGTGGTCAATTTTGGAATAGGTGTGGTGTGGTGCTGAAAAAAATGTATATTCTGTTGATTTGGGGTGGAGAATTCTGTAGATGTCTATTAGGTCCACTTTATGTAGAGCTGAGTTCAATTCCTGGATATCCTTTTTAACTTTCTGTCTCATTGATCTGTCTAATGTTGACAGTGGGGTGTTAAAATCTCCCATTATTATTGTGTGGGAGTTTAAGTCCCTTTGTAGGTCACTCAGGACTTGCTTTATGAATCTGGGTGCTCCTGTGTTGGCTGCATATATATTTAGGATAGTTAGCTCTTCTTTTTGAATTGATCCCTTTACCATTATGTAATGGCCTTCTTTGTCTCTTTTGATCTTTGTTGGTTTAAAGTCTATTTTATCAGAGACTAGGATTGCAACCCCTGCCTTTTTTTGTTTTCCATTTACTTGATAGATCTTCCTCCATCCCTTTATTTTGAGTCTATTTGTGTCTCTGCACGTGAGATGGGTTTCCTGAATACAGCACACTGATGGGTCCTGACTCCTTATCCAGTTTGCTGGTCTATGTCTTTTAACTGGAGCATTTAGCCCATTTACATTTAACGTGAATATTGTTATGTGTGAATCTGATCCTGTCATTATGATGTTAGTTGGTTACTTTGCTCGTTAGTTGCTGCAGTTTCTTCCTAGCCTGGATGGTCTTTACAATTTGGCGTGTTTTTGCAGGGGCTGGTACCGGTTGTTCCTTTCCATATTTAGTACTTCCTTCAGGAGCTCTTTTAGGGCAGGCCTGGTGGTGACAAAATCACTCAGCGTTTGCCTCTCTGTAAAGTATTTTATTTCTCCTTCACTTATGAAGCTTAGTTTGGCTGGATAGGAAATTCTGGGCTGAAAATTCTTTTCTTTAAGAATGTTGAATATTGGCCCCCACTCTGTTCTGGCTTGTAGAGTTTCTGCTGAGAGATCAGCTCTTAGTCTGATGGGCTTCCCTTTGTGGGTAACCCGACCTTTCTCACTGGCTGCCGTTAACATTTTTTCCTTCATTTCAACTTTGGTGAATCTGACAATTATGTGTCTTGGAGTTGTTCTTCTCAAGGAGTATCTTTGTGGCATTCTCTGTATTTCCTGAATCTGAATGTTGGCCTGCCTTGCTAGATTGGGGAAGGTCTCCTGGATAATATCTTGCAGAGTGTTTTCCAACTTGGTTCCATTCTCCTCATCATTTTCAGGTACACCAATCAGACGTAGGTTTGGTCTTTTCACATAGTCCCAAATTTCTTGGAGGCTTTGTTCATTTCTTTTTATTCTTTTTTCTCTAAACTTCCCTTCTCTCTTCATTTCATTCATTTCATCTTCCATCAGCGATACCCTTTCTTCCAGTTGATCGCATCTGCTACTGAGACTTCTACAATCTTCGCGTAGTTCCCGATACTTGGCTTTCAGCTCCATTAGCTCCTTTAAGCCCTTCTCTCCATTGGTTATTCTAGTTACCCAGTCTTCTAATTTTTTTTTCAAAGTTTTTAACTTCTTTGCTATTGTTTTGAATTTCCTCTCGTAGCTCAGAGTAGTTTGATCGTCTGAAGCCTTCTTCTCTCAACTCGTCAAAGTCATCCTCCATCCAGCTTTGTTCTGTTGCTGGTGAGGAACTGTGTTCCTTTGGAGGAGGAGAGGAGCTCTGTTTTTTAGAGTTTCCAGTTTTTCTGCTCTGTTTTTTCCCCATCTTTGTGGTTTTATCTACTTTTTGTCTTTGATGATGGTGATGTACAGATGCGTTTTTGGTGTGGATGTCCTTTCTGTTTGTTAGTTTTCCTTCTACCAGACGGGACCCTCAGCTGCAGGTCTGTTGGAGTTTGCTAGAGGTCCACTCCAGACCCTGTTTGGCTGGGTGTCAGCAGTGGTGGCTGCAGAACAGCGGATTTTCGTGAGACCACAAATTCAGCTGTCTGATAGTTCCTCTGGAAGTTTTGTCTCAGAGGAGTACCTGGCCGAGTGAGGTGTCATTCTGTCCCTACTGGGGGAGTGCCTCCCAGTTAGGCTGCTCAGGGGTGAGGGACCCACTTTAGAAGGCAGTCTGTCCGTTCTCAGATCTCCAGCTGTGTGCTGGGAGAACCACTACTCACTTCAAAGCTGTCAGTCAGACAGGGACATTTAAGTGTGAGGAGGTTCCTGCTGACTTTTTGTTTGTCTGTGTCCTGCCCCCAGAGGTGGAGCCTACAGAGGCAGGCTGGCCTCCTTGAGCTGTGGTGGGCTCCACCCAGTTCGAGCTTCCTGGCTGCTTTGTTTACCTAAGCAAGCCTGGGCAATGGCGGGCGGCCCTCCCCCAGCGTCGCTGCCGCCTTGCAGCTTGATCTCAGACTGCTGTGCTAGCCATCAGTGAGACTCCGTGGGCATAGGACCCTCCGAGCCAGGTGCGGGACACAATCTCCTAGTGTGCCATTTTCCAGGCCCGTTGGAAAAGCGCAGTATTAGGATGGGACTGACCCGATATTCCAGGTGCCGTCTGTTACCCCTTTCTTTGACTAGGAAAGGGAACTCCTTGACCCCTTGCGCTTCCCGAGTGAGGCAATGCCTCGCCCTGCTTCGGCTTGCGCACAGTGCGCTTCACCGACTGTCCTGCACCCACTGTTTGGCACTCCCTAGTGAGATGAAACCGGTACCTCAAGCAGAAATGCAGAAATCCCCCGTCTTCTGTGTCGCTGGGGCTGGGAGCTGGAGACCGGAGCTGTTCTTATTCGGCCATCTTGGCTCCACCCCCCAAAAACAAAATATTTTCTAAATGCTTCACAATTTTAAAATAAAGCAAAATATTTAAAAAATTGATTAAAGGAAGTGAGACAAAAAAGTAAAAAGCTGTCTGAAAATTTTAAAATTACTGTAGTTATATATATTTAATATGCAGTATTTGGTATTCAGCTTATTAACTGATATCCGTCCTTAAGAGTTAATAATTGATCTGAACTCTCAACAGTAGTAAAACTGCACTGTGTGGTAAAGACACATGCAAGTTCCATGAAAATTTTACCAACCAAGTGAATAACTTTACAGAATACATAGACACAGTGATTTATACCAGTAATCTCTTTAAAGTGAGGTTTTGCTAGGAAACTATGCCATTTTCTTGACAAGCTCACATCTTGTTATTGAGTATCACTGGAATGGGGCAGAGCACATGTGGGATGGAGCGGGAGTAAGTGCTTGTGCATTTTTGCTTCCTCACTGGCTCCTCTCCCTCCACCGTGAGATCATACCTGGGTTAGTGTGCTAAAGAATGAGAGATTAGAACACAGGTGAATACTTTCAGCTGAGGGCAAACTATGTCAACCAATGTCTGCCTGACCCACCAGCTGAAAACCGATGCATGTGTAAGATCCACTGCTCCCAGCTCAGATAGGCAGAACCAGTTAACTAATCTATAGACATTTGAAAAATAATAAGTGATTGTTTTAAGCTATTAAATTTGGAGGTGGTATGTTATAAAAAGTTATGGCAGTGATAACTAACAGATGCTCTATCATACTAGGATGACATGATAAAGATATGTGGGACAGTAACTGGCTAGGGATAAAGGGATGAGTGAACCTTATATTTTTAAAGGAAGGGAATATACACACATATACAGAGAGAGATAATAATAGACTTGCTTATTTAATTGTATACTAATTATCTTATCCAAGACAGGCAGGGGAAGTGCTGTACAATGTCTTGAATAGAAAGCAGAGAGTAGGATCAGCCCAAGTGGATAGTGTTGAACCCCACAAGAATGGATATAAGTTTATCTAGTAAGTGATTACATTGGAAAAATGGTTCCGAGGACAGGTTTTTTTTCACACTCTAACCTATCGGGAGCACATGGAAATTCTCTTCTGGCACATAATTTTTAGAGTTGTTAATGGAAATTTAGGACATAACATGCGTTAAAATGCCTTGTCTACTAGTGTCCAAAATAAGTTGGGTGCTTTGTGTGTTTCTTGTGTCCCTTCAATGTCTATATAAACTTCTTAAGAGCCTCAGCATTCTGAAATTCAGATAATGACCAGTAAAACACAACCTTTATTTCTTCTAAGCCTGAAAGCTACACATTGTTTTAGTTAATTCTTAATTTCTTCCAAAGTATAAATTTTGTAGAGATGTTGATATCCTTTAATCCAGTATTTAGGAAGTATGCCATTTAATTTTATGTAAGTTGCTTAGTTTATTTTTTCAGACTGTTTTTTCAAGAAATTCCATTTCCTAAAAAATACCCATGGGAGCCTTGGATAAGGATGAAAATGCTAAATTATATGCATAAAATACAAAATTAAAAATCAGTGACGTTTTTCAAGTTACATAAACTTGTCTTCCATTTGTAGTAGGTGTTTCGTGTTACTATTAGCTGGATGAGTAGTAATACCAGTTAAAGTCCTCACGTTCCACATTTCCAAGTGATACAGGGCAAAGTATTTTGCCATCATGGACTTCAGATTTCATAAAGAAAGTGCTTCCATTTCTCTTATTAAATGAATTCTCTGAACTCCTAAAATGTATAAACTTTATGAGTATGTGGAACATGAGCCTCCCTCTCTGCCTTCTGCTTTCAGAATGATGTCAGTGCTTGAAAACGGAAAACAGTTCAGTGTCTTTAGGGGTTCCTGATCCAACAATTACTTATTCTGTTCATCTTCTATAGAAGCATTTCTGATGATGTTTGAATTTGACTTTCAGTCTGAGCCAAATGTATATGGCTTTTTTTTCTGCTTAGTATTCATTATCACACTTACTCTTGAAATTATAAAAAACTGTTGTGAAGCAAACAGAAGTGAGTAAGTTACCTCAAATCTTTTCATGCGTCAGCATCCATGACTGTGGAAGAGGCAGCAGTTTATTTTCGCATGAAATGTGTCAAGTTTCTGTAGTCAAACTATACAAAGCTGGGCTGCACCTAATTATTGGTATAAATTACATAAGGCATCTAAACAGTGATAATTTAGAAGACTCAAAGCACTGCTATTCACTTAAATCTGAAGAGGATCTGACTGGACACATGTATCTCTGACAAAAAGTCCGAGTGCCATGTAGATGTTTATGTTGGCTTTCCTTGATTCTCGGCCAGTAACTTCTGTGAGGTCCGATAAGGCAAGCAATGAATTCTCTCTTAGCCTCATCTTCTTCATTTGTAAAATTGTTAAATATTTTGCAGGACTTCTTCATACTCAGATTTTAATTGTGGTTGGCTTAGAACTCTTTCTCTTTCAACATTGTCTTCATTTCTCCACCGTTTTACTAAACCTTAGTCGTGATTGTTGATATGTCCTCAAGTGTCATATACGCACCACGTTCCTTGGAGGTGGTAGAGTGTAGTGAATAGTCAAACAGGTTCTGGGTTTAAATCCCGCGTCTTCTGCTTCCTAGCTGTGTGATTTGGGTCAGGCTAGTTGCTATCTGAGCCTCATTTTCCTCATCTGATTGTTTTAAAGACAAAATAGTATATAAGACAAAAGAGATAAACAATATGTGAAAATATTCCAGCCTCTGACACATCGAAATTCTCAAGAAATATTTACTGTTCTCAGAACAATATTCTATTCTATTCACAATAACAATTGTTAAAATTTTTATGCCTGTTCTAAGCTAAAATCTCTACAAGTCCAAGGGTTAATCAAGAAACATTAAATGTCCCCCAAATAATTATTTCTATTTAACATACTTTAATTTTAAAACAGTTTTAGGTTCACAGCAAAACTGAGCATTGAAGTGTAAAAGCTTTAAGATAATTTTTTGCCCTTTCAGTATTTAATTTATTTTATTTAGACCTGATTAATTATAAAATTATTTTTCCTTAGCCATGGGAATTCAATATTACGTTATAAAGATATTTCAACTGGAAAGCGTTTTTTATTTTTTTTATTTATTTTTTTTTTTGAGACGGAGTCTGGCTCTGTCGCCCAGGCTGGAGTGCAGGGGCACGATTTCGGCTCACTGCAAGCTCCGCCTCCCAGGTTCACCCTGTTCTCCTGCCTCAGCCTCCCTAGTAGCTGGGACTACAGGCGCCTGCCACCATGCCTGGCTAATTTTTTGTATTTTTAGTAGAGACGGTATTTCACCATGTTAGCCAGGATGGTCTCGATCTCCTGACCTCGTGATCCACCCACCTCGGGCTCCCAAAGTTAATTTTTGAATATATTTCAGATTTTGCTCTAGCATATTTAATGAGATATTAATGTTACTATACAATCTAAATTTTGGCATATCATTTGATATCCCTCAGCGTTTAAAAATCCTTTGTCATTATAGCTTGTACTCTCTGTCTTTTAATAGTGAACTTAATCTATTCATACTAAATATGATTTTGACATATATGGATATATTTCTGCATCTTTAATAAAATTTCACTGTATTTTTACTTCTTTACTTTTTTCGTTTGTTTTCTGCTTTTCATTGACTTGATTGCATATTTTTCGGGGGTGTGTTGTTTGTATATTTCCTTTTCTATTTAATCTGTGTCGCTTTTCATTGCTCTTTAGTTATTAAATGTTGAATAAAGTGCATTAGCACTAATGAAGCACAAGGTTGCATTAACAAAGTACAACTTGAATCAATCATCTCCTTCTACCTGAACAATTTAAGGGCTATAGAAAATTTTAGATATGATCATCTCTTCCAGTTTTTATGTTATTGCAACTTGTAAATATAATTATGTTTTGTTTTTTAAGTTCCAAGCTAAATAGTCATTATCCTTAATGTTATTATTGCTGTTACTTTGGTTATTGATTATTTAGATACACCAACGTGTTTTCAAGTTTCTGTATAACTCAGTGCCACTTAGATCTCACTCTTTTCTTCTCATTGAAGCTTATGTGTTGGTGCTCTTTGGCATGTAAACTCAATCATTTATTTGAATGTGTGTGTGTGTGTCTGTGGCAGGGTCTCAGGCTTTCACCCAGGCTGCAGTGCTGTGGTGCAATCATGGTTCACTGCAGCCTTGACTTTCTGGGCTCAAGCAGGTCTCCCACCTCAGCCTCCTGGGTAACTGGGACTACAGGCATTTGCCACCACGCCCACCCCAGGATAATTGTTTGTATTTTTAGTAGAAATGAAGTTTCGCCATCTTGTCCAGGCTGGTCTTGAACTCTTGAGCTCAAGCAGTCTGCTCTCCCCAGCCTCCCAAAGTGCTGAGATTACAGGCATGAACAACCATGGCTGTCCTGAAAATTATCTTATTTTATATATCTTACTCTTAATAATTTAGAAAGGTTTAAAATAATAGATTGATGGATATTTTCTCTTAGCACTTTGAAGAGTTTAAAATCATAGGTTGATGGAAATTTTCTCTTAGCACTATTGTCTTTTATAATTTCAAGATACTTTCATTTTAAATTATGAGTGGAAAACGGAAATAACCTAAAAGGGCACAATTACTAGACTGACAGTATTATGGGTTGAATTGTGTACCTTCAGCAAATAATGAGGCGGTAATTCCAGTAGCTGTGAATGTGACCTTGTATGGCAATACAGCCTTTGCAGATGACCAAGTCAGGATGAGGTCATTAGGATGGGTCCAATCCAATATGACTCTGTCCTTTCAAAAAGGAGAAATGTGGACACAGGGAAAGATAGGCATACAGAGAAGGCGATGTGAAGACACAGGAAGAATGCCATTGATAAGCCAAGCGATATGGTCTGGCTTAGCTCCCGTAACTCCCATGTGTTGTGGGAGGGATTTGGGGGAGGTAATTGAATCATGGTTGTAGCTTCCATAACTCCCATGTGTTGTGGGAGGGACCTGGTGAGAGATCATTGAATCACGGTGTTTTTTTCCCCATGCTGTTCTTGTGGTGGTGAATGAGTCTCACAAGATCTGTTGGTTTGATAAGGGGTCTCCTCTTTGCTTGGTTCTCATTCTCTCTTGCCTGCCGCCATGTGAAATGAGCCTTTCGTCTTCTGCCATGACTATGAGGCCTTCCCAGCACATGGAACTGTGAGTTCAGTAAACCTCTTTTTCTGTATAAATTACCCAGTCTCTGGTATGTCTTTATGAGCAGCAGGAGAACAGACTAAAACACCAAGAAACACCCAAAGCTGCAAGACATTAGGAGAGAGACTTCTCTGGAAAGCTTTTTCCTTTTGGCTCTCAGAAAGAGCCACCTTTTCAACACCATGATTTTAGACTTCTACCCTCCAGAACTCTGAGACAGTACACTTCTGATTAAGCCACCCACTGTGCGCTGTTTTGTTAGGGCAGTCCCAGGAAAGTACTACAGCTACAAATCGTAAACAGAAACAAGAGCCAGGAGAAACCAGAACCTTCAACCCTCCATGTAGTACTCTATCCTTTCTTTCTGGAGGTTTTCAGAAGGCATTTCAAGGATTCAGCAGGGGGTTGGCAGACCATGCTGGGCCCACTGTGTCCCATTCCTGCCAGATTCCTGCAGGAACTGCACGGTTTACTAGGTTACACTTTCTTTTCTGTTTATGGCTTCTCAGGATGCACACTTGACCCTATGCCCTCTCTTAATCCTGGCAGCCCCCCATACTCTGCCTAAATAAATACCAGTGGACATAACTACCAACATGCCAAAGTCCTCAACATCTCATATTCCATGCAAGAATATGTAGAGAGGCTCTTTATACTGTCATAGATTATACCAGCCGGGTATCCAAGTGATGTCAACAGGGCCCCAGTGTTTTTAGACATTTTAATAAAAATTCCTTTTTAAAAAATGAGATTTTGCTATAAAGTCATGCTTATAATCCCTATGTTCTTTTCTTGACAGTATGTTTTTCCAAAAGAATCCTCAGCCATCCACATAAAAACAGTTTCCATATATGCGAACTGGAAATTTTTATAACTGGTAGAAACAGACTAAAAACTGGACTTTCAAAAAATACAGTTGGCCTTTCATGTGTACGAGCTCCACATTCATAGGTTCAACTAACTATGGATAGAAAATACAGTATTCCCAGATTGGGCAGCCCAAGGATGCAGAGGGCTCAGTTTTAATTTTCCCAGGTTATACAGGACCAATGTTGGAATTTTAGCATTTCTGGATTTTGGCATCCATCAGGGTTCTAGAACTATTCCCTCATGGAGAACGTGGAAGCACTGTATATACCAATGGCAAATAAGCAGTGAAAATTTGCTTTACGCCACTAGTCATTAGGAAAACGCAATTAAAACTGCAATGAGATGCCCTATACAGCTACTAGGATGGCTATAATAAAATCACAGAAGACGGAGTACTGATGAGGATATGTAGAAACATCAGTGGTATAGTTGCTTTGGAAAACAATAGGGAAGTTTCTTTTAAATTTAAATATACATTTATCACATGACTCAACTATCAATTCCTGGATGTTTACCCAAGAGAAATAAAAGCATATTCATACAGAGACCCATTTGCTAATGTTTATAGCAACTTTATTTGCATGGCCTTAAACTAGAAATAATCCAGAGGCCCATGTATTAGTAAAGGTATAATCAAATGGAACACTAGTTTGCGATAAAAAAATTACAATATAGACATATGTAACAGCATGAATAAATCTCCAACGCATTAAGTAAACTCAATAAAAAACAATCAAGGCTACATAGTATATGATTCAATTTTTGTGACATTATTTAATAGCCAAAACTGTAGCCACCCAAATCTGAGTGGGGTAGACAGGGGCTAGGTGTCAGGTTGGGGGTGAGGACTGATTACTAAGGGGCACCAGGTAACATAGTACTTTAGGTTGCTGTAACAGAATATCATAGACTGGGTAGTTTATAAACAACCAAAATTTATTTTTCACAGTTTTGGAGACTAGAAGTTCAAATTCAAGTTACTGACAGATTCAGTGCCTGGTAATGACTCACTTCCTGATTCAGAGGTGGCTGTCATTCTTTGGTCTCCTCACATTGTAGAAGGACGGGATATCTCCAGGGTCTCTTATAAAAAGCACTATCTCCTTTGATTAAGTCTCTGTTCTTATGACCTAATCACCCTCCATAGCCTCCAACTCCCAATACCGTTATATTGGGTATTAGATTTCAGCATAAAATTTCAGAAGAATATAAAAATTGAATCTATAGAAGAAGGGAATTTTTAGGATGAAATGTCTCCATTGAAGTGGTTGTTACACTACTGTAAACATTTGTCAAAATTCATCAAAATGAACACTTAGAAAATGCTGTTATATATAATTATCGTTTGGTTGTGTCCCTCCAAAAGGCATGTGTTGGAACATAATCCAATGAACCACTGTTGGGAGGTGGGGCCCAATGGGAGGTGTTTAGGTCATGAAGGCAGAAGCCTTGTGAACAGATTCATGCTGATTTAAAATAACTTAAGGCTGGGAGTTCAATCTCTTGCTGTCTCACCTTCCACCATGAGATGACACAGAAAGAAGGTCCTCACCAGACACTTGCCTTTGCATCTTGGATTTTCCAGTTTCCAGAACCATGAAGAATCTCTACAAATTGCCCAGTCTCTTATATTCCATTATAGCAGCACAGACTGAATGGAACTATACATGCATTGCATTTGAATGAATATTAGTAAGAAATTAAACTTTCACCACAATAAAGGAATCTTTGAATGAGCACTGGGTCCCTCTGAGCAAGGACATGGACAGATGTTATGTAAGAGAAAGGACTGGATCAGAACTTTGAGAGCAGAAAGCATCAAATATTCTACAGCTTGAGCCTTCTGTAATGGTAGCAGTAGGAACTGAAGATTCCTATGTTTTTGTTATCTTACATGGTGAATTGGACTCCACTAATGGAGGGGCTTAAGATATGAGCAGCCATTTATTTTGTATAAACAGTTGTGCAAAATGAATGTGCCAATAAACCATAACAAAATAAATTGGGAGAGCTTCAAATCTAATCCACCTTTTAGGAAGTCTATGATGGATAGACTTGACCTACAGAATCTAGGCACACTTTTGATAAGCCAATAATTTCCTCTCTATATAGATACCCCTAATTCAGGCTTCAGGGGCTAAAAAGTGTTTCCAGAGTTGCAACAAAATGATCAATACTTCAACAATATAACACACACTACAAGATTCCTTACTTTGAATGTTGAATATGTGTAGATATAGAGATACTAACAGAAGAAATTAAAGTTTGGCAGCTTTTGAAAATGTAGTCATTCAAATATGTAAGGCATTGTTTTATGACACAACCAAAAATAAAGTTTTCATATTTCTTTATTCAGTATTTTACATAATCTAGGGAGATATAAACTTCTGGCTAACAACAAAATAAATGTTCGCTTAGGAAACAAGACTCTCAGACTTAAACATCGTTACAAAAATACATATGTGACCAGCTATGTTTGGTTTCTCCACTGTCCTTTGGTTGCACTCTAATTTTTCCAGCTTGAAGTATCTTTTCCTTACGCATTTTTAGACATCCAATACAGAGGTAATATTTATTTATTCAGTATTTGTCACTTTGAGAGTACTATGTTTTCTCAGATCTGAATCATCAAGTTGTTCTTGAATATTATACATTTCATTTTCAGGGTAGAATAAACTTTGTACTGATTATATTTGAATTTGTTACTTGAAGTGGAAATTGTAAGTGATAGCAGAAAGCCTGAGTGCTTTGAAATGAGGAATACTGGATAGTGAAATATTGGTTTAAATTCTGGATCTTCCAGTGATAGCTGCCATCAAGGACACAATTTCTTATCATTTTTAGCTTTAAATCACTCAATTTGGACATAGAAATAATAAACACATTTTACAAAGTTATGCTGGTGTGATGAGATCAGCATTCAGTAAAGGGAAGCTGATACGACTGTCAGTCAACGGATTCATCTAGCTATTTACCTACCCTTCTTTTGTTTTCCTCTCTGCAGCCCAAAGATTTAAGTTCAAATTCTGGATTGATGGTTTATTACATCTGTGACTTTTAGCAAGTTATGTACTTTGCAGTCTAAAATTTCACACTTATAAAGTATGATATTAACATTAAAGAGTCTATAAGAATCTAGTTTAGTGCCTGAAATATAGTAGGTGCTCATTTAATGACAGCTACTGCTATTTTAACTTTTAGACATCACTATTACTACAAAACTGGCTTTGATATTTTACCTTTCTAAAATCTATTTTTTTGCTTCCTAAAATGCAGACTGTCCTGCATCCAAACTATATTGGAAATTAAATATTTTAATGGAAAATAAAAATCACACACAGGTCAAGTAAGTTATAGTGGTTTTGAACAAAAGGCATACAATTTCTTTTTAAAAAAATATAAAAAGTATTAAAACTATGTTCAACACGAATATACTTATATGTGTATTATATACATGCTGGAAATATCAGTTTTTAAGGGACTACATAGCAGCTACATGTTTTGATAATTGACATTATTCAGCAAATTTTTCTAATACATGAAGTATGTCAAATGATGAGTTCAGTATAACATTTTTATCTGCATTGCTTTGTTACTTTTGTGCATTACTATTAAATGCATTGTTATATGTTGCTGTAAGTTGTATTATTGCATATTAAAATCATTCTTAGATAAAATAAAAATCAACAAGGTCATTTGCACAGCTCGAGAAAATGTTTTTATCATACAGAGATTACGCATTTTTCTTTTAGCACTTTTTTTTGCATGAAATCAATTATTTCAGGTTTTTTTTTTTAAAAAAAACAGCTTCCAGGTAAAGTAAATATTTTCACTTTTAGCTACACATGGATATCCTCCATTATTTATGTTGTCATATACTTATCTTAGTAAAAGGTTTGACTAAAAATAACTGCTTATCCAAAGTGTACTTATGTTAAGTGTAGATATATTTTGAGTAAATAAAAAGCAGGTATTTTTTTCAGAGATAATCTTAAAAATGCTTTTTCATGAATCTGGAAGTTAAATAGCTGGAAATGAAATCCAGAAGTAAATGATACCACTTGTAAACATACCTCTGACATTAGGAGTATACAGGAAATTATGACAAGTGTCTGTTATCATAGATAAGTAAGGGTATCCCATGGGTAACTAAAAATGAGCATATTTAATGGGAGCCAAGTTTCGTATTTTTAAAAGACATGGAGAAATTTATTTCATAAGAAAAATCTGTTTAAAATGGAAAATCTTTGTAAAAAAACTACTCTTTTTAAAATCCTTTGCTAATGGCCTTCTTGAACTTTATCTTAATGTATATAAGAATTCTTCAAAAATCACATTATATAATTAATTAAGGATTTTAGAGAAAATTAGAAAGATACTGCAATATGTCAACAATGTTTAAAACTGATGTTAAATAAGTCTGGGCGCAGTGCCTCACTCCTGTAATCCCAGCACTTTTGTAGGCGGGTCACCTGAGGTCAGGAGTTCAAGACCAGCTTGGCCAACATGGTGATACCCCAACTCCACTAAAAATATGCAAATTACCTGTGTGTGGTGGTGGATACCTCTAGTTACAACTACTCTGGGAGGCTGAGGCAGGAGAATTGCTTGAACCTGGGAGGTGGAGGTTACAGTGAGCCGAGATCACGCCACTGCACTCCAGCCTGAGAGACAGAGCAAGACTGTTAAAAAAAAAAAAAGAAAAAAATATCGCTGCTAAATACGTTTCTGGCTATTACTAATTTCTATTTGTGATGGTCTAGTTTGTGCTTTTCTTTTTTAATAAAGACTTGTTTTTTAAAAGAAAGCACAGTGATCTGGATGATGTCTTATGGTAAAGCCTTGGGGTAAACTCCAAAGGGTAAGTATTAGCAGTGTCGATGCCACCTCATTACAGTAACCACAATACCACATTTAAAGTGAAAAAAAAATCAGACTTTTGTGAAGTGTCTTGCAAATTCAAATCCTTTCTATGATGGCAAATAAAACAGGAATTTGGAGCACCAAACTTGCCCCTTCCTCTGCAATAAACTAAACACAAAAGTTTCAAACATGTTTTAGAATGAATTCCTAATTTTATACATCAAATGACCACCCTCTCATCACATTGAATACCTATGGTAAGAAATTAGAATTCTCTCTCTCGTCCTTCCTTGTTAGTGTAGGGTAGAAGGGATTTTTTTTTCTCATCCATCACTAGGTTCATGGCTGAAGCACCTATAACAAAAGACAGTTTAACAACAGAAAAGCGTACATATTTATTTAATGTAAATTTTATGTGACATGTGGACCTTCAGAAATGAAGACCCAAAGAAATGGCGAAATCTATGTATATTTATGCTTAGGTTGGATGGGGAGTAGACAGTCATGAGGAAGCATGATTGAACAGAGGGAGTATGATCTAATGGTAATAAGCTGGGGGAACTTAGCAAGGCCTGTTTGTTCATATTACTTTCTGTGTCCCAGTGTGACATTCCTTGTCTCCAGATATGAGGCACATGAGGCTCTTATCACATACTTCAGAGGAAGATCAGATTTTTTTTTTTTTTTTGAGACAGTGTCTCCTCTGTCGCCCAGGCTGGAGGGCAGTGGCGTGATCTCCGCTCACTGCAAGCTGCACCTCCCGGGTTCACACCGTTTTCCTGCCTCAGCCTCCCGAGTAGCTGGGACTACAGGCACTGCCACCACACCCGGATAATTTTTTGTATTTTTAGTAGAGACGAGGTTTCACCGTGTTAGCCAGGATGGTCTCGATCTCCTGACCTCGTGATCCACCCACCTCGGCCTCCCAAAGTGCTGGGATTACAGGCGTGAGCCACCGCACCCAGCTGAAGATCAGATTCTTTTACAGCTTGCTTCAGAGAAGAAGGATTGGAGAAGGTCAGAGACCTTTGTCCTTTGTGATTTTCTCAAATGTGAAGGTGCCATCTTCTGGGGTAGCACGTTCTGAACCCAATGCTCTGGGGTAGCGTGTTTTTATTTGTAGAATATCAAGAGAATGGTGTTGCATCTTTCAGAAAACCCAGTCTAGAAAATCTTAGGAATGAAATATACAACCTAATTTTATACATTTTTCTAATTTCTATTTATGGTTAATATTTGAAGAAACATTCCCTCATGCATATATAGTTTTAGTTTAATGTAAGTGGATAAGATACATAATAGTGCTGGTTGCAAAGATTTTGTGTTCCAGAAGAGTTCAATAATATTTTCCTTAAAGGTTGGCTTGTAAGAAGAAAATTTATTTCCAACATTTTAATCTTTGACTCTGCATTAGCCATTTTCAAGTAGATAAATTAATTTTTTTCACTTGAGTTATTTACTGAAAATTTGTGAACTTAATTGCTGAAAAGCTTCAGCTTTTGCTGTTTTTTTTTTTTTCGCTAATCAGTGATTCAGTGATTACTATTTCTTTTCTATTTTCTTTATATGTACTGTAATTTCTCAATGGCATTCAAAAAACCCTGGAAAGCACATTGAAAGTGGAATTATTTGAGCTGGACATATACTTGTGCATTAAAAAATTCTCCAAATATGTCTTTAAAACTTAATTAAAAATGTCAACTTAGAAACTTAATGTGCCTGGGTCTTAGTCCAGAGGACAGTGGTATCAGCTCAAACAGGAAGATAATGGAAGGGGATTTGAACTTTATGATAAGGACTCCTGGTCAGTTTAAGAAAGACAATGACAGGATCAGAATATACGTTACTGCCTGCTGTGTATATGCAGCAATAGCGGTTATACCTGGTTCTTTGTCTCCAAATCAGAGCACAGGCCCAACAAGAACAATCCTCGGTCCACTTATGAGGGAGTCTTATCCACTCAGTTGGAGGGATGGTTTCCCTGCATATTGCTGCAAACTTCCTGTCACTGCCCCAGAGGTTTAGAATTAGCATTAATGACCTTCAAACAGCTTAATTTCCCCAGAGTCATTGAACACAGCTAGTTGGCCCTACTAGGCTGAAAGCCATATGGCATCAATTGTAAATGTTTTGCTACCATTTCCCAACATAACCACCTGCCTGATTTACTGTTTGCTGGATGCTCACCTTGAATGTGAATATGTCCACATAATTTTTTTCTTTAAATTAAGAAATGTAGTTTAAAATTATGATTCATTTTATCCTATTAAGATGTTGAAGGGGGATGCTGAAGAAGATTCACATTGTCAGTTTTGTATAAATCCACTTGTTGGAGAAAAGTGTTGAAATGAAATTAACAAAACCATCATATAAATATAAACGTGTAGATTGTTAAAATTACAGTTTTAGGAAATTTGCAACATAAAGTACAAGGTAAATAAATATCTCATTTTGAACTCACATATTTAGTACAAAATATTGCCCAAAATCCATCCTAGGGCTTGGGGATATTTAGAAAAGAGAAGACCCCCAGAGCTATAAATCATTAAAAAACCAGATAGCTTAACTTCAAAATGCATTTTATTTTTCTTAATCTTGGGTTTCAAGATAAAACCTTGAAGAAAACTGTAGAAGCCTTTACTCTTAGCCATAAAATAGACTCCATTTCCCCCCCTTTCCTACCATGTATACTCCCTTCACATTTATCTAATTGTATGCTGTCGTCTATATGCCTTCTTAGAAGTTGCAGGGGCTAATCTTGAGTCTGACAAAGGAAGCTTGGAGACTCAGCTGCAAAATTCCCAAGATTACTGCAAGGTGGCTGGCTAGTCAACAACCCCGCCATTGTTGAGATGCTGCCAGCTCGTGATTCAGGAGGACTGAGACACAAAATAGCCACCAGAGCAAAACACACAGACACTGTACTCAGCACAATTCTTGCGCGCCTTCCTTATCAATTTTTCCACACTTAAACCCCTACCCTCACCCCCAAAATTGAAGTGGTTGGTTTGAATGGGAATCCGGCCACATCCCCTTTACTAGTTTTGTTTAGTAAAATCCCTTTCTTTCTACCAGACCTCACTCTTGTGAATTGGACTCTGCAAGTGGTAAGCATTCAGATCTGTATTCAGTTACAACGAAGTGATCTCTCTGCAATGGATACAGAAAAGATAGGTTCAAGGGGAAATATAGGGGAAGAGGGAGGGGGAACTTAAATATTGGGGATAAATGAATTTGGGATAATTAAAAGCAGACATAGAGAAAATTCTGAAGGGAAACTGGTAATAGTGTATATGGAGACATTGTGCTCCTCAATGGAAATTTTGAGGGTACAATATTGCTTCCATGCATCTCCCTTTCAGCAATTCAGCCCAGTGACTTGATGCAATGACATCACCCGTTCTCTTCTGAGGAAACAGTTTTAGACATTCAAAGCCCAGTTGTTCAATGTAGCCGAGATTCTTTAATTTCTATTTCAGCTAATTAGTAGCAATACAAACTCTTGCCAAACAAGAAATGTGAATTCTTAAAGATTAAATTTTATTTTATCTCTATCTAGAGGTAGGAAACCAATCTTTTGGGAGGCACAAATTAGGATGACAGCCAAAATTCATTTATTCATTCCAAAATAAATCCTTTATGTGTAGCGAATTATTTTTCATAATTCTAGAAAGTGGCATGTTCCAGCAATTATAATTATAAAGTGTACTGTTTTTGGAGGGTAAAATAGTAAGTCACATCATTAAGGTCAAAATGATGTTTAAAGGAAAACTATAACTATGCCTTTAGTATATTAAAATTAGATAATATTTTGTACATCTGTCCCTGCAAAATAAAACACTTTTTGTATGTTTTCTTTGGCTCACACACAACTAAATTTGATGAGATAAAATATACAAATATTTGACAGGGTCAATTTCCTTTTCAAGTTGGATTTTAATTAATTCAATAAGCATGTATTGATGACCTACTGTATGCAATACATTTGGCTATATTTAGCATATCTGATTTTGCTCTATCATCATGGATCGTGATGTTTGTGACGGGGGATGTTTGCGACTGGAAGCTTTTTTTTCCCATTAGCCAAATAAATAAGTAGGTAAATGCTTAAATATTTTTTAAAAATCCACGTGGTGTTATTTTGAGAGGTATAGAATTTATCTAAGCTCCAGTTCCTTCCATTGGAAAAATGAGTATTTAAATGAGGTAATATGTATAAAGGCAATGGCGGCTGGGCACGGTGGCTTGTGCGTGTAATCCCCGCAATTTGGGAGGCCCAGGTGGGACGATCGCTTTAGCCCGGGAGTTCAAGATCAGCCTGGGCAACAGGGAAAGACCCAGTTTCTACAAAATATTTTTAAAGTTAGCTGGGTTCAGTGGCACGTGCCTGTAGTCCCAGCTACTTGGGAGGCTGTGGCAGAAGGATTGCTTAGGCCTGGGAGGTTAAGGTTGCAGTGAGCTGTGATCGCGCTACTGCACTCCAATCTGAACCACAGAGTGAGACCCTGTCTCTAAAAATAAATACAGAAATAAAGACATACATACATAAAAAATAAGGCAAAGAGTAGGCCCTCAATAACATGAGCTAATATCAATCTGTATTTCCATAAATTGGTATCATTCTATGTATCCATAGCCTCCAAACCTGTTATACTCCAGTCTTTGGCTCCTTTTCCTGTGGCTTTAAAAATTTATATTAGATAAGGAAAAGAATCACACTATATACTTACCCTTAACTGTTTTATAGTTATTTTCAGATTTACATTTCCTGTGGTTACCAAATTACAAATGGCTACATGTAAAAACATACCTTTCTGGACAGTTTAGTTTCTCAAAGTTCAGAGCAACTCATATGCACTTACATGTAAAAATTATATAAAATATGCATATGTTAACTTCTCATATATACTTAAAAGATACCTAACAAAATTGAGAGTTCGCAATGGTGTTACACACATATTTGAAGTTGCAAATAGAAAAAAACAGATATCCAGAAATCAGGCTGAGTTTATACCCTAGAGATATTTGCAATTCCTCCATAATAAAGTGACAGAATTTGTGACTTTGAAGCTAAAAATTATGCATAACTGCATTTTACACCATTTTAGCCATCAACAACTTATATTAACAACTAAATTAAGTTATACATCAAGCCAGAAAAGATCGCAAATTTCTTATGTTCTAGTATTGGAAGAAGAAAGGCATTTTTAGTTTAAAATTTAGTATGTGACACAAAATGGCCAGATGGTGCACACAATCCATTTGTTGCAGGGCTTCTAGTTCTTTCCATGCATTGGAAGAAAACCAGGTGACAAGTTAGGCAGCAGTTTTTATGCAGGACATTTCCAAATTGCATATAATCAGAGAATAAGGATCTAGAAGGTAACTTCCAACTAAAACAAGCCATTCTGACTCAAAGTCACAAGAATTCAGTCTTAATAATCACAAATGCTTTCTGTTCTCAAGCTTAAAAATCTATTCTCTATTTTCTTTGGACTCACAGTGTCTTAGAATTTTTGCACACATAGTCTTACATTTTCCTCTTCACAGAATGGGATTGGCAGAAAAAATGAGAGAACTTTTTGCAGTTAGTGATTTTTTCCAAGATCACAGAGCTAGTCAATACACCATGTGATTCACATAAAACATGAGAATAGCCAGTATGGGGTACCTAGAAATGAGGAGCATTGCAATTATAATACAAACAAAAATTATACCCCATTTTACTAGTTTGAATCATTACCACAATAAACATGGATTCATAAGTTAGGCTGTGATAGAACCAAAAGAAGACATTTATGTGATTTTTTTTTAATGGCATGCATCTGCTCAGGACAGGCTGTACTTTTTAGAGGAACAACTTTATCCTTCAGTAAAAAATTCTGAAGAAGTGTGATATCAAAGCTCAATTAAACTTGATATTTAAAGTCTTTATACCAAAATAATGAATCTATTCATGAACAATACAAGAATGAGATTTGGCAGGAAAGCTATGTCAGTATATCTCATGTCAGTGCCTAGCTAGGATGCTAATTCACAAGAAAAAATATTGTCATTCTCCAATGTCGGACAGTTATTTGAAGCCTGTCTGCTTTTTTTGGTAGAGATACTTTAAATAAGGAACCTGGGGAAAGAGTTACAGATATCTACTGGCATGAAGAGGAAGACCGTTTACTGAATATAATTGAATGGATATTTTTATGAGTATTGGTATTATTTCAATTTTCAATTAAAAAAATAAACTGGTATATGCAAAATCTTCATGCTCTGGGCCATATTGAAAGATAGTAAATAATTGAAATAAAATGCCGAGATATTGGTGGGGACCCGTCTGCACCTACTAGGGTCTTGATGTTACCTGAGCCCCCTTAGGTATTTTAAATATGTGCCAGAAGACAGTGCTTCTCAGGACATGATTTTTCTATTCCTAAAAATAAGTTACAGGAAAAATAGACAAATGAAGACTAAATGTTTCAAGAGGGAACCCATATAATGGGTTAAATGAGGCATAGGATAGCAGTGTGTGAGGCATTTTGTATTAGAGCTCATTTAAAATAGCACTTTTATCATGGTTGGGACATAACTTCTAAAGAAAAACAAGTTTAGAGCTTTCTATGTATTTTCTATTTCTTTCTTTAGACAATATTACCACGTGGTCTGGTCTAATGCAGCTGTGACACATACACACACACACACATCACCGACCAGGATAGGCTGTGCTATTGCTTTTGCTTCTTAGTGTGAATATTGAAAGGCCACAGGGTCACCTTCAGCTCTTTGTACACTGGCTTCCTGTACGTCCTGCTGTGTTTCCTGCTTGAATGCACAAGCCTTATTGCACCGAGTATGTTTTGCAGAAATGTACCTTGATATGCCACATAATTCCCATACACATTTGCGGGCCTGCACTCATTATCTATTGAAAACAATCTGACCGAAAAGTGACAGTCTCGATTGCGATTTTCATTTGATCTTACAAATTATTTCCAAGGGCCACGGTGTTGGCACATTTGTAACTCCTGTGTCTCCTTCACCCTCTACAACAGACTTAGCCCCACCTTTTCATGGAAAAGCACAAGACCCTCAAATCATTGTGTTGTCCTAACGGCTTTCAAAGAATTACTTCCTTCGAAGTTATTTTCCTCTTTTTTTAACTTACATTTCTAAAGCTAGAGTCAGGATAGTTGATTCTGGTGCTGAAAAAAAATCAGTTAATAACGATTTTTATAAACTTCTACACATTTCTTTTGTGTAGGGTTGGTGTCGTGGAATATTGTGCATTTGGAGGTTAGAAAGAAACTGGTTCACTTTTTTTTTTTGAGGCAGGATTTCACTCTGTTGCCCAGGCTGGAGTGCAGTGGTGCGATCTCGGCTCACTGCAACCACCGCCTCCCGGGTTCAAGTGATTCTCCTGCCTCAGCCTCCCAAGTAGCTGGGATTACAGGCACCCGCCACCACGCCCAGTTAATTTTTGTATTTTTAGTAGAAATGGGGTTTCACCATGTTGGCCAGGCTGGTCTCCAACTCCTGACCTCAGGTGATCTGCCTGCCTCGGCCTCCCAAAGTGCTGGTATTACAGGTGAGAGCCAACACGCCTGGCTGGTTCACATTTTAAATATGGTACTTTTTAACCAAATGATTTGGGGCAAGTTTCTCCTGTTTTTCTTTTTTTTTTGAAATAGAGTTTCATTCTTGTTGCCCAGGGTGGAGTTCAATGGCGCGATCTCAGCTCACCACAACCTCCGCCTCCCAGGTTCAAGCGATTCTCCTGCCTCAGCTTCCCTAGTAGCTGGGATTACAGGCATGCACCACCATGCCCAGCTAATTTCATGTTTTTAGTAGAGACGGGGTTTCTCCATGTTGGTAAGGCTGGTCTCAAACTCCCGACGTCAGGTGATCCGCCCGCCTTGGCCTCCCAAAGTGCTGGGATTACAGGCATGAGCCACTGCGCCCGGCCATTTCTCCCCTTTTTCACATGTGTTTTCTCAGCTATAAAATATTATTTATCCCTGTAGATCTCTATTCACCTCGAAAGTCAAGATAAAACTTTCCATTTGCTTCCCAGTATATATTTGGACATTTTGCCATACTGAACTTACCCATGCCTGTTTTTCAGTGTGTTAATTTGTATTACTTTGGAAAAGCTATTATCTTGCCATCCTCTTTGTTGTCTTCTGATTTCTACTCCCTATTTTTCATTGAGATTTTCTTCTGCCCTCAGGTAGTACATGCTCATCCATCTCCATTGTATATCAATAGGCCTTTGAAAATAATCCTAGCTGTAAATCCTGACGATTAAATAATTCAGAATTATTTCCTCATCTGCATCATCCTGATATATATTCCTATGTTGCCCACACTGTGTTCAGTGGTAGAAACACATGCTAAATTATGCATGTACATTTTCTTTTTTCTTTTTTTTTTAGACAGAGTATCACTCTGTTGCCCAGGCTGGAGTGCACTGGCACGATCTTGGCTCACTGCAACCTCTGCCTCCTGGCTTCAAGCGATTCTGCTGCGTCAGCCTCCCAAGTAGCTGAGATTACAGGTGTCCACCACCATGCCTGGCCAATTTTTGTATTTTTACTAGAGACGGGGTTTCATTTGTGGGCTGGGCTGATCTCAAATTCTTGACCTCGTTATCTGCCCTCCTCGGACTCCCAAAGTGCTGGGATTCGCATGTTCATTTTCCAGTCACTATTTATGCATTCTTCAATCATACTGCTTTTCTCAGCATATACATACATAAAATGTTTTCTGTGCATGAAGCCTTATTCTAGGCACTGGGTATAGACTAAAAACAAAAAAAATAGGATAATCTATTCCCCTGCCCCCTTGAAACTCACAGTCAAACAGGAGAAAAATATATGAAACAAAAGAATAAAGTACATAATTTTGTCATTTGAATAAACACAAAGATAGAGTGATATTATAGAACAAAATCCTTAAGTACTTTTGGACAATGAGTAAGAGGTTTTAAAGAAATGCCATTTAAACAGATACTTTAAAAATAAAGAAAGATTCACCGAATGACAGGGATCAAGGAGGAACTATGAATAAGTAAAATTAACCTAGAGAGGAACTTAAGGAAGAAACGTAGATCAGAATGTGCAGAGCTTTGAAAGAGTCATTTTAAGAATGTTCTTACCTTATCTGAAGGTTACTGGGAAGATACCGAAAAGTTTCAGCAGAAGGGTAACTTGACCTCAATTGTATTTTTAAAGAAATCATTCTAGTTTCTGTTTGTGGAGCAAGAAAAAAGAAAGATTGTTTGGGAAAGAACAGGAAGTGGGGGAAAATCATGAGTAGAATTCTACAAGCAGGTTTTGCAAATATATGTCTAGAGCTAGAAGAAATATCTGGTACAGATATAAATTTGGGTCCCTTCAGTCTATCATTATTAAAGGAAAGAATGGGAGTAGGTGAGATTCCATTGAGTGTATATTGCAAGAAGAGTGGGGAAAAGTGTGGGGAAAACACTTTAAAAATAAGTAGAAAAGTAAGACCTGGTAACGAACAATCTAGAAGCAAGAATTATAGAGGTGTGAGGAACATCCTCAGAATGAGGTTACATTGTATGATGGGTGTTGTGATCACAGCCCTCTTTAAGGGTGGCCTCAACTGCCTGCAACCAATGACTGATCAACAGACGGATATGAAGGCACAGTCTACCCGTTCCAACTAGAACTTGGCCTTTATGCAACTCTGAAGTGTTATTTTAACACCAGTGTCCCCATAGGCTGAAGCTGCATCCAGCCCACTTTCTCTCCTTGTCCTACCATGCTTCTCTCTACTTTCCTAGATATTGCTCCCAAGAGAATTCCATAAAAGACATCCTTCTTGTTAGTATCAATCTGACATTCTCCTTCCCTGGGAACACAACTGGTAGCACATGGAAAACTGCGTGTGTGTGTGTGTGTATGTGTGTGTATGTATGTGTGTATGTGTGTGTATGTGTGTGTGTGTATGTGTGTGTTTAAAGAGTGTGCTAGATTGTGTCTAGTAATCCTGCACAGTCAATAAATAATGTCTGCAATAGGAACAAAGTAGTGATTAGCCCTTTTGTTTCAGTAGTGAATGCAGCTAAATTGGTCAAGTCATGCCAGCAGCAATGGAATTGGACCGTGTAGAGGAATAAGAGAGGGAGACTGAGGATGGGTAATGTTGACAATCTTACTGAAGAGCTTAGGAGGAAACACAAAATCAGGACAGTGGTAGCACATGTAAAATTTGTTTCAGGTGGAAGAAATGACATTGACTTTGGAATGTTCCTCCACAGGTGGGGGAGGGGCCATAGGAAAGACTGGCGTTAGGTTGACTAGAGGAGGATGCAGCACAGTTTCCTGTCTTGGCTTTTGTTTGTTTCAGGGAAGAAAGAGACAAAGATTAAGGACAGCAGAGGGAAATACAGAGTTGTGTTTGTGGTAAAAGATTAAAATAGTCATTCTGAAGGGTGATGGGTTGAATTGAGAAAATAAACGTGGTCTCTTTTTTTTAGGCAGCATCAGGAGTTCAGTTGAGAGTAACGACAATGAATTTATATGGCACAAATGTAGGCAATCACATATTCTACTTGTTTTCTTGTTTAATATAAATGGCCATGCATTTTGGGTTGGTTGGTAAATGGTGTTTGTGATGAAAACATCTGTTTCCCTTTTTTTTACTCTCAAGAAAAGAAAAACATTTAAAGAATATTTAAATTATCTTGCATTTGAAAAGAACACATGAATAAGCTTACATAAACATTTTCTCTGTTGGGGAATACTTCCTAATGAATCACATCCTTTGTCTATAGGGTAAAAGGAAAGAACATTATCTGACTAATAAGGAAGAAGGAGCTCTTTGTGAATCTATAGCAATAAGCATAGATATTTGTCAGTCTAAACTTACCTTGTTGAGCCTCTATAATTAGAATATGACTGATGAAGAGAATAAATATTTGTATATAATGTAATGAAAGGCCTTGTAAAGTTTATTTGCATAGGAGATGTAGGTGGAAGCCTGGCTCAAATTAATCAGTATTATCTGCAGAACTGATTGCATTCCACTTCGGAGAATAAACGACAGGACATCCTGTGGTTCCTTTGAATTCTGGACATTACATGAAAGGGGACATATTATTGTTCTCTTAAATAATATCCGACTTGTAATTAAAAATGAATGTAGGGTTTAATGACTTCTTTTGTCTTCTTTTTTGTGCAGAGAAAACTTCTAAAGCTCATTTTTAACATTTGCTATTCAATTTATAGATTTATAAGCCTAGTTCTTCTCTAGGTCTCTTTCATTACTGAGATTATTTTATTTTTAAAATGGGAAATTGCAGCAATTATTTTAAGGGCTTATGAATTTTTTTAATCTTGGTTACAAATGTAAAACATTTTCAAATATTTTTAAATTTATTTATAAACCTTTATAACTTATTTTTTGAGTGCTTCAAATTTAGGACAGTAAATTTTTTCTGCATATCTAAATAACTTTTATAAATCTAATTAATAAAAATAGTGACCCTAAAATGCATCTAGTTGTTCCAAAATAATATATAAATACTAAAATATCAATTTAAAATATCATGTCAAAATCAAGCGAATAATTACATATTTTAAGTTTGAAATTATGAAACCATCATTCCAATTCACTAAGAATTCCAAATGTAATATATTTTATTTCACTTAAGTTCTTTAGTGTCTGCATCTACAAACAAAATTTCCCCGATAATTTTATTTTTGTAAGAACAATCAATATGGTGAATCCAAACGCTTTGCCAAATGTTCCAATATTGTTTATATTAGTAAGAAATTTAAAATCAAATATCTGTTTCAAGTACTCAACTGCACATTAGATATTGTACCTTTAAAACTCACTCTCTGCTGGGCATGGGGGCTCATGCCTGTAATCCCAGCACTTTGGGAGGCCAAGGAGGGCAGATCACCTGAGGTCAGGAGTTCAAGCCCAGCCTGGCCAACATGGAGAAACCTTGTCTCTACTAACAATCCAAAAATTAGCCCGGCGTGGTGGGGTGCATCTGTAGTGCCAGTTACTCAGGAGGCTGAGGCAGGAGAATTGCTTGAACTGGGAGGGGGAGGTTGCAGTGAGCTGAGATCCCACCACTGCCCTCCAGCCTAGGTGACAGAGTGAGACTCTCTCTCAAAAAACAAAACGAAGCTTTCTCTCATAAGCGAAGTTCTCTTAAACATTACACGTATGTAGATTTCCAACACAGATTGGATCCTTTCCAATGCCAAACTATCTTTACTAGGATTTCAGATTTTTAAAGTATTTCTATGCTTAATTGGAAACCTGCCGAGGCTAAGGAGACGTGTACACATCATGAAAGCAACGACTATCTGGTAACTGAAGATACTCACAATACCAAACACTTAATTCTAAATCTTATGCTGTGGGAGATCATGTCATCCTGCGCGACTATGATTTATTATGACCGGAAATCTTTGCCAGGATTTTGACAGATATTTTTAGATTCTGTTTTTTTTTTCTGAGCTACTAATAAAAACTTATGTAGAGCTTTTATGTTGGTGACCCTCAGACCTCAAGGAGGAAGTTATACCACCCATTCCCTGGAGTTCCTTGGAACAGATTTTCTAATTCTCCTGTCTAATCACAGAACTCTGCCCTCCCACCTACATTGGTCCTTTGTCTGTATGTCGAATGCATTATTTTAGCTCTTAAGAAACATATGTGTATTTTCCAACTAAACCGTAAAACTTCGTGGGAATACCAATGAATGCCTTTTCCATCTAACTTTAAAGAACTTTGAACTTCATAGAATTTTCTATTTTTTCATGTTCTTAATACCACAAAACACAGGTATTAATATCATACGTTATATGGCATTTGCATATCTCTTATAGCTTTATCTGACATGGGTTTGAAAATTATAAGGTCATTCTATTGGCATTTATTTAATTATTGCTTATGACATTTTATGTTGATTGAGCCCTACTTTTTTGGCTTTTGGAAATAAAGACTGCTGTGATTTTGTCTGTAATGGCGCAAACACATTGTCATTCATTGACATATGAATGTACTTCAAGTTTAAAAGATGTCCTGTTTCTCTTGATCATCAGAAATCTCAGAGCTGACAGCACCAGGCATGTGTGTTTGTGTGTGTGTGACAGAGTGTGAGAGAAGGAGAGAGAGAGAGAGAGATTAAAAAAAACACCCCAGAACATAGTAAAGTGACAGAAACAAATTAAAGATGAATTAAATTTCATCCAAACTTTAAATATGGTCATTTTGCATCTTTGAGAAAGTTGGGTAGCTTATTCTAGGACGATCATATTGGAGAAAGGATGGAATACCTGATTAGTATATTAACATAATTTTGAAGACATGAAATGAATAAAGTACTTGTTTCTAATGCATGATATGCAGGTGTATGTAAGAACTTTGTTAATAGTTGTCTTTTTGAAACAGTAATAGGTGTTTCCAGGTGTGCACAGGTATGTGCGAATATCAGAGATTAAAATAGAAACGGAACCAAAAAGCTGTGCCATCATTGAAAATATATTTGTTTAAAGACTACGTGACACTTAGGAGGCATTTTAATGCAGTATTTTATGTATGCAATTATTTACATATGTTTAAGTGTTTTTTATTTGACTTCCATAAAGTTTAGATTTGTTGCAATCTTACTTTTACCCTTGAGGGAAGAGAGAGACCCTCTCATATTGTTTTATATTGTTTTATACTCAGTACTTGTTTTAAGAAAAAAACTAGGAAGTGAAATCAAAGACAGGCAGCTCAGCGCCAGACCCAAAACCAGGCCTGGGCCTGCCTGGCGTAAACCTAGTAGCTAAAAATCAACTCATGACTTAAAACCCGATGTTACCCATAGATTTCAGGCATTGTATGGAAGAACATTGTGAAACTCTCTGCCCTGTTCCATTTCACTCTGACCACCGGTGCATGCAGCCCCTGCCACGTACCCCTTGCTTGCTCAAATCAATCACGACCCTTTCTTGTGAAATGCTTAGTGTTGTGAGCCCTTAAAAGGGACAGAAATTGTGCACTTGGGGAGCTCGGGTTTTGAGGCAGTAGCTTGCTGATGCTCCCCGCTGAATAAAGCCCTTCCTTCTACAACTCGGCGTCTGAGGGGTTTTGTCTGCGGCTCATCCTGCTACACCCTTAGTAGTATCTGAATCTTGGAAAGGAAGGGGAGGGAATATCCAAATATCTTAAACGGGGTTCTCGGACTTCTAATAAACAGTTAAAATCTTACACACAAGGTATTTAAAGCATACAGATGATTCTACATTTGTTCTAACAGATCATAGTGCCATGAATATTTGTCCATTAACGAACATCCCTTACGTGTAAGAACATTTTGCCACTGTGCTTTTAGTTATCCCCTTTTCACCTACTGTCCCCTGGAATAGTCTCTCCCTTTCGTTTCTCAGGGGTCTTCTTGAGCCTGAAGCTTTTATTGGGCCTCACTTTTTGCTGCTTTGTTCCTTCGCCAGTTCTGGGCCTTTTTGCTGCGTCGACTACGGGTTGAAAAAAGGAGAAAGCGCAACCCCAAGCTACTGACCTATGAGTAACAAGGTCACCGAATTCCCCTTAGTCCTGCTGGGGTCTGATCCTCTACTCTGTGAAGACCATGGCTGGGGAAGACCTAACCTTCACTCCAGCTCGCCTGGATTTGTCAGTCTTTGATGATGGAAGCCTGAAATACAGTCATTATACCCTAACCAATTCTTCCTCGGCCAAAAAAAAAAAGAAAACCCAAAACCAAACCAAACCAAACAAAAAAACACGGCCACCTCTTTATGACCAACCATAGTTTTGGTTTAAGCCTTCAAGACGCACTTATCTACTTAATCCACAATTACATTGTAGTATCACGCTAAGCATGGAGTTATTATCAAGGATCAAATGGCCTCTGGCCTTTTGGAATCCACATGATCTTGGAACTCTGTGAAGATTGTCTTCCGATCACTTTGCCCTGCTGTGGTTCACCTCACCCCGTGCATTTTGACTTTTCTATCTCCTTCCCTATTGTTGTGTAAAGTTACATCACGATGTTGAGTGGTGTGTTTTACACCCCAATGTCCCATAAACAAATACTTTTAATACCCTTTTGTTGGTCTAATTTGTAAGTGACCATTTTATACGCCACAGTAAGTACCTGTAAATTTGGAGAAAAAGAAAAGAGAATTGTGTTGTTCTTGTGCTAAGAAAGGGCAGCATTAAACTCCTCTGTAACCTCTTTTCTGTATTTCCGTTTTAACAAGGGTAGAGTTATCACAAAGTGGGTGAATGTAAGCATTCTTCCCTCAAACATCTGTGTTCTTCAGCCTGTCCCACTTCACCCTTTCCAAAGAAGGGCAGGTTTTTAAATAGAAGAGAAGCAATGTTGAATAAAGAGTATATCAGAACGCTCCATAATTCATATAACCTCCAGACAAGTTCTCAAGTTTATTGGTCAGAAAACACATGGTGACATTCACTACTTTTTTGTTATTATTTTAAAGATTTCTGTGAGAGTGTGGGGCTCAGTCAAACTTTGTAGGGAGAAATAAGCCACAGTCACAGAGATTCATTCATTCATTCAACACGTAGCTTTGTTTCTATTATGCCCCACTGTCCTAGGCTCTGGGGATTAGACAGTGACCAAAACTGACAGGTATTTAGCCTCATGGAGCTTAAAGCATATTGAAGGGAACAGACAAAACTCACATAGGAATGTGCGATGTGCATAAATAAAATACTTTCGGTAAGTGCCATGACTAAAATACACCGAGGGCTGACATACAGTTGCATGTTGCGTAAGAGAGACTTGCGTTAGGTAAGGTGTCTAGGTTAGCTGTCTCTGAGGAAATTGCATTTCAGCTGGGACCTTAAAAGATTACAGTGAGGTCAGAGAGTGTCCTAGGCAGAGATAAATAGAATGCGTAAAGGACTTTACGTTGAAAAATTCCTAAGCTGTTTGAAAAACTGATAGGGGCCAAGTTGCAGGTGAAATGGATGACAGCAAGTCAAGCTATTACCATTTTATTACAAACCACACATAGGGTCTTTAAATGTTCCAGAATTTTGATTTTTTTTATTACCTGGGGGAGAATGTAATTTTATTTTCATCAAATCTTGTTCTTATAAACTCCTTTTACATTTTGCTTTCATCTGAGTAAGCTGACCATATAGTGCCCTCGTGTGGCGTAGTGCTGTATTACACGATTAATACTGTAGACTCTTTGAGGCATGATTTTAGCAAAATTCTTTTACACCTTTTTCAGTTAATCTAAGTCACCTCTAGCTGCTCTCACTCAGACTCAAACATAGAATCTTATTTATTTGTATTGTTGTGTTTTACTACGTTCTCACATTCCACTGTGGAATGGACACGCGCTGGGAGCACAGACTCCAGTGACCTCAGGATCCAGGCAGACTGAGAACAAAAATGAGGGAGGCCAGACCAGACCTGAAACAAAGACTCCGAGAGATTTGGAGAAGCAGGTTATAGGAAAGACTTTCAATTTTATGTATTTACTTTATAAATAAGTAATGCCAAAATAAATAGCCTTGGGGACCATTGTATTTTTCAGTCTCTGTCCCCAGGTTTTTACTTTTAGCAAATGTACATGGTTAATTTCTCAGTCAACACCACAAATGCTTTGTATCCTTTTGTGCATTTTGACTATTTTAGAACTGATTATTTTGTGCATCAAGTTGTCTATTTCTGTTTCCAAGTTCAGCATTTTGTCACACGTTTATTTTGGAAAGTATTTCAGGAATCTTTGTTGCTCAAAACCAAGCACTGTAGCTGGAGCTGGTTTCTTTCCTCCTCTCCCTTCCTCTCTCTTCCTTCTTCCTTCCTAAGGCTTGAGCCATTTTTCACTAGAAGAGTTTTATTTTTAATTTTATTTTTATTTATTTTTTTGACAAATGACTGCCAGTATGCTTTATGGAATGCAGCTGTTGAACTTTATTTCCTGCTTTTCTTTGCATTAAAGTAGTCCCAAAATTGTTTTCTGAGGAACTCTTCACTTTGACTGCCAGCGCTGCTTGTGTACCTTTCAAGTCAGAAATTGAGCGGTCTGTTCAGGCCCATCTTTATCCAGCTCCTGCTTTTCACATGAGGATGTTTGTACTACATGCAATTTTGTTGACTTTTGGAGTGTAAAGCTTTGTTTGTAAATGAAAACATAGAATTACAGCTTTCCCGCTACTTGTCTGGGACTATAATCACGAATTCACTGCAGCTGGATACTTTTCAGACACGTGGATAAGATAAATAATATTTATGAAAGATGGCCTGGAGGAAACGAAGCCATCCATTCTGCCATGTTATCTAAAATCTGTTTCAAGATGAAGTGAGACCACCAAAAATGCCTAACTGGCTGGGCGCGGTGGCTCACGCCTGTAATCCCAGCACTTTGGGAGGCTGAGGCGGGCGGATCACGAGGTGAGGAGATCGAGACCATCCTGGCTAACACGGTGAAACCCCGTCTCTACTAAAAACACAAAAAGTTAGCCAGGCGTGGTGGCGGCGCCTGTAGTCCCAGCTACTTGGGAGGCTGAGGTGGGAGAATGGTGTGAACCCGGGAGGCGGAGCTTGCAGTGAGCCGAGATTGCACCACTGCACTCCAGCCTGGGCGACAGAGTGAGACTCTGTCTCAAAAAAAAAAAAAAAAAAAAAAAAAAGAAAAAAAAGCCTAACTGGACCACATCATACTGGGCCCAACACAGTCGCTTCTTACTGAACTGCTTTAGCCATCATAAAACCTTCTCTTCATGAGGGGCCGTAGGAAATATTTTCTCTTATTTCATATTGGTGTTCTCCCAAATAACTAGAATATATCATGCACGGTCTTGTTACTGGTTATATTTTCTCCTTTCTGCATGTTAATTAGAAAACTCAAAGTCAAATTTGTGCTCTGCCCTGACTCAGTGCATGATTCGCCAGTGTCCATTTGTTCACTGACCACATTTCTGACACCATCTTGCTTCCCTATTTTTTGTATTTTCTAAAGGTTCTTTCTAAAGAGTTTAAGTATTTTATATTGCTATATTGTATGCATTTGCAAGAAACTTAAATGCATTTGGAACAGAAGTGATAGATAAGTAACAACCATGGGATCGCTATCGATTCTGTACCTAATTATAAGTACATAATTCCTGGCTTAACCGTCTGTAACCTAAATAAGTAAGAATTAATACACCCTATAATTCCTCGATAGCTGAAACCTCCCCCCAGATTAATTTTATAAGCCATGCTAATCCTATTTCTCAGTGCACAGAGGTTGAACTTGTGGACTAATAGTGCATTAATATTCCTCATGAAAAATATAGCTAAATAGGGAGAAAGGAGATGAAAAGAACCAAAAATATTCTTTTAAGGATAATATTTGATCCTCTGCATCCATTCATTAAAGCTAATATTCATTCTCCATTTCTCTCTGTCCATCTGGTTCTATGAAAAGACCTAGCCTGCTCTCAACATGTGTGTGACATTAATAGATGTTAGTGATACAGAGATTGCCGTCCGTGCAGATTGACAGCACTATGTGGAGGTGAGAAGGAGTCTTGTTTACCACTTAGGATCTGGATCTCTGGTCTGCTTTGTCATGCAACACAATCCTTCTGGGATTTGTAAGTGACGACAAGCCTCAGCGATAATTATATTAAAATGCTTTTAACTTAGTGTAAACATAATTTAATAAGATGTAGATGTTCAAAAGGCTAGCCTTGAATTCAGTCTTGAGACCAGAGACAATATGCCTGTGTGCATGTTGTATGTCTGGAAAGCATGTACATTCTTTGACCCCAGTTAATTTCTACAAAGAAGTGTGTTAGTCTCTGATCTAATAATCTCATCTGCAGATTACTACATTTTTATTACGATAAAGAACACCTGGGCTTTTAAAATATAGTAAGGTTATCTTACCTGGAATATTAAATATTATTGAAGTTACAACTTTGGAGAAATTATATTTTTAATGAATATGGTTATATTATACCTGTTCGTTATTAGAGTAGCCCTCAAAGTTGGTGATTTATCAATGCGTTGCTGCTGAATAACAATAGCTTTATTGAATGTCTGCTTCATACTGAGCGTTGTATAAGAGGCTTTTCATATATTATCTCATTTAGTCATCAGAAAACATTTTATGGAATGCATTGTCAACATTTTGTGAATGAAAAGTGGAGTAAATTGTTTGCATTCCCATAGGTGGGCAGGTTTTTTATGCTAAAAAAAAAAGAGAATGGTTGCATTCACATCTCTTAACCTATATGCACACTTCCTTTGCACAGTGGGGTTTGGCAAAGCTCTATCTTCTGCTAGTGTTAGGGCAATTCTGATTGAAATCATACCATTTTAGATAAAATTAAAATTAAACTTGTATTTGTATAACTTGAAAATTGTGAATTTTTCCTGCACTGACAGGGAGGCACACTTCATGATTGGCACTCAGGTTTATGTTTTAGAGTAGCAAACAGACAGTGATAAGCCAGAAAAATGAGTTTGTACATAAACTGCAAATATTTTTACTTAATATAGTAAGCAGTAAATAATTAGTCAATGTTTTTGATCATATGAATGACAATTTGAACGTGGGAATATTGCAGCCCTTATGCACTGCAGATGACATTATGGATTGTCACACTGGTTGAAAAGACAATATGAAATTATACAATATGTTTTAAGATGCTCACAACCCCTAAAAAGCTAGCAAGGAATCTCAGACACATGTGCATAAGGACACACAAGAGCATCCATGGCAGCTCTGTCTACGGTAACGGGGCACTGAAGATTAGCAGGAGAGCAAGTTAACAAATCATAGCATGTTTACAAATGGAATACTACACAGCAGTGTGAATGAGGGACCGGAACTGTAAATGTTAACAAGATTAATCTCAGGAACACAATGTTGAATGAAAATAGCACACCACAGAAAGATACATATTTCTTGAGTATACTTGAATAAAGTTCAAAGCACGCAACACTAAACAACATATTAGAGGCACATATGAAGGTACAACTATTAATAAAGATAAAGAGGAATTAAAAACCACACAAGATACAGGATAATGGTAATCTCTCTGGGGGAGAGAGTTGTCAGGATGAGGGACCCTCAGGGACCCTAAGGGTTTCGGCAACGTCTTTTTTTTATTTTTTTCGAGACGGAGTCTCTCTGTCACCCAGGCTGGAGTGCAGTGGCGCGATCTCGGCTCACTGCAAGCTCTGCCTCCCGGGTTCCCGCCATTCTCCTGCCTCAGCCTCTCCGAGTAGCTGGGACTACAGGCGCCGCCACCACGCCCGGCTAATTTTTTGTATTTTTAGTAGAGACGGGGTTTCACTGTGTTAGCCAGGATGGTCTCGATCTCCTGACCCCGTGATCCGCCCGCCTCGGCCTCCCAAAGTGCTGGGATTACAAGCGTGAGCCACCGTGCCCAGCCTCAGCAACTTCTTATTTTGAGCTGGGTAGCTAGGCGGTGGGTGTAAGGAACCCCCTTTTCCATTTAATCTCAGTGTCTCACATTTATCACAAGCATTTTTTGTTTTTGCTTTTGTTTTTTTGAGACAGGGTTTTGCTGTGCTGCCCAGGTTGGAGGGCAATGATGTGACCACAGCTCACTGCTACAGCCACGACCTCTTGGGCTCAAGCAATCCTGTCACCTCAGCCTCTGGAGTAGCTGAGACCACAGGGGCATGCCACCACCCCTGGCTAATTTAAGTGTATATATATATATTTTGTGTGTGTAGAGACAGAGTTTGCCATATTGCCCAGGCTGATCTCAAACTCCTGGACTCAAGTGATCCATCTCCCTCAGTCTCCCAAAGTGCTGGGATTACAGGCGAGAGCCACAGAGCCTGGACACAAGCGTTCCTTTAGTGTCTATGTATTCAATATTCCAACAAGGACAAACAATGAGAAAATATTTAGACCTTAAATATTTTCTAAGTAAACTTATTTATATCGCACTCTTTAGAGAAGCACCTCCTCTTACTTTATTATTTACACATATTCTTCTCTGAATTTAATTCATAAAAGTTATTGTCCACTGTCCTCTAATTTGTGCCACTTTTTCATCAAATGAGGAAGATATGTGTGTGTCCTCGTACCCTGGGTGGCATGTTGCAAATTTTTCACTCCTGGTAGTGCATAGTCCCTCTCTGGAAATCAGGTCAATTGGTAGAGTCCTCTGTATTTCTGCCTCCTGCCCCAGTGTTTTAAAAATGATAAAAAGATAGGCCTCTTCTTCTTCGTGCTGTAATACAACCCAAGCATAGCAAAGCTTTGATTAAATGAGTACAGAATAGTTGGTAGCTGATGCTTGCTATTCCCCAGTGTGATGGTTAATAACGAGTGTCAACTTGATTGGGTTGAAAGATGCAAATAACTGTTCCTGGGTGTGTCTTTGAGGGTATTGCCAAAGGACATTAGCATTTGAGTCAGTGGACTGAGAGACACAGACCCACCCTCAATCTGGGTGGGCGCTGTCTAAGCAGCTGCCATTGTGGCTAAGATAATAGCAGGCAAGAGAACGCAGAAGGACCAGACTGGCTAAGTCCTCTGGTCTCCATCTTTCTCCCGTGCTGGGTGCTTTCTGCCCTCGAACATCGGACTCTGAGTTCTTCAGCTTTCAGACTCTTGGATTACACCAGTGATTTGCCAGGGGCTCTCGCGTCTTCGGCCACACACTGAAGGGGACACTGCTGGCTTCCCTACTTTTGCAGTTTGGGACTCAGACTGGCTTCCTGGGTCCTCAGCTTGCAGATGGCGTATTGGGGGCTTCACCTTAAGATCATGTGAGTCAATTCTCCTAATAAACTCCCTCTCATGCATACATCTATCCTATTAGTCCAGTCGCCCTAGAGAACCCTGACTAATACACCCAGCTAGGAGGTACAGTTAAGTTGTCAATACCACCCACAGGCTGGTTCTTGTGGCCACTGCCTCTTACAGTGTTTATTTCTCCATCGAGTTCGCAACGGCTGTGCTGTGCTCTCCCTCTTCTCTCTCAGTACCTGATGGCCAGAGCTGTTTCCAGATCTTTGCCTTTATAAATGCCTTCTTCCCTCCTACAGCTGATTCCTTCCAACAGGGCTCAGCAGGTGAAAGGCAGTTCACACAAGTCTTCTCTAATGAATACTGCTGTGATGCTTTTTGAAATTACTAACATTCCTATCGCTTTCATTAAACAGTGAAGATAGAAGATTAAAGGCCACTATCCCTGCACAAGAGCTCCTCCTTGTGGCCTGCCCATGTTTTAAATGTGCAAACCTTGGTGATATATTGATATCCTGTGATGAGTTCATCCCACATCAACAATTGAGTTTTCTTCTGTTCTTTCGTATTTTATCACGTGTATAATTATTTTTCTCCAGATGAATCTTGTACTGTTTGTTATATTTACTTGTTCTTATATATATTGCCATATTGCCTAGGCTGGAAAAAAAATTGACTTACGCACTTATTTAGTGCCTCATTTGAAAAAAATGATGGTTTCAATTATTTGAAACTCTAAAGTACATTTTATTCATGTCCGTTTTCTATATTTTAAAAATGAAGTACTTTCATATGTATTCATGTCACTACAGTCATAAGTTCCCGTCCAAAGTTCCACTGAAGAACCACCTTATCTTACACATCTCAAAGGAATTTAGCTGATGAAATAATTTGAACTAATCAAGGAAGGGATAACATCCTACTTTTTGCAGACTTTGCTTTCACATGTATATTACACATGGACTATATTATAACAGTGTTTGCAAAAATTACTTTTAAGTACATTAATCACTGTTTCTGACAGGTAAAATGCTGAAATAAGCTTCTTGTAATGGGTGTGAATATTTTTTGGGGGCTTGCAGAATATTGCAGATTAATATCACAGAAAGCATGTCTAGTTCATGCAACAATTATTTTCATGCAAATTTTGTGGGTCTTTACAAATAATACATATTTGTTACCACCCTTCTTGATAGCGAAGAAAATAAAAATAATAAATATTTGAGAAAAGATCAGGTTCACTTATACTACATATACCACATTATCTTTCATATCAATAGTTGCCTTGCACTTTAAACCTGTTACAAAACATGAGAAATTTTAGAAGGGAAAATATTGGAAGATAAATTAATACCTCTGAAGCCTGTATTCCTATAAATTTAGTTGATAAAGCTCAGCTTATTTAGAGTTTTGAAGAGATATTTTCTCTTCAATGAAGAAATCTCCATAATTGAATGATCTAAATTTCAATGATTAAAAGTACTAGTAAAAGAAAATATTTATAGAAAAGCATTCCTTTAACAATTTTTACGTCCAAAATATGATTTAATTTTTCATGAAATGGGAATATGAATGATCATACATTCTTTTCCACACACTTCATAAATTTAAAAGTTCTCAATCTATTTTAAAAACCCATATGTAAACAACAGTGTCATAAGATATGTTAAGAACTACAGCAGTCAGAAAAAGTTAACAACCCTTGAAATGGCACAGGAAAGGACAGGATGTCTTCCAGGAAGAGGTGCCAATTCTGTTTAAAATTAAGAGACAACGGAGTAATGCAAATACTAACTTTACCCTGCAAATTGCAACATTTATCATCTAGCATCAAATGTGTATGCTGGGACTGACGCATGCACGCACAGATGGTTTGTGTTCTATAATAAAGTTAATTGGTGAAATAAAATAATGGGTTTAATTTCTAGCAAAGAAATGCTTGGTTAATCTAAATTAGTAATATTTGCTTATGGAATTTCCTACCCCAATTATTTCAGATGCTGTCCCTGAGATTTTTTTTGTTAAACTGCATGATACACATTTTGGGTGAAGTATTTTTAAAACTTAGGGTATCTCCTTATTTTCTGATTAAAGTAAAATTTCTCAGTGTTTCTGTAAGGACTTTGGCAAATACTCTTTCTGCTTTCTAAAACAAAATATAAGAACCAGAAATCTTTGTAATCCTTCACTATGTTGATGTCTTTTACAGCAGATTTCTCAGGAAGTATTGTTTGTCGTTCCAAACTGAAATTTTCCCTTCATAATCTAACATTCATATCTTCAAATCTGACCAAACTCTGTGTAAGTGATATTTTGTAAAACTCATTCTGTGTTTAGGACAAGTGAACACAAAGTTGTCACCTTCAAAATAGCTAAGTGGTCATATCACATGTTAAATTGACTGGGGAAATTCTAAACATTGAAAGTCTTCAAATCTGGATTTTTCCTCAAGAAATATAACCTTTGGTTATTTTTATTTGAAAGAAGCTAGTTTTATGAATTAAGCTTTAATTCTGAGATAATTACATGGTCATAGGCAGTTATAAGAAATAATGCAGAGATATTTTATTGCCACTTGCCTAGCTTCCCCCAGTGGTAATGTAGGCCAAACTATAGGACAGTATCGTAACAAAGATGCTGACATCGATATAATCCACTGAACTTATTCAGGGTCAGTTTTACTTTTTACGTTAAAGTACATGATTCATTTAGTTTTTGTTTTTAAAATAAAATATCTGAGGGACAAGTCTGCTGACTTAGTTCTTTAAATTTTACAACTAATGCAAAGTTACTGAGACTTACAGAGCTTTGAGAAGTGCACTGTTATTTCCAGAGTTAAATTTAAATAAAACACTTAAACTCTGAGACTATTTTCTAGTTGTAAAAAGGTTAAAACTGCATTGTAGCTGTTCCTTTCCTTTCATTTCAAAACCTAAACAATGTTCTATTATTTAAAGGTAGTTCATTAATAAGCAAAGATTTGTTACAACCGTGATGACAATAACATGTATGTATATTTTAGCATTTGAATACATTCTACATGAAAACATTTCTTTATATTTAAACTATTATTTCATACAAATAGAAGTCAAAAGAAATGTTATCAGATGCTATAAAATAACTCTTCCATAATGTAGGATGCACTGGGAAAATAGTGAATAAAATATCATGTGCTGTTTTGGCATTAGATTTTCCATACATGAAGATAAATGGGTTCATTAACTTCTTCCACCCATCTTTTATATTTTGTAGATTGACTTCATATTACTGTGATAAGAGGCAGATTGAAATCCTGGCTTCCTGATGATATATCTTCTTGTATGAACTCTTGTTGATGTAGATTAAGTGGGCTAGCAGATACAGTAGTACTCATAAAATAGCTTTTCAGAGCTTTATATAGTTTAATAAACATTTGCCTATTTCCCAAAAATATCGTGCAAACATACTAAATATAAAGTCAACAATCTGTACTTTATATATCTATTACCATTGTATAACAATGTAATTTATCTATTTGAAACTAAATTGACCAAAGACATTAACAAACATATAGGGAAATTTAAGTTTTATGTCTTTATGGAAATATGTTTTAAGTCCTGCCTTTTTGTAATTGAGAGTTATATTTTTACTCGAATATTTAAATTTTATATGTAATTACAATCATAAGGCAACACCTATCATGAATGAATCCTGATTTGGTGAGGTGAAATGTCTTAGTTTATGTTTGTATAAATTGTATACAATATTGTGTAATTTGTATAAAATATTTTATCTGAATTTAGTTCTTTAGGTCAGATGGAAAAACCTCTCCTGCCTAGCCCTACCTCCAATAATTGGAAAATCTACTTACTGACATGTCAAGTCACTTCTCTTGAGGAATCAACTTCTAAAAGTAGTAGTCATAGAGTGAGTTTAGACGGAAATTCAGAAACGTCAACTAAAGTTAACTATACCCCTGTTGTTCACTGTTATCATGACTTTCATTTTTCTATCCGGCCAAAAATACTTCTAGTTTTATTCCCTCCAAGTTTTATGCCTTCTTGTTTACATGCCTATTGCATGTTGTCACTTATAAGTAGGAGCTGAAGAGTAAGGACACATGGACATAAACAGAGATAACAGACACTGAGAATTCCAACAGGATTTGGATTATGTATTATATTATTCACATTAAGTCCTATGAGCCTATCAGTGGAGGTGCATAATAATTATTTCAAAAATAATTTTAAACATGGAAGTTTGAAACGCATTTTTGGCATTGTTTATCAGGGAAAGTTGGAGAGAAGAGCAGAGATTTTCTAGCTGTCCTCTTGGTATGCTTGCTTATGCATTAGCTTGAATAAACTGACACATCCCGTGTCAGCCCTGAAACCCTTAAGCTGAAATTTGGGGAGGTGAGGAATCTCTGGACATATCCTTGAGTTGATTGATTATCAGTTTGAAAGGGCAGTGTACTAGTCTGTTCTCATGCTGCTAATAAAGACACACCCGAGACTGGGTCATTTATGAAGGAAAGAGGTTTAATGGACTCACAGTTCTACATTGCTGGAGAGGCTTCACAATCATGGCTGAAGGCGAATGAGGAGCAAAGTCACATCTTACATGGCAGCAGGGAAGAGGGCATGTGCTTTATAAAACCATCAGCTCTCATGAGACTTATTCAACATCACGAGAACAGCATGGAAAATAACCACCTCCATGATTCAGTATCTTGCACGGGGTCCCTCCCACAACCTGTGGGGATTCTGGGAGCTACAATTCAAGATGAGATTTGGGTGGGGACACAAAGCCAAACCATATCAGGCAGACCTTACTAATTGTCACCACCATCTTTTTATTGTATTTATCTTATGTTCTAATTTTAGACGCAGAGATTATTTGTTACATGGCTATTCCATGCGTGATGGTAGGGTATGTGCTTCTAGTACACCTGTCACCCAAATGGTGAACATTACACTCAATAGGCAGTTTATGAACCCTCACTCCCCAGTCGCCCTCCCCGCTTTTGGAGTTTTCAGTGTCTGTTATCTCCATCTTTATGTCCATGTGTCCCCATTATTTAGCTCCTACTTGTGAGAATGTGAAATGATTTGAGTTCCTGCTTCTGGGTTTGTTCACTTAGAATAATAGCCTCCAGCTCCATCCACATTGCTGCAAAGGGCATGATTTTATTATTTTTATGACTGTGTGGTATTCCATGGTGTATATATACATTTTTTAAATCTAATCAACTGTTGACCACCAGCTTTTATTTTATTTTATTTTTTAAATTTTATTTTTTGAGACGGAGTCTCGCTCTGTTGCCAGGCTGGAGTGCAGTGGTGCCATCTCGGCTAGCTGCAACCTCCGCCTCCTGGGTTCAAGCCATTCTCCTGCTTCAGCCTCCCAAGTAGCTGGGACTACAGGCACCACCACCACACCCGGCTGGACCACCAGCTTTTAAAAACAAACTTGATTGACTAATTTTACTAGTTTTTGTGACTCACGACTCATTCAACACTTTGGGGATTAAAAATACATCCTCTGGTTTTGCATCCATGGATTCAACCAAGTGCTAATTGAAAATATTTGAAAAAATGAAAAACAAAAAAATGATACAAATAACACAAATGATAAACAATACAGTATAACAACTACATAGCATTCACATTGTATTAAGTATTATAACAACTCTGTAGATAATTTAAAGTATACGGGAGGATGGGCATAGATTATATTTACATATTACACCATTTTATGTAAAGGACTTGAGTATCTGCAGATTCTGAGGAGGGTCCGTTCTGGAAGCAGTGCCCCACAGGTACCAAGGGATGACTGTATTCAGACTGAAACAAAATATTCTTAAACAGAAATCATTGGCCCATATAATAAAGTTCTAATACTAACCCTGCTTTTAAAAACTTTAAATTACATGATATTTTCTTTATAAAATGGTGACTTTTTAAAAGGCATGATCATGTTGGTTGTATTTAATTTTAACTACGTGTTCTAAAAGGGTCTCTAAAATAAAATTGAAAAAAAAAACCCATTCACTTTTAAAATACTGAGGTTTTGTTGCCTGTTTATAGAGGAGGTTACAAAAAAAAAGAAAAAGGATCTTACATGTATCACTACACTGAAGCAATTGCCTTCAGAATACTTAGCATAGACTTAAATTTGAGTCTTGTAACATTCTGAGGAACATTTATGATGGGAGGGTTGCAGATGTTTATGGCAATTTAAGGAGGTACAAATCTTAAACATACATCAGTAGATTATGAATTCAGAAGTGGTGATTGGTAGCACTTTATAATCTGCAAATTGATTTGCTAAAGTCTACCCTATAATAGAGGAAAGTGTAATGTCAGATGTAGCAAATTGCAATTTTGGGGCATATGTTAATAGTATGCAGTTTCAATCCCTCATTAAAACAAAACAAAACAGCTAAAATTATGGTCTTTTTAAAAAAAATAATTATGTTGTGTATGCATGTGTATGTATTTAAACTATGTTATTTACCTGAATATTCTGTCTACTTAACTTTGGAGTTCTCCAAATTTTCTAAAGACCAGTTAGAAACAAAATGAGATCTTAAAATATTTTATCATGAGCATCTGGATTCCGTTCCTTTGTGTGTAATATTTTAAGTGACCATCATCTCTCACCGTCTAGGGCCTTTTATTTATACGTGCTTCAATCTGATACTAGGCGTATGCAGGCTTATTCAAATGTGTGCCACTCACAGCCTGCAGTGCCTACGACATTGCAGGAGTTTCTTAAAGTCATTTAGACTCTCCATCCTTGGGTTTATACGACACATTTTTTACTTCAGTAATTCAGTAAGAATAGTCCTCAGTACCTCAGGAGGACCAAAGTTTCTTATGCTTAGAGATGTTAATATTTAGAAGCTTTGGAAGGTTAGAAATACTTTAAAGGAGACAAGCATTCTCCTTAAAAAGCTAGAATATTTCCATATTTCCTTTATAAACATGTTCATGGTTGATAGATAAGTCAGTTTTGGGTCACAAAAAGGGGTTGTGCTGCACACTTCTGCATTTGGAATTATCCTCAACATAGTAAGCTTTCAGGGTGACACGTAGATGGAACTTTTTTAGAGATACATCACTTTCTCGGGAAAGTATTGTGGAGTAGAAAAGATTTATAGAGCTGGAACTGTATTATACGGAGCTGTAGATCACTGCTGCTGACCAATGCGACCAGCTTTTTTTTTCCCTTTTTGCAAATATTCACCAAATGTCCTTTGTCTTGTCTTTCCTTTTTGAAGTAACAATTCAATTAGTTTTTTTGGTCTGAAAAATCAGATCATTCCCTGTTCTACATCATTTTTCTTGATTTTTGTTCCTAATCTCATACCATAAACAAATGTTTTTGTTTGTCTGTGTTTGTCAGGAATGACAGATTTAACAGCAAAGCATAAATGTAGATAGGTAGTTAAAAATCCAGTACAGTAAATCACTGCTTTTACCATGTGTTTGTGAAGGGTTATGATTAAAAATGGAACCTGAGTGAGGTAGATAAAAGAAATCCAATAATGTTATTTTAGGAGGATAGTGTTGTAACGTTCAGAATTGTAATCATTATAAAGAGCTTTTTTTTTCTCTTTTTTTAAACTATCACTTCTGGGACACATGTGCGGAATGTGCACGTTTGTTACGTAGGTATAGACGTGCCATGGTGGATAGCTGCACCCATCAACCCGTCACCTCCATTAGGTATTTCTCCTAATGCTCTCCCTCCCATAACCCCCACCCCTGACAGGCCCCAGTGTGTGATGTCCCCTCCCTGTGTCCACGTGTTCTAATTGTTCAACTCCCACTTAGGAGTGAGAACACACGGTGTTTGGTTTTCTGTAAAGAACATTTTTAAAAGGAAAACGGATACTATAGTTATTACTACTGAATGTATTTAGAAGTTCAAATAAGTTCATATTATGAATGTAATACTGCCTTTTGCATGAAGCACCTAGTGGGTAATTATAAAACTCATTGCGACCTAATTGATGAAATAGGTAGAGTGACAATTTCCACTTGTTGATGAACGTTACACATGAACGATCACATGTCGAAACAGCAGAAACTCTTTTTTTTTTCTTTTTATGTTATTTGGTTGCAAGATGGTTTCTTTGCCTTTTTCTTTTAATTATTATTATACTTTAGGTTTTAGGGTCCATGTGCACAACGTGCAGGTTTGTTACATATGTATCCATGTGCCGTGTTGTTTTGCTGCACCCATTAACTGGTCATTTAACATTAGGTATATCTCCTAATGCTGTCCCTCCCCCCACCCCACAACAGTCCCCGGAGTGTGATGTTCCCCTTCCTGTGTCCATGTGTTCTCATTGTTCAATTCCCACCTATGAGTGAGAACATGGGGTGTTTGGTTTTTTGTCCTTGTGATAGTTTACTGAGAATGATGGTTTCCAGCTTCATCCATGTCCCTACAAAGGACATGAACTCATCCTTTTTTATGGCTGCATAGTATTCCATGGTGTATATGTGCCACATTTTCTTAATCCAGTCTATCATTGTTGGACGTTTGGGTTGGTTCGAAGTCTTTGCTATTGTGAATAGTGCCTCAGTAAACATACGTGTGCATATGTCTTTCTAGCAGCATGATTTATAATCCTTTGGGTATATGCCCAGTAATGGGATGGCTGGGTCAAATGGTATTTCTAGTTCTAGATCCCTGAGAAATGGCCACACTGACTTCCACAATGGTTGAACTAGTTTACAGTCCCACCAACAGTGTAAAAGTGTTCCTATTTCTCCACATCCTCTCCAGCACCTGTTGTTTCCTGACTTTTTAATGATGGCCATTCTAACTGGTGTGAGATGGTATCTCACTGTGGTTTTGATTTGCATTTCTCTGATGGCCAGTGATGATGAGCATTTTTTCATGTGTTTTTTGGCTGCATATATGTCTTCTTTTGAGAAGTGTCTGTTCATGTCCTTCACCCACTTTTTGATGGGGTTGTTTTTTTCTTGTAAATTTGTTTGAGTTCATTGTAGATTCTGGATATTAGCCCTTTGTCAGATGAATAGGTTGTGAATATTTTCTCCCATTCTGTAGGTTGCCTGTTCACTCTGATGGTGGTTTCTTTTGCTGTGCAGAAGCTCTTGAGTTTAATTAGATCCCATTTGTCAATTTTGGCTTTTGTTGCTATTGCTTTTGGTGTTTTAGACATGAAGTCCTTGCCCATGCCTATGTGCTGAATGGTATTGCCTAGGTTTTCTTCTAGGGTTTTTATGGTTTTAGGTCTAACATGTAAGTCTTTAATCCATCTTGAATTAGTTTTTGTATAAAGTGTAAGGAAGGGATCCCGTTTCAGCTTTCTACATATGGCTAGCCAGTTTTCCCAGCACCATTTATTAAATAGGGAATCCTTTCCCCATTTCTTGTTTTTGTCAGGTTTGTCAAAGATCAGATGGTTGTAGATGTGTGGTGTTATTTCTGAGGGCTCTGTTCTGTTCCATTGGTCTATATCTCTGTTTTGGTACCAGAGAAATTCTTTTATATATTTTTAAGACATTATCACATCAAGGTATTTTGGTGTGATTTCCAACAGAATCGGCTAGAAAATGTTTTTTTTTTTTTAAAAGACAATGTGATTTGAGTATTTGGTTATCATCACTGACCATAACTATAAATCATTTCCATTCTCTTATAAACCAAAAACTACCTGTGGGAAAATTATTAGCAATCACATCTATGCTGAATGTTCATTCTTATGTAAATTAAAAAGCATTTTCACACAGAGACCTGATTTTTGTGTACATCAGATACAGAATAAAATCTAATATGGGTATTGTATTAATAATCCCATGTGGTGAAGGAACGATTAAGTATATCTGTAACCATAATCTTGAGAAATATTTTACCTTTTAGTAAATAATAAAACCCAACTGCTGTTGCAGCTCTCTGAGGTTTATAATATTATGCTAGGGTTAGTTGTTTTAATCAGCACAGGACATTTTCGCCCCAGATCTGTTGTCTTCCGGGAAAACATTGGCTTCCACAGAAGGTGGTCGTTTTGAAGGCTGGCAGAGATTTCTGCTGGTGACTGTCACCGAGGATTTTCATCCCTAACAATGGGAAGTGTAAATATAATCTGATTGCTGTGGCTAATTTGGGTCCCTTTACAACTGTAAATAACTAGTCCAAGGTTTTTGCTTAAGGTGTCACACCAATGTTACAACTCTTTTGAATTTTTTCAAGTCAGGAATAGACATCTCCTTCTTACTGCTGTGTGAAAGATAATTAATAGATCTTGTCTGTGACTCTTAACTTGGAAAAATGATTTGTTATGGGCAGAGAAATAACAGAGAATAAGAAATCTCAAACTTCGCCATCTCATGATCATCCCTGTTCCCACCGTGGAATTTGATTTAATGTTCTTCCACCTTGGACAGCGGTCAGTGTTTCAACATTAGAAATTCTAGAAGCATGTTCTTGCTACAGTTTCACCCCAAGGACAAGATTATTGCAAAACTCCACTCGATTTGAGGATTTTATTTTCCCTGGTATGATTTGCAGCCACCTGGAAAATGCCATGTTTATTTATGTTATTCTTCTTTATAAAGATTGCGAAAAATCAATGTCAAGGTGAATTCACATGTGCAAATTCTCAGCAACAAGTTAATTTCATGTCAAAGTTTAAAAAAAAGTTATCATTCCTAAAACCAATTTTAGAAGCTGGAATTGTTTTACTGAGTAAATTCAGGTAAAGTGCATGCTTCCTTTGAACACCTGCATCCTGCATCTCATGGTCAGCAACCAAGTTAATAATTAGGAAACGCATCGCGTTTCTGCTGAGTTGTTTGAACTCTCTATGTTTAAGTATAGTGTCATTATTCAGATTGGGTTTTTCTTTTTTTTGGTAAGATGTATTTTTTACTTTTAAAGGAACCTTTAGTCATTGTTTACTCTGTAACTAAACGTGGATACAGATATAAAATATTGCTTGCCTGTATTTTCTGTATTTGACCAGGAGTTATTAACAGAGTTGTTTGATAGCAGAGACGTGTTCTGTTGAAATTTGTGAAAAAAAACATATTTTATCTAGATGAACCTGTTTTCCAAATACTTTTTTGATATACTGCTGGAAGCACCAGAAATTTCCCTCCTGGAGAAAGTAAAGTCACACTTTTTAATTGTATTAGTTCTGTGCAGCTGCTGTAACAAATTACCTCTAATGGCTTGGTGGCTAAAACCCCAGAAATCCATTGTCTTATAATTATGTAGCTTAGAAATTCAACAAGGGTCTCAGTGGGCTGAAATCGAGGTATCAGCAGGACTGAGTTCCTTTCTGGAGGTTCTACAGGGTCTATTTCCTTTCTTTTTCTATCCGGCAGGGGCCACCCGCATTCCTGTGGTCCCACAGCATCCTCAAAGCCAGCAACACTGCTCTCTCTCTTTCTTCCTTCCATAGTCACATCTCCCTCTGACTCTCGCTCTTCAGCTTCTCTTTCCCATTTTAGAGACCATTCTGATGTCACTGGGCTTCCTGGGATGACTCTAAATAATCTACCTATTTTGAGGCCAACTGGCTAGCAACCTTAACTTTCCCTGTGACATGTAACCTAACATATTCACAGGTGTACAGAGATTAGAATGCGGACGTTCTTGGGGGATATGGCCTAGTTCTGCCCACCACAAAGATGGAGCCAACTTTTAAAACAATCTTTGAAAGGCATAACTGACTTTTGGGTGCAACAGTAAAATTTAAATATTAATAAGATAATCAAAACAGCACGTCTAAAATAATTTGTTTTAAAAGTTAACTTACAAATTTCAATTGAAACATAATTTTTTATCAGAAATCCTAGCAGAGTTATATGCTGTCCGACTACTTCACTAATGTGATCCCCAAACAATTACAGGTGTACGAGTCACTGTAGTTTTACAACATTAGCAAAACATTGTACCAGGTTTTGTCAGTCACAAAACGCGAAATTTCAAATCCAAGTTTCTCCCTCCTTCATTGATATGAAGTGAAGTCAACACTCAATCTTACCTGGCATTCTTCTTACTTGGGATTAGCAACATATGCTTATATGAGGGTTATAGGCCTGTGTTCTAGATGCAAAGGAAATTGGGTTTGTGCTTTCATCTTAGAGACGAATTTATAAGGTGAAATTTTCCCAGACACAGGCATAGTATTCAAAGAAGTGCAGATCAAAAAGCATGAACAGTGTTAGCTATAGGGCTGTCAGAACGGAATCGTTGCTTGACCCTAGCAAATCATAGCTTTGTTCTGTTTTCCCCCAGATAATGGTGAGAAATCACAGAAAACATTGGGGGAGATTTCAAAATTGTTAAAATCATATATGTTGGAGTTAATATAGGAGAAAATTACGCCTACTGATACTAATATTTGTCTATGTCATTTTTAACAATCAGAGTTCATTTAAGTGATTTTCTATTCATAAGTTAGAAATCTATTACTGTAAGTTCTTGATTAAGCTTATTAGATGCATTCATTCTAAAAGCCTGGTTACATTTTGTCACATATCAGCTCATTTAAACAACTGGCACTCAAATACTTAACCTAAGTTTATGCAAGGTAACACTAACTATAGCCTTTAAAGAGGGAATGAGTCACCATACTTGGCAGCTATGCAAAAGTTTTGCATTGTTAATCATGAGCGTAATGTAATGTGGCAGAGGGCATGGGGCCTTTTGAGTTACTGGGCGAAGTCTAAAAATAGCTGCCGTTCACTGAGTCCAGACCATAGACGTTGCTCTGAGAATTTTTTTATGCTGCCCTCCTCCCTTTTTTTTTTTTTTTTGAGACTGAGTCTCGCTCTGTCGCCCAGGCTGGAGTGCAGTGGCACAATCTTGGCTCACTGCAAACTCCACCTCCTGGGTTCCCGCCATTCTCCTGCCTCAGCCTCTGAGTAGCTGGGACTACAGGCGCCACCACCATGCCAAGCTAATTTTTTTGTATTTTTAGTAGAGATGGGGTTTCACCGTGGTCTCGATCTCCTCACCTCGTGATCCGCCCGCCTCGGCCTCCCAAAGTGCTGGGATTACAAGCGTGAGCCACCGCGCCCAGCCAAATCTGTAGTCTTACACCAATTTATAACTTAGAATGGATAATGCAAATGAATACTCAAACTTATTTATTTGATAATATTTTATATAAGTTAACTGCTTTAGTTGTACAAAATATTAAATTATGAAACCAAATATTTTTTATAATGAACCATTTTCTTAAGAATAATACAATAGACATAAGACTAATAAGACTTTGCAAAAATTGAGATGTTTATTGAACATTTTTCAAATTAGCAAGAATAAATTTAAGAGAAAACTTTATTTTAAGGATATTAGAATCCACAGAGAAGAAAGGAATAGAGAAATATGATTTAGTCTGCCAATTTTATATGTGAAAAAACAGGCTCACCTATGTTAAGGAATGCAGTCAGTTAGACTGACAAAGAAATGAAATTAGAAATTAGGTTTTCAGACATTTATCTTAGTGGTACTTTATAATAAGTTCTTTTCTGTTCTCTTTAAAATTTCATGTTTATTGTTTTAAGAATTTCAGAAATAATATATAAATATTAAAAGATAATTAAGCTGATAGATATAATCAATCAAGTTAGCTTAGAATGCATCAGAATCTTTTGGAATCCGGGTGTTATCTTCTTGGCTGCGTGTTTGAAGCCAGCAATTTCTTTTCAATTGTCTTTTTGCCTTAATGTGAATTCTTTATTAGCTCTTTCGAAACAAAGACACTTTCCATGGACAAATACGAGTCTCCAGCTCGATGACTGTAGGGTTCCTGAGGTTGTGTGGCTGACACAGGAAGCCCGAGGCAATAGCTGAGCAAAGTGGTTCAGGTTGTGAATTCTGGAGTCGGCTTTTTTGGTTTGAATCCCAGATTTGACACAAATCAGAAATGTGATCACAGGCCAGTTATCTGATTTTTCTAAGCCCCAGTTCCCTTCAGTTAAAAATGGGGATAATAAAGAATACAACACAGCTCACTCTGTTGTATGATTAATTATTGTATATCAAGATCAAAGGAGGACAATATCTGCATAATAATCAGCAAATAACAGCTATTGTGTATACTAGTAACAGGGACTAAGAGGAATCTCTCTGAACAAATGTTTGGAAAACATGGTAGAGATTGGCAGCCAAATTTAGTCAAATAGTTTACAGAATTCCTGCGATTCACTGCTTTTCTTTACAATAGATACCAGAGCCTTGGAAATGTTTAAAAAAAAAAACTATTGTTTACCTGAAGATCAATAAATATATCAGGCTCCGCACAATTAAGTAGAAAAATAATCTTTTTTATATTATTATTATCCTGTAGCATTTATCTGTACTTGGTGTCATATCAAAAACGTTTCCGAGAGGGCCTGGTTTCTGCCAATTACGAAGTAGGAACTGTATTTATTTTGTAAACTTTCACCAATGCTCTAGTTACCAATGTTTATTTTTGCCTTCTAGTCTTGTCATATGAGAAATCTCACTGAAAACTACAATACCCTCTAGTGTACATGATTGCATATAGTTTAAACATTAATGTTGTTTTAGGATTTTTATGCAAAGCAGTAAAAGTTTGAGGTTAAGCCCTAAAATATCATTTTATTCATTTATCTGGCAAACTTACTGAACATGTAATATGTGATAGATAGTAATTTAGCTGCTGGATATATAGCAGTGAACGACGGGTAAAAATTTGTGTTCTCTTAAAATCTAAAGGGGTAAGACAATTATCAAAGAAAATATTTAAAACTGTTAATATGTCGTGTATTGGTGAGTGCTAAGGAGAAGAAGTACACATGGAGGGTGGAGGGTTACAAGGTCAGGAAAGACTTCATTAAGCAGGTGAAATGTGAGCAAAGACACAAATGAAAAGAGAAGGCAAGCCCTGCAGAATGGCCTAGTTGTTAAGAGCACAGACTTTGCAGGTACAGAGGCGTGCAGGTGTCTGGTGTGTTTGAGGGAGGGTAAGGAGTTCTGTCTGACTGGGCTGTAGTCAGCTAAAGGACAGTGAGAGCAGAAGGAGACAGCGGGGTAATGGAGCCAAATTACATAGTTCCTTGTAGGCCTCCGTAACACCTCAGGCTTTTACTTTGAATGAGATGGAAAGCCACTGAGGAGTTTGTAACCAGCCATACCTTATGGTCTGGTTTAATACGAGAAACTGTCACTGTGGGTGCCATGGAGAAGGTGCCCTAAGGGTTCACAGTGTGTTCATTGGAAATGCTAAGCCTTCTACCTGTGTGCCAGACACTGTCACCTCTCACCTAATGCAGGAACATCATTCCCCCAACTTTTCCCTTTCTTCTGCATCATCAATTCTCCTCCTGCTAATTAATAATATTCTTCACATGCAAACATGCTACAATTATTCTTATTTTAAAATACCTTTCCATATTCAAATCTCTCAAGATACTGCCTCCTTTCTCTGACCCTCAGAGCAAAACTCCATGCACCCATTATACCCAAATCCTTTCATCTTGGTTTTTAAAGCTTCCACCCCAATCTGCCTTCTCCTTTTCTACTGTCCAAAATTTGTTGTTGCCAAGGACAACATTGATCTCCATATTCTTCAACTTTTAGTCCTTTTCACAAAATTTGACACAGGTAATCTTCGACTTCTCCTTGAAACATGTTTGTCACCTGGGTTCCAGGTCACAGTATTGTCAGTTCTATTCACCATGTTATAGCTGCTGCTTCCTGCGTTCCTTCGTTCACCACCATCTTCCTGATTTCTCAGTTACAGCACAGAAGGGATGATTCTGGCATTTATTTACTTTATTTAAATGCATTTTCTTTTTTACCTCAGATGGTGTCATGCTTTAACTCCTATGCATATACTGCCGATTTTCAAGTTTATAATCCCCAGCCTTCATTGTGCTGTAGAACTGTGGAATTGTACATTGAGCCACCTAGTTGATATTACTTCTTGAAATCTAATAAGTAACTCAAGGTTATTATTTGCAAAATTGACCCTCTGATTTTCTCCCTAAACCTGGTTCTGCCACAACTTGGCCAGCTCAATAAATGACAGTTTTATTCTTCGATAATTTAAACCAAACTCTATGAAGTTATCCTTACCTGCTATTTCTATTTTTCCCAGATTCAATCCATCAGGAAATCCTGCAAGTCTACTTTTAAACTGAATGCCTGTTGAGGTAATTTGCACAGACACTACTTGGTATAAACCACCATCAGCTCTCAATGGAATATTGCCTTAGTTTCCTGTTTGCGTCTAGAGCTGATGAAGCCGGACAGCAGGCTGATGGCTAGTTTTTTTTTTTTTTTTCCTGAAAGAAATAAATTATTGTAATTTGGTGGGTCTTAAATAACTGACTTAGAAATTATGTAATCTCATTAAAAATACATACACTATTTTTTAATGAAAATTAGAAACATCCTAAACTTTATTTAGTAAAGTCTTGACAAGTTCTTTCTGTGTGAGTTTTAATGGTGAAATCTTGTTCAAGAACAAAGAACACGTTCGGACGTGTTAGGTAAGGGAAGGTCTAAGATAAACTCAGAGAGAAGAGGCCTATTGCTTTATTAGAATTTGTGATTCTTTGAGAGTCTTAATGTCACAAAAACAAGTATAAAAAGAAACCATAGAAATACCTCATTAGCCATCTAGTTTTTAATATGCTGTCTAACCAAGGGTTGCATTTCTTGAGTCAAAGGTAGCATTTTATGATTCATAATTTCTACCATTGCTAAAATTTTAAATTTGGTCTTAACATTTGATTGGTTCTGTTTCATAATTGCAATTTCAAGGCCTATAGTTTGTCTGGGTTGATAATTATTCAGATGAATGATTTATCCATTTAGATAAATATCAACTGGTTCTAATAATTTGCAGTTACTCTTTATGTCAGGTTGCTTAATCATAAATGCTTTCTTAAGACCTCCTCTTTGCCAAAACTGTTCTTTAGATTCCCATAAAACACTTCTAGAGTTAGAATTTTCCCCATCATTTCTAAAGATAAATGGAAGAACTCAGAAATTAATTTGACCTCTTTGCTGCCTTGCCATCCTACTTAATTACTACAGAGTTAACTATAAAAGCTATTATTTCATCAGTAACTATCTAATTTATAATATCCTATCCTGAGTATAAAATGTATGAACTGGTTGGGTTATCTGGCTTTATGTTACATAATTGCCCGTTCAAATTTTTATTTCAACCTGGTTTATGTGCTTTGCGACATTTTGGATATATTCGTATTTGTAGGTATTTCTCGTTTTAGTAGAGACTGATGTTCTTAAATACAAGCTTTTACTTTGATTTCTATCAGCATTGTGAGAATTTGCTCATTTTCTAATCGGACTTTTTCAGGTCATAGAAAAATTAAGGAATGATATTGTCATGTAAATTCACTAAGAGAGTTGGAAAACACCAGCAGTGATTTACAAGTTAAGGAAAGTAAACAGATGCTTTTAAAATATATATTTTTTAATGATTATAATATTATTATTAATTGAAAGCTGATTTTCAGGAATGGAAACAAATGTTGATTTGTGGGTTCTTAATGTCAAGCTAACACCTGTTTCTGGTAGTTTAATTTACTTTGGTCCACTCTCTTCTTTATGTAAGAGTAAAAAGTGTTTTGTGGAACACACTTCAGTACCAAGAAAAGCTTGTTAATAGCTGTTCTACAGTATATATTCTCAAATCCATGTCATGCCACATCTTTTCATACGTTGTAAGTCAGTGGTTTAGGACATAAAAAAATGATGTTTCTCAAAACACTTGTTATTTACTCACACATACTGTGTTCTAGCATTCTAGAAGTGTCTTGGTAGATTTAAAGATTGGTTTGCTCTGTCACACTATAATCTAACAAAGTTTTCTTTGGCTTTTAAATCTAATCTCTGAGGCTGGATAGTAGACTTTCTTTCCCCCGCAAAAAAAATTTCGTTGGAATTTTTTTCCTTGAGGCATATCAAATTCTTATTTCCTTTAGGTTATAAAGAAATAGAGATTCAAAACATTGTGTTGAAACTTTTTCATATTTTACCCCCTATTTTGTGGAGAAATGTTTCAAAAAGTAGCCAATGCTATATTTCTTAGTTGTATTTTATTTTTATTTTTACTTCATATTATGTTGAATATAAAATAAAACTTGAGAGATGCATTTACCAGTTTATTCAGTAAGGCCTTTTCTTTATATATACTCCTAGATAAATTTTAACAGGAAGGTCAGAAACTTGTACTAAATTAGAGCTTAGTTTTTTGTTTTGTTTTTTTAAGACCTACAAACTCCTCTTGTATCAGCACACTTCATATTATGGCTTAAGCTGTTATCAGAAATACTATTTCTTAATATCATATATTATTCTTTAAAGCGCAACAATTTAATACAACTATGTTTATTAAGACCCTCACAGATCAAGAGCTGAGGGTGTTTATAAATGAAACATAAAAGATGACAGACATAGGGCCAGTGGTCTTGAGTAATGTCCATGAAACCCCAGTGCAGGAATGCAGGCAGGCCTCAGAGGCAGTAAAGTTATACTAAGAAGTAGAAAGTTGACAATTGTTTCTCTACCTATTCAGACCTCTGTTTCCTAATTTGTCAAATGAAATCAATAATAGAAAGTACCTCCCAGGACAAACGATGGGATGGATATAAAGCATTCTCACACTTTGGCACATAATAATTTTGCAGTGTTCCACAAGAAACCTTTATTTTGTTTTATCTTATTTTGTCCCTATTCTTTCCCCAGTCACTTGAAATGTTGGAAGGAAGGTGAGTGGACTGATCTGCTTACTGCTCTTGTGTTGTGGCTGAAATTTGTAGGGGAGGCTGCTCTCCATAATTAAGTCTAGTATCATTGTTTCATACGTGTGCTTTTAATATTTTTAAAACATTTATTTAAAAACTTAAGCCTAACTGATTTGTGAACTTCTCAGAATGAGTATTCTTCTTAAAATATTAAATTAATAAGAAAATTAAGCACAATATAAGGAAGACAGTTATATAAAAACTGAACAATAAGTTAAATTGGAGTGTAGTCCAAGGCACTTGGGATGCTAGAGCTGTTATAAGTGAGCTTTCAATTTATGTCAAGAGTCCTGGTAGATAGAAGATTAAGAGTCTTTGTATCTTACCATCTTATAAAGTAAGTTATACGGGTTCAACTAGAGAGATAAGCAGTGTCCTGACAAACGTGAATACGGGTTCCCTTTTAAAAACGTTTCTAATAAAGGCATTGCGTTGAGCTTGCCTCCAATGTGGCATCTCGGTGGAGACATGAAGCTGAGGCTCCAGGTCCGTGGAGGTCATTTCTCACTCTTCAGTTCCATCAGATGATACGCCAGGGGTTAGGAGAAGCTACGCCCCATCTCACATTTCAACTCTGCTGCAATGAGAAGGAAATAAGTCAAGGAAAATGCCTCACTTCGTTAAGGCAGGGGCAAGAGAGAAGAAGAGCACCATGGTTTGTTCATGATTTAAAAATATTCAGCCAGATGGCCCACAAGTAAATGTGGCCCAATTAATTGGTAATGTGTAATCAGATTAGCATTTCTTGCCTTCTTAGAGGAGTATGAAATGGGCAAAGAGATGGACAGAGGTGCCAAACATATCTTCTTCCTTAATTTCTCATGAGGAAAAAGATGATGAGTAAAAAGGAAGGAATTAAATGAAGTTAAACTAATATTAAGTGAGATGTATCAATGTGTTAGGTTAAATACTTGTCATTAATCTGGAGGAATTAGTATAAAGTAAAATATAAGACTGTTCATAGTAAAATAGTCAATAAAATGAATATAAACGCAGATAGCCCACATATGCTAGTTTTTTAATGAAAAAGTTCTCTTTCAGATATGGCCCTTCACAATATATGTAAAGAAGACACAAAATAAATTGATCAAAAAATGGTAAAGTATCGTGTCAGATTATTTTTGAAAGATGTTCCTTTAAGCAAAAGTTAATGAAATGATGGTAGTTGCATATAAAGAAAGAAATATGTGACAATAGGGTCTTTCATATTCACTAGAAACATACTTGGGGATGAGACTTAACCCATTAGGCATGAATACGAACAGAAATGGAAGACATTCAGACACAAGTGATCATTTGTGAGACATGAGCTTGGTCGTATTTATCCTGCTGAGTTCTTTGTTGAAACGACTTTGCTTCCCCACATGATCTTTCCCACAGCCCGTCTGAATTGTGCTGTGTGGAGCCGTGTCACCCAGGCTTTCTGTGCCAGGGCCACCTTGTGATGGCTCATCCAGTATCTACTATCCACTAGCCAGTAACTTCCAAGGCTGAGAGTGGCCAGGGGAGGAAGAAAGATTATGTCCTTATTACCAGGAAAGCAAGGTACACTGGTGATATCTACAGCCTGAATGTGACCAAATGCAGAGTGGAGAATCTCTGACATCATTCCACATCTAGGAGTTCCTATACGCTGTTCCTCTGTCTTTGCCTCCCATCTGGAGTTAAATGAGGGATATTTTAAAAAATGTTCCCCTGAAGACTTTTCCTATTTTTTTTTTTTTTTGCTAGTGTTCCTGTTTTCCATATAACAAGTATCAAAAAGCATAGATGTGCTATTTGCAAAACTAACTGAAAATTTCTTAGATTGAATTAAATGTAACATTTTACACCGTGTAGTGCCTTTTTAAACCAGGTATCGCATTCAAATCAGCGATTCGCTACAGTATCCCAGTAACGTAGACAAACAAACGAGCATCTAAAATCTGATCACATCTCTTCCTTAACGGCTCCCATGAGTCAATAGAAACAGCAAAACAGAAGGAAAAGGAACATCTATAAAGGCCGCCTTAGTGCCAAGAAATTTTTATCCATCATTATATTCAAGCATGGCAATAACACTGTGAGGCAATTGTCTTGTACTTACTTACAGAGCAGATAATAAAACAGGATCAGGAAGATACAGTAACTTTTCCTGGCTCTAAGTAACTAATTGATGAAAAAGTTTGGGTTCAAATTCAGAGCTGTCCAATTCCATATTCTGTACTAATTCCAAATTCTTTATTACTTAAAATATTATTTTAGCAAATAGCTCAACGAAAACTTTTCACAGAGCAAAAAGGTTATTGCATTAATGCTCGCATGTACATTTGACCGATAATCTGTTGTCCTTTTATGTGACTGTAATTTTACCCACATTGAAAGGTTTTACCAATGTTGGTTATAGATGGGGTTTGAATGTCCTTTACTCTGCTGCGCCTCCCTTTGAGATCAACTGCATCCATTTGCTGGATGGTTAACTTAGGTTACGTAAATCTATAACTATGTATCAGAGTTTTTTTGGTCTGAATTGCTATCTCTAAATAAGTAACCCAGAAGAAAATTGCACTGGCCTTTCACCAGCACAACTGTTTTTGTCTTAAGACACCAGCAAATATATCCTCTGTTTCAGTGACCAATGAAAGGCCATATTAACTCACAGTTGGCTATGGCTGGCATTTTAGCATGATATAAAAAATGGAAATCATAAAGAATCCTATGGACATTTTGTACTATAGATATTATTTTTATAGAGGGTGGAGGTGCTTCATTTATGCATTCTAAGGAACAAAATTTAGCTAGTAATTAACAGTATTTAACCTGTGTAAAGTCTTTTATGCAAGCTGTAAAATTAATTTTGTTACAGAAATTGCATTACACTTAACAGCTGATGACCTATCTTACCACAGTAATGTATTTTTCATTAAAATGAAACATTGTGTTTCAGAAGCAGGAGCCAGGAATCAGGGGTTGAACTGGAAACGGCCACATGTGTTATATAGAATTGCTGTCTTCCAAAAGAGCATATAACCTGGCATTTCTCAGTTTATTACTGCATCAAGATGAGCAGATTTAAACTCTAATTAAAGAGATGCCATACATTGTCTTTTTACAACTTCGGTGACGTTAACTGTTGTCCTGTCGAACTATCCCTGGTAAATTATAACTGTTGTTTTGGTCTTTTATGTAAGCTCAGACGTCTAGGTTGGATTTATCGTGAAGTTGGAGTATTGCCTAGTATTTTCCTGTTTAATTCGGGCTCTACTTCCCTACTGTAATATTTTACTCCCTGATAGTGCAAAGTGAATTTTGTTTGTTTTTATTTTAGTTGTTGTCGATTATCCCCTAAAACATAATTTTCAGTAGTACACAATAAATGCAGTGTGGATGGCAACTTCGGTAATTAATTGAGTCCATGAATGGAGTGATTATATTTTAAACGTTTCCCATAATGTGTAGAAAAGCAAAACAACATGAAACTAGGGATTGGGGAATTTGGAAATCTTATATAAATTTGATAATGTTTTAAAATCTTAATGAGGCCGGGTGAGGTGGCTTATGCCTGTAATCTCAGCACTTTGGGAGGCCGAGTGGGAGGATCATTTGAGGTCAGGAGTTCGAGACCAGCCTGGCCAACATGGCGAAACCCTGTCTCTACCAAAGATACAAAAATTAGCCATGTGTGGTGGCGGGCACCTGTAGTCCCAGGTACCCGGGAGGCTGAGGCAGGAGAATTGCTTGAACTCCAGAGATGGAGGTTGCAGTGAAGTGAGATCGTGCCACTGCACTCCAGCCTGGGTGACAAAGTGAGACTCCGTCTCAAAATAATAATAATAACAACAATAATAAATAAAATCGTAATGAATTTTCATTATAACGATTCTTCTTGAACAATATTTTTCCTATTATTATTTAAAAAAAGAAGTAATATACAAATGGGTAAGGAGGAAACACATGTGGGTATGACAAATTAAAATTTTAAGAAACGTTAGATGTAAAGACAAAAATGGATAATTAAACATTAAAATACCTTAGATTCTGAGTTGCAGTGGAAAAGTAGGAACAAAGTGGAGATAATCAGCAAAGTGAGTTGGAAGATCAAAGAACTGATTAAAGGAGTCTATTCCAATTCTAAGACAAACACTAGTTGCCAACTTCCATTGATAACCATTCCCCCTTTGCCACCAAAATCAAACAGAAGAGCGTAATTGCCTCATTTCTTAGAATGAACCTGCAATATAAATTTACTGCTAACAACCTGCTTTCCACCCCCTCTCTTCTTCCCAGAGAACTGCTTAATTTTTCAAAATTTCACAATACTGGAATATAATCTTCCTTTAGTGGCAATTAGAAGAGTGGAAAATCAATGCAACATTCGTATGACAGAGTTTGGTAGCGAGAGGATCGTAACAACCTGTGTTTTCGTTATTGGTTGTGAGGTAGGCCAGATTTTTTGTTAATGTTTCTGAGTTGAAATTCTTAAGTTGTTCCATGACTTAACCTATAACATTGTTTCATAGAAACAGATTTGGATGTATTTGGAGAATCTGAATCTGAGTCAACTTTTGCACAACTCAGTCCTAGTGTTGGATTTAGCAGTAAGCGATGTATTTATTTATGTATTTATTTACTTATTTATTTTTAATGACAGGGTCTTGTCCTGTCATCCCCAGGCTGGAGTGCAATAGCATGATCATAGTTCACCGCAGCCTTGACCTCCTAGGCTCAAGCAATCCTCCTGCTCAGCTTCCCAAGTAGCTAGGACTACAGACGCACACCACCTTGCCCAGCTAATTCTCATTCTTTTGTAGAGACAGAGTCTCCCTATGTTGCCCAGGCTGGTCTCAAACTCCTGAATGCAAGAGATCCTCCTTCCTTGGCCTCCTAAAGTGCTGGGATTATAGGTGTGAGCCACCATGCCTGGCCTCAGTAATAAGCTTTTAAAGAACAAAATCAAATTGTTCAATATCTTAACTAATGTAACATAATACTTTAAAAATTAGAAAAACAAAAAGCTTGCTATATGTAATTGGAGTAGATGATACATAATAAAATAACTTCAATGTTGAGTTTTTTGAGGGACCTCCATGGTTTTACTGGTTTACATCTCTACTAACAGTGTGCAAGTGCCCCTTTCTCCTCATTCTCATCAAAATTCATTGTTGCCTGTGTTTTATTTTTGATAAAACCATTTTAATTGGGGTGAGATAACAAGATAACAGCTCATCGTAGTTTTGATTTGTATTTCTCTGATGACTAGTGCTGCTGAGCACATGGACGGAACTGGAAGACGCCACGTTAAGTGAAATGAGCTACGCACAGAAAGACCAGTATCTCCTGTTTTCACTCATATGTGGGAGCTAAAAAAACTGATCTTACAGAGATAGGAGAACAATGATTATAATAAACTGGGAAGGGTAGTGAAGAAACAAGTATTAAGAGGGGTTGGTTAATGAGTACAAATACGATTAGATGAAAGTAATAAAATCTAGTGTTCATTATCACAATAAGGTAACCACAGGTAACAATAATTTATTGCGTATTTCAAAGTAACTAGAAGAGTGAAGTTGGAGTGTTCCTAACACAATGAAACAATAAATGCTTCAGGTGATGAATATCCCAATAACCCTCTTGTGATCATTAAACATTGTATGTGTGTATCAAAATATCACATGTACTCCCATAAATATGTGCAATTATGATGTATCATTAAACATTGAAAATTTATTTAGTATTATTAGTTTTTTTTGTTTTTTTGTTTTTTTTTTGTAGAGACAGAGTCTTGCTCTGTCACCCAAGCTGGAGTGCAGTGGCACAATCTGGGCTCACTGCAACCTCCGCCTCCCAGGTTCAAGCAGTTCTTCCATCTCAGCCTCCCAAGTAGCTGGGATTACAGGTGCATGCCGCCACGCCCGGCTAATTTCTTTTGTATTTTAGTGAAGACGGGACTTCACCGTGTTGCCCAGGCTGGTCTCGAAGTCCTGAGCTCAGGCAATCCGCCCGCCTTGGCCTCCCAGAGTGCCAGGTAAAATTTAGGATTTTAAATGAAGTAAAGTGTGACTAAGTAGGCAGAAATTACAAACAAGGGATGAACAACAACAAAAATGAAAGAAAGAAAAGAAAGAAAGAAAGAAATTTCTACAAAATCCTGAAAGATTGGCTTTACTAAAAATCTTGTAATTTGGAAAGTGAGAGAAGAAAAATAGAACCAATGATATGCCTGATTGTTGCCCTCAAATATTTTATAGCAGGAATGCATAAGAATGAGATAACATAATTGGCCTTCACATAGATACAATATTTAAATGCTTTTCCCTTTTGTGTAGAAACATGACACACTGATTTCTCATGTTGAAGGCGAAATTAAATCTAGCCAAGTAGTGACCCGGCTCTCCGCCTGCCGTGGTTTAGTGAAGACCAGCAATTCTAGTCCGAGCTTAGAAGCCTCGGAGAGGATGCTGACGAAAGCACCGCTGCCTAACTCTCTGACCCAGGCTCAGTGCATACTGACCACCAGAAAAATCGGCTCTATTTGTGGCTTCAGCGCTTATTATTCCTGGTTGCTTTCAAATATCCTAACATAGTGAGACTATGAAGACATTTATAATTCAGTCCTAAAGTAAAATTCAACCATGTTTTTTTCTACTGTTCCCAAAGACCAACTTGTGCAGGACTTCAGGTGGAAGAACTGGTGCCTGGATTATGTTGTAAAAAACAGTATTTTAGCCTGATGGTAGGAGGATAACACATTCTTTTTCGTTTCTGCAAAAGATGCTAATTTCTGCCATTGTTAAGTTTCAGATTCACTCTGTTTAATCAAAGAACCCCTAAATGGATCTGAGGAGTTGCTTACAAAGAATTTTTTGATCATGTATGTCTGCTCACTGTCTACTCAGTTGTCACATTTATAAATGAAAGCATTTTAAAATTAGATGTCAGTCTTTATTTTCATCATTTTCACTTATTTCAGGGGCAAATTATCTGTTAAAATTTCTTTTTCAACCATCTACAACAGATCTAAATAGGCCAAGGATATGTAGTAAGATATATGACTCTTTATGCAAACAAAGAAGAGAAAATAGATCATCTTTTTCTTTGCGGCACTGGAATTACCATATTTAAAGCATTCTTCAAACTATTTTTAATCCTTGATTTTGCCAGTATGACATGCAATCTTACAATTGTTTGTCCTATTAGTATTCCTTTATAAAAATATTCTCTCATGCTAAAGAGACTGGCTTGTTAATGGAAAAAAATTCAACCAAGTGAAATTTATAGCTCCTCTTTTAAAAACACAGCTCTTTAAGGGCTTTGTGGCAAGAAATCAGGGGCATTAGAAGGGAAAATTCATGAGAATCATTGAAAATTAGTTTTATAATTTTTTTACAAAATTTTATATATATACACATATATACACATACATATATGTGTATATATATATTCTATTCCATGTACAAACTACATTTTTAAGCAGGCATTACTTAGATGCTTACTAGATGGAAATTAACAATCTATGGTTCTAAAACGTAGATTTATGTAGACTGATGTAGATACTTGAATTTTGCCCCAGCTCTACTTCCTAATAGATGAATGAATAGTCATGTAACTGAACCTATCTGAACCGATTTTCTCTGTAAATGGTGAAAATTATGCCTCAACAAAGGGATAGTGAAATGGGTAATATTTGATAATATGAATTTAGCTCAGCCTCACATAGTTAAGCAATCAATAAACAATAATAAAAATAATAAATAACTTGTTTTAATACTTCCCTATCTTTCAATAACTGGCATAGAATTGGATGAGAATGAAAAATTCACCTATGTCACCAAAGCAGACGTGAATTGAACACTTAGATATGTTTCACTTCACTCAGCTCCTGCAGAGAAATTTGCCATCAGAAAACAACCCATGTCTGAGGCTGCTGGATAAGAGCTTAAGGTCCCCTTTTCATAGATGTTCTCATTTCTCTCGAGCTGGATACCACACCTGTCCTTTAAAGGCCTGTAAGTAGCTAAACTATCATGGTTTTAAGTCTGTACAATTTCCCTTTGTCCTGTATATAGAATACAAAATGGCACATGAAAATACACACACACATACACACACACACACCAGAAAAACTGAAAGAAAAGATAAAGGAAAGCCTCAAGAGCAAAATACTCAGATGCAGAAGTGTAGACATGCATTTAAAATCTAACTTTATTTTGCTAATGAAAATAGAATCAAGCCACAGATTTTTGTGACTGGCAAAGGTAATTGAGCCCCCAACCGTTAATCTCCTTTCTTCACTCCAAGCTACTTGATTCATTCAACAAACATATTTACTATCTACAAGCTTCAGTCACTGAGCCATATGCCCAAATAAATGTCAATCAACGCCCTAAAGATAGACTGATGTAAAAGGTAAGAAATTTCAATCCACTGTGTTGCATACCATGACAAAGTAGGTATAAGAGATGATGTGACTACTCTTACTACCAGAAATTAGGGAAGACTCACCAGAGAAAGTCACATTTAAGATGAGTCCTTAAGGGTTTAGCAGAAATTTAATGGATTGAGAAGAGGAAAGTTCCTTTTCGATTTTTTTACAACTAAGTGTGTAAAGGCATAAAAAGTTAAGAGGGTAAACAACTGGCAGTTTCTTAAATAGAAGAGCTACATAATTGACTCCTATCTGTATACAAAATAACTCCTGTGTTCCCTGGAAAAGATTGTTTAGGAGAGAGTGACAAGTTAGCAGAGGCCAGTAAGAGTGGAGGGAGTGACAAGCCTTTTGTCTTTACCTCCTTCAAGTCTCTGCTCAAATATTGCCACTTTACAGAGATTGATTTGAATGACATTTAAATAACAGTCGCTGCTACTCTCTTTCCTTATTTCCTATTTTATTTTTCTTTGAAAAAATCATTACAGGATTAGTTATGATTTTCCCATTAGTATGTCATTTTTTATATCTTTTGAGATAATTGCCATAGCCTCAGTGACCAGAATGTTGCCTGGGACGTAGTAGCTACTCAGTAAATATTTTGTGAATAAATCAATGATTTTTTTCAAAATGTGAGCTCATGAAGACCCGGCCCAAGGCGATCACCACGGGCATAGAGTAGAGAGTACAGACTTAAGAAGCTTTTCCAAATTAAATCAACCAAACGTATTTGGTGATGGAATATATGTAATGAGGGAGGAAAGATCAAAAAAGGAGGTGCTTCCTTCACAGTGTGGGAGATTGGATGAATTATGATGACATTCACCGAAATGAAATGTAATATGAACACCTTTGGGAAGGAGATCATAAATTCGGTATCAGGGGTGTTAAACATCAGTTCTCTGTCAGTCAAAAGGGAATGGAATTGCAGGCCTGGGGCCCAGGAGAAAGCTCTGAGATTAAGGTAGGGATGTATAAATCATTAAAAATTGATAGCAGTAGAAGACACAAGTATAAAAGTCATATGAATAGTGAGCATAAGAATATAAATACTGCAAAGTTTAGAGCATTTGGAAAAATATTAAGGTCAGGAAATAAAACGATAATATTTTTAAAATGAGAGTTAAGGATGACAAAAATTCTATGATTCCGAAGTTGCACTGGGAGTCTTTGAGATTGGCCACTGTTCATCAGGAGAACTAGATAAGTTTTTGTTTTTGTTTTTTAGCAACAGCATGGGAAGGAAAAAAATACACTTTTTGCTAGACTAGTTTGTGATTTTTGCACTTTAAAGTGTAGAAACTTACTAAGCTTTTAGATTTCAGAAATATGTAGGTCAACATCTGAGTTTAGATTCATAGAGCACTTTTTGTCTTTCACCAGTTTCCTGATAGAACCAGCATCTGAAATGTTCCCTCCTGTCCCAAAAGTCTACACTTCCTATGGCTTCTTCTATGTACTTATTTCCCGTTTGAATGTCTTTCCTTTTATTCTATATGTTACAAAGCAGAAATAATTGAATAGCTTGTAGACTTTCTCAGGTGCACACCCTTTTCTCTCTCCTCTAAATTGGTCACCAAAATTCCATCATGGCAATGTCAACAATGATGGCAACATGACGGTTACCACAACTGCATGCTCATCAGGGAGGCATTGGAAAGCCTCACCCATCCATTGGTGAGCTTCTTCCAACTGACACCTGGGAAACGGCCACTTACCCGCTCTCAGTGTATTGTTTTTAATGGAACTGGGACTGCTGGATATTGTGTTGGGGAAAAAAATCCATGCAGAACCAATGATATGTAAGAATTAATGGAATTCCTAGAAAAAAGCAGACACTTTTGTGCTCTTTCGTGAGGGAATATGAGAAACAGCTGCTGCCATGTTGTAATCATAAAAGCAAACCTTAAGTATGAAGCCAAATATGTAGAAGAATGCAGATCTGAGAAACAAAGAAACAAAAAGAAAATAGTTACGTAAGCTCTTCATATGACTCATGTAGACTTTTTAGTCATATGAAGTAAGAAGTGGCTGTTCCTTAAGGTGGAGTTGCTTAGTCTTCTCCACAGCCACCAGAGTCCTAATTAGTCATTTATCATGTGCCATTAATTGTGCTACATATTTTATGAACATGATGTCATTATATTATATCATTTAATTTTCAGCACAATTCTATGAGGCAGTTATTACTACTGTTTTACAGATAAGAAAGCTGAGGAACAGAAAGGATGAGGAATTTACTCAAAATTACACAGTTAATTGAGGCACAGATGCAGGAATTAAACCCTAACCTATTCTAAATCCCTCAATATTATTCCACCTGTCCTGACCCGAATTTGGCTACATATTAGGGTTTCCATTATAATATCTGGCGTGCGGTTTCCTCTAAAGTCTGTCCATACTAGTGCCCTGTCTCCATCTTCTCATGTCTGTAAATGGATTTTTAAATTATGGGGTTTACATTTCTTTTCTATCTACGTACACTGACAGAAGAATTACCACCTTACAGAATGAAATCACATTAATATGTCCTTGCTGCTCAAGAGGCAATTAGGGTATTCTCTGTGGACTCATCCAATCCTTGGACCACATCTTATTTTGTGAAACATATAGAAACCGAGCTTAATTAAATTAATAAAATAAAATGAAATACATAAATGTTCAGAATGTGTCTGAATTAGTACCCAACTACATTACTTAGGTAATATTTAGGCTTTTAAAAAAAAATTTATGAAAACTCATGTAACACCTGTGTGCTTGGAAATGCTGACTATTCTTGTGCTTAAAGCTTATCCATGATCTGCTTCAGAGTTTGTGTAACACAAACCCCCAGTTTACATACACACACACACACACACACACACACACATATACCTATATGATATGTATGCATGGAAAATTGAGTATATGCATATAGAAACATATCATTAAGTGGATTTCTAAAGTTCTTAAGAATCATTGACAAACCAATTCATTCTCAAAGACACCTTTAACAAATGTTTGATTCTTATCTTACCTAAGTATTATAGGAATGCTATGGAATTTTGACCTGATTTACAAAAGCTAATTTATCAGATATCAAGGAATCCCAGATTTTGTTTCTACTTTTAAAAAGGTAAACAAAAAATCACAAGCACTGCATATCTTTATCTTTTAAATGGAAGTAAATCTAGCAGGTATTTTTTAAAATAAAAAATATACATGAGACTTGCAGTTTTCATTACAGCATGTAAAGAGCTTAGCAGTCACCACTTCATTCTAACAACAAGTTAAAAGCTTATCAAATGAAAAACTAACAGTTCTTTTCAGATCCATCTAGACGTCAGATCACAGAGCAAACTGTTGCCCCTGAAATCGGAGAGACACACAGGCAGATACAGAGATTCAAAACCTACTTGCACAGAAACCCGTCAGCAGTAACACCTGTGGGAACCAGTGCCAGAGTAGGGAAACCTGAACCATAATTGAAGAATTGCTGGAGGCCCACTGTGGACAACTCTGAGAATTAAAAGCTCCAAGGGAGCACGTCACAAAGGGCCCCCACACTTTTGTGAATTTGAGCTCTAAGAACTCTACCGGGTCCTCACAGTGAATATTGGATAAAAGTCTCTCAAGCTTCTGCAAGGGAGAGGGAGAAATGAACCGATTTGAAATACAAAAGGGCAACCGTTCTTAAAGACTTGTCTTCCAGAGAAACTATTTTATCAGGGACTGACCGTCTGGGGTATTGTCAAAGCCTAACTGACGTGAAGGAAGGAAAATATCCTGTGTATTAGTCTGTCCTCATGCAGCAAAAGGATATACTTAAGACTGAGTAATTTCTGAAGGAAAGGTGTTTAATTGACTCACAGTACGGCCTGGCTTCAGAAGCCTCAGGAAACTTACAATCATGGTGGAATCGGAGCAAACACATCCTTCTTCACGTGGTGGCAGCAAGAAGTGAGAGCGAAGGGGAGGAAAAGCCGCTTATAAAACCACCAGATGTCAGGAGAATTCACCCACCACCATGAGAACAGCACGGAGGTAACGGCCCCCAGGATTCCATCACCTCCCGCTAAGTCCCTCCTATGACCCGTGTGGACTATGGGAACTACAGTTCAGTATGAGATTTGGGTGGGGACACAGCCAAACCATATCACCCAACTTCAGCCACTGCTTGTCATCCTATGTCACCCAATGGGCAGAGGTTGTGGATGGGGCTGAGAAGCAGGTGAAATTCATAGTCCGAAGTCACAGGCTCAACAAAATACTAATAACTTCCTCTACTGCAACACCTTAGCAATCTACTAAAGGCCTGTTTGCTGCAGTTCTATTTACCCAGTACATCATGTCTTCCTTTCAACACAATATTACGAGGCATACTAAAATGTAATAAGCACAATTTGAAAACAAAGAACAATCATCAAAATCAGAGTCAGATAAGGCAAGAAAGTTGGAAGTATTAGACAAGAAATTTTTTATTTAGTAACTATGATCAATATGCTATGAGATTTAATAGAAAAAGTAAATAACTTGGAAGAACACATAGACAATGTGAACAGATGAAAATTATAAAAAAGAGTCAAAAAGAAGTGTTAGAGTTTAAAAACACTAACAGCAATGGCGAGTGCCTTTGATGCGTCATTAACAGACTAGACGTGTATGAGAAAAGCCTCTCTGAGCTGGAGAATATGACTACAGAAACATCCACAATAGAAAAGAGAAGAGACAAATGATGAAATAAATCAGAATATAATATCCAAGAAATGGGAAACAACTAAAAACTATGCATAAAGGGAATACAAGAAGAAGAAAGAAAGAAGCAGGATTTGAAGCAATAATAACAGAGTTTCTCCCAAATTAATGACAGACACCAAACCACAGATCCAGAAAGCTCAGAGAACACCAAAGAGGATAAATGTCAGAAAACCTGCACGTAGGCATATTATACTCAAACTTCAGAAAAGGAAAGGCAAAGAAAAAGCCTAAAAAGATGCCAGATTTTTAAAATACCTATTTATAAAAGATCAAAGAAAAATATTATATCTGACTTCTTTTCAGAAGCAGTGTAAGCAAGAACAGAATGGGTTTAAATATTTAATGTCTTGGTAGAAATAAAACACTCTCCAAGCTAGAATTCTGTACCCTGCAAAATTATCCTCCAAAAGTGGAAGAGAAAGAAAGACACCCTCAAACATAAATTGAGAGAATGTTTGGTCAGTAGACCTGCCTTGCAAGAAATGTTAAAAAAAAAAAGTTATGTAGAAAGAAGGAAAAGTATACAGGTTACAAAGTCATATCTACATAAAGAAGTGAATAGAATCAGAAAAGGAATAAGTGAAGATAAACCTTTTATTTTTGTTATTTTATCTAATAGTTGCTTCAAAATAATAATAGCAATAATGAATTAGATTGTTTACACTTCTGTTCATATATATGGCTATGTGTAAATAAAATGAGTGACACTAATGATACAAGAGACAGGAGTGAGTAATTAGGATTATTGTGTTATAAAGTTCACACACTACCCATGAGGCAGTAAAGCATTGTTTCAAAGTGCATTTGGATTAGATGTAAAGGTATATTGCAACCTGTAGGGCAAGTAATTTTAATTGTAAGTAATATGGATGATATTAACACACTATAGACAAAGACTGTAAGAATGGATCAAGAAACTATAAGCAATTATATGTTATTTATAAAAAGTCTTATATCTAAAGACTCATAGATGAAAAGTAAAAAATAGGATGGTGAGAGATACACTATGCTAACACTAATCAAAAGAAAGCAGGAGTAGCTATATCAATTTCAGACAGAACAGACTTCAGAGCAAAGGAAGTTATCAGGGATAAAGAAAAATATTACATAATGATAAAGGGTCAATACTCCAAGAGCACATAAAAATCCTTAATGTGTATGCACCTAACATCAGAGTGTTATAACATGTGAGGCAAAAACTGATAGGACTGCAAGGAAAAATGCATAAATCCACTCATAATTAGAGACCTTAATACCCTGCCACCATAAGTGGACAAATCCAACAGGCAGAAAATTGGTAAGGACATGGATGTACAGCATTACCAAATCATTTGGATGTAACTGACATATAGACTACTTTATCTGACAATAGCGTATTACACAGTCTTTCAAGCTCACATAGAACATTCACCAAGATAGATTACATCTGAACAATAAAATCACACCTTAACAAATTAAAAAAGATAGAAACCATGCATTGTCTGCTATCACACTACACTGGAATTACACTAGGTCGATCACAGAAAGACAGCTGGAAAAATCTCAAAATCTTGGAGGTTAAATAACACATTTCTAAATAACCCATGGGTCAAATAAAATATCTCAAGAGAAAGTAAAAATATATTTTGAACTGAATTTAAAAGAAAATACAGTTTATCAAAATTTGTGGGAGGCAACAAAAGCAATGCATGAGGGAAATTTATAGCATCGAATGCACATGTTAGGAAAGATGAAAGAACAAGCAACAATATAACCTTCCACATTAAGAAACTAGAAAAACAGAACAAATTAAATCCAAAGTAGGCAGAGAAAAGAAATAATAAAAATTAGTGGAGGAATCAATGAAACTAAAGACGGATTCAAATAATCAGTGAAACAAAAAACTGGTTATTTGAAAAGATCGGAGTGGAAGAGAGAGAGAATGAGAGAGACCACGCGAATTACCAATATCGGAAATGAAAAAGAGGACATCACTATAGATTTATGGGCATTAAAAGGGTAGTAAAAGAATATTACGAACAAATCTGTGCTTCCAAATTGGGTAATCCAAATAAAATTGACCAATTCCTTAAAAGACACCATCTGTCAAATCTTCCACTGAAAGAAACAGAGTTATAATAGGCTTATATCCATTAAGGAAATTGACTTAATCAGTTACCAGAATAGAAACACCAGACCCAGATGAGTTCAGGGAGGAATTTTAGCACACATTTATAAAATAAATTATGTCAATTCTCCACAGTCTCTTTTGGAAGGCAAAAACAAAGGAGATACTTTCAAACTCATTATTTGAGGCCAGCTTTACCCTAATAGAAAAACCAAAGATATTATAAGAAAAGCAAACTACAAAACAATGTCTGTCAGGAAAATAGCTGCAGTAATACTCAAGAAAATATTAGCAAATTAAATTGAGCATGTATAAAAAGAATTATACACCACAACCAAATTAGATTTATCTAGGCATGCAAGTCTGGTTAAATATTTAGAAATGAATTAATGTAACCCATCACATCAACAGACTGAAGAAGAAAAATTACATGATAATACTAATATATGAAGAAAAAACATTTGACAAAATCAAACACCCATTCACGATAAATTCTCAGTAAACTAGGAACAGAGAACTTCTTCAAGTTGATAAAGCATATCTGGAAAAAGCTCTAAATCTACAGCTAATATCATACGTAACAGTGAGAAACTCAAAGCTTCCACGTTAAGATCAGGAAAAATGCAAGGAGATTCAATTCACCACTCTTCTCAAGATTGTACTGGAAGTTCGAGCTAATCAAATAAGAAAACAAAATTTTAAAATATAGAGTGGAAAGGAATAAAAAGAACTTTCCTTGTTTGCAGATGACATGATTGTTGACATAAAAAATCCAAAAGAATTCTCAGAAAAATTCCTGGAATATTAGTGGTTATAGAAAGGTATCAGAATATAAGGTTAATATACAAAACTCAGTTGCTTTTCTACATATTAGCAATGAACAAACACAATTTGAAATTACAAACACACTAATATTTACATTATTATCCCTCAAAATGATATACTTAGGTATAAATCTAACAAAATATGTACAAAATCTATGTAAGGAACACAGCAAAATTCTCATGAAAGATTTCAAAGAACTAGGCTGGGTGCGGTGGCTCATGCTTGTAATCCCAACACTTTGGGAGAGTGAGGCAGGCAGACCACCTGAGGTCAGGAGTTCGAGACCAACCTGGCTGACATGGTGAAACTCCATCTCTACTAAGAATAGTGGCAGGCGCCTATAATCCCAGCTGCTCTGCAGGCTAAGGCAGGAAAATAGCTTGAATCTAAGAGATCATGCCACTGCACTCCAGCCTGGGTAACAGAGTGAGATCCTGTCAAAAAATAAATAAATAAATAAATAAATAAAGGATATATTTCATGCTTTTGTATAAAAACCTCAAGGTAGTCAAGATATCAGTTCTCCCAAACTTGATCTATAGTTTCAACACAATCCGAAATAATCTTAGCAAGTTATTCTATAGATATCAACAAAGTGATTCTAACGTTTATACAGAGAAGCAAAAGAATCAGAATTGCCAATTTAATATTGAAGAAGAATAAAATTGGAGGAGTGATGCTATCAAACTTTGACTTACTATAAAGCTATTGTAATCAAATTAGTGTGGTGTTGGTGAAAGAATAGACAAATAGATAAATAGAACAGAATAGAGAGCCCAGAAATAGACCCACATAAATGGAGTTAACTGATCTTGACGAATGAGTGAAGGTAATACAGTGGAACAAATACAGTCTTCTCAGAAAATGGTGCAGTTTTCCATGTGCTAACAGTTGTGTTCCCAGGGAAGGAGAATGTCTGATGGGTACTAACAAGAAGGATGTCTTTTATGGAATTCTCTTGGGATCAATACCTAGGAAAGTAGAGAGAAGCATGGTAGGACAAGGAGAGAAAGTGGGCTGGATGCAGCTTCAGCCTATGGGGACACTGGTAAAATAACACTTCAGAGCTGTATAAAGGCCAAGTTCTAGTTGGAACGGGTAGACTGTGCCTTCATATCCGTCTATTGATCAGTCATTGGTTGCAGGCAGTTGAGGCCACCCTTAAAGAGGGCTGTGATCACAGCACCCATCATACAATGTAACCTCATTCTGAGGATGTTCCTCACACTTCTATCATTCTTGCATCTTGATTGTTCATTACCAGGTCCTACTTTTCTACTTAATTTTAAATTGTTGAAGTTCCTCATAATTTCTTTTCCCCACTCTTCATGCAATATACACTCAGTGCAATCTCACCTACTCCCATTCTTTCCTTTAATAATGATAGACTGAAGGGACCCAAATTTATATCTGTACCAGATATTTCCTCTAGCTCTAGACATATATTTGCAAAACCTACTTGTAGAATTCTACTCATGATCTTCCCCCACTTCCTGTTCTTTCCCAAACAATCTTTCTTTTTTCTTGCTCCACAAACAGAAACTAGAATGATTTCTTTAAAAATACAAATGAGGTCAAGTTACCCTTCTGCTGAAACTTTTCGGTATCTTCCCAGTAACCTTCAGATAAGGTAAGAACATTCTTAAAATGACTGTTTCAAAGCTCTTCACATTCTGATCTACGTTTCTTCCTTAAGTTCCTCTCTAGGTTAATTTTACTTATTCATACTTCCTCCTTGATCCCTGTCATTTGGTGAATCTTTCTTTATTTTTAAAGTATCTGTTTAAATGGCATTTCTTTAAAAACTCTTATTCATTGTCTAAAAGTACTTAAGGATTTTGTTCTATAATATCACTCTATCTTTGTGTTTATTCAAATGACAAAATTATGTACTTTATTCTTTTGTTTCATATATTTTTCTTCTGTTTGCCCGTGAGTTTCAAGGGGGCAGGGGAACAGATTATCCTATTTTTTTTTGTTTTTATTCTATCCCCAGTGCCTAGAATAAGGCTTCATGCACAGAAAACATTTTATGTATGTATATGCTGAGAAAAGCAGTATGATTGAAGAATGCATAAATAGTGACTGGAAAATGAACATGCGAATCCCAGCACTTTGGGAGTCCGAGGAGGGCAGATCATGAGGTCAAGAATTTGAGACCAGCCCAGCCCACAGGTGAAACCCCGTCTCTAGTAAAAATACAAAAATTGGCCAGGCATGGTGGTGGACACCTGTAATCCCAGCTACTTGGGAGGCTGAGGCAGCAGAATCACTTGAAGCCAGGAGGCAGAGATTGCAGTGAGCCAAGATCGTGCCAGTGCACTCCAGCCTGGGCAACAGAGTGATACTCTGTCTAAAAAAAAAAAAGTAAAAAGGAAATGTACATGCATAATTTAGCATGTGTTTCTACCACTGAACACAGTGTGGGCAACATAGGAATATATATCAGGATGATGCAGATGAGTAAATAATTCTGAATTATTTAATAGTCAGGATTTATAGCTAGGATTATTTTCAAAGGCCTATTAATATAAAATGGAGATGGATGAGCATGTACTACCTGAGGGCAGAAGAAAATCTCAATGAAAAATATGGAGTAGAAATCAGAAGGCAACAAAGAGGATGGCAAGATAATTGCTTTTCCAAAGTAATGCAAATGAACACACTGAAAAACAGGCATGGGTAAGTTCACTATGGCAAAATGTCCAAATATATACTGGCAAGCAAATGGAAAGTTTTATCTTGACTTTCGAGGTGAATAGAGATCTACAGGGATAAATAATATTTTATAGCTGAGAAAACACATGTGAAAAAGGTGAGAAATGGCCGGGCGCAGTGGCTCACGCCTGTAATCCCAGCACTTTGGGAGGCCGAGGCGGGTGGATGACCTGACGTCAGGAGTGTGAGACCAGCCTGACCAACATGGAGAAACCCCGTCTCTACAAAAAACACAAAATTAGCTGGGCATGGTGGTGCATGCCTGTAATCCCAGCTACTAGGGAAGCTGAGGCAGGGGAATCGCTTGAACCTGGGAGGCAGAGGTTGTGGTGAGCCGTGATCGCGTCACTGAACTCCAGCCTGGGCAACAAGAGTGAAACTCCATTTCAAAAAAAAAGAAAAACGGGAGAAACTTGCCCCAAATCATTTGGTTAAAAAGTTGCATATTTAAAATGTGAACCAGCTGGGCATGTTGGCTCATACCTGTAATACCAGCCCTTTGGGAGGCCGAGGCAGGCAGATCACCTGAGGTCAGGAGTTTGAGACCAGCCTGGCAAACATGGTGAAACCCCGTCTCTACTAAAAATACAAAAATTAACTGGGCGTGGTTGCACGTGCCTGTAATCCCAGCTACTTGGGAGGCTGAGGCAGGAGAATCACTTGAACCCGGGAGGCGGTGTTTGCAGTGAGCCGGGATCGCACCAGTGCACTCCAGCCTGGGCGACAGAGTGAAATCCTGCCTCAAAAATAAATAAATAAATAAAAGTAAACCAGTTTCTTTCTAACCTCCAAATGCACAATATTCCACGACACCAACCCTACACCAAAGAAATGTGTAGAAGTTTATAAAAATGGTTATTAACTGATTTTTTTCAGCACCAGAATCAACTATCCTGACTCTAGCTTTAGAAACGTAAGTTAAAAAAAGAGGAAAATAACTTCGAAGGAAGTAATTCTTTGAAAGCCGTTAGGACAACACAATGATTTGTGTGTCTTGTGCTTTTCCATGAAAAGGTGGGGCTAAGTCTGTTGTAGAGGGTGAAGGAGACACAGGAGTTAAAAATGTGCCAACACCGTGGCCCTTGGAAATAACTTGTAAGATCAAATGAAAATCGCAATCAAGACTGTCAATTTTTGATCAGATTGTTTTCAATCGATAATGAGTGCAGGCCTGCAAATGTGTATGGGAATTATGTGGCATATCAAGGTACATTTCTGCAAAGCATACTGGGTGCAATATGGCTTGTGGATTCAACATTCCTTTATATAATTGCACTCAACTAATGTATGCCTTTGAAAGCAAGCACATCAAACATTATGTCTTAACAGATTTCTGAAAGAAAAACTGGAGTTCCTGGAGGCTCTTAAACAGTCTGCTGGTTATTTTATGGCATAGAGGAGAAAATTTACCCTGGAGAAATCTAGCCAAGCACATCCTCAGACTGATCACATTCACCTTCTCATCATGCTTCCAGTCTCAATTATAAACAAAACAAAAAACAGAGAATCATATATGAGTAATCTGTCCTGAATCATACAGGGAAAATCCATGCTGAGATAATACTTATGCATCTGTCTTAGAACATGTCTAGAATACTTACTAGGAAGACTCACTATCAAAAGGGATTTTGGCATATGTGCATTAATTCAGCAAGCCTCATTTCTTAAATACCAAACATGTGCCAGACATTGTCCTAGGAAGAGAGGATTTAGAAAAAAAAAAAAAAGATATATTTACATGTAGTCCAGCCATAGAAAAAGATAAGTAAGTAATTAAATGCAGGAGTATACTATAGCTTCAAAAATAAAACTTATGAAGGTGCGGAAATTAGCACACATAGGATAAAAAGGTCACTTCTACATAAGAGGAGGCGATTATCAAGAAGATTCACATAAGATTCAGTATTGACCTAAGGTTAAAGAGAGAAGCAGTGTTCTTGGACCCAGTTTTCTGGGAGGTGGGAGAGTAAAAGAAGTCCGGGACCAAAGGAAGCTACAACAGAGAGCACTGAACGAGCAGCCTTGCAGGTCTGACCCAGACTGTCATCTGAGAAAATTACAGGCAGTTTGATTGGTTGGGGCACAGGCCGTGAGGTGGGGCATGATGAGTGATAGCTGGAACCAGGCAAGGCTCATAAATGTCACACTAAGGAATTCTCACTGTTTTCTACCAGCCACTGGAAGAAACTGAAGAGCTTAAAGCAAGATAATGGCACATCACAAAACACATGGATTCGAGGTGGTAAGACAAAAAGAAGTTACTGTAGCAGAAGCATTAGGAAGTAGACTTGTATAATTTAACCGCAAAATAAGTACTTTTCCTACCCCACAAAAACATTCCAACATACAGAACTAATGTGGGTTATTAATTATTTCACATTGTTCCCTACTGAAACAACATACTTTCAACTTTGTTCTTTCAGTTCTGAGCGTGCTTATCTGCAAAGATACATAACCTAGTCTCCACGTCTTATCATAGAAAATTAGTACAGGTGACTTGTCTATTTTCAAACGGGGAGAAAAATATAATAGAAATAGATGCATTTAGTCCTTCTGAATTAACCAGCTAAGCTACTTGAGGAGGAGGAGATTATATCAAAATTTTAAACTTTTAAAACTAATTTAACATTATAACCACAAACGAACAGATATATATTTTTTTTTTCATTCAGGAACTACTTTAGAGAAAAATTAAAATCCATGCTCCTGCCTTATTCAAAGCAAAATGATATTGGGTACAGCTGTTCATTTCAAAGGCCACTGCACATCTCCCATAAAAGCAGTGTGCTAGAGTGATAAAAACTGCCCACCAATGGTCATGCCTATGCCCGTTTTCTAAGGTGTTTGCCACACTCCTGTCAAGAGGTGAAGTCTGTTTCTTTAACTCCTCAATCTGGGTTGCCCACGTGGCTTGCTTTGATCAATGAAATGTCACAGAAATTATGTTCTAGGACTTTTGAGCTCAGGTCTTCAGTTTCTACTTTCCCTTTCGGAACTCAGCTCCGCATAAAGAATTCCAGAATCTCCTGTTAAGGAGGGTAACCACACAGAGAGACGGGAGGGTGACAGGCCACAGGCAGAAACACAATCTACATGGAAGAGACCCATGGCATTCCAGCCAACAGCAAGTACCAGGCCCCACGTGCAAATGAGGCCAATGGGTTCCACTATGTCCAGCTGAGCTGTCCCAGCCAAAACCATGTCAATCATGGACGAGTTCTCTCTTCTTCATCCTGCCCATACTGCTGTCTCATGGCATCATACCCAATAAAATTGCTGTGATTTGAAGTCATTAAGCTTTGGGGTGCTTTATTACATAGCAACATATAAATAATAATGAGTAGCAAAATGCTTATTGCTAACTTTTCAGTGTAAAATTCCAGTGGCAGACCATGATGCCATGTAGAAAATATCTGGCTCAATTCGTACAAAAATGGCACAGCGTGGAGACACCACAGTAGCAGGCCCTATATGCACAGCGGGACACACAGGAAGCCAGTGTCCAAAGAGCTGAAGTTGACCCTGTGGCCTTTCAATATTCACACTAAGAAGCAAAAGCAATAGCACAGCATATCCTGGTCGGTGATGTGTGTGTGTGTATGTGTCACAGCTGCATTAGACCAGACCACGTGGTAATACTGTCTAAAGAAAGAAATAGAAAATACATAGAAAGATCTAAACTTGTTTTTCTTTAGAAGTTATGTCCCAACCATGATAAAAGTGCTATTTTTTCCCCCTTGAGGAAACAAAGAAAAAACAACGATAACATTTCTACGCATTTTTTTTTTTTTTTTTTTTTTGCTGTTATATCCATTTTATGATGCTTTGGAAGTACTACTTATTCTTACTTTTAAAGCCAGTCAGAATGTGTGTGGGTGTCTCTTATTTCTGTCTTTTTAAAGCTTCAACATAAAAGTTCTTTAGTACATCACACATTGCAATATTAAAAGGAAACACTATCTTGCCTAAATAAGCAGTATCCTATAATAGCCAGTCGAAACTAACTTCAATGTGTGTGATATGAATATTGCTTTCTGAAAACTTTACGGTCTGTTTGGACCACTCAATATGTAATTTTTAAACTAGGATGCCATAGTGTTTAAACAGTTTTCACATCGGAAATATAAGAAATGCTTCTCCTCAGCAAATGTAAAAGAACACAAATCACAACAAACTATCTCTCAGACCACAGTGCAATCAAATTAGAACTCAGGATTAAGAAACTCACTCAAAACTGCACAACTACATGGAAACTGAACAACCTGCTCCTGAATGACTACTGGAAAAATAACAAAATGAAGGCAGAAATAAAGATGTTCTTTGAAACCAATGAGAACAAAGACACAACATACCAGAATCTCTGGGACACATTCAAAGCAGTGTGTAGAGGGAAATTTATAGCACTAAATGCCCACAAGAGAAAGCAGGAAAGATCCAAAATTGACACCCTAACATCAAAATTAAAAGAACAAGAGAAGCAAGAGCAAACACATCCCAAAGCTAGCAGAAGTCAGGAAATAACTAAGATCAGAGTAGAACTGAAGGAAATAGAGACACAAAACAACATTCAAAAAAACCAATGAATCCAGGAGCTGGTTTCTTTTAAAAGATCAACAAAATTGATAGACCGCTAGCAAGACCAATAAAGAAGAAAAGAGAGAAGAATCAAATAGACGCAATAAAAAGTGATAAAGGGGATATCACCACTGATCCCACAGAAATACAAACTACCATCAGAGAATACTATAAGTGTCTCTATGCAAATAAATTAGAAAATCTAGAAGAAATGGATAAATTCCTGGACACATACACCCTCCCAAGACTAAACCAGAAAGATGCTGAATCCCTGAATAGACCAACAACGGACTCTGAAATTGAGGCAATAATTAATAGCCTACCAACCAAAAAAAGGCCAGGATTCACAGCTGAATTCTACTAGAGGTATAAAGAGGAAGTGGTACCATTCCTTCTGAAACTATTCCAAACAATAGGAAAAGAGGGAATCCTCCCTAACTCATTTTATGAGGCCAGCTTCATCCTGATACCAAAGCCTGTCAGAGACACAACAAAAAAAGAGAATTTTAGACCAATATCCCTGATGAACATCGATGCGAAAATCCTCAATAAAATACTGGCAAACCGAATCCAGCAGCACATCAAAAAGCTTATCCACCAAGATCAAGTTGGCTTCATCCCTGGGATGCAATGCTGGTTTAACATACGCAAATCAATAAATATAGTCCATCACATAAACAGAACCAAAGACAAAAACCACATGATTATCTCAATAGATTTAGAAAAGGCCATTGACAAAATTCAACAGCGCTTCGTGCTAAAAACTCTCAATAAATTTGGTATTGATGGGACGTATTTCAAAATAGTAAGAGCTATTTATGACAAACGCACAGCCAATATCTTACTGAATGTGCAAAAACTGGAAGCATTCCCTTTGAAAACTGGCACAAGACAGGGATGCCCTCTCTCACCACTCCTATTCAACATAGTGCTGGAAGTTCTGGCCAGGGCAATCAGGCAAGAGAAAGAAATAAAGAAATAAAGAGAAATAAATATTCAATTAGGAAAAGAGAAAGTCAAATTGTCCCTGTTTGCAGATGACATGATTTATATTTAGAAAACCCCATCACTCAGCCCAAAATCTCCTTAAGCTGATAAATTCAGCAAAGTCTCAGGATACAAAATCAATGTGCAAAAATCACAAGCATTCCTATACACCAGTAACAGACAGAGAGCTAAATCATGAGTGAACTCCCATTCACAATTGCTACAAAGAGAATAAAATACCTAAGAATCCAATTCACAAGGGATGTGAAGGACCTCTTCAAGGAGAACTACAAACCACTGCTCAATGAAATAAAAGAGGATACAAACAAATGGAAGAACATTCCATGCTCATGGATAGGAAGAATCACTATTGTGAAAATGGCCATACTCCCCAAGGTAATTTATAGATTCAATGCCATCCCCATCAAGCTACCAATGACTTTCTTCACAGAATTGGAAACAAACTACTTTAAAGTTCATATGGAACCAAAAAAGAGCCTGTATTGCCAAGCCAATCCTAAGCAAAAACAACAAAGCTGGAGGAATCATGCTACCCGACTTCCAACTATACTACAAGGCTACAGTAACCAAAATAGCATGGTACTGGTACCAAAACAGATACATAGATGAATGTAACAGAACAGAGGCCTCAGAAATACCAACACACATCTAAAACCATCTGATCTTTGACAAACCTGACTAAAACAAGAAATGGGGAAATGATTTCCTATTTAATAAATGGTGCTGGGAAAACTGGCTAGCCATATATAGAAAGCTGAAACTGGATCCCTTCCTTACACCTTATACAAAAATTAATTCAAGATGGATTAAAGACTTAAATGTTATATGTAAAACCATAAAAACCCAGAAGAAAACCTAGGCAATACCACTCAGGACATAGGCATGGGCAAGGACTTCATGACTAAAACACCAAAAGCAGTGGCAACAAAAGCCAAGATAGACAAATGGGATCTAATTAAACTAAAGAGCTTCTGCACAGCAAAAGAAACTACCATCAGAGTGAACAGGCAACCTACAGAATGGGAGGAAATTTTTGCAATCTACCCATCTGACAAAGGGCTAATATCCAGAATCAACGAAGACTTTAACAAATTTACAAGAAAAAATCGAACAGCCCCATCAAAACGTGGGCAAAGGATATGAACAGACACTTTTCAAAAGAAGACCTTTATTCAGCCAACACACACATGAAAAAAGGCTCATCATCACTGGTCATCAGAGAAATGCAAATCAAAACCACAATGAGATACCATCTCACACCAGTTAGAATGGCCATCATTAAAAAGTCAGGAAACAACAGGTGCTGGAGAGGATGTGGAGAAATAGGAAGGCTTTTACACTGTTGGTAGGACTGTAAAGTAGTTCAATCATTGTGGAAGACAGTGTGGTGATTCCTCAAGGATCTCAAACTAGAAATACCATTTGACCCAGCAATTCCATTGCTGGGTATATACCCAAAGGATTATAAATCATGCTACTATAAAGACATGCACACATATGTTATTGTGGCACTATTCACAATAGCAAAGACTTGCAACCAACCCAAGTGTCCATCAATGATAGATTAGATTAAGAAAATGTGGCATATATACACCATGGAATACTATGCAACTGTAAAAAAGGATGAGCTCATGTCCTTTGTAGGGACATGGATGAAGCTGGAAACCATCATTCTGAGCAAACTATCGCAAGGACAGAAAACCAAACACTGCATGTTCTCACTCACAGGTGGGAATTGAACAATGAAAGCATGTGAACACTGGGTTGGGAATATCACACACCAGAGCCTGTCATGGGGTGGGGGGTTGGGGGAGGGATAGCATTAGGAGAAATACCTAACGTAAATGAGGAGTTAATGGGTGCAGCACACCAACATGGCACATGTATACAAACCTGCACATTGTGCACATGTACCCTAGAACTTAAAGTATAATAATAATAATAAAGAAATGTAAGAAGTGCTAAATTACAGATTTTCAAATATTTAGGAGACATGAATATAATGCCATGTTTTTTCTGAACACTTATTAAGCACAGTTAACAAAAACAAATAGAAATGATAAAGTTTTGTTAATATTTCATGTTAACTCCCATTTTTATTTTAATTAATTTCTGGCTTGAAACCATTGGAAATTTGTTTTTTTTGTTTTTTTTTTTTTTTTAACCCTCATTAAAATTTTATTTATTTTTATTTAAACAATTTTTTTTTTTATTATACTTTAGGGTTTTAGGGTACATGTGCACAATGTGCAGGTTTGTTACATATGTATCCATGTGCCATGTTGATTTCCTGCACCCATTAATTTGTCATTTAGCATTAGGTGTATCTCCTAATGCTGTCCCTCCCCCCTCCCCCCACCCCACAACAGTCCCCGGAGCGTGATGTTCCCCTTCCTGTGTCCATGAGTTCTCATTGTTCAATTCCCACCTATGAGTGAGAACATGCGGTGTTTGGTTTTTTGTCCTTGTGATAGTTTACTGAGAATGATGTTTTCCAGTTTCATCCATGTCCCTACAAAGGACACGAACTCATCATTTTTTATGGCTGCATAGTATTCCATGGTGTATATGTGCCACGTTTTCTTAATCCAGTCTATTGTTGTTGGACATTTGGGTTGGTTCCAACTCTTTGCTATTGTGAATAGTGCCGCAATAAACATACGTGTGCATGTGTCTTTATAGCAGCATGATTTATAGTCCTTTGGGTATATACCCAGTAATGGGATGGCTGGGTCAAATGGTATTTCTAGTTCTAGATCCCTGAGGAATCGCCACACTGACTTCCACAATGGTTGAACTAGTTTACAGTCCCACCAACAGTGTAAAAGTGTTCTTATTTCTCCGCATCCTCTCCAGCACCTGTTGTTTCCTGATTTTTTAATGATGGCCATTCTAACTGGTGTGAGATGGTATCTCACTGTGGTTTTGATTTGCATTTCTCTGATGGCCAGTGATGAGGAGCATTTCTTCATGTGTTTTTTGGCTGCATAAATGTCTTCTTTTGAGAAGTGTCTGTTCATGTCCTCTGCCCACTTTTTGATGAGGTTGTTTTTTTCTTGTAAATTTGTTTGAGTTCATTGTAGATTCTGGATATTAGCCCTTTGTCAGATGAGTAGAAATTTGTTTTTAACGAACAGAATTAAATATATTAGGTCCTTGATAGAATTCCTTTCCTCCAAAGAATATCCCTATCCCCCACTTTTAGCTAACTGTCATAATATGTTCTTTTTTTTCCAGGTGCTTCTTGTTCCAGAACTGTAAACACAAGTTGGATGACTAAACTGATATTTGCATAACAAGAAAAGTGGTCTTTAGGCAATTTGGCAAATATGCTCATAGCATCATTGCCAGGAACTGGCCCCCAAAATAGGATCGCAGCAGAGTTGGAACGCCAGTGATAGGGCTTTAATTCCAAGCACACAACCAGAGTTAGAGAACACATTCAAATAACCCAGGCCTTTTTTTATGTAAAAATTTTTAATAATCATGGCATTTCCAATGCAAATTTAAAATCTAGTCAGTAGCTTATTTTATTAAGAGACTTCATGGTTTTGACAGGGAATGATCTTTGGTAGAAAGGTCCTCCTCCTCCTCCTCCTCTTCCTTCTCAGGTCTATTCTTGATTCTGAAATTCACACCACTGGAATTTTATACCACACCACTGTTAAACATTTTTTTCTGAATTTTACTATATTGCATTTTCCTGAAGATTTCTTTAATGCATGCCCTAGTTCTTTGGAGATTTTCAATGCCTGTTTAACAGCTTTCCTTATTCATTAGCAACTTCCTTTAGAATCTAACAAGTCTCTTATGATCCTGGAGTTCTGTCAATTATAGTATTTTTTTAATGTTTTTATCACACGGTTGGGAATATTTCTGTTACTTTTTACCCTCACTAAGAAGCTTAATATAACTACTAAAAATGTTATATAACTTTTATTAGTGTCTTCATCTTTTGTCATTCTGAGTGGCCTAGCCCCTCCATAGACACTTTGAGCCTATGATTTTTCATGGAAGAGGGCCTAGTTTAGCTTCATGTATTATTATCCTCTCTCATATTTGCTCTATCAGTATATATTTGAATATGTTTGAATTCTATAGCATGTATTTTATTGCTTTCACACGCTTTATTGTGCTTATATTTGGATTTCTTCTCATCTGAGAAAGGATTGATTTTCTCATCTCAGTATATTCTTAATAAAATCATAACTAAGAAAGAACATTTCATACATCTAAAAGCTAACTTCCTTTCTTTTATTTTGTCTTGAAAAATACTACACCCACACTTTTTTGCCAATAGCCTAAGACATTTAGCCATACTAATCTATCCTATTGGCTCCTTTGCTTTGATTGATAGACTAACAAAAATAGGTTGCTTGATGTTTCCAGAAAAAGTATCTTACCCTCATCTGTCTAAAGCATTCCTAACATAGGATTGTCAGATTTAGCAAATAAAAATAGAGGATTTCTAGTTATATTTCAATTTCATGTAAAAAACAAATAACTTTTTAGTATAAGAACATCTTAAATACTTAGAGGCTTATCTGAAGTTCACATTTAAATAGGTGCCCTGTAAGTTACCAGGCAATCCTGTCCTAAAGGAATAATATTCAAATCTCTCTTTAGCTTTTCCTCCAAATGGTGCTTAAAAATTTTCTGGGAAAATCATTAGTTTTATCTCCAGAAGCAAGACACTGTTGTCAGAAAAGGATGGGTTTCATTTTCTATTATTTTCATGTACTTGATTATTTATGATATTAGAACTGGGATCTCAGGAGTGGCCTTGTGTAGCAATCAATGGTGGCTGACCATTGGTTGCTCTTTAGGAAAAAGGGTCATAAGCCCCCTTTTGCTCACTTCCCTGCCCCTTGAAATTAACTTATTGATTTAAATTAAAAGCATTGCATGCCTACTCTACGATGAATATTGTGATGTCAAGAATCCCAAACAAGCAGCAAGATTCTGTCCACCAGAAATGTTAAGCATATGTAAACCGGGGGCGGGCGACTGGGAGGTAGCAGAATATGCTCTTTGTATTGATTTTAGTACCTGAACTTATGTGCTTTAATTGAGTTATACTTACCTATAAATTGATGCTCCCATCATTGAAAACAGCTTATGCTGTTACAGAATACATTGCGTAAGTGTATGGATTTCTTTACAGTCAACAAAAGGGTAAAGGTGACATGAAGAAGAAAAAACACGCTAACTAAATGAAAATTGGGAGTCATAAAAATATTTTTATAGGACTGTAGAAATGATCTAAATCTCTTTTGGTGGGCTTTCTTTGCATCAGTACTACAAATGTGGGATTGTCCCAGCTCAGTCCTCAGACATCTCTGTAATCAGTATCTTGTCAGAGATCCCTGAAGAGGGGTTCTGGAGAGCCCTGGAAGGTTCTTGAGACCTCTCGAGGCAATCCAAAATGTCTTCCCCAAATGACTTGGCCCATCATTTCACTCAGATATCTATATAAAGTCCCCCCTTAGACAGATCTTCTCTGACAACCCATTAGAAAATAGCAGCCTCTGTTACTTCATCACCTTCCCCACTTCACATTTTGTATAGTTCCGTTGCAACCTGAAATAAAATAAGTTAAACCAAAATATAAATAGCACATTTGTTTATATTGGGTTTCCCACACAAGCTCAAAGAATGTAAGAACATGTACTTTTGTTTATTACTTTATCCCCAACACATTCAATAGTACATACCATATTGCATGTTTACAGATATCGTTCATAATTTTTTTGTACAGTGAATGTATTTTATCTGACAGTTTTTCTTGGCAGTGAAAATATGCTTTTTCCTTACAGCTGCTCTTATTGAAAGACATTCCTCTTAAGTGAGTTTCCTCACTCCAGTAATTCAAGAAGGAAAAGTGTATATAGAGAAAAAGCATTAATAGTATTTTATAACTTATTCCTAAAAAAGAGTTGATTAAATTTTTATCATTAGTGCAGCAATGAAATTTCTTTTAAACTCTGAAAATGAGGGCACATTCAGTGCCTTATATTTTCAATGCCTTGTGTAGACCAAAAATAGATAAAAACAAGAATCAGTAGGAAAGTAATATTGTATAAGCCAATCTCTAACAGAGTCACAATAAAACAAATTAATGTTTGAAATTATCACCATTAGGTCAAATCTATGTCTTGAGCTTCAAAATACTTCATTCATTCAATGATTAATCTGTCACCGACTACTGTAGGCTGGGTACTGGGGAGCCAAAAGAGAAATTAATCACGGTCATCAATTAAAAAACCAGAAACTCTGTCAGCCAAGTGTATGCAACAGTTTTGCAGAATAAACACAGTGAGTTTGTTTTAAGACAAAGAGAAATTTAAGTTTCCAGAATATTGGGGAGAAAGTGTCTAATAGGATGGTGGAGTTCATGTAGAGATTCTGGACTGGAAAAATGATTTGGCCACCATTAGCATAGGACTAGATGCCACTGAAGTGACAGAGATCACTTAGAATAAATGGCAAACAAAAAAGAGGCCTTACTTCCTTGAGATTCTTGTGACTAGGAGCCAGACACTACAGAGCATGGAAAATATTTTGTAAGGTAGAGTTACCGAAGACGGCCTTTTTCTCCGAGATATGCTGACATGCTTAATGTGGGCTTTCTTTACAACAATGTGATCATTCCAACAACTACTAGTTCCACGATGTTTTTAGAGTTTACAAATGTATTACTATAGTGAGTTTTATTGTATCTGAGCCTCATGAGAGATTTACGATTATTCCTATTTTATGCAAAACTTCAGAAAGTTTAAATTAAAGGTCATAAATAGATGATTGATACCTAATCCACAGCTCTTGGATGATCCATAGCGTCAATGTTTTCAATGAAGAGAAGGTGATTTTCACCCCGTCCTTCACTTCTAATTTTTCCTAATTGTTCTACATGACTTTATTGAAAGCTTTACTTCAAAATCAATCTCTCCCCTTCTCAAGCTATCTTTCTTAATAAGGATAATTGTTAGGAAGTTCCCACAGCTACCTAACACCCTCTAATTCCCAAGACCTTGTGAATGCTTCTGACTATTAATTTTGAAGGCATCCCAGAAATAGAGTTTCAGTTTGATTATAAAGAAAATAATATCTCGGATATTATTGTATTTAAATATTTAGAATTATTTAAAATTAATTTTCTGCCAAAAAGTCTTGGAGGGAAATGAGAACAAGAGTTTATTTAAGAAGTAGTATTTTATTTTTTTTTCTAGAGATCGACTTACTAACACTATGGTTCTCCATAGAAATAAATAAAATTGACATACATAAAA